>NC_091873.1:4267500-6667500 GCF_019399895.1 Cardiocondyla obscurior | reverse complement strand
CGCAATTAAAACTTTTTTAGCGCGGCTTAAAATTAAAATCACTTAATAAGTTTTATTATTAAGCGCTTATCCACTCGCTCCCCGCGACGGAGCATCGAGCGTTCTTAATCCTTTGTACACTCCTGTTTACGAGGACCGCCGTTTAATGGATAAATGTAATACGGCGTATTTGCATCTAGATTCTACGGTGCATTAAAGCACCGCTGTCCCTTAATTCATTTTTGCGCCGAGGAAAATGTTTTCAGTTCGATTCCTCGCTTCTCCTTTTAAAAAAATCTTATTTTCCGTAGACTCGGTCAGCGGCGAGAAACAAGAATTCAGAGAACGGTAAACTTACGTAAAGAACTTACATTAAATTTTTTCTTTATTCTTATTTTTCTGGTGTGTGGTAAATTTATTAAAAAAAAATATTTAGGCGGACGGTCAATAGCAGTTAATGATAAAAACTCGCGGAGGTGGAAATCGCGAAAAATACAGGACTCGTTTCAATGAAATACTGATCCCGGGCGTGATACCAGCGGCCGCCGGGAGGAGCAAAGCCGCTGAAGTTTCGCAAACTGCTGACAAGAATTTGTGGCAGAATTCGCTGCTGGTTAACAAGCTGTCTGAGACCGCGAAAAACTCACTCGCCGCAACTTCCCGAATTAGAATTCGCCCTTTTTTATCCTCCCGCGCCGGCAGAACCGGAATTAACGCCGCGGACAAGATTGAAGGCGGAGGTAAAAGTAGAATTAGAGTCCGTTTCTTAAGCTGAAATTGGCTTATATGCTTTCGAATTACGATTTATGGGACTGAAGTCGAGTTTATCTAGGCCGACTTGAGCGAGCGCGACAAGAACCGCATGTAAAAGTATACCGACCGCTTTTCTTCCGTTCGCCGGAAAGCGCGCGGGAGAGAGAGAGAGAGGATTCGTTGATTAACGGAGACTATTACAATTCAGTTACGTAATAGAATTCCGCGGCTGAGATCGTAAGTTGACATTACGGCATATCTGAATATCGCCGCGCAATAACGGTTCACCTTCACTAATTTCGCGCTCCCGTTTCAAGGAAAATTAACAGCACACTTGACATTTTCTTGTCTCATTTAACCGCCGTGTTTTACGTTACCGCGTCTTACCTCGACAATCTTTTTTTCTTCTCGTCACGCATTGCTAAATTAAAATAAAAAAAAAATATATATATATATATAAAATAAAAAAAAGAAGGACGGACACGTCTTCGAAATTGTCCTCCGGTATTAAAATCGCTATCGTTTTCTTTTTATTATTTTTTTTTTGTCCGTTCTGAAAATGTTCTTTTCGGCTCGTAAAGACGCATTCCGCGCGACAGTATCGTATCAGTGATAATAGACACGGGAGAAGTTACCGAAGCAACGCGAAGCTTACCCGGGATATCGGCCCGGGGGGGATCACCCGGGGGCTACGCGGCGAAAGGCTATATACTTTTCCCGCGAAAGCTGCGGGCGAGGAAAACCGCGATGCGGTGATACGACGGCAAACAATACCTTCCGGGCACGCCCTTCCGAAGCTGCGCAAGGTTCGCGTAACGCCCGTGATTCATGCGTATTTATATCCGACCTGGATGCATTGTCGGTGCGCCGTTCGCGGCAAGAGACACACGCGCGAAAGCGCGCGGTGAATAGGGAATGAATCAGTGAGCGGTGGAGCGTGAGATTTGCGCTGTTAATTTGATCGTCGTTACTTTATTTGCCTTTCTCTCTCTCCCTCGCCCGAGGTCTGGGCTCTTTCCGCGTTTCCCGCCGCGGCACCGCGATCCACGTCGTCGCCGGGAACATCCGCGCGAAGTGACTCGCTCGTTTCGGGCCGCTTATTACTTGACGACGCGCGATATATCATCCGGCAAATATTTGACCACCGTTATTGCGATTGTGCACGAGCCACATTAGTTACGTAAATATATTCGAATAATCTCGTCGCCGCGCAATACGCTCGGTCGACGTAACCACTTGTTCGACGTGCGTTCCAACGTCGCCGTTGTTTCAACAGCATCTTACTTGTGGAAGCGAGCTGGCGTCGTACATAATTCTTTTTTTTTGTTTTTTCTTCTTTTTTAATATTTACGCTAGGAGTTTTGTCGCTGTCGAAGACACGTTGTATAATATCTACGAAACTGTGCACGCAGCATTTTGTTTTTTATTCTAATTTTCTACTCTACGTAGCTTTCGAAACCGACGCATGCTGCCTGAAACACTCTGTATGTGTTTCGCAATTTTATTTTTCCCCTCCCAATAGACGCGATATTATATCACGATTGCAAGTGCTATCGGTTGAATATGAACGGACACGTATTCAAGCTCTGGGATAATTGCATCTCTATTTCGATAAAAAAAAAAAAAAAAAATTTTATTTTTTTTTTCGACAAAAAACCTCGCGGAGATAAATTGCTCACGATCGCGCGCGCCGATCGAAAACAGGATAGCGGCGCGACGTGGCGAGATGGAACGCGGGAGTTTGTAACATAATGCAATGTGGGTGTTGCATACAAGGACGCAACGGACGTCTCGTGTAATTCCAGTTGGTTATTCAAGGATGAAAAACACTAGTTAGTATTGCGCGCGCTGTCGCAGCGAGAACGCGGTTCGCGAGAGCCTGCCGGCTCCGTCGACGTTTGATTTTACGGGATTTCTTAAGACCCTCCCTCCCTCCCCGCCTCCTCCTTTCCGACGTAATGTGAATTTATGCGAACTCCGCGCCGCGGTACGTCGTTGCGCAAACAATCAGATCTCGCGCAGATAAAAATTTTACTCCGCTCCGGCGCGACGTTTATATTAACGCGTTTTCTTACGCCGGGCGTTATTCCGCGGCGTTTATTCCCAGCCGGATATATCGCGCGACGACTCGCCCCGCGTACAAACGACGCGATCGCCTAGAACAATACGTTACACGTTGCACAAGTCCCCCCTCCCCCCCTCCCCTCGTTCTATCCGGAGGTGACATACGACGCCAGTTAAAGTTTAAGGGTCTTTTGCGCCGGGATCGATCCGAATCGGCCGCTGCGAGAAGACAAACGCGCCTCGGCTGCGCGATCTTTCCTCCTGTTTCTCTCCCTTGTTTTATTTTATTTTTATTTTATTTTTTTTCTTTTCTTTTTTTCTACGGCGATTCGATTGTACTCCGCGATACCGCGGGCTTACTTGGAACGACACGTTTCTGCAACGAGGGGCACGTGCCCTGATACACGATGGGCCGGGAGGGCCCCCGTCACCTGTTGGGAAGGAAGCAGGTGCGGGCGGCATTAAGTAATGGGACCGTTGGAATATACGCGTACCGGAAGGGCCGAATTCCCTCCGACGAGAAACACGAAACACGCGCCTCCTGGAAGGACCAATTTCAACCGGCGGCTTTAGCGGAAGAAGCGCACAGGTGCTCCTTAATGTCCTTCGTCCTTCGACATCCGAAATTTATAACGGACGTTTCCGAAGGTGTACACTCAGGCCGGTACATTCGTAGTCGGTTCCTGTATTTAGGATTGTCTTGAACACGGTCTTGTTTGGTTTGAAACCAATCTACGGAGCTTGTATTATCGTCTTAGGACGCGTTTGCTCAAGATGATCTTGAAATAAGTACCGACCGGCTTTGGTGAACGAACACCGGGCGAACGCGACCGTCGACATTCGCGTTTAATTTCGTATACGTTTGAAAATTATTGAAAATATTAATTAATATTAGAGCGTTGAAAGAAAAAAAAAAAGAAGAACGTTTTCTCGTCAACTTTTTAACATTTCACTCCGCCGTTATTGACGGTGCGGAGAAAAATCGATCGACGTGCAGCAAGAATGAAGAATTTAATAACTTGTCGTTTCAACTCCTCGCCGTTATGAAATTTAATTTCTCACACTTGTTTACAACGTATCAGTTCGTTCCATCGCGCTTCGCATTTATTAAAACCGCCGCTGCGATTTTCCACGCGCGGCAAAATCGCGGCGCCGGTGCATTCTACCGCTGCCGGAGTTAACAAGCTTGTTAGAACGCGATTTCCATAATCTGTAGCTTTCGAGGGACGGATCTAGGTCAGATTCCGCGGATAAAATTTCTTCCGAACCCGTCCGCGCCATCAGGAAATCTGTCAGCGACCGCTCTTTAAGTTCGCTCGCGCGGAGTAATTCGCGCACGTCCTACAGAATTAGGATGCAGATTAAATGAGAGCCGGGAATGATATTACGCGCTTAGCTAAATTTCGAATTCATTACGGTCGACCGGAATCGCTTTCAGCGCCGCGATGCCCACTTTCGGTGACTTCGCCGCGACCGCGTCTCTCGACCCAGAAGATAAAAAGTAAAAAAAAGAAAAAATAAAAAAAGGAAAACCTCTGTTAACCAGAACGAAACTTACATCTCTTTTTTCAGCGAAAGAAAATTATTACACCGCGATACACAGTGCGCGGAGAAAAAAAAAAAAAAAAAAAAAAAGAAAACGACGTTCCTCGCCAATTATAACAAACGCGACGTAAAATGATATTAATATCCTCGTGTGCGCATATAAAATATCCCGCTAGCGATGTATAAAACTCGCATTATCTTAATTTGCGAGAAAAACGTGACTAAGCACCGTCCACCATTACTCGCGAGAGCTTTAAGTGTTATAATGATCGTTACTTCTTGCTAATTGCAAGCGCGGAGGAGCCTTCTTATCGTAATTTTAGACTCCCGCGAGTGACGCGGAAAGATTCCGCCGCCGCGCGAAAGCTCTAATATCATTTCGATCCGGCGTAATTTCATTTTCTCGAAAATTATTATCGCGGCGATGTCGATCGCGAAGGTACACGTTGTATTAACGCTAATTGCCGCGCCATCGATCGCGGCAAAAGCGCTTGATCGCCCGGAGGCGTATTAAACGATGTAAACGGCACCTGTTAAGCAATTAACTGTATCTCCGCGGTGTCATCGGTGTCATAATCATCGTAAATCGCCGGTACTGAAGCACCTATTAATCAGAAATTCTACGTCGCTGGCGGGGCAGGAAGCGCCTCCGAGCGCCGAGCAGAATCCGAGCTTGTCCTGTGTAAGAAAGGCCGCGCCTTAATGGACGAGAGTAATGAGCGGGCAAAACACGAGCGAGGCGCGATAAGCCCGAGCAACGGCAAATTAACCGGTGAATTAAAAAAAAAAAAAGAAAAATTTAATTTTTGCTCTTTTCCCAGCGGCTATTTATCTCGACCGTCTTGTCCGGTGGAAATTAAGCGCGATAAAGGTATGACGATTTAATTGGCGACGTATTAACGTCTGAAGAAGGCTAAGAAAAAAAGAAAGAATCATTTTCTTTTTTCTTTCTTTTTTTCTTTTCTTTTTTGGTCTAGCCGGAATCGTATCGGACGTCGTTCGTTGGAATTTAAAATATCCCCGGTGTCGTAATTCTACCGATGACAGGCCGTGCATGTCTCCCTCGTACTTTTTAGCTCACGGATTCTCGGTAGGGTAATAAACTGTGATAAACAGTGAGCGACAGTGACGCGTTCGACGAAGAATAACATCTCGGAGACGTAGGTGCATACGAGATATGCCGCGTGCACGCGGCATACATGCACGGGGGCCCCCCGAGTATGCCGCACGTGCGATATTGCAAGCCCGCCGGTATAATTCCACCCAGCGTCACCGTGATAGCCGCGATAGTTGCATCATATACGTGGACGTGTCTCGTCAAAGTGTTTCCTCGGCGACGAGATCGACGGCTCGAGCGGGCCGAGCCGTGAGCGCGCGCGATCGACCTGACAGATCGATCGATCGTGATTTACGGTCCTCATAAATAACGACGGTGCCTTCACGCCTCCGCGCAATCCCGCGAGAATGTACATACGCGAGAGGGAACAGGCGGAGAGAGAGAGAGAGAGAGAGAGAGAGAGAGAGACGATCGAGTCCGCCAGCACGTTGAACGGTCATCGATCCGTCAAATTGTCGATTCTCTCCAACCAGCGGGGAAGACTAAGCGCGCAGGATGCGTGTGCGTGCGCACGTGCATGCGTTAGCTCATAGGTGCCGAGATATTCTTTTTCCGAATGCATCCGAGAGCGATGAGTCGTCGGAAACGTGGCCGCCGTCCCACCGAGAGCCCGTAGATGAGAAACTTGACACAGATCCTTCGGCGCGACGGGGGTCTAATATTTAACGGGGTCAATCAGAACCAGTCGTGACACCGCGGCGCTATTTTAATGATAATTGATGGTTGTCGCTCTTCGGTGATTTATAATGTTTATTAAAGAAACAATTACTCTTAACGGTTCCATAACTGCTCTTAACGCGTGTGACGATACGCCGGGAACGTTCGCGATTACGCCTCCGGGCGAGATCGACTTGAGAGAAACCTTTCTGCGCGATTTATAATTTATCACGGCTCATTAATTAACGTGATGTTATTTCTTTTTTTGTTTCAGGCGGCGGCACGAGAGCAGCAACAGCCACGTGGAAGGATAATGGCGAGGGATCCTCAGAATCGATTACGGACGATCGTCATGTTTCGTGGATCAAGGTAAGATATTCTATTTTATTAATGACTCGATCAACCGTATTCGATTTTAATTGTTACGTTGTTGGTTAATTAAAATTAGGCCGTTAAGCCGATGGTAAATCCGCGCCGGCGCGTCGTAGACGGAAATCGTTCCCTCTTGATTAAACTGATTTATATCAGTTAATAGTAATCCCACGTTTGTAGGAGCGAAATGCGATCGGCCGCGATGCCGCAATTTATCTAATATACTCGGCGCGCGGTGTTCGATTCCCCGCAAACGCAATTAATTGCCGCGCGACTTGAGTAATCATTTCTGCAGCGGTAAAACGCGCCGACGTCCCACGTTACCCATTATTGCTATCTGATTAATATAAATGATATTAATATTGATGAGAATGCAGATACTTAATTAACTCGATATATTCAATTAAGCCCGGCACTCTGCCGCGGCAATTTCCCAAAAGTTCATTTTCCGCGAGCCCCAGGACCATTTTCCAGTTTATTTAGCCGATAACTGTTCCGGCGCGTCGCGGCTACCCTATGTAAATTCGGTTACGGCCGCCATGAGACACCTAACCGCACGAACGAGTGCGCAAATAACGCAAAAATATATATTCAATAAAGCGAAATGTGTGCGCGGTCGCGATTATAGTACTCGCGACTCTCGCGGGACTCCGATGGCTCCCAATTTGTCGGCCACCCCCCGCCTCCCCCCTCCTTCGCCGGCGTATCGGCACTGAATCAACGAGAGATCAAATTTTTTTGTACGCGAAATCAATCGCTCGTTTACCTTTGACGCGTGAACTTTTTATAACTTTACCCCGGGTCTTTTTTATTTTTTTATTTTTTTTTATTTTTGGTAAATAGATAATCGGATCTTTCTCCCGCATTCTCTCATCCCTTTTAATAATTTCGCGGCGAGAGATTTCTGACCGTGTCGCTACGATTTTGCTCGTATTTCTCCTCCGTCTCTCACGGTGATTCGCGCGGTTTAGAACCACCGAA
This sequence comes from Cardiocondyla obscurior, assembly GCF_019399895.1. NCBI lineage: Eukaryota > Metazoa > Arthropoda > Insecta > Hymenoptera > Formicidae > Cardiocondyla > Cardiocondyla obscurior. The sequence goes on along the minus strand of NC_091873.1, from coordinate 6,660,032 downwards.
GAGGCGGCCCACCTGTCCGTAATAAAATTCTGATTTCGATGCCGGGCGTCAAGCCGGGGGGGTTGGTAAAAAAGGAAATAACGACAGGTCGCATCCGCGGCCGGATTCGGCCGCCGCCGCGCACCGTGCGGGTCTTCTTCCTCCCCCTCGTAAATTCACCACGAGGCGCGCGCCCCTTGTACCGGCGCCGATCGGCGAGAAAATAAATTCCCCGGGATTGCAGCCGTACGATCGGACTCGTGTAAAAAGAAAAAAGTTCCGCAAAAAAAAAAAAAAAAAAAAAGAAAAAAGAAAGAAAGAAAGGAAAGGGAAGAAAGGGAGAAAATTACGCGCTCGCAGTGGACATCCTGCTCTCTTCCACTCTCCCTCGGCCTTTTTCCTCCCCCGTCGATGCCGCCGCCTCGCTTTTTGTGTCCGCGCCGAGAACGGCGGTGGAGCATGTAATCGGATTTCAATGACGATACGTTAACAACATTCGGCCGTCGCCGATCTCGTCGCGTTGTCGGTAAGAAATGAGATTACTCCCGGCGAAAAGGGGGGCCTCCCCCCCTCCGGAGGGGTTGGGAGGGTGCGCATACGCCGAGCTCGGATGATGCTCCCGTTCCTCTGATGTGTGGGGATCGATAATATCGGGCCAATCGGTATGCAGGCGGTGCAATTGAGCCTTATAGTAGCGGAGCGCTGGGTAATGTATGAAAATCTGTGCCGCGACCGTATCGCGCGGGGTAATATGTAATTTCTACAGCGAGTAAGCCTGAGATTACTATCGCGATTTTTTTAAATTTTTTTTAGCGGACGTAATATCGTAAGTGCGATTTCTAATTACGTGTACCTCTCAAAACCCCCGAAAAACCGAGCGGTGTGCGGGTTCGTCGTATATAAATTTTTTTACCCCCTTTTTTTTATTTTTTTTATTTTTTTTTTTTAATAAAGAGTTGCAACGGGAAAATAGAACTCGCTTCTTCTCGGGCGAAAGCTCAACGTTTCGTCGGAAAATAGCGCTTGAACGCTGTTAAGACTTGAACGGGCGATCAATTTAGCCTCGAAATCAAAATGGAAACCCGCACGGCACCCGTGGGAGATGTTCCCGTTGTCCAAAGGTCGAAGTGCACCGATGCGGAGAAGTGCAAAGGCGAACGAGCGCGCGGGCGAAGAAAGAGAGGAAAGGAGGGCGCGAAGAGGGAGCGGGGGGGAGGGCGAGAGAGAGAGAGAACGAGCGGAAAGAGGCGCGAGGGAAGGAGGGAAAATCTGTGAAAGTGGCGATGTACAATTCGCTTGTTCGAGCGACTGCGCGGACTAGTTTCCAAACTGCCTGCGGCCCCCGCTTAAGTCTCTCAATGATCCCTTTGTTTAGCCACGGGATGGCCTTAATGATCGCTTGTCCCCGGTAATGTCACATTTTGTACGGTTTTACACCCCCTTTTCCGCCCCCTTCCCTCCGGTTCTTTAACCGTCGTTCCCCTCGTTGGCTTTCCCCTTCTTCATTGTGCCGCGACGAGCAGCTCGCGAGAGAGAAAACGTCGCGCGACCCCCCTCCGTCTCCCTTTCTCAGTCATTAACAATCTCCATCGTTTTTAATGTTCTAAGCGCCGCCGTCGCCGGTCTCGTTTCCCTTTCATCCCCCTCGCGCGATTCATCCGCGTTGAGCGAAATTCTCAAGCGGTCCGGAGTCGCGCGACTCTCGTTGCCGATACCTTATTTTCGCAGCGATTGATCTCGCTCGGCGAACGTTCGCGTACGCTTCTAGGGTGGTGCGTTCGCTGAGTGTATTACACACTTCTACATCGCGCTCTTTCGAATTTCGGTCCTCCGCGATGCATCCGCTCCCATCTCTTTCGTACATTTTGCGCATACTTATCGCGGATTTGCCGACGGTGCCTTCACCCTCCGCCACGCCGCGCACCTTCGACCCTCCAACCCCGTTTACGTTAAACTTTTCATAGCCGCTCGTTTTTCTCGCGTTCGCGGGGGCTTGCACGCTTCGCCCGATATTCTTATGTTAAGCGACGCGAAGTGCCGTTCCGAATAAATTGCGTGGATAATTGCGCGGAACGCTTTCGGTTAAGCCCACGCGGAATAACGCGGATACGTCCCATTATGTCGGCGAGATATATGCGTCCGGAAAGAAGATTTCGGAGACTCTCCCTTAATTGACCGCGACGGTTTACCGTTGCGATCGAGCAGACTTAACCGAAACGGAAGATCGCGTTCCCGAAACGAACGCCGCGGATTCGAGCCACCCTCCCGAAAAGTGGGTGGTGAAACGCCGTCTTAATCCGTTCTCCCGAAATTAATCCCCGCCGCACTCGCTAATAGTTTTACTTCTCGCGACGGCACGAATTATTTCACCGGCTGATCTGCCGGGATAAGCCGGCCAGGGAAATAAACGCTACGCGAGATTTTCCGTTTTCCGCCCCCGCGCGCTTTTCCCAGCTTTCCGCGAGCTTTATGGCGGCTTTAAAAAATATCGCGAGCGCAGAAATTCCGAATGCGTGTTTGAACGGCCGTCGTCTGTCCGGGGGAGGAGGCGCTTTATGGCGATTCCGCGTATGTGCGAATAGCTCGGGAATTTCCGAGAGCGATGTCGCGCGATCGCCGACGTTTTCGTGCCAAGTATTAATCGTCGGAAACGCGCTCGCGCGACGGAACTGCGCGGTGCGGCTGTAAAGCTTATTTGCAGTAACGGATGTAGGGCTTCTCGTTACAGTTATTTACGTGCGGATTTACTGCCGCACGCGGGCCGTATATAGCGCAGCCTGTATTTTAATCCCGCGGGCGAAACCGGCCGCGCGGCGCATCAGCTCCGCTCTCCTGGGCGCACGGCGTTTCCTTCGCGCGGAGCGCCCGCGTTCCGTCGGACCATCTGTTTTCTCGTTACGTAAGACTCTATTCCGACCGATTATCTACTGCGCCGCCTCGGCAACGTGAGCGCATCGCTCGTGAGAACGGGGCAGGATGTTGCGGAACAAATAAACCGTTCTATACGCCGCGAACGTTATCGCGATCTTTTCTTAATGAATCACTTCGATAAGCGATTATTATTAGATTCTTAGCACGTTTCGGTATTTAACTCACGATTTAAATCCACGTACGTACGACGTATGCGCGTACTAAATTCAGAGGTAGATCGAAGGCCGCGTGAAAGGGCATTTTTAGCAGGCTCCCGCGACGTGTTTATCGCCTTCGTATCGGCTCTATAAAAAAAAGATATATATGTCGATCCGCCTGCCTTTCGTGTACGCGCGCGATATTTTCGGGCCGGCGGTCTCTCGTTCGATTTAATATTCAATAAACGTAGACACTTGTGTACCGCGGGGTCAGGAAATACCAAAGGGGAATTTTGCCACGGATCCGGTCAAAAGTTCGCGAGTTTACGCCCTCTTATATTTTCCACGTGCATTCCCCGATTTTCGTGCGTCGCGCGCGGAATTTTTTGATCGCCGGCGACGAACGCGCGTACGCGCCGCGCGCTCACGTTCGCCGGCGCGGTTTTCGTGCCCGGGAGAATCCGGAACGAAACGACGCAATTCAGCGTCTTGGGGGGGAACCCGAGGGAGAGGAGGGCCCCAAGTGCGTGGCGATTCAACGAAAACGCGGCGAGGAACGGGGGAGGCCGGGGAGAGGATCGTGCTGTTCTCCGCGCGCGGGGATGACGTCATAAAGCTTATTTATACAAGCCACACGTGCGTGAGGCATGTGTGGTCGCGACGTTGTCGCGAGTTTTGTCGTTCAGGCTTTCCGTGCGCGGCTCGTGCGTATGTGATTTTTTTTTTTTTTTTATTTTTTAATACTTTGTCAATGGACGAGACGGAGAGGAGAAGCGTCTCTCTCACGCACCGCGTTCCGCGCGGGGACGCCTCCTCACTTCGCGCGAAGCAGGATTGCGTCAGGTCGCGTTATACGTTGCGTTACGAAATCCTGGAAAAATATCTACGGGCGGCCGCGTTTGAAAATACGTTGAGCGGAAGCGGCGGGACGGCGACGCGGCGCGACGCGCGACACGACGAGGAAAAAAACAATAACGAGCCCGGGCGAGAGAGCGCCGGACGCGCGGAATGGCTTCAGAGGCGATAAAAATATTGCGTACGACGGCGGAGATGACGCAACGTCCCGCGTCAAACGAGACTTATCAGAGAGCCGGCCTAACGACCGGTGATGCAAACGGTGCAGTTTGCAACCGGGGTCTCTCTCGAGGATCCAATTTTCCGCGCGCGGGCAAAGCGAAAAAAAAAGGGAGATATTTAAAAAAAAAAAGAAAATAAAATTAAAACGCGACAAATAGAATTTTTTTTTTCACGTGGAAAAAAAAGAAAGAAAAAGGGAGAAAAAAAAGGGAAGAGTAACCTCTCGCAGCTATTTAGTTTTATGACTGTTAACGCCGCGACGAATTCCTTATCATTATTTGCGAATCGTATTTTCAATTCGTTTGCGTGGGAGAAACTGCTCGGCATCTCTCGCCCGGCATTTTGCGCTGAATGATTCAACGAGGCGGGTCTAATTCTGTAGTATGACTGCTCGCTGCCGCTGCGTGCGCGGAATTCGCTCGCGGTTAGAACGCGCCCGGTCCGTACGCGACGTGAGGTGCTGCAACAAAGTGGCGCAGTGTTTGGAGAGATACGGCGCGTTGTTAGGTGCCGGTCGCATCATCGTCGTCGTCGTAGGGTTTGCACGGAGCCGCCGAAAAGCCGGGGCGATTGCGCGTCTCTTCAGTGTTGAACGCTAAGACCGAGCTCTCGCTCTCGCTCTCGCTCTTTCTCTCTCTGACGCTGCGTTGTATCAAAGGCACGCGATTACGTCGCGCGTACAATGAAATCTACGTCCCCTTCAGCAGCGGGGCCCTCGAGCATGTCACCACGAGAGATTACGCGTCCTCGAAATCCCCGAGAGCCGCCCCTATCCTTACCCGTTGAAGCTGCCGAAGGGCCTCACCGTAAAAAAGATATCGAGGAGCCCACCGGTGGGATCCTCAAAACGCAAAGGCGCCGCGCCTCTATTAATTGGCGCCGTCAAACGCGGAACATCGTCGCGACAATAAACCGTTTCCGTGGAAACTTGGCGAGCGCGTACGGCTTCGTGGAATTCCGCGATCTAGGTCGTCTTATTTCTTTCGGGTAAAGAACGCACGTGAATCAAGCAAATCATATTTTCCCGAAGCGAATCGTCGGTCCTCTCGCTCGCTCTCGCCGCGTTCGTCTCCGTCTCTCTTCCTCTTTCTCTCCCTCTCGCTCCTCATCCGGGCAGTTCGCGGAGCGATTATGTTGAAATAACTCGCGGTACGTGCGCGAAAAAGCTTCCACGACTCGGCGGTGCTCGCCGGCGGCTATAAAGCCGGATAAGCCGGGTGATCTATTTCGCGACGCTGAAATGGCGTCGTCGGACTTTACGTCGTCCGGATGCGCCGTTTTTCTTATTCGCTTCCGTCTGCACCGATCGATCGATCTCGGGGCACCGTTGCGGGCAACAGTTGGAAGCGCGCGAAATAAGACAAGGCCTGAGCGCGGCATCGTCGTCGAATCCAGGTGAATCTTCTCGCGCAACGTCATAATAAGCAACAAACGCTAATAAAATAAGCATCGACTTGCAGGGACTTACCTTACCTCCGCTTTTGTTCCTGCTCGCTGTAAATGAACCGGTGGGACTTGGTAGATTTTCGCCGCGAAGATACCCGCACGTCGATAGCCTCCGAAGTCTCCTTTGTGTTTTTTTTGTCCTCTCCTCGTTACGGAAACGCCGGTGATCTGAAATCAGAAAAGGCGATTGTAAAAGGGACAAGGAGGATGAAATGTCTTTCCTCGTGACCCTCGCTTCGCGACCGTCGCGTGACGAGACGTTTAGAAGTCCGCCCGACGTGACGATATCGCGTTCTCTCTTTCTCTCGCCCGCGAAAATAGCGAACGCGCTCGCGAGCCCCTTCGTCTTCCTCGTCGGTTTCCCTCGACGTTTCCGTCGTCGAGCGGAACACTTTCCTTCGCTGCACCGGCGACGAGGGGGAGGGCTCCTAATGCATATAACACGCTTATCGATCGACGCTTGTCTCGTCGCGGATTACAAAGAGCCCTGTGGCACATGTGCGAAGCGAAGCGCGCGCCGCTGTCATTAGTAACGCGGCCGGCGGACTCGCGTTAATACCTTTCTTTATGGGAATTTTCAGTACGACAATAGGAACGCTCGTAATCGAGAAATTAAAGATTTACGGCGGCCTCTCGCGATGCAATTTTGACCGCCGGCTCGTCCAGCATTCTCGTAAAGAAAAAAAATAAAATAAAATAAAAGAAAAGGGTCAAATAAAATTAAATTAAATTAAGAAAATTATTTTATTTCGCAGTATTAATTACGTATAAATATTTAATCGGTAATAATAATTAATTAATTTTATTCATCAGCCAAGTCGATCGCGAAGGTTTTACGGAAGGCTCGTCGCGTCCGAGCGAAGGTAGCGGCCCTTCAAAAGGTTTCAGAGTGTAAAGCGGAATCTCTCTCTTTTTTTTTTTTCATACGGCGAGGTTCGCCCGCGACGAGGGTGAAAGATCATTTAGACGGTGATACACGCCGAAGGGTAACGCTGTTCGCTATTACGATGGCAATTACGCGCGCGGGACACCCCGCGGATGCTGGGTCCACCGGCGGGGCGCGCGCGACCCCATCTTTACCCGCGACTCCCCCATTCTCGACCTCTTCTCTTCTTTCTCTGTAACAACGACCGCCACTTTAGAGATCCATTGCCCCCTCGCCGCCGTCTTTTCCGTGTCCTTGCCCGTAGCCGCCACCGCCATCGCGGGTATTAGTTTCAGTTCGAAAACCCCGCGTAGGTACTCTCGCCGGTGCGGAGGAAAGAAAAAAAAAAAAAAAATTCGGGTCAACCGTGACTCGCCGCGCGGTTCCGCTTCTCTCCCGCGTCTCTCTCTCTTTCTCTTTCTCTCGTAGGATGCAATTACAATACAATTATCCCGCGCCCTTCACCCGTCATCCCTTCAGTCTTTCTCTCTCTCTCTCTTCCTCTATTTTCCAGATTTCGAGAGCGCGATTTCTGTCCCGCGGCGCTACCTGCGTTAAGGAGGAATCGCATTTGACAAGAGCGAGGGGTAGAAAGAGAGGAGGATGAGGAGGAGGAAGAGAGGAGAGACAGGAAATGGGGAATAACAAGCGGCGAGTGCTTGTTCAATCGATTTCCATTTCAATCGATTCGTTAACGGACCCTTTTTTTTTTCTTTTTTCGTTTTTTTCGCGCAGCCGACTTTAACCGCCGCAATCCCGCTCCTCTTTGTTTTACGAGCCCGCGAGATTGCGAACGGTTGTAGCATGACTGTAACGCGTTTAGGAGAAGGCGGAGGAGATCGTTAGGTCTTATCGTCGAGATTTATCCTCATTTCGTCCCGCGCCTCGATGCGATATGTATGATTTCTTACTTTCGTCTCGGCTTTTGCAGCAAGCTTGTAGCCGGCACGGCGACCGGTTTTACTTGGATTTACGAGCTCCCAAGCAGTTTTAGCGCTTATATATATCGATCCTTCAGGTGGCAGTAAATTTTCCATCGTTTTAGAACGCGGATTATAGATTCACCTCTCCGGATTTCCCAAGGGCTATCTATATTTCCTCGCTCGCTCTCGAAACGATCGTTTTTACTAAAATGTTCTCTCTTTTTTTTTTCTCTCTCTCTCTCTATCTCTCTTTCTCTCTATCTTTCTTTCTTTTATTGTTTAATTTAAACAATCGATGGCTAATGATGAAAGAGCGTCAGAACGCCGCGCTGAAATTATTTTGAATAAAATACTCGACGGAGAGCCGAGGCCCCGCCACGTTCATTCCACGGAATTACACGGTTCGCCCCGCGCGACGGCGGCCTCGCCTGTCGCCACATCGGTCGAATGAAAGCGGCAGAAACGTTAATGACAATAATAAAGCTTTCAACGACGTCTTTACACGTCGTTAATTCGAGCACGGTCGAAAAGGCGAGGATTGCCGATTATAACGGAGGAGGGAGAGAAAGAGGAGAGAAAGAGAAAGAGGCATAAAAAGAAATAGAGCGTCGAAACCGCAAACCCGGTGCGATTTGATAGCCGTAACCAGCCGGAAATACATTAGAACCGGACGCTGGGTCAACTTCCTGTCAAACGCCGGCACGCCCTTTTTTGCGCCCGTCTCAGTTTCAGTCTCTCCTTTCCGCCTTCCTTTTTATGAACGAACGAGCTCCTCGCCGTGGAGTAGCTCGGCTCCGCCGGTTTTGTTGGCAAAACGTGCATCATTATACCGTTACGTAATCCCACGGACAGCTATTTCCGATGCGCATTAAGCGCCTTTTGTATACCGAAATTACCGTCTGATATTTTACAAAAGAATCCAGTGGACTTTCAGGTCAAAGCCTTGGAAATGTATCTCTCGAAAAAAAAAAAATAAAATTCCTGCTCGGGACAATCGTCCTCAGTTTGAAAGACTCCGAGGGAGACTTCGGTGCCTCCGCGACGTTGCTTAAAAAATTATTTTATTATGCTTCGCGGCGCACCCTTCGCGGTTTCCGCGAGCCCTTAAAACACTCGATCGTCGCAATCGAGCCGCGATAGCGGGTGAGTAATAGCGAGAAAATGCGCGAATAACAAAACGGGCGCAACAATAATCAAAAGGCAATCTCTTTCGGATATTGATGAAGCCAGTCGAAAATTAAAACGGCGCGCAGAAATAATCTCGTTCACGCGGGAACAATTGTTCTGCCGAATATACGATATAAATTCGGCCACACGCACGCGTGTAAAATGTAACGCAGCGAACCAGAAAATGGTGTCTCGAAAATATTTCGCAAAATATCGCTCCCGCCGTCCGAACGACGGTCGATCGATCATCTGTGTGGAGGCTCGACGGAAAGCAAGAGAGAGAAAGAGAGAATCAGGATAAATGTTCCATCAAACCCGCTCATAAGCGCTTTTTTTTTCTTTTTTTTTTTTTCCTATTTTTTTTTTATACAGTTTCGCTTTTCGGTCATCGCGCTCGTTATATCCGATGCCTATGTAAAATCTAGGCACGCACTTGAGAGTCGCGAAATAGCAACGCGAGTTGACTGAATTTACGCCGATCGTCGGCCTGTTGTCACTTTTTCGGATAATTTATTATTCGACTAATTAAAAAAAAAAAAAAGAAATACAATAATTTGGAATTTTTTAAATAATTTTTATTTCATTAAAGAAATACTGGCGTGTAAAAGTTGTATGATATTTTTTTTCCGGGGACTAATTATATATTTCAAGATCGTCGTGACGTTTTTTGAAGAAGAGACGCGCAGCCACCGCGTTGGCGTTAATCAAATCCCCACAAAGAAATAATTTAAAAACCGATCAACGTTCAGTGAAGAATGTATACGCGCGAAATATTATAAAAAAAATTATATCCGATATTTAAAATACGATACTCAGATGCGCCCTACGTCGAAGGGTTTGCGCGCCTTTGTCGGGAATTAATCGGGGGAGTAAATCAACGGTTTTTGCCGGTCGACAAAATCAAAGCGTAGCGATGGCCCGGGCGATGTTTTAACAGCCTTCTTGCGACTGGTCGGCGAGGGGAAATTATCGTCGGTGGAAAAGGCGTCGAAAACTCGGATCCGTGAGCCTGTCATTACGGGAAAATCTACGTCGTTCACGCGCGAGGTCCGTAGTGTTGTCTAGGCAAACAGTCGGGTTCAGCTGTGCGCTTCTGCCGGCGGAAGTGGTTGGAAATTAAAATAACGCCCGGCGTCTTCCGCTATTCTGGCGGTTCGTCTGTTTATCTATTCCAAGCCGCATATCTAAACGGAAAATAACGGTCTGGCCGCTGGCGGAGGTGCATGTGCACGCCATAGAGGCGCGGAGAGGTGGGTGCACCCGGGACGTCATAGCCGGCCGGTGGATTTTGGTGAGACGGCCGGAATAACAAAGCCGTTTTCTCCGCGGGCGGCTCTCCGCGGCGACGGCGAAAGAATATTAATCCCTCGGCCCGTTGCGCGCCCGGCATCAGCCGTATTCAACGTCAAGCCCGTTGTGCGTTGTTTGCCCAACCGAATCATACGCAAGTGAGTTCCCGACTTGCATGATTAATGCCCCGGCCCCGAAAGTTGCGCCGCGCGTCGCCGAGGCCGGCGACAACTCCGGTCCGCGTTGTTAACGAAAGACGGCGAGTTAAAAGGAAGAAATAAAAAAAGAAAAAAAAAGGGAAAAGAGTATAAAAACTAAAGAAGGAAATTTTGCGCGAAAATCTCTTTAATTGGAACGTTTCTCATTTTCGGAAAGACGCATCGGTCAGCCTCGCGTGTTCCTGGTTTGACATCGGACTCCAGATTAACCGGCGATAACCGGCGGCATTTCTCTTTCTTTCTCGCTTATTTTTTTTTTTCTTCTTTTTTTTTTCCTCTTTTGTTCTCCGTTCTTCAGCCGGTTTCCTTCCAGATCTTTTTCCTCCGTCTTCTCGTCACCGTTCGTCGTCCGTGACCGTCCCTTAGTGCCGAGGGATATACTCACGCGCTTCTACGCGAGGGGGTGAAGATGCGGCCCGGACAAAGAAACCGAGACGAGTCCCAAAGTCAGGGGTCACCGCGGACCAATTTCAGCAATGCCGGGCATTTAAATGGAGCCCGGAGCCTGACGTAATCTCCTATCTCTCCTCTTGACGCTCGCATTCCACGAGAGCACTGATGATCACCGTTCCTCCCCCTCCTCCTCCTCCCCTCCTCCGTCTCGCGCCGCGGTCCTCTTTCTCTCGCCTCTCGTTCGCGTATACGCGCGTGCATGCACGTCAAATGAAAGCGCTCCTCTATCCTTCCTCTTCGCGGAGGGGCCTAGGCCCCCGGTTCTGTTCTGCTCCGGCTCCGCTTCCTCGACCGAGAGAGTTCCTCGCTATCGTGCCGAGTCATCGCACGATCGCGCCGCCGTGCGCCACGAAGAAAGGGCGCCTTTCATGAGCATCGGGAGGAACAACCGTCGGGTACTACGCGCGTTTCACGAGCCTCCTCTCTCGTCGTACTTACTCGCGCCCCGCGTCGCGCATACGGAAAACTTCCAGGATAAAGTGAGCCCCCCCTTTGCGGGGGAAGGAGCCGAGTACGGGGTGGGGAGGGAGGGATTTCATAAATCGCGTTTAACAGAGCGACACGGAGAAGTGACGGGAATTTTAATTCGGAGCTCCGAGCCGGGCTTGGCGCGCATCGTGCGGCGGCGTTGACAAAACGCTTCAAATGAACGTTGAATCAACGTCGGATAAACACCGCCGCAAATTGGAGCGACGGCGCATAATAGCTGTTACGTTCAGTAATGTTTCAGCGTAAATCCAGTGCCTCGCATTATCGCTGTCCCCTCGCGAAAGGTAAAAAAAAAAAAGAAGGAAAGAAGGGGGGGGGACGGAGGCGACAAAAGGTACGAGAAAACGCGTCACGGCCGGGTCATTTCATAAGTTGCGTTTTTACGAAACGACGCGACGGCGTAACTTGCGCGTTAAAGCGAATTTTAATTTGGCTTAAGCTTGTATTTTATACGACGGAGGCCCTGAAAAACGTTCAAGCCACCGCGTCGCAGTGAATAAAATGCGCGGGAATGAAAAATACTCTTGTTACGGCCGTCGGCGTTAAATGATTTAAAAACGTTAATTGCACCTATTCGGCGGTGAATATTTTTATAACGCGCCTTCGACGGAAAAGTCGTCGATGGATATTTTCATTTACGCTAAAGTAAAATGCCCTGACTTTGGAATTACATCTCCGTTTTTTTTTTAATTGCAGATCCGAGGGACCGGCTTATCCGCGGAGGGAACAAACATCTGCCGAAGCACATCCGCAGAGAGAGAAACATCTTCCCCTTCCCCGATAAAGTTCTTTCGAAAGGATCAATTTTTTTTTCTTTTCTTCTTTTTCTTTTCTTTTTTTTTTTCTACTTCTAAAATAGTTTAGCCGTTCTGTATACAGATTATTAAATCGCGTAAGAGCGAAGGGCCAACAGGGGGAGATGCTTTTCCGCCGGAAAGACTGCGGAGCGAGAGTACCTTTGTTTTAAAGTAGGAAACACGGGGCAAAATTTAATATCTTCGCCGGCACTCGTTTTGAAACATTTACCTCCGACCGTGGGGAGGAGGAGGGGAGGGGGAGGGGGTGGCAAAAAGCATTCGCTCTGTTTTATTCATACAACCCGTTGTTGTTGCGTCCGAGCGGAGCGCCAGCGAGGAAGGACCGAAGAAGCATTGAAGAAGCGGAAAAAAAAAATGTGTTGGGCGCTACGGGCGGGCCTGACTCTTTGCTCGGCCCGTACTTTTAACGTTGGGTGAGCAAAGTTTCAGGTGTGTTTGTGTCGCCGTGACGTCGTTACGCGGCGAGACGGAAAACGGCCCACCCACTCACCCACCCATCCTTTTTCCCTCCCCTCCTCCCCCCCTCGTGCACTTGATCGCCGGCCTTGTCTTACGACGGTACTCTTACGCCTGAAATTTGCTTTTTTTACCTGGCCTGTGCGCTCTCTTACTTTGAGAAAATAAAGGTGAGCAAAGTTTCAGGTGTGTGAGTGCGTTAAAAAAAGTGTGTGGGTGCGTTAGAAAAAGTGTTTTTTTTTTTTTCCCTACCGCCGGCCGTTAACTCGTATTTCCCCGTGTATTGCAAATGGGCGCCGGAGACAAATCGCAATGGCCGCTAATTAAAGTCATTGTAATTTCTCAAAAGCGCCGAACAAAAGGATACGCGCGATTGGATTATTTCGCGATAACATGATATTATTGTTCGATAAATTACTCCGAAATACCGCGGTGATATTCAGGCACGCGGGATCAACTAAATTAATTAATTAAATTGAATTTTATTACACAATAATTAGCTGTTGTTTATTTGGACATTTCCGATTCTCACCGCTATCGAAACGATATTTATATGTACGTTTGCATTTGAAGACGCGGGAGTTCACATCTGATTCACTTTTTATCGGCATTTCGATTGAATAAATAACATCGCAATTGTTGCAACGTCGAGCGTGTTCGCGAGTGTGCAATATTAAAATAATAATTGTTATTTGTGGAATAAAAATAATTTATCTTAATAAAAGAAGAAAAAGGAAAAAAAAAACTCCCTGATTTAAAATATAAAATTATAAAAATCTGCATGTTCGATTACTATGTTAAAAATTACCAAAATAATTATTTTGTTATAACGTATTAGATATGTATTATAAATTATTATATTCACAGCAGTTTGCTGTTAATTATTAATATAACATGACGTATCGGTTAATAACATTATAACGCAATGAAATAAAAATAAGTACCCACTGCTAAACTATGAAATCTACCATTCTTTAAAAGAGAAAAAAAATATATAAAATAAAATAAAATACAATTATTATTTCCCGTCGGCTCCAAATAGCTCGGACATTAATTAAGCAAATTTTTGATCGTCAAAATGATAAACTCGTTTGCTGTAATATCCTATAATTACATTTCTCGCCATGTACAGAAATAAATTTTTCCAAACTCACCAGCTGCACTGTGCTTCCGCTGCGAGACCCCTCTTTCCTTATTTCCTCCGGTGTTAATTAATTATTAGTTGATTAAAAGCCAAATACAGATGATGTTTTCCGCTTCTAAACAAAAAAAAATGAGAATTAAAATAAGAGAAAATAAAGAATTTTAATTAATTTTAAAATGTGTTACATGTGCAGGCCGGCAAAACTCTAGAAATATTTGCCAATTAGACGAGATAACAAAAATATCCGATGGGTATGTTTAACATCGGATAATTCGTTAAAAGAATATTTATTGTGTACCGTGTATCGAATTTCCACGCAAGAATTTTTATTTCAATTTATCGTCGAGCACCTCGCGACGACGCAAATAATGCAAAGTAATCGTTCCCGGCCGTTGCGCTTATAAATAAGTTTCATTATACGTTTAATCAAGGCTGTATAAATCAGCACTATTAATTTGCATTAATTATTAATACAGCAATAAGCTGCCGAACAATATATCAATTCCGCGCCAGTGATACACAATCGCGCAAATAGCCGAAGTCGACCGCGGAGCTCCGTATTTCCGTTACGATCAATATCGGCGCAATTTACAAGGATATTTTATTTTTAATTGTCGACGCTCGAAGAAAATCGCCATTTTGTCGTTCGAGAAAACGGCCCGGGATGCTGCCCAACTTTCAATCCGTGATTAGATTCATTTTCGGCTCGACTTCGAATCGACAATATGTATTTCGTTAAAACTCATGCGTACAATTCTGGGGATAACATACTTACGCAGAATGTTCCAATTATATTTGCTAAAAATACGGCTGCAAACGACATCCTTCGGTCGAGCGGCAATTTTACTTCGCGCGAACTTGTAACGAGTAGTATAAAGTTAGTTAGAAGTCCGTACTAGTGGCGCGTACTAGTCACCCCGCGCGCTTGCGCCGGTGGCGTTACCGCACCGCACATGCGCCGGCGGCGCCACCGCACTGCGCCGTGGCATGAGGTGAGCGCTGTGAACAGAGGACGAGCCGCCATCTTGTATGTACTAGAGTGTCTCTGCGTAATATTGCGTAGAGTGTAAAACCGCGTACGGTCGAGTATTGTTTCGTCGAGAATGATTAATTCGGTGGGCACGGCCGCTCGCCAAGCGGTGAGGAGGTTCACGACGAGTGCGGTTCGCAAGAGCGGTCACCACGATCCGTACGACGGTGTACCTGGACACGTGAGTTACGAGCTCGTCGAGTGATTGCATAACGCGGTGGTGGCAAGGTCTCCATCTAACCTTATTTCTTTTTTCTTGCAGAATTTCCCGTTCAGCACGAAGAACCGGCACGTGCTACTGGCAATATTCATGGTCTACATGGGCAGCGGATTCGCCATTCCCTTCCTCTCGGTTCGTCATCAACTGCTGAAATAGGCTTCTAGCAATGTTACACAAGTTGCCCTGCGAATCAGGTACTTGATCTTTTAATTCTCACTTGCCTAGTACACGTTAATACGACGTGTATTTATTATTATGATCCCGATTGCCGAGAGGTTCTAACTGCCTCTCTGTTTTTCAGATTTCCTGGCTGCGTCGCACTAGCTTAGCATCCTGCATCGATGCTGCCAGTGCAATTTGATTATGTCAGGATAATTCGAATAGGAAATGTATGTCTTTAAAATATATATAACTTATATAGGTCTGATAACCTCAGATGTATAGGCTTATTAAAGTCATTACTTTTGATGCAAATTCTTGACTCTGTATTTAATAATAATTTATTTGTGATATAATCTAACCTTAAAACTTTAATTTTGTTGTTAGCTTTAGTTTATTTTAATGTTGCAAGCGAATTGATAAACTGATAATTCTGCTCTTGAAACGTCGAAAAGATAATTCATGATAAAAATAATTTATAGATAATTCGATAAGATCTACATATGAAAAATGAGGGTTATGTATAAATACAGTTATATAATTGTAATATCTTGAATTCCTTGCAAGCATATACTATGCGTATTACATTTATTTATAACAAACATTGTTCTCCAATATAATCTTGCCAGATAATGCACTATATTTAATGAATCTTAATAGTAGATTAGCAATACATGTTAGATAGTCTTTCAATTAATAGTCGTGCCTAAAGTATCTTACAGTTTTATTTTTTTTTTTTTAATTATATAACTTCTGCGATATTCACAGTATACTTTCCTACACACGTCCTTTCGTCATGAATCAAAATCACGTTCTGGAAGTTGTGGTGCTTTACGATATGACCGTTTTGGATAATCTACATAAAATGTACACTTTTGTTATTGTATGTGAGTGCATAAAATTATTCGGTATAAAATGGATACTAACAGTTGTAATCGTCGTGAGATTGATAAGAGTCCAGGCAAATATTCCGAGTATTTTTTGCGCGATGTGATTCCCACTGGTTCTCGTGTGCCTGTTGCAAAATAAACACCGATATAAACTTGTAGGTAACAGTAAATTTTTAAGTTTGTTAAGTTTATATCAGGAACGTGAGAGATTTTAAAGAACGTTAATATGTATCGCATATATTTATCAGCTTCACGAACGTGCGTGCTGTCGTGTCTGTTCCTTTTGTCTTGCTTCCGACGTTTTTTATTTGCGTAAGACTTCTCCCTTTTCTTTTCAACTCTGCACCCGTTTTCCCATTGATCTTCGTTCTCACTCGCGTCCCTAATTAACGGCTGTTCCTCCACGCGTTCCTGTAAAGTACAAAAGTTAATTATCAGCCTTCTGTCAGCTCGCGTTTAAAGTTTTGTGCCGTATCGCGATTTTACTTCTGTTTCAAGCGCGTCTTCCCGGGCGACGACACCGGCCATTCGTTTTATACAGAATTTCTTTTTAACGCAGCAAATTGACCATACCAACAGCACGCACATCGACACCATCGCGCCGATACTCGCTAAAGTTACCATTACGGCGGAAAATGAATTCCAGAGCTGAAGAAAAACGATTTGTACATGCATCGTGCAGCAATAATTCCGCGCTAGTGCACCGAAAACGAAAATGCGCCCAGACGTAATTTTAATAATTTTGAAATCATGTATATTTAAGAGCACCGAATGTGTATGTACCATATTATAACATCCTTTCGTCATTGGATTAGTGCATGTACGACAAGCTCGGGCGCCGTGATTCGGTTGATATGTGCCGGCTGGGCATCTTTTACAGTGAGATATTCCGTCCTCGCTGTAAGTGCCCACGTCGCAAGGAACTGAAAAGTTTTATTAATTGTTAATTTGTTACACCATTATTACCGTTACGTTTGATGCGAAAAGTGCACGCACCGCAACGAGTTTCACGAAGACCGTATCCTGCTGGACAGCCGGAGAACAACCCGATACTGCTGGATCCTCCAAAAAAGGTATTTGCATCAACCCTTCCTCGTTTCCGTCTCGCGAACGATGATTTTTCGACGATCGGTACCAACCTCTGCTCGTAATGCGGTAATCTGAAAATAACTGTAGTTAAAGAACTCTATAGAAACGTATTGTGAGGTATATATGTGGTCGCAACATTTCTCTCTTCTAATACGATAAGAAAAGAAATGGAATTACTTTGCCATAGAGAAAAATATCTTTCAAGACAGAAAACCTAAAAATATAACGTAATAGAGTTTGAAACTGGTACGTTCAGGCAAAATATAGAATAATGGGAAATAAAATTTAATTGTGTATTACAAGAAAGAATACGTTGCGACAAAGTAAAGCAAGTAATGTATATATTTCCCAACTAACTGGTTTTTCCGAGAAAAATTTGCAAGTTTTTACTCAGCGTCAGCGAGAGTTTATCTTGAATCGCTTTGAGGCAAAAGACGTTGCATTGTTTGAGATCGATCGTCATCAATTTAACGATGTGTGATGGTACCAGTAGAATATTTATTGTAATCTGCTGTAAAAGAAAAAGAAACGCGCATGTTATCGAAATTGAAAGGTCCACGTCGTAGGAAAAAAAAGAGTAAAATATATTTTGAACGTACTCGATTCCGGGAACAAGACGGCGGTAAAACGTAAGCGTTACAGACATCCGCTTCGCACACAACGCTATTCAGTTTCATAGGTAGATACGTCACTACGACATCCAGATCCCTCTCGTCGCAAGATCGTACGCGATAACGACTTTCCCCGTGCACGACGTACCGTGGCAGCGTTACAACTGCAAAAGATCCCTTTTAGTTTGACGAAGTCAAGCGTTTGTCACTCGAAACTCGTTAGAATATTCGATCAGAGATTCACCTTGCAAGTGGATTTCATAAGCAGTTTCCACAGGATCCTCGTTGTCAGGGCTCATATACGTCATCACGCAGGTGTAGTTTCCCGTATCCTTCGCGTTCACGTTTTGCAATTCTAGATCGCCGTTCTCCGCCACGAAACCTAGATAAGCGGCTTTTGTGAATTCTATCGTGTCGAAACTTTCTTTCGAGTCCGAACGCGACTTACCCAAGAGCGCGATACCGTCTGTTCTTTTCCACGTGTAACTCGGTCTGTTGACGCTCGACAGCCAGGTGATACCATCGCCGTCTTGATTACAGGGTAAATTCAGATTAAGACCGGGCAGCGAAACCACGTCGCGATCTAAAAAGAAATTTCTTACATTAATTGTCGCATTTGTTCTTCGTACTTAAATCTTAATACGAAATGCATAAACAGTTTGCCAAGGAGATACCGCTATAGAGTTCCAAGTCGTTATTAAAATTGTCCTCCAGCTCTTCCAGCTTGATATATTTCTGATCCTTCAGCGACTCGACGTTATAACGCGGTTGTGGAAATTCCTTAGCCTCTTCGACGTCGGAATCCATCGAGATCACTATTTCATCCTGAATCTCTTTATACTCGCTGCAATTAAGCGCTTTAATTTCGTCTAACGGAAAATGCATTCTGTTCAATAAAGGTTTGATGCTGTTAACTGTACTCGCTACATTGCAAATGCAATTGTTACAATTATGGATTTTTCTTTCATGCAACGCAGTCGGTGATTCGTGATCGATGGCATTAGGATACGTCTCTTTCTTGTCGATTTTTTCCACTCGAGAATTTACGCTCGCCGCAGTTTTATATTTGTTTCTTTTGTTCGCGGCACAATTATCTGTATTATGAAGGAAGTGTAAATTAGTGTTTTGCAATGCTCGCGATTTCGCCGGTTGCTTCTTTTTGTGTTTGCCTGTAGCATCTTCGTGCTTAACAATTTGACGCTTCAATTTGCCCGCATTAACGCCGCACAATTTGCGGCTTTTCGCCGTTATTGAATCTTCATTGCTGGCGCACCGGAAATCGTTAAATCTCATCGCTCTCCTTTCCTCGAAACTTCGCTCGGAATAATTCAATCTGCGCAACTTTTGCGAATCACGTTTTAATTTCTTCGTTATCTTCGCCAGGGATCGTTTCGTTCCTACCTTATGACGCTTCCCACTTTTTCTCGTAATATTTTTAAGACTGACGTCTCGGTTAGCGATAAAAACATTTTTTCCCGCTCTATTGTTATAAACATCCCGTTTGCGATGAGTTATAATAGACTTCGCCTTACTATTTCTTGTGCTTTTAAGAATAACGTCGAAGCAGGTCGTCCTGGTGATTAATACGTCGATAGTTTTGCTCTTATCAGTCGTCGTACGTAACACAGCTGACGGTTCCGTAACAAAGTCGAGTTCCCAAAACTTAGTGCCGCCTAAATGATACATTGCATTTTTCTCAGTGGGCCACGCTCGATCTAACGATGTTCTCACACTTTCTGTCAATTTCCCATTCTTCTCCTTGCCGTTAAAAAGTCCCTCATACATCCGTGTCGATGTTTCGTGTTCCTCATAATTCATATAATCTACAATATTAAAATTATTTATTAAGAAAAATAAAAAGAGGTAATAAATTATTTAAATTCTACTACAAAGTATCGAAAATAACGCGAATATAAAATAGCACAACGTAATGATTTAAAAGAAAAAAAATTTATAGAAATAGGATATTTAAAAAATTAAAATTCTTTTTATCTTACTGTCTATCGTATCCTCGATATAGTCGTCAGCTTCTTCTATTTCTTTCTCCGTTTCATCTTCTAGTTTGTCAGTTTTTTTTAAATTATCTTTTTTTTCAATTTTATAATATGATGCCGTAATTTTTCCATTTTCTCTAAATTCAGTTATATGATTGTCATCCTTTGATTCAGATAAAGTCTCTGTTAGCTCAGCTTCGTTTGGTTTAGCAGATATTACTTCATGCGTTTGTTCGTTCTCGTTGTATCTGAGTTGTAGCACATTCACCGTGTAAAATTCATCTTTCTCGGTTATTTCGGTCGTTGGCCCGTGACTGAAAATATTCGCTGTACTTTTCTTCAATCGAAATTTCGAATCTTTCTCCGGCGACGAAACGTCTCTTTTTTGAACATTTACTTTATCGTCGATGGAATAATTAATTTTTCTGGAAGGAATTAAATCATGTTTTAAGATATCTGTTCTCTTTTTACGCTCCTTGTTATTCGACATAGACATTGTAGTTGGTTGAAAGAATTCATAATTAAGAACGTGTTCATATACCGACGTTTTAAATTGAAAGTCGCTCGTCGCGTTTCCTTGCGTGTAGATTCTAGTAAAACCTTTAAAGTGTCGCAGTGGCTTTGTGGACTCATTGCTCAGCCATTCGTGGTGTGACAATTGCAGATTGCCGATCTTATGTATGGTCTCGTTTATTTTCTTGCAACATCGAGTCTCTAACGGAATATTCCATCTCGGTCTTCTGATTTTTCTCGTACTTTGCAAAGCGAGGAGTTTCCTTCCTAACGGATTGCCTGGCTTCTCTTCATTTTTGTCAGGAAAATACGGCAGGCAGATCTTTTTCGTCGAGATGTTTCTTTTTCTTTCATCTAAAGGATTTGTACTTTTTAGAACGTTCAAACATATTCGTTTCGTCGCTGCCTCCTCTTCCTTTTGTGTTACGGCTTCTTCAGGTACGGGCTTTGTTCGTTGCTTCTCTTCTTCCATTCCTATCTGTTGGGAAGTTGCCATTTTCGTAGTCATTCGATTTTCTTTCTTTTCAGCTGTTTTTTTAATCTGCGTTGTTAATTGCATTTTGACAGTGGTCTTTTCAGTCGGCGGTACTGGCGTTGATGAACTTGTAACTGCAGTCGATTTTTCGATCGGTGTGACTGACGTTTTTCTCTTCTGAAAATTTTCCATGTATTTTTCAAATTTTATTATATTTTTTTCCAATCTCCTCTCCTCTTCCTGTAAAATCTGTTCTCTTTCTTCTAATTCGCGCGCTTTGTTTCGCAGCTTTTCTTTCAGCCTTTCTATTTCGCCGTCGTATTTTATCTCCGCAGTCGTAATAATAGCCGACGTCGATGAAGTAGTTGTAAGCTCGAATGTTGGTGAAGTGAATAAAGGTTCGCCATAAATGTCTGTATAAGTCACAGAGTACGTTTCTTCTGTAGAGTACCAAATTGGAGTTGTAAATATAGCTGCATCGGTTTCCTCAAATCTTTCACTGAATGTAGCAGCGGGCAACGTAATAAACTCATCGGTGGCCGTCGTAATTGGGCTAGTAACAGTAGAACCGAATAAAGGTTCGCTATAAAAAGTTACGTAAGGCGTATATATTTCTTTGACGGTGTAAAGAGTCACAGTTTCGATTGAAGCAGCGTTATAAACGTCCACGATAGGCGTAGTGGCGTACGGCGTAAAGGTAACGTAATTCGTAATTTGGAATTCCTCTATCTCTCCCGTGAAATGTTTAACAGAGGCGCTCGTCTCCGTAGTGTTAAATATAATTGTCTCCTCTGTTTCTCCTGCAAATGTACTTCCGTCTGTAGCTGTTTCCACTGCGGTATATGCCTCGGATGTAACTTCCTCTACGTTGTTGAACAGAGTTGCTTCAGACGCATAACTTGCGGTATATATTTCTCCGGTGTAAAAAGTCGTGGTTTCGATTGAACCGGCGCTGTACAAATTCATGAAAGATGTAGTGATATACGGCGTTAGAGTGACGTAGTCCGCGATATATACGTACCTCGGTTCTTTTGTAACAAATTCGCTCTCATCTATGGCATACGTTGTACTTTCCGTCGTAGTTGCTTCCTCCGTTTTCTCCGTAGCGTACGTTACTTCTTCTGCGATACTAAACGGTGTCGTCTGAATTTCGGCGAAGCTCGACTTGGTGATAAACGTCTGGAAAAAAAAATTCAGAGAATGTGACTTCCATTTCTGCAGCCAAAGTAGATAAATTTTTTGTACTTACGGTAACGATAGTCGTAGCGTAACTTACTGTTATACTAGCCGCCGTTGCATCATTCTTCGCTTTTTCCTTCTCGCGTTGCATTATTTTTCTACATTTCTCCTTCTCTATAGTCCACTGTTTTTCCTTCTGTCTCAGCTTCTCTTCTCTCTCCGTCATTACCTTCTCACGATTTTTGAGATCCTCAAGTCGTCGTAGCAATTGCTCTTTGCCTTCTTCTCGTTCGTGAGTTTCGCTCGTTGTTGTAAATATTAATTCCGCTTCAGTTTCGGGTGTGATGAGTGGTTCGACACGTGGAGTAGTTTTTTCCGTCATTGCCGAAGTGGTAATTTCGTAGTCGGTCTCGATAGCACCCTCGATTTCGGAAGACGCGGTACTCATGATCGTTGTATACACCCCAAATGTTTCCTTTTCCGTTAACGTCGTCAACGCCGGTGAAACGATGAAAGAAGTCAATTTCTCCGCGACTCCAGTCTCCGTCGTAGCTCCTTCCGAAACCGTGATCTTCTCCAACGTAAATCTCGAACTTTTTTCAGGCTCCGTTACAAATTTCGTCATGGTAATATCGCTCCACGTTTGCGTGAAATTTTTCGGCAGCGCATACTTGTCCGTAATCGTTAGATACTCAAGGGGTTCCGTCGGAATTCTGAAAACTGTCGAAGGGGGAAGAATGTACTCTTCGGTGGATCCGAAAGTTAACGTCGTTGATTCCATCCTTTCTTTTGTACCGGACATTGTAAAATCAGTCGCAATCGTTTTCGTTAAGTTCTCAATTATGCTCGACGCGGACGTTTCTAAACTAGAAGTGGTTCCTTTGCCTTTAATATGAAACATTTTCGACGTAGTTGACTCAGTCGAGGTCTTCGTTACGTACAAAGATGTATCTTTGGCAAAAGGCGAACTCGCTGTCGTTTCTTCAGGCAATTTCGTATACTTCGTCGTGGTTGCGTATTCGTCGTAATCGTACCAGTTGCCGGTCGGGATCTCGTCGTATTCTTCATATTCCTCTTCGTACAACGGCTCTTTCGCCACGTAATACTCCGTTTCAATTTCTTGTGTGATCGCCGCCGAAGCCGAAACGGTAGGGCTCACTGTCGTTTCGACGAAAGACGTTGGTGAACTACTTTCGGTGGAGTACGTCGATGGAATTTCGGTTGTCGTTGACGTCGTAAGCTCTTCTAGCGTAGTCTTCGGCAATACGGAAATAATTTCCGGCGTAGCGGCAGGTCTTCCGTGTGTGATTAATACTGATAAAATAGATTCAGAAAATGGAGTAGGCGTAACTGCGGCTTCTATTGTTGCATATTCTGATCTTTCGGTAGTTCTTATTGTTATCCGACTCACCTCTGTAATTTCTAGATTAGTTTTTTCCGAACGAGAAGCGTCTGCCGCAGTTATCGTTGGCACCAAAGCACTTGTCTCCATCGACGGCATCGTACTTGTTTCAGTTGAAATTAACGTAGCTTCCGAAACCGTCGATATTTTTTCAATCAACAAAGTCGACGCAGTTGTAGGCGAAGTAGTCGTTTCGATTGTGAGGGAAGTTGCTTCTGTGATATTTTCGGTGAGAAAAGGAGTCGACGAAAGATACGTCGTCGGGGTTTCTTTCTCAATCCAAGTCGTATATTCCTCCGTTATTAATTCGGTCGTACTCGTCAGGTTTTCTTCTTTCGTACTTTCGTAATAACGTTCGAAAGTAAATTTCTTGGTTTCTTCAGGCTCTCCCGTGGAAAATGCGCTTTCGGTCTCTGTTGAAAAAAATGTAGTGAGCGAAGGAGAAGCAGTATCGTAAACCGTTGTTTCAGTAGCCGCTGGAACAGGCGTAGCGAGTGGAAGTTCAGCGACAGAAGACGTTGTTACTGTTGAATATACGACCGAGGTGGCTGCACTCTCGATCTCTGTTGTAAGTACGTTAGCCGTTGCACTGGAAATTGTCACATTTACGGTCGTGTGTAATGTGACAAATGACGCAGCCGGGAATGATTCGGTTGGAGACTCTGTTGTAAAAATTGCCGACACGGTCGTAGTCTCAAATGTCTCGAGTGAAGGCGTAAATACTGGGAAAGCTGTAGACTCTTCTATTAAGAACGTGGAAAACGTGGTGCTCGGCGTTTCGCTCGACATCGCTCTCGTAATCGGCGATAAGGGAGTTGTCATTGTTGTCTCCAATGACGTAGTTGGAGCTACAGTTTTAAGAGAAGTTCCTTCCGTAGTCGAAAGTATGCTAGAAATTGCGGTATACGGCGTTTCACTCAGCGTAGCATTTGTAATTAGTATTTCTAACGGCGTTATCGTCGTTAATGTTAACGTAAAAACTACGGTTTCCACGGCAGTTGTAGGCGTCGAAGAAATTAAAGTACTCTCGGTTGTTGCCGTGGTAAAAACTGCGGTTAAAGTAGTCGGGACTGAAGTTGGAGAAACATTTTTTAAAGACGTCGTCGACTCAGATGACATTGTACTCTCTGACGCTGCAAAGAACTTAGTCGAAGTCATCGGAACTTCTGCGGTTCCTGAACTTTCGGTAATCGTTGGAGTTTCAATAGTTGACGGAGTTTCCACAATTGTTGACGTTGAAACTTTAACGCTCGCAGTTCTTTTTCTAGTCGTTGGAATTTTGGCAGTTTCCGTAATTTCTGTACTTTCTACAGTCGTTGGAATTGTGCTACTTGTTGGCAGCGTGCCAGCTGAAGCTCCGGTAAAAGTTTCGACGGTCGTTAAAGTTTCAGTTGTAGTTTCCGTAGACGTTGACATCTCGGTGGTCGAAAATTCGACGGTCGCCTCAGCAGTGGTTGAAGACTCGGCGCTTGTAGCCTCTTTAATAATTGTAGTTTTAAAACTTGTCGAAGATTCAGTAGACGTAAAAATTTCTGTGATCGTCGCAGGTTTTATAATCGCTGGTATTTCGTCGACTATTGTAATTTCGGCAGGCGTTGGTATTTCCGCAGCTGTTAAAGTTTCATTAATTGTTAAACTTTCATCCGCTGTAGTTTCTGTAGACGTTGAAATTTCAGTAGTTGTTTCGACGCCAGATATTGTACTTTCAGTAGGCGTTAGAGTTCCGTCCGCCGGCGGAATTTCCGTCGCCGTTTCTTCCGCGGTTATAGTTTTCTCAATTTGTGCCACTGGATTCTCATCCTCTGGTATTAAAGTAGTTATTGCAACTTCCGTCGATGTCTTTAAAATCGTTCCCGTTCTTTCTAAAACTGTAGAGGAACTTGTAAATGCCGTCGTATCGTACAAAGTCTCATAAGTGGATTCTAATAATGTAGTTCGAAATCCTTTAGTAATCGTCGGAATTGTTGAAAGTAACTCGATAGGAGACGTAGCAGTCATCCATTCTGTTTCCGTAGTTTTAAGTAATGATACTGTCGAAAACGTATATAAAGGCGTATCTGTTTCCACGAATAAACTCTGCGTTCTCTCTAAAATTGTCGATGTGCTTTCCGTAACTTCGTCTTCCACAGTTTCGACCTCAATTAGCGTAGACGTTTGTTCGGTTGAAATTTCTGTAACTACAGGAATCGTAATTTTCATAGTAATATCCGTCATACCTTCTAAAAATTGAGTCAAGAGCATGGTGGGTTCACTCAAGATTGTAAAATAATCTGTTATTGGAATTGTAATAGGAGTCTCGGTTACTTCGGCGATGATCGCGACAGGTGATACAGTCATTTTCTCCGTAATAATTACAGTAGTCAAGATTGCGGCTTCGTCAACCGGAAGTGCTGTTAATTCCGTCGTATAAAATAATGGTAACGTAGATGTCATCGTAACGAACAATGATTCGGTTGTCTCAAGAGCCTCTTCCTCTGCGACGGTACTTAAACTCGTAGTTGTCGATTCCTTGATAAAGTACGGCGGAAACGTTAGAGCAGAAAGTTCTGTGGTTGTAAAGATCAGCTGTGACGATTCCGTTAAATTTTCCATCCGCATATCAGTTACGTGAGTCGTGTCCAGCAATTGAAGTACGCCGAGATAAGCAGTTGCTTCCCTGTAAAATTGCGAGTCAGTAGGATGAACTGTGGTTTCTTTATCGGAACGAGATATTTCGCTCGTCGTTGTTCTCTTTCCGTTGCGTTGAAAATCTCGTTGATCTGCCGAGAAACTCACTGAATTCTCCTTCGCGAATATATCCGGAAACGAGGGCGCATTACTTGGTAAAGTTATTGATCTGCTTATTTGATTATTTTCTTGATAATTTTGCGCATGCCTGTCTGCAGAATTAATTTCGCTCGATATATTACTTTTAATAAAACGCGACGATCTTGTAACTGGCGCTGTGGCACGTTTCGTTTCTTTCAATCCCGCTTCGATAAGCTGTCTGATCGGCTTCGTTCGCATCTCATAATTTTTCGCCAAGAACTTTAGATTCCTGTTAAATCTCGAGTGAGACAATCTATATTTCTCAATGTCTTTAGATTCCAAGAACCCTCTTTCCCTCAATCTTCTTTTTTTGAGCAAGTTTTTGCGACTGTTCTGTACTTTTGAATTGTTAACGGAGCTGCCGTGTTTACGAAACGGTATTGTCAATTTATTTAAAAGAAAACTATTGGTTTTTCTTCCAGTTTTCGCATCCGTAACACTTTTAACTTTGGTCTTAATACGCCTCTTGTCCAACGATTGACTGTTACAACTTCCTGTATAGAGATCAGAATCGTCAACTTTCTTAACTGAATTTGCAATATTCGTGGCTTTTTTCAATTTATTATGTCTCTTGATTCCGGCGACATTTTTTTTATCGCACAGTCTGTTTTGCACATCGCTAAGACTTTGATTAACTAACTTGACTGCGTTTAATAATCTCTGCAGCTCCGATGACAATGGTTTAATCGCTGTTAATAAATCTCGTGTGTTTTTTATATTAGACTGCGCTTTCTTCCATTTATCGGTGTTTGGTAGTAACGATGAGACTGTTGTAAAATCTTCGTCGAGAGATAAATCCATATCGGCAGTAGTATTACCGAGTAATGCTTCATAGCTAAACCTGTCTTTGTAATCAAAATTAGAATGAGTTAACTCAGTACTCGAGATTCCATATTCTTGACTATCTTTATCTATACCTTCGGTGTTAGTCAAAATGTCATTTATAAAATCTGTTACGATTTTGTCCTCTCTCATTTTCGTTGAAAGACGCTTAAAATCTTCATCAGTTAAGTCATACGTTTCAAAAGTAGCTGTTGAATATGCGTCGTCGTATATATTTGTGGAGGAAATATTCGCGTAATCCGAACGAGGAGTGACGACATATTCGAAGCTTTCGGTAGTGGTGCCGATTAAATTGGAGCGAGTCCGAAGCGCGAATCCTGGATACAAGAATTTAGGATAAGACGCCGGATTTTCTGTAGAATTCGCAGCTTCCTCGGGAACGCGAGAATCAAGAGTGGAGTATAAAAATTTCGTGTCGTAATCGAATATACGATGATTGCCTCTTTGAAGATAAACTCCACCTACGTCTTTAACATCGTGCTGCGCCTTGAACGAGAGAATTGCCGGAGTTGCATTGTTCTCATTTTTTCCTAATAAATTATATTGCTTAGGTACGTTTATTCTTGCACGAGGGATATTTTTGATGTTCTTCAAAACGTACAGATTCTTAGAAACCGGTACGAGGAGGAATCTTCTCTTTAAATTGTTATTAGAGACGTCGATCAGTCCTCGTGATTTCAGCGATTGGTTCTCGGTGATCGGAGACATAGTTTTATTCACAGAGCGACCGTAGTTTAAATTCTCGAGCTGCAACGGCAGCCTTTGAAATGCGAACGACGATCGATTATTCCGTCCCGTTTCCATAATCGTCGGATTCGTCGTGGAATCCAAATTAATTGCCGCAATCGTTGATTCTGGAGCTTGCCAAATCGGAAATCTCGTCCCTTTCGACGGGATATTCCGCTCGCCGGAATCATGTCCCGCGTGGTTATTTCGACGACGCGTAATCTTGGAACCCGAATTCCTCCTACGTTTTCCCCGTTTTTTCAGACTTCGCTTGGCTCGTTTTAAATCGTCGTTGCTTTCGTTTTGCGGAGAGTCATCGGTTCGTATCGTCAGCAATGATTGCCTGCTGCGCTTGTTTATCACGTGGATTATTCCATCGTCGACGGGAACTTCGGATATTCCGCTCCGCGCCGCTTCGCTTTTCCGCTCGAACGTACGCCTCACGCTGCTTCCTACAAACGTACAACGAAACGACAGAACACGTGCGATAATAATATTAGTTCGCGATAATATTATAAAAAAGAGATTACCAAAAAAAATGTCCTGTAAATAGATTAATATGTTAAAATTGTTGAGAACTAAATTTAATGAGGGAATCACGTTCCCGAAGGATTTTACGTGTACGTGTAATCATACTTGGCATCGTTTCGACGACATCCTCACCAATCGCGATTCTTGCCACATAAGCCGCAACGTAAAATACGACGAAAAGGATAATTCGCATAGCGTCATATCACGGGGCATCCTTAGAAACGGTCCTTCGCTCACGATTCATGCGATCCTTTACCGTGTCCTGGCATGAATTTTCCATGGAGCATTACGCGATGTGTCATGCAGGTGCACTGTCGTGTTAAAAAAGAAATGTCACATAAAAGCGATACTTCGAGATACTTGTAATGTAATGCCAGCATCGATTGGCAAGCTCGTAAAGTTCGTGAAGTTTGACGGGAGCCGCGTCAATAATTGACGAGCAAGAACGAAATTTCACAAATAGAAATCTTCCGATTATTACTTAATTACCTGAATGTTGAATAATTTTCGCGATGCAGCTCGCGCTTCTCCGACGCCTAATATTAACTTCAAAAATAATATTAACAATCGAGTGAACGATCCTCTAGTATTCAATCCTCAATTCAAACGATTACAATTAAATAAATAATAACGATAATTTAATCATATGCTTACATAAGTGGCTGAAAAATGCAAATGTTCCTGATTAAAATGATAATAAATCCGTCTATCTTGGGGGTTTCTCGATGCCGAGCTTTCTTTGAAGAGTCTTTGAAAACACTCGAGAGGTATTACATTAGTATTAGAAGGTTAGAACGAGTAAAGGAGTGGCTGAAGTTAGCCATAGTTCCCGCCCGCCGCTAATGCCATCATCGATCGGCAGCGGCAACCTCTAGTTACTTTTTTCCCAATGGTAAAACCAATGTTTTACCATTTAAGTTATTATCGGTTGCAGATTATCCGAATGGAGATGCGGTCGCGTGAATATACGTGTTTAGTATAGTGCAGTATATACTATAGTCTAGTAGTGAGGTAAAAGAAGGGAGGGAAAGAGAGAATGCGCGTCTTTAATTAATATTATTTATCTCTAATTTATTATACGTATGTGTGTGTGAAATTGGTGGACATGACACAGATGATTATGCTCTAACTATCGGAATTAATGATTTTAAACAGATTCGTACTGATGCACGAGTATTCGTACGCTTTCGCGATGTTAAGGTTATTATGAGGTTTCAACAAGGTATTGGAAAAATTTATTATGTTAGAGATCTGATATATTGTTACATATACTAAATATTAATTGTGCACGATGTCTATAATAATTATTATTTAATATTTAATATTTAGTATATATCATTCACGTATCGATATATATTTGTAGGTGCTGTCAGGTATACGGTATCACCTTTCGGAATATCTAAAGCATGCTTAAAGATAGAGAAGAGATTAATTTGTTAAACAAATTTTTTTTATCGTATTCGTTATTTTAAAACGATCGAGACGATCTGCGAGAAAGAGCTCGTTAAACGTGGCAAAATGAAGGCTCTACTTAAAATATTATACTCTCTCTGTTGGAGCAATGCATACTTGATAGTAGGTATATGTATGGGGCTAAGTTTTAGCCTCCTGCTGATACCAATTGACGTCGACAGGCAGCATGACGTAGCAGAGTCCTTAGATCATTCCCTGAACACCTTGGAAGCTATAGATCCTTATGAGCCGCGAATGAATACCGACAGTAAACCTCAACAAGTGCAGAAAGCTAGGAAAGCATTTGTACGTCCAAGATATTATTCCACAGAGCTTGGAATTAGGGAGAAATTGTTTGTGGGCATTATAACAAGCCGCGAGTATCTGCACAGCAGGGATGTAGCTCTAAACAAAACGATTGCTCATATAGTAGATAAAATTCGGTATTTTATCTCTATCCCAGAAGGCACAAAGCCGAATGTTTCTTTCCCCGGCATAGTAGGGTTTACCGACACGAGAAGTATCTTAAAACCTTTTCACGCCATGAAATATATCGTTGATAATTATTTGGAGAGCTATGATTATTACTTTCTTACTAAAGATGTAAGTTACGTGAATGCAAGAGGCCTAATGGAATTCGTAAATAAAATAAGCGTCAGCCAAAATGTTCACTTAGGTGCTCAAAGTGAAATCGATACTTATTGCTCGCTTGGTAAATAATACAGATTTATAATCCAATAGATCTAATTAATTAGCAATTAACTCGAAATAAAATTAAATTTTCAGAGTCCGGTATTCTTCTGAGCAATTCCGTTATACGAGAAATGAAAAATAATCTAGACTGGTGCGTGAAGAATGCATATTCGGATTCGGACGACGTTAATTTCGGCCGTTGCGTTCTCCATTCCACTTCCATGCCCTGCGCTAGCAATATACAAGGACTAAATTTCACATTCACACAGTTAACGCCCGCGTTTAATTTCGAAAAAGATTTTATACGCTTGACCGAGCAAAACGAGTTCCAGAATTCGCTCTCTGTATATCCGATATATGATCACATACTCGTTTATAAATTTAACATGTACTTCGCCGCGGTGAGTCTCCTAAAATAACATATAAATTATTAAGTATTCTGTAAAATATAATTTAATATAAAATTCCACGTTATTTTTAGATTAACGCCGTTAAAGTTCACAAACAGATTTCTAACATACGTGAGGTAATATCTGCGACTGCACATTTGGGCCCGCAGGGTCAGAGTAATGTATCTTGGCCCATTGGAAATCAACCTGGAAATAGACCTCTAGGACGCTTTGACGTATTGCGCTGGTCTTATTTTAATTTATCTCACGTTTTTTTCGAGACCGACTTTATTAACATTCAGGAGCTAAAAGGCGACAGAAAAGCCGACATAGATCATGTGATAAGCTCAGCTGTGAACAATATTATAAACAGATATGATAACAAACTAAGCTTTATCAGACTATTGAATGGCTATTTAAGATTTGACGCATCCAGAGGGATGGATTATATTCTCGACTTGGTATTTAGCGAAGTGGCCACAGGGAAGGAAATAAGGAAGCGAATCGAGCTTTGCAAACCATTAGGAAAAGTAGAAATTATACCTGTACCGTATGTGACAGAAAATACGAGGATTAATATAATTATCACTATTGATTTAAATAAAAAGCAGGATGGTCTAAACTTTATCGAGCACTACGCGCAAAATTGTATGGAAAAGAAATGCAAGACTTTTCTGATGGTGGTTAGTTAAAAATAGACTTTTAGTTACGTCGTTACAATTAAAAAAAAAAAATTAGTTTTAATTTTTATAATTAATCTTTTGCAGGTTCTTTTATACAATTCGGATTCGCCGTCGAAAGGCCGAAGCGACGTTTATCACGAAGTAAAAACATACATATCGGTATTAAACGAGAAGTACAAAAAGGATCAATCTAAAATCACTTGGCTTTCAATACGATTACCAGCCAATGTAACTTCCATAGATTTAGATCCGATGTTGAAAATCGCCGTGACTGATTTGTGCGCAAAGAAATTCTCGTCGGAAAGTCTAGTTCTTCTTATGGAAATGGGAACGAAATTAAAATTAGATTATTTGAACAGGGTAAGCACACGTAACCATTTCATTAATAATATATGTGATTACTTTTAGTATAATTCGCTCATTTTGCACCAGGTACGAATGAATACTATTAGCCGCTATCAGATATTCAGTCCAATTCCATTTATCGAGTTCCATCCCGATATAATTTATACAAATGAAGCAGCTCATGACGAAGTGGACGTCAATAGCAACTACGGAAAATATGATGAGCAGAACTATAATAATATCGCGTTTTACATTAAAGATTACAATGCAAGTATGTGAACGTCGTTATCTTAACATTCGTTTTATGGAGTCTATTTTAATTCGAGTAAAACTTTTAATCTCTTTCGTTTAAATGTAATTTCAGTGCGACAGACAGTCGAAGCGAACATTCCATTAGCGCGATCGGACAAGGACATTTCCACTCTTCTGAAACTTTCGAAGCATAGCCCTGTAATTTCTTTGTTTGAAATGTACGTGTCGTTCAGCGACATGCACGTATTTCGCGCGATAGAACCCACGTTAAAGATAAAATACAAAGACATCAATTGCGACGACGCTTCCAACGATAGTATTTTTAAGAATTGCCTTAAATTAAGAAATAGTCACTTGGGTAAACGTAGTCAGTTAGCTAGACTAATATTAGATTATCAAAGCTATTAGACGTAAAAAAAAAAAAAAGCGTAGATTACGATACAATTTTTACAAAGAGAAATGCTATTTATTGTTACTTGAATAATTTACATTATTGATCGTATAATTATATGAACGCTTTAGATTTTTTATAGAACAAAAAAAAATATATATTTACAATTATCTATAAACCAGAAAGATATTTAATACAATTGTTAGATATATATTTTATATAGATTTATGTACAAGTCACAATTATATATTATATGAGCATTTTATTTATTCACATTAAATAAATATTCATAAATGATATAATGTTACTTTATATTTTTCAGAGTATTAGATTACGATTTTATTAGAGTTTTATTATTTAGAATTGTACAAAAATAATTCATAAAATAATCAAAGAGATACCGTAAAACAAAAATTATACAGTCAGCTTCCTTGGAACATTTCTTAATTCTATTAACATATCATCGTTAATTATCTGATTCTGATTCAGATAATTGCAGATCTTCATAAATATTATCCGACATAAAGACCGTAGGTGAGGCAGTTGTACCACTTAAATTATCTTAAAAAAAAAGAGAAGTAACATTTTTTTACATTATTTTAAATAGAAGTAATTGATAATTAAGAATTAATAGATTTATAGTAAGGTTTTAAAATTATCTATATATTTTTCTTATTTTACCTTGAATCGCTGTCGGCATTGAGATGCTTTCCGTTTCGTTATCGCTACTTGAACTGTCGGAACTGGAACCACTAGAACTGGAATCATTCTCCAAGGTGGATGATTTTGTATTTGGTAATAAAATTGATTGAGAAACTATTGTTGCAGAGGAAGATCCAGGCATTGATGCTGACAGTGCAAAATCGTCGTTGTCCGATCCAATCATTGGCAGACTGGCTAAGGTTGGTTGTCCACTCAATAATTGCACAGGTGAAGAGCTGAAATCGTAATATAAAAGGTAATAAAACAAAATTGATTAAAATATTTTTGCGCATCGATTTAAAAATAATATAATACAAACCTATTAACAGACACTGTTGGAGGGCTCGTCTTATCGTACGGTGATGTTCGTTGCGGGCTTTGCTTCGGATGTAATTGCAGAGAAGGTTCTCTCTTTTTTCCACTTATAACTTTGGTCCTTCCATTTGCCCTGCCATATGTAGGACTCCTTTTAACTTCAACGGGCATAGAATTGTTATTGCTATTACGTTTAGGTTCGGCTCTGCGAAAAGAAAAAGAAAAATTTATAACGCGACTTGGGAGTAGAACGCGAGAGATACGACGTGATAGAACGCATATTGCAACAAACCGTGTCTTTTTAACTTGAACATTGGCAGTGAGCTTCTCCAACGTGATCTCCCTCGTGACTTTATCAAAAATTAGGACGTACTCTTTATTATAAGGCCTTTGCGAACCTTTGAACACGGTATAAGGCGTACCAGCACCGTCCAAATGTGGCACGGTAACCGTTATTGTGTTATCTGAACCTACGTCGACTTTGGCGACCTTAGAATCGTCAACGCTTGCGGGCTTGAAGTCATCTAAAAAAATTAAGTAACCAATTAAATGCTTTTAAATTAATTTATTTTTGGAGCATCGTTCCCTTTAATTAAAGATCTTTACTTTGCTCCGGATTTTTATTTTTTCGTCGGTAAGTTTTAAATATTTTAACAGACTTAAACGGATGAAGCGAGAGGTTGATTTCGCTCCCTGTATTTCCCGGACATCGGACTTACATTTCAAGGTGTGGAACTTGGAGCTGTTGCTCGAGTTGAAGCTGGGGCCCAGCTTGAGCTCGCGGACTTCGGGTCCCAAACCGAGTCGCTCGGCCATGTTGACACCTTGCATTATTTCGGCGTGCCTCTCTCGTAATTATTACCTGTTTATCTTGACGAACAAGCGAATCGGTGAAACGTACACGGTGCACCGATAAGAGTTATCTCACTCGCCGCACGTTATAGCACATGGCTTTGAAAACGAGATAAATATGGTACGAGAAATCTCCCAGCTGTCAGCGCCACTTGACTCTCTCCGGAAATGACGAATGCGAGACGAACGACGGACACGCACCGGAAGAACGTGCGTGAGTATGGTATAGTATAGTGAGTATAGTATAGTATATTTGGCATTAAAATATTTGAACGATTTATATTATCTATTATTTAATTTAAATGCTTTTTCTTTTCCTTTTCTTTTTTTTTTTTGGTAAGAAATTGATTACAGATTTAACGTTTAAACGCCACGATGAGTTAAAAAATAAATCTTATTTATATTAAATTTTACTGAAAAATAATGGCCCGTCCGATTTATCGCCGCGTCGCTTCTGAATTTGAGTTTCAGCGATTAAATTCAACAGCCGCCAATGAGCGCGCGTAGCGTCGCCTCGCTATCTAGCGAGCTGTTATCGCCGGAAGGCGGTTTGGCGGGTTTCGTCACCGGTTACACGCGTGTGTGCGTGTGCCTGCGCGATTTTAGCGCCGGGCGGGAGCCGCGGGAGGGCCGTGGACCGTGCCTGACGTCACTGTGTGCGTGTGTGCGTTGCGTTTTGACCCGGCAGCGTAGGTCGCTCGTTCAATCTTCGTCGCTAAATGCGAGGTTTCTCACATAAAACTTGCGATCACGACCATGGCGCAATTACGGTACACCCGTAATCTGTTTCTACGCGGTATCTGCATCATATACCTGTTCGCGTTCCTCAGCTTCTACGTGCAGATTCCAGGTGAGGCATAACACCGCGTACCTCGACCGAAGCTTCGTCGGCGATCGTGTCGTACGTCGCAATATATTTTCCTGCTCGCGGAAGCGAGACCGCACGCGTCGAGCTTCTCGGAGAACGCTCGTCTACCCGCGTTGCGTAATGAGATAAATATTCATTAGCTTCGTTCATACACGGTACTCCGAAACGCATATACTCCGCTTTGTACACGCCTGCGTTGGAGTCGAATTACGCTTCTTATTACGTGCTCCAGAACAGAATTTTACGTGCTGCAAATCGAATCGCGATCCTACGCACCGATTTCCAAACGTAAAAAGATGTACAGTTTGTGTTAGGATATGCGTGCGTAAATTAATGTTTCGGTGGGATTTATAATATAGTTTGGGATGTTATTAATTCGTATACTTTGCAGGATTGTACGGCGACAATGGAATCCTGCCGGCCAGAACGCAGTTGGATCTCAAAGGGCGTGCGACGTGGATGACTAAACTGAAGCAGAAGCCAACGTTCTTGTGGCTGGCGCCGTATCTGGGTTTAAACGTTGAATATATGCTGGATGTATTGGCTATTCTTGGGACGGTTCTCTCCTTTGCAGGGTACATTTTAAATACGACACAATTAAGCAAAATTTTTTTTAATATCAGAGAATATTGTTATGGAATTGCTAATGCCCAAAAAATTACGTTTGCAGATTTATCTCGCAGAAATTCTGCACGGCTATAACATTTGCAGGGCTATGGTCTCTGTATTATTCTTTGTATCAGATTGGCCAAACATTTATGTTCTTCCAATGGTGAGTTGTATTATTTTTATCTATATTTAAATTTCTCGTATCGATCTTCTCACATGCTTATTTTTTATTTACGAATATATATTTTTGTATCATAATTAAAACCGCAATTAAAAAATAATTTTAACATATATTACGCAACGCCTATTTTTTTGTGAATATATAATTTATTTAGCTGTATACATAATTTAATTGATTACATAAAGTAATTAAGACTTATGTACACGTTAAACTTGCAGGGACGTTCTGTTATTGGAGGCTGGATTTTTATGCATATTTATCGCACCTATTTGGTATCCTTATCGAGGGAAACCGAGCGATGGTGTAACGCTCTGGGCCGTACGTTGGTTACTTTTCCGCCTTATGTTTTCTAGCGGCGTAGTGAAACTCACTTCAGGCTGTCCACTTTGGTGGAAATTGGATGGTAAAATAATTTTCACAGACTCAGATTGTACGATATATATATTTGTACGCTAATAATATTTTTATTATTTTTTATTTTGCAGCTCTAAATA
Organism: Cardiocondyla obscurior; assembly: GCF_019399895.1. NCBI lineage: Eukaryota > Metazoa > Arthropoda > Insecta > Hymenoptera > Formicidae > Cardiocondyla > Cardiocondyla obscurior. Next base: position 6,623,883 of record NC_091873.1, on the reverse strand, counting down.
TTCATTTTGAATCTCAGTGTATACCAACTGCTTTGGCATGGTATGCACATCAATTACCAACGTGGTTTCTTCGATTAACCACTGTAGCTACAAATGTCATTGAGCTCGCAGTACCAATTTTATTTTTTTTTCCAAACAGAAAAGTGAGAATAATAGCATTTTACTTACAGGTATGTAACAATGGTTTTCAATCAGCTGTAACGTAATATCTATAAACTTACGTCGCTTGATTGATTTTTGTGACACTTTAATTTTGTTTCAGGTGTTTCTACAACTATGCATTATCGTTACTGGAAATTACAATTTCTTCAATTTCCTTACTATCTGTTTATGCATATCCTTGCTAGATGATCAGTTCTTTTATAAACGAAAATCTAAAGGCGATAAATCGCGTATAAAAAATTATCTCTCGACACTAACAACTATATCGGTTTACGGAGTGATATTGTATGGAACATACGTTTTTTACGGACTCAAGTTAACAGACAACTGGACCATAGAATCTAACATCAGTACTTATTACTTCCTTATTAATACAAATAATAATTTAATCTTCCATTGAGCGTTTAATTATAATCGTATCTTCTTTTTTTACAGAGTTTACACCAGAGCAATTTGATTATGTTCTATCGCGTGCGGTGATACTTTTCATATACGTTGGTCTAGCATCCCTTGGATTAACATTCCTGGATGCGATAGTCACGTCTTTACATTTTGCGAAAAGTACATATGAAAAAATTACAACAGTGATTGTCACGCTTTTGTACATCACGGTTGTAGGCAGCATTTTCACGTTAAGCCTTGTAAGTAATAAATATATCTAAATACGTCAGTTTTAACGTGCTTACATTTATTACTGGAAATTTAATGCGATACGTAAAGTATCGCACGTATGTAAATACATGTAAAATAAATCTTTGCAGGTACCGTATTCCACTTTGCATGAAACGCACAACACGACAGTATTTAATCAGCTAAAGCAGGTTCATGCAAAGATAGATCATCTTCATATAACAAACAGTTATGGATTATTCCGTCGCATGACTGGGGTAGATGGTAGACCCGAAGTTGTGATAGAAGGAAGTAATAACATCGAAGGACCGTGGAAGGAATACGAATTTCTATATAAACCCGGCAATGTTAATAATTCGCTACCATTTGTTGGTGAGATATTTTCATATATCAAATATTTTCTTTTATATTATTTCGTACGCAATCATTGTTAATTAATTATAATTATAAAATGTAAAAAAAAATTTTCTTTTTGCAGCACCTCATCAACCGCGTCTCGATTGGCAAATGTGGTTTGCTGCTTTAGGTACATATCATCAAAACCCGTGGTTAACGTCGCTAGCTTATCGTTTGTTAAACGGACAGCCTGAAGTATTGGCTCTAATAAATAATGTCGAAAATCCGTTCCGAGACAGACCGCCGAAATATATTAGAGCTAGTCTTTATCATTACCATTATACCTCATGGAGCAAAACGTAAGTACAATCTATCGTATATATTTCAAACGTACACCATTATTTAACTTATTTATATTGTCTCAAATACAGCTCGAATACTCGTTCTTGGTGGACTAGAGAAAGAATAGGAGAGTACTTTCCAATATTTAGTAAAGATCATTCACCACTTCTCGATTATCTGACAAAAATAAAGATTATTCAAGAGAAGCCAGGTTTTAAGATAGCAAACGAACCACTCAAATTAATTCTGGATTACGTTAGGTCTTTGATCAGTAAAGTGGAGCCGAGTCTAATCTTATGGGGCGTTCTTACAGCTGGTTGCACAATAATCATAACAGGTAATTTTAACAGTTCGGTATCGAAAAAGAAATAGTTACCGAACGATAATCATTATAAGAATTTAATGAGACAAATTTACAAGGTATTGAATCTTAACAAAATATAAAATGTAAGTTGTAAAATATACATATGTCAACTGAGTGAAAATTATTTGCATACAGTCTAACTTAGAGACACAAAATCCTTTTTGCATGTAAGATACACTTGCATTTCTTCCTTCAATCTAATAGATTATTGTTAGACAATATTAACTATTATATCGTGTAAAATAACATGACGCACTAAAAATATTTCCTAAGATAACTCTTAAGAGAAAAAAATAAAAAAGATATTTCATTTTTTTACATAAAATAATACTAGAAACTTTGATGTATCTGATGAACGAATATGTTCTACATATATGTGTCCCAATTACGATATTAATACTCTATGTTTCGTCTTTTATTTACTCATTACAAAGAGCATGTGATATGATTTGTAATATTATATGTATATATAAATTGGATCTCTCATTTCATTATTATATCACTCATTAGTGTTAGTTTCGCTGATTTTAAGAATGATATTGTTAAGTATTTATAAATAAAAAAAAAAATATATCGATTAGAATAAAAATAAAAGTAGAAAAAGAGACACTTTGGCATATATATACATATATATATATACATATGTGTATAAAGTATATTTTTTTATATAACTAATTAATATTGCATTTCTTTTTAAACGTCTTTTATAAGTACTACACATTACTCGATATCATTTATACATGTTATAATTAGGTTTTGACAAATTTACATTTGTTTAAAACTACATTTGTCAATAGCCGTTCTTATGGCCTTCCTAAAATTTATAAATGTAATTTTATATCTTATAAACTTACAATTATACACGTATTTGTAACATGTTCGCATTCAGATATACATACATTCTAAACCATTTTTCCTAATCGTTATTATTGATTATCACAGTTATGTAATACATTACGGATTATTTTCAGAAGATTATATTTGTAATAAAATGAAAAGCTAGTCTTTTTTTCTACGCACATTTATTTTAACATAAAGAAAGATATAAAAATGTAAACTAAAATGTATTATTTGCAGATAAATAAAACAATAATGCTTCCTACAAATAGTTTGGTATCGATTTGAGAATGCCGAATGCATCAGTTATTTCAAACTGACTTTTCTTCTTTTGCGTAGAACAGGAGCGTTCGACATTGTAGTGTCTGAAACGGGTTGAGGTTTGTTATTAACTTTTGTCTTTTTGGTATCTTCGCATTTTCTTTTCAGCGAAACAGCTTTCTTTTCATCGGGTGGTTTTAAAGAAAATATCGTTTCTGGTCCTTCTGTTTGTAGTATGGTGTTCGACAAACCTATGGGAATTTTAAATAATTGCAGCAGGCGAGTTCGCAGTAGCTTGTATTCATCACTTTCTATTTCCTCAGGTGAAGAATCCGTTGTCGTTTGCTTTTGTTTTCTCTCAATTTTAGGCGATGCTATTGATTTACACGGTTGAACACATTCAGCTTGATAGTCGTACAATAATTTCCAAAGAAGCAAATTCTTCCAACCCAATAAAGTCGCTTGATTCGGCAGAATTGCGTTATTCAGGCTCGTTCTTCTTTCAACTTCTTCATCAATATTGTTCGTTTCCTCTATATTCTGTTCGTTTAATTGCTTTGTCAAATTTGATTTAATACTCACATTTAATTCGTCAGATTTTAATAAAGCTTTACGTAATAATAGAGTGCTTTCTGGAGCAGAAGACAAGACGCACTTTATTGATTTATACAGATGTTTATTTTGGTGATAATTGTGGTAGTCATTCGTTAAAAATTGACCAAATTTAGAAAACTGAATGTGTTCCTCGATGGTAATAAGAGGATACATATAGGAAGTTACTGAAAAATCTAAAGACTTATTAACAAGAAACTTTTCATTCACATCTAAATCATAGTTTATAGACGTTTTATGTTGATATTTAATTTTTTTGTTCCTTACATGTCCGTCAAACGGAAGTGGCGGTATGAAGAAATCACTCTCGCTAACTTCTGGCGTGCAGCCGAACATTCGCGTCCTATACTCTTCCACTCGTTCCTTATTCTGTGTTGTACTTTTTAAAGCGTTTATGTATTTTTTTAAAGAAACCAAAAGTTGTTTGTCTTTGTTATTTAACTGTACGTAATCCAGAAAATCATCTGGAATATCAAGATTGGCATTTAATACATTCAACGCATTGTATAACTTCTTGGTGTTGAGCATAAGTTCTTCGACGTCGTAAAGTTCTTTTTCAGAATCATTAAATTTATTCAAAGGTGGGAAGCAAAGAGTCTCGTACAGCCTTAATTGAATATCGGAAATTTCTACAGAGGACTGTTTCGGTAATTTCAATAACGAAGCTTTATCAAGTGATTTTAACTTGGTCGCCTTAGATTTCAAATACTTCCTATTGCGAATTGTAAGGGGCGGTCTAGGTATATTTTCAAGGCTAATACCCTTCTCTACGTATTTCAGTAACGCGCTATATCGATGTCTCACTTGTGTTCTCGACTTATTAGAAAAATATGTTGCTATCTTAGACCAATTGTTACGATATTTTAATTGCAGATCAATTAATGTTACATCATCGTCGATTGACCATATATTAAAATCGTTCGTCGTTATTGTCGTGTAGTGCTGGTGAAGTTGTACCGAAGTTCGATGTGGCATCACCACGTTTGCAATTTTGCAAAAATCCTTGCCGTATTTTTGCACCGCTTTCAACAGATTTGTCGTTTCCAAATAAGTAAATCTACCTTTTCTTAAATGCGGTGCTTGCCTGTATGTCCATCGTATATAAACTTGTTGCTTAGTTCTATGCCGCATGTGATTGGCGATATCAGTCCAGGAAATATAATCCCCAATTCTAATAGCGTCTATAACTTTGTAGAGATGTTTATCTTCCGCTTTGGTCCAGTTATGTCCAAATGTTAATTTTTTTATGGTATTGTATCTAATAAAACATTGGTACGCGCTACGCTTTGTCCCCAATATCTGCGTAATAGCATCCCAATTTTGGCATTTATATTCGTTTGCATATCGCAGCAATTTCTTGTCTTCCGTACTCGTCCACTCATCCTTCTTGAATTTCGGGTGCAGGTAGACATTCCACATAGCCTGGCATTCGCCGGGCGAATGCTTATTGTCGAAATTCATAGCCGAAATTTTGTGCCAGTCAAACTCTCTTTCACCCATCGCTTCTATCATTTCCTTCCAATTTTTCGGATGTACCAGCTTAGCTCTTTTCCCTTGCCTATCGGATTCTTCAACACCTTTGTTGAAATCTTCGCTTAATACGAATTCAATAGCTTGATCTTTTATGGCATTGAAAAGTATTTCCCTGTCTTTTCGCGACCAGCGACTTGGCTTTTTCAAAAACGGAAGGAACAATTCGCCACGTGCTTCCTTTAACTTGGCATCGTAATTTTTTGGAGCGCTGAAAAAATCTTTATCCTTAAAATATGGCATGCCGGCGTGACTGATTGTTAATTTGGAAGTAAAGTCACAATTATCCTTGGACAGTATCATTTTCTCATCCAGTAGTTTAATTTTCTGCTCAGACTTTTCTAATAAAACAGTCAGCTGTTTTTTAACTATCGTCAGACCTGTAAGCAACTTTGTATTAATATCGTAAGCATTCAGAGACGCGTCGATATGACGATTTGTAGATATGTAATCAAGATAGTCGTCGTCAACGTTTTCCTTTTTATTATCATCATCATTTTCGGAGTCAATATCCGACAGTATGACAAGTTTCTGGCTGCTACGATCACGCTGCTGAGATTCCTCGTTCGTGTCCAAAGCTAAAACTTCTTCCAGAGCTCGAATATCAGCCAAAATATCTGCATCGTCAGAATCGCTCATGTTGATGCCTGCCTTTTAATCACTGTAGCAAATAAATTAAAACAAATCAAATGATATGTGCCGTATCCGTTTAAATATTTGTCAATTAATTAACAAACTTACGTCAGTAGTCCATGTGTAGGTGAGGAGAAAAAGAAAAAGGTTAGAGCCTTCGAAAAGTTTTCTCAAACAACGTTTAGTGGCACAACAATAGGTTCATTTACGAGAGCAAAATACCGAAAACACACATGACGAAGTTTTCTGTCTTTTTTACACCGCGAGAGTAAATAAAGATGGTCACTTAGCAAGACCGGCATGCGCGAGTATTGGAGCAACGACACCGTTGTCCAATGAGAGCTTAGCTTTTCTGTAGAAAGAGACATAATCCGCGCTGGTGTGCAGGAGACATTATACGTCGTCTTTCTCCCTTCTACCTGTCATATCTTTAAAGGAATAGTTACTCCAGATCGAGGACTGTCAGTGAGTAGGCCAGTTTCCTTAAATTTGACCAAAATCATCAGCTTGTGGCGAGAAAACTTACGAAAAAATCCTGTAAGTTCGATACGTTTATAAAAGTAATAAAAATCCTGCCATTTTTCTTAAATATCGTCTCGCTTGCAATAAATAATTTAACCTATAAATAATGCACAAGTTTTTTTTGTAAGCAAATTATTGTTTTATATATTTATTATTTAATTAAATTTTAACAAATAGGCAATTGTTAAATGTGTTACTTTATTGCAGGATTTATTCTGAGTCGAACGTAAGAGTAGGACGCGAATAATGGGGAAGCACGAAGTAGGCACGCCGAAGTACATTGCTAATAAAATCAAGGCGAAGGGACTGCAAAAGTTAAGGTGGTATTGTCAAATGTGTCAGAAGCAATGTCGGGACGAAAATGGATTTAAGTGTCACACGATGTCGGAGTCTCATCATCGTCAGCTGTTACTGTTTGCCGAAAATGCGCATAAGTACATGGATCAATTCTCACGCGAATTTTCGCAGGGGTATCTGAACTTATTGAAAAGGCAATTCGGCACCCGTCGAGTACCAGCGAATAGAGTATATCAGGAATACATTTCTGATAGAGGACATATACACATGAATGCAACTCAGTGGCTCACCTTAACAGCTTTTGTAAAATGGCTCGGACGTACGGGACAGTGTGTTGTAGATGAGACCGAAAAAGGTTTGTACTTTAATGTAATTTATTGTTTGTAATATAATATTAATAATTAAAATTTTGTGGAGTTTCAGATTTTTTAAATAACTTGTATCATTTCAGGGTGGTTTGTTACATACATCGATAGGGATCCTGAGACACTTGCTGCTCAAGAAAAAAAAGCAAAAAAAGAAAAGATGGACAAGGACGATGAAGAACGGTTAATGGATTTTATTGACAAACAAATAGAAAAAGCAAAACAGGATATAAAGATCGAGGAAGGCGAAACGTCTAAGGTACCTTTAATACGTCCTGAAAATGATACGCCTTTAGTCCTTGATATAAAACTAAAGCCAAAACCGAAGTTACTCCCTAAAATTGAAATAAAGCAAGAAAAGAGAAAAAGTGAAGATAATCAAAGCAAGCCAGACAAAAAAATAAAAAGTGAAGTTAGCCAGAGCAAATCGGATAAAAAGTTAAAAAATACCGATAATTCTCCACTCATTGAAGGATGGTTGAAAGAAGGTTTAATAATTAAAGTAACTACAAAAAGTTTGGGCGATAAATATTACAAGGCTAAAGGCGTCGTTCAATCAGTCGAAACGGACGGCTTTGTAGGTAAAATAAAATTGAAGACACCCGAAGAAGTTAACGGACATATTATACGAGTGGATCAAGAATATTTAGAGACCGTAATTCCTGCGATAGGTAAAGAAGTCTTAATTCTCTGGGGAAAACATAAAGGCATGAAAGCAATAGTAAAAAAATTACACATAGAACACTACAGCATTGACGTCAAACTTGAAAAAGGTAATAATGTTATTGAAAAACTTCCATACGAACAAGTATGCAAGTACGTAGATTGAAAAATAATTATTTAGAGAGAGAGAAAAAATAAGACAAGGATCCTATACTTTAATATTGTAATTTTAATATTTTATACTCCTTGCATTCGTCTAAAGAGCACCTGTGTACAAATTTAACAATTAAATAAGAAAGGTTAAGCTTGCGTTTAAAGCATACATATCTTTTTTATTGAATATTACGAATTAAAGTTTGTTAAATATATATCAGTGTCGGTATAACAGAATAAATTAATATGTACGAAATTCGGGAATTATTCAAATGTTATAATTTTAACATTTTAAACATTAAGATTTTAGAATAATTTTTTTTACATTAAATATTAATTACTTATTAAATTATTAAGAAACAAATGTAAAGGAAAAAAAATTAAAAAAAAAATTTTAAAAAGTAAAACATCGTCTTAAGATTAAGAAATTGTTAGATATTTTTTTTTTTTCATTAAATTGATCTTGTTTATTACATTGTCACGATATAATACATAAGCATAACAATACTTATAATTTTATTTGGTTTTACGTAACATTTGCTCATACACGTATGGCACTGGAAAAAATTCTTGGTCAATTAGAGCAATACGGTTATTCATTTTAAAGAATACTTTTCCCCCATCTTTCTGCTTAAATGCAGGTTCGAGAGTACCCTCGCCGAATGTTTCTATTCGTTTTTTACCCAATATGTCCCTGACAAATACAGCCTTAAACATTTTTTCCTTAGGATTGTGATAAATTCTAAACGGGAGCATTCTGCTACCGTATATAAGTATAACGGTTACGATAGTACTAGTAAACCACAAAAATCCTTGTTGTACAAGTGTAAAAGGCCCGGTTTTAGATTCATCGTGTAGTACTCCTTTTAATCCTCTTTTTTGTAAAGAATTTCTATCATAGATGAAGTATCCCAAAGTAGATATATTCACTGCAAGACCTACCCATCCGGCATAATATCCTATGACAATTAACCCGTTCATAGCCGAGATTTCCCTATACACAATCTTATAATCGTCGCTTACATTGTCCTTCATTTTAAATTTAGTTTCTGACCAGGTGTTCCTTCTATGATTAGGATAATGTTCCATATTTCTCGCCGGCGGTTTTTTATTAATAAAACCAGAAATGACATCCTTACGAAAAGTGGATCTGCACAGGATGCGTGCCTTATCCAGGATATAAATCATCTTTACAGCTCGTAAGCGATTCTGCAACATCAAACGTAAAAGAGTTAACAGACGTACAGAGAGACAGGTAAATTTTCATTTATTAAATTTGATTGTTGAACTTTGGTCGTCGAGACTTTTACTCGTTCGACGAATGTTCCACGACGACGCAGTATAATTTTTAATGCGTTTCAAAGTATTAATAAGTCACCTCACATGGATAATCGGTCGTGCATACGCTGCATAACTTCTCAATTGCTTTTTAAATCCCCAAGATTATCGCAGCGGAGTCGTCGACGAGGTTAGGTTGACGTTAGGTTGACCATTCGCCTCAATCTGTTTTCTGGAGCACGTCGGTGCGAACGCACGTGCTCGATTAACATGTCCGTGCTGTTTAACGGCGACAACTCCGATTCCGACGAAGGAGGAGAATTAAAAATAAATGAGGGGTACGCAAACATTTATGATAGCTTTCGTCAAAAGGAAGAGCTGCACAAATGTAAGTAAACCTAACCAATGTCGGTTTTAATTTTCCTTACCTTTTATTAAAAATAAATTAAATAAAACGTGAATTCATAATTTGCTACTTATAAATTAAGAGTTTCTTTTATTTTCTAATGTGCATAATCGTAACCCTTTTCTTTTTTTTTTATTTTTATTTTTATTCTATTTTTTAGTGAAGGCAAGATATGGAGAGGATGCCGCATTTTCCGACGACGAGACTAGTGATAGCAGCTCGTCAGAAGATGAGGATGTATGTTGGTTTGCACAACGAATTATTAATTATTCTTATAATAAATTATAATTTTTTTTTCGTCTGTATTAAAGGACTTTGTATTTTATTATCTTTTTATTCCACATGAATTAATATTAAATTTTTTTCAGGTTTATAATCCAGAATTTGATAAACAGTTTCTCATGACGTTAGCTTGCTTGAAATCGGAAAATCTAAGCCCGTACGATGAAAAAATCAAGTTCTTAAATAATATCGATAAACCGGGTACATCTGAAAGTACCGAAACAGAAGACAAAGAAAAAAAGAAGTTGAAGAAAGAGAAACCTCTTTTTTTACGTGATTACGAACGTAAAATAATATTGGAAAGAGATGGGCGGTTTAGTAGCAGCGAAGATGAAGATGATGCAGAACAAAAAGCTGAATCTAAAACTTATGTGGAGGAGCAAAAAGAATTGAAAGATAGTTTCAAGCATGCTTTGAAAGATGAAGACGAAAATGAGGACGACGATAATGGTCTTTTAAAGATAAAAGAGAAAACACAGGATGAGAAGTACAAAGTATATATTTAATTTATATTTTACTAATCTTTATTAATATTTTTTAATAATATTAGGCGTTACAAAGAAAGAACTTTGCGCACGACGTTTTCTCTTGTTTTTTCTACGTTAAACGAAACAGCTTTCCGCGTGTAACACTGCTATTATTTTATTTGTCTAGGAAGAAGAATCTTACAAGGAATGGCTGAAAGGTCAAGAAGTAGAAATAGATCCTAAGGATAAGGACGCACTTAAGCCATTGCGCGATTTTTGGTCGGATCCGAATTTAGATTCAAATGAAAAGTTCTTGAGAGATTACATTTTAAATAATAAATATATGGATAAAGAATCGTGCGACGTTGATTTAGAATACAATCATGTTATTCACGACAGCGACGAGAATTTATCAGAAGATGAGAAAACTATCCAGAAGCAAGAGGAATTTGAACATAAATATAATTTTAGATTTGAGGAACCTGATCAAGAATTTATCAAGAGGTATGAGTCCTTATTTAATAAATAAATAATTATTTTTAAATATATACTTTAATTTTTTCTTTTTTTTCTATTAATAAATTTTACTTTACATTAAGATATCCACGAACAATGGAAAACTCGATGCGAAAAAAAGATACACGCAGAGCTGTGAAAAGAGCCGAAACTAAAGAAAGAAAAGAACAAGAGAAACAGCAGAAGAAAGAAGAATTAAAACGATTAAAGGCATTAAAAAGAAAAGAAATAGAAGAGAAGATAGAAAAATTGAAAGAAATTACAGGTAACGTGATTTTTTTAGTTTTGGAACGTGCTTAAATTTATTTTACATTGTACAACATTATACTAATTTATATTAATTGCAGGAAACGACGATATGCACTTCGAAAACGTTGACTTTGATTCCGATTTTGATCCGAATGAGCACGATAGAAAAATGAAAGAAATTTTCGATGATAAATATTATGCTGGCGGCAAAGACGAGATGCAAAAGCCCGAGTGCTCAGAGATTGATGAAGAATTAAACGTACCCTCGTGGGACACGTACGATCCAACTGCAGATAAAAATGATATGGAAAATTTGCCATGTGAAGAACCTTATTGCGAAGATGCAGATTTTAACGTACTTATAATTTTTTTATTACATATTTGGTTAATACGATTTTTATTTAAACTTTACGTTTAATTGTAGATGGATGCAGACTATGACGGTTCTCAGGATCTGCAATCTGAACTCATTGAAAGTACAAAAAGGAGAAAACGAAGAAAGCGATCTAAATTCGCGGAGCTTATAGCAAAAGAAAAGCCCAAATATGATCCGCAACAATTTCCTACATATACGGATTATTTTAATCAATATTATTCATTAGATTATGAAGACATGATCGGAGATTTGCCTTGTAGATTTAAATATCGACAAGTAGAACCAAACGATTACGGGTTAAGTGTTACAGAGGTAAGTACTAATTGTATAAAATATTAGCGTTAAGATCAATATTTATAATGGTATTATTCGTCACAGTAATTAATTTTTCTTGTAATTACCTCTCACATTATCTCTCTTTGCTTTAAGATTCTAATGGCCGATGATCGGGAGTTGAATAAGTGGTGTCCCTTACGGCAAGCTCTAAAATATAAACCAGAACACGTAGAAAGGAATGAGGTTCAAATATATAAAAAAAAGGCAATGAATGAAACACTTAAGCAAAAAGTTCTTAAAAGTTTATACCCGTAAGTATTACACGAGGATTAAGAATGCGTAATATATATGGATATTTTATAATTTGCATATTATTTGTGTATATTTAGTGAACCGGATGAAAAGGAAGAAGAACAGGACAAGCTCGTCATCGAACAAACCGAAACTAGTAATAAGAAACATAGGCGAAAAAAGAAAGCTAAAGTTAATAAATCTAAGCTTACAAATACTGACGCTGCTTCTAAGGAAAAAGAAGAGCGTGTAACAGAGAGTAGTGTAGAAAATAATTTGGATATTAATAATGATAGCAGTATAAAAGATGAAAAAAATAACGACACGGAGAGTAAAATCATACTAAATAAGAATAGAAAACGGAAACAAGAAAATATATTAAAAACCGAAGACGATCACCCAAGTCCTCCAAAAATAAAAATTAATAAGACCATGGAAGACTCTAAAATAAAAATAGATATTAATAACATTAAAGTGGAGAACAATAACGAAAAGGCGTCTATTACTAAATCAGTAAGCAAAAAGAAAAAAAAGAATACGCGATTTAATCAACTAAATACCGGGAAACAAGATAAAGTTTCTAAAGATCCAACGACGTCTATCAATGCAAAAAGATTAAAAACGTATGGCATAAATGCTAAGAAATTAAAAAATAAGTTGAAATACGGCAATACAAAAAATTTTCAACGTTATTTTTCTTACGATTAAATATTTTTAAATATGAAATGTAAGTCTAAATGTATGTATTATATTTAATATGTGTATCAATACATACATTTAACATGTACATACGGTGTACGATCAGATCCAATTATTTTATAAAGGTAGAGCAAAAATAAAAAAAATTAAATAAATGCGTCGATATATAAGTATGACAAGTTTAATTCTAAGACTTATATGATGCAATACAAATATATGTATGTACCACATGCAAGAGTGAATAAGAACGATTGGCGGCTGCGCGCACCCTCGAGTAGGAGTGGTCTCGAGCTAAGGCGGATCCGCTTTTGGATGATAAACGACGTTTGCGGATTATTAGGATCGTAGACTGCTGTTTGTGTTTGCCGTTCCACAATTTCCATCTTTAATCCAAGCCGTATGCTTCGCTCGAGAGAAAAATACACCCCATTGTGCCAATGCGTCACATATTCCATTTACCAGCTTCTCCGTTTCGTATCCTTTTTTTCACTCAGACATATTTTAATTAATACATTTAATTATAAGGAATTTTATTTCGCTTAACATTATTTTTATTTTAAGTCTGAATTTTTTAGATAATATATATTATTATACGCTCGAAGATTAAATCGATCAGAGAATTGCAGAAGATTTACATTTGTTAAAATCAAAAGTTTGATTTGCAGAAGAAAAAAAAATTAAAAAAAATAGAAAATATCGTTGACAATGTATCCGCGACGCCTCTTAAGAATTTTATTTAACGGAAGAGTACAATGACATTGGTGAGATCAGTTCGAAAACCCTCGGCAACCCTCTTTCTCCCCCGGGTACAATAAATCAATCCCCTTAGCACGACGCTACTAGTAGTAGCAGGTGGCTCCTGACGGCCACCGGCGTTCGCGCCCTTAATTCCCAATTAATGTTATCCTCGATGTAAACGTACGCTCTATATATTCTCCTTGGCCCTTAAACGTACGTTCAAACATGTTTTTTCGTAGATTATGCATCCAATGTGCCGATGGAACGTTGTCGATTACATTGAAGTAAGAGATTTTATTTTTTGCCTGTTTCTTTAATTTTTTTTTAATTATTTTAATTACTGCCTATTATTAATATAAACTTTTGTTTTTCAGAAATAAAATTGCGTGGCGATTAACTTGTTGGCAGCATCCCTGTTAATTAAATAAAGAAGCAAGCGTAAATAAATTTATCAACAAGTGCAAAATACTATGAAAAATCAGCAAGTAGATATGCGTATCATATTTGATTAATTACAATGGATTTATGAGAGAATACAAGTGTCGCGAGGAACTTTCACGTTGGTCCTTGCACGTATAATTGATTGGGAATTGGAGGTACCCAAGTTAGGAGCTATTGAATTACGGCAGAGCCGAATTTCACGGGCTAACACCTCCATCTGGACAGTAACCGTGCAGGATAAGTCTCCTCTTAGGGTAGCATAATTGACACAATATCTCTATCGACTAATTGGCGGAAAATCGTCGAGTGGAACCCGATCTCGTCGGATCCTCGTTAACCGATTAGACAATTAAATACCTCGCAGCTATGTCTGTAATCGCGAAGACTTGAACCGGAAGAATACATTCGGACATTTAACAAGCGCTACAAAATAAATTCAGCTCTGCAAAAATTAATTTTTATCGTCACGACTGGCCTGCTTACAAAAACAAATCGGTATGCATTTACGAATTTTATTTATAATTTTTAAATTATTTTTAATTTAATTTAATTGAAATTTTTTAAACTTAAATATTAAATTATTAATCTTATTTTTTTTTTTAACTTTGTAGAGAGCAATGGTGGATGAGAAAATGCGCGGAATCTGCTTTTACGTATAAGAAATTGTTGTAAATAACGAATCGGATATAGTGAAATTTGTTTCGTTATATCTTGAGGTAGAATTTGACTTCCCTCCCGATGGTAGATCTCCAACTTGGATGAGAATCACGAGATACGTAGTGACTGAGCCGATTACCTGGACAAAGCAGAAAATTCGATTCATTTACGATGCAAGGCAAATAATACCGGAATACCAAGGACTGAATTGAGATTTATCAACGCTTACTCCGTGAATGAACGTGTGATCCAGATTGAAGAATCCGCACGCCGTGAAAATCAAGGGATTCTGTATCAGCTGCAGAGTGAAGTCTCGTATCTGTAAGTTACTTGATATTGATTTCTATTCCATCCATTTCCATACATTACGTTTGATTAATACGAATGGAACTTGCCTCCGCTCGAAATTCTTTCGTGGTCGACGGCTCGTATAACTCGCAAATTATGTCACCTGTATTCGCGGCCTGCAAAAATTCACGCGTGATAAGTAAATGAATTTTTTTTTGCAATTAAAATAATGATTTTAAAAAATTGCATTTTTTTTCTAATTTAAACGGTTGCATACGAAACTTTGCTTACCTCAATGGTCGTCATCGCGCACATGTGATTAATCACGAGTATCTTAGACGAGTAAAATAAAATCCAGCCGACAACCGGCACCATTTCGCGCCGGAACACTTCCCTGCTAAGGTTCAACCAGAAAATCGAATAGGCGTAGTACAGAAGACTGGTGATGAACACGAACGATATCGTCATGGAAAGGAGAATTTGAATACCATACGCGTCATTCGTACTCCTTGTGGACTTAATTAATTCCAAGTGAACTTGCCTTCGTTTTACCGGAAAAAAAAAAAATAAATGTAAAACATTATTTAAATTATAAAATTATAAAAAAATAAAATAAAAAATTAGTTAAATTATAAAAAAAAAAAAAAAATACATTGCAACATATATTAACTACGATAGCTATAATTAGATACTACGTCACCGAGAATAACGTAATAAATTAAATTGCGTTGCGGTCTTATTGTAATAATACAGCACATATTCGATATCACTATTAATAACGCGCGTTCAATACCGTTCCTTCGGCAGTAAAATGTAGTTTAGCGACGTAGAAGACGTCGATAAATTCTCATAATTTTAATATGTAAAATTATGAAAGATAACTTGTATACTAAAATGAAAGAACATTCTCACTTTACAGCCCTCATCGTTTCGGTATTATCCTTGCTCCTGCTGTCCGGCTGCGGCTCGGTCGTGCCGGTCTTGTTCCACAAGTTCGTCATCCTCAACACCCTCTTGTGCTGCGGCGAATCAGGCGTGGTCGTCAGCATCCGTTGCAGTAAATTGTTCAGCTGCTCGAACCGAATCTTCGAATAGCTTCGTGCGCATCGTTGGCAAAAGCGAAGTGAAAAAAGGTAATGACGATTATTTTACGCCCAACGTTGAGGTAATAAAAGTTTTAATTAGTGGCATTAATTAGAGAATCTTTGTTTCGTATTTCAGATCGATTTACCTGACCCAGTGTAAGAACGACGCGTCGCTCACGTAGAGCAAGCAGAGCGGATAGTTGGCGGCGATCATGATGATCAATCTAATATGCATCGGCGTTTCTTCCATGAACATGCCGTCGTAATTGACCACTACAAATACGATGAATATTATTATGATGAACGTGAGGGAGTAGATCTGATTCATATACAGTTTTCGGTAATTCTTCTGCAGTCCCATTTGATTCATGGTCTTCTCGCACATCATGATGCGCATCATCGCCGCTTTCAAATGCTGCGAAAAATGAAATGGTGAGTACACGCGAGTTAGCCCGCTGTCTTAATTTAACGTTTCATATTAAAAAAAGAGCCACCTTTCTCCTCAGCCAGCCGCAAGGGATGAAGCACAACGTCAGGCAAACGTTGGCGTAGAAGATCGCTTGAAACGTGAAGTTACCAAGCGTGTTTACTTTGTGCAAGTAATAAGTCTCGAGGTAATCCGTCGACATCTTCATCAGGAAGCAGTAGGTCGCTATGATGATCACCGAGTAGGTGATGTTAAGAATTCTGCCACGCTTGTTGGTCCAAATCCCGGTGCCGACCACGACGTTCGCCACCATCATCGGCCGGATGCTCTCCTGCATGGTCTTCGGCTGAAACATCTTCATGGACGAACCCGACGGGCACCGCTTCACTGTCGATCGTGCAAGGCGCGATCGGGAAGCGCGCGTATTGTATTGTGACCGCGTCACCGCCTCGCGTGTTTTACACACGTGTGGACAGCGCAATACTAAATGTCACCCCCTGGCAAGGTAGGTGGCTGAAAGTGGTCGAACAGGTGGTGGTGAGCGCACGATCCAACCGAACGATGTACGTCTCGTGGATGCACGTGTCCCAAAGGATTCGTACACCCGCCTCGTGATCAATATCACCCTTGAATGTGTCCCGCAAATAGCTTCTTTTTTTTTTTTTTTTAAATGTCCACGTTGAACGCGTCGTAGGATTTCGAAGCTGCTCAAACTTCCTCTCTTCTGGTTCATCGAGACGTTGAGGAAATGGTAAGGAATCTGTAAGCAAAGCTACAAGAAACTACGACCGCGAGAAAAGTTTATTTCGCGCGCGCGACGCGACATTCAAAGTCGACGAGAGCTGAAAAGAAATTTTATTTCTTTGTACATATATATTTTTCAATTATAGAACCACTCGTTACGTTACGTACACTTTTAAGGAATTACATAACGATCTTCGCTCGTTAATTATAGAGAGAGGCCGGAACGAAGGGTGATAAAATTATAATTATTGATGGAACAATATTAAGCGATAGATAATAATAAATTTAAACGGTGACAAGGCAGGTAATGTGAAATAAACGACAAATACGTTGGGTGTCTGTGATATCGTAATGGATGAATACCCAAGAGACTTCATCGGCAAAATCAATATCCCGCCAAGTATCAGGCTAAGAGCTATCTTGTTAACGACTGTGCGAGGGTTAAAAATGCAAGCTCGTATTACTGACATAGTACTGATACGCAATAAAGATATTTAATAGATTTTTATATTAGATAACATTCGATTATTTTATAAATTAATAATCTAACATTTATTTCTTTCTTTTTTTTTTTGTGATTAATGTCGCTGCATGTTTCAATTTTTTATGTATTATTTATGATAATTGCATGCAATTATAATGCTTTATCCGAGAAACTTCAAGTTCGAGAGGTAGTATGTACCGGCATATAGATTCCGATAACACGGTCAGCATTATAGTAATAAAAGGAAATTAGTATAGCGAGTACAGAAATGGAACGGGGAACATATAGATATGACGGACACCGCAAACGTTTCCTTCGAGCGAATGCTTACACGGCCGCGTAACGTTTTTATGTCTCTTTACATATTTGATGAAAGACGAGCCGAAAAAGTACGACTCGGCGTAATTCACGAATTGCTGACCTCTACAAAAATAAAGCAATTTATACGGCTCGGCTAATTAACTGGCTCTAATTAGTTATAAGCGTAACGTGATAATACTTCGCGATAAGAAAGGAGTATTGAATATACATTATTGCTTTATTTACATAGATTAAATTGACCGTAGAAGATCAGGCTTTATATAATAATATCCTCGGAGTCTTTAAAAATGAAGACGTTGTATCGCATTGTTCGATTCCAGCGCGTTGCTTACTTGTATCATGATCACCATATAAATTGTTACAGATTTCAAAATCTATAAGCAACAAATATTAAATATATAACGCAGTCGTGTTAAAAAATTTTAGAATAAAGCTATAGAAGCGAGTTGCATAGAATAAAAAATAAATCGTATGTACAAGAATTCGAATACGAACCATACTCAATACGTGATTATTTAAGATAAGGCCGAAGACGGAGAACGTCACTGGACTTTGCAAGATTTGAATACCAAACTGTTGCATCTGAAACAGTTTCCGCGATTACATAAATTAATTATGATTAATTATACGCTGCAGATAGCAAGTCTACCTCTTCCTGCATATCGGTATTAGTGCAGCCATAAATTCCGTGAATAATTTCGATGGTCTTGTTTCCCTGAAAGCATGTGACACGTTAAAAAAAATTCCTACAATTAGATTTAATTTAATTTCTAATTTAAGAAAAATTCCTACAATTAGATTTAATTTAATTTCTAATTTAAGAGATGATAATTGAACAGCGTACCTCATCGGCTGCGTTTTTGCAGGCTCGATTCAAAGAAACGGCTTTGAAAATGTGCAGGAAACATAATACCAATGTCACAGACGTTTGTCCTGCCAAGCCTTTCACTTTGTGCTGGTTCATGATATATCGTATGTACAAATTGTAAAACGATCCGGTGAGAATCATAATGATCACTCCTATCTCCCACGCAGTCTGCACACCGAGAATGCTGCATACCATTTTTGATATCCTGGACAGCTCCAGATGCACCTGTCTTGATAACGATTCAAAGATAAGTGATACATTTTTTTTTCTTTTTTTTTTTTTTACAAAATTTAATCTCTTGTTCCCGCGTAAGGTCTTTAAATATTAATTTAAAATTACTTGAACGTAAAATAGAATTTTTTTTATTCTTTATAATTGTGTATTTTTTTTTTTTTTTTTTTGTATACTTACTTCGTTACTTGCAACATAGATTTCATCTTTTGACACTTCGTTGCAAGATTGCATCTTTGGGGACGATTTTGGAGCTCGCTTGGGAATCGTTCCTCGTATTGAAACGGGAAGTAAGAATCAATTTGCGATACAACCGCAACACGTTTCTGCGACACTATTTGACGCCACCGGAGTATCACCTTCATGGATAAAGTACGCTTCCGTTGCTCGGAATCCATTATCTTAATGTAATCTTTTATCTCGAAAATACCTAGCTTTGTCTCCTTCGCCGACCAGCTCGTTAAGCTCTCCCGTAAAAGTTGATTGACCAAACGAAATTTAATTTCTAAACAACTGCATACACAATAACGATATTAAATATTATAACGTGCGCTTATAAAAATTTAATCTTTAACAATCCGGTATCTAGATCCAATTTTCTTTTTAAAAATACTTACGCGAAATTAACATAATTTAAAATTATATTAAACGACTCAAGGGTTATTAATTTTAAATCTACAAATTTATCTGTTAAAGAATAAATTTCAAGTACCTCGTGAACATGTAGAGCTCGAAGATATTAATCGAGTTGACAACCAACGAATACGTATATACCAATACGATGTAAATTGAATTGAACATGTCCGTGCGTATTTTTAAATGAATGAACACCACGGTGCACATCACGAAAGCGAATGCGATAAAGATAGTGATTATTCCAATCGTCAAATAATATATTTTATTGTAGTTGACGATCAATCCAAGCTGCCGCAAGGTTTCGTCGACCTCGAAGATCTTCTTGTGACAAATTTTAAATTTCTGCAAATAATTAAATGCTAGTAATAATTAAATACTGCGAATAATAATTAAATAAATAGTTTTAACATTGTTACGCTTCGCCCCAGCTCGCGTACGCAGCATATTAATTAATATCGTAGAATTAATTAATATCGTAGAAATATGCACTTGGCACGTGGATTGATAATTATATTCGCTCACTTTCGTATGCCACCAACCCAGCAGCATCTTGAGTATCACAGACACGATAATGACGTACGACAATAGCTGATAAAGAATGTATTCCAGCTTCATTAAATTAATATTGGCGTAGTACTTCTCTTCCATGCGCAGCGAGCCGCCGCAATATACGACGTAAATGATAATGAGATATATCAGGCTGAGGACAGGTCTCGGCTGTTCACGGGGGTATTCAAATACACGGAGTCCCAATAAACAATTAAGAATCGTCAGCGAAGCTATCGCCTCGAAAAAGTACTTCGGGCGTGCGAACAGCTTCATTTTTTTATTTTTTTTTTATTTTTTTTTTTTAATTCTTTCGCATCACCTGCTGCTCCGCGATTTTCTCATTTACTCGGACATGGTTTATGAATTTTTTTTTCGACTGATCGCCGAATCATACGACAGCCGTAATTAAGAGATATTTAAAACCAGATCGACATATTCGTACGCGAAGTAATATCGATGCATATGTGGAACGCTTTCTTAAAAATTCCCACACATGCTCCAGCGTTAATTACGACGGTTGTAATTTTTGGAATTAATCGCACGCGACTTCCTTCTCGGCTTCTCTCCTCGATGTTAAATTTAAGATCGTTAATGCCAGCCGGCGTGTTTGTACCTCGCGTGGATGATTAATTATGCGAGAATGAATATCGACGCGATTCACTATTTTCGCTAATATACTTGCTTTTGTTTCTTGCAGTTCAATCAACGATCCACCTTCGCCGATGGACGAAAAACCGTACTTTAACTTATGTTAGCGATTATTACGAAGAATTGAGGTCTGTTAAATGAACGTGCGCAAACGAGCTTCAATTAACTGATGGACTTTGAAACGATCGTTCATGTGTGGCTGTAAAAAAAAAGAAAGAAAAAAAAAAGAAAGTCAGCTCTCTCCGCAAAGCAATGAATAGTTTATTGTATAAATGCTCGCGCGAGGATCATTTTTTGTTGCATTATTCAATAAGATATCATTCGGGATTCGCGATAACACGTATGTGTTGAGGTAAGTTGATTGCTTGCGAATATATCGCCCATTAGTCATTTCTAAATATGCAAATGTTACGTGAAGAATAAATTAAAACAACGAATCAAACGTTGCACGAATTTAAGGAAAAAAAAAAAAGAATAAAGAACACAGTTTCATTTATTAAATATTTTAGACTTTAATTTTTCTTGCGATACATTGTGACATTTGTATAAAATATATCGTCAATTTTGTCAGAGTTAAAATAATTTAAAAAAATGATTATTTTAATAAATAATTATTTTATTAAATATATTATTATTCACCGTTTATTCTTAAAAATGTAAATGTTGTATAGCAGTGTTCGATTCCAGCGAGCTGCTCATTTGTATCATGATAACCAGGTAAGTGGACACAGTTTTTAAAATCTGTAAGAAAAGTACACGATAAATTTTATTTTAAATTCTATTTAATTTACATAAAAAAAAAAAAATTATGAGAAAGACGTGAAAAAGTTTTAATTACGTAAAACTTTGCCATTTAAAATTCAGTACGTACCATACTCAAGATATGATTCCCCATAGTAAAACCAAACACAGAGAATATAACTGGACTTTGCAAAATTTGAATACCAAATTGTTGCATCTGAAAAAATTGCGTGCAATAATGTAATAATATTAATATCAATTAATATTTTTAATGAACAAACCTCTTCCTGCATGTCGGTGTCTATATTGCAGCCGTAAATCGTGTGAATAATCGTGACCGTCTTATTTCCCTAAAAATAAAAATTCTTTTATTAAAATTCTTTCATTAGGCAATAGATAAGACAAAATTACCTCGTCGGCGGCGTTCTTGCAGGCGCGATTTAAAAAAATAGCCTTCGTAATGTTAATAAAACACATTATCATCGTTAGAAGTGTCTGCTCTGGCACAACGTGTTGTTGATTCATAATATATCGATTATAAAAGTTGTATAAACCTCCCGTAAGAAACATAATAATTATCCCAATCTCCCAAGCTATCTGAACTCCAAAAGTAGTACATACCAGTTTCGATACTTTACATAATTCCAAATGCACCTGTCTTTTAAAATAATTAAAATTATTGCAAAGTCACAAATCTATTCTTTTTTTTTTCTTTTATTTTTTTAAAATTCTTTCAAGTCTCAGTTGTCCAAACTTGAATTAATAATGCATTTTATTTCTGTACTTACTTCAAAATTGGTAATAAAAGTTTATGCTTTTGGCATATCGCGGAAGTGTGACTTTCGGATCGATTCCGGACTTCACTTTGAATTTTACTTTCACTTTGAGCTTTCAATTGGAATGGGAAGTGTGATTTAATCTGAAATACAACGGGATCCGGATTTTCTGTGGTAGAAACACTTATTCTCGATTGAACTCGCCGACGCATCTGTAATATCACCTTCATGGAAAGAACATTTTTGCTTCGCTCGCAGTCCATGATTTTCGTGTAATCTTTTATTCCAAAAATGCCCAGCTTCATCTCTTTTATCGATAAGTTCGTCAAGCTGTTGCACAAAAGGTGATTGACGAATCCAAACTTAATGTGCAAGCATCTGCATTAAACAACGCGATTATTTTACAACCGGTTACAATTAATTTTTATACGTATCTGGGATTATTAATAAATTAAATAAAAATTAAATTCAAATACCTTGAAAGTATGTAAAATTCAAAGATATTAATAAAATCGACAGTCAGCGATATCGTATATACAACCATCATGTAAATTGAATTCAACGTATTCGTCCGTATCTTTAAATGATTGAAAGCAAAGATATTTACGACGATGACGATTGAAAACCACATGGACATAATTCCAATTATAGCAAAATACAGTTTATCGTAATTGATCACCACTCCGAGCTGCCGTAACGTGTCATCGATCTTCGAAATCTTTTTATAACATACTTTGGACTTCTGCAAATAGTAACGCGCGTCAAAAACCTTTATCATTATCCGTAACGTACTCTTAAAGCAACCTGAAGTAATTTCGTTTCCTTACTTTTGTGTTCCACCATCCGAGGGACATTTTGAGTATTACAGACAAAACGATGACAGAGTGCATTAATCGATACAGTATATATTCCAGCTTCATAAGCTTCATGTTCGCGTAGAAAGCTTCAATATTCAAAAAACCGCCGCAGCATATGGCGAAAACGACCAGGAAATATATTAAGCTGAGTGCAGGTCTCAGGTGACCGCGAGGATATTCGAAAGCACGAACCCCCAGTAGACAGTTGACAATTATTACCGCTTTTATTGCCTCGGAAAATTGTGACGAACGGGTTAACGATTTCATCTTGACGATTTCGTCCTCGCAGCTCGATACTTTACGGTTGTTACTTACTCGAAATGTTCGAAGCTATCTGCGTAATATTTCGTAGCAAAGAGGTCATAGTTTTCACAAAAGTTACCGCCGATTTTCACGTCAGTGTTACTTAATGAGAAAATAAGAAAATTATTAGATATAATCTCTTTTTCTTTTCTTTTTTTTTTTTTTTAGTAAGGCCAAACAATTGATAAGCTTTTCGATAACAACCAGCTTATTTCCCTTGCATTTAACATTAAAGTGAGTTTTTCCACCGGCATTAATTAAATTTGCTTGTTCTCTTGATACCGGCGCTAGATTAGCGCGTTGGATGTCGCCAAGCGTGTATTATAATTTGCGGTTTAAATGAGAGTAGTTGGCGATTACGTCAGATCGGACAGCAGCACTATTCACTATCTATTCACTCCACACTTGCTATCGTTCTCCTGCAGTTCACAAGTCAATGATCCACCTTCGTTGATGGATGAAAAAGCATACGTGAGCTTATGAGCGATTGTTATGAAGAACGCGCGTGTTAAATGAACGTGCGCAAACGAGCCCCACCCTTGGCCTTTGAAGTACTCGTATATACATATAATATAGTATACACACACCCACACATAATGTATAAAGGAAGTCATCTTTATCCGGGAAAATTAGCAATTTGTAGTATAAATGTGTGCAGAGAGATCGTTTTTATTAGATTACTCGATAACGCGTCGTTCAGAATTCACGATAACGTGTAGGTGTTTCTTAGGTGCTTAATTGCCTACAGGAGATCACGCATCAGTTGTCTCTATATGAATGTGCAAACGCTGCACGAGCAGGTAGAATATAAAATTAACGAGCAAAACGTTCTACGTAATATTTAAATAATTCAATTTATAAAAATTTGATAGATTATACTGTCGTATTATTTCTCGTAGTTTTAATTTATTTTATTTTATTTTATTTTTTTTTTTTTAACACATTACGATATACTTCCAACATACAACAATGATTTTTCTCTTGCAGCTTAAAGAATTTTAAAGAGCAATTATGTAACAATAATTTTAATTTTTTAAAAATGCAAGTCTTTTATATTACTGTTCGATTCCAGTGAACTGCTTACTTGTATCATAATAACCATGTAAGTAGTTACAGTTTTCAAAATCTACAAGAAAAGTACAATTATAATGTACGTATAATACGATGGAGAGATAAGCGCAAATTTTAATTATTTCAGCTTTGCTATTTTATATATATAATAATATTGTAGATAAAGTGATAGCCATTTAATAATTAAATATAATTAAATGTAATTAAATATAATTAAAATAATTAAATATAATTTAATACAAACCATACTTAAGATATGATTATCCAGTGGCAAACCAAACACGCAGAACACCACTGGACTCTGCAAAATTTGAAGACCAAACTGTTGCATCTAAAACAATTGTAAATATTAATAACATGTTAGATTAATATCGATTGTGTTAATGTATTGCATGAAACAAACTTCTTCCTGCGTATCGATGTCTGTGTTGCAACCATACGTTACGTGAATTAGTTCGACGGTTTTATTTCCCTACAAATAATAAAGAATTATGTTACAGGTATCATCCTATTTAAATCATCTATGAAATATTGGGCGTAATAAGTTACCTCGTCGGCTGCATCCTTGCAGGCACGGCTCAAAGCAATAATTTTGAAAATGTCCACAAAGCACACCAATGTGCTCAGAATTGTATCTTCCACTGGAGCTATTTGCAGCCGTACAATGTATCGATTGTAGTAACTATATAAGGTTTGTATAATAAATAAAATAACTACTCCTATTTCCCAAGATGTCTGAACTCCAAAAGAAGAGCATATTATCCTTGATATTTCGCACAGCTCCAAATGCATCTGCCTTAAATACATTATAAATTCAGAGTTTCTTTTATAACAAATGCCTTATTTTTAAAAGTTCTTTTTTCAATTAATTTAAAGTAAATATTTTAATTATATTATTTAAGAAATCTTAAATTCTAAGTTCTTACTTCATTATTTGTAATAAATGCTTATGATTTTCACGTTTCGTCGCGGAGATGTTCTCGTGAGATCGGTTACGAAGTTTATTCTGTATTTCTTTTTTTATTTGAAACGGAATATGCATTTCAATTTGAGACGTGACTGGACTATGTTTCCTTAATATAAAATTCGATGCAGAATAAAAGCGCTGGCGCCACTCGGAAATTATTTTCGTTGAAAGAATATTCTTCTGCTGCTCGAAGTCCATGAGTTTCGTATAATCTTTTAACTCGAAAGTACCCAGTTTCGTTTCATCCGCTGATAAATTCCTTATGGTCTCGTGCAGAAGATGATTAATTGATTCAAACTTCGTTTGCAGGCATCTGCATTATATAAAAACGTGTCACAAATTATGTTAAACAATATACAAACGTTTAATAATTTACGTACCTCGCAAATATACAAAACTCAAACATATTAATGTAATCGATAGACAGCGAAAGCAATGTCACAAACAGAATATAAATTGCAGTTAATATATCTGCACGTGATCTCATATAAAATAAACCAGTTATAATGAAAATAATAATTACAACGACCCATGCAGCTACGATTCCTATAGTCGTGAAATATATCTTATCATAATTGATCGTCAATCCAAGTTCTCGTAACGTTTTATCAATCTCAAAAATCTTTTTATAACAAACGGCGATTTGCTGCAAATGATAGTCTGTCATATAATAACGTTGCGATCTATACAGATACACAGATTTATCTTAGAAATTTTTGAAGCGCACAAATTATGTATAATATAAATAATTGTGACAAGCGTTTAAAAAATATGATGCGTTTATTTTACTCGCTTACTTTCGAGTGCCACCAGCCCAGGATCATTTTGAGTATCACACTCACAATATAAATATACGTTGTTATCAGATATAAAATGTATTCCAGCTTTAACAGCGAAACGTTCACAAAATATCGTTCCATGTTAGAAATACCGCCACAAAAAATTGCATAAATAATTAAGAAATATATCAGGCTGAGTAGAGGTCTCGGACGACCACGTGGATATTCAAAAGTACGTAGTCCCAGTACATTATTGAAATAAATCACCGACTTCATCGCCTCCGAGAATGAATTCGGACGTGCAAATAATTTCATTTTAAATCTGTTTGCGTAATGCACCTCTTCTCGATTGTCATTTATTTAATAAGTGATTTTTTTACTGATCGAATACGTTGAACATGAATTAATATTATTCCACCGTTAATGGTATTACTTTTCTCTTTTTAATAATTGATTTAGATGAACGTGTAAATTATCACACAACGCGTACAGTTTCACTTTACGAGTCAATGATTCACCTTCGATGGCAGAAGCATACTTGAACTCATAACTTATTGTTATGAAGACCGTGAGTGTTTTGCATGAACGTGCGCAAACGGACCCCACCCTCGGCTTTTCAAGTAATCATATACATGTACATTACACAACCATACGTATGTATACCGGGAGTTATCTCTATCCGTTAAAATGAGCAAATTGTCGCGTAAATGTGTCTACAAAGATCATTTTTATTAGATTACTTAATAATACGTTGTTCGGAGTTCACGATAATATGTATTTGTTAAGGATAGTTAATTGCCTAAGGAAGATTACGCATCAGTAGCTTCGATATAATTATGCAAACGCTGCACGAACAGGTAGGAAATAAAACCGACAAACAAAACGTGCTACATACTATTAAAAAAAAAATTCAATTAGCAGAAATTTTACAAGCTACTCTGTGGTTTTATTTCATTTGGCTTTTATTTTTGTAGCGCGTTACGATATTTCCAAAATAAAATACTGATTCTCTTGCAATTTAAATAATTTTAAAGAACGTTTATGTGACAATATATATAATTTTTTTTTAAAAATGTATATCTGTTATGTCACTGTTCGATTCCAGTGAATTGCTTACTTGTACTATGATAACCATATAAGTTGTTAAAGTTGACAACATCTATAAAAAATAAAATAAAAATATGTAGTACAATACGATGGAAAGATCGATATAATTTACATTCTAAAAAAAAATAGAAAAACGTTAATTATTCTAATTATTTCAGCTTCGATATTGTATGTCGATTAAAATCATGGTTGCATACAGTGATAGCCATTTGATAATTAATTAAATATAATTTAATACGAACCATACTTAAGATATGATTATCCATCCTCAGACCAAATACATAAAATATCACTGGGCTTTGCAAAATTTGAATGCCAAATTGTTGCATCTAAGACAATTATAATTAATATTAACATGATATATTAATATCGATTATGTAAATGTATTGTGAGAAACAGACCTCTTCCTGCGTTTCAATATCTGTATTGCAACCATTAGTCGTGTGAATTAATTCAACAGTTTTATTTCCCTAAAAATTATTATTTAATATTATTTAAACATTTTATTAATCCATGGACATAATAAATTACCTCTTCGGTTGCATTTTTGCAGACTCGGCTCAAAATAAAAATTTTAAGAATGTTGATAAAGCATAAAATTATTGCCATAATGGTATCTGCTATTGTAGAAGATCTCGATGTCCGTACAATGTATCGATTATAAAAATTATATAAAGTTTGAATAATATTCAACATAACAACTCCTATTTCCCAAGCTATCTGAACTCCAAAAGCCGAACACATTAACTTTGACACTTTGCATAATTCCAAATGTACCTGCCTCGAATGTATTTGAACTTAGACATTTTTATACAAGAGTTTTATTTTAAACGTATTTAAAATTATTTTAGTTTTGCAAGAGCTTTGTAATTTTAAGTACTTACTTCATTATTTGTAATAAATACATATGATTTTCATCTTTCGTCGTGGAAAGGATTCTCTGGCAATGAGATCGATTTCGAAGTTTGCTATGTGATTCATTTTTCGTTTCAAATGGAATATGAATGTCAATTTCAGGCGTGACAGGACTCTGTGTCCTTAATACAAAGGACGACGTAGAATAAATGCGTTGGCGCGATTCGCATATCGCTTTTGTAGATAGAATATTTTTTTGTTGCTTAAATTCCACAACCTTCGTATAATTTTTTAATTTTAAAGTGTCTAATTTTGTTTCTTGCGCCGATAGATTTCTTATAATCTCGCGCAAAAGATGATTAATCAATTCGAATTTCGTTTGCAATAATCTGCATTTAAAAAACCATGTTATAAATTATGTAAAGCAGTGCAGAAGCGGCTATTAATTTTACATACCTCGAAAAGATGTAAAATTCAAAGGCATTAATATAATCAATAGACAACGAAATTATCGACACAATTGCCATGTAAATTATATATAATATATATAATCGCGATTTGAAATATATATAACCGGTGGAAATTAAAAACATAATAACAATGATCCATATAATTATAAATCCTTTCGTCATAAAATATATTTCGTCATAATTGACCACTGATCCAAGTTGCCGTAACGTTTTATCAATCTCGACAATTTTTTTATGACAAACGGTAATCTTCTGCAAACGATAACATTATACAATGACGTTCTAATCTACACAAATGCATAATTATTTTTTTAGAAAATTTTTCAGAGCACACAATTTACATATCGCTCATCATTTTACTCCCTTACTTTCGAATGCCGCCATCCCATAATCATTTTAAGTATCACAGACACAATATAAACGCATCCAGTTACTCTATACATAACGTAATCGAGTTTTAACAGCGTAACATTATCAAAGTATGCCGTCATATTCATAACACCCCCGAAAAATATAACGTAAAGAATTAAAATGTATATAAAGCTGAGTGTAGATCTTGGACAACCGCGCGGATACTCAAAGACACGAAGTCCCAGTACGTAATTAAAAATAATCACCGACTTTATCGCTTCGGAAAATGAATTAGGGCGTGTTAACAACTTCATTTCAAATGAGCTTGCGTTATCTGCTCCTCTTTAATTGTCATTTATTTAATACGTGACTTTTTCGCCGATTGAATATATCGAACATGAATTAGGATTAATTCCAGCGTTAATGGTATAATTTTTTTCCGTTTTATTAATTGATTTAGATTAACGTTAATAATTTTAAATATTGCACAACGCGTACGGTTGCAGTTTATCAGTCGACGATTCACCTACGTCGATAGCAGAAGCATACTTCGACTTAGAAGCAATTGTTATGAAGACCGTTGATGTGATAAACGAACATGCGCAAACGAGCACGTACCTTTGGCTTTTAAAATAATTATACATACATATATTATATATCGCGCGTACGTATACGCAACAACTTTGTTTGCTAAAATAAGAAATTTATTCTATTAAAGCGAATTATACGCACGCGAGGCGTGCGCTATTTTTAAAACGATTGCAATTCGCACGCGTCGTTGTAGTATCGTTTTTGCAGTATCATTTTATTTCACATGGCTTTTATTTTGTTTTATAACGCATTACGATACCCGAGTGGAAATTTATTTAGCTAATTTGATTTTGCAGTTAGTTAGATCGCAGATTAATTATATTTCTTAACAAGTAACTAGCCCGGTGCTAGTCATAAATTATAAGAAAGCATTTATCATTTAGTGATCATCTCCAAAAAATAAAATTGTCATTTACAGAAAAAGAAAGAAAATCTGTCGAGTGTCGATCGTCTAGTCTGTCTATCGCGGACCGTGTATCTGATTAGAATCTAAATGTTCTTCACCGCGTACTTGTTTACTGTTGTGATCTGACCATACGCAACGTTCGCTCGACTGCCGAAATAGCCGGGCAAACCAGTTCTTGCCGCCCGCCGCCCGCGCGTCCCTCACCCTGCGAACTTGGAGTGCAAGGACCTGCCGGCCAGATGTAAACACACGGACGTACTCACACTATCGCGGCGGGCGGCAGGAACCGGCTAGCCCGATGAATTCGGCAGCCGAGCTTTGCGTAAGATCAACACACAACAATAGACTAGTACGCGATCGCTAGACAGCCACGAGATGAATCACGAATTATGTAGCTAATTATTAGGTAACGATCGGAATCAATTTCCACTCGGGTATACTTTCAAAATACGACATTAACTTTCTAGCGGTTTAAATAATTTTAAAGATTAATTACGTGACAATAATTATAATTTTTTAAAAGTGCATATCTTTTATATCACTGTTCGATTCCAGTGAACTGCTTACTTGCACCATGATAACCATATAAGTAGTTATATTTTTCAAAATCTATAAGAAAAATACAAATATAACGTACGCATAATACGACGGAAAGATCGATACAATTAACAGACATTGTAAAAAAAAAATAGTTAATTATTCTAATTATATCAGCTTCGATATTTTGCATCAATTAACATTATTGTTACATACAGTGATAGCCATTTGATAATTAAATATAATTTAATACTAACCATACTTAAAATATGATTATCCATTGCCATACCAAATAAATAGAATATCACTGGGCTTTGCAATATCTGAATACCAAACTGTTGCATCTAAAACAATTTTAAATAATATTAACATGGTATATTAATATCGATTATGTAAATGTATTGTAAGAAACAAACTTCTTCCTGCGTATCGATATCTGTATTGCAGCCATACGTTACGTGAATGAGTTCGACGGTTTTATTTCCCTAAAAGTTATTATATTATTTAAACATTTTATTAATCTATGGGCAGAATAAATTACCTCATTGGCTGCATTTCTGCAGGCACTGCTTAAAAGAGAAATTCTGAGAACACTAATACAGCATAGAATTATTTGAATGAATACGTCGTCCAGCCCAGCTCTTAGTATTTTTCCAATAAATTGATTATAACAATTATATATAGTTTGAACGATATATATAATGACTACTCCTACTTCCCAAGATATTTGAATTTCAAAAGCTGAGCATATTAACTTTGACACTTTGCACAATTCCAAATGCATCTGCCTTAGAAATATTTGAAATAGAAAAATTTTAGTAGAAATCTTTTTCAAGTTTAACTTAAATATTTTTTATGTTTTGCAAGAAATCGTCAGATTTTAATACTTACTTTGTTATTTGTAATAAATGCTTGTGATTCTTATATTTTGGTGTGAAAATGTTTCTGTAAAATCGGTTTTGAAATTTACATTGCAATTCTTTATTTAAATAGAATGGAATATGAGTTTCAATTTCAGACGTAACTGAGCTCCGTTTACTTAATATAAAGTTTGATGCAGAATAGATACGTTGTTGCCATTGAGATAATATTTTTATAGAAGGAATATTTCTTTGTTGCTCGAAATCCAAGAGCTTCGTATAATCTTTCAATTTAAAAGTGTCCAGCTTTTCTTTTTGCATTGATAAATTTCTTATGGTCTCGCGTAGAAGATGGTTAATCAATTTAAATTTTGTGTGTAATAATCTGCATTTAAAAAATTATATTATAATGTATGTCAAGCAATACAGAATCGATCATTAATTTACGTACCTCGAAAATGCATAAAATTCAAAGGCATTTACATAATCAATAGATGACGAAATAATTGACGCATATGTCATGTAAATTGTTTGAAATATATCATCTATGTGTAACTTGAAAAAAAAAAAACTAGTTACACCCAAAAAAATTGATAAAATAAACCATGAAATTATAAATCCTATCGTTATAAAATATATTTCGTCATATTTAACCGTTAATCCGAGTTGTCGTAACGTTTTATCAATCTCAAAAATTTTTTTATAACAAACGGCGATTTTCTGTAAATAGTTTAACGTCATTATAATTTATGCAAGTACATTATCTTAGAACGTCGCAGAATAAACGGTTCACATATAGTATATTAGAAGTAGTTGTGGCAAGCGTTTACAAAATGTGCATTATTTTATTCGCTTACTTTCGAATGCCACCAGCCCATGAACATTTTAAGTATCAATGACACGATAAAAATATATCCCGTTACTATATACAAAATATAATCTAACTTCAACAGTTTAATGTTGTTTAAGTAGTTGTCCAAATTAAAACCAATGGTAATAAATGTAACAAAAATTGTTAAAATGTATATGAGACTGAGCACAGATCTTGGATAACCACGTGGATATTCGAAAACACGAAGTCCCAGCACATAATTGGAAAAAATCACCAACGTCATTGCCTCGTAGAATGAATTTGGACGTGCAAATAACTTCATTTTAAATGTGCCAGCGATATAAGTTTTTCTTTAATAGTCCATTTATTTAATATGTAATTGTTTAGCTGATTGAATACATTAAACATGAATTAGTATTAATTTCAGCGTTAATGGTATTATTTTTCCATTTTAATAATTGATTTAGATTAACGTTAATAATTTTAAATGTCGCACAACGCGTGTATTTGCATTCTACGAGTCAATGATTCACTTTCGTCGATAGCAGAAGCATACTTCGACTTAGAAGCATTTGTTATGAAAACCGTTGGTGTGTTAATCGAACATGCGCGAACGAGCACCCACTCTTAGCTTTTCAAGTAATTATATACGTATATACATATTTTATACACACATGTGTAAAGGGAGTCATTTTTATTCGCTAAAATAAACAGTTTATTGTTGTGCTAAAGAAACCATGCGTGCATTAAGCGCACGCTGTTAAATATAAAATCTTGATTTAATTTTTTCTTCGCTTTTAATTAATATTAACAGCTGTCTTTTACTTTTGCTTGGCATAAAGTTAGCCAAGCGTAAGAACTAATCGGCGGAAATGAGGCAACAATAAACAGTTAATTTACGTATAACAATTATTTTAGATAGAAATAAATGTGTGTACAGAGATTCTCGTATTTATTAGATTACACAAAATTGAATCGCTCAGAATTTAGGATAAAATACATGTTGAGAATAATTAATTACTTGCAAAAAAATCGCGCATTAGTTTTTTTTTTCTATATAAATGTGTAAACGCTACACGAATAAATAGGGAATAAAATTACCGAACAAAAAATTATGCATACATTTAAAATATTTAATTTGTAGATATTTTGTCTGCAGTATCGATTTATTTCACATGGCTTTTATTTTTTTTATAACGCATTACGATACCCGAGTGGAAATTTATTTAGCTAATTTGATTTTGCAGCTAGTTAGATCGCAGATTAATTATATTTCTTAACAAGTAACTAGCCCGGTGCTAGCCATAAATTATAAGAAAGCATTTATCATTTAGTGATCATCTCCAAAAAATAAAATTGTCATTTACAGAAAAAGAAAGAAAATCTGTCGAGTATCGATCGTCTAGTCTGTCTATCGCGGATCGTGTATCTGAATAAAATCTAAATGTTCTTCGCCGCGTACTTGTTTACTGTTGTGATCTGATCATACGCAACGTTCGCTCGACTGCCGAAATAGCCGGGCAAACCAGTTCTTGCCGCTCGCCGCCAGCGGTCATTCACCTTGCGAATTCCGAGCGCAAGGTACCGGCCAGAAGTAAACACACAGACGTACTCTAACACTACCGCGGCGGTCGGCTGCCGAATCTGCCGAGGAAACCGGTTCTTGCCGTCCGCCGCCCGCGCGTCCTCCGTCTTGCGAACTTGGAACGCGAAATCAGCCGGTCAGATGTTAGCAGACGCACGTACACTACCGCGGCGGTCAATGAACCCGGGATAGGTCAGGACTCGCAGCAGATTAAGCACGCGGCAAAAAACGTATAGATATCTAGCTTGTTATTAGGTAGAAATAATTATTTAGTACCAAGTACGTTTAAAATGTTACATTTATGGCTCTGTGCTGAACAGTATTGCTAGACAGCCACGATATGAATCACGAATTGGGTAGCTAATTATTAGGTAACGATTGGAATCAATTTCCACTCGTGTATACTTTCAAAATACAACATTAACTTTCTCGCAGTTTAAATAATTTTAAAGAACATTAATGTGACAGTATTTATAATTTTTTAAAAATGTATATCTTTTATATCATTGTTCGATTCCAGTGAACTTCCTACTTGTACGATGATAACCATATAAGTCGTTACATTTTTTAATATCTGTAAAAAGAATATAAATATGATGTAGTGCAATACAATGAAGAGATCTGTACAATTTACAGACATTTTAATTAAAACATTAGATATTTTAATTATTTTAATTTAGTTATTTTATATCAAATAATATTACAGATAAAATAGCCATTTAATAATTAATTACATATAATTTAATACAAACCATACTTAAAATATGATTGTCCATCGTCATACCAAATAAATAGAATGTCACTGGACTTTGTAAAATTTGAATACCAAACTGCTGCATCTAAAACAAATTTAAATAATAATATGATATAT
Source organism: Cardiocondyla obscurior (assembly GCF_019399895.1). Lineage (NCBI taxonomy): Eukaryota > Metazoa > Arthropoda > Insecta > Hymenoptera > Formicidae > Cardiocondyla > Cardiocondyla obscurior. Next base: position 6,589,260 of record NC_091873.1, on the reverse strand, counting down.
TAATATCTATTTTATAAATGTACCGTAAAAAACAAACCTCTTCTTTCGTATCCATGTCTTCTGTATTGCTATCTTGAGTCATGTGAATTAATTCGACAGTTTTATTCCCCTAAAAATTATTATCATATTATTCAAACCATTTTAAAAAACAATGGGCGTGATAAATTACCTCATCGGCTGCATTTTTGCAAGCGCAACATAAAAAAAAAACTTTGAGTAGGCCGATAAAGCTTAGAATGATTGCCATAAATGTGTCTTCTAATGTAGCTTTTAATACTTGTATAATACAATGATTATAAAAATTATATAAAGTTTGAATAATAGATATAATAACTATTCCTATTTCCCAAGCCATCTGAACGCCAAATGCCGAACATATTAACTTTGAAACTTTGCACAACTCCAAATGCACCTGCCTCAAATGTATTTAAACTTAGACATTTTTATATAGAAGTTTTTAATTTAAATGTATTTAAAATTAATTTAATGTTCTGCAAAAACTTTGTATTTTTAAGTACTTACTTTATTATTTGTAATAAATGCGTATGATTTTTATATTTTATTTTAGAAATGTTTTCGTAAAACTGGCTTTGAAATTCACTTTGCAATTTTTTGTTCAAGTAGAATGGAATATAAATTTTATTTTTAAACATAACTGAACTCTGTTTTTTTAATACAAAGTTCGATGCAGAATAAAAGCGTTGGCGCCATTGGGATATTTTTTTTATAGAAGGAATACTTTTTTGTTGCTCGAAATCCAAGAGTTTCGTATAATCTTTTAATCTAAAAGTGTCTAATTTTGTTTCTTGCTCCGATAGAATTCTTATGGTCTCGCGTAAAAGATGATTAATTAATTCGAATTTTGTGTGCAATAATCTGCATTAAAAAAACCATGTTATAAATTATGTTAAGAAATACAGAAGCGATTATTAATTTACGTACCTTAAAAATGCATAAAATTCAAAGGCATTAACATAATCAATAGACACCGATATTATTGATACAAATACAATGTAAATTGCATGTAATGTATCTGAGTGTGCTTGGAAATAGGTAAAACAGGTACTACTTATAAAAATAAAAAAAATAAACCACGAAGTCATAAATCCAATTGTCATAAAATACATTCTGTCATAATTGACTTCTAATCCAAGTTCTCGTAACGTTTTATCAATCTGGAATATCTTTTTATGACAAACAGTGATTTCCTGCAAATAATAATTTTTTATACAGCAACATTAATATATACCGTTACATATCGTTTTATTATAGAAGTTAATAGAGTACAGAGATTACATGCATTATAAATTTTGTAGCAATGATTTATATAATATAATGAATTATTTTGCACGCTTACTTTTGAATGCCGCCAACCGAGAATCATTTTTAATATCACAGACAAAACATACATATTTCCCGTTACTAAAAATATAATATAATCTAGCTTTAACAGTTTAATATTTTCAAAGTATACACCCATACTAACAGCACCGCCACAAAACATAATATAAATAATTAAAATATATATGAGGCTGAATACTGATCTCGGATAACCGCGTGGATACTCAAAAACACGAAGTCCCAATAAATAATTGAAATACATCACCGACGTCATCGCCTCGTAAAATGAATTTGGACGTGCAAATAACTTCATTTTAAACGTGCCTGTGATATCAGTTTCTTTTTAATAGTCCATTTATTTAATATGTAATTGTTTAGCTGATTGAATATATCAAACATCAGTTATTTATTAATTCCAGTATTAATGATACTTTTTTTGCTTTACGAAAATGACCAAAAATTATCGTGTTAATATCACACAACACGTACAATTTTACTTTACCAGTCAATGATTCACATACGTCAATACTAGGAGCATACTTGAACGCATAAGCGATTGTTATGAAAGCCGTTGGTGTGAAAAATGAACATGCGCAAAAGAACACCCACTCTTGGCTTTCTAAGTAATCATATACATATATATTATATACACACATATGTATTCAAGGAGTCGTCTTCATCCGCTGAATTAAACAGTTTATTTTAGTACTAGGAAAATTATGCTCCCGTTACGAGCACGTTATTATTCGTCAAATTTCAATCAAATAGACTACAATATCACTTTATTGTACGCAGCTTTTATTAAATTACATATTACAATATATTTTAAATGCAACATTGATATTTTTGCAGTTAATTTATTTTTAAAGAACAATTTTGTGATACTCTTTTTAAAACTGTGTATTTTTTAAATCACTGTTTGATTCGAGTGTACTGCTTTCTTGTATTATGATAATCATATATTTCGTTACAGTTGACAACATCTATAAAAATAATATAATTATGTAGTATAATTCAATACAAATATCGATATAATTTACAGACATTCTAAAAAGAAATTTTAATTATTTTAATTACTTCAGTTTTGATATTTTATATCATATAATTTAATACATACCATACTTAAGATATGATTATCTATTGTCAGACCAAATAAGTAGAATGTCACTGGCCTGTGCAAAATTTGAATACGAAATTGTTGCATCTAAAACAATTGTAATTATTATTAACATGGAAAATTAATATATATTATTTAATGTATTTTAAGAAACAAACCTCTTCCTGCGTATCAATGTCTGTATTGTAACCATAAGTCGTGTGAATTAGTTCGACAGTTTTATTTCCCTAAAAGTTATTATTATATTATTTAAACATTTTATTAAACGATGGGCATAATAAATTACCTCTTTGGCTGCATTTTTGCAGGCGCGACTTATTATAAAAATTATAACAACGTTAATAATGCACATAATGAATGCCATAAGTACGTCCTCAATTGCACTTTTTAGTAGTCGTAGAATGTATCGATTATATAAAGTATATAAAGTTTGAATTATATACAAAATATCTATTCCTATTTCCCAAATTATTTGAACTCCGAAAGCAGAGCATATTGTTCGTGATATTTTGCACAGTTCCAAATGCACCTGCCTTAGAAATATTTAAACTTTGAAATATTTTAATAAGAGATTTTTCAGAAAAATTTAATTTAAATATTTTTAATGTTTGGCAAAAAATTTTTAATTTCAAATATTTACTTAATTACTTGTAATATATGCACATGATTTTCTCGTTTCGTCGCGGAGATGCTCTTGTGAGATCGGTTACGAAGTTTATTCTGTATTTCTTTTTTTATTTGAAACGGAATACGCATTTCAATTTGAGACGTGACTGGACTCTGTTTCCTTAATATAAATTTTGATGCTGAATAATTACTTTGACGCCATTCGGATATTATTTTCATTGAAAGAATATTTTTTTGTTGCTCGAAATCCATGAGTTTCGTATAATCTTTTAATTCAATAGTATTCAATTTTGTTTCTTTGATTAATAAATTTTTTATGGTCTCGCGTAGAAGATGATTAATTAATTTAAATTTTATGTGCAATAATCTGCATTATATAAAATTATGTTATAAATTATTATAAGCAATATAAAAGCGATTATTAATTTACGTACCTTGAAAATATAAAAAATTCATAGTTATTAATATAACCAATAGACAACGGAATTATTGACACAAATACAATGTAAATTGAATGTAATAAACCTGCTCGTGGTATCATATATAAAGAACTCATTATAGATAATAGAATATAGAAAGTGATCCAAAAAGTATTAAATCCTATTGTCATAAAATATATTTCGTCATAATTTACCGCTAATCCAAGTTGTCGTAACGTTTTGTCAATTTTAAAAATCTTTTTATGACAAACAGCAATGTTCTGCAAATAATTTGTTATATAGCAACATTAATTATATACAATTGCATGTAGAGTATAGCAATTACGTGCATATGTTATAAATTTTGTGGCAAATATTTATAGAATTTGATGCATTATTTTACTCGCTTACTTTCGAATACCACCAGCCCAGGATCATTTTAAGTATCGGAGATAAAAAATATAAATTTGGTATTAACACATATATAATACAGTCTAGCTTGAATATTGTAATAGTCTTATAGTATTGTGCTATACCAAAAACACCGCTATAAAAAATAACGTAGATAATTAAGAGATATATGAGGCTGAGTACAGATCTTGGATGACCACGTGGATATTCAAAAACACGAAGTCCCAATACATAATTAAAATAATGCACAGACGTCAGTGCCTCGTAGAATGAATTTGGACGTGCAAATAATTTCATTTTAAATGTGCCTGTGATATCAGTTTTTTTTTAATAGTCCATTTATTTAATATGTAATTGTTTAGCTGATTGAATATATTAAACATGAATTAGTATTAATTTAAACGTTAATGGTATTACTATTTTTTTTAATAATTGATTTAGATTAACGTGTAAATGTAACACAACACGTAGAGTTTCACTTTATCAGTCAATGAATTACCTTCGTCGATAGCAGAAGCATACTTGAACTCATAAGCGATTGTTGTGAAAACCGTTGGTGCATTAATTGAACATGCGCAAACGAGCATCTTTCCTTGGCTTTTTAAGTAATTATATTCATATATATTATATACTGACATATGTATTCAGGGAGTCGTCTTTATCCGCTAAATTAAATAGTTTATTTTAGTACTATACAAATTGTGCTATCGTTTTGCGCACGTTATTATACGTAAAATTTCAATCAAATAGATTACAATATCGTTTTATTGTACGTGGCTTTTATTATAGTAACACATTACACAATATGCTTTTTAATGCAACATTGATACTTTTGCAGTTTAATTATTTTTAAAGAACAATTTTGTGACAAAATCTCTTTAAAAATGTGTATTTTTTAAATCACTTTTTGCTTCTAGTGTACTGCTTTCTTGTATTATGATAACCATATAATTTGCTAGAGTTGATAACATCTATAAAAAAAATATAAATATGTGGTGTAATTTGATAGAAAGATTGATATAATTTACAGACATTTTAAAAAAGAACCTTAATTATTTTAATTATTTGAGTTTCGGTATTTTATATCATATAATTTCATACAAACCATACTTAATATATGATTATCCATCGTGAGACCAAATACGTAGAATGTCACTGGCCTGTGCAAAATTTGAATACGAAATTGTTGCATCTAAAACAATTGTAATTAATATCAACAAAAAATATTAATATATATTATTTAATGTATTTTAAGAAACAAACCTCTTCCTGCGTATCGATGTCTGTATTGTAACCATAAGTCGTGTGAATTAGTTCGACAGTTTTATTTCCCTAAAAGTTATTATTATATTATTTAAACATTTTATTAAACGATGGGCATAATAAATTACCTCTTTTGCTGCATTTTTGCAGGCGCGACTTAATAGAAAAATTATAAAAACGTTCATAATGCACAAAATCAATATCACAAGTACGTCTTCAATTGCACTTTTTAGTAGTCGTTGAATGTATCGACTATATAAAGTATATAAAGTTTGAATAGTACTCATAATATCCATTCCTATTTCCCAAATTATTTGAACCCCGAAAGCAGAACATATTATCCTTGATATTTTGCACAATTCTAAATGCACCTGCCTTAGAAGTATTTAAACTTTGAAATATTTAATTAAGAATTAAAAAACAAAATGTAATTTAAATATTTTAAATTTTTGGCAAAAAATTTCCAATTTTAAATATTTACTTCGTTACTTGTAATATATGTACATGATTTTCTCGTTTTGTCGTAGAGATGTTTTCATAAAATCGGTTACGATGTTCATTCAGTAGTTTTTTTTTTATTTGAAACGGAATATGCATTTCAATTTGAGAATCGACTGGACTCTGTTTTCTTAATATAAATTTTGATGCTGAATAAATGCTTTGGCGCCATTCGGATATTATTTTCATTGAAAGAATATTTTTTTGTTGCTCGAAATCCATGAGTTTCGTATAATTTTTTAATTCAATAGTGTTCAATTTTGTTTCTTTGATTAATAAATTTTTTATGGTCTCGCGTAGAAGATGATTAATTAATTTGAATTTTATGTGCAATAATCTGCATTATATAAAATTATTTTATAAATTATTATAAGCAATACAAAAGCGATTATTAATTTACATACCTCGAAAACACATAAAATTCATAGGCATTAACATAATTAATGGACAACGGAATTAGTGACACAAATATAGTGTAAGTTGAATGTAGTAAACCGACACGTGGTATCATATATAAAGAACTGGATATAAATATAATAATATAGACAATGAACCAAGCAGTATGAAATCCTATTGTATTGAAATATAGTTTGTCATAATTTACCGCTAATCCAAGTTGTCGTATCGTTTTGTCAATCTTGAAAATTTTTTTATGACAAACAGAAATGTTCTGCAAATAATTTGTTATATAGCAACATTAATTATATACAATTTCATATAAAGAACAGCAATTACGTGCATATGTTATAAATCTTGTGGCAAATATTTATAGAATTTGATGCATTATTTTATTCGCTTACTTTCGAATAATACCAACCCAGAATCATTTTGAGTATTGGAGATAAAAAATACAAATTTGGTATTATCACATATATAATACAGTCTAGCTTGAATACTATAATAGTTTTATAGTAGTGTGCTATACCAAAAGCACCCCTATAAAAGATAACGTAAATAATTAAGAGATATATCAGGCTGAGTAGAGGTCTTGGATGACCACGTGGATATTCAAAAACACGAAGTCCCAATACATAATTGAAATAATGCACAGACGTCAGTGCTTCGTAGAATGAATTTGGACGTGTAAATAACTTCATTTCAAATTCGCTCGTATTATCTGCGTCTTCTTAATTGTCATTTATTTAATATATGATTTTTTAGCTGATTGAATATATTCAACGTGAATTAATATTCATTCAAGCGCTAATGGTATTACTAATTTTTTTTAATAATTGATTTAGATTAACGTGTAAATGTAACACAACACGTAGAGTTTCACTTTATCAGTCAATGATTCACCTTCGTCGATAGCAGAAGCATAATTGAACTCATAAACGATTGTTGTGAAAACCGTAGGTGCGTTAATTGAACATGCGCAAACGAACATCTTTCCTTGGCTTTTTAAGTAATTAAATACATATATATTATATACACACATACATACATATACAGATGTAACTGTATACATAGCGTAATTTTTATCTATTAAAATGAGAAATTTATTCTATTAGACAAACCATGCGAGCGCTACGCGCGCTTTTTTTTTATATTTTTAATTAAATTTATTTTTGTATTTTCTAATTATTAACATTAGCAGTTGACGTTTATTCTCGTTTTACATAAAACAAGTTAAGCGAAAGAATCATTCGGCGTCGCGGAAAAGCGGCAATAATTAACAATTGATTCACGCGTAATAATAATTTTTTTTAGGTAGGAACAAATAGGTAAAAATAAATCTGTGTACAGAGATTGTTTTTATTAATTTACACAAGATTGTGTTGTTCAGAATTAACGATAACGTACATGTCAAGGATAATTAATTGATAGATAATTAAATGAAAGCTGCACGAACAAATAGGAAATAAAACTGACGAACATAAAGCTCTGCATATATTAAAAATATTCAATTTGTAGATATTTTATAATCTGCAGTATCGATTTATTTCACATGGCTTTTATTTCTTTTATAACACGCATGAATTAACTTGTAAAGAAAAAAAAAAAAAAATGTGTAACGCACCAACTTTTTAAGATAGAAGACTAGAACAAACTAGGATTTTTTTTATTTTTTAATAAAATATCTTTTGCATTGGTTTTTTCTTGAAAAATAAAAATAAAACTATATTGAAAAATAGCGCGAGCACAGCGCGCGTATTTGTTCTAGTCTTTCAATAATGTATATCTATAGCATTGTTCGATTCCAGTGTATTGCTCACTTGAATTGCGATAACCATATAAATCGTAATATTTTTTAAAATCTGTAACAAAAATACCAATATAATGTACGTATAATACGATACAAGGATCGGAACAATTTACAAACGTTTTAAAAACAACATTAATTATATTAATTATTTTAGCTTTGTTATTTTATATCAAATAATATTGTAGATAAAGCGATTGCCATTTAATAATTAATTACATATAATTTAATACAAACCATACTTAAGATATGATTATTCATTGTCAGACCAAATACGTAGAATGTCACTGGGCTTTGCAAAATTTGAATACCAAACTGTTGTATCTAAAACAATTATAAATATTAAAAATATGGTACATTAATATCTACTTTATAATTGTACTGTAAGAAACAAACCTCTTCTTGCTTAATCGAGTCTTCTGTATTGCTGCCATGAGTTATGTGAATGAGTTCGATAGCTTTATTTCCCTACAAGTTATTAATATATTATATAAATTTTTTATTGGACAATTTGCGTGTTAACTTACCTCGTCGGCTGCATTTTTGCAGGCACGACTCAAGAGAAAAATTTTAAGAAAATTAATAAGGCATAGTAGTATCGCCATAAATGTGTGTCTTAATGGAATGTCTGCTTTCTGTATAAAAAGCGGATGGTAAAAACTAAATAAAATATTAATAACAGATAAAATCACTGATCCTACTTCCCAGGCTATCTGAATTCCAAAAGCCGAACATATCAACTTTGATACTTTGCTCAATTCCAAATGCACCTGCCTTAGAAATATTTAAAATAAAAAAATTTAATAAACATTTTTTGCCAAGTGTAATTTAAATATTTCTAATGTTATGCAAAAAATCTCCAATTTTTATTACTTACTTTATTATTTGTAATAAATGTGTATGATTTTCAAACTTCGTCGTGAAAATATTTTTCTGAGATTGATTCCAAAGTTCATTTTGTAATTCTTTGTTGAATTGTAATGGAATATTAGTTTTAATTTGAAACTGTACTGGACTCCGTTTGCTTAATACAAATAAATTTGTTGCGGAATAAATGCTCGGACTCCATTGGGATGTCATTTTTGTAGAAAAAATATTCTTTTTTTGCTCGAAATCTATGAGTTTCGTGTAATCTTTTAATTCAAACGTTCTTAATTTCGTTTCTTGCATTGATAAGTTTTTTAAGGTCTCCCGCAGAAGATGATTAACCAATTCAAATTTTGTTTGCAGGCATCTGCATTATATAAGAGAGTGTTATAAATTATTTTATACAATGCAGAAGCGACTATTAGTTAACATACCTCAAAAATACATAAAATTCAAAAGTATTTACGTAATCGACAGTCATTACCATTAATGACGCAAATACCATGTTCAAAATTTTTAATATATCTAAGCGTGAGAAGAAATAAATGTTAGCAGTCGTAATTAGAATAGTAACGATTAAAAGCCATACCGTTACGATTCCTATCGACATAAAATATATTCTGTCGTAATTAACCACTAATCCAATTTGTTGCAACGTTTTGTCAATCTCGAAAATCATTTTGTGACACTCGGCGATTTGCTGCAAATTATAATTTGTTACACAATAACGTTTTAATCCACGCAAATATATTTTTAGTCGTATTTTACAAATTCTGCAGAGTACAGAATTTATGTATAATATGAATACTTATGGCAAGCATTTGTATAATATTGTGCATTTATTTTACTTGCTTACTTTCGAATGCCACCAGCCCGTGAACATTTTTATTATCACAGACGCGGTGTTCAAGTATTTCATTAACGTGTATATAATGTAGCCTAGTTTCAACGGCTTAGTTTGCTTCATATAATATACGTTCGCATTAAAAACACCGGCACAAAAGATAAAATAAATGATTAAGAAATATATGAAGCTGAGTACTGATCTTGGATAACCACGTGGATATTCAAAAACACGAAGTCCCAAAAAATAATTGAAATAAATCATCGACGTCATCGCCTCCGTGAATGAACTTGGACGTGCAAATAACTTCATTTTAAATCTCTTTGCGTTATGTGCGTGCGTCTTCTTAATTGTCATTTACTCAACATGCGATTTTTTAGCTGATTGAATACGTTAAACATCAGTTTTTTATTAATTCCAGCATTAATAATATTTAATTTTCCTTTTTTTTTCTTGCGACAATTGCTTTAGATTAACGTGTAAATATTATTATAACAATACGTACAGTTTTACTTTACGAGTTAATGATTCACCTACGTCGATAGCGGGAGTATACTTGAACTCATAAGCTATTGTTGTAAAGACTGGGTTTGTTAAATGAACTTGCGCAAACGTTCCCTGTTCGGCCTTTAACGTAGCCACATATATGTATAGAAAGTTTAATCTTTTCTATAATTTAATAACTTTTTGCAGACATACCTGCACTTAAAGATCAAATTGTACTACATTAGTAGAAGGATAATAAATTGCCGAGTAAAGAGCGTACACGATTATTGAATTTTCTGACACTACGCGAGAAACGTAAATAAAATTAATAAAATATTGGATGGCAATACAAGTATCATATATGTATACAGTAATAAAATTTATAAACGCACCGAAACAGAAAATAGATGACGTTGATTTGTGCAATTAATTTTATTACGTTGTGCTTTGAACTGGAAAATATTTTACTTTATTCCGAAATAGCTTTCTTTTTTTATTAATAATAGAATTAAGTAATATTAATGCGGACTGTAGGAAAATTGATGCACTGCGATAATAATTAGAAAAAAAATAAGGTGAAAAAGCGTGAGAGCTATTTTTGCTCGTAATTTATTTCTTGTTAAATATATTATACAGCCGTAGCTTATAATCGATTGTTAATTATACATCACTTATATTATACGTCGCAAAAATTTGAGTAGAGTCCGCCGCGTGTAAACTGACCAATCGTTCATAAACTTTAAGAAACATTTTGCTTATACATTTACAATTAATAATTCAACTAGCCATTAAAAATATTCACTTGTCAGTCATTAAAAATTAATAATTCTCTTTCCTTTAAACGTAGATCTTAGATAATTAAATGATTAACAATTATAACGCAATTTAAAAATTAAGTCTTTTTTTTCTAAATAATAGTCAGAGTTTTCTATTGAATAATCGTTTGTTTTTTTTTTTTTGCAGGGGTAGGCCAGTTCGAGTCGCAGGAATAATCAATCTTACCCAGATCTTCAAGTAATCAAGAGATAATCGTATTTGGAAAGAACCGGGAAACGAGAGGCGCAAGGCGACGATCCGTGAAGTTGGCCTTCACGCCGGTAATTCTATTCTTTTTCACTTAGGCTCGTAATGTCTGTGCCCCGTATGTCGTATAATCGACAACGATCGAATACGCGGCCGGACGATGACTACCAAGGGGTAGCGGGAGAATTCGAAGGTACGCGGAGGGGTAGCAGTCCCAAGGGAAGTCTTTCCATTGTCCCGAAGTGGCCTAGTAATCCGCAAAAATCCGGATAAATTCGAAAATATCGACGAATATGTTACAATGTTGCGTAACTCGGTCCTTAACGCTTCTCGGCTTAAACTCTTGCATCAGGGTACGAAAATAAAAAAGATACCTTCTTCAAAATAATTTATATGAGCGTAGTAATTTTTAAAATTTAAGAAAAAAAATAATAAATGGTCAATCTCCGTCGGCATACGAGGGTGAAGAAATTGCGATAGCTTTCTAAATGTTCTCTCTCTCATATCAAAGTATCAGATGCAGGTTCAAGCTTGGAGTACATGATTCAAATAGGCGATGTAGCAAATCGCCAGTCGAAGAATTTCGATTTTCGAGAGCTTCTTGTCCGGCGGCAAAGTCGGCAGCAGCTTTCGCAATTCCGCAAATGCCAAGTTGAATGCCTCCACTCTGACTCTTTCCCTGACGAGATAAATATCATTGAACATTTTTAATTCGTAAGACCACCGCGGCTTTTGCGATATCAATCACGAAATAATTTAATTCCGCAAGGTGTAGGCTAACTTTAATTTGAATTTTTTTTTAAATATTTTTTATTCCTTATCTCGATTCGGCGTAGTCTTACCGTGTTGCGTGCGCGGTTCGATACTTTTGGGTGGCCCTTCTTCGTCTACGTCTTTCCTCCCTCGACAAAGTGCCTGAACTAGGAGCGCCTACACCGTTAACGGCGACCCCGCTATTCGCCATGGGTGCCGTTCTATCCTCGTTCGCGAAATCGCAATTGAAGCTCTTCATGTGCCTTTGTGTTCCAGAAATGTTTCCTTTCAAAAAGGTTCAGGGTCTGATCTACCGCGAAAAATTATCTCCTCACCTTCGCCCCGGATGCAGATTCGTGTCGCGAAACATTGCTATCTCGTTTCTCGTAGCACGTAGCTGCAATTACAATTTACGATAACATTTAATCGAACTTATACTTCATATTGAAATGCAATATAATAATCTTATACTTTCAAAAAGACTCGCAGATTTCCGATTGACTTTAATTACGCGGTCATTAAAATTTGTTCATTTTATTTTATCTATTTACGAAACTTATTAAACGAAATAATCCAAACTTTTCCTACGATTCACTCTGGGGACTCGCGAGAGCCGCGAAGAAGGAAAAAAAAAAGGGGAGAGAAAAAAAGAAACTGCAGCGCAAAAGGGTTCGCCCTATGCTCCAGAATATTGGGGTTTAGTCGGCGATAATTGGATAGCCAAATATTTGTCGAGCACACATATGTAACTTATGTAAGCGAATTATAGTCGCCTGTGAGGATAAAAGTTAGAAATAAATCGACGTCAGGCGCAAGCGAGAGATAATAGTGGAAATATTCACATTAAGAACGTGCTTCGTACTCTCGGCGTGTATTAAACGTAAAAAAAAATATTAAAAAAAAATAAGAAAGCCGGAATAAAACTACCGTAAATTTTTGCGTGGCTCTAAAATTCCATCGTGTCGCTGAAACAGTCGATTTACGAGAACGTTGCATTATTGAGAGAAACGTGGCGAGCGTTCCGCATAAATGGCTCAGTCTTCATCAAGTATTGACGAAAAGCAACCCGAGTAGGCTGCTGCCCCGATCTGATTCTTATGGTAAACCGGCGATTTGTATGAGCGTTCACCACCTTTCCTATTTTCTCTTTTGCAGTTTCCATCTTTAATATTTTAAAGACAACCAGATTTCGAGCGACAAGTCTCCTCGGTCTTTTTTAATATTTATGTTACTGCTATCTTATCAAGTCGATGCGACCCCTCTTGTCGATGTCCGCGCCGTACAATTCGTGTAGCTTTGTAGGCGAAATTCGAGGGAACAGTCAGGATTTTGCGGTGGTCAAAATTAAAGAGCGCGAACTATTTAACAGTTAATTTATTTCGCGAGAGAGGACCCCCGTTTTGCACGGAAGCCGATCTTTTCATGCAACATCGTTAGCGTTTCTACTTTTTATATTATGTCAATCGTTCTCCGGATACGAACGCTTCGAATTTTAATAATCGCTTTTTAAGTCGTCGATTTTTTTCTCGAACCGCGAGTCTCGCTATTTAACGAAGCATTATAATATGCGATGACGCATTGTCGCAAAAATAATATGATATTTATTTCAACGCTTTATAAAATGCCTACGGCATATTTAAGATTTTTTATTTAATATTTTTTTAATTATTATATCATATAGACTTTAATTCGATTAATAATTAATACGATTTTCGGTCGAAGTCACTTACCGCAGTTTTCCAAGATAAGAGATAAACTCCTGAGATTTCTCCCGGCGATTTTCATCCAATTTCGAGACCATGCAACTCTTCCTCGTCGTCTCGAAGAACAACTTCAACCAATTTCCTTTCACAAATTAAAACAATAGGCCACGAAATCTCATCCGATATCACTCCCCTTCTCTTTATCAGCGCGATTGATTTTTTCCGGTTTCTCGGTACATTTCGCTCGGCTGGATCACTCACTCGTTCGGTTTTTAGATCGCAATTAAATCGACGACGGTCGTTAACTTTGTTCGCGGCGACGCGATCGCTTCCGACAACATCTCAATCTCCCGGGCACGGCGAGATCGTTGCGAAAGAGACGAGTCGGCCAGCATCCCTTGGCGAAAAAGCGGCGTACGAAGGGAAGGCAGGGGTTGCTGGTAGGGGTTGCTTCATCTCCCGTAACCACGCCCTTAATCCCGTCGCGGCGTCCCTCGCCCTCTCATTTCCCCAGCATCCCTGATAACATCCCCGAACGTTCTCCAATCGAGAATCGAGATACGTCCCGGCGAACCCGCCCCGGCACCTGACGCCAACGTCGCCATTTCGCCGCATTTTGTAATTCACGCGACAGTATTTTACAGCCTCTCGGATACACGGGCCGTTTTATCGATCGATCATTCAACGTCTCGGCATTAAAAGGATTTTTTTTCCCTCCCCTTTCTTTTTTCTTTACCCTTTTCTTTTTTTTTAAATCCGCGTCTGATTTTTAATCGCTGGAGACAACAGTGTTCTTACGAGGTACGTGTAATACGGCGCTAATAATATATTTTATCACTTCTCGTATGTACATTTTATTTAATAAGAAACCATATCTCGGCCGCGGATCGAAGTAAACGACTAGATATTTTTTCTTTATCAAAATCGTCGGCGTTTATTTAAAATATCGTCCGCTGCGAAGGTGCCGGATAAATTCGGAGTATCGCCGGGCCGGTATAGATTTCTTCAGAGGATCAGGTGGTGGGTCGCATCTGCGCCCGCTCGGGCCGTAATAATAATCACAGTTGCATTCCCCCGCGATACGCTCTCGTACAAAAACCCCATGGCTAACCATTGTCCGCATTGTCCGCCGTAGGATCGCACTCGCAATTCCGCGGCACGCAATTACTGGCGTTACAATTATTCGTAGTTTAAAATTGTCCGCGTGCAATTATGCAAATTGCTCAATCGAACTTTAATCTACTCTCGATCCGACACCCATTCCCGAAATTGCTCGCGAGGGGGTTGACGCGTGCGGCCGAGAGATGAGGTGACGCCGCGTGCGGGTACACGCGGGTGTAATATGCCGATATAACTGATCGTCACCGCGACAATCAAAGGCCCTTGGCACGCGCCCTGGTTGATAATTATTGTGCTCCGCCGACGGTCTCGAATGTCATGAGATAGTTCACACCTCGTCGCCGCAATCCTTTTCACGAAAGCCCCTTCAGCTTTCCCCATTTGTTTCTTCCTGTACATCATTGCAAAGCACGTCGCGATTATTGTTAATATAGTAAATGAAATATTGATATAATATTAAACCTATCTTTATTACGTATGAAATAAGAAATAGGTACAATATGCTGACACAATTTTATCTTGATTAATATAATAAATTATGTCCATTGTTTTAAGACACATTGAGAACACTTAGAAAAATATCACAAGCATGGAATAGAAAGTAGCGTATTTGTGGAAAGAAGACGATGATCGGTGAGAATTATGTGATTTTTTTAATTTATATTCAAGATATTTTACGTAGATGTAATGAAATATTATAATTGATTTTTTTTTTCACGATTTTATTACTTTTCAGTATTCGTTATCGCTTTTTAGTCGACGGTATGTATATGTAATTTTTTTTTTAACGGATTATACGTACATATAAATGAAATATACTCGACACATTCAGATAATTAATTAAATCTCTCTACTTGATGTTTTTCACCGATAATTTTTTCATGGCAGTAATTGCGAAAATGGTGCCATCATCGTCCTCCGATCGATGCCGTTTTCGATTAATTCCGTCCTTCGAATTTCTCGTATGCCCGGAAATGATAGAGTCAACTTCTCTCTTTGATCGTCGCGCCTTCCACGCTCGTCGCATTTCTGCTCTAACTTCGCCGTTCAGCAGGCAATAAAGAAAAGCCACAAAGGCACCCTAGAAAAGAAAAATTAACGCGCGTGAGATATGTGAATTACGGCGGTTCTTCCGCGACATAATTACCTGGAAAGACGCGAACAACTGATCGCAAAAGAGCCAGACAAGCTCTACTCGGTAGTCCTTGTGATAAGATAATCCTAAGAAAAATGTATAATGTATTCCGAAAAGCGGCACTAAAACCAGAGTCGATTTTGCCCATCTCCTAAATTAGAAAAAAAAAAAATATATTAATGTGTAGTTCATAAGAAATAATACGTAATTAAATTTTTTTATCAAAGTCAATCTTTTTGCTTATCAGAAATAATAATTATTTTAAAATAAAATTTTTTTTTAATGTGCAATAAATTAGCAAATATATATATATATTTTTTTTAAATTAAAACCTGATATGTACTAACTTGTATTTCATTTTCTTTCGTTGCAGATGCACCGATGTCTTCAACTTCACAAGTAGAACGCGGACGATATTAAGAAACAGGAGGAAATTAAACTGCAAAAAAAAAAAAAGAAAAGGGAGATAAAATTGTTTAAATATCGACGTACCTTGAAATACTTCTCGAACATTGTTCGACGTACCAAAATGGATATGATAATTGGTATTCTGATGACGAGGAACAGCGAGGAGTTCTCATGAGTGGTCCAGCAAAGTGTATCCTCGATGATCGCCCGTATAATAATCCACGGCAGTACTACCAAAGCGGGAAGACCTATTTCGTGAAATTAAATCCCCGAGTAAGTAAAATGCGCTTCAATCTTTTATATTTGATAGAGTCACGTTACATTTCACAGGCAACGTTAATAAATTAATTTTTACCCCAGCCGAGCACGATATACAAAGCTATCGTGCTGGTATCGGTGCACAACGCCCAGAAAACCAGATTATGTAAATACAGTCCTTCCATTAAAATCCACGAATAATTAGCCACGATGAAATATTGCCATAAACTTGTGATGACTTTGCAGACCCAAGTCTGAAAAGACGTTGATTAAAAGAAGACGATTATCGGATTAAAAAAAATCGATATAAAAGGAAATATTAAAAAGAGATCCGCTTATAATTAATGCGGTAATTTTTAACTAAAGTACAATTTATAAAAAAAATGTTCTCGTTACATTGTACTCCCTGATAAACGCATTCTTTCCGTTTTCCACGAAGACGACGTCCCAGGCCAGTCCGATGCCGTCTATAAAACTCCAATCCTTAAGGAGTGCCATGAAAGCTCTCATGATAAAGGACGCAAACAAATGCATGTGCAATTTATTTCTCGGATTTCTGAGTTTCCTACGTGCGTGGAGGGAACGTATTAGCGATAAGCGATGGACTTTCAACGGAATTGAAAAAGATAAAAGCCAAAGGTAAGCTCGAATAAAAAATAGACTCACCTGAGTAAGAAAAAAATCACCATAGCGACGATTAGAGTCGAAAAAGAAGTCACATATCCGATTTGCGACACCAGTCTGATAATTGGTAGCCATTTCTATTCAATAATAATAAATACATAAATTAAATGAAACATAAATTAAATGGAAAATATTAAATATACGCGTATATATATTAAAAAAAATTTTTTTATATTTTTTTTTTCTCGCGAGACTTATTATTTATAGATATTCGGCAAGCGGGCGGATTCTCGATCGCGCCAAGTTCGCGTGGAGCTTACATTTAGCAGCGCAAACTCCGCCGGTGTCTCGTACCACCGCGTGTAATTTAAATTCTTCTCGACGACGTAGCGCGAGCTATTTAGCACGCAGAGGCTGTAGTTGGTCCAGGAGACGCCGTCCGAGTTTTGATACCACTCGCCGCTCGTTAAGCAGACTTTACTGGCCACCGCGAGCGCCCTTAGATTATCGCTCGCGAGATCGGTGTATCCCATGATCGAGGCTGGCGGGCAGGGTAAGGTGGCTGTTCCTGGAGCGTCGGTGCGTGGCCAGCATAGGAGGCCGTCAAACGTCGGCGAGCATTGACGAAATTCCGTTCCGTTGCCCTCGCCGGCTAGGACGTTGGTCCTGCCGACGCCGCGATATTTCTCGGATCGATCCCCATCAGTAACGTTGTCCCTGAACGAGCCGATTCTGACGACCTCCGACATCACGTCGCCAAACATGGATATACCTAGCGTGGGTGTTCTCGTTGATGGCAATAACGATTGTTTGATTAACGCGGAGAAACGTTACATCGAGCCCCGACCCGGATCGATCTTCTATTATTACTTTGATCGAGTTTTTTAAAAAGATTTTTTTGAACATTTAGAATGTTGAAAGGCTCTTTGTCAGATGTGGAATTTTTTTTTACTCGAAATTATTATTTTTAATATTTATTTTAATTGCGTTCTTTAACTTTGAAATATAAGAAACGTAAAGAAAAGAATTAATGTTTTAAAAGCCAAAATAGTTATTAGGATTTTCGGTGGATTTAATTTTAATGGATAGTTTAAAGAGATATATAAATAATATTTAATCAGGCTCACCTTCGAAAAACTGGTCGCATTTGCGTTTCTGATCTGCTAAGAAACGGTCCACTTCAGCTTCCGCCATCCCGACGGACTCGGCTTCGCCGAGAAACCGTGGAACCTCGAGATTAATCATCCGAATTTATTATATTATTTGCTTTAAGTTTATCAAGCACTTATATGAGCGCATAATTAAATTACCGTATTTTTAAATTGTAATTAAAAATTAAATAATCATTCGATTGTTAATATATTTTTTTTAATAACGTTAGGCATTACAAAGCGTGAGCTTAACACACGCTATTTACTCTCGTTTCTTTTAAATTAAAAAAAAAGAAAAACTATGTTACATTTAATAATTTTTACCAATTAATCAAACGAGAGAATCAATCTGTATCGCAAAAAAAAATAACGATAAGATATATAATCGCGGCATATTATCGCGTAAATTTAAGTTCCGTATTTATTAATATTTTCTCCAAACTATAAAAAAAAAACAAGAAGATTTTAATCAAAGTATCAATTAAAACTGGCAAATAATTTCATTGTTCCTTTTAATGTTGTTCGCATCTCACCTTGGATTCCAATTTATCACAATCACAATTGTTTCAGGGTAGAGATATTAGCACTGTTTAGGTCGCACTTTCCTCTCAAAGTAAGCTCGTATATGTGACCGCGGGTCATCCTGAAACTTCAGCGGAAGATCATCGCCGTAAATCAAGCGGCTGCGCGTTGGACGGCCGCACGTGCATGAATTTTTTCCACACCCCCGGAGCCTTCCTCTTGCAATGACGCATGTGGAGGCAAACTTGAGCAAGTGGAACGAGTCAACGGATCCGTCGAGGAACGTACCAACAACGCTCGTTCTACGCCGAAGCATTATAATCTCTAAATTCGATAACAACTTATTATAATTTTTTTTTTTTTAAGTCAATTAATAATTACTGTAACTTTATAAATGTTATTTAAAATGCATCTAATATACGTTGTCCTGTAATTAATATTTCTAAGAAAATTAATTTTATATTGTAACGTTAGTAAATTGTACTGCATGATCTTATCTGAGAACATTTATTATAAATTTTGCTGTATATTCTTTTAACGTTATGCCGTATCTGCCGGCTTAATATATATCGTAACTCTGTTCTTTTGATTGTGTAAATATCATTAAATATTCATCGTGTAATATACCACGTATTTATGAGACCACAAACAAATCAACCATTTGGTAAATGTAATCGATCAAAGATTAATTTCTGTAAGTTCTTTTGGATAGGCCATCGTCAATATTAACTTAAAATATCAAAGAGCTTGAGTTTCTGACTATATTAAATCAATTCCGATATCGATACATTAGCCATCGATAATGCCACGTAAAATAAATGTTAATATTATCAGTTTCTTTTTTTTTTTTTTCTTTTTCAGGAATATGAAGATGTAATACATCATTGTAATAATAATTGTAATTAATAATTTCACATTTTAAAGAAGCCGTCAATTTAAAAATAATGGTTGACGTTTTTTTCTAGATGCAAATTGGTTCTCTCGTTTTAAATTAGCATGTAAAATATGTACATGCATTCGTCCCTCATTGATGAAAATTATTAAATATAAAGCAGTTTACTTTAACGTAGAAAAAGCAAGAGTAAAGGCTACGATTTATAAAAATTAATGTTATTAAAAAAATTAATTAACACACGAGTAAATAATATTTAATTCGCAATTGCAATAAAAGAACAGCGGTAATTTAATCACGCGCTGATTTAAACGATCGAGGAATTAAAAATAAACGAGATAGATAAATTGGTCAATGGGGTTTCGCGGCGCCAAATATCAGAAATCGTCCAAAAACACACTGGAGGTATCAGGAATATAAGAGAAGTAAGTTGGTGGCAAGGCGAGAGCCCGTTTTCCATCAATTTGTAATGACTGCCATCGAAATTGGCGAGAATAGCGCTTGTTAGTGATCGACCCGGTTTCTCTACTATACCATAATACTGTAGAGATCTACTTCATTGATTCCACAGAGCCTCGCTAAACTAGATATAATAAAATAAATAGATATTAAAACTTCTCTAGCAAATACTTGGACAATTTTTAGAAAATTATATAAAATCAATATGCATCTGGAGCCTTTCTTAAAATTTATAAATAATATATAAAAAGATATATATACGTTTTCTTAGGATTTTTCTATCCGGTAAACATTCGTCATGATAGTTTTATTCAGCATGTGTTCATTAAAAAAAGTAGGACGGTGTTTAGGACTTAAAGCAAAAATTAAGATAATATATTCAAAATTCATTTTATTTTATGTTAAATCCGTGTAAGAAACACGTCATAACAGAGTATATCTTTCTGCTCGAACATTTGCGAGAACCGTTGAAACGCACATGCACAATTGTCTTATTTACATACATTCATCGTTGCAGACCGAAGAGAGTCGCATAATGTAAGTATACGTACCGTAAATATCACCATTCTAATTGCGTAAAACTTTACTTCTTCAACGATAACCGATAAAGTGTTATCATTACTCGCAATAACTTTTTCACTTCCATATCTATCCATTTTTGTTTCATTAATCAATATTAAGACAAACTTGACATAAGAAGTAATTAGAGGATTAATTCGCGCGTTTAATTGCAATCTCAAAAGTCTGTAATACCCACGTTAACTTGCATTATAATGTCACGAAAGTAACTCGAGGGAAAAATGACAGAGAATTTAGATAGCAGCGATAATAAATACAGCAAATAAAATACAAAAATTGCACCGAGCTCCCATTTTTAAATAACAGCAGCTGCTAATCTTTCATAAATCAAATATTGTTTCAGCCACATCAAAAATTTAATTTCTTCTCTTTTTTTGTCCCCTTTTATCTCTACCTACTTTTTTTTAGATTTAAATTACTTAAATATACTTTTCTTTTGTGACATCATAATTTAAGATAAGACGTGTATTTACCGTCCCGCACGTTATCACGATCTCATATATCATTTCCTTAAACGGCGGTAAGACTTGGTTCTTCTTACTGTCATCCATATCGATAAGTATCGGTAAGTACAAATATTCCAACGTCTCTTCTTTTACGCTCACATTTCCGTTCCACGTCCATATCGCTTCTCGTGAGCGGTTCGCCTATTTGTCTTTATCTACTTATTCCGTCTAAATAATCTAAATCTGTCGATTCACCTATATTAACTATTAAGAGTTCTATCTACATATGTGTTCTATCTATATAAGTTTGTTCCCTACGTATATTACGAAATATGTACAAATTTCTAAAGATTACTCGCATTTTCTTAATTCATAGGCCACGTTGTACTACAGAAATTAAGGGGGAGGATAGGGGGGGGGGGGCGAACTCTCACTTCTCAAACGTGATCACTCGCATCACACAATCGCAACAATCTTGAAGTTACAATAATTGGGGCGAGTCTCTTCCCGTAAGTTCTATCAGTCAAATTTTTCGTGGTGATACATACGTCATTTTATAAGCGCAAGATTCGATTAAAAGCTCAATATTTTCATAATAAAATCAAATACGTTATAGTACATTACGGTGTAATGCGTCTGATTTTTCGTGATAAAATTATAAAATTAAAATATATATTCTATATTTTTTATACCGACAGGCTATTATCAATTGTTTCTGTTTTAGTAAACTGACCGGCTCACGAATTAATAAAACATATTCGCTTGATGAATAATATAATAGTATTATTCGTCTTACGCGCGTATAAGAAGCGTCTAACGATTGTATTACTCTGCCCTGAGCATTTTTACGTCGACGATAAGTAGAAAGTTCGATTAATATCGTGTGCCAATGAATCGGCGAATTTCAAGCTCTCGGATGTCTCGCATTTTCGTCATTCGTGAATTTTTACAATATAAATGAATCGCAAACGCACTTCATTTCTCAGTCAACATTCATATTACACATTAAAACCATTGCACACACATATACATATACGTGCTTACACTTTTTTTTTTTAATTATTTGTTACTTATACTTTCAGTAATCTCGATCGTTAAAAAGCTAATTTATGCGCTACAAAACTGCCTCTGGCTGAGGCATTTTAGTGATATAACTAGTCTACGATCGTGTGGTGACTCGGTACTTCCGATTAATGGGATACAAGAGAAAA
The DNA here is from genome assembly GCF_019399895.1 of Cardiocondyla obscurior. Classification (NCBI taxonomy): domain Eukaryota; kingdom Metazoa; phylum Arthropoda; class Insecta; order Hymenoptera; family Formicidae; genus Cardiocondyla; species Cardiocondyla obscurior. The sequence goes on along the minus strand of NC_091873.1, from coordinate 6,566,901 downwards.
CGCGATATAATGAGCTTCCCGCGCATTAAAACCATATACACTGTAAGATAGATATAACGTTTGCTTCGACGACGAAGCCTAGCATACGTAACGTGGTGTGCGTCGAATCTCACACGAAGCGCATAAGACTTAGAAGCACTGCGGCTCCACTATTTTTCCCCCCGTCGTCTCGATTCCTTTTTTCGATCACCTAGAATCACGTAAGCTAACCGCCGTCTCCGCAGTAAACGCAATATCTACCTTTCAGTATACATACTGCCATACTTTCTCTCTCATTTGCTGGTTAAAGGCTCCACCTCGCTAAAACTCTAATTGATTCTCGATCGACGAAATAGTGTCTTATTATTTTTCGATAATAAAACACAATTTCTCATTTTACCAATTATCTCAATCATGCCTTGTCATGAAGTATAATGTGATTAAATGATTGATATATATATAAAGCACTGTTTAAAATTTTAACATCATATCGACAAACAAGGAGAAATAAATTATAAGAGTTTGTCGAAAAGCGAGTATTGTAAAAGAAATCTTAAAAAGTTCGAGCGCGAAAGCTTTTGTACTTTAACAGAGATCGAGACCAAAGAGTTTAATAGACAACATTGTAACAAATGTATAATTTCGTTGCAACAATTTACAAATGCTGTATATTCTTTTTTTTTTTTCGCCGACATCGAACTTATTTTCAAAGCAGCCATATCATCTAGAGTGACATTTAAAAGATTTTAAAAGTCTGCGCCGTTTATAGTACACAATTCGAAGCGATCTTATAGATGATAATTATAAAAACATTCCACCGATAAAAATTTTTCACGGTTACACTTAATCGCAATCGTACGATTCATTAAGTAAACGCTTATAAAACTAAGCCTGCGTGAAGCTTGATATCAAACTTCCTCGTAAAAAGTTTATTTCTTCTACGTTACGTGTCCCAGCCACGCGTTCCTCAATGCACATCAATTAAAAATCACGACCTATTCGCTATCGCTTGCATGGCCTTAAAATTTTATTATCTTTGCATACGCAGAGAGAGCTTCTTGGTTACATATGTCGATGCTCATCAAACGCTTCGTAGAACCTCTTCGACGTTCGTTTTTCGCGAATAGGAAAGCCGTCGAGTGATTCATCGAGCGGGAACGATTGTCAGTTATCGTCGGCAGAACGTGCATCATCGAAAAGTCCCATAAATCACGAATACGCGATGCTATTGCGCGTTGAATGAGATCGATGTCAATCACTGACGGAACTGGCGACGTCAGTCGCCAGTTCTCATGCAGCCTTGTTTTTACCTGTTTATCAGCATCGCAAGTGCGGTACTCGTGAAACGGCTGATGAATAATTAACGGATCGTTAGCGATCGGTCAGAGACATTTCCCGGGATTTTGGGAACACCAATGCGGCCACATAGATTCCGTCTTGATGCCTCTACTGTTCAGGACTTCGACGTGCGCGGCTAATCTAGTGTAAACGTTCTCATCTGTGGAATAACTGTTCGTCGGTAGATCGCTCCTGAAAAAAGTGTCTCGTGAGAATACTACCGTGAGAAACTTATATTTTTTTTTTGTACGTTAAGTTATTTACCATAACCGTTCGGCAAGTGCCGATGCCCTGGGCCATAGCCGAGGTCCCAGGGATGACTGCCCGGTTTGTTCGCTCCAAATCGCCGCCTCGCCACCGAGTACTAAAGGCAGCTGTTGCGGTGGATAGTCTTTCCATGGACGGTGATTGTAGACAGTCTGCCAGGTCCGGTATTCTCCACACGCGGCCTCGCCGCTTTCTCGCCATCTGCCGAAACCGCAGTCGAGATACCACGCGTCTACGTGCGACAAAATCACACGGAAGCCGTCCTCCAGCAAGTCCGGCGTTTCCGGCCAATTGCTACCGCCCCAGGACTGAATCACATGAATCTTCGGATCGAAGTACATCATGATGTAAGGCCTCTTGGTCAAAGGTGAGCTCCATAGAATTACCGCCTTCGGCACCTTATCGCGATTCGCTCGAATCAACCGCTGCAACATTTTCGTCTCAAAATCTGCCCAAAGCGCGTGGTGGTCCGTCATGTTTTGCGCCTGCATGGCTAAAGTGATATTGCCGTATTGCGCCCAACACTCGAGATTCACCTCATCGCCGCCGAGATGCACTAAATCACGCACTTCAGTGAGATCTAACAGCTCCCTATACAAACCCTCGAGTATTCGGTACGAGTGTTCATTTATGGGATTCAATTGGCCGCAGTTTGGCTCCCCGCAATAGGACGACCACGGCTGCTGATCCACACACAACGCCAGTTCACCAAAACCATGCTCGGCTCCTAATTATCATAAAAATTTTAATATTAATCCAATCGTGCTAAAATTAATTTATTAAAAAATTTATAACTACATATATATACATATAATTGCGTTAACAATATAAATATCATATTAAAAATATTTTTAACTCACCCCATTGCCATCCGGCGCCAGCATGAGCCGGAGAATCGATCTCGATAACTATCCTGACGCCGCGTATTCTCGCGTAATCGGTCAAGTCTTTCACATCGTCGGGCGTGTAAATATGATCGCCGCTGTAAGCACCCCATCTCGCCATCTCCGGGAACTGTGCCGAGTCGAACGGAAAACTTTGAGAGTCGGTGAGATGCCAGTGCAAGGTATTGAGTTTCGTGGCCGCCATGCCGTCGATGACTCTCTTAAGTTCCTCGACGGGGAAGAATTGTCTGCCGGTGTCGACGAGAAGGCCACGATAAGGAAATGTTGGTTTGTCTTCGATAGATGCCTGCGTAAGAACGCGAAGGGCGCCCTGCTTGCCGGTGGCTTCGTCCCACCAGATCAATTGGCTAAGCGTCTCGAGGCCGTGCCGTACCCCGAAGTAGCTCCTTCCCGTAATCCTGGCCTCCAGAATCTTTCCTTTCGGCACGAGCTCAAGTTTGTAAGATTCGTCAGTATCCAGAGTCAAGGTGGTACCTCGCGCGTTACCAGCATTCAAATATATGATAAACGAATCTACGCCGGATCGACTTTTGGCGTTTAACACCTTGATCAGACTCCTGACGTTCCCTGAAATTAAAAGAACGTAGAAAATATCTCACAAAAAAAAAAGAAAAAAATATATGTCACAATTATTGCTCGTGTACTCACCAATAAAGACATCCTTCGCATGCTCCAGCAGATCCTTCATTTCCTGATCGCTCGTGTTCACGGTGACGAACTCGATCTGCTGAAGGTGCAGGACGACACTGTCGTCGCCGAGGACGACGTTCTCCGTCGGTCTGGGCCAGAGCAGTCGAGTGTTTCCACCGCAATGCGCGGTGCAAGTCGCCAAAGATGTTCTCGTGGACCTTACTGCTCGCCTCTCGCATCGGTTCGCCACACAGGCCCAGGACCACGGACTTTGAAACGTTCTACGGTCGAGAAGACATTTACATACACCGATCACGATCTTCAGCGTATCTTAATGTAAAATGCTTTATCCGGCGATCCGTGACACGATTGCGAAATTGTATTTTTTTCTTTCTTTCTTTTTCCAGATTAAATCTCGACAAATTTTCCCTTTGAGATGAAACAATTTTGTATTAATAAATTCTCAATGTATACACCTTAATCGTCGTATCACGGATCACCAAGCGATCACGTATCTTCTTCAAACGATCCAGTTTACAACAAATATTTGCCTTGCAATCAAAATGTAAAAATGTAAAAAATGTTAAAGATGAAAAGTTACATTCAGGGAAACAGCATGCGACTGTATCTCAGAGTTCCATTTAACGGGGTCAAAGTAGCGGGGGGGGGAAAAAAAAAAAGAAATGAAATATATCGCCGGCATCGAATTAAAAAAGCGAAGGGAGCGGGAATCGGCGCAACACGGTAGACAATGGTGCGTAACAATAGCGGGCGCGGGCGTGCGTTTAGCATGACGGGCGAATGAATTAAACGAGCGAGAAACAGAATGAGGTGCGACCATCGCGTGAGGAAGACGAGAGAGCGGTGCAAGAGCCGAGATTATAAACCGGGGGAGTGCCCACGCGGGGAAATTCAGGACGTTCGGGAATCCGTTTACCGAAACAGCCAACGTGTTGCAGGCCATGCCTGGATAGCTCCCTAATTGGAAAAGCAACGACCGCGATATCAGACGGCACTCGACCGGCTTCGAAAGTATATCTCGAATAAAAGATAAGAAACAGAACGAAAAGACTCGGCGCGATAACGTTCTCGACGGATAAAAAAAATTTAGACGTACATTAAATATATTAATATTAATATATACATATATAAATTCTCAGCACATGAGCCGTCGATATCGGAGCTTCGATTCGGGAAAGATGAAGAGAAGAAATGCGAATACGGATTTCTCTGTGAATTTTAAAACTCGAAAGGGAAAGAGAGAGACTGCTGATGTTTTTTTCTTTTTTTTTTCTTTTTCCTTTTAATTTTAAATTTATATTTTCCCCTTTTTTAACTATCTGAAGTGAGTTTTTGTATAGTGCCGTTCGATACGCTGCAACACCATGGAAACAGAGAGAGGGTCCTTCAAAAATGCTTTCTTTTTTTTTTTTTCCTAAGCCAGACATACGTGGATAGTGAGACCCGCCCGATGTGGAGTTCGAATGGGAGGTATGAGAAAGTACGCGGTTTATTTCGTCTAACATAAGGATTCCACCCTCGCTCGAGGGGTTTACCGTTACCTAGGCTCTTCCAGATACTCGTAGAGCCGTTCCCCGGGTCCGATTGTGGTTTCATTACCCACCAGATAATGAACTAAGCCGCGCTGCAAGTCCTCTAGTCTTCTTTGATGCACGATTCATCACGTTGCAAGTGTGAAATAAATTCAAAATAAAAAACAAAAAACATGCAGTGTAAGAAAAATCATTAGAAGAAGCACTGGATTAATACGCAACGCGGGCAACGAAGCCCGGCGCTGTCCGTGTGACAACAGAAAAAAAAATCCACAAAAATATAAAAAAAAAAAAAATTAAATATTAAGAAAAAAAATCGATTTCGCGCTTTACAGTCTTCGGCGGATTTTGTACAATTTCCTTATTTTCAGGAGACTTTCTTTTTCCCCCATTTGCAAAACCCGCGCGTATTAAAATCAAAACGAAACAAAGCAGAGTAAAAAGAAGACTGCTAGACTATTTTATTCTACAAATTAGCGTAGACGGTGAAGAGATTCGCGACGTTTCGTACGACGAAAGTATTCGTTCACGAGTCAATTAACAGAGCGCCACAATAATAAATTACTTACCGTCGTGTCGCGAACGGCTGGAGCGACGCGAGCGGCGGGGCATGAGCGTACATCGCAATCAGCAGAATACCGGTCATCAGGACGAGGAAAAGGAGGATCCTCCTCATCCATCCACTGGGCATGCTACCCACCATTCTGACGAGTCTGTAAATCAACGGCGAAAGGAGGTTAAATTATACGGATGTGCTCGGAAATAGTGTCGCGACGTTCTCCCGCGTCTGGAAGATTGCTTATCGTTCATATCCACATTGAATTTTAATGAGGCGGCGCGCGAGCGTGATCGGCAACGAATGCGGGATCCGTTACGTTCGAGCGTCGACTACGATCGCACGGAGCAACGATCGCGCGAAGCAGCACGCTGACGATCGCTCGAATCAAAAGCGCTCGCTGCGGAAATAACGCCCGGTATTCGCACTCTGTTCTTATTTCAAGATCGACGTCTTCAGACGATAATAAGGCTCCGTGATTGATTAAAAATTAAATAAGACCGGCGCGTAATAAATATTAAGCCTTAAGACAGTATTAAATATAAGAACCGAGTATGAATACCGGTCTAAGAATCGTTCGATATTAAATATGAGGCACGCGCCTCTCACTTTCATTCGGGTGACCGTCTCTTTGCATTTTATCTTTCGACACCTCTCTCTCTCTCTCTGTCTTTTCGATTGCCAACGCTGAGAGACGGAAGATGCCGGCGTTTACTTAAGCGCGCAACAAAATGTAGATGTATTCTCGCCGCGAGATTCCCCTCCTAGACGCTGACACGCGAGAGATAAGGCGTGATTTATGTGGAAGGCACGTCGACATAAAGACACGGCACGTATATATCGCGAGATTAGACGGCGGGCGACCGAAAGGAAACGTTTCCCCGCGTACTTCCGGCGATTCTTCTGCGGCGCAAGCGAAACGCGTTTCTCTTTCTCTTTCCTTCTCAGTGTCGGGCAAGAAGGCGAAAAGGAATCGGCGGCGAAAGTGTTTTCCGTACGTAAAATGCACGTGCGCAAAAGCGCTCGCTCATTCGCTTTATGATATCACGAAGATTTATAGACCATCGCCTGGGCATCACCTATACAATTACGTAACTTTCACGTCGGAAGGCTCGAGCGAATCTTCATCTCCGCGCGATCCGATATGCCGAAGACGCAATCCGGACGTGAACGCGATACGGTTTACCGTCAATGTAAATGAGAAACAAAATTTTCTATTTTCCCGTTAGCGTGAAATCGCTCGCGGAATTTTCAGCGACGGGCCGCAGTTTTGTCGGTCATTAATGGGGATTTAATCGTAAATGATATTTAACAATTAAGCAATTTTATGCAAATTAATACAATTTAAGAATTAATCTTCGCATTCGGGAGTGCCGCTAGTTATCGCGCGCTTTCTTTTTTATGATGATTTTTTACGGGAGTGCGTTCGCGAGTTTCCAGTGTCGCGGAAGGATGTCTCGACACGTCCCATCTGAGAGGAGGAGCAGACCCGGGGGGCATCGTGCATCGGCGGAGCATCTCTTAGGTGAGAATCAATTCTTTTTTATAAAATCTTTATAAAAATAAAGCCCTACCTTTACATTAATTTAAATACTAGCATGTCTACATTAATGTGTTTCATTTTATGTTACAGTCACCGGCAGAAATCCACAACTCCGCTGAGTGCAGATTGGTAAGTCGCATAATTTTTTTTTCGTACTTTGTAATTAGTCTTTTAAAAAATAGCGCGCGTATGGTTTCTCCTAATACTTTAAAAGGACCAAGTTCGACGTTTCGAATGTAGAACAAACATACGAAAAAGCCAAATTAAGTGCACTAGATATGGTTTTTTTTCTCTCTTTTTTTTTTTTTTTTTTGAGATAACCGCGCGTTTATCTCGATTATTACGTAGTGAAGAGGAGCGGCGTTATCGAGAATCGCTACTTATTGCGGCGAGTCTTAGGGCCACCTGTCGAATTGCACAGAAATACACTTTGGATGCCTAGGCAAGGTCTAAGCTTAGCTCGTTCGCCTCTCGAAACGCTCCGGCGGTCTAGACGGGTCGTGCGTTCTGATTACTACGCAAACAACACTTGGCACCTCTCAGTGACTTAACTCCGAGAATAGGCACTTTAGGCTTCGATCCCGTATCTCGCCGCGAAAATAAATCATAATAATCCCCCATGCTAATTTATTCCACTGGAATCAAGACCAGCCGTCAAGTCGAGCAACCGCGAGAAAGGCAGAGTCGATCGCATTTTCGTGCGCCGCTATTTTTCATTCTTCGTGCATACTCAGCGTGCTTTGCATTTAGGTAGGCTCTAATGACATTCATGCACGAAGCCAAGGCGGCTAAGCGAAATGGAACAGTACACAACTCGGAAAAAAAAAAAATAATAAAATCGATTTAAAGCAGCGGAAGATTTGTTTGATATCAAATAAAAATTCTAGATCGACAGGTTGGTCGAATAATTACTTAATAAAAGAAAAAAAGAAGGACATTTTTTAATAAAATAAAACGTGAATATTAATTTCACCGCGCACAAAATAAAGTAAAAAAATAAAAAAATATTTTTATAAAAATGCACATGCGACAACTTTCGCGGTTAGCAAATTCATACGAACGATGTTAGTCCTACATTTCGCTGAGCCGATCTAATTCTGCGCCAAACCGTAGGCTGTTGCAACGATTTTGCGAAGTAGGGCGGGGAGGGAAGAGCACAATTTTCATTTTCCGCAATGTAGTCACGCCTCGCGTTACAGGCTTTGCTTTCCGCAAACAAGATTGATGGACCGCGGGGCTCGGGCGGCACGCACTCCGGAGTACGCACGCACGGAGTCTATCAATTTCCACGTGCGGGGAAAGCCAATTCCGCGGCGATGCGATCGAATACCGCGCGGCACTTCGCTCAGATAAAATACGATACCGTCGTGATACCTATGCGACGACATCGGGCCGCGGTGAGAGACTGGGCAGGATCCGATAGCAACGCGCCGCGCCGCGCGGTACCGAGCCACGTTGCGCGCCGAGCCAGCTGGCCGAAAAATTTCGCCCTCGCTGCGATTAGACGAGCGGGTGGTCGAACGTTATCAGCCGGCACGCCGGTGGGGATCGGGGGTGGGCGCGAGGTTCCCTTTTCTCCTCTCTTTCCGCCGCTTTCTGGGCACCGCGAATCTAGGAACAAAGAGGGAGAAGCGGGCGACGCGGGTAGGTAGGTTTATGAGCCGAGAGAGGGTGGATTGTGGGAGCGTGACGCGACAGGGACGACGAAGTCAAGGATGGTGGGAGCGGCGCCGGCGGCAGCGGCGGCGTCGTCGCTGCTACTTCTGCCTTTAGCACACGTGAACTATACCTAAATGCCGTGCCGCGAATCGCGTGGCGTAGCCAAGCAACGCGCGTGCCATGACCACTGCCGCCGATAGTCTCCGGCGAAACGGTACTAAGGACGGTTCACCCCGGGGGTAGTACGGGAGATAGTTCGAGCTTCGAGGGCGAGAGAGGCGCGGGATCGTTCGCCGTCGCCGTCGCGGTGTGCCTCCTGGACGGAAACGGAAAGGCGAGCGTGCGGATGGACGGGTCAGGCCGATACCAACCCCAGGATTGCCATCGATCGCCAAGGGAATCGCAGGTGCTCGGACGGGCGCGCGATCGACCGACCCAACCAGGCCACCCCGTTGTCGCGCGCTGAAAGAAAAAAAAAAAAAAAAAAAAGAAAAAAGGTCGGTTCTTTCACTTCGCCAGAGCTGACACTCGCCGCGGTGTCAACGAGTCGTCGAACGAGATCGAACGAGCGCGATTAACATACGCGTGACCTGGCGTCCGCGAAGGAAACTTATTCGCGGACCGCTTTGGGGAAATTAATAGACTTCTTGAGTTGCGACATCGAGCCGATTATTAGATAATGATTCGAAGTGAGAGACCGCGTCGCGCTTTTCAATTAGCGACGCTACTTCGTCGACTTCGTTGCACCAGTCGGACGAGTAAATAGATAGAACAAGATACGCGAAATATAACACGTTTAATTGTTAGAATTTAATAACATAGTGCGCGTGATTAGAATTTATCGGGCACTCTCCGCGAGAGGCGTCTGGTTTCCAAACTGGTATCGAATCGAGCGATAAGATCGAACGATCGCGGCGACAACGGAGGCTTACGTGAAATTAAAAAAAAAAGGTCATGTTTTGCGCGTAGATTAACAAAGATCTCCAGCAGCGATCGATAGTGGCCGATTATCAACGCTCGATCATCTCGGCAACGATTTATTCGAAACCTCGCGGACGATCAGCTTTCGCGAAGCGCGTAAACGCGATATCGGATATTTACGATGTGAATTGCGTACCTTGCTCCAGTTCTCATCGTATCGTTTAAATTATTGTTTCGCTGGTTACGGACGCGTCACACCGTCGCCGAAATAATTCGCGACAGCTGGCCCTGCGAAGACCGAGATTACGCTGGCGCACGTTCCGCGACGAGTCGTCGGGGACCACGAGGATCCTCACGCCGGCTTCAATAAACCACGGATTATTCCCGGTCACGGGCGATACCTAATTATTGTCGCGTCGTTAAATTTCGGCCGACCCGGCCGACGGTTGTCCCGATGTCGTGACAGCAGAAACGCAAAAACGCAACTGGCGCCGTTATTCTGCCCCGCGGTAACGCGGCAACGTTAATCACTGCGAAACATCGTCAGGAATAAAAATGGCAACGGGCTGAGTTAATATATATATCTATATATATATATATATATATATATATATATATATATATATATATATATATATATATATATATATATATATATATATATATATGTGTGTGTGTGTGTATATCTGGAGCAATCGGAAGATACACGGTATCACTGATTGCCGTTATCGTTGGCTAGTACTTCAGAATAACTTAACGGTACAGATGCTAACGCACTGTAGAATATTGCCGAAGAGCTCCTGCGCTCGCTGCTTTTATATAATTTATCTTTATGCACAGAAGAAGAAGAAAAAGAGGGAAAAAGAAGTAAATTATTTTAAATTGAATACGCGGATGAATAGCCTGAAACGAGTTCGGAATCGGTGAAAGTATAAAATACTATTTTCCAGACGTTGAACAATAATAAAGTAAGATAATAATTACGTAAGAATTAATATATCGACAATTATTATCGTTTTTAAATTAGTTCTTCTTCGTCACTTTTATCAGTAGAGATATTCGCGAAATCGATATTTAATCGAATGAAAAAAGACGCGTGATACTTGTCTCCAATTATCGCGAGGTAAAAATAAAACGGTTACTTCTAAAGATAATGATAACCCGCGAAAGAACGAACATTCAATTCTGACTAATAAACTTTTATTAAACATTGATAAATTATTTTTTATAACGTCCCTAATATTTCTCGTCTACTTTCACAAGAATAAAACTGCAAAAAAAAGAAACCAACGTACTTATTTTCATAGAAAAAAAAAACGAAATAAAAAAAAGAATTATTAAGACGATTCGAATTCAGCAGAAAAAAAATCTTTTCCACGATTAAATCTCGAAGAAGACCAGTCTTCGTTTCTCCCAGTCCAAGTCTCGCTCGAATTACGGAAAGGAACAGCGTTCGCGTATATTTTTTCGCGAGATCTTCGATCGCGGGTAATAGCGGGCGTTCGTTGCATTTTAACTTGCCGCTTGACCTTCGCGTTCGCATTTCGCAATCCGCGGATCAATATTTATCTCGAGCCTTCAAACCGCAATCGCAACAGCGGTGCCATTTAGAGCTCTTTCCGCCTGCCGAGCCACCCTCCCGGGAGCGTTTGCCTCCCCGAGAATGCATTATCCCGCGGCGATCGACTTCGACCCAGCGTCGGCGAAGTCGCGAGCCCTCGAGCCCGAGAGCCGTTCGATACGAGAAATACGAGGGGGGAAAAGAAAGGAAAGGAAAAAAAAAAAGGCCGACGTGGTTTCGCCTGGCCGAGGGGCGAATAGGCATGTACGTCGGCTAGGGTATCACGGCTTCTATATGTATATGTGTAGAGCACATAGGTCGTACACGGCACCTAGCGTAATGTCACGTGCCTCCGAAGCGTCCTTTTAGTCGATACGCGCGCAATCGCGGGGAATGCTCGATGGTCGGCTCGCCGGAGACGCTTCATTTGAAATTGACAACGAAATTTCGGATTCGCGACTGTCCGACTCTGCCTCCGTCACCCCCGAAGAGAGACCCGGCTTTTAATCGCGCCGCGACGACGAGGGAGGAATAAAAAATAGCGGTGTTTCGGCGCACCGCTCGTTTTCGATGTGCTTTTATCTTCGCCGAGGGAATAATTTCGTTGCTTTTTTTTTCCTCTCTTTTTTCCGTGGTTTTCGTGGATTCTTTAAAGTCTATTTAACGATGATTTATCACGTGGATCGAATTTAAAACGGACTCGATAAAACGGTAAGTCGAAATGAAAGTAAAAAGGAAAACACAATCGTTTGTTACGGCACGTGACGTATGAAAGAATAAATTAACTTGAGTAACAAAGTGACCGGGAAACATTTTAATGATAGACAGAAATGATAAATTGTGATTTATATTTACTCGGCAAATGTACTCTAATTTCTACGACGATCGCTGTCGTCCTAGAACTTTCGCTAGCAGCATTCGCGTACGAATGTAAAGACGGCGGCATCGGGCTCGGCAAGTGCCACCGAATTAATTCAAGATAATCTGATCCGTCTCCCGCGACTAATCGCTTTAATTAAAGGCGTTAATTAAAAGCGACAAAGCAATTACAGCCGAGCGATATCCGCGCCGCGAATATTATTGGGAGATAGTGAGGAGGGCGCGGAATGGATTTCATATCCCGCGCGTGGAAATCGTAAGCTCGTAAGGCTCTTAAATTTTTCACGCACCGGAGAAGGCGCCGGCAACTTTAACGAATTTAATCGCGCGCTTCAAGGTAAAGCGGCGAGTCCGTCCCGGCGAAACGTATATCGGCGTTTACTCGCCATTGATCCGGCCGGGCTTGGACTTCAACTCGCGCCGCGGGTGATGTAACGCGGAAGGTCAAAATTTATGCGAGTTAACTAGGCGGGCATAATTTTCGTTACCTACGACGATGGGCGAGTACTAATTGGAGGACCGGCAATATGACGACTCCAATTAGCGAACCGTAGGCGAAGCGAACGTAGCGCGGTTTCACGCAGCGTTATCTACGGTCCTCCGTTTATTCACATCTCGCCCTGAACTCGTTCGTCCCGAGGGGCGATGAAACTTTAAGAACCGACTAACTTCGACCCCACCGGGGAGATACTTCCTCGCGTAAGCGCGAATTTCGAGACCCCGGGAACGAAAATCCGCGGGGGAAAGCTATCTCGGTCCGCGCCTCGGCGATTAGAAGCGTGCGCGAAAAGTGCCTGGGAGCGTTAAAAAGTGAGCTTTCGAAGGGGCGTTCACGCTCGGCGGGATCTAATTGCCATAAAATTCGCGCGAATCAACTTAGATCCTCAAGTCGGAAAGACAATCCCCGGGAAAGCTGGAACTTCTTCGCGAGCGCGGCGCGGCGACAGCTTTTACTTGCACCCGAGCGCTTCCCTTTCTCGCAGAAACTTTTCGCAGACTTGGCAAAAATTTATTAAACTGCGTTTTAAAGCCGGCTCGATTCTGTAATTAATCCATCTAACAAATCCGTTATATCGTCTTCTTTTTATATATACAAAAATATTTTTTACATTGCGGCAACGTCGAAAATACTTCCCGGCATAATGTTAATTAGCGCGCTGTTAATTAGAGATGTCCCGACATACGATACGAAACGTTGCATACGCGACTCCCGTATACCGCTTTAATTTACACAGTTCGCTAAGTCAAGTAAATTAGAAATATAATAAAATAAAAAAGAAAGAAAAAGTAAAAAAAAAAAAAAGAAAATAGAATAAAACAAAATAAAATGCACCGTGAATTTACCTGGCGGAGCGAAATATCAAACAAAATTAAATTTCATCAAAGTAATTAAAGATTAAACGCTGATGTCAATGCCAGAACGGTGTCGTCTGTCGTGTCAGGGAGAATTAATTTTAATTAATAAAACGCGACCAGCCCCTTCCCTCCCCCCTCCCCATCCGTTCTTTTCTGGATTATCGCGTTCTAATATAACGTAATACAACGCGGCTGTGATGCAAAGACAGTTTTAGATATTACGTGCGTAATACCCGCTACGTTCCAGACATTTTAGCCACCGGCATCATCGATCCCGCCAGGTATAGCACGGCGTTGTTGTAAAGGTATGTGACAGGTCGTCAGCGACAACTGTCACGTCACGATACGCTCGCGAGCGGAAAACGAGTGATAGACATACGCGCATGCCGCGATAACCGGGATCGTCGCGGGACAAATTCGCCGAGATCAGAACTGACTCTTCGCGGTCCGGACACTCGCGCAGCATCTTTCGCCGCGTTATCGTACACGACGCGCCGTCAAAAGACGAGTAATCGAACGGTGATCGCAATTAATTAAATTAGCTCGGAAACCGTCGTTCGCTATTTTATCGCGAGATTCGGGCGCCCTTTGAACGCCCTCCGTTGCTCTGTACGACGTGGGCGCGACCCACGATCGACGTAAAATTCAATTAGCGCGACGATCGAACGGGGAATTCCTTTTTCGGGTCGAGAAGTGGAAGACGATTGCGTGCCGCGAGAGTCGAAGGATATTAACGCCCAGGTACTCGAGGCTGCAAAGTCAGTCTGCAAACGCAACAGGAACGCGCGACCTGGATGGAAGTAGCTCGGAAGCACGGATGCGTTGCGAACGCTCTACGATTAATACGAATGCTTGATAGATACCTCGTCGCGCTCCGGAAAGAGACCGTTTAAAATCCTTAATTATAATCCGTTTGAAGCCTCTAATCGACAGACGCGTGTCATAAGCTTAACTATGCCGTGAGAATATCGCTGCTCCTACGTAGCCCAGCTCGGGCGTAGTTGATGTAAGCCAAGGTCGTCGATTAGCAAGCAGGCCTGATTAAAACCGCTCATGATACGCAGCGCGTATCTGACACTTCTCGCACGTAAAACGGAGAAGAAAATCGGCGAGCGTCTCGTCCCCGGGGTTATAAATAGTCACCGTAACTATCACCGTTACAGTCTAATCGCCGTTGATTACGCCTATTCGACGATTACGCGAGGTACGGATACTGATTAAGCGAATTAAACAATATTTCCCGTGGGCAGTCGAGTAGAAAGCCGTCGAACGGCGAGTCATTTGATTAGAAGCTGGATTTTTTTTATTATTTAACGCTGCGGATTAAGTACTCGGTAAAAAATAATCGCGTAAAAAAAAAAATAGATAAATAATTAACTGTGTGCGATTGTAAAGCTGCTATTTCGAGATGCTACACGTTGGCTGATCCTAAATAAAGTTAACATCGCGTGACGCCATGACCTCCTGAGATAATCACGAGCAGGTGGATGGGTGGTTGATTAGATTAAATTTCTAGCCGGATAGTCGGTGGCTCTGGATCCGTACGAGGTGGAAGATAGGTTGCCATAACAGTTGATTAGGTCGATACGTGGTGGACAATGTTGGGCTGGTATTAACCGTAATTGAATACTTCTTTTAATGGGGCACGTCTATTAGTTTCGCTTCGGGCAAAAAAAAAAAGAAGAAAAAAAAACAACAACGTGGTCAAGTGGAAATTTTCTACCCGATTAAGTGGACTGTTAAGCGTATCTCGAAGAATTAACGTAACCACAAGTAATTGCCGTCGTAATTTCGTAGTGCAGACATTTCGCGATACAATTGTTATAATTTACGTTACAAAAAAAGAGAGAAAAAAAATAAATAATTGTCATTTGGCGCTCTTTAAAAAAATTACACTGCAATTTGCACAACATTGTACTATTATTATGTCTATTAGGTTTTGTTACATTAATAGCACTCGTTTATTTCCAAACTATTAATTATTATTAAAGTTTAAATAAGTTTAAAGTTTAAAAATATTATTATTAAAAAAAAAGAAAAAAAGAATTATTATAAAAAAAAATAAAATTTTAATAAAATTCTTAATAAAATGAAAATTAATCCCTCGTGTCGAGCGCAACGTGCATATGATAAAGCCTCATAAGGCGATTAAATAATACGTACTATGTCTGAGAGATTATTCGCACGACTCTACGTCGTGTGGACTTACCTGCAATTCAGGCGGTCTCGCGAACTTCCTCATCTAACGTCCTTCATTTGCACGAATCTGCAACAAACACACATTCCTATTAAAATCTCAAAAGGCAAAGGTTTTCGAATTGGCGATGGAATTTTCGAACGGCGTATACTTGAACGTACGTACGTTTCTAATGACAAATTAGACGCGGTCGAGATATCGGCGAAAATTCGACGCAAGTAATCGGTGACTTTACGAGCTAGATCGTCTTCCGTCCATGCTCCGCTGTTGAAGGCATAAGTTTAATAAACCGTTATTGATTAATCTATATAAAGGGACGCACGCTGTCATCGTGTAACAGCGCGGGGTATATTCATTATCGACTAAAACGAACTACGTCAAAGCGAATTAGGCTTTATCTTTTATTCCCCGATAAATTGACTTCAATTACGTAATTAGCAATCACTTGATACAATCTCGCGAAACAAAAAAAAAAAAAAAAAAAAAAAAGAGGGTGGCTCTAAATTTTTCGTAATTATTTCATTCGTTTATTTAACATTAATTACCCGACGTTGTGTATCTAACCTCCGTCGTGTTGGTATTAATTATCTAACATCGTCTGTATATTTAATAAATTACAATTTGCGTAACATTAAATTATTAAATAATCACGACATCAATTACCTATTTACAAAATTAATTTAACAAGAACCAGCCAGAGTTGAATTCTCTCGTTTCGTTCGGCGTTCATTATTACAAACTAATTCGAGACTCGTATTTATTCCAAGCTAGCTCAAAGAAAAGAAAAAAAAAAATAGTAATACTGCAGTATAGCTTATCTCGGCCAATGCACTTTTAATAAAGGCTAAATAAGGGGCTTACGATCCCCGCGTGATATCCTCGGTAAAAGTTAACCAAGCGAAATCGTAATTGAACTTTATTAAGAGATACTCGCGAGGCGATAAATTGTTTTTTCTTTTTTTTCCTCTCTCTTTCTCTCTCGCTCTTTTTTTTTTTTTTTTACGTCAGCTTATTTCGTGCGCTACCACATCCGGCTTGTAGCTTCAATAACGCGCTATGCAGAAACACGGATAGCAGTAGGAAACGGAGCATCGGAGCAAAACGAGACGAAATGGGGAAATAAATTTCCGACAAATTGCAAATTTTCTTTCTAACCACTCTCACACGTAGGTCCCGTCGAACCGTGTAAAAAAATGTAATAAAAGTACGGAAAGTCCGCGCGTTACGTGCGGACAGAAAAAGGAAAAAAAGAAAAAAAAAAAAAAGAAAGAAAGGAATGAAACTAAACCGACACGTTTACCGATTTCATTGGAGGTTTTACGCCGCGCTATGGTAGACTGTGAGGAATCGGCAAGTTTTAAAGTTCACGTTACAATGTTAGCAGATCGATATTCAAGCGTAAGTCCCGAAGCGAGCGGCACGAGACCTTCTTATCGGTATTACGTTTTATTAATTTAAGTATTGCCGTTTAAAATGTTAAGTTAAGGAATTACGAGGCGACGATTCGAAACGCGTTTATTAAAAGGACAAAGTGCTCCTTCGAGGAATATCTCGGGTAAAATGAAGAAATTTTCCTCTCGCCGAGAAGCAGTTTTGGCCGCGCGCGCTCGCGTAAAATATCGACTCTCGACCGCGATCTAATAAATTAACAACGAGTAGATTATCCTTGAAATTAACTATCACAGCAAGCGGCTCAAAATTGGTATCGATCGGCATCGCGAGAGTGGAGGGATCCTCGGGAATATTCCCCGTGGAATATTCCGTTAATGTTTACTTTCGCAATTAGCGTTGCGAAATAAGCGAATGCAAACAGCACCGATGACCAAGTCGCGTCGGTATTTATTTATTCATTTTATCAATTTCGAAATTCGTCTCTCCTCCCCCGTCAAACGAGAGCGATCTTACGCTCCCGCTCTCTTAAATTCACGGAGTGTCTACAGCGAGCTGGAAATTCTTACGAAATTCTTAATGCGTCCGGTGAGAAAAATGATAGATTGCGTCTAAGTCGATAACTCGATTAGCGACTGAAATTATGAAGAGTACTTAAGTTCCGCGTGTTCGGAGCTGGCCGAACTAACGAATTATTTTCTCCGATCCGTAAGCGTGACAAGATAACAGAGAGACGAATTGTTCGGACGACTAATCTGAGAGGAGAGAAAGAAAAAAAGAAAAAAAAAAAATACGCACAGCGCCCTAAATTCATAATATATCGAGAAAATGTATCGCAAAGTTTGAGGAGAAGCATACGACGCGGTATCGAGTAATGAAAATAGTTCTCAGTTAGGCTTTATCTGTTTGCAGGTCGCGTAATCAAGCGGCGGCGCAAAGCGAATCTTACGGATCGATTGAGATCCCGAGCTGCTTGGAACAACGGCGATGACACGCGCTGGCAAACCCGTTGACGGGCGTTCGTGAAGCCGCGCGCGGTCAGCCCAGCCGGGAGTTCTGACTTCTACGTGAGTATTGCGCAATGAGAAATTCAATTTGGAGCGTTGGGATTCCGCGTGGGACCGCGCCGAGACGTGACGCAAAGACGACGGGACTTTGTAAAAAAAAAAGAGACGCGTCCCGCGAGGAAGCTGCCGGCGGCGCGATCCGTTGATTCGATCGGTGGTAATGGAAACGCGACGTGAAAGTGTCTTCATTTAACGGTCGAAGTATACCGCTAGACGGAGACAATACGGGTCAACGATACGTCACGACGGTTTCGCTCCGAGTCAAAGAAAACTAAGGTGGAAATTAATGTTCGCTCGTTTTTCTTGCTAATGATATATCAATTTAAACGCCAACTTCCGTCACGTTCGGCTGCGACATCGCAAAGTGAAGAAAAACACGATGTAATTTATTTGCATGCGACACACTCGTGAAATATGATCTGATCTAATCAAAGTTACTGCTAATTTTTCTTTCTTTCTTCCCCTTTTTTTTTCTTTTTTTTTTTTCTTTGCGTTAAATATTTCAATGACTTTCAACAGTGATAACTTGATAGATAAAAATGAACAGCAATAATTTTCTTTTTCTTTTTTTTTTTTCAGGACTTGAGATCCGATTCGGTCACGAGAATCCCCCCGAGCGATCTAACCGATCGTAATGCAAAGTCGATCGTGCTCGGGGGGAAGAGGAGAGAGAGGAGCTTGCGTCCGATGGGCAAGAAGCGTCTTCGGAAACGAAAGACACCTTTTCAAGACACGTTATTACCGTCTATCTCGATCCCCGGGATCGCTCTAACGAGCCTAAAGATCGAGGAGTGCCTGCAGAAGAAAAAAAAAGGGCGAGAGGAAAGAAATAATTAAACCCCAGCGGCGCTAATTAGCCGCGGTTCCATGTTACTCGTTCATATCATAAAGGAAGAGAGGACGCAAAAAAGAGAAAAAAAAAAATTCGACGAGCGGGTGACAACGAAAGCAAGATAATGCAAAAGATAGCGGTGATGGCCGCGGTGCAGAAGGCCCATCACAACGGTAGCACCGCTTACGGGGATGCCTCGTCGGAGCATAACGGCTCCTCGTCGACGAGCAGAAGCGGCCGCTTTGACGCGGATCTGCACGGGAATGTTAACATCCTCCTCGGTGGGTGAGTACGACTTCCGGCTAGCAGTTCTCGTAAAATACAAGCGCGAGATATCTCACGGCGGGCGCGGAGCCGATACCTTTCGAGAGGCCGCGCCCGCCGTCCCTTTGCACGCATCCTTCCGGCCCTATTCTCCTACGAACTGCGTCCTGTATCCCGCACAGTTGCTAAACGAAAATATTCGAATATTCGACTTTTCCAACATCCAGCGATTGGAAATTCAATGCCCATTTCCGTGGAACAGCTCGAGAGATTCAATCTGCGAGTCAAAGCTGACTTGGCAATCTCGATGCCTCTGAAGAAAGATATTAAAACGTTGCTCGATTCGGAATATTAATTTTTTTTTTTTTTCTTTCTTTCTTTTCCCCTTCGAAAAAAATTATGTACATTTTTCAGACGCGATGTGGTTCAACTCGCAAACGTTTGATGTACATTTTTTATTTCGCGAATAAATATGCGAGGCGATACTTTGCTTAAATTAATGTTAATTCGATCGGCTAATAATGATTTTTTATCTTTAATGATACGGCTACTAATTTGAGATAAAGGAATACGAATAAATAATTGCTGATTAAACGGTCAACTCAATTACGCTGGCAATGATGCGTCATACATTATGCATCGTATGTATTATTAACGACAAAACACTCGCTCTTTTTTTCTTTATCAGATTATTTGTCGAAATAAATTTTAATGCGTGTAAAACAAAGATAACCGGGCATTATCTTTCCAGTCAACACTTGTCAAAACGTAAAAGTATCTTTTCAGACGTACAGTTTTATTTTTCCTTTTTTTTTTATTTCTTTTTCTCGCTTTAAATCGCCATGAAATGCACGCGGCAAAAGTGACTGTTTTATATCGGATTCAAAACATTTTTCATTTTATCCGACGGGGGATAAATCGCACGGTTACCTTTTTTTTTCTTTTTTTTTTTACCAAGTCACCCACCCACCCTTTGCAGCGGGCCTCGCTTTTTCCTCGGACACCTCCCAGCACAAAAACCACCCCGTCTAAACATCGTCTATATTGGTTCGCTTTTAGCGCCATGATCAGTGGTGTGATCACGATGGTGGTGCTCATATGCTACTGCTGCCACAAAAACGTCCGGAAGCATCGACCGCAAGAGTACTCGCAGTACTGGAGGGCCGAGCCGGACATTCACAGCCTAGAAGTCTTCACTATGGATACGCACGTAAGCCACCGATCGAAATTAAAAAGCCGTGAAACTATCGCATTAATTATCGCGCAAATTAGCTTTAAATTTCGTACACGTCGCTAAGTGTCGATAATATATTTTTTTCTTTTTTTTTGGAAACCTATACCAACGTTTCTCTGTCTACGCAAATTTGTCGAATAAAATTATTAACGTGTAGATATTTAATTTATAACGAGATCCTGCCGAGTGTTTTTTTCAAACCTCGCCTATTTATTCTTTCGGAGTATCCCCGGAGTTTGTATTCCCCTCACAATGCTACGCGAAATTACTTTAAACATACTTGAAACTTATTTGACGCAGACCGCGAGTTACTTATTTCCACCCGCCCGACCTTTTACGCAACCTTCCGCTCAACCTTTGTGGTTACCGCCCGCAATTAAATAAAAATTCGCATATCCCGCGGAAACCACGCCCTCGCGTTACACGTAAAAGCCACGACCGCGAGAACACCGGGTGAAATTGTACGCCGCAATGCGACAACGTGAATACTTCGCACCTTGAAACCTAAAGACAGTCGTCCCGCGCACAGATACGACGAAATGCGAGGATAAAAGAAAAAGAAAAAGAAAGAAAGAAAAAAGAAAATGAAAAAAAAAGAAAAAAAAATTAAAATAAATAACCGTAACATGGAAAGAATTAATTAAAAAAATTCTGATAATAAATATTCTAACTAGATAAAAAGTACGAGAGATAAAAGCACCTGTTACGATTACGCAAACGATCTCTGTTGATGCATTGATACAGCATCAAGTTTTATACCCTCAGTCGTATTTTAGTTTTAATATTTTATCCCAGCGTTTTGTCGGTATAACTAACGATTCCGTTTTCAGTGTATCGAGAGATCGGCGGCGTCTCAAGCTTATCAGGAAGAAGGAGTGCCCGCGTCTCTCCCGGCGTGTCCCGTGACTTCGGGACCACCGCCGGCCTACGAGAGCCTCATCTTCGACCCCCGGGCGCTGCCCTCGCCCACCGACAAGAAGGACGAGTCCGACGATCCCAACAGCATTATCTCGCCCCCGATAAGCAGCTTGCCCACCGAGTCGGAGGCCAACAGGATCAACAAACGGGAAGATATCCCGAGGGACGATCAGGGTTTACCTTCGTACGAAGCGGCCCTAAAATTAGAGGCTGACGGCTACGTCTAAGGAGCCGATAAGGCTCGCCGGAAATACCTCGATCGCAAAATCCGTAATTCCAAAAACGTGTCCGGGATCACGCGGATGAAGACGCGGAGCGGCGAACGTCGAAGTAAAATTCTATAATCGGCGGAGTGACGAAGTCGGATGCGAGCGATAGCTGGATAGTCAAGTCTCGCGGAGACATTCGTAACGAAAATGCCGTTCTTTCGACGGCACAGAGAACTGAGATTGATTTTTAATGGAGGAAACGGGAAGAAGAACGTAAAGATAGATAGCCGAGCAAGTTTTCTAGGTTCGCGTACGAAAGACAAGTTGCGAAAGAAATTTCTAACGGATTTAAAAAGAGAAAGAAAAAAGAAAAAAAAATCAAGGGACCGCTGTTCTCTTAAATCAAGATGCGCAAAGGTGCGCAAAAAGTGCGGAATAATTTTCATCAAAGAGATAATGAGAAAAAAAAAAGAAGAAGAAGAAGAAGAAATTTTATAACTACAATTTATTTTTGAAATTAATGATAAAAGACACCTTGTGCGTTACTTCGAGGGTATTTTAATATTTTTAGAATTATTACTCTTCCGCTGTCTTGAAAGATTTTTAATTCTTAATAGTAGAGTGAAAAGGTGCGGAAGATTAAGTGCCTGAACACACACCCACACCCTTTTGAGAAACACGTGTAAACGAAAGACAAGATGAAAGAAAAGCGACGAAGCAATTTTTCGAAAGTACGTACTGCTTTTCTTCCAACCTTGTCTAAGCGAAGCGACACGTAGAAACTTTCAAGAGCTTTTTCGTCGACGTAAAACCAAAAACAAAAAAGAAAAAAAAAACGTAAGAAAAAGAAAAGGAAAAAAAAAAAGAATAATAACGATTTTTCGAAAGACGTAACCACCTCGAATTTTCTACATATTTTTCAGCCGACCACGACGATTAAACGCGACATAATATTTTGAATATATTATAGATAGGAGCGCATCCTGTAGAAATGTATATAAATATCGAGCTCGAATATAGAATCCGCCGAAATATAGCGCAAGTTAATTCCGGTACGTGAAAACGGTACGCGTTGTAAGTCATACGGCCCGCGGGCAATGAACAGAGAGACCTAATTTCGCAGGTAATTACATTTTATAGATGCTAAGGAGGAGAATACTTAACGGCATGTTTCATTTTCCCCGGCTGGTCATTAGTTTAAGAGAGCGGAGATGCGAAAACGCGGGGCACCGTTAGATTACAGTTTCCGTTTGAATAAACAATGCGAATCGCTGTTAACGTAAATGATACTTGGCCGCGCTACGTCGCGGAATTTATGAGCATTCCGCTAGGAAAAAAAAAAAAAAAGAAAAAAAAAAAGAAAAAAAAATGCTTCAAAGCGTACATTTTACTCTAGATCTCTCTCTCCACTGTATGATAGATGAATATGTAAATAAATAGCTGTGCATTCAACGTGCACTTCTTTTTTATCGCGCACCGGCTCACGGCCGCAATAATGATTTATTATTACGCCGGCATGAATATTAAAACGGCGAGTGCTATCGATGAAATTCAACTCGGCATCAAACGAGGCAACGTCAATTTCGCTCGAGTTACACGCGTTTCGGATTTTGCGCTCTATAAACGCGCGGGGAGGGGCAAGGTTCTTATTTCAGTTTCGGGCCGAGTTATACTCGCGGTGTAATTAATATCTGCGCGCAGCAGATATCGCATTTAAATAATAATTAACGATAATCGCCCTACGCGTACGGCGTGCGCGCTTACGTTTGGTTTGTCAAATTTATTTCGCGGACGCTTAATTACGACGGTAATAACAATTAGTCGTGACAAGAAAGAGAGCGATAACCTTGATATCAAAAAAAAAAAGGGAAGAAAGAAGAAGAAAGAAGGAAAAAAAAATGTTTACTCAAACAGCCGCCTCATCAACCGAGTGCTTTATCGAATTAAAAAAAAAAACCTTGCGATAAAATGCGATGTCTCTTAACCAAAAGTCGGATATTTACGAAGCATGATGTGGAAGCATGAATTACATAGCGAGAGCCTCAATTGAATAACGGAGCGATCCGTTAATATTTGCTATTATTTATGAAATCTTTTCTGCGCCGACGTGTACAGTTAGAAAGATGTGGCCGAAAGAGCGATGTTTAAATGACTTGAATCAGTATTATTAGCCGCGCAAAACTGCCGACGTAATCCGAAAATAATTATATTTTAAAAGACGCGGACGGTAATAATACGAAGAGTAAGATCTCGGCTAATCCATTATCTATCTTCCAATCTCTCAAGCTGTAAAATTAATTAACTCGAGAACTAACTTTTTCTTTTCCTTTTCTTTTTTTTTCATTTAATTTTTTCTTTCTTTTTTTTTACTAAAAAAGAGCTTGTAGCATTTAGCGAGCTCTACGTAATAAGGCGATCTGTTAGTGACATTTAAGAACGCGTCAAGAAGTGGACTATCCTGTTAATTCACCTCGATCGCGATTTATAAACACGATGAGATCACGACAAAATAAAATATTGCACGTATGCATATCCGTTGATAAGACACCACGATATACAGCCGCGACGAAGAGTTGTAAACTTTAATTTAACGATGACTACGAAGCATCAATGACGATACATCTGATAACGTAGTTACGTGCACGTTACTGTGCGCACATGCCATTAAACGTGCGCGTTAAAAAAAAAAAAGGATTTTAGAAGCGACAAACGCGAAATAATAAAAAATTGCGGAATAAATCGCGTAATAAAATAGCATATTCTTAATGTTCAATTAATATTATTCTCTAGCAAAATAATTTAATATTTTGCAATAAGGCTAAAGAAAGTAGAGAGGCGAGTCTATTCTTTTATGTTTGATTCGTACAAATATAATTCGCGATTATTTATAAACGAGAAAAATAAGACAGTTAAAAAAGAAAAAAAAGAATTAATTTATCGAATCAATTTAAGAGCGAAATATTCTTATAATAATTAACTTTGAGACTTTATTTTTCAACTGACGGCTAAAAAGTATGAATCACAATCGCGGTTTCTAAAAGAAATATGATATAATCAGGTAGAATACAACGTGCACAGACGGCAAAGTGCTAATCTGGCATCTTCGAAAATCAAGGACGAAAGAATGGCGACATAAAGTCACGCACCATGACACGAATGTAAAAAAGAAAAAAAAAAAAGAAAAAAAAAATATAAAAAAAGTGCACGTTGCACGATCTCTTTACCGTGGCAGTTTCCGCAAAACGTGCCGCACGCTGTTAGCAATATCCGATCCGCGGCATCGATATTGCGTCACGGATTAGGAATCACACGCGTAATTAGCAACCCGCGTCACGCGGCCCCCGCCCGCGGACTGAGCCCAAACAGAAAATAATTTCCGCTCGCGGTCTGATTGCGGGATCGCCCCCGCGGCGGAATGCGAGGTACCCCGTAACGAGTTTGCATGGAAATTTCAAATTGCTAACGATACCTACGACACGTACGTACGCCGCCGTGGCGCGCGCGCTCGCGAGCGCGCGCCCGCCCGCTTCGCCGTCCGGATGTGCCGTAATTAGATTAGATTTGCACAGAATAACTCACGTGTTTACATTTCCCAGCGGTAGTAACGCAGAACTGTGCCACTCGGCCCGTTATCAATTTAGTTAGTCATACGACAGCGTATACGGCATCGCGAGCAGATAAGCCCGCGCGTGCATTGTGAATATAATCCTCTTTTGCATTGCATAACGCTATTATGTAGCCGAAAGAACGATAGACGGGTAATGTGATGAGATAACATTATTTTGCGCTAACTCGAAAATGTATTTTAAGAACCTAAAAGAGGGGGAAGAAGCGGACGACGGGCTTCCACAAAAGTCCCCTCCCCCCTCCGGATAATTGAATAACTGGATTAGAAATTAGGCGACTATGTGCAAACTGGATTAAAAGTTTCCCTAAGCGATGCATATTAATGCGAAGCTCGTAAAGCCCGTTGTCAAGTTTCCCGAAGCGATCTCGGAGAGCGGAGGGCCTCAAAATTTTAGCGTTTAATTATTGGGAAGTAAAAAAATTGGTTTTTTTTTTCCCCCCCTTTCGTCTTCTCGGCGCGTCGGCGAGTTTTGGCTCTTTCGAAATCTGATGCGAGATTAACGTCGGGCGGTGGAATGTTGCGAGAGAGAAATAGAATAAACGCGCACCGTTTTGCGGCCAGATTATTTCTCGGCGAAGATAATTACGTCGCGCCCCTCGCCCTCGTTTCTCCCCTTTGGGCTTTGTGAAACGCGTTGGCGGATCTTCCGGCGTCGGTTCTCTTCATTAAGTCGCGATCGATCATTACAATAAGTGTATCAGTGCCGCGCGATAGGTGTGTACGTACGGCATTGCATTATTCAACGAACGTTCGGCGATCGCGGGTTCGGCGTATAACGCGATTCGTTCCGCGCCGCACGTACGCGGCTACTTACGCGTGCATAAATTTAACGTATTTATCGACCGGCGGAGCTGCGAAAACGCGAGAGGAATCGGCAGAATCGACGGCCACCGCGAAGTAAAGATTAACGTCGACGATATTAAAATCGCGTCTCGTTACGCGAGGCTGCGAGATGCGACGAGTGACGTCTGGAAATTTCAAGGAAACGTAGAAGTGCGTCGGCGACAGGCGTGAAATAAATTCGACGCGAATTGAGTTCGACAAAGCGACATCCTTGGGAATAATTTTGATTATCAACGATCGACACGATACGATTTGCATCTCGTTAAAGTAATAGTTCCGAGCGATCGCGCGCGCGGGGAATAAATATCCGTGGGCTTTAATCGCGTCACTCCGAAGATTAATCCGTCCGCGTCGCGTATGATATTAAATTGTACCGGAGACGTAATTAAAACGAACAAAGTATAATTGGAATAACGCCGAGCTCTTTGAAATATATGAATAACAACGATGGGAATAAAAACGCATACGTCTCGGACTACTAATTCCCGATCGAGCGCGAAACAAATTTGTACGCGCGAATATGATTTTAATAAACGGAAGTCGAAAGGGCGAATGTCGAAAAATTAAAATATAAAACAATACGACGCGTAATAATTAATCGTAAATTATCGCGAAAGAATTCCAACGCGAAGGCTGGTCGCAAATAAAAATTATATCGCGGGAGAAAGTGGAAAGAAGCTCCCGAAAGTCTGAGACAGAAATTCGCGATCGCGAATGCAATCACTGTGCAATCTCGATGACATCCGTTGACTGCTAGACGTCCAAACGATCGCGGATTAACCCGCTTGTGTTATACAAACGTAGTAAGCATATTTGCGAGTTTGCTAACGCACGGGGGATCGCTTGAGAGTCTTCCGCCGCGATCCGACACGGTTTGTTTAATAGGATATATATTTTCGGGCGAAGATGGCTTCCTACGGGTAACGTCGTTGCACGCAGCAATTATAAATTACGTACGCGCGTCATATACGCCGGCATAACGAGCCACGAGGTACAACTGCCGGCGCAGAACATTTCGTCGAGTTTCGTATTTCAACCGGCGGAAAAGCGTATTTTCGCAGCGAGCGTATCGCATAAGCCGATTTAACGGCGCTGCGCTTTTCCGGCTTGACCCCGGCGTGCATATTACATATGTATAATAAATAATAATAATAATTATTATTATTATAGGTATTTTTTTATTCCGAGTCGCGCTGGGTATCGCGAATAATCATCGACGCGCTCGAGTTTTAACGCGGGTCGTAAACAAAGTTGATTATTTTAATAATTGTTTGCGCGGATCAAATACTGGGAAAAAAAAAAATAAAAAAACGTACGGAAAGGAGCGAAACATAATTTCCGCCGCACCGAGAAACGCCGATCGAAATGAGCCGTGCATGCCGAGTAGTGACGCAGAGTATTTTCCTCGTACTCGCGGCCGATTGTATTGTTAATGACACATCTAATTAGCACGTTCCCAACGGCTCGGGGTCTTTTTTTACATCACGGCACCGAGTCCGCGAAGACGGCGCCTGTTCCATGTTTACACGTAAATTATCTTATCATCTTATCGAAGGCGCACGTTCGCGAGCCGCGCAAAAATCGTCCCGTGAGAACGTTCTTAAAACGTCTGTAAATAAACGAGCTTGAGGCGGCGAAGGCGGCTCATTACGCGATCGATTAATGACCGCCGCAGCTTCGTTGATGCCGTGATTCACCCGCGAGCCGTAATCGAAGCCCTTGAAAAAAAAAACTCGATCGAGAGGCGATACGAGCACGACGGATTCAAGCCCGACGCGTAAACACGCCGGTAAAAAGTGTACGGTTGCGTAACTACCTGAGCGCGTGTTGAACGAAAATAAATTTATGCCGCCGTTATCGTTGACAACGACCGTCGATTCAAGTAACATCGCCGTGCCATTGTAATGCGCGCGCGTGCGTTTAATTTACTAGGAAAATCAGCGGGCTACGACGGCGAATTTCCGTTAATAATTAACCGTGAAACGCAGGCGCCGGCGTCTATTACCGCGGTGATAAGAGCGAAATCAGAGGAATCGATAGATCAATCCGAAGTACTGGCAATTAATCACGTTCGGCGTGCCGGTGTCGCAGATTTCATGCCAATTATTCCCGTACATAACTCACTTTTATTTCACGATAATACGGTTATCGCGCCGGTCCGGCGGCAACGGTTCCGCAATGAAATTACGAAAGTGCCTCAATAAAATTAATGAATATTAATGAATATGAAATTTCGCGATTAAACAAGCCCCGCGTTTTCTTTCCTTTTTTTTTCTTTTTTTCTACAGCGTGCTAGCAATATATACTTTTCTTTTTTTTTTTTTTATTTAAATTATGTAAAAACGTAACACATTAGCTGATCACATTCGACTTTTAATTTTCTCGTATTTCATTAAGTTCGCGCGTGTATGAATTAAAAACGTAGCTCGAGTTAAGTCTGGATTAAAAAAAAAAATATATATTTCTCGACGAGGGAAAAAGTCCGCGCGGCGAGTGCCTTTGAAAACGTCGATAACGTTCCACGGTGATAAATAAGTCACGCAGTTAGGGATTAATTGCCGTAATAGGAGAACACGGAAAGTTGACAGGTCGTTGCATCACGGCCGTTCTTATTTACATAGAGATTAAGCACTCCCTTGGCTCGCATCGCGAACTGTCGTCGCGGTCGGGCCGGCCTTTGCGCGACTTAATAATAATCGCCTTCTCGCATTTCGAATCGACGATCGCCGTCGGAAATTTTGGGAAACGTGGAATAATCGCGCGTATAATAGTCTTAGAATATTACATCGGGCCTTTAATTCGCGATCGCAAGCAGTTATGAAACTCGATTCAGATTCGGAATATATTATCGCCTACGTACAATCGTGTTACATACGATCGCTTTTATCAAAAGGCGAGATAACGCGCCCGAGGAGATAATGAATTATTAGAAATCTACGTATTCAAAAGGCGCCGCGTCGCCGGCGATTCGAGAATGGTTTTGCTGCATTAAGCCGCGCGTTCTCTTCGTTCAATCGAAATTTCGTAATTCACGCGAAAGACTTAAGTTGTAACCTTTTTATTTACGGATGTAACATCGCGCCGCGCTGACCTTCGCGAGAAGAACTGAAGGAAAAAAAAGGAGGAAAAAAAAAGGAAAAAAAAAAAGAAAAAAAAAGGAGGCCGGCGTTACACGGGAGGAAGAAAGAATCCAATCAGATTCTGGACACGCTTCGCGAATTGCCCGCCAATTATTCCCAGCTTCTCCGCACCATCTCGAGATGGATCGATCTACGAGGGAACGCACACGCGTTCCGTCGCGAAGCGATGCGTGACGATTCCGCGGGGAAGAGACCGAAGGGAGTCGTCCTGGGAGAATTTCCGCGAGCGGATACTCGGCACGAGTCACGAGGGAGATCCCCGGTATATCGCCGAGATCGCGTGAAACCCGCTCGCCCGGCGAGATAAGCGTCGGGAGCGTCAAGGACGCGCCGTCGAGAGGAGCGATCGGCCTAAGTTCGAAAACTCGGCGAGTTATCGCGTTGGCGTTATTCCACGATATCGCGCCTCGCCAGATACCGTTCGCCGCGGACAGAAAGAAATCGCGGAGAGAAAGCAAGGGGAAAGGAGAAAAAAAAAAATCTTTAGGGGAATCGGCGGCAGGACGAAAATATGCCCCGGGTGAAAGGAACGGCGGGGTGACTGGTCTCGTCGACGCGCGACGCTGAACAGCTGACGAAAATAACAAACGGCCGACAGACGGGGAACGCGCTTCCGTTCTCGCAAGGGCGATTTAATTACTCACCGAGGTGATCCGCCGGGTTAGCCAGGCTCGCGGAAACGCGCTCGAGTGATCCGGGAAGGTCCCGGGGAAGCCGGCTTCGATCACGGCGCGGCGTCGGTAAGACACTGCTGAAGCGCGGTAAACACGACACCTGCCGCGAACGCGGGGACAAAGGCGAGGCGCGGCGCGGCGTTTTCTCCGGATCGGACCGTGGGCAGTCTTCAGGAGGGAGAGAGAAAGAGAGAGAGAGACAGATAGACGGAGAGAGAGAACGGAGAAGCTGGACCGGCCCGACGCCAAGGCGAATCGAAAGGGGCCAAGCGCGAACATCGGTTGGCCGTATACGAAAAAAAATATGTAAAAAATAAAAAAAACGATCCACTCACCTAACCTTCCGGCGTGACGGCTCTGCGGCCGGTTCGCACGGCGCGTCGTCGCGTCCTCCCGTCCCCGGCACTTGCGGCACGCAGCTGAGAGGCGAGGACGCGCGTCCTTGCACGCGCGCGATGCGGGATGCACGTATAGGGGAGCACGCACGGGTTACGCGACGGCGGAGGCATCAATGGATAGTAGGAGAGACGCGTGAGCTAACGGTACAGTTCTTGGCCATGTCGGGTCTCCGGAGTCGGGAGAGAGAGGCGATCGAGAGTGGGGTGGAGGCGCTGGCGGCGGGCGGGGGCGGCGAACGGGACGAAGAGAAGAGCGCGCGCGCGCGCGCCTCGACGAAACGAACTACCGCCGACGCTCTGCAAGTTTAAAGCAAAAAACAAGCTTTACTTGAGCAGAATCGTGAGCCCATAGAAGAATAAAGCGACGATCGCTGGTCAAGGCAGTAATTTCGAAGCGTAGCGACGCCGGAAAAACCCCCGCGAGAATGCGAGATTCTTGCGTCCCCAGCGCTCGCCGCTCGGGGGAGGATTTTTCTTGCGCGCGATTATTTTTACACTCACCAGCGATCCTCCTCCGTACCCTCCCGGACGTCGTCCCGGATGTCTCGTCCCTCATCTTCTTGCTCCTTTGTCTCTCGATGAGAACCACACGCAGACGGATAGATTGCAGCGAACGCGCCGCGCTGTAACGAATCACTGCCTTCTTCTCGCCTTGCCGCCGAAGGTGTACCGGTGGCGTCACTTCGCGGCAAGTGGCGTCGATTAGACGCGTACTCGACCCGCGTCGATAAATATCGACCGACAGCTTCGCGACAACTTCAAAGTTCCACGCCCGGACTTTCGCGGCGGGCGAGTCGCAGAAAAGGCAGAAACAATGCCGCGATAATGGGCAATTCCTGAGTTCCTGTCTTCGTACACTTCGGACGTGTTTCTTTTATCGGTATTATGCGCGATCGCTATTCCTGTGCGGCGCGACAGGAAATATGATAATTACCCGTATGGTCTACGCCGTTTGATAACATGTCGCTAATATATGATAAGCTGTTGAAGTCTCCGGGCTACTTTAACGCGAGGCCTGCCGGGCGAACGTTCGTCGACGGATTCCAAGGGATTTGCGGCGACGAGAAGACGCAGGTGATGACACATGTGTCATTGTAAAATAACCCGGCGGCGATCTCCCTGCTTTTGGCCCTTCGCGCGAACAAACGGCCGATTTTCGTCGGTATAACGAGAACAATTCATATCAGGTACATATATACGTGCTCTATTTTATCGTAAAGTATTTGCGCACTTTACGACTTTTATCTAATTTTCTATTAATTTTATATTAACATTATCTGTATCTTAATAATCTTTATGTATTATCTATTTAAGATATAGACCGTATTGTTTAAAAGAAACGCCTGTATTTAATTTTTTAAATTCTGTTTGACAGCAAATATGATCGGAATATATCGTTTGGGATTATATTTATTATTATTCGAATGCTGCATTGGCGATTATGCAAGATGGAACGTGCGTCGGCTATGCTCGGAAATGTTGTATCCGCAAATATTTACAAGCTACTTACCCCGTGGGAATTTGACTGGTGGGACTTACACTCAGCAACTTCACTTGAACAACATGCAAGATTGTGTTGTAGCCTGCTGCAAGAAACCCTTGTGTAATGTAGCATTCACCCACAATGGTACGTGCTATCATGTAGAATGTGAGGACTCTATGGAATGTCTGCCACTATATAGACCTGAATTAGCAAATGACAATCCACCTAGTATGGTGCTTGTGAGACCTGTAGAAAATAATAAAGTATGGGCTGACTTCTTGGATCAATTTAGTGAGGAAAATGTTGGGTAGGTTTATTCAATTTAAAATTAAAGAAACATTTATATGTCTTAATTTTTTCTATGTAAAGCATTAAATATTAATAAAATAATTTATAATTTTTTATTATTTAGGACATTAAGTACAGATGGCACAGAGCAAGATCAAGTAATGTTTAATGAAGTAAATGGAATCACATGTATAGATCAATCAGATTGCATGGACAATGAGGTTTGCATAAAACGTGAAGAGAGTAATGCTGGAACTTGTCAATGTTCTTCAGGCTTCAAGCGAAATATTGCTGGTATAACATATTAAATTTTATTTATGCAATTTAGTAGAATAAAACGATATAAATTTTACATGTAATTAAAAATTTTATTATACGCGTAAGAAACTTAATTTATTTTTTATTTTAGAAAATAGTAGATTTAATTCTCAAGTAAATTTATTTTTATTATTTTTATTTTTTAATAATTTAAATTTTTATTGCAGGCACTTGTATAATGATGGAAGAAATAGATGCCGAGCTAGGTGTAACGGAAGAAACAAAAATTCCAACTGTGAAAGATATTAGCACATCGATTAAGCCGACAATGAAACAACTGTTAGTCTCGGCAGTTTCTAAGGAAGTGAGATTACCAGAAAATGAAGTCACATTGTCTGCATATACCGTCCCTGCTGAACGGGGTAATCAACGTTATAACTACGCTTGGAGTCTGCTCAATCAACCAGAAGGACATACTGGAACAATGACGGATCAGAATCGTGTTACCGTTAAATTAAGTAATTTATCAGAAGGCCTTTATACATTTAAAGTAGCTGTCAGCAGTCCAAATGCTTATGGAGAAGCGTATGCCAATGTTAGCGTTTTACCTCGTAAGCGCCTTAAAATATTTTCTTTGAATCTTAAATTAGTATTTTTTTTTTTAATCTAAATTTTTATTTCAGCTAAACGTATAAACCAAGCACCGATTGCTATAATTACACCTGCTTCGCAAATTGTGAAGTTACCGAACACAGGTGCAGTTTTGGATGGCTCAAACAGTAAGGATGACGATTCCGTCATCTCTTACCATTGGGAACTACAACAAGGCCCGATTGGATATCAACCTAACATTCTAGATACACCCACACTTCAATTAGATAATCTTATTGCCGGCAATTACACATTCAAGTTAGTTATTCCGAGTTATATAACACGCGCGCACGAATACAACTGTATAATATTAATATAGAGACAACTCTAATTTTTACATTAATTATATATTTTTTTTGTTTTAAATAGATTAACAGTTGAAGATTCAAATCACGTTACAAACTCGACGAGTGCCAATATAACTGTTTTGGAAGTAACTGATTATCCTCCTAGTGCAAACGCGGGACAAAACGTAATCATTTATCTACCTCAAAATACGTTGACGCTTAATGGTAATTTAAGCACCGACGATCGAGGGATAGCTAGCTGGGAGTGGACCAAAAGTCCATCTGACCAGAATAAAGCTGTAGATATGCAGAATACAAGAACACCTTACTTACAATTATCAAATTTAGAGGAAGGAATGTACACATTTGTACTTAAGGTAACGGATGATTCCGAGCAGTCTTCTACGGCGGAAGTTCATGTGTTTGTAAAACCTCCAACAAATAAACCACCAAAGGGTAAATATAATTTATAAAATTGATTTTAATACACTACACAATATTTAATAATTAACAATGCATTACTTTGAGATTATTCGCTTATTAATTTTATTACAGCCGACGCTGGTGATGATATAAGCATAGCATTACCGACAACTCGCGCTGTTCTAAATGGCACAAGAAGTAAGGATGACATAAAAATTGTTTTATATCATTGGGAGCAAGTAAGGTACAATACATATCGAATTAAATTGCATTTTATGGTACATACATACGTGCCACGTATCTTAAATTTATTAATCTATCGTTTTCAGCGGGCCTAATAACGCTGAATTTACCACTGCTAATGAATCCATTACTAATATTACTAAATTAACTAAAGGTGATTACGTATTTAAATTGACTGTCGTCGATGATAATGGGAATGCAGATTCAGATACAGTCAATGTGAAAATCACACAAAGTAAATATTACTTTATAATCGCCTCGCGTATCACTATTACAAAATTTATATTATAAAAAAAAACTTACTTTCTAGACAAAAACGCGCCTCCTAAAGCGAACGCTGGTGGTGATCAAGTTGTGACGGCACCAATCAGCGCGTTAATCATTAATGGATCACAATCAAGCGATGACCTAAGGATAGGACAATGGCTGTGGACCAGAGATCAATCTAGTCTTGCGATTGGTACTATAATTCAAGATACAGATAAATCGCCAATCTTGATGGTAAAATTAAAATACAAATTTTATTTGCCTATATAATATTTAATGTTTCATAGCTTAATATTTTTTACGTCATATATATCGTACATAAACGTGCATATGTTTTTTTTTAATTTATTTTTAATTTTTAATTTTAGCTAACAGATGTAGTTCCTGGTCGTTACGTTTTTCGCTTAAAAGTAACGGATGATCAAGGTCTAAGTGGCGAAGATACTGTATCAGTAATTGTAAAACCCGGTTAGTATCTTTAAATGTTATTTTATAATGTAATAAGTTAAAAAATAAATTATTTCTTTCTTTCTATAGATCCGCAATTGTTGCATTTGGTTGAATTGACGCTAAACATCGGAGCTAGCATGTTAACTGTGTCGAAAAAAGATTCGTTGGTGGTAAAACTACAAATGTTATTGCGAGATGAAGCTTCGATCGTTGTGCGAAATTTGAGAACAGAACCGCACACTGGAAAAGCCATCTTAGTATTTTACGTGGAAAGAAAAGGAGGGAAAGCAACATTGCCGGGTCCGGAAGTAGTCAAAAGACTGAGAGAGAAGTTATTACAAGATTCTGGTCTCTTACAGCTATCGGTTGCCAATATAGATACTGCTATATGTCAAAATAATTGTTCAGGTAATATTGAGAGCGATTAAATATAATATAAAACATTTACGATGAAATTTATATAAATTATATAAAAAATTAAAAATATATGATAAAATATTCGAAATAAAAATCTCTAGTTATAAATTATCGAGTTATTATTTCTTTTTAGGCCATGGTGTATGCAATCAAGAAACAAGACAATGCTTATGCGAAGCATTTTGGATGCAGAATTTAATACAAAAGTATTTCGGCAATGGGGACTCTAATTGCGGTACGTTATTTTATATTATATATTAAATAAATAATATTATATATTAAATAAAGTATTCTTTTCATTAAATCTTCTAATACATTGTCCCAACACTTTTACTAAATATTATATTTTAATTCCTTCTTTTTCTTTCAGATTGGAGTATTCTGTATGTGATAATAGCATTGCTATCGTTAGTTGTATGTTGGGTTGGATTTATTTGGGGTCTTGTTTGTTTGTGTCAAAGGATATGCGCTAGTAGAAGACGTTTGCTACGACCTAAAAAGAAACCACCTCGTTATTCTTTGCTGCAGCCAGAACCAGAAGATGACAGCAGTGCATGTGCGTATTTTTTATATTTATTATTTAATTTAATCAGATGCATATAATAGATTACTAGAATTTATCTTAATTTTATTATTAAGTAATCATAATCATTTTGTTACAGTTTCAACTCACAACAAGATGGTATTATCAGAATCCGACACCGATTCTGATGACGTTCTGTTCGAGCATCGTAAGAGTAAAAGCGGCAGTCATATAAGAAATGGTAAATCTCGAAATGGATTTATCAAAGTTGGTTCTCGAGTGAAGACATGAGGTAATTTAATAAATCTATAATTTATTATACGATACGTAATCAAGAATGTTTTTATCTAGATTATTAAATTTCAGAAATGCAATGATAAATAGCGCACAGCTGTGTAAGTTTGGCCAAATAAAATACTAGTCACAAATATATAAGTTGACTTATGTATATTATAAAAATGATCGCCTCCAGAATCGGTGTTAATAACGATATTCTATAAAGATAGATAAAGTTTGAACATTTTGTTTCTAGGAATACGATAATAACCTCATATTTTACTTAATTGCGTTACTTAATTTCTTTTAAGTATTTTTAATCAATGTTACTCTGTATTGCGCGGTCCTAACTGTGTCAATGACTGCTGACGCAAAACGCAGCGTTACATAGTCTTTAAACTATCTGAGAGCTTGTCTAAGTATTATTATGGCCTTAGAAATTATTCAGATTCAAATTAATATGTAGTAAGCACTCTATCAATTCTATATGTCGTTTATATGTACCGTTTACTCTTTAATATATATACATTGTCAATCTTATTTTTACACTACGTGGATACGAAATAAAATAAATTATCCATTACGTATTTTATCACGAATTCCTTTTTATAAAATTGCTTATTTAGTAACAAATAATTATCTCTTACGTTTTAGTGTAAATCATTTTTATTTATTAATTATTTTTGTTTAGTGTAATAACTTTAACAATTTTATCTATAAAATTATTGCATAAATATTAAATATAATATTTCTAATCACGTTTTGTGCTAGCAGAATTAATAGAAGATATTTACGACCAGTAGCTAAGATTTCATGTTTTATGGCAAGTTCCACATACGCTTGGCTCATGGCCTATGTTTGAAGATTATTTTTAACCAGCTGCGCCGACGGAGGTGTCTTGAGCAGTAAGAAGTCCGCGTGCGGTCCATTGACTCATTATTTCGTATCTCTCGTTGATGATACCTTTATTTCTTAGTAAGTAATTATTATAATTTTAATCAGAAAAAGTTACATACGTATTGTATTTTCAATGTACTTTGTTTTAAGCGTTCTGTAATCGATGGATTTCGTAAATTGCTCGGCGAAACGTTTCCCGAAAGGCTGTTGCGGTCGCGAGGCTGCGATAGATAGCGAGCTCGGGAGCTGCGATCATATTTACGCGAATTTAGTCGAATGCAAGAGCAAAGGTATTAATACTAATGATTCCGTTCAAATCGAACCAACGGCGATGACATGTCCGAACGAACGGTGAGCAAGATTTTTAGATTCACTCAAAGTTTCGTAAAGATTAACATTGTGATATTATAATTTAATATATAAGGATTTAATTCTTGGAGTATGTATTAATAACTCAAATTATTTTCAGCGGCAGCAAGGATAGAAAAAGGCACGTTTCTTGGACGAATTTAAATACTTTCGCAGATCAATCTTCTCCCATCTTTACTCGCGATAAAATGGATAGTGAAGTTGAGGAAAATCCGAGGGAATCGATACAGTTTTCGGATAGACTGCCGCACGACGCAGACTTTCAATGTCCCAGATGCGGGCAGAGAATGGAGGAGCCCAGACTCCTTCCCTGCTTGCATCCTATATGTTTATCTTGCGTTTACGAATTAATGAGCAGACGTAAGTAGCGAAAAGTTTTGTTCTGACAAAGAAAAAAAAAGTACAATTTAATATCTTTTATGATAATTAAATAACTCATGATCGCACCTCTATAAAATTATTAATAGAATTGTATTTTTGCAGCTCCGAATGTTTCTTCGAAAAATGAAATACGAGACGATCGAACGTATCCGCAGTCCAACATTTACGAAACTTGTCCACTGTGTGATACGCAATTGCCAAATGCTAATTCTCCCATACCATTGCCGCATTATCCCTTGCAACATCGTTTAGTTATGGATACTGTGCGACATAAACTGGTTAACAGAGTACTTTGTGATATTTGTACAGACGAAGTTCTGGTAACAATTTAAATAATGTTATTGCGAGTCTTTTAAAATTTTATTTTAATGCTAAGTTAAAAATCTTTTATGTACTTTTTTGTATGGTAATCTTTCTTTCTTTTTTTTAAGGCGCTCATACAATGTTCGACGTGCTTGCGCAATTTTTGCTCGGAATGCGCAAAGCAACACGAGCGACAAAACTTTGCGGAGGCGAGAGCAATTAAACATTTAATGAGACCGCTGTGGGAGGCTACTAAAATACGACGAACAATTTTATGTCAAACGCATCCGACGCACGCGTTGAGATTTTATTGCGTCGCGTGTCAGCAGGTTTACAGCCATTCCTTTTCCTCGCACAATTTATTTGATATTTCTTAATGTATTGAGTGCATTATTTTATGAATTTGTAAATGAATAATAATTTTTTTCTTTTTTTTCTAGGTAACTTGTAAAGAATGTATGTGGAGCGTGCAACACAGAGGCCACGCTAGTGAAAATGCGATCAGTGCGGGAAAAAGAGCTTGTACATACTTGGCGATAATGTTGCAAAAAGCGAAAACATATCTAAATGATCTATTAATTCAATACAACCACAACGTATTTTCAACTAACAATCTTGAAGAAACATACAACGCGGCCAAGTTTCGTGGGTATGTATAGCTATATAATTTCTAATTATTAAATTGG
The DNA here is from genome assembly GCF_019399895.1 of Cardiocondyla obscurior. Classification (NCBI taxonomy): domain Eukaryota; kingdom Metazoa; phylum Arthropoda; class Insecta; order Hymenoptera; family Formicidae; genus Cardiocondyla; species Cardiocondyla obscurior. Next base: position 6,528,759 of record NC_091873.1, on the reverse strand, counting down.
AAATTATAGCGCGCAAATACATGTGTTTAATAATTTAATTTTTTTTTTTTTTACTTTGTTACATTGTTATGTGATTAATTTTTTAGTAATGAGCGAAAAAGATATAATTGTCATTTGAGGTATAAAAAATACATTCCACTTTGACTGATATTCAGATTAATTAGAATTATTAAGATTATTATGCGGACATACTTTTAATGTGATAATAAGCAAGAAACTAATTATACTACGACTTATATGACATGCGTTATTTTTAAGTTGCGTTAGTTCTAAGTAGTTAATTATAAAAATTTATAATAAATAAAATAAATGCTGAAATGTACGTATTATTGTAAAGAAGCAAAAATTACGGTAAGATATAAACCATTATTTATTCTTTTTTCCAATCTTCTTTTACTTTTTCTTTAAATAAGAATATTTAATAATTGCTGCTTTGTTAAACATTTCTATATTTAAAATCTAATTTAAAGTCTTAATATAAACTATTACAAAATAGAATTTTTATTTTAAATTTAAAAGTTTTAATTATATATGGACAATATATTTATTAAGACTTACAATATAACTTGATGCATGGTTTTTCGTGTAATTAAACAACGTCCATTACGTAATATAGATCCACAACAAGACCAATGATTAAAGCCTGGATGTCCGAAGTGTCCATGACCGCAACCTCTGTATCCACCTATACAAAAAGTAAGTTATTCCTTATTTATTCTAAATTTTAAATTAGAAAATTTTTTTTTTCTTTAATTTTTAATATATATTTCACAGTTAGTGTTTAAAAAGAAGTGTAATTAAATTTTACCAGGCATCGTGCCTCTACATCCACAAATCACTTCCTTTTTTCCACCACTAGAACAAAATGTGCAACAGTGATAAATGCCACTATGTGTATTCCTTAAAGCTGATAATCTCGCATCTTTATACCAATATTCTGCAAAAAAATATAATGCATATATTTTGAAAGAACTTACATGCGTACGTATATTATATATATATAAAATAATATACGTACCATTTTCTTTATCTGACGTTATATTTGTCACACCCAATTTATTTAATCTCTTCACTATTATTCTAGCAAGTGATAATACTTCAATTTCAGAGCCATCGGCAAGCAAATCGTTTATTAACGAAATAGCATCGAGAAGATGTCGTGCTTTTTGCAACCGTTCAAATTCTTGAATTCTTTCGCGAGCCTGTATCGTGCGAAGTAATATAACTTTGTAATCTCGTAATTTTGAAGCATCTGCATTATTTTCAAAATATCTGTATAGAAAAAACCATTATATAATCGATGCATAAAATCGTCATAAATTCTATACTAGTAAATCTTTATAAAAATAACAGTTTAATATCTTGCATTGTCATGTGACGTTTCTTTTTATTTCAACGCTGCATAATTGCCTTTTAATTATCGTGTAAAATAAACGCGTTTCATTGTCATTTGAGGTACTCGTACATAATATCATTGGAAGCATATTTTTAGCTCCTTATTTTGCTATTTAATAATTTTATCTTACTTAAGCTCTTATAATAAAGCATATAAATAAAAAACTAAAAGCTTAGTGGTGAAAAAAAGTTTGCAAGTACAAATACGTCTCTTATATCCTTATTTCTAAAAACTTATCGATATCTATAACTTATATTACGTTAGTTTCCATAATAAAAATAGAATTTGTAGCATAAGCTAAGCAATTATTGTTTTTCATGTACAAGTATAAAAATAATTCTAACTCTACGATTATTAAAATATAAAGATGTTATATGCTGCAACTGAGAGCAACTCCTAGAAAATCTTCAAATCCAATAGTGATCGTGCCAGTTTGGTCGGTATCTCTCGTTCTAAATGCCTCTGTAATACATAATATATTCTGTTAAACAAAAATATTTAAATTATCTAAATAATATAAAACTCTATACAAAATAATTTAAATATATTTTGTTACATTGCTAAATTGGTAAGTAATATTTTAATTATTATAAAATGCTCTTTGCTATATAAATTGATTACCTGTAAACCTTTGTATCTGAACACACAATACTATAAATTGGTCTATAGTAATAGACTGATGACCACGAAGATCGCTTTTTTTTATAAGAAACTGAATAAACTGTGAACTAAGCCTGTAACCCATCTGTTCCAGGGCTGCACTTAATTCACTCTCTTGTATACTACCAGAATTATCATGGTCAAAGCCACGAAATACACCCAGCCAAGAATTTATATAATTGAAAAGTGCTTGAAATTCTGTTATATTAATAGTACCATTCTTTTCTTTATCAAACATACCTAAAAAAAACACAAAATTAGTTATATTTATACATATATGTATAATATATATTTTTATTTCTAGTTTGCCAAGAAGATAAAACCATAAATTAAAAAATTAAAATTAAAATATTGTCCTCTTCTGTTATTTTCTACACATATACTGCAACCTACCAATCATTAATTTGCATGCTGTGTCAGAAAAAGTACCCCCTTGACCATTGGCCAGTGCAGACTGCAATTCTGTGGCTGTTATCCGTCCACTTCCATCCCTATCTACTGTGGAGAACCATCTTTGCACATCTGGGCTTACTCCTGATCCTGGATCAGTGGCACCATACATTGTGTTCTTGAAAAAAAAGGCAGAATTAATTAAAAATAAAGAAACCAGCAAATTATCTATAACAAAGAGAGGCATTAACATTTCGTCTGTACGTCAGAGCTATCGTACATTAATTAATGTGCGTTTACTGTGCAATATTCATATCTCTTATAAGTTAATAATACAAGGCGTGCATCGATTGCGATAAATATAATGGTTACATTTTTTATTTTAAATTACCGGGTATGCCATGTTCCAAGCTTCTAATCCTAGGACAGTGCACGGATAACAGTATGCACCGTGGATCTCTGTTCAGACTGTCATCACGAGAATTTGTGTTATTAAAGTTACATAATAACAAACTCATTCGTCTGTCAAGCGTAATTTACTTAACCTCGTAAGTAGTTACGAAAAAATTTATAACTTAAAAAATAATTACGAGCGACGATTTTAACTTACAAAATTATTTTCTACAGATCAAAAACCGTAAGAAATTAAATTTTCGAGGACATCAGAGAGTGGCCTGTTTTCTTCAGATTTACGGAATCTCTTGATCGGTATGAAAATTTCCTGAAACTTGCGATTGTTCGTCGGAACAAAGCCTTTAGCTGGACGGAAATAGAGGCTTTCAAACTGTTGCAGATAATTCAACTGTAAAGAATAAACTATCAACTTGCTGCTTTTCATTTGCAATAAAACTCACAATTATCTCACTTATAACTTCATTTTACCTTTGTCTTTTATAAGACGCGAAGATAGGCAGAATGACGTTACAACTGAGAATTATTCGAGTTTTGATGTAAATGAAAAGCAACTACTCTCCAAAGTCCGGGTAGGGCTTTTTATCTAACGGAAGATCAATATGTTCTACCGTTGGCATCATTGCCTGCGCTGACTCGGCGCTAAAGGCCAATAGCTTCGCGGCGTCATGGAAGAGATCCCGGTGATTGGCCGACGGGAAATTCGCAGCCCCAAACTCGCACGGGCGGCCCGCTCTTCAGCATGCCTGCCGCAAAGGAGCCGAACCGTCACACAAAAGCAAGATGGAGGATCTCACAGTCGAAGTATGCGGCGAAAACGGAGCGTATTATAAGGTTCGTTGTGTGAAAAGTATACAAAAAAGCGGGCGGAGCGCGTAGGCGGCGGATAGGCCGAGGCGCGAGCCGCGGCGCGACAATAATCTCGCCCTACTTGGGCCTGTACTTCGCGAATGCACGCCCGTCAAATGTTCGCGAGGCAACGCGGCTTCCTTCGACGCCATGTCTCGTTTGACAGGGCGTGATTTTCCCCTCGGCTGGCGCATCGATGCACGTCCGCGCGCACGGCTCGCCGCTGCCGGCCCTCCAAGCCCTTGCCTCACGACATCCCGGCGCGCTTATCGCGGCACACCGATCCGCCGACTCGTGCTCGCCGTCCATCGTCATCTCCTTCCACCTCGCCCGTCTTCCCCCTTCGCTCCTTCGACGGAATTCCGATTTTACATCCGACTGCCTTACGCTGCTCGCCACACTCCGCGTTATTCTCGCGATCATTGCTCGCTATATCATTTCGTATCGCTTTTCTTTTTCAGGCCTTTGTCACCGACGTCTTTGACGACCAGGTTTTGGTAACGTTTGAGAATGAGTAAGTTACCCTCTTGACTCGTCATATTTCACAAGAATGTAATATATATGTATATCTCTTTTTGGAATTTAACACAATGAATTTTTTACCAATAATAATGTATTCAAACTGTGGAGATATCGAGTTACATACGTCTCCACCTTTATTTTTTTTTTTAGTCTTGTTATCGCTATAGAATGCTAAAAATTTATATAATCAAGAAAATCTATGGAACGATATATATATTTTATATTTTATAACTTGCATGTATGGCAATATTAATATATTTAATAATTACTGTATAATATTTTATATGCGACATGTATGAAAAGAAATGATACGTTTTGATTTATATTGTGTACTAATTAAAAATATTAATAGAACAAATATAGATTATTATGAGATTTATGATAATTAAAAATAAATTGAAAGTATCATTACAAGTTTTATATAAGTCACGATATATTTCAATTAATCGGTATATTCCGAGCTAATTAAACGTCGAATGCACATTCCAGCTGGCAACCCGAATCGAAATTTCCATTTGCTCAAGTTCGTCTACCTCCAAAAGATGGTTCCAAAACAGAATTTCAGGAAAATCAAGAGATTGAAGTATTCTCTAGATCTAACGATCAAGAAGCATGGGGTTGGTGGAAAGCACTCATCAAGGTAGACAATGTAATAGATAGGCATATGGTTTCGTACATACTATATATAAATATATAATTTGATACATATTTGCATATAATATAATTTTTAAAATATCTATTAACATTAAATATTCTCTGTATTTTTTTTTTCCTTTTTTTCCTTCGTTTTTTAATCGATTTTTTATTTATATTAAATTGTTTAATGCTTCAGATGAGTAAAGGAGGTTTTCAAGTAGTCGAGTACTTGGGATGGGACTACACGTATACCGAAATTGTAGCTAGTGAGCGATTGAGAGCTAAAAATCCAAATCCCCCTATTGATAAAAACACATTTCACAAGATCGAAATTGAAGTACCTGAAGAGCTCAGAGACTTGTAAGTAAAAATGTTGAAAAAAAATAGAAAAAAATATATATATAATTTACTATTTTAAAAAAGCATCGGTATTTTATTTAAAATAAAATTAAATCGTGAATATTGTATTGTAGTGCAAAGATGGACAATGCACATAAGGAATTTCAAAAAGCGATAGGGGCGGCAGTGTGCCGATATGTGCCTGAACGAGGAGTACTGCTGGCCATCTCCCGTCACGAAAATATACATCGTCACAGTAGCATGCTCCAAGAAATGCACTTTAGAAACTTATCGCAAAAGGTAAAATTAATTTTTATGCATTGGTACTTAGAAAAATATTTATATAAAAATAAGTGAGTCTTGACAATTTATTGAAGAGCATGTATAAAATTATATTGCTTTTACATCCTCACAATTCTTGAGCATTTATACGATATCTCCAAAAAAAGAAAGAAAAAAAAAAACCGTACATTCTATCTTTTTTTTTTAAAATTTTATAGGTTTTGCTATTGAAAAGAACGGAAGAAGCGGCGCGTCAACTCGAGTCTACTAAACTTCAAACAATAGGGGGGTAAGTTATTTAATTTTTTTAGTTTTTGTAAATAATAAAAAATCTTGTGAGATTGTTTACCTGCTCTTGTCCATGTACTGTCCTGGTTACCATCCTGTCTGTGGTTTGCATTTACTGGCAGAAAATCATATCACAAGATTTCTAATCATCAATTGATATGTGCGCTTTAGTATCACATAACTTCATGTATATGCGATTACACAGGCACATCATAAGTAGTGTTTATCGTTTATCTTAATTTATCTTTTTTTTTTTCCTTTCTTTCATCTGTGTTACAAATATACGATATTATAGATGGAATATTCCAACAAATTTAACTTTCTTTTTTTTTTTAATTTTTCTTCTGGTATAACAGAACAAATGCAAGTCAAGATAAAAATTTCATATGCACTATAATTCATCTTTTTGTTATGGCAGTAACAATATTAGGTTCTAAGCATGATCATATGCATTGCAGACACAATCATTACTAATTGTTTTATTCCAATATTTATTTTAAGGAAAGAATGCTATATTGAGTTTGCTAATTATTTCATAGCAACTAATAAACTCTTTCGATCAAAATATATTAAAGTGTATTTACGTACACTCATACATACATACGTACATCATACATGCATGTATGTATTTGATAAAATAAATATTCTGATCACTCCTTGAATTTATGCTGCCTTTGATCTTTTACTCGTAATACATGATTACATGAAAATAAAGGAAAACGATAATTATAATGCGCATACAAAATAACTTGTAAAAAAAAATTATTTTAATAAGCAGCAAATTTACTATGTCTGAAACATCATACGATAGATGGGATAATTCATTCGATATATTTTATAATCAGAATATTGCACGTACATATATATATACATCATACATACACATATATACTTGGTATATAATTTGCAGTAAAATTAATCGATAGGAAAGCGTTGACGTGCGCGCGTATGTGTATGTATGTGTGCGTATAAGAGAGTATGTATGCATAAATGAATATAACAGTCTTTCTTCATTATTGCTTTGAAATAATATTCATATATTAATGACAATTTAGCTTGGGATGTATCTTAATAAAATGTATACATGTGTTTGCGCGTCGCAAATAAATATGCGTGACGATGTACATAAGGATAAATGTGTGCGTGCGTGTGTGTGTAGGGAAAAAGAAAAAAAAATCAACGACAAATTTTCATTTAAACGTTTGTGCAAGTAAACTCGAAAAATAAACTTTATATGCAAGTGTCTGCATGCATTAATTAAGAGCAAACAGACAGAATGGCAAGGACATAATAGGATAGGGCCATCTTATAATGAGTTTTCACTGAGTTACACCATTCTCATTTCAGCAAATTTAGATCTTCAAACTTTATATATCAGCGTGTCTCAGACTTTGAGGCAGGAGTGAAAACAAATTCAAGGTGAGATCACAGCAGCGTGGTTTAGAATTAAGTTTTAGCTTACTGTATGACAATACACAATTACATTTGCCGAACGGAAAATAAATCGACACTTTAAACGTGCATGCTTCAGCGTTGTGTAGTATATTCACTGAAATCCATGTGCTTTAAATTCACTGATATAAGACAATTATTTATATCTTTTTCCATTATGTGCTATGTAGTAAGATTTTGCATAATTGGTGAGGTAGCCAACAAATATACATGTAGCTGTGATCGGTTCCCGATTTCATTTTGTTTTTTACACACTACGTAGATTCTTAATTATTATTTACTTGTTCACAAGAACGTCGAAACTTGGCCTGCCAATGTTTGAGAAACACTGATATATCCTATATCTTGCACATATATTTATAAATGGTGGCTCTATCCCATATATTCTTATAAAAATGTATTCAAGAGACACATCAAAAATTATAAGGAAGCATTAATTAAATATTAGTTAAAAGAAGAATATACATTTTAGTTATAAGTTATGTTAACGCGTTTTTTTTTTAATTTATTTATTATCTTTTTTTTTTATTAAATAGTTTTACAATTTTTTAGACAATTTTGTTTTAATCCGATTTGTAACGTACGTAAAGACTATTAATTTCTTGCATTTTCTTTTTCTCTTCTTTTCAATCTCTCATTCGGAAGGAATAAACTTTAATAAATTCTTTTTTTTTTTTTTAATTATAATACGGAGAGAGAGAGATATAATTATCATATAACAAATATAATTTCAGAACTTATATGCCATTTTGTATTTTTATAAAATAAATATTAGAAATCGTATACGGGTGGATGGGTGTATGACGTAGTTATGAATATGAATGTGCGTGCTATGGGTGAATGCAAAAGTACTTGAATGTGTACACGCGTGTGTGTATGTGTGTATTTTATACATGTGTGCATACACATGTAAAAAACATATATGATGCTGCTACAAGTTATTGTATATTTTAAATGATAAGTGCATGCGATGCATAAGTTAATAATTTAAGTTGATAAGTTATTCATTTATTTTTTTTTTTTACATCTAATATTTTAATTAATCGAGTTTGTTTTCAGTGTAATATAAGAAAATTGTTTAACACATATTTAACTTATTTATAAGTGTACAGTGCATGGCTATTGCATTGGTTAAAAGTTATAAAAAAATTTACAAATATAGTTAGCTTCAAGTTACACATTTATTTTATATCTGCCGAAATGCAAGCCATTGATAAAAATTTTATTTTTCTTGCAACATAAATATACTTGTAGCATGTTACATCAAAAGATATGAAATGGATAATTATATTCATTAAAGTATCTTTCATATTATTTCTGAATGTTCTTTATAATTAAATAATTTACATATATACGTCCAGAGAGAGAGAGAAAGAGAGAAAAGGAGGGATACAAAAAAAGAGAAAGATAAAGATTAATTTTTTTAAATCTATTAAAAATCCTGGAAACTATATGTTAAAAACAAGATCGTATGGAAAATATAAAATACAAAATTTTTAATTGTTTTATTTTACTTTTTTTTAGATATACAGACGAATTTAACGTGCGAGAAGATCTGATGGGACTAGCTATTGGTGCTCACGGTGCAAATATTCAACAAGCGCGAAAAGTTGATGGCATTACAAATATAGAATTAGAAGAAAATTCATGCACTTTCAAGATATATGGAGAGGTAATAGTAAAATTCATCACTTACATTATTTCTAAAAATATTGTTTTACAAGTAAAAGAAAATTTGTTATTTTCCATTTAAACTATTCGCGTATCTATATGTATGTTGCATTTTATGTGACTGGTATACAGAGTTTACCAGATTTTTTTCTCAATCATAGACGCATGAAGCTGTTAAGAAAGCTCGATCTATGCTGGAATACAGCGAGGAGTCTATACAAGTCCCACGGGTGTTGGTAGGAAAAGTAATTGGCAAAAATGGTCGCATTATTCAAGAGATTGTCGACAAAAGTGGTGTAGTAAGTATTTTTGTTTTTTTTTGTTTTATTTTTTGGTTTTAATTTTCCTTTTCTTTTTGGTTAACTAATCAAACGAAACAAACCTATTTTTAAGATATTACTTTCAGAATTAATATCTTCCTTGGGTAGGAATTTTCCTTTTTCAATTAACAATATATTAAAATGTAATAAATAATATTATATATAAGTATAACAATTTTCATTTTCAGTTGATACAGTATGATTTTGTTAAAATTGTCAAATTTTAAATTTATCTAGATTACATGTAATACTTTACAGATCCTCAACATCTACCGATATATATTTACCTCAGGGTATGTAGCAATTGTCTGAAATTTTTAGCACGCGTTTGAAGCATAACGATCATTATAGGCGTTCTCTTTTGCAACAAACGCAGACGTTAATAACGGGTCGTATTCGAAAACATTAAATTAATATAGCATTCAATTGAAAATGGAAGTTATGACTTATGAGGGATTAGGTTTTATATGACATATTCCTTGTCTGTTTTCGGTAGATAACAACTGGCTCGAGTGGGAATATACATATTGATAAAGTAAGTATGTCATTTCCTATTGTTTGTGATTTTATTCCATCCAGTTCAGTCAATTTAAATATATATATATATATATATATATGTACATATATGTGTATATATATATATCATGTACACACATATATATATTCATATGGAAGCACTCGCAAATCTTACATAAACCACTCGGGCCAGTTCCTTTAAATTATATTGAAATAATAATAATTGAAATAATAATGATCATTATTTATATAATCAGGCCTATATTCATGTTTCACATTTAGCACTAAATGTGACTGCCTCAATCTGAACGTCAATTTACTTATATGAAATGTCAAAGTTGCATTCAACGTTATCACAGGCTGATTATCACATGACCGCATTTGACGCTAAGTGTGCATTATGTATATGGACCTTAATGTACTACATGTGCATCTTAAATCTGGATGCACGAGTCATTCCATGTCCATGCATTTGTTTTTTGTCGTCTCAATTATGTTTAAATAAGTATTATTTCAAAATTTTGCTCTTACAATCTTTCAATTTGTTGGAAATTTGACAATTAATTAATGATTAAATATCGTAACATATAATGTCGTTTATTTTTATCATAAGTAACAAGAATATTTTGTGATAAACATTTGTTAACAGTATTACTATGCATGGGAAATTAAATGAGTGTTTTTTTCTTTACGTTTTTTTTTAAATTTTTAATTTATTTTAATTTTTTAAATATATCTTTTATTTTGTTTTTAATGCCGAGATTAATCTCAAATATCGTACTGTGACCAGAGAAATGTTTTTCGTGTATATATAAAATACAATTTTTATAACTAATAACTACAAAAGAAAACTTACTTTCTCAGCAATGCATTTGCTGAAAAATGTTATTTGAAAGAAAAAAAAAAGTAAAAGAATGATCTAATCGTAAATATACGAAACAATTGTATTTAATATAATACATGTGTTTACGTACGTGTATAATATTTGCCATCTGAAAGATGTTATTCGAGAAAAGGTAGAGAAATTATTCATTTAAAATCAATTTTGGGAATGTAAAGGGGATGTAAAGAGTATTTAAGCAAATTTTCGCAGACCGATCGACAAATCTGTTGATGGAAATGACAAACGGCAGTGACTGAAAACTGATGGTATGGATATGAAATACGATTTTCAGCGTTTCATACTAATAATCCGTATTATCAAGTGCGTTGATCATGCGCAATTTTAACAAGTACACATTTCAGGTAAGAGTAAAAATAGAAGGAGACAACGAACCTCAACCAACGATTCCACGAGAGGAGGGTCAAGTGCCCTTCGTCTTTGTCGGCACTGTTGAAAGCATCGCCAATGCCAAAGTTCTATTGGAATACCATTTGGCACATTTAAAGGTATCATATCAAAGCTATATGTCAATATCTTCATCGTTCTTTTAAAATATCCTGCGTTGAACTAACGTCGCAGAGAGAAGCCTCAGATATGCGAGAGAGTAAATTTAATTGTGAGATTATAATGTCGTATAATTTTTACTACAGGAAGTAGAGCAGCTGCGGCAAGAAAAATTGGAAATTGATCAGCAATTACGAAGCATGCACGGATCGACCACAGGGCCAATGCCCAGCTTTCCTCCTACAAGACGAGGGATGGTTGCGGGACCTGAAGAAGGTATCAGCGGACGTGGCGGACGCGGCGGTCAATCTCGAGGACGTGGTTCTCGGGGTAGAGCCCCTACAAGACACAATGCCGGTAATTATAAAACATATTAATGCAATTGTGTGAAATTAAAGAAATATTTCGTGCCTTATTTTCAAACTATTGAAATGTAAGCCAGATTATTTGTACTATATAATATGTATCGTTTCGAAAGATCTTGCGAGAGCGCACACGCGATTCGATCCACCGTTCGCCTCAATTTTTTATCATGATCGACTTGTTTTTAGGAATAACTGATTAGTTAGTCGACGGACGATACGGAATGCAAGTAAAAAATATTTACGATTGCCTGCGTGAATTGAAAATCTAATGATTGATTGTACATTCTTCAGGATTACGCAGAGATACTTTAGACGGCAGTGAAGATCGCGTTCGAGATATACCGCCGAGAGGCGGTCATCAAGGAGGCGCCGGTAATTCAGGGTATATGAGTGGTAGACAAGGACGTCCTCCAGCTCAGCGACGAGATCGTAGAGACGAACGTCGTCGTACTACTGATGACGAAGATACCGTTTTAGACAGCCAAGACGTTTCAAGCATTGATAGAGGTAATATAATAATATCTGTTGTTTGCGCGCGGGCGAGTGTGCGATTGTATGAAAAAAAGAGAAGAGAAAAAACGCGTAACACAGGCGCCGACGTTGGTGATGTCCCCATAACCGTTTCGTCCTAAAGACGGATTAACGTGTGACGCATCGAAAAGCGCTTTTAGATTATCATATAATATGAAGCAAACTCTTGTGACCATCTAACACTAATTTATTATCATTAAATTTAAATGAATATTCTAATGTATGCTACTAACGTATGCAGTGCAGCTTTCACTATCTGTGGTTTCTTTTTAAATGTCGTTGCGAGTCCAGCGGATGGTCACAATGGTTTGTCTATGTATAGAGTCGGTATCGAGTGTGGAGGGAGGACCTAAAGGGATAAGACGAAGACGACTTCGGCGCTCGCGACAACGAAGCTCAACGCCAAGTATTAAACAGACAGGTAGGCTTATCCTCTCTCGCCTCCGTTATCGGTTTCGAGCACGCGACGTCGTATCTTTAGGACGATCGGTTGTAGACGAAAAAACGATGTTATATTTATTTTATACGATTTTATCTCGACCCTCGTTGTGGCCGTGAAGCTGACACCTACGCTTTTTTTATATGAAAACATTCAGAGTTAATCTCAACATTTGTTTAGGCAGTAATGCCGGCCCGTGCGACCAATCGACCATGAATAACAAGGAAGGGACACCCGCGAACGACGTATCCATGTCTAACAACAGTTCGCAGGGACCTAAAGGCCAAAGAGAACATCGGTCTCGTCCTCCTCGTATGCAGCAGAGCAATAAGCCTAAAGAAGCTCTGGTGAACGGTACCAGTGGCTAAGCAACCACACGTTGCGTTGTCGCCAATCGCGCTGCTAACGTTGCTACGTTACACCTGATGAGAGCTATCAACTCCCAGCACGTAACATGACGCATACCGAAGTAAGGACTACACGATTATGGAACGCGACATGATTAGTCTACGCTCGTTGTTAAGACTGTTTGCTACCGACATAAGAATACGACAGTTGTTTAAGAAATCGTCATTCTCCTTAAACACATTTAAGGACACGTAATATTAATATCCATGCATGGTTTAGTTTAATGATGGTAATTACACTGTCATGTTTGATATACGGATACATTCATTGGGAGATAGAGGAGTAGCATTTGGTAAGGATTCCCTGATTGTGAAACTGTGCCTCATTTTTATACCAAGCTCCTAACTTATGTGGCAGTGCTTCGGATGTACCGTGGACGCGGTACACCTTAGTCACTCGTTAACGTTTAACGATCCATAATAGGCTGGATAATCGCGCGGCTCGTAACGTCAATTATCGCTCTGGATAGGTTTTTCATCGAGATATGTCGCTCAGTACTTACAGCGTATACTGTTTGGTGTGATTCCCATATCGAGTTAATTTCATTTAGCTTAATAGCCAAATCGGAGACGGGCAAATTATTCCATGTACTTTTTCACTAAAGTACCTCTATATTCAAATTAAATAAGTAATTGTTGCTTTGATACTTTGTTACTTTATTACTCGGCGAGTAACCTCGGGTTATTCCGATACGCTCTAATCGGAGACAATTATGAATGCCGAAATGAACGCGACATAACTAAGATGCAACTTGATGCGGTACAAGGAAAATGGATTTCCGTTGTTGATCGTAACAATGGTGGATAGGCGGCAGCTCCAAGAAATTCTGGTTCAAAGGCGTTCCCAATGATGTTCCTTTCTATTTACTTGAAAAAAAAATTGAGTTTTTCATTTATGATTATTAATAGTTATTTAACAACACTAGATTTTTACGTTTCAAACTTGAGTGTTGATTAATAGCATCATCATGATTGCGAAAATGACTTATTCAAATCTAACACGGTCAGATGTGCACAAGGAGTCGGTTTTTATTTCCGAGTACACTTCACGTAATTTAGCGCCTTTTCTTTCTTTTTTTCTCTCTCTTTGTTTCCCTTTTCTTTTAATTATTACTCTTTTTTTTTTAATTATTTTTTTTTTACTACAGCCTAAGCATACTATATCAAACTTTAGAATTCGATATCGAGTTTGTTTCTACATTGTTTCGCATGATTTAAAAAGAAAGTAAACATATACTTAGTAATACCAATGTATGATGTGCCAGAGAGAAGGATTGATACATGTTTTATGATATCTAGCTAAAGTGCAGACTTAGCGCATACCTTTATTACTATAATACTACTTAGTCAAAATGTGGATGTCTGAACAAATAAACTAGCTTTACTATACTAAGCTATAAAATAGATACGATCAATTGTTTTAAATTGATTATCGACATTATTAAAAATAAGTTATCAATTTAAAACAGTTGTTTCTTCTTCCGGATATGACAACAACTAATCGGACGTGTCTCATGAATTTTGCAAAAACACACGGCGGTTGATGCAATATATCGACACCTAACAAAACAGCTGTCATTTTATCTGAATATTCTTATGGCAGCCAAAAAGAAACTGAGATATCCCCCAACTTGCTTGTTTCAGATACATTTGTATTGATTGCAATTTGTGCATAATTTAAGAATAAAACATTTCTGTACATAGACTGAGTCATTAGTACGATGAACCTTTAAATTCTTTTGATATACACGGCGCGGCACAATTCACTTTCAAGTACGATGATTTCTCCCTTCTCTCGCCCTTCTCCCTATATAGCTTTCACTTTACACACTTGTTCGCTTGATAACTGCTTATCCGTACAAAAGTATATACCAAGTAATTAAATTGTTTTAAACAAATTAGTTTAATTTTACATTCGGTTCACTACTATTGAATTAAGACTGATTGACTTAATAAATAATTTACGTGTCAGTAAAAAAAAAAAAAAAAAGAAAAAGACAAAAATGTTAATTATTCTTACATTCATTTGCAATGCGCTTGTCCCTTACCTGTCTGTAAATAGTGGTATATTACGGTATTCGTGTCGTAATCCATTTATTTTCTACAGTGACATAAGAAGAAAAACTTGTTCTATTACATTTATAATAAATAAATAAACCTGCAACAATGAACAATGAAATTTAGACCCAGACTAAATAAGCGATTAAGGAGAGATGTGTATTGCACATAATTTGCATTATCCGTATACACGTGAAAGTTTCAGGTACAGAAGTGAGGTGAGATTGCTCTCGCGCGCAAGCAATATCAATGCAGGCCTAATGTATTCCCGCCGAGGCCTTGTTCTTTTCGCCACTGAGCCAATCTGATAGCGTACCATCCCTGGAACAAAAATCGAAAGTTGCAATAGATGTATACATATATTTTTTTATTATTTTACTTTTATTTCAAAAGCATGTTTGACGAGATTACTCTGTTATCATTAACAATCGAATAATAAGAATTAAATATTATTTATTCGATTGTTAATGTATTTTCAATAACGTTTTTTAATAATTTATATATTTATTAGCCAGCCACTTATGTATTTATTATTTTATACATTATATGTACTTTCTATCTTTCCTTACTTCAACATCCGCCTCGGAGAGACCCGTTTCAGCTGCGAGGAGTACGACGTCGTCGGTATGAGGTGCTCTTGGCCATCTGTTAAACTGCTGCTGGAGAACCGCTTCCTGATTCACCGTCAGGCGAATCACTCGGGTGCCGGCGTCAGGGCTCGAGCTGGCTGGATATCGCGCTGGATAAGACTTCAGCATGTTGCAGTTCTAGAAAAGAAATTGCGTAAAGTTAGTCCTTTGTGCAGCATACCTTTTCTATCCTTTTTTTTTATTTTTTAATTGATATACCGAACATTATGGAAAAAGAATATGTTAAGAATATTTAAAATTAAAAAAAAAAAAAATTAATTTTTGTTTTACAATTGCAATGTTTGAAAGCCGTCTTGAGTTACTGTAATTCAGTGTTCCATTCGAAGGTTAATGTGACGGTATACGTTCAAGTATAGACTCGAGGATATATGGAGACACGCCAGAAGCTAAAAACAGCACGACCGTGACCTAACATCAAGATCCGCAAGATTTTGGACGAGTTTCAAAAGTCGCGCTTGGCACGTGGCATTGAAATACATACTCGCGACATAAATCGAAAAAGATCAACAAAATTTATGACTGTGCACACGACACGTGTGTGGATTCGAGGAGATTTAAAGGCCTGAAAGAGAGGACACAAATTTTTGGCGCACCGAGATCTATAGAAAGAAGGAGGAAAATGTAAACGCGAAGACTATCGGCCAGCCAATTCTTTACGAAAAATCCGCGAGGCAGCCTTGGTACAATTAACTTAATTTTAAATTAATTTTTCATCCCTGTCTTTAATAATATAATAATTCTTTTCTTAATTTTCTAATCACGTTTATCGGCCAGCCAATTCTTTACGAAAAATCCGCGAGGCAGCCTTAGTATAATTAACGTAATTTTAAATTAATATTTCATCCCTGTCTTTAATAATATAATAATTCTTTTCTTAATTTTCTAATCACGTTTAGATCTGAAACATTCGTTGGATCTCGAGCACAAGGATCTATTGTAACAGTTACATATAAAAATAAAAAAAAAAATTGCATCGGAACAGCGACTATTAAACGGCTGAGTCGACGCTACATCCTCGCGCGAAGAGTCATTTTTCTCCAACGATCTGAACCTAAACGGAGAGGTCAATCGCTTCGCTTCCTCGCCTCGCCTCACCACCATCATCTCTCGTGCCTCGCCTCGTCCTCCGCTTTGCTCTCTCGTGAGAGAGCCTTTTGTTTCGCTCTTAACGAAGCGTAAGCGTACCACGAAAAAAAAAAAAAGAACGAGACGTACTAATCTCGAGCGCCTACAATTTGACGAAAAGTAATGAGCATTCTCTCCTCCCTGATTGCCAGAGATCTCCAGCTACATCTTTCCACTCGCGGCGCTTTTGAGTTATTAAGATAATGATTTCGATCATGCAACGTGGGATCTTGCGTACCAAAGTGGCTGCATGTGAACTCGTTTTCTTATTAAACGAACGAAAGTCTCAGCAGCAGCGCAGTCACCGCCCGGGTGGTTTCATTAGCGAGAAAGTGTGGAATCGCGCGAGCACCTTTGTTTTAATTCCGTAATTTGTAGCGCGAAATCTCGCCGCCTGCTCGGCCTTATCGTCGGAGAGATCCAACAACTTAATCGCCGAGATACTAATCGGAGACGATCTCGCGGTCGCAGAAAGAAACGGCGCAATAGCGTTTAGTAGAACGCGAGGACGCGCTTTTATTAATAACCATCAGCGAGCGCGAGAAACGTCTCGCGACTTTCAAAGCTCCCAAGAAAAGTAACGTTGCGAAATATCGTTGAACGAACAACAACCCACCGAATGAATTAATATTCCATGTGTAATATCCATCGCAAATTGTATCAACTTCACGTCGTTCTGGCCAAGCTTACATCATTCGTTTCGTCACAACTCGGTCGGCGGGGACGTTAAATTGATATTATTTTCACTTTCTACTCTCCCTGAGATGAAACGGCCCTTCGAAATCCGTCCGTCGAATATTGCGCGCACTTAGCGAAGCTAAAATAAAATTTAAAAAAAAAACCCCGCCGAAGGCTTCCTTTCCCGCGGTGCGCTATTTCCCACGCTGTTATTGCTACAACGTCGTGGTTACGTTACAATTACAATGTGCACGGTAAAAACACGACGCGCGATAATTCCGAGTCGAGGACTTTAAAGAAAGGCACGATTCGTTTCCTTTCGTACGTATTCTCAGCGCGTTCGGAGTATCGCGGCGTTAATAATTTTCGCTATGCGTCGCCGCGCATATACTCTATTTTGCGGATTATATTGTATGTATCTCGGCGGTGTTCGCTCCTCGTCTCGTCGACTCTCGAAAACGGTAAACGGAAAAACCGCTGTGACCTCTCGAGGCGATCTCTCTGCCTCGGAGTCCTCGAACGACGGGCGCTGGATCATTGATGAACAATAGACGATAATGAGCCAGCCTCTTATCATACTAGAGATTAAGATAGGGATTAAATTAAAGTTTGACAAATTGATATTTTACTCGACCAGATATTGGCTTCGTTTTCTCTTCTAATTGGCTTATCTCCAATTTAATCTCGAGCTTAATATCTAGCCTAATACGAGCGTTACGCGTAAACCCAGCGGACTTGTCGAATTCGTATCGGCGTCTCTCTCAAGTCGAGCACGAAATTTTTTTTTTCCAAACTCATCCGCACTGTTTCTTGAAGCGACTCGATATTCAACGGTTCAAGCGAAAGGAGAGATTAATTCACTTCACCGGACAACTCTGATGGTGTAAAAGCAGCTGCAAGTAATATGTAACTGCATCTAATACGTACCTCTCGCACTTTTCTTGTTCAAGCCGACTTGGATCGACGCGGAAACCTTTCAAAAGAGGCTGGCTTACTCCGACCGTCGCTTATTATAAGACCATCGGCGAAGAACGAGCGGAGAGCGCGACGAGAAGAGTTTAAAGACTCGTAACCCGACGGCGACACACACGCGACTGACTTTCAGCTTTCAGCAGTTTCAGTCAAACGCACCGTCGTAGCGTAATGTAAAACACAAAGCGCACAGAGTGGGAGGCGAACTGTTCTTTTTATATATATACATGTGCATCCATCTACGTACACTGAATTGTAGATACGGCGTTTTCTGCGGCGCAGCGGACATATCAGTGATAGACAAGATTTAAAATTCGTGCATGATACTTCCACGCTTATCGATAGAAAGGAGATTATGTAAAAAGAATGCGAAATGAGAAAATATAGTAATTATAGTAATTATCTAGTCGAAGAGATCATTCGCGAATAATGTTTAAAGTTAACATTAAAATAAAAAGATTTTGTAATGATTGTAATTTATATTATGAATAAAATGTCATATATTATATATATAAAGGTCTTTTTTATTACCTTTGCGGGCTACATCCTATCAAAGCATATCCCGTTCCTACCGGGAATAGATACTTCCGAGCGTTTTCGGAGCCTTCGTGGCAAAAAATTTTGAAAATTGGCGAAAGGGGACCCTTGACCGTGTTATCTCTTTATTCAAAATAAAAAAGAAAAAACAAAAAGATATTTTGTATTAATTTTTACAAATACATACTTACTTTGATACATGAGGATACGCGTTCCCGTAAATTTCGAATAAGTCCAGATCTAGATATACTGAAACCACTGAGGTCCAAGTGACAATCCGTCCTTGATCCGATTACTTTACTATTGATTGCTGCTCTCTCATTGCGTCAAGATACAACGCATAATTTTCTACGCACGTAGAATTAAGAGCTACCGCACGCAGTAAATATTCATCTTCTTCTAAACAACAAGCAAGACGTCATTCGCAAACGGAATCGTCGTTTTCTGCGGTGCGCTTATCTCAAAAGCCACTAATTTTTCTATGAAATCGACAATAGTCGATTGGGATCGCATAGGATTCGCAAGGAACTGAAAAAGGGAAAATTTCTTTTAATTTTCAAAAATATAACGTTTATTCGACGTGAACGTACTACGAATTTAAATAACAACATTTCCTAATAAGCTAATATTAATATCTTAATAAATCGTTAATTAACATTTTATCTTGTGTACGAAAAAGAGATGCTTGCATGTATAATGACGAAGTAATCTGATGAAGTATATATAGAAAAATATTGTACGCGCAGAAAGTTAATAGAAAAAGAAATGATAACATTTAATAGAAATAAGTAAAATGAATCAGAATTGATTGGTCAAACTCAAATCAATCGAAATGAAACAAAGAAAATTATTTTGTATGCTACGTTATTATATTACGTTATATATATGATATATAAGATATACATCATCTCATTATGCATAAAGTTTTAAGATTAAAATTACATGATCTATTATTTTCATAAAAGTAAATGACCGAGATAAGAAATTTAATATCGTTACCTCGTTTTTGGAGCAAGTCATGGAATAAGAACAAGAAGAATATAATGGTTCCAGTATTGCCTCTGAAAAAGCCTGTATTGATCTTGAACAACCGATAGTGGATTCTTCATCTCATTATTCAACATGAAAAAACAAAAAGAAATAAATATGATGCTTCAGACAATGTCTGCGAGATGTGACAAAATTAAATTATACTCTATTGTACCTGAATCTCGTTTTTTAAAGGCCGTGAAAGATTATGATAATTAATTTCATCATCTACATTTAGATAAATTCAAAGAATTGTTTAATGCCCCTTTCTTTGAGGCTTTACTTGGTTGATGTATGGTGTGAAAGGCTAAAGACGCTTTTCTTCAATCACAGGTTACTAGTTTTGTAACTTACAAACCTTAATGAAAGATTTAATGAAAATAAAAATTATTGCCAGAATAAATAAAAATAAAAAAATTAATTTTCTCAAGTCTTGCTTTACGATTATGTATATTGAATATTAGTCAGCGCTTTTGATACACGTTACTGAATCACTATTTTTATGATTTGTAATGATAAAACATGATAAAATGTTCCTATGTAAAATTAAACTCTCACTCGCAAAATATTTCGTTTCTCTATTATATATTTTATAAAATAAACCTTGGGTAAGTGCATCTTTCCTTTTCTCATCTCGCCTCTTCTTTCCTCTCATTCACTTTTGATATAAAACCATGTACGTCCGTGATTAAGAAATGGAAGCACAATATTACATGTATGTGGAAGCATGGATACCTTTACGTCGCGATATATACGATGACATTACCGTAACAACAATCCAAAAATATATTTAGTAATAGAATACACCTATAGCATCGACAAAGAGCCAAAACTCGGAAATTATACGTCAAGTATTGTGTACTTTCTTATTACAAGATAATCGTTGCGCGTGACTGTTCTCTTTTAATTAAATAGCATTTGTCGCTGCTTACTTACATACATTTCACAAGACGTCAGAATGGAAAGACTTGAATTTTCACACGTGATAATAATCACGTATAACACGTAAGTGTACAATGCTTTGCTTGCGCATAATCAAGCTGGAGTAATGTACAATCAACGAGCGAAACTCCGAATTGGACGTCGTCGGTGTTTCGCGATCGCGCAAAGTTAGTGTCAAAAATAATTACAATCTATCTATCTATTTATCTGTCTATATATCATATCACAAAATGCGCGTGGAAAGCCATCTTTCATTTCACCTGCCTGAACCTTCGTTGGCCGAACGGCCGGCCAATTGTCTCCGATTGTTCTGATGAGAGTGCACATTCGATGAATTTTGTCTAGCTTGCACAATCATATTATCTTGAACGTCATTCTCGTCGTTTTCTTCCACGGCAGCCGCAGGTACGTCCGCGTCGCCGTGTTCTTTATTTTGCACGTTTTCAACTTTGTACAATATATCATGGCAAAGAGGGCACCGGTCTTGAACATATAACCACTTTCGCAGGCATACACCGTGGAAATAATGATTACACTTAGTGATCTTGGCGCTTTGCATTTCTTGGTAACAAATTGCACAAACGTCGTCCAAACGTTCTAACTGTTCGGCCTTTGCTTCTGGCAACGAATTAATCTTGTTCACAGCTGTCCGTCGTTTCATAAATACGCTCCACCCAGCTTTCGCTTCGCACCAGATATTAAAGTAGGCATGTATGCACATCATGATGGCGCGAATAGCTCCGCCGGACTCGAAGATCAATATCCAGAAACCGTTGAAAAACAGTATGATGCCGAAAGCGAACTCTACAGTATTGCCGAATGATCTTATTATGTAGACGCAATCGTCAAATTGTTCCCAGAATGCGCTCCTGTACGCGTCGATTAAGAAGAGCGAATAGATCGCTAGCGAAACCAGTACTTTGACTATTACCTCGATGCTAAAAATTGATACAGCCAATAGCCACGTGCTGACTGTAAAGTGGGACCATAGGAACACGAGCAACGATACCGGGAAAAATATTAAGAAAGCGCATACCGCCAAAGCTCGTAGGTGTCTATGTAGCGCTGGATTATGAGAGGCGCTGAGCGACATTAACAGCGGATTCACTATATTGTGCACAAAGTGTAAAATTGCCGTAAATAATAGGCAAAAATTACGATATAATCGTACCAGACGTTTCTCTCTGTCGAGACTCGTTAATCCGGTCTGCAGTGCAAGAATGTAAAATAATATAGCGGATACTGTGCCGATACTCTTCTCATCTTCATCCTCTGTCAAAAGTATCCATTGGAAGAAGCAGCCAATATAATGGCAGATGAACGAGATTATACTGGTCATACCGAGAACGGCTGTCAATGTCTCGCACCCGTTCACCAACAGTGTTCTTATCATGACGTAATAATTGAACGTTTCCTCGCCGTACTGATTTCCATACAGAATTTGAACGACTTGTTCTCCCACTCGCAGCATCCAGAACGTCCGAAGTACACACGGCACATTTAAACGCATCCATTCCGTTTCCGCGAGTGCGGACAATCCATAATTAATTATAAAATTACGTGCGTGCCGATAGCCCATGTACATTGTTCTTAACATGGAAACACCGTTGTACCAGATGACAAATTTACACACAGCCAGTGGAAGTAACGTTGCACATACTGGAGCAAGATACAGATATTGCACCTAAAAAAAAAATGGTATCACATTTTATTAATATACACTGGATGGAAGACAGATTAGCGTTTGCTTCAACGGCGGCGGTTAGCGTACGTGAACTTAACGTGGTATGCGTCGTCTCACACAAAACACGCATACACATATACCGCGGAACGCCGACCGTCTCGAGGACTGAGAGACCGGAGGCACGTAAGACTAGGGAGAGCGCCCTCCACTATTACTCGAAGGCCAAGTGAGGGGATCGAGAGGAAGAGAGAGTCGCGTACGCTAGCCGCAGCAAATGCTATATGTGCCTTTCAATATACATAGAAATATAAATCGTAAAATAAAATAGAAATATATATAAATCGTAAAATAAAAAAATATCTGTTTATAAGGCTTAAAATATTACAGTATCTTATTAATTTTGCTAGTAAGCTTACCGGTAAAGGATGAATACCCAGGATGGATGGTGACATAAAGCTCAAAACTAGAAGCTTTTGAACTATGGGATGCCTTGGAGCGAGATGTATGTAGCAAAAGACGCTGGCTAGCAGGCATTGCAATATATAGTTCTGAATAATTAAAAAACCTGGACCATTATAGAGAACGTCCGATAGATTCAGACATAATATATTGTCAAGTATGCTAGCTGTTGATTTGTGAACGCTCATGTACGATACAATTGCTTTCACCGTGCTAACATTTGACCAGTATGACACAAATATCACTCCCACAGATATTAAATATAGATACACGGTTATTAAATGTCTGGTACATAACATAAACGTGTAAAGAGCTGCCAGGAAACCTACGAAAAAATATATATGTAATATAAAATTATTTATCACAAGTGGTAATTTGATAAATTAGCTCAACTATAAGTTTTCTTCTTTTAAAAAATAATCTATTTCATTTAAATGTCATTAAAATATTTTTCTTACCTATGCAACAGCATAAAAACTTAAACACAATTATCAGATAAGCCTTGTAAGCAAGATTATTCAAATCAAAATGTTCCATTAGAAAGGAGTCTGTTGTAATTGCAGAAATGGAAGTGGCAATACTCGACAAATTGGTAGTTTTAAATCCATATTCATTAAATCTCAGCACAATATTATCATTGGGCAATCCGAGGCTAATTCGAAGTAATTCATCGATAATAAACAGAGGTGGAACTCTCATTACAACATCGACAAAGCTGAAAATTCTGTCCCGAATTGGAGTCTCCATTGCACCAGTTAACCGTCTAAGGTAATGTACTTGAGGAAGATTTTTTTATACACGTATCGATGTCATACATGGAAGCAGTATCCTGTTATACAGTTGTACAGAGGCCAGACCTACAACATATTACAATAGTAAATTAATATTATTTAATTATAATAAATTAATATTATTTTAAATTAATATTAAATATTATATTATAATATAATATTAAAATTAATATTATTAAAATAATAAATTCATATCATTTATTCTAATTTGCAAAGAGATATCTTTAAAAATATTAAAAAGCAGCTGTTTGAACTAAACATTCTTTATAAATTTTCCAAAGTTTACATAATTTAATGTAATCAAAGCTTTAAAAAGTTTAAAGTTTTATTGTCGGCTGAATTGGCATTTCCAAATGCATTAGTTCGACGTTTATTTTCTTCCGTCCGATATATATAAAAAGACCAAAAAAAAAACTGACGCAGTCAGTTTAGCTGAAGAGAACAGGTTTCTAAACATAAACATATTAAAATAGATGCAGCAAGTTTTGAGGTTACGTTATCTGTCAAAACATTCTACAAATCCTGTGCGGCAAACAGTAACTGCAGCTTTTAAATATAGTTTAGCACAAAATTAATTTTACCACGACGTTGGGATTTGTTTTAAGAAATGTGTGGCTCAAACCTCTCCATTATTATTACCATTATTATGACACAAACTGCTCTCTTTCACCTTCGCTGACTCGCTTGCTCCCTTCTCGTCCTCCACTTCCTTCCCTTTGCCACTCCTCTTTCTCCACTTCTCCCGCCGTATTTCCGTAAATTTCATTAAACGCTCACCCTGAAAAGCAAAGACTTTGTCAGAACACGTACACTTCGAAGGCAAGTCCCAGCCGGAGTTTTTCCTGGCCCGGGACGTCTTTAATACTCACCGACGGAAAGAGATATCGCTCTCCTCGTTGCCGCGATACACGTCGTGTGGCGAGACCACGATAAATTTTCCAGTTGCCGAAGTCGAACTTATGTATCTGTAAGTACACAACGTTGAGTTTAAGTAACTGAAAATGAAAATCGTTGCGCGTCAGCGCTTATCGATTGAACATAGCTCGCGTAACAATACGCAGCGCACATTACACGCAATAAATAACGTAACAATAACGATAACAATAATAACGTAGAAAAGATAACGCGAACGAGGCGCGAGTACCGACGAAACGATCCCGTTGAATGGGAAGCACGTCGCTCGTGAATTTGCGAGCGAGCGACGACGGGCGAGGAGGCAAAAGGTCTTACCAGCGGCCGACGGTGAAAAAGGGACGTTACGTCAGCCGTGCAGATGACATTTCACTGCCACTCACCGCGTACGCGACACTTTACCCGAGTCCGAGCCGTGCGCGCGATGACGATGACTCGGCACTCGGTAACTGCGGCCCGCGCCTTCACCTAGCCTACCTTTCCTCGTCAACGATCACCAGCTGACCCTTCCGACTTCGAGTCGACGAGCTAGGTGGACACCCCCGTGCCGCCGTTCGTTCACCGTACTCTTACTTCCTCGCGTCCTGCGGCTCTCCGCTGAGCTCCACGTCGCATCTCACCTGGTTTCACCGAGTGAACGACGCTGCAAACGTCGAGACTCGATAGGCGGCCACTTGTTGCCCGCCACCATGTACACTTCGTTCACCTTGTCGATCGTTGGTAAACGGATGGTCTAATAAATGTAAATATTTTGTTATTGATCGAAAGGAGAGAAAAAAAAGGAAGGAAAAAAAAAAAAAAAAAAAAAGTGGCGAAGAGAGAGCTGGCGCGATAGCGAAAGGCTCGATAAATCGAGCCAGGGGAATATCGAAAGGATATCAATCGCGATATTACCGCGGTGTACCCCGGACGTAAAACTCCCAGTGCTCGCCCGGTGGCTTTTGCTTTCCTTCGTTTTTTTTATACGCTTACTTCCATTGACTCCCAAGGCTCGTTCCTTCAAATCCGTACGTGTTTCTTATGACTCGATCGCCTTCTCGCACGAGTGCTTCGCGGCCTCTCGAAGTGCCTCGCGCTCGCTTAATTCGAGTACCGCGGAAGGAAACTGCGAAGCAAAAATACGATTTGTTACAATTTATTTCCGTAACCGCGACATCGATAAAAAAAAATAATTTTGCTGCTCCGTCCACGTAACGCGAATGCAAAAATTCGGCTTTACTTCGCTACGAAAGTATGTATATCATGCGGTTATCTTACATACGTTCTCGTACGCTCGATTATCAGAAAAAGCAGAGCCTCTGGCCCATTTCTTTCTATTATTCTCCTAAGCATCGTAGACGAGACAGACTTCGTGTGGCCATCTTTGTGACGAGAAGATTGTCAAATTAATACTGCCAAATAAAAAAGAAAAATTACTCAGTAAGAGAAATAAAAATTACTACAGTAATTAAAGTACATCGTTTAGAATATTAATATTTAAAATAAATATTCAACGTTTTTCTCTTTTTTTTTTAATACTTGAAATAAATAGTTTTCCATCCGGTGTGCCACGCAATGAAATAAAATCTGCGGCAACTTCACGTCGAACTCGGTAGCTGCCACTTTCCATTTGCACCGAAGGTCAAATAATTCTCTCTCGCGGCGTCTTCTGTCCTTTTAACTTGGATAATCGTTGAAGAAGGATGACGGGCGAGTGATTTACACAACCGGCGGTCTCGTACGATCGCAGGGTCGTTGACATCGCGAAACAATGCAATTCGCACTCGTCGAATATTACCTCGACGGAATACGGCGTTACATGCCTTTGCTCCACGTCGCGCAACAACGTCCCCGGTTCTACAGATCCGTCGCTAAGGAATCAAGAAAGCAACACCCCAATTTACAAGAAATGTAATAATACGTAATTTTATTGGCTCTGGAAATAACGCACAGGGGTATCCAAAGGGTCTTTTTCTTTTTTTTCTTTGTTTTTTTTTTTTAGCGATCGTAACTTAGAGCAGTACCTAAATGAAATCGCTTAAATGAGTAACGAATCGGCAAGTGATTAAACCGACTTGGAATAATAATTAAAAAAAAAAAAAAAAAACAATGTTTTCCACGCATTTAACATTTTGAATGTCGATTACACAACAGATTTTCAAATAAATTATCAACGCCATTTGCGAAAGGTTCACTTAATTCACCCACGTTTGCGAATTTAATCAGATCAATCTTAGCTAGTAGTCCAGTCGTTGCTTTGTCCCTTTTTTTTTTTTAAAAAACTATTTTTATGCTCTCGCTCGCGTACTCTCACTCTCTCTTTCTCTCTCTTTATCCTCTCACGTTTCCACCCTCTCCATTCCTACAAATTGAAAATTAAGAAATCTTCAGATGTACATTCTAATATTTCAAAATGACTTTTACATCAATCGTATTAAACCTTTTGCGTATTAATCTATAGATTGATGATCGTCCAAGCAATTCGTCCGACGAAGAAGCACGTTCGCACGTTATTTTTACTATAAAAAATTACATTCCATGTGCATATATCTTTTCTTTTTTTTCTTTCATCGTTTCAATCTCAATCCTGTCTCTATAAACCTGCAACTTTATTTTTACGTTATCACGAAGCAGTATTTTCACGCTAATTTTCACTTGAGAAATAGATTTATATCATATATATATATATATATATATATTTATATATATATTTGTATTTTATATCACAATTCATATTTAAAACTCACACGCAATGTAAAGAAACACGTATTTCGATCGTAATGTATTATGACATTTATATTTCGATAAAAAGAAACAAAGTCTTTCCTTTTCTTTTACTTTTTCCTTATAAAAATCTTTTTTTAAAATATTGCAAACGATTCAATTATTCTTACATTATATACACATAAGACGTCGGCTTAAAAAATATATATTTAAAATAAACAATTGTGAAATTAAAATATCAATTGTATAAGTTCATACAATTGTTCTTGGACGATTCAACATTGAAAACTATTAAATGAAACGAAATATTCATGTACATGTCTATATCGATTCATTTCTCGTTACTTCTATCGTACTATTATTTTCGTCGTTTGCATTAAACGTCGTATTGTTTTACTGAAATATCGCTACTATCCATTGTAACTTTCGCACTTACGGCGTCGATACGCGTCGAATAATATTATACATTTTGTTGAGTGTTCCATACCGTACGTATACCGGATATTTTTCGCGTATAATGCACATTTCTCGATGCTCGGACGACTTATAATATAATCGATAAACTTCGCAACGTAATTCATCGACGGTGCATGTACAAATAGAAACGATAAACTGGTAAAAATTATCATAGAAAAATGCGTGTGTGAGTTTTCAACATGAATATTCTGTTTCATGATTTGGATATTTATCAAAGTTACATTATGCTGGTGTACATTATTCGGCAAATATTTTTTTATTTGTATAAACTCTGCAAGCCCAGCTTACCATCGTCACAAATGCACTTTTAGGTTTATTTTATTCATGTACGAAATTGCTGCTTATAACTGTAGGAGTATAAGAGTGTCGATAAGTTATTAAGAAAGATTAGAAAATCTGTATTTCCATATCTATGCGATTTCTCTCTCCTTTTACATCCCAATCGGGACCACTTTTTTTTTTGTTTCTTTTGTTTTTTTTTTTAGAAAATGACGATTGATATTTTATTATACACTGTCTTAAATCGGCGCCACTTATTGCTTGATGTATTTAATGTAGCAACATTTGGGTTTTTTTCTTTTTTTTTTTTTTTTCTTTAATGTACATAAGGAAAAATAGCGACTTACACACTTTCTCGTCATTTTGACTCGTATTGGCGACTGAGACACACAATTAATTCGCGAGGATAAATAAATTAATGAGAAAATAGGCCTATATGCACGCGCGTTAATAAACGTGGTACCGAATTATATATAGTGGACAAACAATGTAGACAGGGTTACTTTACTGTAAGTTGAACCCTTTCACTGCGGTATTAGATGTGATTTTAATTCTTACAAACACAAAATTATGCGTCAATTTTACTTACTTTTACGTTGAGGTATAACACAACGTTCAAATTGGATTATTAGTCTCAATGCGATTTGTACGAAGAAAAGTTACTTTAGTTTACCTTTTTCTTTCTTTTCCTTTTTCCGCGTGACAAGTAAAATTACATCGTTACAATCATTACAAATTAATTCCATTGGCACAACTAATTTCTTTCGATTTTTTGTTTCCATTTTTTTTTTGTTTTTCTTTTTTCCCCTCAACGATAGTTCATATTATATATATATCAATTAAAGAAAAGTTTTTACCATTAAAATTCATGTGGGCCGTACGTAAACCGCAGCGAGCGGCTCATAATTTGTATCCCGCTCTACACATCCTGCCGTCTGCTTCATCAATGCAACAATCAAATACTTTAATAGTAGTCTGTATCGAAGTCGCATATTAATTAGACTGTGCAATGGCGCGCACAATTTTTATAATATAAGAAAAAGATTACTAGCTAGTAATATTTAAAAGTCATATATCAACTGCCAACACGAGTCTCCGAATTGATTGAATCACATATTCTGCCGAATGCGTACGTCTCTTTTTTTCACTTTTCTTTTTTCTTTTATCTGCGAATATATATTTGAGCTAGCAAATTTATTAATAGCCTGGAGAGTTATGCGTGCGTTTCGCGTTTGCACATCTCTTTTCATACACATATGCACGCGACAAAGTATGGGGTGCACAATCCTGGTATGTCTATGTGTATATAGCATGTATAGGATGTGAGCTGCGTGGACGGCGCTATGTACACCACTCCTCGGTCAGTCAACCACTGACAGACTAGTAGTCGACTATCGTCACTCGTACTCGGACACCCGTGGTTTCACTGGGAGTTTTCAGTTCAACGTGCCTAGCTCACGTCAATATATACCGTTGTATAATCTATAATAAATAATACAGCTTATATTACTCACGGATCGCACATGCAGGCGATTAAAAATTTCCGTGATGATCTAATTAGATTTTCTAGCTGATATTTAATTCAAATTATTTACATACCTGCATACAGATATGCTAGAGTTTGTCTTGGAATAGGAAGAGATTGTTCGTAGCAGCGACAGCTACTACATTTTCAGATGGGTGCCACGCAGTGTGAAGTATTTTTTTATTAAAGTCCAAACAGTCCACGCTAATCTCGTCCTTCTTGCGCTTGCCACCGGTGCACACCTACGCAGATATAAATAAATTATTAATTCAAGCCTTAATTATTATGCGCAATATAATTAATAGAAATAAAACGAAATCTCGTAAATGTGTACAGACCTTTCTTGGCTTCAGAAGAGTTTTCGGTTTGGCAATGTCGCGTGCTGCCTCTAAAGTAAGATCGCGTTTGGTCGTACGATCAAATACTCTGAAGAAATTGTTATATGAGCCCGTCATAATAGCAGAGTCATTACCGCTCCAACAACATTCAAATTTGTCAAAGATGCAGTCATTTTCATACAATGAACATAATTTTGATCTTAAATATTCGTGTACCTGTTGTAACAAAAAATTATGTCGACGATGAATATGCGAATATTCGTACGGATTATATGTATCTATTGTGAAAAATATATGTACATGTATTTATAAAATAAAAAAGATTATTACAAAAGATGCTTACGATAACGAGCTGCGCAAATGCATCACGTACTTTACGATCTCGTCTTTATAAAGAATGTGTGTGTATGTATATATTATATTTCTTATAAATATATCATAGTATAGATGGAAACTTACAGGATAACATTCGATTGGTTTTGTCTCCATTTGCAAGTCCCACACTTTTACGCTGAGGTAGTCTCTACTGATCATGTATCTTCCGGAATTACTAAGCTTTACATCGCTTATGCTCGAAATAATTTCAGAGAAAAAGCTTCTATTAGTTGGATCCTCAGGCTCCTCGAAGAGCTTACTGTGCTGATCGCAGAGAGCAGCAGATCTCATATCGCAAAGTCTAATAGTTCCTTTGCTACTACTGTACACCAACACGTTACATTCCGCAGGATGAAATTCTGCCGCAGTTATGACTTCCGTTAACTCTTCCATATTAGTTGGCTTAATGTCTACTATATCTGTATATACGATTAAGAAAATTATATATACGTATTTTAATAGCTACAAAAGATGATACATTCCTAATATTGTATAAAATATTATTTGCAGCGTAAGCAATACTGAAGTATTCTTCACTTCGTAATAAAAAAAAGGATACTAAAACTCTGGTCAGTTATCTCCAGGTGCCAAAGATTAATTCTAAGATCATCAGCACTGAGGTATGTCTCTTGATCACTGTTGACACTTATACTGTTTATATGATAGGTGTGCGCATTGGCAAATATCCTCCTTGGCGATGCCTCTACCATCAACTCCATTGGTTTTATGGTTGGCACCTACATGTAACGCGATAACATAGAATATATGTATAACGAACAACATTTTTTACACAATTTATATTCTTGAAATGCATTTTTTTAAAGTAGACTAAGTAATTAAAAATTTGACCCTTTTATCGTTGAGCGTTCAATATGCTTGATAATAATAATAAATTCGGAATAAAGTTAGCGTTAATAACCCAGAATCTTCCTTACCCTCAAGGCAGTGATGCAGGCAGGGTCGCGTATCGTGCCATTTTCCTCTTTTGTGTTATATCCCTCTACTCTTTTATCTCTCTCGCTAACTTTCCACAACTTGATTGTTTTATCGTTCGTGGAGAGCAAAAAGTGGGCAGGATTCTTTCTTTTTAGCCACCTAATTTTATTAATTTTTTCTTCTATTTCTAGTGATTTTAAATAATCGAACTCAGGTTCGTGGCTTTGGAAAGTGCTATACACATTGTATTCGCCTCTCCGTGGTATACTGTTTTTACTCTGTGCAAACAATTTATTATTTTCAAAAATTATTACTTTAAATTATTAAAACAAGTATTTTAACGTTTGGAAATTCAATTGTAACAATCCAAGTGTCACGCATTTAATATTTATAAGAATTTTATAATTCCTACATTTATGCAATCTTTATCGTCGCATAAGAACAAAATAAATCCAATTTTTACCACATTCAATGGAGAAACATTTAATCTAATAAACAATTAGACAAATACTGAATTATTAAGAGTTGTATAAATTTTAATGAAAAGATGTCAGAAAAACAACCAGTTCTAACGTCGATTTACATATATTGTGGATCGTGATATAAAACTCTCGCGAGAATATACATATAAATCGTGTATTACCACATGTTGCATATAACAGATTACAAGATAGCAATTTAAAATATTAATAATTATTTGTGCATTATAATTATTGTATATCTCTCGATCGCTAAGAGTGACAATTGGATTGTTTAACTAATATTTTAAGCAGAAAATGTTTCTGTATTTGATACTTGTCTATCTCTTTTTTTTTATTTTTTTTTATATTAATATTTTTTTATATTATACAGCTACACTTACAATGGGGTCTCTCTGAAAAATGACAACGCGTCCACCCTTGTCTCCTGTCGCGAGGAGATCACCATCGTGATTAAATTCAACGCATGAGATTATATCAGCTGCAATAAAAGAAAAAAATAAATTTTAGAACTTATATATTTTATAAGCAATTTTATGGAGAATATATAATGAAACTTGTAACTTTAATTTGAATAGAAAAATGTTTATGATAATAAACGAATAATTGAATCAAACTAGAAGAACGGCCTTGTGTGTGCTGTATGCGTGAAATAAATTTTGGATCACAAGATTGAATACACAAGAGATCTCAATGTAAAGGCATGATTCGCGACTAGTTCTTTGCCTTATTTTGGTATGTGTAAACTGATAAGATAAAAGACAAGATGCTTCTCTCTCTTTATCTCTCTCTCTCTCTCTGGAGCTACGTAACATAGGTCGAACTTGCCTTCCGTAACGTCGTCTTCTAAAGTTCCCTTCACTTGTGAGAAGCACCACTGTATGTCACCATTGCCTGTAATACAATATCAAGGGATTTAAAAATGTAATATCTTTTTCTTTCTCTTTCTCTCTTTACTAATTTGTCTCAAACTTGTAGACCAACACAATTTGGCGAATAATAGTAATAAAAATTGCTTTGAGACAACCGACTGCATTTTGTGTCTTAATTAAAAAAAATAAAAAAAACCACTGTGTTTTAGTCTGATAACAAGATTTTCTAGTCGCAAGAAGTAAACGACAAGAAATGGAAGTTAAAAGAAAATGTGGAGTATGGTAGAATATATTGCACAATGTGAATAATTCATTATTTTACAGATTTTGTAAATATATATATATATAAGATTCACGTGGACTCGTGAAAGAAAGTTGCATGCTTGCGCATAGTAAACGAGCTCCACGTGTGTCGAATGTTTAAATCATATACGTTTATGTAACTTGTATAAAGAAACCAAGTGTAACATAAAAGAAATACAATTTGTTAGTCTCGTTGAAATAATAACTGAGAAACAGCTTGGACGTCAGGATCTTCCTGACATAGTACAAAGAAATCAATCGCCCTCGAAATCCCCATACAGTGATAGGAAAGAAGAAAAGTAGCGTAACTCCTTAATTCGTAACGACTAAAAGGTTGAAAATAAAAGGAAAAAGAAATGTACAATATACAAAGCACGTGCGACTTGAAGCAAATAACAGTGAAAAGCGAATTACTGCATGTTAAGGAACAAAGCGCAAAGTAATCGCTATTCTAGCACTCCTGCTGTGCACCTGCGGCAAGGAGCACGAAAGAATGCGTGACAGCATTCGGTAATGCTTTTCCGTTTAATACGCCGACGGTGTTTCTCGAGAATAAAAAAAAGAGAAAAAAAGAGAGAGAAAAAAAAAAAAAAAAGAAAAAAAGAACAAAAAAATTACAAAAGTTTGGTAGCATTATTTCTCGAACCCGAAGGCAAACACGTAAAATCAGAAATTATCTATTGAAAAGAAACAGTTGTTCAGTCCTGGAGTCACTTGTTGGAACCGGGAGACACTGTGTATGAGACTGCACAACAAGCCCGAGCCAGAGCAAGGAGAAGCAAGGAGGAGGAGGAGGCGGAGGAGGAGGAGGAGGGGGAGGGGAAAAGGGACGCGGGAGACACGGGTGAAGACGATCGGCACGAGGTCCTCCTGCAAAGGTTGAGAGTCGATACGATTGCCGAAAGTGGAGTAGATGAGGGAAAGAGAGGTAAAAGTGAGCCTACTTGAGGTTTCGGCGTAATCCATCGTGTTTCTAGGCCAGTGCCGCCGTCGCCGCCTCCTCCGCCGCCGCCGTCGTTGTCGCAGAGGCTAAAGACGTCGCCGCCGCCGTTGTCGTCGTCGTCGGCGCTGCTACCGCCGGTGCCGCCGTCGCCGTCGCTGTTGTTGCCACTGCCGGCGACGGGAACATAGGTACTTTACCCTACCACAACGCGCACACAGGCAGAGTCCGGAGCACGGGCGCGCGAGGGACGCGTTATTACGCGGCAAGAAGGGAGACGCTCGGGCCGAGACGATTGGCACCCGCGTCCTCGATTTGGGTCAAGGTTCACCTCACCGCGGCGAGGCCAGACGTGGAGGCGAGAAGGCGAAAGGGCGAGATGGCGAGGAGGCGAGCTGTCCAGCGGGAGCGGGAGCAGGAGCGGGCGATAACGTCGCGCGTCGGTGGTGGCGCGCGGGACAACCCGAGTACGCACCGCCGGCCTCGGTCAACTTGCCGCCTAGGTACTCTGGAGTACTACTTACCGGCCATTCTCAACACGCGACACACGGACCGAGGGAGCGTTCACGCGCGCGAGTTTACTCGAGCTTACTCTCGGTACGAGCTCCAACAACGAGCGTACTCTCACGCTCTCTCTCCCTCTTTCGGGCAGGACACGTTTATGTGTGCATGCGCGCGCGCGCGCGCCACCACGAGCCGGCGAGACGAGAAGATCCGCTCGCTACGCGAGAAAGACGCTAAGATCCGGTCCGGGCGTCAGCGATCCTCCGTCACATACTTCGAGCCAGGCACCGTACCATAAAACGCTCTCACGACCCAACGCGGTTGCTCTCAATGGCGGAAGTTCACAAGCGCATAACCGCACAACACGACTGCGGAGTGACGTCAGCGCGCAGCCAGGTTCCGCTACCTTCGCGGTAACCACCATTTTACACGCGGTGGTCGGCCGCGGAGGCGCTGCCGGCGTATCTGCACTACGGCGCGCGGATAGTGCAAAATCCGCCATCTTTCAAAAGCGTAATCGCGCGATTTTTTAAAGCTGCGACTGTTGCGAAAATCAACCTGATCGTCAACCTAAATCTTTAACTTCGACACGTTCTCGCGACTAAAAAATAATTATTTTTCTAGATCGGAGACAGTCTGAGGTGCGAAATACACCCTACGCACCTTCTAATTCTGGCGAATGACCCGCTGATATAATAACATGAAGCAACACCTGACAAAACAAAGATCACTTGGCGAAAGCGTGTTATTTGGAGGAATTTGGCGTACAGCAGCGGTTGATCCGAACTATAACGTACACACGATATGTTTGCCGTGATATTTGTTAGCACACTGCTGTCCCAAGGAGAGAAGGTCGGCAAGAGAGACCTTCCCGAAAGAAAGAAATTTCGCTTCGCGTCTCGGGAAGCTGGGACAGATCGATCTTGTCCCTTTTTAGTTTCGAGAGCCTTCGCTCTCCTGAAAGATTTACCTAAGAGCTCCGCTAATTTGTCGTGCAATTCCTCGAGAGAAGAAAACAGCGGCGTGTTCCTATCCATATCCGTCCGAAGCCCGAGAATCCAGCCCGGAAGGGCTGTTACTCGTCGAAGGGCGATTCCATCGGCAGGCCCACGAGCTCGGGTTGTCCACGGTCGAAGGTCGAAATCGATCGCGACGACCGAGTTTCGTTCAACTTGACTTTTCACGGGGAGAAAGAGACGCGACCTGACGCCCGAGACTATCTCAAGGTGGTACCACCAAGTACGAGCTCACTTTGCCAAACGTATTAGAGTCTCTACGTTAATACCCTCGTACTAACGAGATTGCATCTCCACTAGGAGTTTCAGTGCTGCCGCGTACCGCGATAATACATCTCGGTTTTAAATAATTGTAGCTCGAAGTGGAAGGAGGCATGGGCATAACTTTCTTGCACGAAGATGCATTCAATTAAATATATATATATTTCTTTTTTTTTTTTTTAGACTGGATTGAATTATGTGCCGATAATTCAAAGATGAACAAAATGCAGTCTTTTAAAGCTTTCGACGATGCCGAACGGCCGAAATATGCCGGCGAACCTTGCAATAAATCTTTTGATTCCTCCCAGAATCGGTACTCACGGAAATAATAGCTGGGGAGGGCCGCGCAATTCGTGTTCTCCTCCTTCCGCTTGGCCTTCACGTAACGAACCATATTTTCCTTCGGATCGAAGCCGACGCACGCGATCTGGCGAATATATCCTCTTGCACCTCGCATATATCATCGAGAATTTATCAAGCTCGCCTTGGTAAGCAGCCCGACGACCGCGACACTCGCAGTTTTCCCGCACGACGACTGTAAACGAATTCCGACGAATCCTTTTAGTTTCACGCGCGATCCCGAGACCGGGAAAAATATTTACGAGCGAGCTATTGGCCACCCGCGAAATATGAAGTCACTTGTACGTAACGAAATGCACCTCCGATAAGGAAACGGCGGTATTGCAGAGTTTCTTTTCGTGTTCTTTTTCTTTTTATATTAACGCAAAGATTAAAAATAAAATACAGAACAAGCAAACTACGTATACGACATGATGTACCAAATAAAAG
Organism: Cardiocondyla obscurior; assembly: GCF_019399895.1. Classification (NCBI taxonomy): domain Eukaryota; kingdom Metazoa; phylum Arthropoda; class Insecta; order Hymenoptera; family Formicidae; genus Cardiocondyla; species Cardiocondyla obscurior. The sequence continues at coordinate 6,492,264 of NC_091873.1, read as the reverse complement.
CTAATAAAAGCCAGCAGTAAGCCAGTAACAAAAAGAGAAGAGAGATAAAGATAAAGAAATTGCATTATAGATTACATTCCCAAACGTGTTACTGTAACAAAACAGTTTGTTAAATCAAAGAAGATTGATGATTGAGTACTTGCTACACAATACACATAAGCAATTAATTTAAGTTCTCTATTAAATATAATATACTAAATACTCATTTTTAATTCTTTTTTTTTAATTCCAGAAAAGAATCGTTCTCTTAATAAGAATCGAGACCCGATGGCGTTTCTACAAACTCAAAGATAAGACTTCAGGAAAGAGAAATGTCGATAATCCGCACTTAACGCCCCAGAAAAAAAAAAAGGTTCAGTTAATCAGATATAGTTGGAGTTTCACGTGAGTTTCGAGGACCGTTAGATAAGCAGAAGAGAAGAAAGAGGAAGAAAATCGTCGACTGTTACTCACCGGTACGCTTGTTGACGGCGGTGTTGATCATGGAGCCGAGCTTCGTGAGGCTGGACTGCCTCATAATGTTGGAGGGACTCTTCATCCGTTTGGACGGTGGTACCGGAAGCGGGGTGGTCTTGGTCCGTGCCAGGATGGTACCGCTGTTCCGGTAGTCGCCGATTGAGCTCGACCCGGGGCACCGCTGGGGCGGAGCCCCCCATAGACCCACCACCCCGGCGTGACGCGTGATGAGCCCTCAGCTGGCTGGTCTCAGCTTCCTGCCAGCCGTTATCCTGCCGGCCAGCCTTAGACTCGTCCACCTTCGTCGTCGCTTCGTTGCCGCTGAAAAATTAAATATCTCTGTTAGTCCGCTTATCCTCTTTTTCTAAAGTCTAGGGACGATCAATCGCGTTTAATAACTCTGTAGACGACGCTCCTCGTTTATTAGAAAAAAAAAAAAAAGGGAGTTTTCTTTCCTCGGCGAGGTATCTTTTTTCTTATAAAGGGAACTACTTTCTGGATTCTCTATCGCGAGCGTGTTGTACATTTATCGTTCTTTATATTACGAGCCGCGTGCTCGCACGCATTTGATATTGTACGGGTATTTTTTTTTTTTTAATCTAGAATCACTTCGGATGATCCTGAAACTCCTCTCGTTTCGAATAACGTACGGCTGTGTGATGTACAAGTAAAACGCCACTTATTTGTGCGAGATGAGACAAGGCTGAAGAGAGAGAGATATTTAACGCTAATCTCCACTACCGGCGAATCTCTTATCTAACGATTCAAATGGTAAGGTCACTATATGAGCTAATTTGCGAACGGATCACGACTCGTGCGCGACGCGCTTTACATCGTCGTTCTTCAGTTAACGAGTGGAAATACGAATTATCGTAAATCATTTGCGAAAGAAAGGCTTGCTTTGTTACTAATAATAAAATTAATGTGAGCTAAATCGCCGTTGTCTTGAGAAGAATGTTTAAACTAATTTACCCCAAAAATCTGGCGCTGAATAAAAAAAAAAAAGAGAGACTTAATTATATTAACGGAAAAAAAAAAAAAAAGACTGAAGAATATATCAGAGGTAGTAAGCTAATATTAATACCGAGAAAAGCTTAGTAGCAGGTCATCTCAATGAATCTCTATAACTGCCTGCTTTTGTAAGACTTCAAAATACTTTTCTCTATTTTTTTTTCTTTTTCAAGAAAGCAGCACAATGAATTTACTTTTTACCTCGCTGGCGAATTTATCGAATTTATAAAAGTTTCCCATTGACATTTTACAAAAGAACAAAATAAAAAATACAAAGAAACTAATCATAATCTTCCTAATCTTTTTTTTCCAATTCAATACTACTCGTTGTTACACTCGTATTAAAATATATAAAGAAATTAGATCTTTAACTTTAACGTTTTCTTGATAGAGAACTTTTTAAATGTTCGCAGTATCACAATAATTTATCTTGTGCTTTCTTCGATCGAGTTTACGTTATATACAATTATAATAATGACTTATCGCGGCACCGTGGAGGCTTTTCGCCAACTTTTTCAAGAAACCCCAAAGTCTAAACCTCGCTGTTAACATAATTACATGACGTAACGTCGTTCGTTCGGGCGTTAATCTGCAAAGTTTCACGATACGTTTGTCGTTAATCATCTTAATTGCGCAATCGTCAAACATGTGCGCAATAAACTTGGAGAACGTATCGTGTTTAGATTACCGTAGCCCAGAATCGAAAGCAGGTGCGACTTTTAACGTAAGGTGGACGAGCGAGGATATTCAAGAAGATATACCAGAGGAAATCGTCGCTTATGGAAGGCAATCGAGGTACAAGGGCTGTAACACACAAGGAAAAGGATTGTTTTATGTTCAATAAATTATTTAAAAAAAAAAGAAGTATATGCGCAAAGTATTACTGCATTTGAAATAATTATCTCAAGCGACGGTGTGAATCTGTTATTCGGTGATGCACGTCGCAGGTGCAACGGACGATTGGAGGAAAAAACGTAGCTCGCGTTGCCTCGGCTGCTTCCCTTTCAGGTTGAGACGCAAATCGACACACCCTCGAGAGCAGTCTGCCACGGTCGAATAAAACGCAACGTACAAAAACTTCCATTAATCGAAATATATCATAAAAATAGAATTTGATCGACATTGTAACTGGCTCTTTTTTTTTATGGCAAAAATAACGGCATATTATTAGAAGAAAAAATTCACAGGAATTCGACAAGGATTCGACGTGATATATGTAAAGGAAAAATAAATGAAACGAGGATATACATTAATATAAAATATACATACTCGAATGCGTTCTCAGGTGAAGAACACCCTCCGAATCTCCCTCCCGCGCAGAGTCGATGCGTGCCGATTGAGTTTGAATGAAGCTCTAAGTGGAAAGCGACGCGTGTCGGCTTGCGTCGAGAGAACGTGTTGGCTGCGTGCCCTAAAAAGAAAGCGGCCTTTGTAACGTGCATCGTAAAGATCGTGGAAGGATGGTTCCGCGGCGGCGGGCCAGAGTCGACCGGCAGGCCGGCCCGCCGTATCTGGGTTAGACCGCGCCGCTGGTCGTTCGCCCGGTCGGTTCGTATCTACGCGGAAAATCACCTCGCCGCGACTTTCGGCAGGCCGGAAACCTTCGCGCGGCGAGGTCGAGAGGCAAGACTCACCCGGCGGCAGGATCGACGGAGTCCTCGATGACGATGCGCCGAACCCGTTGACTGCGTTACGCCACTGCGAGCGGGCGGCCTCTCCTTTTTCGTGGGAACGCGCGCAGGAGTCAGGACGACGTCCACGACGCCACGTACGTCCGGCTCGGTGGCCGACTCGATGTCGATGACTCCGAGGGTAATATCCTCCGGTTAGGCTCCGCGAGAGCCGCGGCCGGTCTCCCCGACGCGCTCGCGGTAGTCGCAGGTGCTCTTTTAAGGTAAAGCGGCCGCGTGCGGCATCCGCCAGTTGCCTCGACGATACCGCTACGCCGCCGACACCGCTCGGCGTACGTGCATCACTCTCTCCCACGCCGATTGATGTTTACTACTGACCGCAAGTGCTCGCACTCGCGTACTCGCACCAGTCGAGCACGCCGAACCGAGTCGAGCCGAAACGACGGTCGTCCCGCCTCGGCTAAACCATGAACCATTGACACGATGAAACGACACCGTGTACCGTCGCCGTAGCACGGCGCATCGCGTGGTACTTCACACTGCATGAGCGAGCCAGACGCCGGCAATCGCGCTTCTTTTTTTTTTCTTTTTTCTTTTTTTTTTTTCCACCAACAGCTGCGTTTTATTTACACAAAAACTTAAATACACAGACAATATTATTACATTTTTTTAATTATTAAAATTATTAATGGGTTTCTTGTAAGAATATAAAAACTTAATTAATATTTTAGCTTATTCAAAATGTGAACGCGTCTAACGATTATATTCTAATAAAGTTTGCAAATTTAAATTTAATAATATGCGGTAATTAAATATTTATGAAATTGGCTAAAATGAATTGCATGTTAAATCGAAAGAACTTACCGAGTTGTACTTTTATTGAACAATAAAGGCTTATCGGTAGTTTATGTTAAGATTAACATATGACGTTCTTTTTTTTTCCCCTCTCTTTTTATTCCGTCTTACCATTTCTTTAAAATCGTATTGATATAAGCTCGGCTGCTGCATTGTTCAGTTCTGCTTGTTACGTTCTGCGAATAAACCTTAGATTGCTCCAGAACATATGCATAATAACCTTCGACGAGGCATACTTCTTCATATAGATCTTCCGTAGACATTTCGACGATGCTCGCACTTTCATTCAGTAACCATCGGAAACTCCTCGGCAACATCTTTTCGAGCAGCTCGAAATTTTTAGACTTCACGCGACTAAAATTACAATGGTACATCCAATAATCTTTGAACGGCCTGAATAATTTAAGAACGTTATCCGAATTCGGGCTTTCAGTCGAAAGATAAAGGGATTCGTCGACGGTGGATCTACCATCAACTTTGGCGAAGTTATCAGACACAAATGCGTTAATACTGGAACTAAAAATCTCTGGATTACGAACTTCGGACGTGTCTGCCGAATTAAGTTCAGTCTCCTTCGTGTAACAGTCGCCTTTGCTTGGACTTTCTATATCGAAACAGGTGTCGTCTTGCTTAACAAATTTACCGCTTGCGTTCCGGACAAGTTTCCGCTTTCGTTTCTTCGACCAACTTAATTCTTTTAATGTTAGAGCTTTCATTTCCACGCTTGACAGACTTGTGTTGTACGTTTTACAAAACTCGGACGATAACAATTGCGTTTGCTCGCAAGTATTATCTTTTAAGCGTGCATCGTTGTCCTCACTTTCATTATCACTTGGGCGTCTGTCTGGAATTGGTAATTTACCGTCTGGGAGAATTTCGTTAAATATAAATTCATTAGTTGACGCTGACGTTGACGGTAACTCAGAATTGCTTTTTTCACATCTGCCTGCGATTGTATTCCGTATACTGTCGTAAAGCTGCCTTTTGTTTAAATCAATATTAACTCGGCACGGTATCTTTTTATGTAGATACTCCAGAAAGTCTTCCCTTTTCTCAAGGCACAGATTTTTTATATCCACTTCCTTGCAATTTTCTACCACGTTATTGTCTTTCAAATCTTTCACACTCGTGATTTTCGCTTGCTCGAAAAGTGGTACTGCTTTCTCAATAAAGTGCAAATTTGAATCAATCGAGTTTAATTGAATATTGTATTGCAAAGCTAATTTGTAGATACTAAAATAAAAAAAAGCAATAATCAGTTATTTATCATAACAATGTTTTATAATATTTTTTTCCTTTTTGGCACTGCTTACCTTTTCGGTTTTGTCAAGTATCCACTTTTTGTTAGCGAATAATCCTTTCGAAGCATACTCGGAAGATCGTATAAAGGATGCTCTAACAATTGTTGAAGATACGAGTGGCTCGGCGTTAATGTTGGAGAAAATTCATTTACCTCATTCAATGGTAAATCGATCTCGTTTATGCTCGTAATGCATTCTTTCATTGCGCCAGCAATATCACGCGGTATCAAATGCTTGTACGTAATTATTTCGGGTTTCTCTCTATCTGATTTAGAACCAACAGACTCTAAAAATCTTATGTACAAACTATTAACGTCTGGTAGGTTTGAATTATATTTTAACTTGGTGGGATAGTGCGCATTAATTAAAACAGCTTTTCTGCATTCGATGTATCTTTGCCATTCCCGGAAATTAAATAGTTTTATGTCGCAAAGACCCTCGTCACTAATTGCACTGAAAAATATATTATAAATTAGCAGAATTACATGCCGCGTATTAATATTTGATGACGTTTCATGTATTACCGAATATTTTCTATATACGTACCTATTAATTTTCTCGGCAACATTACTCAGTTCATTTTCTGTAATGCCATCTAAACACAGTAACGTTTTCAGCACTACGATAATAAATGCCATAGCACGGCCTTCATAATTAGGAATATAAGATACTTTATCGAACGTCATTTTCGGAGAAGACAAACTTACTAATCTTTCCACGTACGACGATATATTTTCTACAAATATTATAACATGTGTATGCTTATGGAAAACAGATGTTAAATAAATTTATACAATATATTCATACCTGGTAGTACTAATTCAGTGCAATATCGATTAACAAGTGATAAAAGATCGGGACAAATTATTTTCCTGACACCAAGAAATTTCGCCATACGTCCGATAACACTTCTCATACCCTTATGTGTTATGTCCGCGGCTCGTGATAGAAACTTTATGTCATTATTAGTTAAAGATATTTCGGGAGGTACCAAGTGATCTAGTTTATAATAAGATAAATGTCCTTCTCTTCCATATCTGTAAAAATATATACATACACGTGCAAAATGTATATACAAGTACATTATTATAAACTAAGTTCATAAACCCAGAAATAATTTTTTAACACACGATAAAATACAACAGAAATATGAATAAAAAATATTCAATTCTACAGTATGCATTTAATTATGATTTTTTACTTATTTTTTAAAATTAGTTTAAGCAAATTTACCTTATCATATCACTTAAATGTATATCTTGTTTGTGAATCCTCAAAGCCAGATACAAAATAGCCCATAATTTTGTAGGTGTAATCGACTCTGGTCCCGTTTTATATCGAGTTGTTACATGACTCTGTTTGTATCTGCCACGTTTGTGCTTTGGTATTTTTTTCGCCATATTCTTTACTTTAGTAGTTTCCTTTTTGGCAAAGGAATTAAATTCTATTCTGTACGATATAAATATACATACGTAAATATCATATATAACGATAGATATAAACACTTGAAAATATTTAAAGACAGTAGAAAGTACAGTTAAAGGTTTTGCATATTTTTAAATATTGATTTCTTTACCTCGTGCTGTCGCAAGATTGTTTTCCACTAGATTGCACACTGTAGACACTTTGACTAAATGAACTAACCGCATCTCCTTCCGAACTTATTTGCGATTGCACATACCTATCATAGTCTGCATTAATCATAAGTTTCTACATAAAAAACATATTATATTTGTAAGAAACATTTTAAAGATTAGATAAATTAGTAGTTACATATATTATTTATAAAACCATACTTTATTCCTATTTAATTGTTTTGTGGACGCTTCTTCGTTTGGATAAGTAGAAGCAATAGATTCTGTTAAGCTATTAGCTTTCCTTTTTCTGCCTCTTTTTTGTGATAAAACTTTACCGTATATAATTTCAGCATCCCTATAAAAATAAATTATGTCCTTATCAATTATTCTCAACAGCATTAATTTAATCTTAATTTAATAAATCGATTTTTGTAAATATTTAATTAAAATATTTAGAAAAAAAAAAATACAAATCAGCTAAAGCTATCTGACATTTTATAGTACATAAATAATATTTAATAACCTTATTTTATATCTTCTGGATAGTTTTGGCACCTGTTTCTTATTTGCAGAAATAAAGGCTATTTCTAGCTTTCCTAAATATCGTGCCCACAATTGTAATACTGTTACTTTTATGTCATGTGATACACCAAGTTCAATAAGTTCATTTGTTAAACCAATTAAAACAAAATTATACAATTCCCAAGATGTCCATCCAAGCTCCTCATCTGTAAGAAAAAACATAATCCATTTAAGTAAAAAGAAATTGATAATAATAATTATTATTATCATTAAAATGTATTTCATATAAAAATATAGTCAAAATAAATTTCTTTCAAAATATATAATTATAAACCTGTTTTATCAATCTTTATACTGCGAATTTTTGTCTTTCGCAATCTCACATTACTTTCTATGGGAAATTCTATCTCCACTTCTTCCCCGGCATCCTAAGCAAACGAAAAACATTAAATATACAGTGCCAGATTTTTTTTTCAAACCATATTGACCTGTTTGTAAGGATGTTACCTGGCTTTGCGTTTGACATGTTGTGCAAAAAAGATATCCAGATATTTTATAAAAGTCGTTCGAGCCACAAACCGCGCATTTGAACATTTTTTACGTATATGTCAAAAGCTGTTGCACCAAATGTATTAACGTATATATACAGAACTACGACAGCAATAGGTTATAACCTATCAATATAAAGATACTTTTGCCTCTAGTGACCGATAATACATATTTCCACACATGCTTTATACTTTTCCTCATTTATCTCTCGTTTAAACAATGTTTCTTTTCCTCTTTTCATATAAATCTATTAATTTCTTTCGGAAACAGTCACCGTCAATTCTAACGAAACACACTCCGAAGTCCGAAACAAAATATAAACGTGAAAAATAGGTTATGTTTAAACACATATTACACGTGGCTGACTGTTACATATTGCAGTTTTACTTCTAGACTGTGCTATAACGGAAAATATTTTCGACGTAACAATTCGAACGATTTATCGAGATTGAGAGATACAGAGATGACGTAGAAATTTTTCGCGCAGCTTAAAAACTACGAAGGAAATATTTTATTGAAGAAACTTTATTCTCGTAGCTTACTGTATCATTTTTTATATAAGTATTTACTGTAGGAAATGATTGGTAATTTTGTACAGAAGTGTTAAAATTCGATACGCACGCTGCTGAAATATTATAATCGAAACTGCTTTACGCTACAGATGAAATTTACATATGAGTGACACTGTCGGTGTTAAAATCGACGCGCGCGCTTCAAAGTAACTGTATGCTTAAACTAATTTCTTTGCCTCGAAGAAACTCTTAAGATGTCTCATTTGCCACGCGCCCATAATTAACACAACTACGGTCTGAGTCAGAGACCACCAAAATACACGGCGATGAGTACTCTCGGACGTCTGCCTAAAGCGTTCTTCTCGATACTGAAAATATAAAAAAAAAATTTTTTTATACATTAATCTCGCACAATGCTCTCTTCTCTCTTTCATAATACGATCCGAGATATTGTTTCGTGTAAAAACTCAGCGTTTCATACCCTTTGGTAGTTTTGTTCCTTAGTTATTTGTCCGACTTGATCTATGAGCTGACGTATTCTAAGCTGGAGTTCTGACAATTTCTCCTTCTGCGCTACATTGGCATAATCGATTGCATGTTCTCCTACTTGAATATCAAGATGTACTCTCTGCAAATGCGATATATTTTTTAATATATAACATTTGTGTCTTTTATATTGTTTTTTTTTTTTAACTTTTTTTTTATATTTTATTTTATATATAATAATAAATGTGCAATATATAATACATATATATATTTTACCAATTGAGTTCCACTGAACCAAGCTGTACTGTTTGAATACATGCAAATGACATGTTCTCCAGGAGTATGCGAGGTGAAAGATACTCTCCCTTCAGAGCTATATTTCCTAGATACCATAGGTTTGTCATCCGGATCTCTAACTACGACGTGCATGCCGACCCCAGGGCTACTTGGCATGAAACCACCGCTCCTTGGATCGAATAGCTCCACTTTATAATTGACTGAAAGTCAGAAATAAAGAGAGCTTTATCGTACAGTGAGTAGCAAGACGAAATTGATAAAGTAAATTTGTTCTGCATTTTTGTCAACGATACTCGAAGGTAATAAAATAAAAATAAAAATACAATAAATTACTATAAACTTGAAACTTTACCGAAAACCGTGGTGTCGTCGGGGATCTCTTCGATAAAGCATTTCCGCTCAGTTTCACCGATGTGAAAATACAGGCCCGTGCCGAACTGAAGCGCGCATAAGAAGACGAGAAAAATACTCGCGTGATATTTTAACATGTTTCGCGTGGCAGAGCGTTGCCAGTGAGCTAAGTCAATAATACGAGATCACGAATGAACGTACGCACGCATGAGAAACCGGACGAGAGTCGGCGTGAACCGGTGAAACCGGAGCAGACGGAAGTGGCCCAGATGGATACTACACGTCACCGTCCGAAAAAGCGGAGAACCAGCTCCCGCGAGCACCACGAAGAGCCTCGAGGACGAAGCTTTTGACTCGTCGATAGCTTTACACGACGGACGTTACGTCGGCGAACGACGCATCTGCAATTATGCGCTCCGAAGTGATCTACTAAGCCACGCGTTGACGTATCGCACGATTCACGGTGACAGCGGTGACGCCACCTAACTTCTCTCTGGTCGCCATCGCAAGTAAGAATGGCGGTCGAATTCAACATTTTGTTTCACGATCACGGCTGTCTCTCTCTCAAAGTTATTCGACACGGATTAGCGTTCTCGAGTAGTTTGGTACGGTTTTTTTTTCTAACGTGTGTTTGAATTCTTTTCAGCGAAAAGAAAAAAGTGAGGACTTGTGCCGAAAGTGTTTTTTTCTAAAAAGAAAACTGCGTGTGTACGTTCACTCGAGATTGCGCGAGAGGATCAGTTCGTCAGTCGAAGTCTTCGTCGAAAATGGACCCGTTTATATTGGCATTTTTCGTTGGAGTCGCTGCATTAATTTTTGTATGCGTCACTCTACACAATCTCATGCAAGGTAGATTTTTACTTCGTAAATCGTTATTATTTTTTATAAGCCGGGAATTGTTTTACATACGAGACCATATGGTGTAACTTTCGTAAGACTGCCTGTTAACTTAACCTCTAATTTGTGATCTGCTAGTTTAATATTCCATTTTCGTGTAATAAATGTGAAAGAAAGACAGGATAACGCCCCAAGTGGGAATCATCTGGGCTTGATATAAATGGAAAGCAACTAACATCGATACATATTAATTTTATTTATTCTACAGGTGCCCGAAGAGTGGAATATCAAGCTGCTCAAATTCTAGCAGCGGAAGCTGCACGAGTGAGGCAAGCAGATGCTGTGAGAAATGTCAGACGTCGTATGTTGAGAAACGTGAATCATCGATTTGAGGATGATGACGGGCAAGCTGACCAAGAAAACGACGAGGACGGAGACGACAAGGTGGAGACGTCGGATCAGAAGGTAGGAGCTAAGAAACGGGCAAAGCTAGCCGCGAAAGCCGAGAAAAAGATTCAGAGAGAGGCGGCCGAACGAGAAAGGGAAGAGCGTAAAAAGCGAGAACAGTATTTGCAAGAGGAAAGGGACAAGCAGGCAGAGAAAGAGCATGCCGAGGAACTACGAACAGTTGAAGCTGAGAAAAAAGCTAGGGAGGAGAAGGAAAAGCGGGAACACGAAGAATATTTGAAGATGAAGGAAGCTTTTAGCGTGGAGGAGGAAGGCTATGAACAGGAGAGCAGCGAAAGCGATAACTTGCTGCACGAATTTCTCGCGTACATAAAACAGAACAAAGTACTAATTTTAGAAGATCTAGCTGCGCATTTTGGATTAAAAACAGCCAGCGTGGTGGAAAGAATTCAAGAGCTGCAGGCTAATGGGAATCTAACTGGCGTAATTGACGACAGAGGGAAATTTATTTATATAGCGGAAAATGAGCTTGAAGCCGTGGCCAAATTCGTACGACAACGTGGTCGCGTTAGCATTACTGAATTAGTTGAGAATTCGAATAATCTTATCAATTTAACTCCCGTTGAGAGCTGCAGCGTTTCAGCTTAATTAAATTAAATAAATATATAAAATTCTAATTATAAATTTTTTTATATAGTTTTATTGAAAATATAATTATGAATTCGAATTGTTCCTAACTAATTCTTAACTTTTGTTTTTTTCTTTTTTTTTTTTTACCAATAATTCTGTTTCCATCTCCATCCGATTTTTTTTTACCTTCTAATTTCACGCTTGACGAAGCCATTTTCATCAAGTCTTATTACTTTTTTTTTTCTAAAGAAAAATAGATGAAACTGTTAAGTTAATCGTTAGTTTTAAGTTAAATATAATTTTGTAAGTTGTAAATATTGTATATATTTGTACGAAATGTAAAGTTTGAAAGCCTAAGAGAATAAAAAGTAGAGTATATGTATAATTTAAATACATTGTATAATAATTTATAGTTTTTTGTTTATAAGTTTTTTAAGGCGATGAGTTACGACGATATTGTACGATATATTTCGCTATTCTCATTAAAAAATTTATTAATAATATCTAACAGCAGGAAGGAATTTTACGTCGATGCGCGGTTCTGACGACATGCGGACTCAATGTTGCATCAGATTCTAGTTTGCCTTAAGCTGCAAGTGTTACACGGGTCGATTCTCATTTTCTCCCGAGAATATATTATAATTTATTTCGCAGTGGGCACAGCACTAACACGACATATATTTATATATATACGTATACATACATCGCGCTTGTAATTGCAAATCATTAAATATCCGGTTTTGGACTATTTTTCTCAATTCGACTTTTGGAATAAAATACAAAAAGAAAATTAATGCGGCAACTCTTGAATTAACTCGATATATAAAAAATAAATTTAAGCAAATAAAGACAAACTACTTGAAGAAATTAATTCATTTTTGTATATCGAGTTTGACTTGGTCATTAGCGTACGTTCGTTTAGACAACAGGTACCCCCACTTAACGGTAATCGAAGACTGAAGAAGGGGATTGACGAAGGCTATTTAAGAACGAAAGAAACGACAAAGCCCCCGACAGTCTTCTTGTGCGATTCCGTGTAACGTTCGGTTCGAATTTCTTTCGAGATTAATCAAGCGGTCCTTAACGGAGAGTGCGGTCGTTAAAATTGATTAAACATTGGTATTTTACGAGATCGAGATCGCTCGAACTTTGCGGTTGATCGTTGAAAATCTATGTGTCGATGAGGTGCAAAGTTTTAGATTGTCAAGGCAATTCCCCGACATTTTTACCCAGCGTCAGGTAAGAGACGAATATATACCTCATGACCCACCCGGGAGACATAGGTAGTTCTAATTATTTTGAACAAGAAAGTCCTATACCATTTTTTAATATGGGCGTTTATTTACGAGAAATCAACGTTTGAAAATTTATTATATCTGACTGAGAGCGAGACGATGCGACGACGCGCGAGCGAGCGGTGCGGCGATACGCGAGGCGTGGTTTAGGACATCACGCGAGCGAGACAATGCGATGACGCGCGAGTGACATAATGCGAAAACGTGCGAGCGAATTTAAATACAATCGCATCGTGTCACTCGCGCGTCGTTGCATCGTCTCGCTCGCGTAATGTCTTTAACCACGCCTCGCGTATCGCCGAACCGCTCGCTCGCGCGTCGTCGCATCGTCTTGCTCTCGGTCGAATATAATAAATTTTCAAACGTTGATTTCTCGCAAATAAACGCCCAAATTAAAAAATGGTATGGGACTTTCTTGTTCAAAATAATTAGAACTACCCATGTCTCCCGGGTGGGTCATGAGGTATGGGACACCCTGTATATATATATATAAAAATATTGAAAAAAATTTGATGGATAACAAACGTATAATTTTTACAGGTTAGCTAAAAATCTTGGTAAGCGCAAAGGAAGCCGGCGGGGTAACGCTGGAAATCGTCTTGAATTACTAGTCTTGGTCCATCTGCATCACGTACCGTAGAGTACGTACAATAAATATACTGAATAATACTTTAGAAAGGTAGAAAACAGAGGAGAGAAAGAAGTTAAGAGACGGTACAATTAAAATATTACCGTTTTCTTCCTTCTTCTTTTCCTCTGCGATAAAAGTAATCGATTGTTTGCGCTAATTAAATTTCCTTTTCTAGGTATCATTCGATAAAATTTCGTATAAACTACCTCCGAGCCATTATTCATCATTAATGTGGATTGCTTCAACTAATTTGGTTTAATCAGAAGCTTGGGAAAACAAGGAAACGATTACCTATTACGTCTAAAGTTTACAGATAACTTGCAAATATGGTTAAAGGACCTTATCAGGAAGTCAAGTATGTATACTCAAATCAATAAATATGTAACAGAATCACGTTTTATAATCTTACGAGTTTCGACGATAAAAAAATAATTATAAATATCTTATGAAAACGCAGAAAAACTAGTTGCTAATTTTAATTGCAAAAATTTAAGGAAAGATAAAGAAAGATGCACGTCGTCATCGGGACAGCAGCAGCAACAATATCGTCAGCAGGCGTTGAACGGACGAAAGGACGACAAGTACGGCTCATGGGGACCGATTTTTAAAAACAAGGAAAATTTTGTCGACATGCACATATGTTAATTCCGTTCCTCCGCTGCGACGTATTCTACGAATTTTAAAATGTGTAAAATGCTAAGTGCCCCGCTTACAGAAGCGGTTCATGATAAAATCATCGCGATCGATCGAATATTAAATAGCATTAATCACGTATCCTCAATCGGTGGCGTAACTTGAAACTCGCGGGAGTCTATCTTTCTTATACGGCACAATCTAATCTGAATTTATATCTCGAGTACAATTGCGATAAAGAATATATGAAAGAATATGCAGACCGTAACGCACGTAGGAAAAAAAGTCTTGTTAAATTTAATGATAGGAACGTTTCAACACGATTTATATGCGCTTAGTTATTTTCGCTTTGTGATAATGGCTTTATTTTCTCTGCGACAATAATATTTCGTAGCTGCGATTAAAATGATATTGAAAAAAAAATATATTGAATCTGCAATAATGATGATAATAGCTCGGAGGACGTTGATGCACTTTGTGTCAACTTTGTTTTATTTCGCTTTAATCCAGATAATCGCAAAATGCTTGGGTATATTATATTAATTATTCATTTATATATTATATGCATGTGAAGGTTTACGTATTATATGAATTTTTCAAGTAACTGAATAAAGGTGTATTGTAACAGTTAGATGTATAATGCGTTAACGTTACGTCGCTAACGAGTGATGTGAGTTATTTTTGTTGAGCGCTGTAAATCAAACGATATACCTATCAGGATTAATGAGAGATCAAACCGAAATGATAAAGTATATACCTCCGACGAAAAATAGGCCACTCGTTGGCTCAGAACAATACAAAAAATTCTACATATATTGAATTAAATTACATTTTTATGAATATGTATAAAAAAAAAAAAAAATTAGTAAGTAAGTCGTATTTAGGAAGCATAAACATATGCATATTATATTTTTTCTCTCATTTAAGTATATGAGGGGAAGTGACTCGAGATGGGAGGCACGGGAGAGTGGAGGGTGGTGAAAGGTAGACGCGATGCAGACATCAGATTATGATTATGGATATTTTTATATAAAAAAACAGAAGAAAAAAAAAAGGAAAAAAAATGATAAAGTCGCTTTCTAGCTGATCTACGATACCGCGCGAAGTTGGCGCCGTCAGAGGTAGATGGCAAGTCGATCGTACGAAAATCATGGCTACGCCGCGTATGGAACGATGTGGAGGCAACCGTTTCCCGGAGTGCGCAGATTCGTTTCGAAGTCGGGAGAAACAGGGGAGGTCTGCGGAAGTTCTACTCCCGGGTACTCTATATACATATTTATTATTTATTTATTTATTTCTCCGTTAGTTTTAATTATTTATTTCGTTAATTTATGTCGCCGTGCATATTCGCGAGCATCTAGAATACGGTTTCTTCGAGCTTCGCGCGTTCAATTTGTATGTCCGTTACGTTCGTTCAACGGCGCTCTACTCACCGGGCCGTCTCTCGAAGACAAACGAAAGTCGAAACCGAGACAGAAGTGCATTTACCACGAGGAAATCGAAAGGGGAGGAAAAGACAGACGGTGCACGTTGTCGTATACGCACGGAACGCAAAAATCTCACGAGAAGTCGACGGCCGTCCGACGCCCCGTCGCTGCTATTTCGAGGCTGGGACATACCGGTGAGTTTTAACGCTTTTCACAATCACCTCGAAGAGGTAATCAATCGCCATTGCCAGTAATAAAAACTTGTAAAAAAATAATGGAGAAAAAAAAAATATATAAACATATTAAATATATATTTATGTTCCATATCAATTTAATTGATTAATTAAATTAATATATGTCAGTACTTTATAATCTATGCATATGTATTTATACATATACATTATTATAATTATGTAAACATGCTGTGTAATCTAATAATAGACTGAAATGCAGTTTCGGATGCTGATCGATTCCTCCAGGTAGCGATTACTAATTCTAGGGCGTGACTTGGACGACGTTTTAATAATTTATTTCAAGGAAAATACTGTTTTCAAGGAGATCTGCTTTGTCGAAGAGCTAGATATAATTATGTTTCAACATATATGTGTTAAAACGACATGTACGTATAACAGCTAGTTAGTGGCAAGTGATAATCGTGATAAAACTAGTACTTTTGAATCTAACGATGTCCATCATTTGCTAATGATACTCTAATAATTTTTCCTCAGTTTCATTCATATCGCATCATCTCGTGCGTTGACTAGATATCAATATATACACCTTAATTAGTTATTAACATGATGAAGTGATTCTCAGGTCTCTCAGTTCTTTGTCATTTTGCAGATACGCCTTTTGTCGTCTCGAGTATATTAAAATTTGAAAAGGAAGGCGAGGGAACACGTGGATTAAACTCGTAGCTCGACGGTCTCTATTTCTCCCAGACCGGAAGTCCGGAAGCTTATTTGCTGGGCGCGGGATGATTCCTGGTGTCGAGGGATGCCTCAGGAATCTCGCTGCTTCCTTTCGTCCGGTTTCTTCACGCTCGTTGCATCCGTAGGTGTCACACCGCTATTTTTATCTACGTTCAACAGCCATCCGGGAGGGTGAAGGCGCGGGATGTAGCTACCCTCTCGTATCGAGCACGCGCTCGCGAGTCTACTTTTTCAATTTCCGCTCATAGACCGAGTCTTTTAATTCATTAATTAATTCGTCGCACAGAGCGTCAACGCGGCGATGTCTTTTTTCATCTATCGATGGATCACATCAACGCGTGCTGACTTAGAACACTTAATTCATTATCATCCATCGACTCATCTCGTCGATGGTCTAAATACTTGTTATTTACTTCAGTTGAATCTATTCGTCACGCTGTTCTTAGACTATACTATAAAAGGCTCATCAGAGATTTATTTCTTATTTGTCTGATGGAAACGCAGTAGGCCTGTGCTGAATTAAACTCACCCGCACTTGCGCTTACGAGATTATTTATTATAGTTGTTCGCAAGCTCTCATTGTGCAATAATTTCATTAGTCAGAATTTCTAAGGTCAATTGTTTAAAATTGATCATGGCCCTGTCTTTCTAGTTGCGTCTAAGTCCACTACGTTGATGTGAACACGCGTACGTTTCCGTGCAGACAGCAACCGATAACTCGAGAACGTAACATATTGTAAACGTAATCTAATCTTTATCGGTGCGCTTTGCACCAACACTTGCTTCTGCAGATATGTTGTGTGAAAATTTTCTGACGGAACGTAGAGTAAAACGGATGCTAACGTATCTCGCCTCTGTACTATCCCACGTTACTCTTTACCCTCGTTGCTGGCACGATCATCGCGTGAATTCGTGTAAATTATTTTCTTCCGCGATTCTATTACTTAACTTACTTCGCACCGGCGACTTAACTTCAACGAGATTATTTGCAGAATGCACATCGATTGCCGTACAATATTACATGCTAAGAAAATTAGCTTTATTAATCTTTCCTTTCATTCGTTAACAGGGTCGTGGAAGCGTACGTGTAAAAGAAATGAATTCAATGGACTCTTCAAGTAATTAACGAAACAGAAATTAAAGAGGAAGTTCACCGGCAAGTGTGCCGTTTGTAAGAGAGCCTAGCGACAGATCTGGAATACCCTAAGTACAAAATAGGAATAAGAAAAAACGCGGCCACCCGGTATTCCTTCCCTTCCTACGCGCGTGTCGCGTACGCACGCACACAGAGGATAAAAGACAGTTGCCATCTAAGAATAGAAAAATTCTCTTTGTATTTTTGGTCGGAGGGTAATTGTCGTGGAAGACCGATTTTAAATTTATCTGCTTCACAGATACCTGTGAAGCAGATTACATATTAACGCCGACTTTTTAATTTATACTTTTATATAATATTTTAATTATCGGGACTGTGAGGATTATTGAATTTTTTCTATTTCATTGAATTTATTTTTTCTATCTTTTTCGTGAAATTTCGTGGCCAACGATATTGTTTGTTTAACTCGTGATCCACGCGGTTATTGAGCCGTGCAGTATATGCGTACGTTAATTTATTTTCACCCGCCGGTCGCGTAAACTGTAATTAGGGGAGCGCGGCTTGGATAGATTTTGGAAAGCGTTACAAACGACGATCGCGAGGGGTCCCCGGCTGAAAGACATCGCAGTCTTTTTCGTCTTCTTTGTTCCAAGTATATTCGGGACCCCCTGCGAACATAAAGGCGCGCGAAGGCGTGGTCGGAACCACCATCCGGGATAAGAGAAACTTTACTTTCTGCATCCGTCGCCATGCCGCATATAGAATAACAAGAAAGAAAAAAATAGGTATTGACCGGTTGGTGCGCACACCCAAAAAGAACGAACAGCCTAACTAATAATATCAGCTTTAACGTCATGTCGATCACATTAAGACAAATTTACAGGATCGCTTAGGTCATTATTTGGTTAACGTGAACATCAGCTCGATAGTATTCTGACTCTTTCTTTCACCTTAAGTGCCGATACGACGCGTCGTATTTCTCCGAAAGAGACGATCTTTCCCTGGGTGATTAAATCCCAGAAGAATGACGGCGTCTACCGGCATGTCGAGACGGCGGCGTTCGTGCTTCCCGAAATAACTGCCGTGTATCCTGAATCCGAGCAGGAACCACATACGTACCTTCGTATGCAGTCACGGGGAACCGGTTACCACGAGGCTAGGAAAATTAAAAAAAGAAAAAGATCTCTATCGTTTGCGTTCAACGGCATCGTGCGAACTTCTTCTAGGTATCGCGGATTATCGGTCGACTTGATATTAAATTTTAACGGGGAAACTTCTTTCAGCGACACTTCGGAGATAATGCCGCGGAAATCCCCTGAGCCTGCTATATTTGGCGTTCCGAGTCATCCTGCAGTCTCGCGACTCCGAAACATTACCGCGACGTGTTCACGGAGAAAAGAATTTCTTTGCATCTATAAATACAATTTATAGAAAACGGAATATGCGTTTTCGAATTAGTCGTGCAATTTATTTGAGGACGCAACGTACGCTTATTTAATTTTTTAAATAATCAGTGGCATTGTTATCAAATAAATTGCTTCTTTCTAAAAAGAAGCAAAATTATGCTTTTATTGGAAACTCATTAGAATAATCAATCCTTCGAGTTGCATGTTACTTATACCCCCCTTTCGTTTCAGCTCGTTACCAAATGCACCATAAAACCAGAGGCCTGTTTAATTGAGGTGAGAAAATATGAGATCCAGAGACTCTGTCGTTTACACCCCAGTATCCCTTGGACCCGACACCGACGATGAGGAAACATTGGTCAACGAGGAAGTTTACAAAAATGGTGATTATTAGAAACAATGAAACTTATTAAATTATCTAATCTTTACGTCGTGAAGTAAGAAAAGGAGCTAGGGAGCGAAATATGATATATATGTACGCGGATGTGGTCATATTGCCAAGTTAAGCTGGATGTGATTGAAAACCGAGAATTTCGAATGAGAGAAACTCTGAGTCAGCGCACCTACGCCACTTCCAAATTTGAATGCTAAAGGATCGCACACGTGGGTGTTCACGTACACGTAACGCTGAACGGATTCTCGTCGTGGTTTAATTCCATTTTTATAAATGTAATACGCTCGCACACGCAGGTGAATATTTTATATGTCGCTGATAACAATTTTATTAGAGTGCAATAACAACAGTGCAATACTGTATGTATTAACATCGTCAATCGTAATACGCCGACTTCGTGGAAGCATCTCACAGATAATCTCCGTTTCTTAATCTTATGCAGAACACGTAGCGATACGTGCCAAGTAAACATATAAAACGATAAGGTTGCATCATTCTATATGTGATTCTCAACCTTAAACACGTGTAAATTCTCGGGAAAGAAATTAGAACTGACGAATCTTAGGAGATAATCAATCATTACTTCTCACAATTGATTTGTTTTATTCGCTGCATATCTTAATGCTCAGTTATTTTCAGTTCAAGAGATAAAAACAAGGACAGAAAGCTAGAGAGTTGTAAATACATCTAAAAGTATTTCGTGAACTCACCTTATTGCATTGTTAAAAGGTTTAGAAAGCTTATTGTTAGGAAATTAAAGCAACTTGTTATTTAAAAAATTTTTTTTTTTATTGTTATTTTCTAATAACGTTTTTCTGCGACTTGAGTAAAATTCCGTAAGAGAATTCTTTGCAAATTTAACATGTCATCGATCTCTGGTTATTCAACGAGACAGGAAATGAGCAGATAAGCGAATAATTGCTGCGAGAGGGAGAAAAAGTGATAGACCATAGGGAGTACTTCTCGAGACAATAATCGTGAGACGTAAGATATAAGGCATATACCGTAGTCGAGCTGCTGCATACGCAGAAAGGATTATATTTCTTTATTCAAAAACTCAAGAATTAAAAACATATTTTATTCTGAAATTAGTATTAAGAAAAAAAAATCTTTAGATTAAGAGTAAATTTTTATAAATTAAATTTACTTCAATTAAAAAATGTTCTTAGTAAAGAATAAAATTTATCTAAAATTAAATCGACTTTATTTCAGAAATAAAAAAGCATTATTCAACTTTTTTTTGGGTCAAGAAGAATAATGTTATGTGTAATAATATTATCTTGTTTGAATAGAAGACATAAATCCAAACGAATGGCGACAAAATACTCAAAGAAATCATTCTCTCTGCGTATACACATCACGTATGCATTTCCGAGTGTTATAACGTAACGTGCGCACGTGCACGCGTGCTTAGTTATCTGCAAACCTCGTACTCGCCGATCGCCCGAGACGGAGTGAGTTTTGTGATTCAAGTGTATCAGGCATTGAATGAAAGAAGGATACGAGTGAATGAATGAACCTACTGGAAAGTAGTCGCGAGTGCGTGTCGCGGTGTGCTTAGGCGTGGACCGATAATAACGTCAGCATGTCACTTTGACAAGATCAAGTTATTATAATATTTATAACATTATACCGTTTGATTAGAACAAATTCATTTAAACGAAAAGAATGTTTTTTAAAATTATTTTCTATGTGTTAGGGGCCACTGATCGTCTCTTATATGACCAATTCTCGTCGCAATTGCTCGAAGCTATATGGAGCAAAGAGGATATCATCACGCCGATTGCGTTAGCCGCACGCTTTACGTACTATAACGTCGTACGAACGTTTGTCTGCGAGATGCGGTCAGTTGGCCGGTAGGAATGGTGACAAGCCAGCGGAGAACCGGTGTGCACACCTCGTACACATCCTTCCCATGCTTGCTTGTTTTATGCACGCGTAAAATTACGTTTTACGTATGTAAACGTAGGGCCATGCAATTCGCGTATGGATGCTGCGTGGGCGGACGAGGTATCTCGCGTTATCGGCCTGTCGATTCCCTACGGTACGCTACGCGGAGATCTTCGAGCCGTACCGCGTACTGTATATCGCTAGCGTCTTTAATAATTCCAACGATATACTCCTACCAGGAAATACGCTACATTCGCTTTGTTTAAAATTAGTCTTCTTTAAAATTCAATGAGTTTCTTTCGGCTGAGCTTATACGACGTTCACTGATCTTAAGCTTAAGGGCTGGGAGGGGGTGGGAACCTTTCAGCGAGGATTCTCGACGGTCTGGCTATCTCAGGCTCTCACGAACTACCTGCCGAATAACGTGCTTGAGCCAGAGAAATTTTTTTGCTCTCCTTTCTGCGATTAACCCTCATTTAAAATGAGAAAAATTGCTTCGCCGATAGGCCGTAAGTTGGGAACGCGAGGAATTTACAAATACGTTCTTTAGAATTGGCTATTCAAAGACTGAGATAATCGATCTGATAATTTCTTTTTAGGAAAGTTTATTAATTTATTTTTTCTTTTTTTTTTTTATAAAATATTATCTTTAATATTTAATATACTTTTTTATTTTTAAAAGAGTAGACAACTAAGTTAATTACGAACGATTACTGGGGCTGTAAACGTCTCTTATAATTATCGCGATGGTTGTTAATTTAATGCACGATGAATAATTATACCTGAATAGCGTAACGCATATTTTCGTCACTCTTACAGGAAACTCGGTCGTGGGCGAGTAATCTTGTCGCATCGTCTTTTATCGGTACGATTAGCAGAACGATTTAACGTTTAACGGTGCCTACGCGTCCAATTGTAGCTAATACGCCAGCCGAGCGTGTCAATCAAAGTGAATAATTTTTCGTCTCTCGTAAAATGCCATTCAGTGACCAAATATCACGCCGTTTGGCCACTTTGTATATTGTCACGGTACACTACGCTACTTATTCTTACGTACTCTTATCCGTATAAGGTCCGTCTTACGTCACACTTATCAAGGAAGCTTTCTGTACCTTTAAGCCTTATCATTATATTTATACCGATGCGATTTAATTTTATTTTAAATAACAATTGTGAGATATATTGAACTGTCTACGAGATTCGTCAGGCTCTGTAACACTTTTACGTTTGAACCGCACGAGCGAGCGAGAGCGTAACGCGAATCGTCACCGTCGTCGTCGTTGTTTTTAATGATAAGTCTGTCGAGCGAGGTGCCCGTTTAATTATCGATGCTCGTTTCAACGTGGGTTCTGCCTGCTTGGATCCCGGTCCGCCCACCCACATCCGCTGCACTTCTAACCCACGTAGAAAGGTGCAACAACATATCTCTATACGTTTGCGCGTCGACGAGCCAGAGTCAGCTGCAATGCTAACTCGCTAATTTGTTAATTCGCAGTTACGTTTTCCTTTCGGTCTTTATGAAGAAATTTACATGCACGGCGCGCTTATTAAACGTTTTTAACTACTATTGTCTGACGGTGCATCCTGACAAGGATATTTAGCGATTAGTTTGGGCGTACAAGACTCGAACGAAATGTGTTCGCTGGGACATTCTAAGATAATTTATGATATCAATTTGTTAATGGAACCCACTCAGCAGAGGTTTAGAAAGGTTTCTCTTTTTAATCTTCTTACTGAGTTTCGCTAAAATATAATGCTATCTTTGTACTGTTGCTTATGAAAAACGAAAATAGAATAATGTATTAGCTAATAGACTACTTCCAATTATCAATACATTATTCTATCTTTGTTTCTTACAGGTAACAATATAAAAATCGTTTTTGATTCTAATTTTCTACTCATAGTTTTCAGGATTGATCTCTTGTTTGGAACACCCTGTATAAAGATACATTAGACTGGGATGTGAAAGTAGAAAGTATTATTTTGCGAATGCGAATGTTTAAAAAGTGCGAACACACTTGTCGCGCATGCGGAAGCCGGCCCGTTTAGTATCTCTACTATCTTATCGCACGTCGCAATTCTTTAACGAGTTTACTTGTAAGTGTGAACGTGTCGGGGAAGAAAAAAGAAAAGGAAAGAAACCGAAAAGCGACGAGTATCGCCAACGTTGGAGTCTAGTCTCGTTTCAAGACGGAGGACGAAAAGAGACAAAGGCGAAAGAGAGAAGAGGAAGATTGCTAGAGCTCGTTGGGAATGGAAGAAAAAGAGAAGGAAAGAGAGAAAGGAAGCTCGTAACGAAGGAACGACCGTGAGCGAGAGAATCGGCGAAGCTATCGGGACTGCCGCGGATCGGAGCGAGCGTAGCCATCAGCGGGTGCTGGTAGACCCAAGCAAGTCGAGCTGAAGCGGTCAGCCCGGTCGGCTGACTTGCCGATTGGAGCTGCCTGAGTCCGCTACTCCACCAGCCAATCAGCCAACTCGGTCATCGCATTCCTCCGTCTTTGCGCTGCGTTGTGCCTGCGCTGCGCTTCGTTGCTTCGCGGTGCGCTCGGCCGAACGGCCTGCCACTCTTGGCTCGGCCCGACGGCAGACCCTGGCAAGAGGGAAGAGTGGAGTGGATCGCCGCACATTGCCGCCGCGGCAAGTGCCAGTCCGGCGGGCTAGTGCGTCACGAGCCTCGATCGCGCGTTCAACGTTTTGCCGGCGTTTCGAGAACCGACCCCGAGCGGAATGAAGGAAAAACCGGACGATCGCTACGAGAGAGACGTAAGACCGTGAGATCGGTTGGAATCGCGTGGCGGACAACCCGCTCACCTCTGCGTTCGCGGTACCCTGCGTGTCAGCGATGCCTGTCAGGTGCACGCATTCCGATTCGGCTGTGTCAGCCGTACTACTACACGCGCAGCTCGACGCTCCAATTTCCTGTTATGTGCGACGTGACTCTAGTGTATCACACCGGTGCGTGAGAATCTCCATAGCTGGATTAAATAAAACCCGTACCTGTGCGTAAAGAGGAATAAAAAGAGAAACGTTTGCAACGGCGTGGAGAAGAGCGAGATTCTACGACATGGCGCCCCCCGACAGATCGCCTCGCCCTAACTCCGGTCTCAGCGTCTCCGTACTTGGTAAGAACTTTATGCGCCGCGATTGCCCTTCGAATTTACTTCGCATCACTTATTTGTAATGATTATTTTAACCCACGAGCAGAACATGGAGTTCGCAGTAACTCGAGATGATTTGTTTTAAGTTAGAATTATTAAAAAGTTTTATGTCTCCAACAAATTATGTTCTCTTAATGCCTGGCGTATAAATAAAAAAAGATTTTAAAACTGGTACGTTATCCTGAGATTTAATAAAAAAAAATAGAGTGATCAGGATAGTGTTCTGTTCAAGGGTTAACATAGTCACATTAAAAATGTTCTAGAAAAGAAAATTGTAGGAATGCACTTGTAGTGTTAATTAACGAGATGGCTTATTAGGGCATTCTTCGAACATGCTTGACGTGTAACCAAGTTATTAAAAGGCAGAGAGAAGAGAAAATCTCAAATCAACGAGTCGCTCATCGCGTGCACGGTACAATCATGTTGATTTTCTGCCACTTGAATCGCGTGGTGTCGTTTATTATTTATAGAGACGCGATTAAATTTTACGCAAGGTCTTTTTTTAAGCACGCATGGTATAAATTTGATAACGAGTTTTTTTTTCTTTTTCTTACGCAATGGTCTCTCTGTCATTACGCAAACAAATCGGATTAATATTTTTTAAATACAAATCACTGAAAGTTTTTATATACGATGAATGAATGGAGTGCTAGAAAATAATTTCTTTAGGAAGAACAGTTTAAATAATAATAAATGTTTAAAGTGAATCTAATAATCGCGTGTAAACGATAGCGCGGCATCTGATTATCTCGCAAAGTAATAGTAATATTTTAATTCAACCTCAAAAATCAAATGAAAGAGGAAAGGTGGGAAAGAAGTTCGTCTCGAGCTTCATTTGTATTTAGCCGATTGTGTCAGAGCATATAAAAAAAACTATGCGTCGATGGTCGAGTCACAGATAAGACACCGCTACTATCGGAAGACGGAATTAACTATAGAGCGAAGCCAAGAAAAACTTTGAGATTCAACATTTCTTCAATTTATCACCGATATCCCTACAATGGCGTATCTACAAATATTACCGCTTCATTTTATTTGCACTCGGGAATAATTTTTATCATTTATTCATAACCGGATGAGAAACAGACGATACGCAATTGAGAGAAAAATATAGTCATTTTTAATCTCGATTATAAATTCGTAACCTTTACAATGAATATAAATAATATCGTCTTGTATTTATAAATGATTATGGAGAGAGAACATTACGTACGAAAGATTTAAAAATACTGCTAAGTGACATTTAAAGAAAATCAGTATTTGATGGTAAAAGTTTCTCGACGTCGGTATCGAACGTGAATAATTATCTGGCTGAGCCTCGTTTTACTCGTAGACTAGTTAAGTCTTTAAAATTGAAAAGACAGTTTTCTCACGCAATTTAAACATATGTTTATTGAGCGTGGAAAAGCACAGGTGATATCTAGTAATATACCGCGATACCTGCAATACATTATGTTGCATGCATTCATTACGAAATATACACACCTGTACGCACACCTTGCCTTGAATACAACAGAGTCTAACTTTCTCTGTCACCTGCATCTAATACACGAATATATATTTTACATTAGACATATTGATACGGTTTGTTAATTATATTAATTATTTTAAATAGGTCAGTTGAAATGTTTTTTTTTTTAATATTTTTTTTTTGCAAGAAGTGCGTTTTGTGGAAAAAAGAAATAAGCGACTCGACTTGCGAAAAAGAGACCAGAGTTTCCCAACGCGACATTCAATATGCGCTGCGAGAGAAATTTGCCCTTAACGATAATTTTATGATCTTTTTAACCGCAAATGGAGTTGACTCGACCACTTCCACCACCGTAATGGTCGAGTCAACTGTATTTATTCGTTAGAAATGTCATAAAATTACTGTGGAGGCCAAAAGTAGCTACATTTTATATTTTTTTTCTTAGTACGACTCGCACTTATAATTGTACTTCTCGTCACGCAGCCACCTTCCTTGCGAAACGCGAACACCTGTTTACGCAATTCGGCATAAAGTGCAGACAAAAAAGAAAATGAAATAAAAGATGCAGAGTTTCTTTCAAGCTAAAATTTTGTAAGTCAGCGAGAACGTAGAGCATCTAGTTATACAAGAGTCATTTCTTTGATGATTTTTCTTTCAAGAAAGGAAATAAAAGAAGGAAAAAAAAAAAGAAGGATTCTCGATGATCCATGAATACATCATCGGAATATATTATACATATATGCGCACAAGAAAGACGGTCCTTGAAGAAGGTACACGCGCGATTTCACGACGTTTGTTATGTGACTCACTTTCTTGTCGCATCGCAAACTGATATACCAGGTCCATTCGCAAATTAATAAGAAAATCTCTTTTAATACACGTATACGTAATCATGTTTCTGCCGTCCTTGAATGTTCAATTTTTAGATTTTACGTGAGATATTCCGTTTCTTGCGAACGCGCGATTAAACAATATGTATGCATTTTGTTAGCGCGCAATAATTTTTTATTTCAATTTTATTTCTATCCCGCGACGAGCGTGGCAAAAAGAATTTTGTCTGCATATAATTATTTGCGTGTATATTAAAATATTATAACGATATATATGATTGCGAATCTATGCATGCTGTGGGCGGTTGTGTCTCGAGTGAGAGGAATAGGCGACCAGCAGTCTTACGATCAAGATCGTCTCGCTACACGTTCTAAGAATCAAGAACCTGAATAAGCGTCTGTTGATGTGTGATACGTATCGATTTTTTTTTTTTTTATATCGAAAGATATAACGAAAGTGATTATCACTCATTCGCGAGAAATCTTAATTTCTATTTTACTCAAATTTTATTTTATAAACTCGTCGACAAATCTGCTGAGTATCTGTATGAGCGAATGCATTATTTTCTTCGTGACCATGTTTGTAAAACATGTAGGTGATATTTATATTAGTTTGATAAGTTATGGCAATAGCTAAATGTAAGGTAACGCGTTACGTTAGGCTTCGTCGACATTTATTTTTAATTTTATATTGTAAAACGTTTGAGACGTGCCTTAGGGAAACGCTACGCGATTCAGCGATATCACGATATTTCGTAGCCTTCTTGGCGTATTGAAGGTAAATCAGACGGGATTTAAATACGACAGGACTGTAGGCGAGCACCTCGGTGGAGTAACTTTCTCTTACTCTTCTGGACACCGAATAACGATTAATACACGTGACTCGTCGAAACCGTAACAACGACCAGATAACTGCCGTTCTCCATTCAACGGGCACCGTTTCTTGCGTTCTCATATTATTATCCAGATTTATCAGACTCGTTTTCTCTTTTTCGTACAATGTTTTTAAACCGAATATCCTAACGACGCGTTGAATGTCTTTTTCCAAATTAATTTTTAATTAAATTAATTGTAGGATCCAAATTATAAGGAGACACGCAGAAAGAGAGAAAGAGGAAAAGAAAAAAAAGAAAGACCTGTGGGAAAGCGGAGATGGAGAAGAGCTGGGCTAGCAGACCAACCAACAGGTGGTCCTCGGTTGGTGGACGTTGTTCATTTTGCCCTGTTCCACTTCGTTTTCCCGTCTGGCAAACCACAGACTTTAATCGCTCCCATTCTTGCTCCATCGAGGTCGGCCGAAAGAGCACTTTGCCGCATTTTCGAACGGGACTCTTATTGAAACAGCATTATTTATAATACCGTGCAGGCTTCGTGCAAGTTTTTCGCGGCTCACGGAATATTATTAAAATTACTGCTGTTCAGTAATTTTTAATATTCGAAGCGTATAATCTGCTAAATTTGTTTAGCGGTGTTAAATTAGAAATGCTTCCCTCCCCAAGAGTTGTAAATTATAAATAGTGAAGAATTTGCGTCCCTAAGGGGAACAATTAAAATAAATGAAAGAGGCCTACGGTCCGCCCTAAGAAAACAAGGAGAAGCGAGATCTTGGCGTCGCGCACCAGACCAGACAGACCAGACTCGGTGCGTTGACCCAGCAGCCCAGCTTACGGTAACCCAGCCGATCCTCCGCCGCGCGGAATTGCTGCACCTGCCTCACGCGGACTTACCGGTACGAGGGGTCGTGTGACTTCCTTCTTTTCTCCTCTTTTCTTTCCCGTTTCCCTGCGCATCGGACTTTGTCTGTCGAGCTGAGGTCCGCCCGTAGAGGGGGATTCACTTTTCACGCAATTTATCCGCACGTCTCCTCTTTCTCTCTTTATCGTTTCGCTTCATATTCCTCGAAATCTACCGCGCTTCCAATTGCGAGACATATACGTTAACGCGGTATCTCCTTATTTGTTACAATTCCTTTTCTACATTTATATTAGAACGTAACTACGTTTGGATAAAGCGTGATTATTAAAAAAAAGAAAAAGAAGGGTCAGCTACGAGAAGAGAGTGCGCGCGAAGTCTCTTGACCTTACCAGACTTTCTACATTAGAATGCTTTATATATACGACGCCTTGTTCAATTTATCTGCGCGCTCATGATGAACAGGCATCGCTGCTTCAACATGTGAGCTAAAGCGGCACACTAATATTTATAACTACTTTGTGTGAGGACCAGGATATTCTTAGGATATCGCACGCGAATGTCCTGGATACTCTATAGGTATCCCCGAAGACATACTTGCGCTGCCTAAAATTAGAACGACTAAGTGACCGTGCTTTTTATTTTCAGACTTGGCACAGATACGAGCGCTGGTCGAGTCGACGGGAGCCTTGGGTGGGTCTACATGCCCGTCGTGCGAAATGCCCTTCGACAAAGGGAAAAAACGTCGGCTAATCGATTCCTGCGGCCACGAACGCTGTTACTCCTGCCTGTTTCGCAGCGAGGTTTGCCCGCTTTGCCTGCGCGGCTATGATCTCAACGACGACGACGGGCTGGAGGAATCGTCTCTTAGAGACGTTTCCTCAGCACCTCTGTCTACCTTTTCTCCCACGGACGGCTGGCTTGATCAGTCATCGACAGTGAATTCTCTTTGTGGCAGTCCTAGGCTACGCACTAAGATTACGACAAGGGCTAATCTGCCGTCGCGAGTTTTACACGTAAGCTTTGTCATTGTTAGAGAAAAATCTACTTAATCCTTGCTCCGTTTATTCCCTTATTCTTTTTTGACGTATTGTATTTCAAGAATAACGTTTTATAATAGTTACCAAACTCCTCCTTTTTTTTTCTTTTAAATTTATTATATTAATTTGCCAAAAAAAAAAGAATTTTTGTTCTTGTTACTGCATTTTTTTTTAAAAGTTAAGCACTCTGTATTTTGTACAATTGCGTTCGCTGTTTAATTGTTATTATAATTTTCAGCAGCGAGGCGCGGCAGAAAATCTCTCGTTGATAGCAGTAGCTAAGAATTTGAAAAGCAAAGCTTCGCCACTTGCAGTTCCTCCTGTCTCTCAAGATCGGCAAAAGCTCAAGATGACGCAAAGTACGTGCAAGTGTGCAATTAAATCTACGCCTAACGCAAAATGCTTATATATAAAAATATATAATTTGATTCTACAGGTTGCCCTACTCCGCCGAATCAACGAAGAAGGTTTTTCCTCAACCCGAAACTGCTCAGAAGTTCCTTTGCCGTTCAGAGATCTTCGAGACCCACGGCATCCTCGCCTGAACCGATTATAAATGACAATCCTTCCGCCTTGTCAGGTACAAATTATCTTTCTTAAATCAACTCTAGGCTCGCGTTGTTCTTTTCTTAAAGAGAAAGTATCGTGACTCATGTGGAATATTTTGATAACGTCAAAAAAATTACACGCACACATACAGTTTGGATGACGTCATCTTTGGAAGGAAAAGCGAGATGGCCCGGCGTTGTTTTGGGAAAAATCAAATCGCTGTGGAGCAGTAGTCAAGGCACGGCTAATGACGGGTTGAATCAACTCATCGACCCGTCGAATAAAGTTGCAGGCAGGGGGCATTTTTAAAATTTCATTGTCGAGTTTATTATTAAAATACTTATTTGTGAGATGCTTAAAGTTATGCAAGCGAATGTTAAGGAATAAAAGTTGTCACGCACGCGAGCGTCTACTTGTATTTCCCGGCGTAGGGCACTTATTAAAGTCTAAATAAGAGTAATTTCTTTTAATAATACCTTTTTTTTGTAGTGTCTTTTTTTTTTAAAGCATGATTCGCAATTTACAATTATCTTTCGTTATAATTATTTTATTATTTTATTATATCATCGCTTTTATGGGTATTGCTGAGTGATATGTATGACTTCCTTCTATTATTTAACTAAATAATTAGAATATTTTTTGTAAAAACCTTCTTTGCATTTTTTATGGATATTGTTAGCTTTAAAATTAAGCTTTTAACGTTTATTCAATTTAAAATGTTTACCTAAGTATATTTTATAATTAGTAGTGTGTGATTTTTGTTTTGCCCGTCAATCTCTAAGCAGCACAAAGCACTTTTTATCTCGGCCAGCACTGTTTGGATTTGTAAACCTACACAGTTAATTATTTTATATTCGTGCATTACCTAATTAATTTTATTTTTTACAGACGATGAAGGTGGTTGCGTGAAACCGCTGACTTCGAAGACTAGAAAATCGTCGCAATCGGACTTGTACATGAGACTGGGCCTATTATTGGGATCTAATCGAGCAAACGCCAGCGTGGAATCGAGCGCGTATCCTTCGCGAACTCCGGTTCAAGGACACGACAGCTCCGCGGCCTCTTTTAGTAGCTTAACTAGCTTCGAGACGCAGACATTGGCGTCGACGAATACGAGTCCGGTGTCTACACTAACGGGCACGTCGAGCGAAGCCGAGGCTGCAGCGGCCCTACGATGTTCTCTTAAACCGAAGACTAAGGCCAAAGGGAAAATTAAATCCAAAGAGTGCGACAGCGCCAGCAGCCTGGCATCTATTTCCACGTCATTATCTGCGTCGACGTCAATGTCTATGTCTATGTCCGTCTCAGTATCGGGTCTATCGAACGGCAGTTCTAGCCCGCTCGCACCTAGAAGGCATTCCGTCAACTCCTCACAAGCGGGCCAAACCGATGAGCTCGGCCAGTTAAAAAACAGACGATCCTGCACCCGAAGATCGGCGAGAGTCGGCAATGTTAAAGGCCCAATGGATGCGAAATGTAATACTCAATATTCCGTTTTTTTATATTTAAATCTAAGTATAAAAATTCCTCACATATATGTGTTTATTTCAGTACGTTTCGCTCAGCGTCATACGGCACAATTAAATCTAAAACCATTATTCTTCGAAGTGCCGCTACTAGAGGAAGATCCACTTTTCGCAGGACGGCAATGGTTGTTACAAGAATTAGAATCTGTTATTAATGGTTCTGGACCTGGTATTTTAATTTCCGGTTCGTCGGGCACGGGAAAAACTGCGCTTGTTTTACAATTAGTGGAACACAGTTGCTTCGGAAGAAGAAAAGAGCAGACGAGAACCGCGAAAGTGAGCGAGGAATGTGACGAGAGAGAAAAAGTGAATACTAATGCGACACTGCAAGACAATATTCGGCATACAAACGAAAAAGTACGATTATTAACACATTTATTTTAATATGAGCTTAAGTGAGTTTACGAAAAAGATGCATACTAGATTGTCTCGAATTACAGGTCCGCGAATTGGCGTCGCACGTTGTGGCTTATCACTTTTGCCAAGCTGACAATAACAGTACCTGCCTAGTCCCAGATTTAATTCATTCGCTAGCTGCGCAACTTTGCCAAGCGCCTCAACTAATCTCTTATAGAGAGTATCTTTTATCTGAGCCCCATCTTCAAGGCTCACTGTCGCAAAGAGAATGTACCGTCGATCCAGATCTCGCGCTCTCGAGAGGTATTATCGAACCGCTTTTAACTCTAAAGAAAGCCAACAGACTGCCAACTTCGAATATGGTAAGCAAATGTTAACGAGCATTAATACATTATCGTCTTGTGGCTAAAATTATCTTTTCATTTGCGAATAAACTGTACGAAATAAATTTTATTATTATGCTGCGGATGTTTAATGAATTTTATTTACAGGTAATATTAATCGACGCTGTTTGCGAAGCGGAGTATCACAGGCCGGACAGAGGCGACACTATAGCTTCTTTTTTAACGAGGCATGCACCTAACATTCCTAGTTGGTTGAAAATTGTTTGCACGGTCAGAACGCAGTTGTTGGATTGTGCAAAGCAATTACCATACACGAGGATCTCATTAGACAAGACTACAAACGATACAATTGGGAACAGTATTGCGAAGGATTTATCCGATTATATCGGTTATAGATTAGCGCAAAGCCCTTCTATTCAATCGAATGTAACTGCGTCAGTAAATGGCAAGGCGGAATCGTCGTGCAACGCGAATCAAACAAGATTTTCTTCACATTTGCTCACTTTAGCCAGGGGTAGTTTTCTTTTTGCTAAACTAACGCTCGATCTTATTGAGAGTGGACATTTAGTTGCTAAATCCGCAAGTTACAAGGTACGTGCAATCGTATTTCTTATTTTCTATTTTAACTGTAATTCTAATTAAACGAATCTTTATTGCTTCAACAATATAAGAAAATTATAAAAAGAATAAAATTTAATAAGCGTTATTTAATTTTCTAGGTATTGCCGGTTTCTCTCGCGCAGATCTTTCAATTACATTTTAATTTGAGATTTCCTACGGCAGCGTCGTTCGATAAAGTACAACCTCTTTTAGCTGTTTGTCTAGCAGCATTATATCCACTAACTCTACCTGAAATTTTTTATTCTGTTAATTCTTTAAATATAAATTATTTTATTACGTGGGATGATTTTCTACAAAGATTTAAGGTAAGTACACTAAACAATTTGATAGTAATATAATTATTCTTTATAACGGGTAATTTTTAACGGATACATTCTATAGTTTTCTCATACTTATTTCTTTCTGTCTCTGTCTTTTCACCAATGGTGCGAAAATAATGTAAGTCGTAATAATTTAATAACAAATATATATATATTTATTTCAATTAGATATATTGAAATAAATGCAAGAATTTTCTTATGAAATGAAATTTTAACTTTGTCAATTCTCATTATGTAACCCGTATTAATTTAATCAATATATTTATATAATACTATTTTTTTTTCTTTATAGATGCTTTCTGGCTTTCTTGTGAAACGCTTGGACAGCACGTATATGTTTTTTCACCCCTCATTCAGGGAATGGTTAATGAAAAGAGATGAGGGAGAATCAACAAAGTTCCTGTGCGATTACAGACTCGGTCATGCGGCTATAGCATTCAGATTGTCTCGTCTTCAATCGCCGTTAGATGGTGACAAAGCTTTAGAATTAGGTCATCATGTGCTAAAGGCACATGTTTATAGAGGTGTAACACCATGCTGGCCATCACGCGATTTACAAGTATGCTATTTCATCAATTAATATAAAACGATAATTAAACGTAAAATATATTTAAAGTAATAATCTATCTGAGATTCTTTATTCATTCTTAG
Source organism: Cardiocondyla obscurior (assembly GCF_019399895.1). NCBI lineage: Eukaryota > Metazoa > Arthropoda > Insecta > Hymenoptera > Formicidae > Cardiocondyla > Cardiocondyla obscurior. The sequence goes on along the minus strand of NC_091873.1, from coordinate 6,458,575 downwards.
GCAATTTGGCTGACTTTATCGACCGAATGCATCTCTTCAGCATTGTGCACGCTTCGAAACATTTATAGCCCGAATGTAAAAGTATCACGATTGCTCCTGCTGGCGGGTGCATCACCGAATCACATAACCGAGTACTTGGGTAACGCGCCTGTCCTTTGCATGTACGCGCATGAAGGTTCCGTAGAAATGGTGTCTCTATTACTCGAGTTTGGAGCCGATGTCGAACTAACTAACAACCAAGGGTGTACTGCGCTATCGCTCGCGGCTGCCCGGGGACATTGCGATGTTGTAAGAAGGTACAATCAAACATACATATGCATATTTGTATATGCATCTCGATGCAATTTAATATTACTATATGTTTTTGACAGATTGGCTGCCGCCGGAGCCTCACTGGGACATGTGGACATGGCCGGCCAATGTCCTTTAGTACACGCGGCAAGACACGGAAGATTATCCGTAGTTGGATATCTCCTTGCTTGTGACTGGGTCATGCCTACCAGTGAAAGTAAAACGGAAAACGGCGTTTCGGAAATAGGCAGAGAAGAAGCTGCTCAGCAAGCTGTCGTTGCAGCTGCGTCACAGGGTCACGAAGCAGTTGTAGAATATCTTTTAGACATGGCAGAAGTAATTGTCGATCGACCAGATTCATTGATCGGCGAGACTGCCCTAACGATCTCCGCGGCAAACGGTTCGACCGCGACAGTTTCCGCGCTTTTAGCTCGCGGTGCTAATCCTATAGTTGTAAATACGAAGGGACTTTCTCCTCTTATGCTCGCTGCCAAGGAAGGACATTGGGGAACTGCTGAACGACTTTTGCAAGGTTAATTTTTATCTTTTTTTTTTTTTTTTTTAGATAATTGTAAAATGCTACCGTAACTGAATGCCATATATTTGTGTTTATCTCAAATAAGATTCGTCATATAATTGTTTAAATATTATATTGTTATGTTAAATATTATATTGTAAATATTATATTGTTAAATGTTATAATTATTTTGCAGGAGATTTATCTATGAGCACGAATACAATATCTGACGAAACAGTAGCACTGTTAGAACAATGCGATTCCGCTGGCCGTACTGCTTTAATGTTGGCCGCTTCCGAAGGCCACATTAATTTGCTCGAACTATTTCTCGATAAAGGATCAAATTTAGAAACTAAGGACAAGGAGGGGCTCACTGCTCTTGGTTGGGCTTGCGTTAGAGGACGCGTAATCGCTGTGCAAATGTTGCTCGATCGCGGCTCTAATGTTAATACGAATGATAACTCTGGTAGAATTCCTTTGGATTTGGCCGCATTTCAGGTACAATTTTTTTTTTATATATCCTTTGCCTTATATACATTATTATCACGATCTAATTTTTTTTATATTTACAAAAACGTATGCAGGGTAATCCAAAACTAGTACAGTTGTTACTCGAAAAGGGAGCCGCGGTGGAACATGTTGATCTACATGGTATGCGACCTCTGGATCGAGCAATTGGGTGTCGCAATATACCCGTCGTTCAATGCTTCCTACGTCGCGGTGCTAAACTAGGTCCTGCTACATGGGCTATGGCAGCAGGAAAACCAGACGTTTTGATAATACTATTAAATAAACTTTTAGAAGACGGTAACGTCTTATATCGAAAAAATAGATTAAAAGAAGCGTCGCATCGGTACGCGTACGCTCTTAGAAAATTTCCCGTTTCGCCGGAAGAAGATTGCCAGGGACAAGAACAAAGTCACATGATGCTGCAGCTTCAAACTTTTACGCAACTTCATTTGAACTTTATTTTAAATCTGAGTCGATGCAAACGCAAGATGAACGTTAGTAATTTAACTTTTTCAACGTCACGTTAATTTACGCGATAAAAAAATTTATGCTATTTTATCGATGATGTAAAACGTGATTTTTTTTTTTTACAGGAATATACCGAAGCTATTGAACTCGCTAACGAAGCCCTCGTTATTCGGCCCGTTTCTTACGAAGCATTCTATGCCAGAGCTAAAGCACGTATGGACTTGGGCATGTTTGAAGACGCACTATCAGATGTTCAAGAAGCTATTCAAAATGCACCCGCTCACAACAGACAAGATCGTAGAGTACTTATGACTTTAAAAGATGAGATTGTCTGTCGGATTAATGGTGCTGGGACCAATAAAGAACACGATGATTGTATCGATAGATCTCGCTTTCGGGCATCAATAGATACTCTTACTGAATTGTAATACTTGCTTAAAATGTTTGAAGAAGAATAAGTTATATCAACTCGAATTCAAACATAATAATAATAATTTATAACTAAATTGTAAATTCGTGACATAATTAAAAATCGGATCTAAGTTTTAAAAGCGAAACGAATTTTAATCAAGCTTTAATCTTTTCAAACAAGTTTCGTATTTTATATTTATGCTTATTAAATAATGGCACTAAAATTGCATTTAAAAATCAAGACGCTATATTACTAGTAAGCAAACAGATAAGAGAAATTGAGAATATCAATGTTAAATAATTTATATAGAATTGTATTAATATTCATAGCTCGTTTTTCAGTTATTAATATTTTGTAATATCTTAAAATAAGTATGCGTGCGTGCGTATGAATGTGTATGTAATGTGTGCGTGTGTTTGATTGCGTATTTATAAACACATTCTTTTTTTACATTTTATATTTTATGTATGTATATATCTACAAGTATATACATATGTGTATATACATACTCATATATACATACATGTGATCATTTATTATTCCAAAATAGTTTTTGATTTTGATTATTCTAATTTAAACAAACTATTTAACTGTATTTTTATCAGTATTTTATACTATTACAAATATAATTGCAATATTCATTAATGATATTAAATATAAATGTAATTTATTTACATTAATACATATCATACGTGTTATTCGTTTGACATGAGTATTCAACGTTATTATATTTAATATTAAATTATATTAGTTGCGTAAAAATTGAAACAAAATTTTATATTGCTCATTTCTCACCGTTCTCTTGCGATATGTATCTGTAATCGAATTTCCGATCTGTTAAGTTATCTTATCGCGGGAATTATTATCAGAACTTGTAACAAAAGATTCTCTTTTTAGGAGACAAATAATAAAGAAAAGAAGCGAAAAGTCGATTTATAAACTTGACTTGTACCACTGAACGTCTGACTTAGCCGACTTGACGCCGGTTGACTTGTACCGCTTGCTAGAATTACGAAACTGTTCCAGCGGTAAGTCAGATATCTTACTTACTTTCGGGATCACTTTCGCAATTTTAGTTTCAAGAAATTCGACTACGGACCGCCACCGTCCCCACGAACGACTCGAGCACGTAGTACGAGTCAACCGGCGCCAAGTTAGACATCTCGCTTTCCAATAACACGCCGCGACTGAAATTTAATTAAACTAATTGCTTTTCCCTATTTTCGAGGAAGTTTTCTGCGAGATCGTCTACTGGAGCTGCATATCCTAGTCAATTATTTACCCTGCTCTGTGACGGATTTACGTGGGACGCATGCGCGCGAGGGCGACGCGTTCTCGGAGCGGTCGGAGCGCGGTCGGAGTTCGGTGGCCTCGTCGGCGTGTGGACGGAGCATTTTCGAGCAGTTTCGCAAGGAGCGTCGTCGGACGACGTCAACCGCCTGTTTCACTCGCGAAATATGAGCGCCGGCGGCGGGAGTCGCGCTGCCGCGTCGTCCTCTGGTCGCCGTCGTCGTTGCGTAAACGTGGAGTCCGCGGGCGTGTAGCCAGGACCAGCGAGGGAAAAAGAGGAAGCGGAGGAAGAGGACGGGAACGAGCGAACCACGTCGTAACGCGACGCCGCGAGAAGGTCAGTCTCTATCGAGCGCCCGTGCGGCCGATGACACGTACGATATAATTCGCAGGGAAATAGGTGCCAGGCTTCCCACGCACGTCGCTCCCGACCGTTGTCCTATCGACCGGCCCTTCCTCGAGCACGTCCTTGAACCGTCAGCGCCGGGTGCCCCAGCGGGCCCCCATTGTGTACCTCTCCCTCGTCGCCTCGCGCTTGGAGCCTCGCTATTTATCACACGGTATCATTGTCTCTCTCTCTCTTTTTTCATTGTCTAATCGCTATCGTCGCTATCACGTTCGATGCTGCTTACGCACGCTTGTCTTAAGCTCTGTCTTTTTAACAGGCGCCGCGAGGTGACAACGTAAACACGCATACTCAGCGTCCGAAATTAGCATCCGTTACGTCGCCGCTGCTTCGAGATCGTTTATGCGAATGCACAGACTGGATTTTCAAGCCGCCGAATTAATTCACGAGCGAGATTCTATTCAGCCCCGAGATGACGAGTCGCGGTGGACTTTCCGATTGTCATCGTTTCGCAAGGCCGATCTCGAGCCTTCTATTTCTTTCAAGATTTTTTTTTGTCGCTCTTTCATTGCGACAGCACGATTGATCTCCACGTTCTAGACAGGTTTCCACGCGCGTGGCTTAGCCGGGCCAACTGGAGAAACCCAGCGACGCGAAGATCCCTTGGGTTTCCCCAGTGGCGAAATAATATTGAATCATCGCGAGCTATGCGGTTACCGAGCAACGTCTTCGAGACGGACAAGTGTCCTTAAACGTTTTCGATCTCGATGTAACATTTCACTTTCCGTCTCAAGTCCCAGTCGATAAAAGTCTAAAGCTAAAGGGGCGAATACTGCAAGCCCTCCCGTATCATTCACGACGATTCGATATTTAATAGAACAGCCGCACGCGTTCTCAACGACAAAAAAAGAATTAGTCCCGCGAGAAGCAAAAAAAGGCTCGTCGCCAGTTTCGTGTTTAGCAAAACCGTCCGCGTGCACGCTCGCGATTACTAACGTGACGGCGCATTCCTCCGCGAACGCACAACGCCGTCCCACTTTGCGTTCTTCTTTTTCTCATTTCGCTCGGTTATTCAACCCCGCCCGTTGTCAATTCGCGGCCTCGTCGGCGCTACGGAATTCGATCTCTAGATTAGAAAGAAACTCGACGTCGGGAGGCAGAAGTTTTTGGGCGTGATACGTGGCATCGATTGCCGTTCGATCCGCGGAGAAGCGAAACCGTCGGGGAATATCGAAAGCGAATTTATGCTAAAGCTTCCTCTCGAAATTCCGCGCCTTGAGTTGAGAAACTCGGGTGCATCGTACCGAGAGATTCGATCGGGTTGCGCTACGTCGCGCCGGGTTAAACGGCCGTTTCATAGTCGATCGCCTCGGAAAGCTCGTAGGAGCGAGGAATGTCGGTCACACGTTGATATTTTTGGAGCGATCGCCGTTTTTTTTTTTTACACGGTGAAGCTGTGATAGCAGCGATTAATGCTTCCGATCCGCGTCTGAGTCGTCTCCGCGATCGCGACGATAAGCCCCCCGGCTGTATCTAATCTCGCGTGGACAATGACGAATTTCCCCGCTAGCGGCCGACGGACAATAGCCAATTTAATGACGATTGCCGACCATAATTCTCCCATTCCTTTAATGCAACTTACTTGTGACACGTTTTTACAGAAGCATTCACGACGTTTAGCAACGTATGCTTGGCAGCGTTTAGCGTTAGGTCGCTCTATAAATAATGCGGATTTATTAGAAAGATTTATTCTTGAAATAAATCTCAAGCTTGACTCAATAATTTTAATTTGAATCATTTATTTCATTTATTTGAATCATTTGAATTATTTATTTGAATCATATTTTTCAATTAAATATATATTATATAATTATTTTCTAATTAAACCGTTAATTCCGTTGATAAATTAATTTGAAAGAAGACATTAATCAAGTCCCTTTTTCACCGCATTATTTATAAGCTGACCTAATACTAATATGTAGGGGGCTTGCTTTATATTTAATGCTTGACTGAACAATCCTCGTTTGGATCTCAGACATTATCATTACGTCGGGGAAAACCCATCTCTAATAGAGGAATAACTTTATCAGGTTCCCGGGACTACAGCGAGCTAGTTAAGTATCACCCTTGGAACTGCGATGTCAAAGAAGAACAGCTGCAAGATGTTAGTACATCAAGTGTCAGCTATACTACCAGATGACAGACCAATAACTGCCATTAGCGTTGTGGAAGACTTAGAGAAGTGTCCACCGAACTTCACAGTGGTACGGACATTAATATTAATCTCAGTTTATTTAATTAACGATCGCCCCGGCGCAGCGATTACGGATAATTGATATACGTTTCGTTTAGGTATCGAGAACATACGATCAGGACACCGACGCCGATCTGTGGAGGGAAAGTGGACTGTTCATCAAGAAAAAGGGTAGATATATCTGCTTCTCGAAGACTGAGGGCCAGCCCGACTGCGTAGTCGAGGATATCGTGGTAATTAACGAGCGAGACACTCCGCCTGAAGGGTACAGCATGATTTCCTACACCGTGGACACGAGTAAGTCAGCCTACCTATTCGAATGTTAATACCTGTCTTTCGCCGAGAAATAAATTTGCAAGCCCTCACAAATAAATTGCGACAAACGTTGCAGGACAAAAAGCGTGGCGGAAGAAACAAGTGTGCTACAAAATTAGGCACAAAAGCCTGTGCGCGAGAGCAGTCACGGATATAATAATATGCAGCAGGATATTTCACAAGGATTCTAAACTAGCCCCCGTTGGATTTTCTGCCGCTGGGTAGGCAATTTATCTTAACACTTGATTAGAAACGTCTGTAAATTAGCCGCGAGAATTTAGTATTTGTATTTTTATACTAGTCTAATGAGGACAAAAAATTGCAGTAACAAGCGGCGTAGTAATTTATATAAAGTGTATATGAGTATCGTATCGACTGCCTATCGGAAATATATAAGATGCAAAAAATTAACACGATAATTCGATTGCGATATGAGATATCTTATCTTCTCTCTCTCTCTTTTTTTTTTCAGTATCATTAATGGTGTTCGTGTATGCTACAAGACGGTCGATATCACAAATGCGAATTCGGAATCGCAGCCATATGTTAATATAGAGTAAGTTTTAGCGCATAAAGCAACGCGTGTGGACTTTATAAATATATATTTAAAAATATATAAATTATACATATTTTATAAAATTTCTAGCCTACTCCAGAGCTCTTCCCCGAATCCGTCGAATGGAACCTTTCACAAGCCAGTCCCGGAAAGGCCCCCGAAACCAAAGTTCTCACCAATACCTTCGGCCAATGGGATTTATCCACAAATTGCAGCTAATAAGGACGACGAACATGGCGATCGAGATTACGAGGTTTTGAGTCCTAACGCGAGGATTCGGCCCACGAGACCCGCGCCTCAGCCGCCTATGTCTACGCCATCGACCGTTACATCTACGCCTATTTACGGTACACTTCCGGGATCGTCCGATCTCGACGGAGTTCCATTTGCGCTTAATCCTCGTCTAACTACTAATCATCTTGATGCCAGTGTAAGTATAATAACTTAAATATATAAAAATGACTATTGACGCACGTTTAGTTTTACCTAACACTATTTTTCTTATTTTGATAGAATAAACTTCCCGTTATCAAAGTATGGGCGCAAAAGGACTTGGACCGAGAGGTATTTCTTTTATCTTTTTCTTTATATATATTTCTTTGAGATAGATAAATAACACAAAGTTTTATTGCAGTTCTTTTATGACTTTCGTGCGGAAAGAGAAACTTGAAAAACGACGGTGTGCCAAAACTAATACGAGTTCCCGAACGAGTCTCTTTCTACTGTATTCATACGCGTTCGTATCCAATATAATGGTAGCCAAACATGCGTAAATGGAGTGCCTGAACGAGTGATTTATACTAACCCGCGAGAGAATGAAGTCTGCATGACGCTTAAAAATGGGGATTGTGTAATTTTCGAGAAGGAATAAGATGAAAGGAACTAATTCGATGTACACGTTTCTTCGTTCACGCCCCACATTTCGATTTTGATACTGGTGATAACGTCATATTTTTATAGACCCGCGTTATTTTTGGATAGATAGTAGAGATTATATATGTAAAATATATGTACACATGTATTATAATGCGTGATCTTCTGCGCGTCTTAATATCGCATATCTACGTTTACAAGCACACGAACAAGTGCATGATACTGTTGAGAGTGATATCACATTTTCGTTGCATATTCAGTACAGAAGGCAACGATCTAAATGTGCAGTAAGAATATATGCCACAAAGAGCCATTTAAATTTATTAATTCTCTTTTTTTTTGTTTCTTTTTCTTTTTTTTTCACGCGATAGTTTCTTTTCCTAGATATTTGAACATTTAATAATACTAGATATTACAAAGCGCGCACGTTATTTATTATTTATTCTTTCTTAAAGAAAGTTGTTTTACATTTAATGACTTTTCGGAAATTAATTACGGATGTATGTATTTTTCATGCTACTTCAGCATTTCTCATTTCTTTAAATACACAATTTGACATCAATTATATTCATTTTTTCTTTAAGTTATTACTCTCACAGCGCTAAGTGAGCCGAACAAGAGAACGTCCAACTAGCTGAGCTACAAGAAACAGCCTTCTTTGGAACCGATATTTCTCAATTATTTAATTTCTACTGCGAAAGCTTGTTTAACAAAGTTACCCTCCCGTTATTAAAAATATAAGTAAATTAACAATTGAATAAATAATATTTAATCTTCAATTACGATTAAACAAAATGATAAACCTAATATGTCATATTTTGTCTGATTTTACGTAAGTTTATTCCTAACGTTACCTCGATTTGTCGTCGGTGCCTCATAACAAATTTTCTGAAAACTAAAAAACTCCGTTTCCAGAAACGTCGTAGCCGCGGAATCGGCGAAAAGTACTGTCTCGTTTCAAGAACTTATTTTTCCTAATCTGATACTTTTCGAGGGTTTTCCAAATCACGGTGCCGCGAAACTCCGGGATTGACGGTATTATTATTTTTTTAATTTCTCGATCACAGAGAACGAACCATGCGCACGCTTCGCGTGAAAGAGACAAAGGAAGAGGCAAGAAATTCAAGTTACGAAAAAAAAGTCATGCGACTCACCAATCTGCATGAGCATCAGCGGAGTTGAAGATTTCTGCCGGTGACTGTAACATAAAAAGAAAAAAATTAATGTAGACATGTTGCAAATAGTTGATATTCAAATAAAAAAAAATTATGCGTATGTATTTAATTTTTTAATCAAACAAAAATTTTTTTTTAATTAATAAAATGACAAATTTTAAAGAAGAATTGATCCTCACCTAAGAGATGCTCCGCCGATGCAGGATGCCCCCCGGGCCTGCTCCTCCACTCAGATGGGACGTGACGAGCCATCCTTCCGCGCACAGGAAACTCGCGAACGCGCCCGGGTGAAGTTACAATCGCGATTATGACTTAACACTGTCGCGCGTTATTTCTCGGCACTCCCGATAAAAAGATAGTCGTATAAAAACGCCCGAAAACTACTGGCACACCCGAAACGGTACCGACGAACCAGCTGCGGTTCGTATTGTTAAATATCGGCGTACGGCACATTTCCACACTGAACGATGCACAACAGCAGAGGTCCTCTTGATCTGTAACACAAAAAACAAAATTATTTTGTAGATGTAACATATAATTAAATAAAATGATTGAAAAATGTTATAAGAAATCTGAAGCATTTTATTTCAAAAAAACCTGATACTTACCCCGGGGTTGCTCTGCTGGTGCAGGATACCCTTCCTGGGCTTGCTCCTCCTCTCAGATGGAACGTGATAAGCCGTCCTTCCGCGCAGTGGACACTCGCGAACGCGCCCGGATTAATTAGTATCGCGAAAATTGATTAACACTATCGCACGTTATTTTTCGGCACTCCCGATAAAGAGATAGACGGAAAAAAAGCGCCCGAAAACTACTGGCACATCCGAAACGGCACCGACGAACCGGCTGCGGTTCGTATAATCTAATATCGGCGTGCGGCACTTCTCATCTCAGATGGCACGTGTCGCGTTATCCATCCGCGCAATAGATATTCCCGTTAAATTTTCGATCTCGGCACCAGAAATTGGCCACGACGATAAGCCAAGTCCAAGAGTAACACGCAGATGCCTTGATATTCGTCTCGAAAACCGGTGCTCTCCGCGCGCTGCACGTGTTCACAAGTACGTCGTAGTGAGATGAGTGACGTAGTTCCGTTGCGACTAGCGATCAAAGCATGAAATGCTGTGATTGGTCGACGCGTGATCTTCCTAGCGCATCGACCAATCACAGCGCTCTAGTGATATTACTAGATCGATACAAGCGCGCGCCATTTCAGAAACTTTACGACTGAAATTCTTTGCCTCGACACATATTTTATATATATTGTAATTCAGGATTAAATATATTATAGTTAATTTTATTGTGTATTACGCTTATTAATATTTATTTATGTGCTGCACATAAGTAACACACTGAGATACCTATTGTTCTACCACATAGCACGTTGCAATCCAGCTATTTTATTATAGTCGACTAATTCGCGGAAGATGAATCGTGATAATCTCCATCGAATCACTGTACCATAGCCTCGAGACGTTACAACACATCTCGGCGTTAATTGTCTTAGTGCAGTCTGTCTGGGAATAGTTTCAGTTATTTGTTTGCCAGCAAGTTCCTGAAAGAATCATTACATAGTTAACATTACTCTCTAATTAATTAAAGATGCATCGGTGACAAGTAAAATAATACAGGAATTAATTTCATGATCCTTGAGAGACCACAGAAAAAACTTGGTTTTATGAATGAGATCTCATCACTTACTATTATCTCAGGTGGTAGAATATTATTGCGTTTCAAGGCAACCAAACGTAACCGTTCCTCGGCGTATTGCTTGGCCCATCTTCTACGCTTCTGGTCGCGTAACACTCTGCAGCCGACGAAGCTCCGTATCTGTTGCAACTGCAAATAAAAAATGCACCGTAAGATATAAGCCTGCTGAGCACACTTTACCGTCAATACAGGCGATCTAGAATAACCATTTAAATATCGACAAATTAATATTAATCTTTCTCTTTTAATCGAGATTGTTATAAAGCTGTCGTTCGGGCAAACACTTACGTTGTGTCCTAATAAATTTATATTAGCTGGCAAAATGCTCCAGGCAGACGAGATGCACGCCATGTTCATCAGAATCAGCTGGGTTGATATCTAACTGCACGTAGTGCACACGTTGACGTAGAGTCCAGGGCTGCCACCCAGGTGGCACAGGAAAATTTTTCTCCTTTTAGGTGGTCACATTTTACCGAGGAATGGCTTTTTTTATATTTTTTTTCATCTCGTGCCGCGGCTCGCGGCATCCTCCAGTTGACTCCAGTCACTTGCATAGTAGAATAGTTTGCTCCTTATCACTGTTGAAGTGCTTTATCTGCATCTCTGACACAGGTCAGATACAAGACTAATAGACCGGGACATTATGAAGGCGATATATTTGTTATCTTTCATTATCTTTGTCGCTGGTAAGTATTAAGGCTTTAAATCACTTCCCTTTTTTTTTTTTGACAAACTTTTGAAAAAACTTGTTGCGGTCCTTATCGCGACTCCGTTGTTCGATACTTTATTTAATATCATATCGCACTGTCGCCGTGTTATCGTTTCCGATATTTAAATTAATAAAAAAATACTTACAGCGACAGTCGCCGAAGTTGAGAGCGAAGTATATTCGCCCAGGCAGAATTATCTGGCGGAAGATCAGAATGCCAAATATTACAAAGCGAGTAAAAAAGTGGCAGAGCCGACGACGTCCAAAAACGAGTCGCATCCGCTTCCAAGTCGAAAATGGATATCAGCCTGGGGGATTATCGCCCTGATTTTAGGCATTATCATACTCAGTACGATCACTTATTACGCTTTCCTACTGTATCCGTACATATGCAAGAAAGAGGCGACTTACGACATTATAGAACTGACGGAAGTCAATTCTGTATGCACTGTTAGCGACAATGTTAATAACATGCCACATTTGAGAGCATTTTGCGACTCAAATAACGTATCAAACGACATATCAAACAATGCTTCATTGAATCAATGAAGAAAGTAAATTAGCAAAAGGCTCGAAAAGGAAAACGTAACTTAGACATCTATTTTATATAAGCACAGACACATTGACTTAGCGTAACAGTATTTTCGTAAGTTTAATAGTAATTAGATTTTGTACCAACGTAATACTCAAACTGCCATAAGATCTTTTAAAGTAGAAAAATAGCTGGATCGAGATTACCACAATTTCGCGCTATTTTGTATATATATGTATATGCAGCAATGGAATTAATTTTTTATAAACTTTACAACAATTTACAAGAGATTGACACGGAAGTAATCTCATTTTTGACGCATTTATCGGCAACTGAGAAAAGACTGAATTATATCAATTAAAGATTATTTTCGACACTCGTGTCCCATCATTAATTTATACAAATAGTACATACCACAAATAATTTCGTTTGTGGCGAAAGCCTAAAAGACTGTAAGAAAAGTATACTCTCGTTAATTAAACGATGATATTAATACAAAAACAACGTAATAGACTGATCTTTGTTTCAAATTTGGTCTCATTGTAGTGACAAATAATCAGTAGCCCGGTTGAGAGACCGTTTTTTGCGCCATCAGTATATATAAGTTCGTAATATTTATAAAAGTAATTTTTGTAGAAACGGTATACATGTAAATGTATGATGTATATTTATTACAAACAGGATTTTCTTGACATAAACTATGTGTACCTTAAATAACCTACTTTTAAAAAGTAAACAGGCTAATAAATGCATCACATACTTCAAACTGTTCTATTTTTTTTTCCTATCCAAACGTGATGGCGCATGACGCAAACAATATGGGAATTACACACGCTTACGTTTACGAGTCTAAACTCTATTTAACTTTTCTTAATAAAGCAACGTAAACCAAGCTGTATAAAATTGGCTTTTTTTGATGGAAGATTTACTTAAATGTGTTTTATAAAACTAGACAACTGCACCTGAGAACTGGTCTTCCTTAGGATACACAGAGCGATAGATGATTATATCGTGTATATATATAAATGATTATATATATCTATCGATGTTAGATTTTTATACAAAAAAAAATCATTGATTAATGGAATTATTCCTTACTGTTAATTTCATTATGAAATTAATCGATGTAAATTTTTAAGTATACGTGGATTAAGTCTGAAAATACAAAATAAATTTTCGGGCGAATACGATTTGTATATCGATTCGCAATTAACGCGAATTATTTAATCAGTTTTTTTTAAATTATTATTATTAAAAAGGATATACGTTGTGTGCGATGAACTCTTAAGAATTCAGTCGTTGGCTTTCGTTAAGTTATAGTTCGTCTTTATCGTCGAGATTAATATCGCTAAGATCAATCTCTTCTTCTTGTGGTGGTTCAGCGTCTTTGCCGTCCCATGGCGTTGTTTCAATGATGTCAGGCAATTGCGCACCCTTCAAGGGAGCGGTGCCACCTCTGCCGTAACTCAGATCTCGTAGGAACTCGTTTATTCCGTCATATGAAAAGCTACCTTTTAACAAGGAGTATTTCATCTTTTTGATATTAACAACCGCTAATGCGGGATAACCGAAGCCTCCAATTTCTAATGCATCTTCGATGTGCGATTGAGTACCAGCTTCAGTCCAAACCCATCTATATGAAAGAATATACCGTGAGAATTATTATCGATAATTAAAAATAATTAAATAATTTATGCAAAAGAATGAATAAATTAGTCTTTAAAAAAAATACGAAAAAATAGTTGTAAGCTATTTAACAATAAATATTTAAATAAATTTTTAACGCATACCCCCACATTTTCTTTTTATATTTTTCACCGAGAGTTCTCAGAGTTTTTAAATATCCATTTCTACAATCGGATTGACAATCCAGAATATGTGGCAAAACAGAAACCACACAAAGTGGTTTGTCCTCACACGCCTCTCTCAGCTTCTTTTCAGACGTGATTTGCACTACTTCCGGTGCTGGGATATTTTCGGCTAATTTATCAAGCGCCCAATTAACGATATCGCCGCTCGTACGTCCGCCGTCATAGTCCTGCATCGAGTCGGCATCTTTCTTACCCGGTGCGAAGAATTTAATAGTAGGATATCCTTTAATTTCATATTTACTTGCCTGCAAAATTACGTATGTTAGAACAAGTCTAACATGTAAATTATATCGCAAGGAAATATTAATAAAGCATGTATCTCACTTTCAGGGTGTTTACAGTGGCATCTAAAGCTCCCAGTTTAACTTTACCCTTTAATTCGCTAGCTGCTGTTGCCCACTCAGGCGCCAGATTTTTACAGTGGCCACACCAAGGGGCATAAAATTCTACTAGCCACATATCCTCAGAATTCAAAACAGTCTTATCAAAGTTTTCGTCTGTTAATTCTATTACATCTTTCGAGTCTTTACTGCTCTGCTAATAAATTTTTTTTTTCACATAAATATTTAATAATTTCCACATTGGTAAATATAATTTAATTAATTTTTTTTATTTATATGTAAATCTCATGCTTTTTATTAAAATATTTATTATATGTATCTTACCTTAGATTCACCTCCAGAACTTTTACCACCTAGAATTTTTCGAACTTTCTGACTGGCAGCATTTAATGCAGCATCAACAATGCCAGCTGCATTTCTTGGGCCATTATATTCTTCAGGTTTTTTATCAAGTCCAAAGATTTTAATTGTTGGAAAACCACGAACTCCATACTTACTTCCTAAAGACTTGTGCTCATCTGCATTAACTGCACCAACTTTTACAACACCCTTTTAAAAAAAAATTTAATACATATGTATACATATACATACATATAAAAAATGAAAGAAGCAAATAAATTTGGCAAATTACCTTTAATGCAGTAGCTGCTTTGTCATACTCAGGTATCAACTGTTGACAGTGTCCACACCATGGGGCATAGAACTCAACCACCCAAATATGATCGCTATTTAATACTAAATTATCAAAATTATTTGGCCTGAGGTCAACAACGGCTGATTTGGAGGAGTACATGGAATGTGCTCCAGCGACTAGCAGAAGGACACCTGCAACAGACAGAATATTCAATGTTAGAAAAAGTGTTTTGAATCTATGAATTAAAGTAGTGTAGGAAGATTAGGAGCAGCGAGGCAGTAACAAAAGGCGACACCGGCTCTTTCGACGTCTGCAAAACTCGCGGGGACACTTGTTGCGGTGTCGTGGACACAGAAATCTGGTGATAACGGTCGCGAGAATGACCACGTCAGAAGTCATTGGAACCGCGATAACCAACTTCGGCACCGGCCGATGCTGACTTACCTAAAAGCCCCAACATCTTTTCGTGGACCGTACAGATGACTCGTGCCATTGTTAGCAGTCACTCACATCCGTCGAAAAAAAATCCAGCGACACGAACGGGCGCGTACACACCGCCTCCGCACGAAACTCGACCGCTCTCGACTCTCTGACTGAAGTTTGATGACTCTGACGTTAGCCGGATGCGTTCTTCGGAAAGGACAGCGCAGTAAGCGCACAATAAGTCTTCGACGCGATTGGCTCCTGCTTTTGGATCCACGTTGAGCCTACGTTTAAAAACCAATCGAGGCAGGACCACGTCGGGTTTTAAAGCCGAGTTCTCGGAGCTTCTCCGGAAATACGTACGTGGAAGAGAGAAGAGATCCGTCCGCGGCGATTGGCCGAATCGTCGCGACGACGAGAGTACGCCACCTGGAGCACGTCACATGACCACGGGGAGATTGCGCGATTCGACGCGATTTGAAGGAAGACCTGCTGGCGCCCTTTAGTGGCGATCTTGGAGATCCGAGCGCGGCCATATTTCCTCTCGTGGCTCTCTCTCGTCCGCGGTACGGGTAGGAAAAAGGTGGTGCGCGGTTCCGGCGGTGACCGAATTTCTAAAGGAGGCGATGATCGCGACGCGCGCGTGCACTTCGTAACGGTCGTCGGTGTAGTGACAGTGCCAAGGAGTAAGGACGACTAACCATGCCTAGGGTATGGAAGGAAGGCAGCTATCCGGCCGATAAGCGGCCGTCGTCTCGCAACGCGAAGCCCTACGACGCGAACAACGTGAGTAGCCGCGCCGCGGCGGGCGACTGCCACGAGCCCGCGGGGGCGACAACCCGCGCGCCCTTTTCTCGCCCGGATGATCGAGCTATCGAGCCGACGTCGGGCGCCGACTCCTCGCCGCATAGAATCCTGCATGCTCGCTTTTTCCCTACGACAAGGCCCTCCTCACGCTATACCCACGGTGTCACGGTTATGTGAGTGAGCCCGACAATAACCTCAATCTCTCTCTCTCTCTCTTTTTCTCCACGCCTTGCGCATCGCGCGCGGATTATCGCTAAACGATCGTCTCGGCGAAATGTCTGCCCTGAGATCGCCAAGGCCGCGATAAACGTAGGCCTTCGTTTAAAACACGCGACGTTATGGTCCTCTGCGTTGCTTCCTCTCTCTCACTCTTTCTTTCTCTTTTTCTCTTTCTTTCTCTCTTTCTCTCTCTCTCTCTCTCTTCTCCTTGGGCCCTCTCCCCTCCGCTCTGCGGAACGTCGCGCGCTCCGCGTTGGTCTTCGCGCGAATCTGCGCGTTTACGTTCTGCACGCATCTAGATGGTTCTTTAGTTTTCGGGGTCGTTAAAACGGAGAACGTTATCTTCTGCATTGCATAATATGACGTAATTTTAATTAATTTAAAAATTTTACCTTTGTAATTTAATGTAATGAAAAGTGTAAGTTTGGTGAGACTTACATAATTTTTTTTTTTTTTTTTTTTTCTTTTTTTTTTTTTTTTTTTTAATAGAAATGTTGCAAGTATTTTATTACCGTTTAATCTAAAATTATTATTATTAATGTTTTATATTCGTGTATTCGTGTATTTAAATTTTTTTACAGTCATTTGTAAAAAAGATGGCCACCAAGGTAACAGATTTTATATCTAATCCGCAATCATCATGGATTAGTAAGTGGTTTAATACCTCTCAAGACAATGAGGATGCGTTAGGAGATAGAGGGAATGTTGAGGAAACTGAACTGGAAGATGATATCCAGCAGCCTCCTCCTAGTAAACGAGCTCGTATTCGTATGGACGTGATTCATCCACCTGGAACATTTTCTATACAAACGAGAGTTAAAACTGCATTGAATGTGGTTGATTCCTCTAAAGATCAGTATTCTGATCAAAATGATATGGTAATTAGATGGTTAAACGAAAAAAATTTCCGGCAAGAGATTAACTTTTGCTTATCGAAATTTATTTGCAGACTGAAGATTTTCTTGAACCTGCAACAGCTGGACCAAGTGGAATAGGCCATTTAATATCTTCGACTCCTGCAATACAAACGGATATTAGAACTGTGACATCCCACAGATCGGACTTAAATTCGTTAGCTTCGTCGACTAATAACGGAATAGCAAATGGAACAGATGATAATTCAGAATCCAGTGAAAGTACTAGCGGATGTAGTTCGCTTATTCCACAGATAAATAGGCATGAAGGCCCTTCAAACTTATATAATTCGACATTTGCTAATAGAAAAAGACATGTTGATGATAAATTAACATTTAGTAAGTACAAATTATATTGCATTAAAATTTGCATTAAAGAAGACTGATATTTTTGCAAATAATATTGTATAAACGTATGTATTGTACATGTGTTACATTTTTTTTTCAGCTAATCATTTACAATCTCCAAGATCGTTGTTTCTAGATAGTAATTCTCGCGATACTTTAAGCAGTCGTAGACCGAGTTTTAACGCATCAATTGTAACACATGCTGCAGACCGTGCATCTCCGCTATCCTCCCCTTTTTATAGTGGTAATATTACTTTCGGGGGTGCAAATGCAGCAGATCTTTATAAACGAAACCGTAATATTTTTAACAATTCAAACGAGGTATGCAATTTAATCATTTTGGAAAATTTAATTTTTTTTTTATGTCTCAAGTTATGTAGAACAAGAATTATTTTATATAATAATTATATTGGTATATATATTTATTTTAGATACATCTTAAAGTACCGGGGAGGACAAGTGTTGAAGTTAAGCCTTCTGATACTGGAGGAGTTGATTCATCCGGGATGAGTCAAACCGCTAAAAAAATATTGGAAGCATTAGAACATTTTTCGTCACCTGTATCTGACGCGAAGAAAATTCCATTGAAAAGCACAAATGCCGCATCTGCGGCAGCGAGCAGGAAAAGATCACGGGAAGAAGTAGCAAGTCCATCCGCTAGGATCGGTTTGCGTCATTTGACGCGTGAATTAACAGTACCAACCGTCCCCGATATATTAAAATTGAGACGAAGACAAAAATTACAAGATACAACTCTTGTGGCTAGAAAAATTGTTTCTGCTCGTAGCGATCCACCACCTCCTCCGCAAGAATATCGATTGAGGTATGTAATTTGCCAAGTGTAATTATATATATGTTTGCTCATTTATAATCATATATGTATATATGAAGTTTCACGTTTATTCATCTCATTAATTTTTTGATTACCTTAATTATTTCTTGCTGTTTCCGTTTTATCTCAACTATTTTTCTCTATAAAACTGATATTTCGACTTTGCGACAGTATTAAAAAAAAATTACGTTTAACTTTACCCCGTTTCTATATATATATATTTTTTTTTTTATTAATATTTAAATTAAAATTTTTTTCTAGAACGGAGGACACTGACAGTGAAAAGTATCGTGGAAAATTAAAAGGCAAATCTAAAATAGATCTAGAAAATGAAGAAACGGTAGCGCCTGTGAATTTACCGAACATACCTTTGCCAATAACGACATTACCCAATTTCAATTTTATTTTGCCACCCCCTGTGTCATATTCTGCAGGCAAAACTGTAGCAAATAAAGAAAACACTTTCACATTTGCTAGCCCTATCAAAGTGACCGATGTTGGGAAGAGTTTGCAGTCTGTGAATAATTTTACTTTTAGTAAACCGATCAACGCCGAAGAAAATACAAATGATACGACTAATTCAAAATCACATTCACCAACCAAAAACAAGTTGACTGTCGACTGTGCAATTACATCCATACCGAATTTCATTTGGAGTGGCTCGTCTACAGCACCTAGATTAAAAGCAAAGGTAAAAAATAACAAGAACGATTCCACTGGTTTTGCAATGCCACAAGAATTAAAATCTGGAAGTATTATGGACGCATTCTCATCAAAATCTAATAAAATTGAATCTAATTTAATGGGACAGTCAAATTTGGAAGCTTCTGAAATATATTCTGACAAGACTGCTAGTACGTTTGATAGTTCGGACTCTGATATTACAAGAATGTATAACACCGAGTCGTCTTGGGAGTGTAGTGAATGTTTGATTAGAAACAATGGTACAGATAAGCAATGCACTGCATGTAAGGTTTCTCGATACAATCCAAACGAGAAAACTTCAAATTTACCTTCAATTACAACAACAGACACAACGGTTACAGAAACGAAGCCGATCGGACAGGATTGCTTCGGTTCTCAATTTAAACTATCTACGAATCAATGGGAATGTACTACTTGTTGTGTGAGAAATAAACAGAGTGATGCCACATGTGTAGCGTGCACTACACCAAAACCAGGAAATAATTCTACGACACAAAAAACTGTTAAATCTCAAAATCTCGATCTGATGGAGAAATTTAAACCTGCTGAAGGCTCATGGGAATGTTCCGGTTGTTTGTTAAGAAATGCCGCGAATATTATTACATGTCCTTGCTGCAATACATCTAAACCAATGACTTCTATAAAAACGCAACCGAAGAAAACTGAAAATATCACGGAATTATCTGCGCAAAAATTAAATAATACAGAAGGCACGGCAACGCAGGAACTATTTAATAATTCCGAGATAATGAACAAGTTTAAACCAAACAAAGATTCCTGGGAATGTCCAGGATGCCTTGTTAGAAATAATAATTCCGTTACTTCGTGTCCTTGCTGCAGCACTTCTAAACCTAATTCCACTGGCGGCGAACCGAGTAAGGCAATACAGACATCGAATTTTGGATTTGGAGATAAATTTAAGAAACCAGAAGGTTCCTGGACATGCGATTCTTGTTTCGTACAAAATGACGCAAAGATTACGGAATGTGTGGCTTGCCAATCTTTAAAGCCCGGTACTACAAAATCAAACGAATCTTCATCGAATACTAGCTCTACTTTGCAATTTAAGTTTGGCATGCCGTCTAGTGCAACAAGTAACCAAGGATTTAAGTTTGGCATAATTAGCGATCAATCTAAATTAGACACACCTCCCTTAAACGGATTTAAATTTGATAGTGCACAACAGAATAGTGGTACGGCACAATTTACGTTTGGTATCCCAAAGGAAGAAAATAAAACTGTAAGTGAAGCATCTAAAATCAATAGCGTCACGTCTTCTAGTAATACAGGATTTGTATTCAATGTAAAAGATTCTGAAAAACCCGAAAATACAAATCAGAAGGAAACTAAACAGAATACACTTTTCAGTATGTCGAAAAGTGATAGTTTAACAACGGGAAATGAAAAACAGAATGCAAACGTTATATCTAGCGTTCCACCGACTACTTTCACTTTTGGCATACAGAAACCAGAATTTAATCAGCCTGCTTTAAATAAAGAAACGCAGAAGACTTTCCTTGCAACCACTACAACAGAAAGTTCGAAGCCAGCGACAACTAATGCAGTACCGATCGACACTAATACGACATTACCGTCGTTACTGACGCAAAAAAATACTCCAAAGAATGTATTAAATGAAAACTCGGAATCGATATTTTCATTCGGGGTACCAAGCAGTGTAAGCGCAGTTACTACAACTTCCGCGAATGCAACGACTACTTGTCTTCCAACTTTTGCTCAACCTACCTTCACATTCTCCGATTCGAAGACGTCGTCTCAGTTATCCACGATACCATCTTTCGGCCAGGTTTCGACGTCGTCCACCGCGTTATCCACAAGCGCGTCGTTTGGAGAAAATAAGACAACCGAGACCGCTCCTTCAACCAAAGCCACAATTTATGCACCGGTCCCTACGCTTTTCCCGATCGCCTCAAGCCCACCTTTATTCCATAACGAATCGAAAACTACTGCAGCTTTTGGCACGGACAAACCACCGTCATCGTTTACTACAACAGACAGTAAAGTGTCAGGATTCGCCATGCCGGATAACAAAATTTCAGCGTTTGGCAGTAACACCGAGAGTAAGCCACCGATCTTCGGTACGTCGGAAACAAAATTACCTGTATTCAATGCACCACCCACGGCAGGTGCTCTTCCAACGTTCGACACATTATCTAACAACACTACTTCAACGCCCTTTGGCTCATCTAATCCTTCGGCCTTTGGAAACAATGCTACACCCGCTTTTGGCGGTGTTACAACAACACCAACTATATTTTCAACCACAAAGCCCGGCGAGACTAACGCGTCAAACGCATCTTTGTTCACGTTCGGTTCGACTTCGTCGCAACAACCGTCAAGCGGCGGATTTAACTTCTCCACCAACGTTAATCCACCTGCAACGTCCACGAAGTCGCTCTTTACATTTGGTAACAATTCAAGTACGCCGCAGAGCACTAACAACAGTACGTTTGGTAATGGCACATTTGGAGCTAACTCTGCTCCAACAAACGCCACCAATTTTGCATTCAATGCTCCTAAACAAGAAACGCCAGCGGCATTCGGTCAGGGTGCAGTAGCAGCTCCGATATTCGGTACCCCGCCGGCAAATCCAGAGACTCAAGCAACGTCATCGTTCTCGTCTACGGCTTCGTCGAGTACAGGATTTAATTTTGGAGCTACGGCTCCAGCTGCTGCGGCATCGGGAGGTTTTAATTTTGGAGGGATGGTAAATATATGAGCTACATTTTTCTTTAATTAATTTTTTTTTTTCTAATTATTTTTTCTAAATAAATTCTAAATATAAAATCTAATTATTTTTTCTAAATAAATTTTAAATATAAAATTTAATTATTTTTTTCTAAATAAATTCTAAATATAAAATCTAATTATTTTTTTTTAATTAATTAATGCTATTTTAATATTGCAGTCATCTACTTCTGCACCAACCGGAGGATTCAACTTTAATTCTCCTGCTTCTACTCCCACAATAGCTTTCGATCCTAATAGCCGCCCTTCGTTTAACTTCACCAAAGGAAGTGCACCAACAATATTTAAGTACGTATTTTTATTAAATTTCTGTTAAATCAACGCGTTCGTGCTTTTCTAAGGCATGTTCTAAGCATATTTTATTTTATAGCGCTACACCCCAATCAGCAGCATCATCACGGAAAATCAAAAAAGCATTTCGAAGATGCGTACGGTAGAGAGTATATGACAACACGTACACTCAGGTGCGTTTCTACGTTTCTTTGTGTATCTGAGTGTGTGTCTACGTTAAACGTTATATGAAATGATGTACAATGAAATTCTGTCATACATCAATCAATTGCAATGTGGTGGTATATACCAAGCATCTTTGTAATATAGTAACCCGAAGCTAACCGAACATGCTTGCGTACAACCACTTGTGTTCTCTTTTTCTCTCTGCAGGAAATGTAAATTATAAATTATTTAAATTATACAAGTTATAACGAAAATAATATCTTGGAGTTGGCATGAAGCCAGTAAATTGCGATGGCGTTGCATTACTGAGCCCTTACCAAAAAAAAAAAAAAAAAATTGGACACGATCTATAATGTATCGACATGACGTACTCCATACAGCGTACATTATTTGTCGAAATCGAAAAGTACCTCGATAAAAAAAGAAAAGAAAAAAAAAAAATTAATAAGCACTTAATGTGTGCAATTGAAGATAAGTACTAGTGGGAGATTATCACTATCAGGTAAGTATAAGTCAATCACAGCTCGTAGCACGCTTTATAAAAGTCTTGATACGAAACTTATTGGTTTAGAAGCTATGTGTGTGTAGGCATCGTATTTTTTGTTTTATTATAATTTTTGAGTTTTTTTTTTCTTTTAAATATATACAAGTTAAAGCAGTTAAATTAAAATTTAAATGATGAAAAGAATAATGAAATAAAAGAGATACGTTGAAATTTTAAATTAATTAAACCAATTTAATTACATGTAGTATTTCATTCATTACGAAATAATACATGACGATTAATTTTTCAAATGTAATACCTTTCTGAATATTTTTTTCTTAAAAATTATGAATATTTTTGTGTTTATATTGTGTTTATATTTTTACATTTGTCATAAATTTATGTTATTTTTTTTCAAAAATTTGCAATTCTATGTGTAATTCAATTATTTTAATGTTTATAGTGATGCCAGTTTAAAGATACTTATAAAACATTGTGACATTACGAGCATTGTGAACTGACTGTATATCAATCCCGCTTATATAAAACACATACATACACACACACACCCATATATATATGTATATAACATATATATATACATATATGAGTGTGTATATATATAAATATATAAATATTAATTATATTTCAATTAGAATTTCATGGGCAGCCCTACACAATCTTTGTAGAACTAGTCCAGGAAAAGTGTAATATACACAAAAATGGCATTCGGATAGTACAAACTGACGATTACTGAACGTTCCCACATTGAGTAGTCGAAATTATATATTTTTTTTATATATTGAATGAAATAATCCTATAAGAAAATACTGAATGCCATTTTGATAGGATTATATTATAATATGTTGTGTGTTTTACCATAGAGTGAGTGAAATAATTTGAAAGAAGTATATGTTGAATGGAAATAAATTATTATAGGGCTTCTAAAAAGTTTATATTTCTTTTTTGGAGATATAATTCTTATTTCCGAAAAAAAAAAAACTTCTAATTCTTTTCTAAATTATATACTAATTTTTATTTATTATTAACATGTGTTCCTATAATGAGTTGTAAAGAAACAAAAAATTGATTTAATGTGACTAGTAAATTTAAAACACCAATTTGTTTCTTGTCATTTAAATTTAACAATTTATGTAGCGTTAAAATTAAATTAGAATATTAAGTCTTAAACATATTCTATTTATCGTAAATATTTTTTTTTTTTTTTTTTTTACAGAGAAACGCAACGAAATAATTTTCATTATATTCAATTTCTAGAATAATAGATTACACGATTTTTAAATTACTTTATTAAAGATTATTAAACCATCGTTTTAGAAGCCCTTAAAGCGGAAAGTAGTTGGATGGCATGTAATAATGATTAACGTATCATTGAAATCATGCACATCTTATTTAAAAACAGGCTAGTTGTGTATAATGTTGGCTTAGAGTTGACAGTAGCCAAGAATAACTCGGCACATGACCTATCTTATGCCATAATAGATACCTAGGTACAAAACATTCTGTTAAACATTGTTGTTTATCCGTTGTTATGTAATATTTACACGTAAACATTAAGTTCTGTACATTGTTAAGAGACAAAAATTCATATGATATAGTTTCTGTATAAACTTGTATTTTTAACATCGTCAAAATATCCTTTGTAGGGTTTTTTTTCTCATTTAATATGTAAACGATATTAATTAAAATACGTAATGCCAGTGTGGTGATTTCAAGGGAACTCTGTGATGCAGATGTGTGTAATTAACTGAGGGTGTACCGCTAGTTAATAACTTTAAAAAAAAAATCACATAGGTAAAACTATTTTAGTTTTTAAGCGAATTTCCATACCTAATAATACCTACAAGGGATCTTTTGAATATAATTGAGAAGACTCTGTTTTACACGATTGCAAAATAAAGATAATGTAATTAATGGTAAAGGGAGGTTGCGCTGAGATATGTCTGTGCTGCTGTCTTACACTGTGAACATTCTCTGTTGAGGCTGTGTCGTCCATTTGTCTATGAATAGACAAATTTCCAAATTAATCAATATATCGAGTATATTGTCTACGGAGGCAATATCTTTGTATTAAATTTCGCATATGGCCTTACAAATACATAATGAACTTATAACGTAGATGTATTAAACGACTATAAAGAGCATATTGGAATTGTTTTATAGCACTTTATATACTCTCCATTGTAATATGTTTGCATAAATATCTAAAGAGTATTGCATTAAAAATGTTCAACACAATAGATATGTAACATCCTATATCTTATAGAAATATTCTTTTTAATGTTTTTTCTTTTGTTTTATTTTATTGTTTAATTACGATTATATTTTAACATTATCCATAAAATTTTAGGTAACATTTGCAAATTTATAAAATACTAGAATTAATGTTCTTTTGTTCTTTTTTTTTTGTTTAATATTATTTTCCTTTTTTTTTTATTTTTAGGTATATTAATAGGGACAGAAATGTTTAATGATAGTTTATGCATTTTTATGTAATATTTCTATGAGCCATGGGGTGTTACAATATGTCAAATATTCTGAGGCCTTATTATAATCTTAGTCCATTGAAAATTATGCATCGTACTGAATTTTTCTGAATATCTATCGAGAATGCATTAAGCAATTATCTAATAAAGTTCAGAAATGAGGGAGTTTGTTATGAAATAAATCCAATGACTGATTGTAATAAAATAAAATAATAAATGAGAGAATGTTCACTGTATGCTTCAGGTGCTATGGGGATGTTCGTTACATTCTCATGACATGATGTAACATTAGTTAATACGAAAAACGCACTGGTGTTTCTCAACCGATGAATTCTAGAACAATTTCAAACGTATTATTTAAAACATGTAATATGCAAGGTGTTAAAAAGCCATCTTTATTCGCACAAGCAAAGTCGACAGAGTACGCTTATGATAATTTTTTAATGCTTTTTTTTTTCTTTAATATATATATACATATATTATTTTCATCGAGAATGTATTATAACTTTAAACTTATATAAACCAGAATTTCTTCCTTCAAGGTAATACATCAAATACATTTTAATTCGAGGCAAATGCATAGGCATAAACGATGTCAATAATACTCGCAATAATAACAATAAAAATATATGTAACATATGCAGAATTTTCTTTTTTTTTTCTTTTTTTATGGCGTAAAAATGCAAAGAATGGTATCGATTTTGCTAAGGTTTAATTCTTTACCTGTAATGAATAAAGGTGACAATGCTTTAATGGACAGCAGTAATATTTAAGAACTACTTGGAGTTTGTGTTGAGAAACACCTTATAGGATATATGAACATTATTACGAGTACTATTCTTAATACTAATCTCCTCTGTTTAGCCATAACGATTGTACAATTCTGCAATCGCGTATATAATTATATGATTATACGTAACTAATCATATAATTATAAGATATATATTTAGAATATATAAAAAAATACCAAGTAAAATACGATGTTGAATAATTTGGGTTATTTAGTTTTATTTTATATTTAGAAGGAAAAAAAAAGGTATAGGAGGGCATTTAGTGACTATCGGTTTGAACTAAAGAATTTTACTATAGTATATGCACACACACACACATATACATTAAAGTGATTTTCCTATTACGTATATATGTAGGAAAAGTTACGAAGTGTGCAGATCCATATCAAAATTCTTTGGGTCAGAAAAATAATCTAATCTAAATTCAATCGCAATTCCTGATGTTTAGATAAAGTATAATATGTTACGAATGTTTTTTTTTATTTTTCTTTTTTTTTTTTTTAATTTTAATCTTGTAAGTAGTAGAATCGCTCCTTGACAGTTCCTCAAAGAAATATACAAAATAAGAAACACCTATTGTGAATTATTGTATCACATTCGTGGGCTTTTGACATCCTAAATTGTATACATATGTTATATACATTACATATATATCGCTCTAGAAATTGTTAACAATCTATTTCAAAAGATGATTTTTAACAGTACGATATGCAAACAATTCTTTTTGGTATATTCGTTTAATATACCCCTTTTTCCAATTAAGTAGCAGAATTTTATTCAAATAAATAAGTTATACAGTGAAAAACGCTTCGAAATACCTCATTAAAGAATTCCTTAACAATATAGTTCTTTAAATAACGATTACAATTCGCGATACTATCGACTATTTCATATACAATACTACGTTTATTAAATACTAAGATTATGAGTACAACGTAACAAAATCTTATTTGTGTTTCTTTATTTGACATAGCTATAGGGGATTACGAATAAAGTAAATCGAGC
Source organism: Cardiocondyla obscurior (assembly GCF_019399895.1). Classification (NCBI taxonomy): domain Eukaryota; kingdom Metazoa; phylum Arthropoda; class Insecta; order Hymenoptera; family Formicidae; genus Cardiocondyla; species Cardiocondyla obscurior. The sequence goes on along the minus strand of NC_091873.1, from coordinate 6,431,511 downwards.
TATCTGTAATTATAATATAAAAAAATGCATATTTTTATTTTAGGTTCATAGTTTCGATACAATAATGTTCTTATTAACTCAAAAAGTTTGCCATGCAGAAAATTATATCGTTCGTAAATAATACTCACTCTGATTCTGCTATTTACACATTAGAAATTAAATGGTGGCGATTTGTTATTCTAACATTTCGTCATTGCTATACTTTTTAATTACACGATGTAAATAGGGGAGCATGTATATTAATATATCAATACTTGCTCAGCGATGATACATTCTACAAATGTCAAAAAAAAAACCCTGTAATAAACTGATTGGAGATCCGAACACAAATTTGAATATAAAATATATAATTCCCTGTCTCATACTTTAATTTAAAAATGTATTTGATGTATGTTTTTTAAAAGCGTTTCTCTGTCTTTCTCTTTCTCTTGTAACCAAAAATCCAGGAGATTAGGTAAGTGAGACTATGGCTGATAAAGAACTGTATTAAAACTTGTGGCACGAATTTTATTCCGAGATTTACAACAAAAATGTTTCAACTAGTTAAAATGCCGCTTAATCTTGGGATATGAAACATTGACACGTATAACATAGGTAAATACAAGACGATGTGGACAATTCAGGTATACAATTCAATAGTTTCCATTGAACTGATAAAATTGATTCGTTTTTCTAATCATTTAGTGTTGTGTTTGCGACTTGGATAGGCCTGCTGTGCTTCTCAGAGAGGTGGATTCACTAATAAATTTATTAATTATTAAGACTCGTTGGCTGATTAATGGAACAGCCGATCCTCTCTGAGCAGCCCATGTTCATTCGCTATATATCACTTCTATTACGATATTATAATTTAGGTACAATCTTAATTATTCAATATTAATGAGAATATTAATAATCATGTTTTTATTTTGCTTGAATTATAGATTGTAATTATAATTATTTTATAAAGATTCTTACACTAAGAATCGTCAGACATGAAGGAATTTTGGGATTTTAACTCCTCCAGTGTTTGAATTTGTTGACGGAGGAATAATATCCTAAAATAGCAAGTAAATAACCGAGATAACGAAAATTCAAAAATAATTGTTTTATGGCACACTTAGTAAATGTGTTATAGCAATATGTAATACTTACCTTTGTTCCTGTAACGTTGCCTGGATTTCTGTCAGCCTCACTATCGATCGTGCCGTCTTCAATTCTGCGGACACTCTCGTACACTGCAAACTGCCCATTGTATGTGCTTCCTCACTAAGTTTCTGTGCCTGCACATAGACATATAATATAAATAATTTAATTTAAAATATTACGGAACAGTAAAAATTATTTCTACAAAACGCAAAAATTCTTACCTGTTTTTCAAGAATATCAGCAGGAAAAGCACGAACATGCTGTGTCAAATCTTCCCGGTAATGATTGGCGAGAGATGGTGTTAAAGAAGGTGTTAACGGAGGTTGTACTCTTGATAATGCTTGTAAACCTCCGGTATTACTCAAATTTCCAAGAGAACCTAATGTACTGAGACTTTGTAAGGAGCTTAAACCTTGAACTCCAGAATTCGTCCCGCCAGGACTCGTCACTATTTAGACAATATAATAATATATAATTAAATATACATTTACAATAAAACAAAATAATTAAAAATAATGTACAAATAAGTACGAATAAGTATTTAATTGAATTAAATAAATATGATGAAAAATGATTAAATTACGGAAGAATACATCGTACAGTTACTTATTTGTAAAAATAATACAATAAGATTGGACTTACATTTTCGCGCGTCGATACAATCCTGGGTTTCTGAATGTGTCGGAGTAGGTGGACCCTCGCTGGTAATATTGCCACTTGTATCAACTTTTAATGGAGCCATCACATCACTTCCGGTATTAGTTCGATCCCCACTAACAGACTGCTACAATGAAAACATAATATTGAATGTCATTTCCAATTAAAAAATATATAAATAAAATAAAAACACTTATTTAAACTATCCATTAAGTATATTTGTACAAATTGCTAACGATAAAATATGTGAAACTTATCTAATCTGATAAGTTTAAGTGATTCTCAAATATTCACTTACTTGTCGGGATAACAAAATAGCTGTTTGAATTGTTTGTAATGCCTTCTGTGGCGTGATGTCAGGTTGTTCCTTGTTGCCCGTAATTTGTGACAGTAATCTTGGGAGATTTGCCAGTGACACCGGTGGACCCGGAGCGTTACTGCTTCCCTGTTGTTGCGTGGGCGAACTAAGTTTTCCTGTTGCCTGTGGTGTTGTTGACGATGGATGTGATGTTAATCGAGGTAACGCTAAAAAAGACAAACAGATATTCCAAATAAAATTTACGGAAGTCATTAATTATTTAAATTCAATCTTTTAAATTAATGTTTAAAGCAAATTCTACAAAAATACATATTTTATGTATAATAAAAAACATTTTATATATTTTTACTTAAAACTTTTTCCCTAAAACGAATGTTTTATAGGAAATTAATGTTATATTTTATACGTGCTTGTTTTTTTCTCTTTTATTTTTATGTATAACAAGCAAAAATCATACCAGCGGCCAGAAGAACAGGACCCTGTGGCAGTGGATCGTGAGCGCAGGACGATGTCAAAGGTTCTGAAGTTGGTGTAGAATCGCCTGGCGAGATATCCATATCTTGAGTTTGGCGTTCTACGCTAACTTCTTCTCTACATTCTCTAGATTCTCTTTCCCGTTCTCGTTCTCGTTCTCTTTCACGTTCTCGTTCACGTTCACGCTCGCGCTCACGTTCACGTTCGCGTTCGCGTTCTCGGTCTCGTTCTCGCTCTCGTTCTCTTTCCCGTTCTCGTTCTCTTTCCCGTTCCTTTTCCCGCTCTCTTTCCCTTGCTGAAACATCATCTCTGCTACTGCCACCGCTCGCACTACATAAACTCCAGTATTCTCGTTTGTCAGACTGTCGCGATGATTTACCATCTCGCATGCTGCTACTGCTATTTGATCGCGAGTTGGAATGTTTATCATGACCTGCTCCAAACAAAATTCAGATTTAGTAAAGCTTCATATATTTCGTGTACGAGCATAAACACAAGTCTTTTTAATTAAAATATCCAAAAATATTAATTATATCCGATTTAATGTGACTGTCCGTTAATCTTTGAAAAATAGCATAAACGTCATATGCATTTTCTTGTTAAGAAATGCATATTTCATAAAAAGAAAAAAAATTTCACGTACTTGACCTAGAGGAATAGTCACTAGATTGGCGTTGACGATTATCTGTCCGATTGATCCACTCCCGTGGTTTTTCCCATTGAGAAACTTCCGTTTTACAATTATAGTAATACTTCTTTCCTGACGAACTCATGTGTTCTGACCAGTCGCCAAATCTGGCTGTTCGTTCTGTTGCTCCTCCTCGTTCATCCCCACGTTTATCCTAAACAGACTGTTCTAAAATTTCCGGAAAAGATTGAATAGACGGGCAGTATTTGCATTAATTCCAAAACTTGATCGAAAAGTTGAAGTTATATTCGCCCATATTCGAAGAGGCTATTAAGATATCGACGTACATATACATATAATTATTTAAGATTATGATAGTAAACAGAAATATGTATAGGGCCTTTTAGCAGGATGTTAATAAATATTTTATCGATTAATCAAAGGTTTTAATGTATTAATTAAATATGTTAGTTTCGCTGGTTATTATTTTCTTTCGAATTTTGAAATTGTAGTTAATGCCGTTACGAAGGAATTATAATACACTGACCTGACAGGAATTATGTGATGGTTTTCTCTGGGATGAAGATTCTCTTGATGAATTTGATGATAATTTTAAGGGATGTAAGATCTATACAAATGTAAATATATGTTATTATTATTAATATTATTATGATGCATGTATACATCTAAAAGGCATATTTAATCTAAAAAAGGCACGCAATAATACATATTAAATGCCATTTTCATCAAAATTTTCAGTAAATTTATCGGACTGTGACCATATGCAAATTATCTGACAGTCCATTTGCATATTAGAATTTATTTTTAATAAAATCAGGCTGCATTATCCTAACAGAAATAGAATCTATTTTATATAATGCTTGTATTTTATATTAGATGCATTATAAATCTTTTAAAAAATGTATGAAACTTCTCTCCTCTGCAGTTTAATATCCTTTTTTTTTGTAGTACAAATTAAAAAAAAAGAACAATGTAATAAATAATAATAACATTTATGAATTCGTGCATGCCATGTATATAAATTAAATAAAATCAAATTTACTCTTGGTACACAAAAATTCATTACGCATGATTCATTAAACTCTCAATAAAATCGCAATATAATAATCGACATAATAATTTTATTTTTACTATATTTAACAACAATTAAATTAAATATTAACATTAAATATATACTCACCTCCCCACTACTCCTATCGTGGTTGGTCCTGTGTTCTGAATCCCTGCTCTCACGGCTTCTCTTGTCTTTTAGGGATCGTGCACAATCTACACATATGCAAGCAAGCATGTTACAGCTGAAAATGTTAAGAGACAATTCTGTTTTTATACTGAAGAAAGGAAAGATATACGAGACTCTAGATAAATAAAAGAAGAATCGTATTACTTGACAGACGGAATAAAATACTTAATATCGTTATACGTAACAATTGATACAATTTATATAGATTAAATTCAATATTCAGATACATTATTTCTTCTATAATGCACGTTAGAATGTACAGACTACCCTGTAACGCGGAATGTTGGGGAAAGTGACAAAAAATCAATTACCAGAATACTTGTCTCTAGAGGAGGATAGTTTATAGTCTCTATTTTCTCTCTCCTTCTTGTAAAGAGGCTTGGATGTGTAATTCCGAGGGCTGTCCCGGTCCGTCCCCATGCCCATTCCCAAGCTGCCCGCTGGACTGTAAGAGTTACCATTTGGAGAGTCGCGCATACGTCCCTCGTAGCGACTGTCCGATGACGTAGTCGAGGAGGAATAGCCACCCTTAGAACTGCTGTATTTCGCGTTCTACAATCAAATTCATAATAAGGTGTTTGTGTGTGCGTGCAAATAATTACAATAAAGATTAACGTAAATGAATTAGAGATACATCAAGATTGCTTACTTTTTTCATTTTTAATTTATAAGATCAATATTAAAAATATTATTAAATATGGGCTCGATAACCCGCTTGAGAATAACAGGCTATCTTGTTCTAGTGGCAGTCTGTAAGAATGTACGTATGAGAGCTACATTAACTCGACTCGAATGGCATTAAACAAAACTTTAAAAAGTAATTACATATGGAATAATAAAATGTTAAAGTAAAAACGATTAACTCTTTCGAAATCAATGACTCAAAGAGTCACGATGATTTCTCAAAAGTATTACTCGCTTTTACAACAATTATTTCTCGCATCAATTATTGTACACGTATTTAATTATAAATAAATTCTCATTTTTATTTAAATATTTTACGATCCAGCAAGTGCTTCCTAACACGAGTACTTTTCAATATTGTGCTACAAATGCAAATATTTTGTAGTAATACTTCCAAGTTTTTTCAATGTACAAAGAATCTGTTAAGCTACTGGCTTGAGGATTATTACTATTGATTATTTTTGAAACAATACATAATACGGCGAGAGAAAAGTCGTCGACATCTGGAAAAGACCGCAATGAGACCCCTGCTGAGATGAGATCTCTAATATTTTTAGAGTATTGTCTACTAGAATAAATTATTGATTTTCTGAAAAGTGAGGTTATGTTTACAAGACTAGCAAGAAATTAAACATCACGAAGAAGTCAAACGGTTTCTGCGAGTAAATACCGCTCAATTCGTCTCGTAAAGACCAATTTGAGTAGAGCAAGTACCTAGTATTCGCTACATGTTCAATTATTGTACCACCCAGAGTTAAATGATACCTTCAAGAAATGGCCAACATCAGTCAATCAATGAGAAGCATAGAATAACTTTCCCAGCTAATTACAATTGTACCATAAACCTATCTACAAAATAATCCCGATTATTCGCATCGCGATACGTCTAATAAAAAAAAAAAAAAAAAAAGAGAAAAAAAAGAGGAAAACAAAAAAAAACTGTGCAAAGTACAAATTAAAACGTCACTTGTCAAAGTGGAGTTTGTATGCCTATCAGCATTGAACGTGTTTTACAGCACCGTCGAGTCTTACGTGTGATACGGCAAATTGGCGGCGATCAAGCTAATCGCGATTGTCCGACGGCGACGCTGCGGCTACGACCTGGCGAACGACCGAGTCTACCTTCGATGGTCGCGGGACTGGAAGGCAGAAAATCTGCGCCACGGAGGATCGCGGTTTGACGATGGCGACGACAAAGAGGCCGAGGCCCGACGCGACGATAGCGTACACGAAGGGGCGAGCGAATCCCGCGAGAGCGTAACAACCGCGGTCTCGGTCCGGACCGTAATCAAGCCGTGCATTATCGATTCCCAGCGATTCGCGATCGCCAGCTATGCTCTGTCTTAAAAGAAAAAGGCAGGCGGTGGGCCCGGCATTGGCCCATCGCCAGCCGAATACGAACTTTGATGCTGGTCCGCGCGGACGAGTGCTGTCACCGCGGGTAGGTCCCGTGTCCTCCGCGCGAGAACCGGAGCGATCTCATCTTTAGCCGTCTCTCCCCTTCTCCATCCGTCTCCTGGCCCTGTCCTCGGACGTGTCTCGCGCGGTCACCGACGCGGAACCGCGGGCGGAAATAATGCTGCTCGACGGCGATGACGACGGGAGCCGGACGACGGCGAGGCCGCGGGTGCGAGTTTATCACGCACGCACACCCCCAGCCCCCCCTTCTTCCCCTCTCACTCTCTTTTTTTTTTTTCTTAACGTATCCTAGACCCGCCAATCACTTGATGTTGGATGATATTTACCTGATAGGGATGGGCCTGGTGCTTTTCGAAGTACCTGGAATCATAAGACAACGGGCCGTGAGCGAGGGAAGTCGTGGCGCGGTGGCCGCCGCCGTCGCGGTCGTTTCCACGGGGAACGGCGCCTGAGCGGATCCCCATCGTGGAAAACTGGTCGTGCCGCGGTACGTCGTGCGGCGATTTTGTGGCAGTGAGCGGTGTGATGCGTGTGTATGGCCGAGCGGGTTGTACGGACGAATGGACGGATGTTGGGCGACGAGAGGAGAGGCGAGCCGATGCGGCGAAAAGGAAAGAGGGCGAGAGAGCAAGCGTGCAGGAGCGAGCGAGTTAGAGAGACGGGCGGCGGGACGAAAAGAGGGTGAGGAAGAGAGACGGAGACAGAGAGAGTGAGGTTGGTTGTGTGTCAGTATCGGGTATTTGACGGTAGAGCCCTACCCATCGCTGATCCTTTGCGGTTTCCTCGCATGCATTACCATCAATGCCAGTGTCTGTGGGAAATTCGCGGCCTCGGATGTTCCCTTTTCGGTCGGTCAGTGTCATAAAAACAACATTAACGCTTATTTAGCAGTTAACTTTCTTTCTACCCGGACGCCATGTCACATACGTGCTCGGCCGCTGCCGGGCGACTTCGACGAACCGCTCGTGCGACGGCGTGTGCGCACCCCGCCGACGGGGGGGCTCCGTTCACGACCAGGGACGTGGGGCACGATGGCGCGCGCCGGATACTGTTTACTTCCATAAATGTATAAGACGTATATGTATGCGTCGCGGCAGCCGTACCAATCGTTCCGAGATTATCCGAGCGACGGACCGAACGCGCGAGCTACACAAGCGTGGGACGTGGCACGTCCGGAAGTACCGCGCGCGATGATTTCCCTTCGCCTGTCAATTCCCGGGGATCCATATTTCGCGGAAGGCGCAATTTTTCCGAACGTCGGGCGTACGAGGCCGCGCGCTTAATCGCGCGGACTGATTGACCGTCGCGGGCGTCGCATTATATCTCGGCCGGGATTTAATTCCGGAAGTGCCCGCGCGCAGCGATATCCGGACGCACACCCACGGCACCTCTACCGTCGCCAGGAATACGCACAACGCGCGGCACGTCGTCGTCGCGAATAATCGGCACGCACCTGATGCAACGGCGGCAGCGGCGGAAGGTTGCCGCGGCGAGTGTGCGTGCGCAGCCCGCACCGACGGCGACGTCGCAGCAGACGCGGACGCGTAAAGGCGTCGGACTCGGCACCTTCTACGCAACCGCCCGAGTGGACGAGGCTGCTTCGTTTCGGCTCCACGAACGAGTGGCGCGAATGTCGGCCGGCGAGCGGCGCTGTTGTGTCACGGGCGGCCGAACCGACGCAACCGACGCAACTCAACGACCGAACGGACAGAGCGTGTCATCGTCTTCGACTGCGATTAACCAGCGAGTAGGACCGTGTCCCATCTTGCGTCCTTTGACGTAGCGGTGTCCCGCGGAAGATGCCACGGTCGCAGAAAAGACCGTCTTAGGCTCGGCCCGGTGGATGCGACATGGGAAAACGACCGTCGAAGCTTGACGTACTGCTATCCGGATGCGACTCGGAAGAGACACTCGGCCAGGAAGAGAACTCGCTCGACCGGGAAGAGGATCCTCCACATTGACAGGTCGCGACTCGCGAAGAGGACACGACGGGCAGTCGTCACGTCGTAAATCTGCGACAAGCACTGTAAGATGAAGGTCACTTTTCCACTTTCGGTCCGGTTTCTCTTGTCTCTATCCGCAAAAAGAAAAAGAGGGGAAAAAAAAGCTGCGAGAACCACTTCATGATTTACTCGCAGATAGCGGCGTATCGCGTGCCGTAATATTAATGTCTATACATGCACCTGCCGTGATATTCAATGCCAGAAAACTGTTTGTTTGGTTCTTTTTGCTGTACTTTCTCAAAATATATTTCTATCATTTTTTGCTTTAATAATTTATCTCTTCCATTACTTTCTGTATGTAGTGCAAATCAATGAGACCTACAACTGCTGCTTCCATGTCTTTTTATATACGATTTTTTACATTATTAATATACTAATTAACTAAATTTATTTATATATTGTTCTAAATGTCAAAGATATAAAAGATTATAATAAAATAAAACGAAAACTTTTTAAATTTAACACGCAATATTAAATTTTTGTTATTCATGTTTTAGTATTTTTTAATTTTTTTTTTAATTTTTTTTATTGAGTATACATACTTGTAACTAATTTTAGTAGCTTCAATAATTTTTTTTTCATATAAAATTTAATCGTTTTTACTAATATTAACATAAACATTTAAAATAAAAAATAATTATTAGTGTTACAACATAGGTTTTTCTTCAATTATAGAGAATTACTGTGAATTACAAAGCTGCAAAGGAAGATATGGATACTACATCTAAGCGTAAAAGTAGTAAAAATACGAAGGCATATTTAAAACATCAACGTCTGGAAGATATCAGATTGGAAGATAAAAACAAAATCGAAAACATTCTTCTATGGTTACCGGATTTCAATAAAACTATACGTTTATGCACAGGAAGTAGAAATTATCTACATCTCGAACAATTACTTTTGTTCTACACCCAGTAAGATTATTTGCATCAATTATGAAGATCTAATTCAACATTTAATTATTAATATTTTTACAAATAGAACGTTTACATATAAACAATTTCGGCTTGAGAACAATACAGATATATAACTGTGTGATTGCGATATTTCAGGAATATTCTTTCTAGCGTAGATGGAAACAGTGTCAAACTTAACGATGAAGTTAATTTTAAAAATCATATAAATAAAATGTTAATGTTCTTTCATTTTTATTGGCTTGACATAAAACAGGTATTTATTTCGATCTTTTCGTCAATTTACAGAATTTAATTTAAACGTAATTACTCGTCTATTAATTTATTTTTTTTTACTTTTGTTCTCAGGATGTAACTGATCATAGTCAATATTTAAATAAAGTATCGGCTTTGTTAAACGTGTATATAAACATGGAGTTAAAAACTTCAATGGAAGAAGGAACTTCTAGTCATATTATAAATTCTTCTGAAATTGCTGCAAAAATTATTGCAGCTTTGTATATATACTTAAGTAAGTGTTAAAAAAAAATTAATTGATATGTAACCATGCCGATATTTTAACATTTAATATTATAATATTGCAGACAACTCGGAAGAGCATATTTTCAGGGTATTACTTAGAATTAAATATACAACAGAAAAATATGCAAAAGTTTGCAATCATATATTTATGTGCGTAAATAATTTTTAAGCATATAAATTCTATTGATTTTTTGTACATAAAAATAATGCAAAATATTATATTCACACAGGAAGAGCTTTACTAATCTCAAAACAAAGAGGCACAGAGGGAAAATCTCAAATCAGATGACTTCTATAACTGATGTAGCTTATATAAGATATTTGCTCGTCTTTAAAATGTGGAAAAAAATGGAAGAAACAACAAAAGACAAAACAAAGAGGATTTTTCTTCTTTTTGAAAGAAAAGAAAAAAATTACAAGTTAGCCTTGATTGAAGAGCTGCTAGGACCGCGTATGCCGAAATTGCAAGACAAATTATTGAAATTTGTGCCTAGACCTGTTGGTCAAGAGAATGAAACACTATGGTTAATTCAATCAGATTTATTTGGTGAGCAAGTTCATCAACAGTTTCTGCTTTTTGAAGACAAAATGGATAACTGTAATAAAAACTTACAGTATACTAAGGTAATTTATGACGATTAAAATTATTTAAAGTTGCAAATTATCGATTTAATTAGAAGTTTTTACTGAGCTCTTACTGTTATTTTTTACTTTAGTAGTTTTTTTTATATTTAAAATAATAGTCATAATGTCAAAATATATTTAAAGTTCTAATTTTGATATATTTTAATATGTAAAAAAAAGAAAATTAATCTAGAAGCTGTGCAAACAGTTTATTATAACACATTTAAAATATTGGTTTTTTAGAACCACCAGACAACTTTGTTATTTCATCAAAGCAACACTAATGAAGATACATCTCAACAAAAAATAAAATATTTAAGTGGTGTGCGAAACAATAATACGCTGCCAAATAATGAAAATAAGACTTTAGATAACATTTATGTACAAAAAGAGGGATCAAAAAGTCTTGGATCAGTGAAAAAAATTAAAAAAAAAGTAAGGAAACCTGTAATAACGATTGATTCAACTGGAACCGAAATCATCGATTTAACTGAAGACGATGAAATAAGCAAAGTTAAAAGAAAGAGAACTAAACAAAATTCGAAATGTTTAAAAATCATCAAAAACATCATGAAAAGTAAAAAGCATATCAATTCTCCGAAATATTCAAATAAATTCATAAATTCCAATGTTACAGAATGTTCTAACGAAAGCAAGAAAATTACAGGAGAAAAAATTCGTTTGGAGAGTAAACCTATTTATGACGTTAAAATTAGTGATAGTACAGAAAACTGTACTCCAGTCAGTAGCAAGTCTTCGTTAAATGATCTCTATCATAACATTCAAAAAAGTGAACATCCACACATAACTAAAAATCAGATAAATAATACATGCATGGAATTTGCGAAAGAGGATGAAAAACAACCCGATTACAATTTGCATTGTTTGAAGTCACCAATATTTGTTGATCAAAATATTAATGGATTTAAAGTTACGGCGAAAGAGAGTAAATTAGAAAATTGTGTATCATTGTGCGTGACAATAGGAAATGCAACTAGTTCTTACAACAATTCAGTAACACAAAATAAGGAAATGTTAACATCTCAGGAAGATAGTGCCATGGAGACAATACCTTTATTCAAGAGGTGCCAAAATAATATTGCAGATCAACATTCTTTCAAGAAAGAATCGCCAACAAGCACGAACTGCAGTACGATGCAAAAATCACACAAATGTAATGCGATGCCTGTTGATGACATTACTCATGATATTACGCATACAATAAAAATATCGAAGTCTATAAATGATCTTAGACCGCAGATTACTCGAACGCAAACGCGGACGCGGACGCAAACGCGAACCAGAACCCGAACGCAAATGCGAACAGGAACGGGCACGCGAACGCGTACACGAACACGAACGCAAACACGTCGCAAGCAAACAGAAATTATAACACAGGAGATATGTGAAGTTGACGAATGCCCACATTGTAGAAAAATCGATTGTAAACCTTTACTTACTAATAATGTAATGAATACGGCATCAAAAGCACAAGAAACTTTGCGCGTCATGACTGAGCAATGTCTAGATAAATCCAATGATACGTGTACCGTTTCGACAACATTTACTGAAGATGAAATTGGAGAAACACCACTGCATAACCATGTCAATTTTGATAATGCGAGAGTAAATGATTACTACAATACTGCTAAATACTCTGATACTGCGATAAAGGAACAACAAAAAAGGACCGATTGCGATTCTTCTATATTAAGTGATCGATTACATTCCTCAGATACGGCATTTGATATCAATACCTTCGATATTGTTTCAAATGCAGAAGTAGAATATAATCTGAAAAGTTTTCCAAAAACAGAAGAAGCTGACGAAATAACGAAGAATGATTATGATTATTTAGAGAACATAAATTTCTCAAATAACATGCAAAACGAGGAAGATCTTCTAAAGGATCTCTTTTGGCAATCTTCTGAACAGCCTCAAATTAATTACGACAGTTTAACCGATGTACCAGCTAAAAAACCATTTATATATACCGACAATGATCTTATTACAGTAAAAACACAAGACATTCTGCACAATATATATGCAAACGAAAATGTCGAGACATCTCAAGACATAAATATGCCAAACGATCACGTTAAATGTAGTTACGTTCCAAATCATACCGGCAAACATGTCGCAAGTGCTGAAGAGAAAAATAAATATCTTAATAATTCTAATGACATGTGTACTGTCTCAACCACATTTACCGGAGATCAAATTATAGAGTCGCCACTAGACGGTCAGTACATTAATTCTGGTAGTAGAAGGAAGTGTGATTACAAAGATGTTCTCAAAAATTCTAATGATACGATGGAGGAGCAACTGGGAAGAAATAATTGCGACACTTCGATGTCGGACGAATTACATTCCTCTGAATTTTACGTATCAGATATGGATCCTTTTGAAATAAATTCTACCGAAGCCAGTGAAATAATGAAAACTGATTTTATAAACGATTTTGAGAATATCAGTTTCTTACATAATAATTTGGAAGATATATTATCGAACGATACTACTAATTTCCTCCTGCCACTGAAGACTTTCGATGACGATGTATATACAGATTTATCTAACGAAAAAAACGTCCTGTGCAATAATCAAAATGATAGTAGTATAGATCTAGCCTCTCATTTAAGTGATGACGACACTTTTCTACGATTGCCAGCAAAATCTGATAAGCTTGTGTTAGTAAAACATAATAAATTTCACTACAACTCTAAATATCTTTGTTAACTAATTAAAATATCGCTCTTCTACGTTTCAAAGAGCTATGGAAATTTTGATACTCTTCTCGATAAGTTAAATAATGATGCCTTAACTGTTTTTGGTTGCAAGAAAATAGATGTTGAAGGCATTCATATCTTGGAAGAGAGCGTTCAATCTAAATCAATTTTTTAATGAATTTTATTGCACCTGAGAAATATCGGAGAAAAAAATTCATCAAGTTTCCTACAAATTACTAATATCACGAGGAAAAGATTCTGCCTCAACATCGTATTGCACAAAACGTGTATTTTCGTTCATGGATGAGTTTGATGATCGTTTAATTAAGTTTTAAAGAAAACAGCTAATTTGAAATATGGATCCGTACATCTATATAAATGCCATTGCAATAAAACTACAAGTTATCGGAGATGACAGATTATTATGAAAAATCTTGACGAGAAAAAAAAAACACAGTAACAATAACGAGCTGTTCAAATATTTACGAAAAAAAGACACGGTAAAAAATCTCCAGCTTCTAAAAAAAAATGAGCTACATCAAGTTTCTAAAAAATTTTATACACTTCTGGATATAGCCATTGAAATCTACTGTCAACAAATCGCTTAATGTTGTAAGAGGAATATATTGCTTGAATATCTTATACGTCTGTATAAGATGCAATTTTATTTTGAATGAATCTTAATAGCAATCATAAGATTAAATCACAATAATTATAATCGAGATCATAGATCATAAGATAACAAATATCATTAAGAAGTAGACTGTCGGATGTATCATTATTCACTAAAGAAACATCTGAGAAGAAGGAAAACGTATCTATAATTTTGCTCTTTTCAAACGCTAATAAAATTGTCCATTCTGGATCAACACGGTGTTCAAGATAAAGATCACGTATTTGTTATAATGAAAGGTAATTCAATGTTCTTATCTGTATTATACATTTATGAAATTAATTATAAAATTTATAAAACATCACGGAAGAATATCAAGATATTGCGCGTCTCTGAAGATTACCGTCTTTCTGTATCGCAAGACACACTTTTGATTTAAATCATACAAGTTATTTTATTATTTAATATCTAAATCATCCATTTGAAGATAATCTGAATTTGTGTAAGAACGAAATGTTTTACTGGCTTAATAACGAGTTTGCATGCAGTGTTACTAAACTATAGTGTAATACTTGAAGTTAATGACTTTTTATTTTATTTTCAGAGTTTATATATGCGGAAAGAGTATGAAAAATAATACAGTAGGTGAGTGTAACATACATGTTTTGTGTAAAACCTCTCATTTCAAAACTCGATTATCTTTATGATTAAGTTCTGAAAGGAAGGACAACGTAAAAAACCAATTAAAAATTTCTGCTGTAATTACGGTAATGAATGGTTTAACGAGAATATATGTAGAAACACAACGTATATATTCGATGCTGTAGATAAATGTGTAAAAATGTTGTAACATTCTTTTTAAAATACTTAGAAAATGCTTTGCTTATTAACAATATTATGTATCTACAATTAGTACTTGATTGCTTTCCATATTAATGTTTTATACATACTATTTATTCGTTATTATTCTAATTGCTTACATTTTTTTTAATACGTTTTTTTTATTAGAGATAACGAGTTTTGCAATGAGATCTAAGAGTATATTACAAACTAACCTAACTTTTTTTGATCCAATTTTCTTAGAACATAAATACAGTAAAATTATATTTTACTTTACGTAAATAATATTTAAGGGTACGTTTGAACTTATTTACGATTTTCTTTTTTTTCATTTTTTCTTATTAATTAGTTTAAACTTTAGAAATTATGAAGTTGATAAATATAGTAAAATTGGATCACAAAGGCTTAGACATTAAGGCAGAAACTATGTTTATCATTTGCATTTGTTTATTACAGCGTGATTGATTGTGATTTATTATCCTGAAGAAGTCGCCACTTTTTAATTATGCGCCGAGTCACGTAACATTGATAATTGAAATAAAAATTGGATATACAATGCTGAGAAACATCTTAAAAGCTTCAAAGTCGTTAATTATGCAAGGCGACGTGACTCGCAGAGATATCTTCTATTATTCAGACATAATCTATAAGATTCGAAGTCTGTGTAGAGACAATTGTTTAAGTTATGCTTTATTACGATTGAATTGTGGTATTACACGATCAAGAGGTACTTCTAATACTTTTTTTTTTTTAGAAATATGTATTTTATGTATATATACATTTTACGCACGTATATTATTTTATAGTTGCATTCAAATATTAAGTATATATAATGCGAAGTACGTATTGAAAGGAAGAAAATTAACTAATTAGTGATAATCTTATCTACCCTGCAACAAGTTAAATTTCTGAGGTATATTTCCAAAGTTATCGCAGTAGTAGGATTTACTAGGAATAACAAAAAAATTTTTATTACACGGATTATTATATTTAAAAGAAAGTACCAGAGATATTTTATTTGAAATTTTAAAATAAGATGAAAATGACGACGATTATATTAATTATTAGAATTAATACTTTCCACTCCAGTACTGAATAGAATTTACAAAAAAAAAGAGATCACGGTTTAACAGAGCCACGTACGAACACAACTAGAAATAATTTTCATATGTGTAACTAGTGTATCTTGTATTTCCGTTTTTTTTATTAGCTTAATTTAATTATTAGCGAAGTAATGACAGTAGATGAAACTGAATCGCTAAATATTTTATTGTGCGCGTTTATTGCTATTTGGCAATAAAAAGATATTTACTCTCTTAAGTAATATATTTTTACTGCTCTTTTCTCTGACATATACACAAATTTGAACCAAATCATAATTTAGAAATTTTTTTTTTAATTTAGTTTATCTTAAGTTGTTTGATATTCAAAGAAATAATTTCACAAATATTATTTTATCTAGTCGATGAGATTAACATTTTTTTTTTTTTATAGAAAAAGAATCGATATTTTTTGTGATTAGTATTGAGATATTTAATTTGTTATACTTCTCTATCGATGTCTGCTGTAGACTGACTGATTTTAACGGTACTTCATATCCCCTATGTGTATGAAAATCCTCTTGAGAGAGACGTGCTATCACTGCTAAATAATATTAAACAAAATATTTGAAAGTTTAACAAATATTACGTAAATTATGATGTCAGAAAAAGCAATTACTCAATCCTGTATGTTTTTGCGTAAATGAAATTAATAAAGCAGGTTCAGAATATACAGTTATAAATACTGTTTTGATTTTAGCAAATCGTGCAGAATTGCAATTTTAAGATTTCGCTAAAACAATCCGATTGATTGAAAAATCGTGAATCATACAAAAACTGATATCGAGTACGCTGGCCAAATCTGACATCATAGCAAGATGCTCAGTAACGAATTTTAAAAGATAGTTGCATTCCTATTTTCTCATACATTTTATTTTTTAAACGTAAATTTAAAAAAAATATCACAGGGTCAATGCTTGCCATATTACTGCTGTGAAAATAATTTATTTCATATATTAAATTTCCTGAATAGTTAATATGCATTGAATATAAGTGTTTATTTATTTTTAAATTTCGTACTCTTAGCGATAGAAACGATACAACGTAACCGTATGTAAATGCTCGCAAAATAGATAGATAATAGCTATTTTAAATTGTATGTGTGTATAAGTTGCAGAACAAAATATTTTATATCTCCAGTTGCATATTATAGGAGCATGTACACAAAATAACCATAATTTCGAGCACATGTTTCACACTCTATCTATGTAGAGAGTGCGTGAAAATTTATAGAACTATTCCGTTGTATACCTCGGATATTTTATATTTATTATAGAGAACCTTACTCCAGTGAATGGATCAAACTATATTCTAAAAAAAAAAAAAATATATATATATATACATATAAAATTTAATTTGAAAGATTGCATAATTCAAGGTTTACAACCAGTAGATAGTGAATAAATAAAATCTATCTTTAGAATAAAGTTTATCCGAGAGGAGAGGGATATTCTTATTAATTTTATCCTAAATGAATACCAGTGCCCTAATAAACATATTGAAAAACTGCATTTGAATATATATTTCAATATGGTACATTTCAGTATATTATCAAGTAATCGTTACACATAAATAACAAATAAATGTCAACTCTTATACAAGCAATAACATTGCTTCATAGAATCGGAATATTACCCCATTTGGTGAAAAATTTATTTTTCTGGGAATAGTGCAATGGAAGCTTTAAAACTGTTTCCTTTATTGCATCATATTGTACATGTTTTTGTTGAATGTACATGTCAGCGATTTAAAATGTAATTCTAATCCTCTTCTGCAAACGTTATAGTAAAATGTTATTTATTTACAAATTCATCCTCTAGACTAAGAACACAGCTGTATCTTGTTTTTCATTCTTATATACAAAATATTTATGTAATAAACACTGTATGTACTGTGTAAGGAACTTCTATCAAATTTGTTAAAATAAGTCAGACCTGATTAATGCAGTTTGTATGCGTAGGAGTTTGGAAATAATGTACAAACTTATTATATCTATCAAATTATGCAAGTTGTATTACGTTATGTTTCTTTGTAAAATATGAAAGGCAGAATATGTTTAGAGTTTAGATGATGCTTTTGCACTTGTTTTAAAACAAGTACGTTTCGCTTGCCGTTCATATTCCATAAAATATTAAAAAATGCAATTAGATTAATAGAGATATAATAAGATATTTAGTCAAGTACTTTGTAAGTCATGTAATACATTTCCTAATTTTATCAAATTTCGATTTTACGTATGAACTATTAATATTTTTTACATGAAAATGTTTACAAATCCTCATATATAAGTTTAATAATTGTATATATGTAGATCTACGATAAATTATTAATTGTTTTTTCTTTTTTTATATATATATATATTAATTGTGTTCTGTGTGTAAAAAGATTGTATTGTGATAAGTTATAATCCACGATGTACAACAATGCAGAGACTGAAAAAAAAAAAGAATAAAAGTTCAATTTTTAATACATTGAGTTATTCATTTATTACGCGTAATTGTACAAAATGAATTCGAAAACTCAGTTCTGAAACATTTTGATAATCTATGTAAAAAGAAATATTCTATACTTTATTAGAATGTAGAATTTAGTATTCGTATATGTGAGATTATTAAATTACTACTACCATTTTAGAAGCATTTAGTACATTTTTTCTCACTATGTATATTTAATTCATAGATACTTGTTTTATTATTATTTAGCGTTGGATATATGTGTATGGAAACCGATACTAAAAGAGAGAAAGAGTAAGAGAAATTTTTCATTAATCTTATTTGCATGGAAAAGTTGCAATATAACGGTGTGAAAATTTGATGTGATTGGACGCATGCCTAAAAATATATTAATAGATCTCGAACGATATTTTTAACATATATAAAAATTCTTCGTTCAAAACTGAAAGAAAAGGTTCTGATAAATTAGTTACGCTTGTAAAATAAACACAGTGTTAAAGGAAGTTCCCGTTATGATAGTATAAACTAATGAACATTAGAAGCTTGCCGAGTATTTTTTTTTTCCACTTTTACCCTGTTCAGAGGTGTACTATATTCTATTTTTTAGTTAATAAGTATACATACTTATGTAAAATATAATGAACCCGATGCTGCAAGCATCAAAAGCATATTAATATTTTACCCTGTTGAGAGTTTCTCTAACATTTCTATTCTTACTTCATAGGTAATAGCGATGAAACTATAGTTACAGTGAGTATAATATAGAGAGAGGTAAATATATTAGTATTTTCATATGTGCAGTATATTTACCTCGATTTTATGCAGTCGACATTTTATGTAATGCACATAATGTACAAATATAGTTAAATACAGGTTTATTTATCATTATAGGAAAGAGATGTTTTCTACGCATACACAATACTGAATTTTTGATGAACACGAATTAATGAGGCATCTGATGTAAAGTACTTTACTATACTAACTTGATTAATGTTTAAGACGTCAGACTTTCCTTAATAAATGCTTTATGCGTACAATAATTTATTTACGATTAGTGATCTATTATATTCGATCCATATGTATGAAGACTTTTGGCAATTTTGATGAACTAATTATTTATAGCTATAATAACTTATAAATTTATTTGTGTTAAACTTAAGCCTATCAGACTTATCGCATTGTAAATTAATAAATAAATAGTAACAATAAGAAATTATTATCGATAATTAAAAAAAAAAAAAAAAACGCGTCTTTCAGTCAAGTGTGGGAAGTATACTTTAAAAATCTAGTTGAAGTAATTGAAAATATAAAAAAAAAATTACGAAAAAAAAATACAGTTAATGTAAGAGGTACAGTAGTCTACGATTAAAAAAATTCTCTAACTACAATCATTTTTACGAAGTCAAATAAATGTACAACAATGACAAGTGTGACAGTGACAAGTAATCTATCAAATAGACTACTTAACAAGGTACATTTCCTTTCTTTTTTCTTTTTTTTTTGTACAACAAAATGTTAGCTACTGCTTAGCTAATGATCACAGATGTGAGATCAGGTATAGGGATATGGCACTGAAGTTATGTATTACTTGAACCAAATCTATCTCGAAATAATTAAACGTAGTTAGAACATTTATATTAGAATAAAATAGTGACACTGACTGGTTCAGGTTTAACACAGAGATTGCAATGTGACTTAATTTGTTCAGAATAGATACTTATAACAAAAAAAAAAAAAATTTAATAGTAATAGATACTCTGAAATCATTAACATGTATAAACATAAAATTGAGTGAGCATGAGCATTTTGTTTTTTTTTTTCTATAAGAACCATTTACAATATAATGTACAGCATTTAAAAAATTATATTATTCTTAAAAATTTATCTCATAAAATTTATATTAATTTTAATATAATTTAATTAAATGCCATATATTAATGTCAATCAGTTCTTAAAGTAAGATTCCAGACACATGAACTGAAATATTAAACAATTACATAGGAACAAACTATACGATGCTTGCTAGTTATAAAGCTTTTCTATCTTGGTAACTATCGATATCTAAATTGTGCATTTCTTTTTTTTTTGCATGCCTCAGTTTCATTTTATTTATCAAGCTCGATTAGGTCATTTTTTTTTTTTTAGAATACGTAGCTCGTGTAGCCCTCGCGTTTTAACGAAAGATGGACATTTGTATTACAAGAAAAATATATGGATTACTTTCAATTACGTAGCATAGTATCTCTTCTTTTTCTTTTTTTTTTTTTTTCTTTTTAATAAGACCTGAAGTTTCTTGTTGTCGTACGAATCGGCTGATTAACTACTTTACTTATTTTGATAGATTAGGTTAGATTACATACAGGTACCTGTATGTATATAAGTTTATATTAAATAATAGCTTTTTTATCTTGATATAATATAGGGCTGTATCTCTGTATATAATAAGAGGAGAGATTGTAAAGTGGAAGAAATTAAACATTTCCAGTTTCTTTTATAATTGTACGGCAATACAAATAATTTTGCACCACTTGGCGAATTTATTGACATTATGTGCTTGTATTTAAACACTTGCCCAAAAGTTACTCAAGTAATAAGCAGGTAATTAATCTGAAATACAAGACATATACGTTATAAAAAGATGTGTGAAACATATCTTAATGAGAATATTACAAGTTGAAAAAGCTCTTATTGGAATTAAATGTAATATTAATTATGAAGTTAATAAAATCTAATATCTAAGTATTATAAATCGCAAATATCTTGTCAGATATTTACGATGTAAAACTTTATATCGAGTATCCCACAGTAAACGGACACTTTTTCGAAAGTAGGTAGGACTTTTCTTTTCGTCCCGACAAGTTCTACCTATTCCCAAAAGTGTCAGTTTACTATGGGACGACTCCGTATACGTTATATGATATTGCAAAATTACCTATACAAACATGCTCCTGGTACACAGGCATCCTGTTTATCTTCAATGATTTGATATTCTTAGATTTTATACACTTTTAACTTTCAATCATCAACCTGGTCGCACATTCCTGACTCTAAATTTATATTCCTCAGGAACCTGCAGAAAATTTTATAAGTTATTATAAATTCATTAATATTCGTGAGAAGTTAAATAATATATATGTACTTTTTCAAAATTTCAGCTTTGAGAAAACTCTACAGACGATAATAAATAGTAATAATAGTAATTAAAAGTTTGAATTTATAATATTTATAATATTTTATCTATAATATTTTTGATATGTTTGATTTTATATCATTTTATTTAAATATTATATTTTTTTTAAATCAATAAATCATACAGCTACTATATAAGATTACCTTACCTTAAAAATGATATTACTTCAAGATACGTTTCCATTAAATAAGTTTCTGTTTGGCATTGATTATGTATTTACATATGTATTTATACATATTTATATGAAAAACTGTACAGAAACTTGAATTTTACTTTACAAGAAATTTAAAAGAATTTTATGCGTAAGAAAATTATTAGTTTGCGACAGATGTCATTGCAACCACGACAATAGAAAATATTAAAATTTAAATATTATCTTACAAAGCTTTACATCATTTACTACATCGCAAGGAGCAGAGAACGATTTTAACCACTGTTTAGAGATATCCAGTTAAATCAGTTAAGGCAGTAATAAAAAAAAATTAATTCTTTAATTCGTGAAAAACATAATTAACAACAGCAGTATATGCTGTTAAAGTGTGTTTTACTTGTTTTTATGTTAAAAATTCTCACTACCAATATCGCTACAATTTAATTTAGTATTTTAAAGAATTTTAATAGAGTAAAATAATTCGTTATTATTTAATTATATATTAATTATTGAATATACAACGCAACTCTGAAAATCAACAGCTGCTATTCTGTGGAAAAAAAAAAAAAAAAAAAAAAGAAAAGAATAGGATTTTTTTAAATACTCGATAATAATAAATAAATACAAGAAATGAGAAATGGGAAATGCAAGGAAATGTCTAAACTGTGGTTTAACGGATAGTAAAATTCTCTACAACTTGATTCTAGCGATATCTAACCAAACATCAAAAATATTTTATGCAGAAGTCTTCTATGTAGTTAATATAACTCTTCGCTGATGCTAATCTTGAACACGCTCTTGAACGATCTATCTCTAATTTTGCTAGGACGATTTTCAGTTCCACTTTATACATATATTTACAAATTTACAGTGCCACAGCTTGAAGAACACATTTGTTCTCTCTATACAGGTTGCCTTTTTTTTTCTTCTTCTCTTTTATTTTTACAGCAGTGACTTTTCGTAATGAAATAGTATTGATCATCGACTAGTCTTCTTACGTCTTCGTTTTGACTCACCGGACGGATTCCATTCTGGATCAACATCGGTGTAACAATAATTTACCTTAGGAACGTTTCTTTTTGAGCTTCTCGTTTGTCTAATAGAAGACTGCGTTTTCTTCGCTTTTTTACACGCGCTATCCTGCTCGATCGTTTCCGTCGTAATACGTTTCAAAGATGTTGGATTCGTAACGTCTCTGTGTTGCGCAGATGTTCTGTCCTGATAACTTTCTAGACATACTGCGTTAGGTTGATCATTACCCGGTCGAAACTGGCGCTCGTGATTTCTTGTACTTTCTTTCGTAAGATTATGATGTGTATTAGAAATGTGCATATCTTTGTAATAATCCATTCGTACTATATTCGAGTTGAAATGATAGCTGCCGTGCGGATTATCTTCTTCACTAGGGGATAATTCGTATGACGATTTAATTATTTGCGTGGGATGTTTTTCGGTACCGTCTGTTTTTTCTAAGGCTGCTATGGACATCATAGGTATCCCAGGATAATTATCCAGCTTCTCCGTCTTGATGGGTACCTTCTCATATGCCATCGTCATCAAGGCTTGAGCCTTCAATCTCTTTTTCAATGGCAATTTGTTCGCCATATCTTTCTTGAATAATTTCTCTGGCTCGCGCGACACATCCAGCTTTTCCAGGGTATTATTTTGTAGCACTCTTTTACGCAATATTTGATCGTCATACAATTTACTTATTACCGCTTCGCTTTTTGTTCTATCGTGCTCTTGGACGGCGGATGTTTGTACTGATGAATGTGTGGGCAAAAAATAAGAATTACTTTCAATGCAAGACACGTGGGAGTCTGTGGCAGGGTGTATACACTGTCTACAATGCGCGACTATGTCATACGTACAATTTAGACATGAGCAGTGCGATCTTCCGCACGAATTGGCGGATTTAGTGTGGGAATGGAGCGAAGTAGTAGAATTAATCTGTAAGCTGCACGACACGGAGGTGCAATGCTTATGATATGGCATGCACAGATCTGTGCCGGCAGCGCAGTTCCCGTAAATCGAAGGTATTGTCGCTGGATGGGTGACCGGAATATGTAACGAATGCTGCGGATCAATCACTTCGTGCGGATGCGAATGTATTCCGTTACACCCTTGTATTCCACAATTCGGCGCGATGTGATTACTGAACTCTTGTTTAATGTTTTGCCTATACGTGAGAATAGACTTGGATTTTCGTTTATCAACTGACTTGCTGATACTCACGTTCGCAATATTTGTGTCTTGATAAATCTGCGACGTCGCGGGTAGCACGTCAGTCGTCAGTGAACCTTTTTTACCGTAAGACTTCATCTCCGTAATGCTCATTAAACTGCTTTCTTCCTCCGGTTCGATTTTTATACCTTTGTTCCTTCCGACGGAATATTTATTTTCTTGGCACGATAATTCTTTGTTGTATTGCGGCAAATCCAAATTAAATGAAATATGCTCCGACGTATTAACAACTTCGAACGACGCACAATCTTCCGGCGGTATCATCCAGCTCTTTTCTTTAATTAAACAACTCTCATCGTCGCTGTTGTGATCTCGATTTTCAACTGCTTTGTTGATGATGTATAAATTACTATTGGGAGATTTTTGTAAGAGCACGACCGTTTCACCATTTAATATAACGTTTGTATTCTCTTTTATTGACTGCACATTATTTTCCATCATACTTAAATTGTTGGATATTGTGTCTGTTTCGTAATTAATAGTTTCAACGATATGCGAGACGCTATTACTTGGATCGTTTTCGCTATCATCAGGATCAGTTGTTGATGTCACTTCAACGTGAAGTGCTACTTTATCTAACGCATCTTCTGGATAAATCCCGACTATTCTATTAGTAACTTCAGCGGCTGAGTTCTCTAGAACTTGAGAAACGGTATTCGATGAGTCATCATTGGTATCAACTTCGTCATCTGTAGTTTGATTATAAGGAGAGCTTCTTAACGACGCGTAATCCTTGACTTTGATTTGTTCGTATTTTAACTCGCGTTCGGTCTTCAGATGAGATACATGCTGACTCGCAATAACATTGGCTAATAACGAAAGTCCGTCTATATTATCGTGTAATTCCGAATCTTGAATCATACATTTATCTTTTAATACATCTTGAGTGTTTTTAGTATGCGATATCTCGTACGATTCTTTTGGTGATTTGCGATCATGCATTTGATCAATCTTTTCGCACAATACGGAAGATCTTCCGAATTCTTTTATATTATTTTCTCTATCACAAGTTCTATTAGATTCCGAACTTTCTTTGCGATCAGTTTTCAAATCAATGTTTTTCTCACCATTAATTCTTACTTCTTTTGAACACAATGACATGTCGAGAACATCGGAAATATTTTTTTTATCAGATGTGTGGTTTCCAAAAATAGTTTCCCTAATTTTATTATTAGAGAATCTGTTATTCCTTACGTCATCATTTACTTCGGTGCAAGTACCAACTTTTAAATCTGTTTGTACATTAGAATGGTCTCCATTCATTATACTAATACTTATAGTACTGTTTTTAATATCGTGGTTTGTTATATATTTATCTTGAGATTCGGATTCCTGTAAATGCTTTGTATTTGTATTTTCAGTAATGCACGATTGTTGCAATCGTTCAGATTCTGAAGCATCATTTATTAATACTTCCACATTACGTACAGTTGTTGTTGTACGAGTTTCAGTTGCTGTTGTGGAAACGGCAAATTTCTCTTTATTTAATTCACTGTCAATCGCGGTTGATTTTAAACACGACGTCTCGTTACTTATTGTTTCACGAGTATCTCTTTGCATACATTTTTTATGGTTACCATAATCGTCTATTTTTCCGTTATTTGTTCTATCCTTTACGTTATTTCTACAATGCGTATGCTGCAGAGACGAAATTATATGCGGAGATAATTTATCCTTAGTTGTTCTAAGATAGTTAGCTTTATGATTAGAGTTATCATCTTTATCTTTGGAATCGTCTTGGGCACATATCGAAGGAAGAGTATTTACAGTTTTAGAGTGCTCTGTTCCTAAATCACAGATTTTCCTTAAACTTTCAACTCTTTTACGGGTTTCACTTTCAGGCGGAGTGTCTTTTTCTATCAGTCGTTTGATCACAGTCTGTGTACTATGTCTATCGTTTGTTCTCTTGTTATTCCTTACTTCCAAATTAACGTGACATTTGTTAATTTTAGTAGCGTTATTTGAAATTTCCGATAACGTAGCTTTAGATTTATTTGACTGTGGTGTGTCAACGATTACAGAAGAGACTGCGCAATGCAACGTTTCAACAGTTTTACTGCTGCTACTGCTATTCAAATCCACAGATTGTTTTGCAGATACTGTATTACCATTGATGACCGACGTATTTTTATGTTTAGTGTCGAGATGTTGCATAGATTTAATTTTCTCGTTGCCTAATTTCGCATCTTGTGTTGCAGACGTATTGAAGTCATTCTTCAATGTCGCATTTTCTGTGACATGTACAGGTTGAGATGAATCTTCCGATTGCTGATTAAGAGTTATTTTCTTCAAAAAGTTTACGTTTTCTGTCATCTGTTGGTTCTTAATCTTCTGTGACGCTCTTATCGTCTTTGTATCAAATTTCTTCTTAGCTTCTTCGAGCCACGCAACTTTTCTTGATTTCCTTTTTTTTATACATCTTTCGGAAGCGATATCTGTTGTAAGATCAATTATTACAATTTTATTAGACTTTTTAGTCCTCTTCCGTGGAAGCACTTTTGGTTTTATCGACTTACAAATAGTCCGCGTTACAGAAATATTTGTAGAAATTGTGCCTAAAGGTTTAACATTTGTTTGTTCTGTTAAATTTAAAGACTTTAAATTATTTGACAACATAGAATTATTTTTTACATCTTTATCTGAAGATTTTAAATTATTCGACAATACAGAATTATTTTTTATGTCTTTATCTGAAGAAATAAAATTATTTTCGGTATGATCCATATTTTTCTTTTCATGTGACGTAACTTCCAGCTAAAAATATACGCAGTTTAATATTTAAAAAGTAGTTCTACATAATTTTTTCTATTATTATTTATTACATATAATAAAAAGTCTACTAATTATGACCAGAAGTGAAAGATTCCAAAACCAATTCCAAATGTACAAAAACTTTTCTTTTTTTCTTTCTTTCTTTCTGTCTTTATCTTTTTTTTTTTTTTTTTTTTTTGGCCTAAACGTAATCTTCTAATTTGTTTATCGTAATTAATTTAAAATAAAATTTATCGCAGTGTTCTAAACGGTGATAATTTTAAACTTACACGTATAAAATATACAATAGTTATACAACTAGAACAAACCATATGCACGCTTCGCGCGCGCTGTTTTTCAAACGATCTCAATGGCATAGTACCAGTTTTTCATATTAGAAGAATTAATAAAATACTGACAAGAACAAAGAAAATTTTTTTAAATTTTTATCTCAGACTTATGACGCACGTACGCACATACAAGCATTCGTTAATGTCAATTCTGAATTATTTTATGTAATATATAAATAATATATTATTAACAAGTATCACGGAAATAAGAGATATCGCATATTTACCAGTTGTGAAGTAATCCTCTTAGATGAACTTGGAATGTTGGATACATTTTCACTTTTTTGCTGCCATGTACCTCCTCTGCTTTCTCTACAGAACTGTATAAATAATTCACAGCATTTTCTTATGTCAAATTTCTGCTGCATCAGATATTTTGCTGAATTTGGTTGACACTTTGGCACTTTCGGTAAGACATCTTCTAACACGCATGGTGGGAAAGCCGCTGGTGGTGCTCCCAGAGAGGCAATTGCGGTTGTAATAATTTGACTTTTCACAGCTATATCGCTATTTATCTTTCTCCAAAGACAATAAATAAGAAGATAACGAATGTACATAATATTTGATTCGGGATGCGCTGGAATATTTTTAATTACTTTTCTGAAATGAAATAGAAAAATATATATACATAACAATTAAAGAAAAACTATTTTAACACATAGAATTTTCTAAAAATATATTAAAATTCATAAAAGAAAAAATATTTAAATATTTTTCGTGTTTTAACATTAAATTTTAAAGTAAATTAAATTTTTATTTAAACAAAAATTGTATAAAATACGTTTATTAAAAAATATATATCAGAAAAGTACGAAAAAACGGAATATTAAATATTCTAAATACAAAATAACAAAGACGCTATGACACAATGTAGATAATTTCCTGTTAATTGCATACTCACGTTATTATCGGATCTAAAATACGGTGATAACCCCGGCACATAAACTGTATTTTTATCAAAGTATCTAACAAATGCTCTGTGGAATGTTCTACATAAAATACAGAAATATTTTATCATTATTAATTATTCAGGGAATAAAATTGAACGTTTAAAAATACATACCTAAATATACATAAAGACATGAAGTAAGTCTTGTACAAATTCTATTATGATCTTCTTTACTTTTTTTTGAAGCTTTTAATTCCATATCTATGTACAACGCCAATAAATCGGACATATTATTTAAGTAAATAGATCTATTACGGTCCTGAAAAAAATTAATGAGTCGTGTTTCTTTAAACGTGGATAGGTACATTACTACAAAAAGCAGTGTAGAGTAAAAAGAAAAAAAAAAAAAAAAAAGGATTCTACACAAATGCGACGTAACAGGTTACTGAACTTACCTCAGAAAGCTCGCGATAGATATATAAGAACAAAAGTAAGGTTTCGCTAATAGAATCCTTCAACTTTGCTGCTCGTAAAGGTTTTGTATAACA
The DNA here is from genome assembly GCF_019399895.1 of Cardiocondyla obscurior. Taxonomy (NCBI): domain Eukaryota; kingdom Metazoa; phylum Arthropoda; class Insecta; order Hymenoptera; family Formicidae; genus Cardiocondyla; species Cardiocondyla obscurior. The sequence goes on along the minus strand of NC_091873.1, from coordinate 6,403,023 downwards.
TTCATTCACACTGATACTTACATTTCTGTAATAAAAATATAAAACATATACATTTGCTGCACAACAAATGTATAATATTAAACTTAGATCGATTTAAATGTGAACATTAAAATATGTCCGCGTATTAACACGTTAATTATAATCTAAATATTATGAGAAGAACGGATCGTGGATGTGCTTAGGCAATCGCAAAGTAAATGTATACGCGCGTAACTTATGTACAGCTCTATATGTAATTTCCCCAACGTAGATAACGAGCGCTACGATTATTTTTGATATGTAATACGCGGTGTCAAGACGTAAACAGCTTGTAACATTTTAATAAGATGGAGTATACGCAAGGCATGGTAATGATTTCAGTTCTCTACTTTGAATTTTCGTCCATATATAAATTACGGTAATGAGTACACGATTAAAACATTTTCTACAATTTTAATGCTGCCTTGTAATAGATGAGACGATATTTTTTCGACCTTCAGACACAATTTGATTAAGCAATTGAGGGGGTCAATGTAATAGCGGGATGACCCTCAAGATCAGTTCAATAATGACATCGTGTGTAGAGGAGGTTCAGTGTGCGTAATCAACGGTAGCACATTTTATTATTCTTTTTTTTTCCCCCCCAATTTAATCAAAAAGGAACGATAAACTGTTCAAGATTAACTGTAGCCACTTAATATAATTAAACATTAAAGGAATTTAATGAGATATGATTTTACGTTGCAAATATTATTATCAGTATATTATAAACCAAATTGTCATTTAAATTACGACCGACAGAAATTGCATTTCTATTTAAAGAAAAAAAAAAATATGTTACAATGATTCGAGAACATCGTCATCCTTTGCACTTGCAACAAGGAATTGCCGAATAATAAATAAATGTAACTATCAAAACAATGATTTATAATTTAAATTGTTTATTTAATTTTAACCACTTTTCTCTATTGCAATTTACGTTAAAAATATGAAAATAATTGTTTCTTCCACAGATTAATTGAGAAGTATTTATGACGTTACGAGAAATATATTTTGTCAGTACTTTAATCAAATATCAATACTACAAGAGCGTTATTCTGACTGAGTGTAATCTAATTAAAAGTTGTTTTTCTTTTTTTTTTCTCTCCCCTCAAGTTGTTCAATAATTAAAACTTCGCCCCTCATGCAAATAAATCCGCTGCTTATTTCTAAACGAGGATATCAATTATTGCTACAACATTGAACGTATATTATAACACATGCAACAGTATTATGACACCAGTGCTCAAGATGATAATACTGGTGAGCTGCTTATGGTATTACGTTGAAATACTGAGTATAGATTACCTGATATAGTACTGCATAAGCTCTGCCAAAGAAGCCATACTTTTGTCTGCGTATATACATTTGCACATTTTCTTAAATTCTGAGACCCATGGAAATAACTCTATAATTGTTGATTTTGTATCGTCACTGTTTAGCTTAAACCCTCCGTCATTGTTAAACATTGCGTTTTTGATATCTAAACATCAATCCAGAAACGTGCGAAATCTTTTTAATCATGGTTTTAGTCACATCAAAGCACGAAGTATTAGCAAACGTTACAGCGCGTATAAAGACGTTAAAGAATATCGGACAGGAATATCAAATGTCTTCGTTGCGGCTGGGAGATCACGTTTTACCGAAAGCGTTTAAAGCATCCCGTGTAAAGGAAAAAAAAAAAGAAAGAAAGAAAGAAAGAGAGAAAAAAGTACCGATTGAGAAACCGTCGACTTCTCAACGATCTCGGAGAAAGCGAATGCCGATCGATGCGAGGGATATCGCTCCGTATACGTACTGCAATTTATTGCAACCGGTGGAATCTATTAATAAAATTACGTTTCTTGAAATATTTCGTAATACATCGAAATTTCGTAGCATTAATTAATCAATTAATTAACAAAACAAAAATAAGAAAAAAAAAAATACGGGGGAAAAATAAGAAAATATTTAACGATTCTCACAAGCGTCGGCAACTGTAACAACTTTTTAAGTGATTCACGCACGTTTTCGAACTCGCCCATTATTTTCTTACAACCCTGACCATCTTAACATCTGCCGCGGCAGGTGCCGAGAGACAGAGACCCATGCAGACTATAAATTGCCGAAAAGCCGGTTGTATATATTTCTGTACCGTTCACAGCTGAATGCCACGTTTTCCGAGCCGTTTCACTGGCAAGTTTCGAGGGAGACCGACGCGGAACGGAGGTGCCGGATAGCCCGTTCCGTGGCATCGGCGTCAACCGTGGAAAACTCGACTTTGAAAAACTTGGGAAAATTCATAGCCGAGGGTTGAAGTTAGGTAAGCTGCGTATGCCGAACATCCCGAATCGACCGTTCCCATCGATCGGCCCGTTTCAATAAATCACCGACGCGAAGAAAGCCGACGAGAAGCGTCGCCGTCGTAAAAGTGCGGGGACAACGCCGATAGTAAATCCCCCCCGAGGAGTATCGATTGTCTCGGAAAAGACGTCGGGGCCGAAAATATATTTGTCTCTCTCTCTCGCGCGAAATTACCCCTCGGTGCCGCGTTCGCGGATACCCGGAGCTCGCAATTACTTCTCCGGAAGGAACGAGCGAAGCGAATCATCCGTCGGCTGCTCGGGGAGATCGTGGCGTGCGTGGACGCCGGAGGCCGCGCACCACCTCGCGCGTGTCACGCACGAGCGTTTACGGTTCCATCCTCGGAACGGAAAGCCCGCGCGCGGCCGGTCGTTCCCTCGTTCTCGCGGTCGACGCACCACACTCCTCTCGGGTTTCGAGTCACGTACGCGGCACCCCGCGCTCCATGCGTCGGCGTCGAAAGCGTCCCGTCGGTTTCTCTCGGTGTCGCGCGGCGTTATCGAAGAGAAGCGGCACCGAGTCACGCGCCATCGTGGCACGCGCGCGCGTGAGCTAGGGGGGTCCACGCGGACGGCGTTTCGGCGGTCGGAGCACGGCGCGCGGATGTCCGGATGGTGCGGGACTGAATGACTGGCTTTAAACGGCGAATCGATCACGGCGAGAATTTTCTCTCTCTCTCTCACGCACTCGCTCTCTTTCTCTCCGGGTCCGCGCGCGCCAGGTCCAGGCGCTTTGGATGAGCACATCGCGAGCAGCGTCGGCGTAAACATCGGTGGGACGGACCGGCGATAAAGAACGGCACAGTAGACACGTTGCTCGCACGCGTGGCGACGTCGGCGGGCGGCGGGCGGCCGAAGAATATGATTCACAAAACGTACCTTGTACCGCGCCGATCTGCTCGCCGCTCGCAGCCGCTGCTGCCGCGGTCGCGGCCGCCTTGGGCGCGGCGCAGCTCATTTCACGGGGTACGTGCCGGGTACGTTAGTTATATCCGGGTATTACGTAAAAGCGTCCCTCCTGGTCGCAGTATACCTCATGTTAGGGGGATCGAATCGAGACTACTATCGCGTCCACGTCTCTGCGCACACTGCGCTCACGTCAACGGCCATATTGACACTGGCGCTTGATGCAGCTACCGCGAGAGAGCGTGCCCTACGCCCCACCGCCGCCGCTGACCGGCCACCACCGACCGACCGGCGCTTCGGCTCTCTCGCTCTTTTCCTCCTCTCTCTCGCTCACCCTTTCCCTCGCTCTCTTTCTTTCCTTCCTTTCCCGCTTGTTCCACGTCTCTCTTTTTTTCTATCTGTTATCCGGCATTTGTCACGACGCGCTTCGTCTCGTAACGATGATATTTCTCTCCCGCTCGTTGCGCTACCTTTCCCCTCTTTCTTTCGTTCTCGCCTCGCTCTTTCTCTCTCTCTCTTTCTTCCCTCTCTTACCTCGACTCTCGCTACGATTTTCTACGACACGCGAACGCGTCGGCCTCGTACTGTCGCGAGGACGCGCCACGGTGTTGGCGCAGCGCGGTGACGGCGGCTAGCTATCGATGTCGGGCGCATTCGAAACTTCGATACTCGCTCTCGCGCTCTCTCTCTTTCTCTCTCTCCTCATCCTACTCTCTCCGTCGCGTGCATCCTATACTCGCATCCTTCGGTCTCCCTCGCTCTTTCTCTCCACCGTCCACGCTCGCGCTCCCTCTCACCTCCACCCTATCTCTTTCTCTTTCTCGCTCACGGGTTTACTAGCGCTGGTAGTGCGGGGGTTCCAGAAATGAATGGCTGATTCGTCGGCCGCCCAGGTAACCCGGCCAATGGAAGCGCGTTGCACACGCGGCGCGCAAATCACGAACCGAGGACACCGTTATCCCTCCCCCGCGGCGGGCCCAATCAGATACGAGCAATTAAGTAATTGCGACGTGCAGGGCACACGCGCGCTAGCCTACTATCCGCGCCGCTTCTAGCCTAGCGATGGCACTCAAATCCAATACCAAACGCGCAATTTTCGTGCGAGCGCCCAAGTGCGGGGTGCCAGCACGTTGAATGGATATCGATACGCACTTGGGGAATATTAACATAGCCGCAAGACCCGCGAGAGTTCGGCGCGAGCAACGCATCCGGCTCGCGGATCGATTCGCAGCCGGTGCCCGTCGGCGGGGCTGTGTTTTGAAATCGCGCGCTCTTTCGCATAAATCGGAGGGCGCGTAAGTGTGCGGGCGCACGCCACTTTTATTTTTTTTTTTATTATTCCCCACCACTCCCGCGCTATCGGTCAGAATACAGCAATGACTTATGAGTTGGGAAAGATCGAGGGTGGAAAAATAAAAAGACGATACTATCGTTCAAACAGCCGTTCTATAGAAAGAAACTATAATCGATCTATGTTCTCGTCGACTCGCGTTCGGCCGGACGGTCCTCAAAGTCGAAGCCGCGGTTAATTAAAATTTCATAAAGGTAATTGCTGAAAATTAAAAAAAAAACTTCGAGCGGCAAACTCGGCGGAAATTCTAACACGGTTCGCGGTTACCGTCCAGGGCTTTTCGCAGATTTATTAGAAACTTTAACGCGATATGAATCGTCCTTTGAAATATACAATAGAGCGGATAATATCGTGGGCCATTTTGAACGTGACCTCGCGTTGATAAACGCGGCTCGTCCACGGGATTCACGCGCGGACTCGCGGACAGTCTCGGGGTTCAATACCTCGTCCGTGGCGAAATCCGTATGCCCGGCGGAGCCGTGGGCGGCCGCGTGTGCATTCCAAGTGCGATGCACGCGCGGAATATTCATACGTTTCGCGGGTTACGTCGCGACGCGGGTCGTACAGCGCCGCCTCGGCTCTCGCGGATTCGCATCGATCCGGCCGCGGATCCCCCGCGATTGCGTCTCGTCCGGAACCGCCGACACGTGCGCGCGGGAACGCGCGCAGGCCACGTTATAGGACGTTTGATGGATGCCGGGTCCGGGATAAGCGCGTACGCGAGTCGAATATTCGCGATACGAAGCGCCGGCGATGGCCCGCTTGTTGCCGCCGTCGACGGCATTCATCATCTCCGTCGGGTCCCCCGGCGATTCTCGCGCGAATACCAAATTGCGCGAATCGACGAAGGCCGTCCCCGGCGTTTGCATCTGCGAGCTCTCACAAACTGGCCTTCCCTCCTTCGTTCGCCCCGAGCGATCGCTTTCATCTCGAAATAAGCGAATACCGCGAAAATTGATTCGAAAGCGCATAACGATCACACCGCGGTATATCGATTCGCGTTTATAATGAGGCTGCGTTGCTTTTCGATTTGACGTACCTCCGATCGTCGAGTTATATTCTAAGCTTGTAGATCGAATAAAAAATCTGAAAGTTAAAGCCCGGAAGTTCCGCTCGAAATCGACCTGAGTCTTTTATTATTATTCGCGTAATAGGCGTAATAATCGCGTGCATTTTTTTTTCTTTCTTTTATTCTTTTTTTTTTATTTTTTCTTTCTTTTTTAGAAAATATCTTATCGGGAGAACTTTTCGTTTAGAATTAGAAGTGAGGTCAAGTGGCATATTCCCTCGGGAGCACTCGACGACGGCCGTGTGTCCGCCGGATTCTGACGTTATCTCGTTTATCATCGAGATCGCATTCGGCGTAAACATGGGAATGGGGGTCACGACCGTATTTGGCGGTGAACGTAAGGCCTGCATACGAGAATAAGCCTCTCGATAAAGTCAATGGGCGAATCTTGTTTCCAAGCTCAAGTACATACTTCGTCTTCGTGCGCGGCAGCGTTGAACGGGATTCGCATCTCGAATAAGTTTCGCGGTGAGCGTAAAAAAAAAAAAAAAAAAAAAAAAAGAGAGAGAAGAAAACCGCCCCGGTCTTGCCTTATCACCTGGATTAAACATGCCCTTCATATTTCATAGCCGTCTGAGCAAAAATTTCTCGCGCGAGATCCGTACGTGGAAGATCGCGTATCGGAGAAAGTAAAGGTATGCCCGCGCGCGCGGCGGATGTGCGTTATAAATATTGAGAAATTGTCGGGGGAGACGTATGAATAATCTCACGATGTAATACACGATACTGAGGGGGAGGGGAGAGGTAAGGAGAACGGAAGAGAATCCACCTACTCCGCGCGTCGGGGAAGGTACGCGTTTTAACGTTCAACCGTCCCAATATTGGAGGCAGTTTTCACGACGACGCTCCGGCGGCGAGCCGGTGCACGAGTGGCAAGCTTTCCCTTTTTTGCTCGTGTGCGCGGCTCTGTACCTCGCTGCAAGATAGACAGGGTAATTGCAGTGCCCGACGTCGTACGTACGCCGCGTTGTACGTGTATAAAGAGCTTGTTTACCTGGCGGGCAAGGGTAACGGGAGGAAGAAAGAAAACGTGGAGTGAGCGAACGAGAAAGAGAGAGAGAGGAAAAAAAAAAAAGGGGGAGTGGAAACTAACGTTCCCTCGTTCCGGGCGTGCACTTTGAAAATATCGCTCGAGAGGCCATAAGCGTCTCAGACTATCTGCTTTAGGTACCCCCGGACGTCGTTCATATTAAGCGCAGACGCCGGGTGCGCGGCTTTTCATCTCGGATATATGCGGAGCAATTGAGAAAAGTCGGTCGACGGAATGGTATAATTGCGAAACGTAACGGCGTTACATCAATAGGCTCACGTAGCGTTCTTACCTCGCGCGAGGTCGCGGGGGTAACTAGCGGGGTTTAATTTCATTCGGGTGGAGGAACGGAAATGTGTATACGCATCTTTCGCCGACGTAACGCGTCGCGAAACGTTTTCATTCGACGTCCTGAAACAGAGTTGTTAAGGTAACAGAGAAAGAGAGAGAGAGAAAGAGAGGGAGCGGAGGACTGCAATTAGAAATTCGCACGACGTTGTCTTGCCAATTATTAGACGCGACCGCTTTGATCTCAGGCGTTTTCTCCACACGTCCTGGCGCAAAGTGAATTTTAACGATATACTAATAAGAATTCAATCCGTGCTCGGTGCGCCACGTGACAGTCATATTTGAATAATAAACACCGAGGCTTGTCGGAGCGCAAAACGTGCGCTTATGCAGCTCTTTATGTGGGCTCTTAACAGGCTCGTTTAGACCTCCTCAACGTATAATAGCCTAAGAAGAATAATTGCTTAATATAACTTAGCCGAGCTTCGAGCTGACCTTCTTTGAAAAAGAAAAAAAAAAAAAAAGAAAATTAACCCTCTTTAAAATATATAATTTTAACCTATTTTGGGGGGGAGCGGGGGAGGGGCAAGATAAGAGTGGCCGCCGGTCTTTCTAAACGCAATTACTAGAAGCAATTTGCTCGTACTTTCAAGGCGTACTGTAAATTAGCCGCGGCAAGAGTGTACCCGGCGTCGCATGTGACGTGCACGGTACACGTAATTTCCTCGTCGATTATGTTTCCAGCGGTATAACAGCGCTTCTGTCAGTTTCCTGCCGGCACACTGAGTACGAGGACCCACTTGGGGCCGTCCGGGAAGAAGGGGCCGCCGGAAGCCCCCGTGGAAAAGGGCCGGAAGTATCCTCCAGGCGGGAAGAGACCAGAACCTACGACATCGCTCAAAGGACCATTCCCACCCGCCAGCGAGCTCGTTACCGCCGAACCGTGTCCCTGAAGTATAGCACCACAAAGCGAAGTACAACTCTCGACCACACGTGGTCCGCTCGACAAGCACGTTCGCAGAACCGTCCCGGAGCAACCCCGTGTGTCATCAAACATCAACGACGTCGACAATCACGGCGACATCGACGACGGTCAACAGCACGGCGATCGCCGGGCAGCGCCGACTCCCACGCCAGAAACACCCATCGCAGGTAAAGTAATAAAATAAAATCGTGCTGATAAGCCCACCCAATTTTTTCGGCGCCAATTTACCTCGCAAATTTTATCGAGCTAAGGATCTTGAAAAAATTCACAGTTTCCGACATCGACGCTTCGCTTATCGCGGTAGTTTATTTAAAAAAAAAAAAAAAAAAAAAACCCACAAAAAAAATGAGCGTTATTCTTATCGATCGAAGGGCCGAGCGTATCGATGCGATCGAAACGAATCGCCGCGACGGCGATTCGTTGTGCCGCGGCTAACATGAAACGGCCCCGACACAATGCCAAATGTAATGCACGTTAAGCACGACTCCGCGGCGTTGCATATATCTCGACGGCGGAATGCGATGAATGAAGGCACCGCAATATCCGCTCATGCCGGTGGAAGTCGTAACTGCCGGCGTGCCCGCGCTATTACTCCTCAATGGTCGGCCACGGTTAATTGCGAGGCAATATTCAAAGTAATTCTCGGTCCCCGGCAAGAATACGGCCTAATTGACTTGTAAGCCGACGCGTTCGATCGGTGGCTGATTGCAGAGACGGGGAATAAGCGTTTCTCCGTCTGCGAGGAATAGGGCCGATATTGCCCGCGCTCACGAGACCGGCTCGATTTCTCGGTACAACTCCGCGTTTAACCGGAGGATCGTAAACCGTCCTCTTCTCTTTCCTCCCGTGTTTTTCGTGGCACGGAACTACCCCGAAAATCGTCGCGACTATTACGATCGCCGGATAATAACGTGATACAACGAGAAGCGTAAAGGAGCCGCAAGCGTAACGAACGCGGGAACGGCGCGTTTCTTACCGAATTCGTAAAAAAGCCATCTCAGATAATTGTTAGGCGAGACGATGAAAGGGAGATGGGGGGGGATATACTTGCTATTTTGCCACTGGTATTCAATTCCGCGCGCGGGTACTGCGAGAAAGCATAATTAACGCCGTCGGATTGTAAATTCACTCTAGTATAAATATTTGCATCTCGGAACTCGGCGCGCACAAAGCCTGCATACATTTGAATATATCTTCTTTCCGCGGAGATTTCGTGGGCGCACCGCATATCGCCGATACGACTAACATCGGGCTCTCTCTCTCTCTTTCTCGGCGAGAGCTTATTTCAATCTCCGTAACTCGCGACGTTGATCTTCTTGGATTTACAAAATTAAAGCGAATCGAAGTACCAAGTACGGCCGGAATCAAAGAAACGTAACGAAGACGAGAAGCGCCGAGTCTCCTGGCATTTTTATGCCTTGAAAATAACGCGAAGGCAGACCGTTGAAATCTCATTAAGGCACGTTGGATAAACCACAAGAGAAAAAAAAAAAAAAGAAAGAAAGAAAGAAAGAAAAAAAAATGATAAACGTTCGAAATAAAATTTGCAAGTATTTGTAGAAAGTTTTTACAGATCATTTCCTTTCTTTTAATTTATCTGCGGCTTTTTACACTTACGAAGAATTGAAATAAATTTACGGTGCGCGGAATATAATTTTATTTCTACGTAATGCGCTGTACACAACTAACTGTGTACAATGCGTCATTCAATGTAATTATTCTGTAATATGCCATCCTATATGACACATCAGTCTATACTTCGCTAATTTGTAGATTATTTAATTCCATTGTAATTTAACGTACGCCTTCCGCCATTTTCGAAATAAATGGTTCATTTAATTCCCGTAATTTCTGTAATTGTCGTAATTTTCCAGTGGACCGCACCGTCATTCGATTATCAATGTAACGAATTTGCACGCGAATCGACTTTAACCCTTTGTGGCGGGCGGTATAATTCCGAGGAACGGTTTCGGCATTACGAAAAAAAAAGGGAAAAAAAGATCTCTTTTTATTTTAACGACGCCGGTATTACCTAACATAATCATCATCCCGCCCAGTTACCGCGTTGCGTAAACATTCCCGGAATAATTGGCATCCGGCAGTCACAATGTTTGGATTATTACGGAAGATTAACGAGCCGATAATCGTTGGCAAACGTCGCGGAAAAAATTTATCATTATACCCCGTTATGCCGTTTAAGTGATGATCGGGGCCAGTGAAATTACGTCAATTTCCAAACTCGAACGAGCGAATAAGAGGATTCGCGGAGGGCGGATAGGCCTGTGCAACAGGGGAAAAGGGGGGTTTTCGGAGGAAACGCTGGGCACGGGCGATGAGCGAGGCAGAGTCAACGAACTTCTCGCGTTTACGTAACCTCGGCCGTGTAAACATATCGATCTCCGCGGGGGCATGTGCGCATTGTAGCTTTATTTCGTGATTGATGTTTAAATAAAAAAAAAAAATTACGCGCATGTATCTGATTTTTTTTAATAAAAAAAAAATTAATGCGATTTATCACCAATTTATTTTCCCTAATCTCCCGATATTTTTCGAGAGTTTTCAGAATCACGGTGTCGTGAAACTCCGGGATTGACGGTATTATAATTCTTTTTATTTTTAATTTCTCGATCACAGAGAACGCATCATGCACATGCTTCTCGTGAAAGAGACAAAGGAAGAGGCAAGAAATTCAAGTTACGAAAAAAAAGTCATGCGACTCACCAATCTGCATGAGCATCAGCGGAGTTGAAGATTTCTGCCGGTGACTGTAACATAAAAAGAAAAAAATTAATGTAGACATGTTGCAAATAGTTGATATTCAAATAAAAAAAAATTATGCGTATGTATTTAATTTTTTAATCAAACAAAAATTTTGTTTTAATTAATGAAATGACAAATTTTAAAGAAGAATTGATCCTCACCTAAGAGATGCTCCGCCGATGCAGGATGCCCCCCGGGCCTGCTCCTCCACTCAGATGGGACGTGACGAGCCATCCTTCCGCGCACAGGAAACTCGCGAACGCGCCCGGGTGAAGTTACAATCGCGATTATGACTTAACACTGTCGCGCGTCACTTCTCGGCACTCCCGATAAAAAGATAGTCGTATAAAAGCGCCCGAAAACTACCGGCACACCCGAAACGGTACCGACAAACCGGCTGCGGTTCGTATTGTTAAATATCGGCGTACGGCACATTTCCACACTGAGCGATGCACAACAGCAGAGGTCCTCTTGATCTGTAACACAAAAATAAAAAAATTATATAGTAGACGTAACATATAATTAAATAAAATGATTGAAAAATGTTATAAGAAATCTGAAGCATTTTATTCCAAAAAAAATTGTTGCTTACCCCGGGGTTGCTCTGCTGGCGCAGGATACCCTTCCTGGGCCTCCTCCTCCTCTCAGGATGTCCGCGGGATGTCGAGTCGGTCCTTCTTCGATGATGTAATATTATCTGAAACAAAAATTGTAGTTAGCATGCTGTTCTATTCAATGTATTACTCAGCGCGTATTGTGTATGTCTTACCGTGTCCGTGTTTTGTTGCGGGTGACCGGGACGCAAGTTCCAGCGCGAGCACAGCTCGCTCGCACTGTCCCCCTGCTCCCTGCGCTCCCCGCGCCCATCGCTAGCTCGGCACCGTGCCCCTTGCTCCCCGCGCTTCCCTCGTCCACAGCCGTTGTCCCGGACCTACGCAATGCGAACCGGCTGACGAGCAACCCTCCCCTCTCCCCGTGCTTCTTGGGGTCCGTCCACCGATATGGAATAGATGGGACGTGTCGAGTCTTTTTTCTCGCGCACTGAACACTCGCGGGATAGTCCACGCACTCCCGCAATGTCCACGCAATAATGTCCACGACGTTGACGCAAGAAACTGGCTACGCGAGGTCACTTTGATTCTTTGGTCCGTTCTCGTCGGTGGAATGAGCGATGCCGATAATTGTCTCCACGCGACGAACGAGACGAGCCGCGACGCGAAATGTTCCCCGCGCACTTTATCGTCCTCGAGTTCCACAAACATCACGAAACTGGTTGACTCTCGACCGCGACGGAGAAGACGGGCGAGGTACGGATCGCGTCCTCTCACTATGGCGGCCGTTGGAATCCTCTGAACGTCGCTGAACGAGACGACGAGGGAAGGCGTCGGTAATGCCGGACGCGCAGCGTAATTCGGGTCGGACGCTCGGTGCGCAGCGCCCATTACTTAACCTTGTCGTCCCGTGCACTTTTTCGAGGCACGAAACGAAGCACAGAACGACGACTCGAATAACACACGAGCATAAAAAATGAATGTTTGTTCTCAGGTCGACGATCTCGACACTCACGCGTACGCGAAAATGTCCTGCTCGCGGCCGAAAATACGCGTAATTGCGGAGCGATTAACGATACGTCCGCACGCCCGAGGCTCCGCAACTAGACTGACTGTTACATATTTCGGCACTTGGGGATAAAGATTTCGATGCTCGCCGTATTGTTGCCCAATTACGAATACATAGAACATAAACAGGCACCTTGATATTCGTCGCAAGAGCCGGTGCTCTGCACGTGGTCGGGGAGTCTTCTCAACTGAGCGACGGGCCGCCGAGATCCTTCGCGATCAAGCGATCGATGGAGCGCTGTGATTGGTCGGCGCGGTGGGTCACCCATCTCTTCACGGACTACGCACTTTTTTGCCGCTTAACCCGAAGACGATGGCTGGGGATCACGGGTGAGGCGCGGGGTGAGGGGAGAGAAAATTCACCACGACCGTCTTCACCTAGAAATATTAATTAAATATTAAATTAACACTTAATCGAACTAATTGTAACTTACTGTATTAGTTAAGCAGTACAGCTATTACGAATAAACTTATATATTCGACAGTATACCCCGTGTTTTATTTCTAATTATAAAAAATATTCATATTAATCCTTGCGTTTCGAGATCGAATTAACGAAACGAAAATTATTTTAATGAGCTCTTCCGCTCTGATCTCAATTATCGGCGAGCGATTTTTAATGAGATCACGTCTCTATTAAATTTTACGTAGTCGCCTGATAAAAATCGAGCGCTTATTGGATATCGCCTGTCGCTAATCGCATTCAATGCGGGAGAGCCTTAAAACACTTCCTGAAGCGGCAACGGTGCGTAAAAAACGCGGATAGCGCCTGCGTGGGAATCGCGCGCAATTGTTGCGCGATCTTGCAAGTAACCGTCCGCCATTTCAGTGTCCGGTCGTCGCGGTACTTGTAACAACGAGTCTGGGAGTCGCGAGAAACCGGATCGTAATCTCGTATCGCGTCCACACGTTTCTTCTTCGCTTTATTTGTCCGCGACGTGCAATTCATCACTTCGGAAGTGCCGCAAAGAATCGCGCGATTGTCATTTCGTCGCAAAACTAGGAACGATCACGAATCCAATCGCCGCGAGCGATCTTGCTCGGACTTGAACGGCTCGCCGTGAGCGATCTTGCTCGGACTTGAACGGCTCGCCGCGAGCGATCTTGCTCGGACTTGAACGCTTCGTCGCACGCGAGTGCCGCGTCTCGTATTTTTAAATTATGCGACTCTCAATCGCGTCTCTTCGCGAGTAAGGACCTGCTGCGGACAATTATCATTGAACAATTATCACGCCAATGAGGATTAAGTGATCAAAAAAGTGTGTGCGACGCAGGACGACAATCTGAGAGACGGTCAAAGGACGAGGGGACGAAGCAGCAAGGAGGGGGACCGCGGGAAGGCGCTGAGAGGAAGTCAAAGATGACCACCGAAGATGGCAGCAGATGACGGCGGAACAACTGTGTCAAGGTTATTCTTCTGTCGCCCGTCGCTAATCGCATTCAATGCGGAAGAGCCTTAAAACACTTCCGGAAGTGGCAACGATGCGTGAAAACGCGGACAGCGCCCGCGCGGGCGACGCGCGAAATTGTGGCGCGATCTTGCAAGCCACCGTCCGCCATTTCAGTGTCCGGTCGTCGCGGTACTTGCAACAACGATCCTGGGAGTCGCGAGAAACCGGATCGTCATCTCGTATCGCGTCCACACGTTTCTCCTTCGCGTTATCCGTCCGCGACGTGCGACTTCATTACTTCGAGGATGCCGCAAAGAATCGCGCGATTGTCGCTTCGTCGCGAAACTAAGAACGATCGCGAAATTTATCGCCGCGAGCGATCTTGCTCGGACTTGAACGGCTCGTCGTACGCGAGTAGCCGCGTCTCGTATTTTTTAATAATGCGACTCCCAATCGCGTCTCTTCGCGAGTGAGAACCTGCTACGGACAATTATCATTGAACAATTATCACGCCAATGAGGATTAAGTGATCAAAAAAGTGTGAGTGCGACGCAGGACGACAATCTGAGAGACGGACAAAGGACAAGGGGACGAAGCAGCAAGGAGGGGGACCGCGGGGTGGCGCTGAGAGGAAGTCAAGGATGACCACCGAAGATGGCAGCAGATGACGGCGGAACAACTGTGACAAGGTTAAGACACGATCATTATTACTGAAAATATTAACCATCTTTGAAATTGGTGTGATCGTATCTAACAAATAATTCGTAGTCTCGAATGAACTTCAGGCTGTTATAAATTAGCTTCCCAACTGACGTAAAATTTAGACAAAATCTGATTGCGCGTGACGTAGCTTTAAGCATTACGGTAACGCGATATTTTGCGTATTCCCGCGCGCGTACGCTCGCGTCGGGGATATTTTATTCATATCCGCGCGGGGTTCCTGCCGTCTTTCGCCGAATATTTCAGCCGTGACACAAAGGTATCCGAATTCGCGGATGTAGAAAACGTCCCGATCGCGGCGCTCATGCATGTATTCATGCACGGTCGCGCGCGCGAGTATCTTTAGAAGATGCCACGCGTGGTCCGTATTCTCATGCGGTGCCTCGCTACTTCGAGCTCACTTCGGTACGCGTATGCGCCGGCTAGCGTGTCTGTTAAGCTAGCACGACATTTCACAAATATAAAAAGAAATAAAAAAATAACGTAGTTTGTTTCGTCGTCACCCGACGGGCTCGGCCTCTCGGGGAATTTCAGGGAATAGCTCGCTGAAGAAACGAGATCTCCCCTTTCGTTCATCTCGGCAAGGCCGATTTTTATTAAAATTGGGCAGCGGCCCACGCTTTAACGAACCTCGTGGTCTTTACAAATTAGCGATCGCTCCGCGTACAGGAGTCGGACAGTATTTTTTATTCGCGATCGTCGGTATAATAATAAAGTCGCGCGTTTGTTCGTATCGTTTTGAATTCTAACGAGTCCGCGTCTTAATTAATTATCCAAACGAAGTTTTGAAAGCACTAGAGTCTTTTAAAAAATAGCGCGCGCAGCGCAATTATCAGCGACCGCGAAATACGTGACGTTAATGGTTGTAATCCCGTTGTCGCTACGTTTGACAGTCACGTCAGTCACGCGTAACACAGCCCTAATTTCATGATGTGCACCAGCCGCTGTGCGACACGTACGAATGCCCCCCGCAAACGGCAGAGATGCGCACAAACGGCCCTCTCGCCGTGTTGCTAGAAAGGTATTTAAACGCGTCGGTGAACGCTTTAGAAATATCTTTTTTTTTTCCTCTCCTTTTCTATTTTTCTTAGTTTTTTATTTTTTTTTTATCGAACGAAATTTAGCGGTAGGTTTAAAAAGCTCCGCGTTTTTTTTATTAGATCACCTTGATCTTGGCTTAATACGCGCTGTTTCCTCACTTTTTTAAAACGTTACTAAAAATAAAAACCATTTCGCAACGTCATGCGAACGCGCGTCGATTGGTTATGCCGGCTTTCGACGTAGAATAAAACGGCTAAGAAATATTTGCACGTACCCCGATTGTGAATCTATCCCGCGTTATACGTACGCACGCACGTGTACATAGGCGTCTACACGGTGCATATCGCGCTCCGATGTTTTTTGCGCACGTATTTCGCAATCTGTCCCGATTGGATTTGTAACGCAGGCGCCTTCTTTGTCGCCGTAATTCATACCGTCTCTTCGCGAGCCACGCGCAAAAGCAATCCGTACAAGTGCGTTTGTCCGTCGAATGAAATAAATAGAACGCCGTCAAGCTGCATACGGGACGCGCCGATAAACCGATCGCGTCGGCGTGTCGATCGGTAAATATTTTTATGCTAATAATTTCAAATTATTTTTATACTCTTCCTTTAATTTATCGCGCTAATTTCGATCTGACTGTGGCAATCCGTACGAACTCTTATTTCTATGCTAATAATTTCAAATTATTTTTATATATTTTTATATAACTCTTCCTTTAATTTATCGCATTAATTTCGACCTGACTGCGGCAATTCGTACGAACTCTTTTTGAGCTTACGAACTTTCTTTAAATAATTATCACTTAGCGACAATCTAATGCACGCTACGGCGTCCGCGTTTTTCTCATCCCACTCGTCTTTTTTTCTTTCTCTCGTCGTCTCGAACTAGTCGATCGATAGTGAGGACTCGTACTAACCTCTTTAATTGTAGCACCGATTACCATTTTTTATTCGCCAAGTGGAAATAATTATCCCCGAAATAATAATAGGATAGTAGGTAACGAAATCTTCCCCGCAATTTTTTTTTATCTTTCGCCTTCTCGTCCCTTTTGCGTTTACAAGAAGCTTCTTCCTTCTTCGCTGCGTTTTTTATAACCGCCGTCGAACTCTCAGTTCCCCACGGAAACCACGACGCTCTGCCACCAATTGTTGTAAATATCTATTACTACAAGTGAAAACCGCATTGTCGCCCGCGGAAAACGTGGGAGGAGAGCCCTCGTCGCGTCTCCACCCAGGAATCCTCCGCTATTCTTTATCCGGATACGCGCGCACGTGCAAATAGCACGAGAAGTAACTTACAAATATTCGGCGGGTGGCACACTCGGCGCGTGCACGCTAGTGTTCGTCGTTTAAATATCGCCGGGCGCTCTCCAATAAAGCCCCTCCTCCCCCCCGGCGGGGATTTTCGGACGGAAACGCTTAGAGAATCTCGCGCGCGCAAAACGTGATTCACCGACATCACACCGCCGTGGAATCGGCCCTTTCATTCTGGATCTCGTTAGTACTATTGTAAACAAAATCTCGACCGTAAACAAACGCGCGGAATTACAAGCGCGCGGTGTCGGTAAACGCTAAACGTTGACGCGCGCGCGGCGAGACCATTGGCGATTCCGTTTAATGTGTCGCGCCGCACGGTTTTCGGAGGTAAAAATAGCGAGGCGCATACGATAAACTGTTTGCCCGCCGCGCGCGACCGCGACTGTTCAGATCTGGGGGATAACCCGATAATCTATAGACCGCCATAAATATTTCCTTGGCGTTGCTCGGCCGCGGCGTGTTTGCGGAAAGAATTTAATGCGCTAACGAAATCGCCGCGCGGAAGAACTAGTTTAAAATACGCGATAATATAAAACGCACGTAGGTACGCTCGCGTATATTCAAGATATTTATTTCTCGACGATTAATGTCTCGTGAACGCGTCGCGTTTCACGTAATTAATTTCAAAGTGTTTAATTACAATAATTTTAAAGGCGTCTTGCCGGATCAAGAAACTCAAATTAAAGCTACAAAAAAAAATAAAATAAAATAAAATTAATGTAGACGTGCCGAAAATAGAAATAGAGAGAGAAAGAAAGGGACGGATCTACCTGTTAGACTCGATCCCATCGAAAACCAATACCGGATACGCGCTCGCGGGACCTCCGTATTCCCGGCATCGCAGTGTCGTCGTCACCGCCGTTGTCGTTGTCGTCATCATCGTCGTTGCCGTCGACGTCGACCGTCGTTCCCATCGCCGGCGGCGTTGTGCAATGTCCCTCCTGCCGCTGCGGCCTCTGCAGCGGCTTTGTAATTACCGTGCCCCTATCGGCCGAAGGAATCATCCGCACATCGAGAGACGTGTATGCGTATGGCGGCGACTGCGAGAGAAAGCGTGAATGGACTCCGGTAATGGCCGGAAAGTAATTTGCGACTTTTGTGCGCATTGAAATTTCGCGCTTTTCTCTTCCTCTATATATTTCGCTTTTTTTTTTTCCCGCCCCCTTTTTTTATCTTTTTTTTTTTTATTTTATTTCGCGGCGGCCATCGACGCTCGTTGGAAAATGCCGAGGCGATTATTGCCACCGCATGAATATCTCTTCCCCCTTCGCTTTTCCATTCTGGAAAAATGCGTACTTTTTTTCGTTTCGTTTCATTTAAAGCAGAAATCAAACGCTTTGATTAACGGATAATTCGCCGATTTTATGCAATAAATTCGCTCTTTCCTATGGGGCGTATATTTATGATTCAGCAGTTTGAATTATGCACGAATACTCTTCGCATAAACGGTCGTGTCGACAAATGTAACATCTTGAGTAATAAATATTTGACGCTGGTTCTTTTTTTTTCTTTTTTAATATTTATAGTTGCGGTTTTAGCTTTCTCGCTTACGCGAGTATGTATACAACGCGAAACTTTAATTAATTAAATGCATTCGGAAGAACGGCCGTTACACGGAAAAGTATTTTATGTGAAAGTGTTCAACTTTGTTGGTCTACCTCTCGTTCTGTAACTTTTAGAACTAATTAAGTTAGGGTGGGTCAGTTTAGAACTCTCTTTATAAAGCGCACAACTTTTCGGATCATGTCTAACTTAACTTATCCCTAATCAAGTTGCGGCTTACGGGTGATATAAAAAAAATACAAGCTAAAGGCGTATGAGCAAATTTACCAAATTTTATATACACGTTATTTTCGAGCACATCTCATTTCCTCCAGCCATTTTCATTTTCAATCTACTCGTTATTCATACACTAAAAACCTTGCAGATAGAACTACAAATTACGTGTTTATACTGTAAAATACAAATGTATAATTTATTTCGCACAATTTTATTACAAAATTAATAATAAATTATTAACATTTTACTATTAAAAATATCTCTGCATATTTGCAACTAAAAAAAAAAGAGAGAACATTTTTATTAGATTTACGCGAATAGAATTCTCATACGCCCGTACCTATTTCGCTAATCCACAACGTTATTCATTCGTAACACCTTGGAAAGTAATTTCAAAGCTTAAACACGTTTTGCGGATTAACCTCGTGTGTATTCCGATTGCTGCCAACGGCTGCGCCGGCTACGTGCCAAGGAATAACGGCGGAACTACCACCTGTCAGTCAAACGCTGCGACAGTTGGACCGAAGCGATTAGCGCCGCAGTAGGTGCACGTTCGATATCGGTAATTGTGCAGGGTGCTGCGCCCACCGCGTGGGCGAGACAGCAGCAGTCGCACGGATTTTATGTTTTCGTTAATCGTTCCGGGGCCTAGCGCGCCCCGCCTCCCTCTCCCTCCTTCCCTCGGAGATCCATCGCGTTCATTAACAATCTGTAACGACGGGCTAATTTAACGGACGGCGTCCGCAATCCCGCCGGCGACGGCCGGCCCGGTCGGTTCGGCCGAAAAAGATAACGTCGTGTCGAAAAAAAAAGTATCAAAAAAAGAAATAAAAATAAAAAGTAAATCGGCAAATGCTTTTTTTCGCTTTATATTTAACTTCCAGATTTTTATTCGAAATCTAAATGGACTTTGTTACATACGTCTCGGAATTGAACGCGAAACTCATAAAAATGGGACTTATTCGCTTTGAGAGCGTACCGAAACGTTTCAGTCGTACAGATTAAAAATCGACACTGTGCAAATGCGCGTCGAGTATTCCGGTATTAATGTCGTATTACCTCGTTACAGCGGCACGTTGATAACGATTATTTACGTTTACGGTACACTGGTGTACGTCGCGCGCTCGGCGCGCCCGAATTTACGGCCTTTAGTCCCCGTGTCGTATCAGCGGATTTGCACAGATTTACCGCCCGCCAAGATTTAGCCAAATTGAGTCCCTTTCCAGTACTTCCTACGGGATATAACGTTTTGCTTGGCGAAGCGAAAAGGATACATTGGCACACTGTGTACATACTAGACTATATTAACCATTTATCTAAATGGACTACAGACTTTCAACGCGCCGTTTTTTTACACACGTAAAATACAATAAAATTTCTCGCCATCGTAGTTTATCCGTAATAACTAAATAAATTTAAATAATAAATTTATATTACTTACAGATATTGTAAATATATAATTAATTTTTATATTTACAATTTGGTTAAAAAAAAAGAGAATTAACGGCCTCGCCAGGTACGCGAATTTTTTTTTTATTTGGTAGCTCTTTCGTTCTGCTCCGTTCTCTGATCTTAAAGCGGATCTTTCTGGATCTATCTTGATCTATTGTCTTGAAAACGCGCTGTCGAGGACCGCGGTAATTTTCCATAATCGTTGTTGTTTCTCGTGATTTCCCTCTTACCGCGACGGCGCGTCGAAAAAAAAAAAGAAAAAAAAAGAGAAGTAAAAAGTAGCAATGATACGCGCATTACACGCATTCGGCCGTACGTACGCGCGTTCATATACACATGTCGGTCTGGCGTTCAACGACCGATAAATTAAGAGGCTTCCAAGCGTTCCGTCTATTATCAACAATCCAGAGAGCAAAATGATACGCGCACGTAAATCAAAATCTGCATGCGGGCGGGCGTAGCGTGAAATTTTGCGAACGTGACGGCATATGGGGCGGCAACATATGCGCTCGTACACACATGTATATCGATCCGTAAGGGCCGGTAACGTTGCGTTATTTATCGCCCGGTGCCATAACGGTCGGATAAATAGCCGGTCGCTGTTAATTACGTTACGTGGGAACGCACTTCGTTCTCTAAGGTAATAACGGTAAAACGCCAACGGGCGGATTAGCATAATGTCACGACGTAAAAGTTAATGCGGCCCCGTTAGCCGGCGTTTATGAACCGGTTAAAGACATTCGGATGGCACCCATTATCGCGCTCTATTTGTATTTGTCCTGGCAAATATTTAGGCATAATCGCGCCGCGTCCTTCACCTCCCTCCTCCCCCGCGGCCTCCGCCGTTGATTTGCTCACGCCCTGCGGTTCATCGGACACTCGTTCGAGCTTAACATTCGTTAACCCGAGCGATAGCGCGTGCGTAGAATTTACGCGCGTGCCGCAACGAAATTTTATCGCCGATTTCCGCACTTAATTTCGCGCGTAAATCGCGACCGATTTTGAAGGCGACTTTTTCCACGTCGAGTCACATCGAGACGCCGGTCATTTTTTTATCAGGATACGTAACGGGTGATCGTCTGTAAATTTTAGCGATTCTAGAAATACGAAAGTAAATTTTTCTCCTTTGAAGTTAAATTTCAGAAAGATATATATATTTTTTCAATTTTTAAAGATAAATTCTCAACCGCGACGTGTTTAAGAAAAAATTGATAAATAACGAAGTTTAGTTAAATTGTTGTAAATAACGAAATGGATAATTTAAACGCGGAGAATTCCAGTGAATTATAAACGAGTTTCGGTATTCCCGCCAGAGACGCGTGAATTTTCACGGATAATACGCAGAAACATTCACGCGCCACCATCACCTTGCATTTCTGCACCATAAATCCCCGCGTGCGTGCATGACTGCAGTTAATTAGCTGAGTTGATTGGTATCCACGGCTAATTACTGATGCACGTATGCTAATTAATGCGTAGATGATAGATGATAGTAGCCGTGCAGAGAAGCGAAGAGTAATTGGGGGTCCCTTACCTGTAAACGCATCGCATTTAGACGAACCGTCATGCTTTTGCTAAGTCGTTTTTCCTTTCTGCTTTTTTTTTTTTCTACATTTCTTTACCTCAATTACGCGCATATAAGCGTTGCCTTTTAAAAAAGCATCGCGCATAAATTAAACTACACCGCACACAGCTCGGTCAATCAATTATAAATATCGCGTCAATTATCCGCAATGCATTTCGATACATTGAATTATTTCGATACTTCATATATTCCTATTGTAATTTATACGATGTAATCATATGTATAACGTTACGTTTCAAACGCGCAATATTTACACGTGTAGCTGCGAAGCGTTTAAAAAAAAAATAGAAGTCCTACGACTTTTATTATATTTATACACGTACGTGTACTATCGCACACAGGATACTTTCTACCTTTTTTTCTTTTTTTTTCTTTTTTTTTCTTATTTCTTTTTTTCCTCTTTTTCCTTCGCGTGATAAAAGCGCGCTGGTAAACGTAAAGTATTGACATCCTACTAAGGAGGACCGTGAGACCGTTCTCGTTTGTAAACGAACGAAATGAAACGCGCGTCGGCCGCTTTCTTCGCGTCTTACGGCACTATTATCGGGGGCAGCTTATTTTTCCGCGAGATAAGAAAGAGTTTGCGTTTCCTCGCTTTAATATATGGCGGTGAGGCTCGGGAGAGAAGGGGGGAAAGGAAAAATCAGGCCGTCGCCGGCAGGGGGGCTTCGTCGCTTGATGGATGCGCGCCGTGTATGGTGCTAGCGCGGAAATTCATTCCTGAAGGCACCCGTGACGTAGTTACCCTAATCCGCGTGCAGTTTTGCGCCGCGATAAATAAGTTATATTACACCGCCGAGCAGTGTTTTTTTTTCTTTTTTTTTCTTTTTTTTTTTTTTCATGAATCTTTCATCGGCGGTGCGTCATGACGGGAGACGCGCGTCGATACCTCCCGGTGGCTGAATTTATTTATTCACGAGCGGATAAGCCTATCGTTTCCCCCTTTCTTCCCCCTCTCGCGCGCGTGTACGCGACGCTGGAAAACAGTTACCGCGCACAATGCGAGATAATCTTAAAATATGCGCGAGCTCGTAATGCGTCAGCTAGCACCGGGCATCGACTGTAATTTCGCGCGAATGCATTAGCTCCGTTCGCCGTTTAGAACACGATAACCGATGATTTCCGATGTCGTTACTTCTACCTTGACAGTATTCCGCGTAACTCTATATCAACGATTCCCTCTCGCCTAGATAATATATGTAAGCGTTTCGGCTAACCCGACTTCTCTTTAATATAACGAATAAGAAACTCAGAGTTCAGTCTTTCATTGATACAATACAACACTCGTTTATTAAAAATACTCCGATAAATAATTATAGACTTCGTCCACTTGCCGTCTTTGACGCGAACACGCCGCTTTTTCCAAGTCTCGATTCGTCGCGACGCGCGCTATTTTCCTTTTATCGGTCTACCCGCTGTCCGAAAACGCTCTAACGCTCGCTATATCGCGCCAGCTCCGCTTGAGCTCCGCACAATCTTCCACGGAAGCCCTGAGACACACGGTCGACCGAGCGCCGCAGTCAAGGGGCTCTTTTCGGAGCAGGCCTGGTGAATAGACGCGGTAAATTGTAGTGTGCGCGCATAATAGGATGGCCCTTTTCCCGGACACGCGGTCGGCAGAATACTTTTCGGACACGTAACGAATTTCAGTTTCCTGCCACTCGCCCGGAAACTTGTAAATCATTTAAACACCGCTCTACTTTCCTCTCTTTCTCTCTCTCTTTCTCTCTCTTTTTCTTCTTCTTCTTCTTTTTTTTTTTTTTTTCCAACGAATACATATATATTGTATATACATATATATACGATTCCGTCCCCTTGCTCGTCGTATATCCTGAAGCCAGGGACGCCATTAGTGTACATCAAGGAATCGACTTACTCTTCCTTTTTCGTTCTCTTTCTCTTTTCCTCTCTTTCTCTCTCTCTTTCTCTTTCTTTCTTTTTCTGGGTCCTTGTCGATATTCTGAATCACCGAAAGGGGACACGCGGAAGGGGATAGAGTAACGACCACGTAGTAGTAGGTACTCATCGAATGGACCGGCCGAGCGCGGGCTGCGAGGCCGAATGCTCGTTAAAGGGCCGCGGGTGCGGCGCATGCAGCCTTATCGCTTTCGATCGACGTAGAAATCCTCGTTACAACTCTTTCCCTCGGTCGCCCTCATCCTCGCCCTCGTCTTCGCCCTGCGGGTCCCTTTTCTGCGCCCTCGTCTCTTTCCTCCGCCGCGCCTAACCTCGCCGTCAGTCCTTCCGTTCACCGGGCGTAACTGCCTAACGATCGTTTCATGCTCGTTTGAGATGCAGATCTCAAGCCCGGGCATTGTTGTCCCCGCTGCTTGCCGATGCGGTAGGACCGCGGCTACCTGTTAGCGTCCCGTACCAGCCGGGGACGCCCGTGCAATGACGCGCCCACGTACGCGCGCGCTTGTCACGAGCTAATTAATCGGATGTTCAGTGCACTGCGCCGATAGATAACGAGCGGTCGATGTTATGGTTCACGGAGAACGTAAAAGTCACTTGCGAGCGAGCGAGCGAGCGAGCGTGCGCACCCTGTATAAGCGGATTAATACCGCCTGATGGATCATTGGAATCCGTGCACGTAACGCCGGGGATGCTCTCGCGGGCTTTCATTGGGGACTGTTGATCCCGGTACGATAATATCCACATAATTAATGCATTTTCTTATATTACGTGATTGCCCGGATTATAAATTGAAAAATTTACAGACGCGTATAAGCACTCGTAAATCATAGTTAATTCTAATTACATAATTTTTTTTTCATCAATGTCTTGCATCCGCATACAAAGTTTAATTCCGATTCTTTTTTTTTTCTTCTCAAATTCATTGTTGCTACTTCTCTCTCTTTTTTTTTTATTATACGAATCTTCGCTCAAGAACAAACGTGGCGGAATAGAATTCAATGTCGAATACGTTGATATTAATTAGACCGGATCAATAAATATCCGAAAATCTTTTACATATACGCCATCAGCGTCTTTATACCTAATGATTTTTGTTCAGTTCCTATCACAGATCTTAAAATCAATTTCACTATAAAGTGAAATTATATGCATTATTGTCAGCCGGAAAAATTTCCACGCGATCTCGCCGCGGCCTTTCTTTCGCGCCCAGCTTACGGCCACATTTACATTTTACGCTGAGGATTTTACGCATTTCAACGGCGAGGAGGATTGGCGCCGCGCGCGCGCGCCTCCGCCGCGGGCTGCAAACACCGGTAGCGCGGAGACGCGTCCGGGTCGGCGCATTAAAAAAATTCATTTTTTCCCAGCGAACCGGGCGACTAATCTGGTAAATTTCACGGTACCGTGGACGGTCGGGCGAGAAATAGCGCTCGTTAGGAACACAATGGATTTTTGTGTCCTCACGGGGGATGAGGCGAGAGCGACGGGGGAAACCGGTGGAGAATGGGGGGACGGGGGAGAGGAACGTATTCCCGACGCACGTGTCGAGGGTTCGCGTGGGCGTGAGATGATGCATTTGACTTGAGTCGAGTACGCAACGCGGTCGATTGAACCCCGCCGCTCTCGAACGAGGCAGGTAGTTTAAGTGCTGCATGTTAGCGCATGTTATACCTGTCACCTTACGTTTGTCGTCGTATCTTCACGTTAAAAGCCAGGCATATTGTGCGCGCCGGATGTTATAATGGAAGGCGGAGGGGGAGAGGGAGAGGGAATATTTCTCATAACGCATGGAACTGACGCGTATATAGCAGATTTTTTTTTATACATCGCAATAAAATCCCGCGATGACTAGGCGTTACCGCGATAATATTCACTGTAAAAAATTTCTGATTGAAAAATTAGAAAAAGTGACTGAAGTTTTCTTAAAGTCATATTGTATGAATTTTTAGGCAAAATATTTCAGCCACTTTGACTAACTTTTCTACTTCTTTTCTAAATATTGCAATAAAAATTATCTGAAATTAATTTTCAGATATCAAATCTGAAAATTCGTACATATTATTGTCTGAATATATATTCAGATATTTTTTACAGTGTAATGTATATTTCTTACTCTCCTTAATTAAAAAGGGACACCGGTTTATATTATACTGTCATATTAAACCTTCGCGTACCGCTAATTATAAATCCTTTTTTACATATGTATCAAAAAAAAAAAAAAAAAAATTGTGCATATATATCAGGAAATTAAAATTTATGATACGTTGAAGATAAAGTGGACAAATTCAATTTTCTTGAGCTGCCCGCCGTTCTGCGTCTGTGCGTCCGCGCACGTGGATGGCTTTTTAATCTCATATAAGTGGGAAAAAAACTCTCCCGATCTTAACGGCTCGTAAAATAACTCGAGATTCCTGAGAGCGTTTCAAGTCGATCCATAATCCGGAACGCACGCACGCCGAAGGCAAGGTACGGCGTATCACGTCAGGATGCGTGCAAGAAAATGAATCGCCGCACGCGAAGTCGCCTAATGTCCGCAGCTTATATTGTCGTATAAAGGAGCACGCGAGCAGATAAGATTGACGTAAAAAGTATCTTCGGAATTATATATTAACCTATCATACATGAAATTACGCCTCGCGACTTGTGATTTACAACGTAAAGATTAATGCTCGCGCCGACGGTTTTCAATCGAGATATCCTTAGTTGATCTTGACGCAAGTTTCGATTAGTTAACGAGTCGTAATTAACTTGCGCTGTTTTGCCGATATTTTGTACGAGCAGTAAGGAAAATCCGATATTATAATATTATACTTTCATACTAGCTCGAGTGGAAAAAAGAGAGATAAACTTGGTAATACTCTTTTTTAATCTTCGATGAAGTTAAGCTTGAAAAGCTACGTTCAAGAATCAAAATAATCATTTATTTAAAATTCACGTCTACAACTATAATAAGAGAATGCGATTTCCCAGTCTAGTTTCCCTCGTTAATCCTATTGAATTTGTAATTGGAATTCTTTTATTCCCAAAGAATCTGTAACTCGCGCGGTTACGTAATGGCAATGGGGCGAATAAAATAAAATAAAAAGGCGAAGTGATTATTTACGCGCGTACGCGGTGAAATAAAATTTCGCGCGCGGTCTAGCGCGAGTAACATCGGGGTGCATTCAAGGGAATCGATAAAGAGATGCGTTTCGGATGCTTATCTATAATCGTAACTCTGTTCCTGTTACAACTTTTGCGATCCCTAAACCTTTTCTCAGTTTACGATATACTCGCTGCTAATTCTCTTTATTACCGATTCTCGTTAATTGTGTAACCTGACGTTCTCGCTTCACATCCTCGCTCACAATCGTAACACGAATCCGGAATTTTAATCGTGAAAATAAACCGCATCCCCCGAGTTTGTTACACTTTCTGTGTACTGCGAATTGCACACCATCGACCTTTTCCCTCCCAAGTTCATAGGTTCATAGGGAAGCGTGCGCGGCGTGCGCGCGTTCTACGAAGGGCGCGATGAAGAAAAATGTTCGATACTAAAGGGCGACGCGCGAGGGGAGAAGCGGGAGGGAGGAGGGAAGACGGCTGGAGGCTGCATTTATCGATACTACCCGGATCCACCGATCCCTCCCCGAAGAGCCGCGCAACGACTTCGGGTATACGGAGCGCTCTGGGCATTGAGTCAAGATTAAAAGAAACGGCGTATACGGCGTACGCGTATGAAAGCAGACGAGGGGTTGAGATAAAGGGAGAGAGAGGCGAGGCGAGAACGAGCCGAGGGAGAACAAGGGAGACCGAGAACAGAGAGGCCCTCGGCGGTACGGCTGCCTCTCGTCGCGCTTGCGCCTTTCGTCGGAAAGCTCCGGCTCGTTCTCTCGGTCCTCGTCGGTCGTAGCCGTGATCCTCCGTTCCGCCGGTGTCGCCCACCTCGAGCTCAGTGAGCCGGTGTGTGAGCGCCGCGACGCCTAGAACAGCACCTATCGTCGCCGGAGTTTTCGTAGTCGTCGTCATCGTCGTCATCCTCGTCGTCGTCGTCATCCCCGTCGGCGTGGATTTGGCGACGGTCCCACGTTTTCCCCCTCGTCGTCGTCGTATCTATATCGTCTTCGTCGTCGTCGTCGTCGTTGCGGTCATTCTCAATCAAGCGTCGTCTGTCCTCGTCGTTCTCATCACTGGCTTCCCGTGAAAACCGTCGTTCTCATCGTCGTTCCCCGTCGTTGTCATTATCACCGTTCGTCGTCACCGTCATTCTCGCTGGTGCTGGCGTTACCCAAGAGGCACGCGAACGTCCCGAGCGGTTTCCGTGCGCGAGTCGCCGCGGAGAAGAGAGAGAAAGAGAGAGAGAGAGGCGAACGAAGTGCAGTACTACCACCTCGTACCCACCTCCTCCCCCCCTCCTGCCACCGCCAGCCACCTCTCCCACCGTCGTCTGTCTCCTCCGCACCTTCGCTCTTTCTCCTCCCGTCCTATTCCCCCTCGACCTTTCTCTCTCTTGCCCTCTTTTTCTCCTCCTCTGTACATGCACGCTCTCGCCCTCTGCTGTGCCTCTTGTCGCCACCGCCGCCGCCGTCATCGTCACCGTCGCCGATCTCATCGTTCTCTCTCTCGTTTCCACGATCACGCTCGTCCTTCGCACGAAACGACGCTACGCCGCTCGTACCGTTCACCGCGCACGGTCATCGTCGTCACCGTCATCGTCGCCTCTTCGCCGCTTTCGACTCACGTGCTACGTTTACACGGACACACGGCGCGTCTACGAAACACATACCGATACCACGTCCCGCGAGTTTCCCCATCGTTCGCCTTCCCGAACTCTCTTCTCTCGACGTCGAGGAGAGGACGCGCAGCAGGGGCGAGTGCCAACGGCGAGCGAGAGCGCGAAAGGATAGAGGAGTGAGTCCGCAGGAGCGAGGGAGAGAGAAAGAGAGAGGTAGAGAGACAGATAAAGAGGCCGGGGGAAGACCGAGATACGCGACGTGCAGAAGAGGACAAAGGATGGTGTAGACGTGGCGTCGTGTCCGTCGTGCCCGCGGAACCTCCTCCGAGGTGGACATTCGTGTAAGAAAATGTATTCGCGTGACGGTCCTTAAACTTCGCCTCGGGCGTGCATTCTTCCGTATAGAAAGGGTACGAGAGAGAAAGAAAGAAAGACAGAAAGAGAGAACGAGAGAGCGAGGAGTCGGGGAGCGTCCTGTTACCATCAGGGAGGGTGTTAGAGCGAGAGCGCGGGAAACGAGAGAGAAAAGGAAAGAAAGATAGCGCGAGAGAGAGATAAACGGCGCGAAGCGGGGTGAAATAAAGGGGGTTGGCCGGGGAAAGGGGGAGCGCACGACGGAGAAGATAACGATGCTCGAACGTGATGCTATGCACGTCCGCGAGGGTTGTTCCGAACGACGACGGTAAACCGAATGATCATTTGATTCCTTTTGGATTGCGCGATACACGTATAACGCCGCGGTGCCATGCCACGTTTTCCGCGGTGCGCGTTGCTGCGAGCGCGCCTTGCGGACTTACCGCGTCGGCGGGATTAACGGCAGCCCCCGACCGGTGGGGTATGCGACGCCAGGATCACGCCGCCTCGCGTACCTGGTCTCGGCTCGGCTCGCTCGCTAACGCACTCGCTCGTACTCGCGACCAGTCTTGTTCAATGTTCTGCATAATCGTTCTTATACGTACTCGTTCACACGCTTGCACGCAATTAACTGTTGGTGTATCATTTGCTATTTGAGATGATCGATGTATGCACGTTGGTGGTGTGTTTGTCCGGCGTCGATCTGTATCTCTTAATACGCGACGACGTCCCGGTGCCCGCGACTAATTGATCGCCATGAATTAAGAAAGGTCCAAGTGCGTACGTAGAGTCGGAAAAGGCTTGCGAAACGAAAGAGTATGTTTAATGATTTTAATTTTCACTTTGCGTTTGGACTTTTGTACGTTAGACGTAAATAGTTAAATGTTACTTTTATGTATTTATTTTTATTAATATTTTTAATTAAAAAAAAAATTTTTTTTTTTATTTTTTTTTTTTTTGGTACTTGGACTTTTTTCTTGTTCATGAGGTGCTCGATTGGTGCGGCACTCACCGTTGAATGTTGCCGTTCAGTTCTAAGTTTTATGTATGTATATATCATCGTGATAAGAAAATCGCATTCGATGTGTAACATCGTGGGATGAACATTTAGATAGATTTAACATTAAAGGCGCGAATGTGAATACGAACTAATGATGTAACTCTGGTATCCCCGATGTACCCTTGCAATATGAATGCATGTATCTATATATGGATAGCTTTCATATGAAAGGAATTAAGTGCCTTTATGTTAAAACCGAGAAATAGCCTCTTAAAACTTGTCTAGATAAAACGATGTGTTTTGTTTATAAGAACGAGTTACGTCATAGTTAATGCACGCTTCTACTAGTCGACTATTTAATGCTAAATAGAATAACAATGTACATCTATGAATAATGTTCATAATTTGAATATTCAAGTAGAAATATATGTTGTACATTTTGTAAACTGAATATTTCCCCGTCTGTTCGCGAATGATAAATAATAAAGATTCTTCCCTTTAATATCACGCCGCTCATCGATTTTGTCGGAGGGTATAATAAAAATTTGCCATGACCTGTTGAACGTCATAAAAAGAAGTTCCTGTTATAACTCCAGAAAAGTTCATGTTCTTTGTCAATGGAGAGGGCCTAAGAATCGTATAATGAAATGTATTACACGAAAAATAAAAGACAGTTACGTAAACTCGGCACGAAAGCTAAACGGTATTGAATTTGATAATTAAATTTACATGACTGACTAGTCCAGTAATAATTTAACTTTTATTCGCGACGAGAAATCACGAAGAGCTAAAAGTCAAAAACTTAATAATTAGTTCGCTCGCTTCTTCTTTTTTTTTTTTTTTTTTAATTAAATGCAGTGTTAATTATTATAATTTAGTAACAATTAATATTTCAATTAATGGAATTTAATTTACTCTGTTTTGGTCCTCTATCAACCTCTTCAATTTTTTTTCCCGTTTTTCTGAGTCATTTATGAATGTCTTATCGAAACATCTGGCTTTTTTTTTAAACCTTAATATAGTACAGAACGGCACACAATTAACGTTCATTTTCTAAATGAGCTGACGCATAACGATGCGAATAAAATGCTGAAGTGACACATAATCGATGTGTTGGTGAGTTCTTTTCACGAAGGAGAACGATTTTTTATTCACACGTATTCAAAATTTAAAAAGACGTGGAGTTGCTTTTTATACGATTCGTTAACGTTAAAAAGGTGATAATATCTCAGAATATACATTTTATTCGCGGCTTACGAACCGTCAAATTTTTCTTCCCGGTCGCTTCTTCAACGTTGAAGAGTCGTGACACCTTCAGTCAATAGATGAAACTCTTTCTCGCCAGTTATCTGTGATTTTCCGCCGTACGGATAGCTTGGTGCACGCTCGCGAAATGATTCATCGGCGCGTTTACACGACGTCGGGGCGAGGAAAGGCGACTATTTTCGGCGCGGATTCGGATACAACGTTCCGCCGCGAAACGGGACGCTTTTAACGGCTCTTAAGCCGTTAAAACAGGAAGCTGATACCGACGTATCACCGTTATCGTATAATATGAATTTATATGACAATGCCTTTCTATTACGACCGACAATGGCGACGGCGGCGGCGGTGTAATATTACCAAGTCGGCCCCCGTTGTAATGTATAGCCGTATATGCCCTGCTCACGGTCTCCTCTCTCTCTCTCTCTCTCTATCTCTCTCCGCGGACCATAAAGCGAATAATATAGCTCGCGCGCAAAATGAAATATTTCAATTGCGGGACTCGCGTTAATTGCGCGCCTCGCTCGCGCGGGCGCGGCGTTTCAATTATCGTAATGAATTACGGCGAGCGCGAATTCCCGCCGACGCGGCCGTCGGACACGGGCTGGATCTCTCGGCCTGGCCGGTTCTGCCCCGCGCGAATCGATCTCAATCTCCGGACGTCGGTGTTCGAAAGCGCGCGCGGAATATAATGAATATGTAAATATTCGGCGCGGGGTGCAAAGCGCGGGGGGAGGAAAGAGGGAGGGGGGGGCGGTGGAGGGTGCAGGTTGTTGTTTGTAAATAGCGGGGGTGCGTGTAACAGGTGGTGTGCTCTCTGTCTCGCCCGACGTTTGCGTCGGAGTGTCGTCGCTTGTCACTCCTCGACAATAGCGATATACAAGTCCGCCGGCGGACCGCGACCGATGTAGCGCCGGTGAACGGAAGTGCGGCCCCCCTTCCGCCCCTCCTCGGTGTTACCAACGACCCATCGCGCGCGCGAGCGAGTTCTTTACGCTCTTAGAGCAGACGTTTCGCCGGTGTGAATTTGTACACCCGTTCACGTGCACATGTTTACACGCACGTGCACGTGGCGCGCTGAAGCCCGCGGGCGCGGAACGTGCACGAGGCACTAAAAGTAAACGGCGCGTTTTCGCGATCGCTCGTTACCGTGCGATAAAATTTACGCGCGTCATAAATAATTGAAAAAAAAAAAAGAGAGAGAGAGAGAGAAAAAAATACAGCAAGTCGTTTTTCTTCTCCAATGCTCACTGCCCGCTGTTTACTTGCCGATAAAATTATCTGAATTTTCGAAATCGCTTAAGGCAACTCCCCGTTATTAATTCGCTGCTTGTTATAATTTCGATAAGGTTTATTATAAAGTTATCTGTTTAAAGGAAGTTAAAAAATTAAACGAAATTTGATTACGTTTACGCAGTGTGCTGATTTACGTAATTTGCGAGATGTCAAAGTATATTTGTAATTTATATATTTGTCTTTCTTTTATGTTGATTGTTAAAAATTAAAAAGACGTAATTAGGCGAGATAAATACGCTTATAATTCGTGTTTCAATCACCTTGTCAATTTATTAAAGCTATAAGTCTCGATAAATTAACGAGTTCACACGTGAACTCACATTTTCAAAAAATTTATTCAAACTTCAGTGTTACGGCCGCTCAGAACGTTCGAAGGCGAACGGGTAAAGGAAATTAAATGATACCAAAACCAAGGTGCGGCTCGAAAGTTATATTGGGTGGTGGGATAATGCTTCCGGTTTGTAGTTCGATGAATAAAAAAAAAGAAAGAAAAAAAGAAAAGAAATAATCGTTTCTCGACGCGAGCGGGCGCGCCGGTTTCGCGTCTTGTAAAACTCGCCGAGCAGGCTATCGCGTTCCCTCCGGTTTTTCAGGGCCTCGCCTAATTACGCCTCCGCGAAAGGGCTTTGCGATTTCGCTTTTGAATCATCGTCGCGCGCTGACCTTGGGGTGGGCCTCTCGACGAAACGATCGGCGGCACGTGATATGACGGGGCGATCGATATCTTTATGCCGACCCGGCATGCATTGTGTGAAAGGCGTGATCTTTCGCAGGGCTCGCTCTACATCCCGCAGGCTACTGTCGACCGCAACGTAATCGTCCCACGGAGCTTCACCCTCGGCCACGCTCGTCATCGTACTCCGGCATCGTCGTCCGCGTCGCGAGATGATCGCACGACCCGAGGTGGAACACGCACCGCGTTCGGCGCACCGTGACACGAGATGAAATCGCGCGGCGCTATTAAACACGAAGATACGAGAATCGATTAACGTCCCGCGGATTAATTCCCCGGATGGTGATGGTGCACCGCTCGATGATCACGATAAGTGAGCGCGTTCTTATCGCGACGTTGAAACGCGTGCTCGCGACGCGCGTGTGATCGCGCAGCCCATCGACTTGTACTTGGCCGCACCGGATCCCACCCGTGTACGAGGCACGAAACCGCATTCTTCGAGCAGCAGATCGCCTCTCCAGTGACCGGTGAGTGCCGCTTCGCTCACTATCAAGTGCTCTTTGTCAGTGGCGTCTGACTAGTTGTGGGCAAACCGAACCGACTGGCACTTCTGCTGCCCGGAACGAAGAGCCGTCCGAAGGATATTACCTCTCCGAAGCATGTCTTCCCACCGCGAAACAATATTGTCGCACTCAATCGAAACGAGTTTAGCTTTCATTTTTCTTAACGAGGAGAGTCCGGTTACGTTACAAGCACGCTTATACGTCGGGGAAAAAAGGAAATCAATTGCCCTAATCTCGCTCAAGTTGCCTCTCGAAGCTATTCAGACGACGCTACATTTTGTCGCGTTTTGATAATATTTAATTGAAAGAATTTAATTAAATTTGACGAAACGCGAGAAATATTTTTTCTTCGCTTTTACAACTTGACGGCGGTGAAAGTATGTGTTCATTTTTATAATGTAATTTTTTTTAACGTAATCTTTATTGAACTTGTATCTAACCAAAACGATGCTACCGAAAAGTTATATCCTGATTCTACTCAACTTTTCAAGCTGGATGTTATTGAGGGTAAAACTTTTTCATTCATTCGTTTGGAACTTCCACTCTTTTATGAATTATTCAATATGAAATAACATATTCGCACATTTATTGTACGTTATCAAGATACGCGGCAACTTTTTTTTTTTTTTTTTTTTTTTTTCGCAAACCATATAATAAAAATATAAATAATGCGCGCGGGGAAGCTTGAAATATTGTTCGATATACATGAAATATGTATCTTCCACATATCGACGATAATATTCTCGTCATGTATGAGTAGTTTATTACACAAGTTTATTCAAGTCATGAATTATTATCGCGTAATTATGGATTCAACTTTCGAAGATTATGATATGATTTGCATTGTCTGTATAAACTAAATTTGCTTCAAATTAATTATCATCTATGCATATATTACATTTTAGAATATTAAAAGAAATTTTTTATATATAAAAAAAAAAATAAAATAAAAAGAATCTTTTGTCGCGTCCCCTTTTTTATTTAAATAAAGAAATTCGTATGTGGGGCAACAATTTTTTTTTTTAATATTCATGTACGGGTTAAATGATCGTTTCAATCGTTATTTTGCTTTCAATGCTGCAGCTTTACGTACGAGGATTTTTTTTTTTCGTAGTTATAGTTGGGGTCTTTTAAAAAATAGCGCACGCTTTTCTTCTAGTCCTACTAGCCGGCGACGCGGGCCGGACTTTCGTCGTTATACCTTGACCCTCGACGAGGCAGGTGGACGTCGCCTAGAAATTCGTTAAGGGGGGAACTTTAGGACGCCGCTCGAGCTCGCTCTCTAAGAGGACAAGGGGAGGGGAAATATAAGTCGCCCTTTTATATCTCGCCCGTAAGACTTTCAAACGCAAGCAAAACGGCGGCGTAACGAATCAAGAAGCCATCCCCGAACCCATATCTCTTCATTTGGATTAGATTTGCGAGCGGCTTAAACGGGGCGCCGTTAGTTTGCACGGGGAAACCCCGCAGATTGCTGCATTTTATATTCTCGCGCTATAATCCCACGGTTTTCTACAGTTGCCGGTTTCTTCTTCGTCGGCGTTGAAGGCAAGTGGCGGTACTTGCCGGTCCTCTGAACGGCGATCTAATTCCTAACGGCCAATTTCGCTTATAGACCGTGTCGACTTCTTCCCTTGGCTTTGCTCAACTCAATTTCGCAAATGCCGTTTTGCGGAAATAGCCACGTAATGCCGCGCAACGCCGACATCTAAGAACGCTTAAGATAATCCGATATCATTGAAGTGTTGACGTGAAATTATGAAATTAATATACCTCACGCTGGCGGATAATTCGAAAACGATTTATTTGTTAAATTCAATGATAATGATATTAATTTTGATTTAATCGCTGATCTATAGTATATAATTATTTGTTGATTCGCGCGTTGATTCAACGCGAGAATTTAAAGCACTCCCGTCGTGACTTTTAGAAAACATGTGACTGATAAATTGAAATATGATACTCCGGGGAACATTTTAAACGTCTTAACGCGTAGCTTCGAGTATAATTTTAAATTAATCGCGTTCCGGCAATTTTTTTTCACAGACGTTTTACACCCTTGGCATTAATACGCCGGATATACATATATCGCTTGACCGTGTCGTGGAAATTACGATTTGTTTTACACCTCGAGGCGAATGGTCACGTATGCGTGAAATCGGTTTGCAATCACTGGACAACGTGAGTTCCAGCATAAACGGAAATTGTCAACGCGTGAAAAACATTTTCCTACATTTCCCTTTCGTCCTGTTGCTTTCGATATCGGAAACGCTCCATTACGAATTTTATTACGACGACGTTGTTCGCGCTGTACAAAAATTAACAAGAGTTTAATCAATACGGGAACATCACATATGCATTTATGCGCGAACGCGGAAAGAAATACAAAGCGATAGATAAAAAGTTGAGCTTTATTTTTAATTGTTTATATGCCTTTAAGTATATTAATAATTTTTGAAAAGTATAATTTATAAATAACTTTGAAGCAATTTTATTAATTAACGTTTAAATATATCGAATCTGTATAAGAACAAAAACGTTTGGAAAATAATGGAGGAAAAATAAAAAACAAAAGTTGCAAGCGAATAATAACGGTTTTTAAATAAATGATCTTCCGTCATAACACGCGAGCTTATTGTTTCGTGCATTTCTTCATTTCGCCTCCGTATATATCTCGGTAATTTAAGAAAATCAACAATCGTTCAGTCTTCCGCACGTTAACAACGATAAATCATAAAAATCAGTCTTATCTTTTGTCTTATATACCTTTCTAATTGGCGGCTTCTGCCCGCGATCATTAATTACCCCATTCCATTACCGCGCTTGATTGCTTGGCTGAAATATTTTCACCTGGAGCCACATTAATTTATCATCCGCATTAAATAATAAGAATGTGGCGAAAACTGCCATTAGACTATATATTTTTCAAAACCGCAGTAACTCGCTGCATGGCTGCGCTATGTATAAAGATATATATTTATATATGTATATGTATTCGTTGGAACAAATTGTCGAAGAGAACCGTTCTCTTTCGACGGACTTTCATCCTTTTTGACGGCTCGGTACCTTCGCGTTTATATCTCGTACTTACTTTCAAAACAAAAACCGGCAAATTTAACGATAAATCCATTCTCTTTTCCCATCCGTTCGCGGACGGCGTGCGAAAGGCAGAATTTATAAATAGGGAAGCGACAAAATTGTCGTTGCGTACTCGCGTGTTCTCGTCGCCGATTTAGCCGCGATAAATGCAACCCCGGGCCTCGCGCTGGCCATTGTCCGATTCTATCGAGCGGTATACAAATGAAGCAACACGCGCGGAGAACTACGTTGACAGATTGCCGATTAATTACATCGTTCAAGGGTGAATCCGCCTTCTTTCCGCACCCCCGTTCCAGCCTCATCCTTTGCGCGCTGCCCTCCCGATGGCAGCGAGTCGATAAACCCGCACCCGCTCGCGTGTATTCGCCGATGGATTAATGACCGCTGCAACGGCTGCGTCGCTTATATAAATCATGCTTACGCCGCCGTATGCGACGATACGCGAAATTTCGGTAAAAAAAAAAAAAAAAGAAAAGAAATACACCAAAGATCGTCAACTCCGTTCCCGCCGACCGATATCGATCTCGCGCATTCCTACGTTTCCCTGGCGTTAAATATTCTCCATCTCGTTATCGGATACCCGGCGTCGAAACTTGTTACACTTCGAACGCATTTTTATACCTTTCGATTTCGCAGCTAATATAAAATGTTAACTATATCCGGGGAAACTTTTAATTTTCCCAGGTGCTCGCGTATAAGGGACGAGTTGTTCCTTACGTAACCTCGACGGTCTTTGTTACGACAGCGCACGGGTACGCGCGTCGTGCCAATTAAGGTACGCGGGAATCAAAGTAAACAATTGCACCCGAGCGCTGCTACGTTTGCAATGTTCTGGCATAATTAATACACCTGCGCCCGGCGAAACACGTCCTCGTTCGCGGATGACGAGTGCATTCGTCTTTGAATGAAGTCTCGGCAAAGTGTTCATATTTCTCGTAACGCCCGGAATCATTTGTACCAGACACTTTGCGCATGTATAGCGCGTGTGCACGTATACGTATAATGAGCGGTTTCCTTTAATATTTCATACAGGGTGACACGTGCGCAATATGAATCTCCAGAAATTTCATCTAGGCGGTGTGTCTTAAATTACTTTTAATTATCCGACCCCATCCGTGCACGCTGGGACGAATAACGTTTTAAATTAGCCGCGCTGAATAATGAAACGATTACAACCGTTATGTTATTTCTGCTAGGCATTTGTTTTCAAAGAACTAACAGCTAATTAACGCGTCACATAATTTTTTTAAGATGGGATTTTGCAACAAGCTATACTGGCACGATTCTTTTTTTTTTCTCTCTTTTTCAGAAATTATTTTATTGAAATATTTATATCGTCGATTTTTCCGACGATCCAATTATGCAACGTAATATGCTGTTAATGCCCAAAATTAAAGGGGGGGAAATAGGTAATTTCTTTCGTAAAATATATATTTAAGAAAGAATACATGTGTTCTTTCCGATATTCTACCTAATTTGTATGCACAGAATTCAACCTACAGAGGGTGTCTTTCGGTGGCTCTCTCGCTATTTCGTTCGTAATTATTTAATCAATTAA
This sequence comes from Cardiocondyla obscurior, assembly GCF_019399895.1. NCBI lineage: Eukaryota > Metazoa > Arthropoda > Insecta > Hymenoptera > Formicidae > Cardiocondyla > Cardiocondyla obscurior. Next base: position 6,364,931 of record NC_091873.1, on the reverse strand, counting down.
ACGGAGTAATTCGACGTTCTAAATCGTCCGATTAAAAAGTTGTTAATTTTAATTTATAACTTGTAATTAACTCCGACGATTATATAACCTTACCGCATCCGACGCACAATCGAGGGAGAGGCGCCGCGGCGTTGTATCCGGGTACGATTTGTAAAGAATTTTGCTGAAAATAAACTGCATTCAATTATGAAAATAATAATTACGCGCGCGTTTGTATTTCCGCCTGCTAATTTCGAGGGGTCAATTTCCGTCTTATTTCAACTATTTTTTATTTAAAATTGCTATTCTGAATCTCCTTGCGGTAACACAAAAAAAAAAAAAAGAAATAAATAAGTCCGACGTTAGTCCGTTTCTACAGGTGTCCCACTGTCGTAACTTTATCGCTCGTGAGATGATAGAGATTTATAAAAGGAACAAAATTCCCGTATTATTTTACATTATTTTTATAAATATTCAAGATACAAATTTAAAAAAAAGAAAAAAAAAAGAGAGAAGAAATTTATATCTCGGCTTTTAATAAAAATAATGTAAAACGATATGGGACTTTTGTTCGTTCTATCAATCAGTATCATCTGTATCATCCCACGAGCGATGGAGGTACAACCATCGAGGACACCCTGTATAATACGATAATAAAATTCGTATGAATACGATTGCATTTGCATTTTGTTGAATGTACATGGAAAATAAATTGCATTGTAATCCTCTTTTTGACCCCTCCCACCCCCTTCCGTAGTTGAAAAGCCATTGATGCGTCTGAATGTTTTCGAGGTATAACTCTTTTTTTCCGAAAGCCATCGCCGACTCGCCGGGACGGGTAAACGGGGGCAGAAATAGGAACGATCGTTACGGCCTCGGTTACGTCACCGTGGGCGCGTACCGGATATAAAGCCGTGAAAATAAAAAGATTTTTCCGCGCCGAACGTTCCCCCCCGGCTTATCGATTTACTCCACTTAGAGTCCGTTATGACGATAATTGAATTTATATTGTCAATTTTCCGCCGGCTGTGCTAGATCGGGGGAAAATCGGTAGGTCAATCCCGCGCGACCGTGAACCATTTCGCGGAGCGGACAGCTTATCGCGAATACTTAATAAGAAAGGAGGAGGGGGGACGAATCTGGTTGGAAATCGATAGGGCCCCGGCGCTTCTCTTCACCGTGAAATGCGGTTCGTAAACATTATCGCGCGCCCGTGGTGCTTCTATTACAATCGGCTCTCTCTGATTGGTTAATCGAATTACGGAAATCTAGATTCAACTCCGGCAAGTATGATTCAGACTGGTAAGCATTGTTCCGCATATATACGTGTCTTTGATTGAATCAACGCCAATCTGCGCGATTACCGGTTCAACGAATGCCTCGCGGATCGAGGGCGAATGCGTTAACAGGAGCGAAACGCGTGTAATATTAAAGTGGGACATGAGCATCGAGAAATAAGATATAACGCACTTACTGGGCTAGAAGGGCCCGTATGTTCTGTAAATATTACATACGTTTATACCAATGTTTTATTAAATATTCCTAGAGGGAAATTTGAGAACACACCTGTAGCCCGTCGTAATATGAATGATACTTTCTCTTTCTTTCTGGTTAAATAATATAATATTTAAATTCAATTTAAACTGCCTATTTTTTTTTTTTTTTTTTTTTTAATGCAGCCTTGGCCAATATCTTGTCCCTTGTGTATCGAATTAATTTATTTTTCAATGGCGGGCCTACGAGTCCGTAGCACGCGAATTAATTATTCGAATACTTTCGCATGTCGCTGTAATATGTACCTGCGTAATAGCTCTATATGTTAATGAAAAAGATACTCGCGAGATTTTGAGAAATAAAATACGGAAAAGAACGAAATGTTAAAGTTTCTCGCTATTAGTATTGAAAATTAAATTCTCTTTGAAATCTTTTAAAATTAGCCGGGAAAACATAGCCGTACTTTAATATTACATTAAGATATTATCTTTATTGACTTATGTCAGCGTTCCTCTTAGCGCAGCGTACCTGCCTGTCAACTATCCTAAATCAATGAATAATTTTGTAATGAAGGTTCAACAACGGGGGTAGGAAAAGCGCGAGGGGGAGGAAAGCAGGGTGAGGGACCGCGGGGCGTGGGGGAGGGTTACCGGGTGGAGAGTTGGAGAAGCTGGGCGCATGTTGGATTAATTAAGTACGGCTCACTTTAGCGCGAGCAGAAACCAACGCTCGACGAGGAACGCACCAACTCGGCTGTGTCGTAAATTTGCTAACCGAGATCAGAAGATTGGTGCACGTCCAGAACGGCGAATGCGGAGGGAGAGAGCGACGGCGGCGGCGGCGGCGGTAGCTGATTGGTTTCTCAAGTGCTTGCAAAACATTCACCGTTGAAAGGCTTCCCGGTGGTGTGCTACCGTCGTCATGGCAATCTCGAGATCGTTCCAGTTTTAAATGCAGATATATATCCGCCCGTACCGCCCGCCCCCGCGCGCCTGCCTCGCGCTCGCACCAGACAATACGCATTTAATGTCGGAAGTCAAATTTATTTGCACGCCGGCCGGTGGCGATAGTACCGCTGACGATGAATGCCCGTTCGAGGTAATTAATTCGAGATTAAGCGGCCGAGAGGCTACCGGTATACAGCCTTGGCCAAAAGTGTGTTTGCCATCTAAGTAAAGCCTCGATAACTTAAAGTTACTTCAAATTTAATAAAAAATCATTTTTGTTACACGAGGTTTTGTTTAGGTGGCGAACACTTATGGCCGAGGCTGTGTATCTGAGACGTCGCGGAGTCATAAGTCGTTTACCGGTGTCCGCGGTGAGACCAAGGGAAGAGACCGGTTGAAAAAATTTCGTTACGGCGTACAAGTAAGCGAGAACGACGAGATCTCGTCAGAGATTCACTCTTATACAAATTGACTCTATTTATTAAATCGGCCTCTAGGAGTAGATCATACTGCAGCGACTCGTTCGGCACTACTGATAGGCTGGTAGAAAAACCGATCATTAAATATAACGAACAGCCAAATAATTTCCATTGAATTTAAATATTATATTATTTAACCGGAAAGAAAGGGAAAGTATCTTATTCATATTACGACGGGCTACAGGTGTGTTCTCAAATTTTCCTCCGGGGATATTTAATAAAACATTGGTATAAACGTATGTAATATTTACAGAACCTACGGGCCCTTCTAGCCCAGTAAGTGTGTTATATCTTATTTCTCGATGCTCATGTCCTACTTTAATATTACACGCGTTTCGCTTCTGTTAACGCATTCGCTCTCGATATTTTAAAATGTGGTTGTAAAAATTATTTTTAAAATTACATATTGAAAAGTAGCTCCTTTCTTTTTTTTTTTTGTATAAATTTTACTAATAATATAACATGAGGCTGAAACAACTTATTCAAGTTCCATTAATGCAAGTAATTGAACGTTGTTCCCTATTGTAGCGGAACAATCCGTCGCATGAAATGCCGATGAACGGCGTTTTTTCGCCGGGCAATTTCACTTGCTGCTCCCCCTCTGATTCAAATTTCACTCCAAGCTAAACGACGCTATTAGCTCCCTTCAAAGCTCCTATTCGCGACATCGACGTTTCTCTATGAACCGTGCCGTGTTCTCGTTCGCGAAACAACGCGCCACAGGGACACGCGCGCTTTGTTCCCTCAAAAATCACAGAAGTTTTTGTGCCTCGTGTTCAGGTTGCCGGGCGCGAGCGAGTTCGCACAAAACCATGTGCGACCGCTCTTTTTCCTCTCTCTCTTTTTTACCACTTTTTTTTTTTCCCTTCTTTCGTGTCGTTTGCTCGCGCGTTCGCGAGGCCGCGTCGTAACGTGAAATTCGTCACGTTCCATTATTGCGGTTTACGGCGCCGAAAACCTGGTAGGCGGATGAAAATTCCGCCGCTGGTCGATCGTCGAGTCTGCGAATCGTGATAACTTTTATCCCCGCGCGATTGAGTCACTGTCGGTATGCTTCCCTACTCCACCTTTCGTTCTTTTCCCTTTTTTCCCGTCTATTCAACGAGAAAGAGAGAGAGAGAGAATATCTTAGCTAGGATCACGTCTAACAGAAGAGGATCGCGGGCGGGAGGATTCAACGATCGTACCCTCGTCGTCCCCATTAAAATCCCCCGGAGAACGTAGCGCGGCGCGTTATCCACGTTCGCGCAGAAAAATCCGCGCTTAATCGCGCCGGTCGAGGAAACGACGCTTAATGGCATTAGCCCCTCGGGCGATTTCCATCGGCGAATCGCGTGACTTGCCATAAGCGAATTTCGCAGCCTTCTGCGAGATTGGGTTAGGTCGGCACGAAGGCATTCTGTCTCCCTCGCTTCCTCTCCGGTAGGGAGCGATCTTCGATCCCAGATTAAGGTACCGGCCATGCCGGCCGACACGTAAACCGGGTAAACGGCGTCTCGTGCGGCCTTTTGTAATTGGCACTTGTTGCCGAGAGTGGCCAAGAGTTCAATTTACAGTCGAAGAACAGAAAGAGCGAGAGCGGATGACCGAAGGAGAGAGAGGGAGAGAGACAGAGAGAGAACTGACAATTATCGATAATCGCCGCTGGTTATCAGTAACGTCACAGTCGTATCGTCGCTTTGTCGGGATTGCCGATAACTCGCGTTAGACCGGACTGTTCGGTCAGGCGGAAGTCTAACGATCTACCTCCCCCTCCCGGCGTAGTCGCGTGTAATTAAAGTGGTTCCTCGAAGCGGCCTCAAAGAAACGCAAAACTCTCAATAAATTAGAGACCCACCAAAGCCAAGAGTATCCTACTTTTCGACGTTGTCACGTACCCCGCGATTGTGTACTCGGCCTAACTAGCCGAACTTTCTTGATTACCAGATACGCGGTGGATTAAATATTCATGATGCTTTTACGAGTCGCCTGGCGGCGAGCCGAAGTATTCTGTCAATTAAGCATTTAAATCAACCGCGCGCGCCGAAGTTTGCGGGAAGAATTTTTTTTTCAAACTAACTTCTTCTCGCGCTCCGCGTCTGTAATGCCGGAGATTCTCTAAAAAAAAGGAAAAAAGAAGAAAGAAAGAAAAAAAAAAAAAATAACGGGAGGGGAAAAGAAGAAACCCGTCGGAAAAAAACTCAGTCGCCGGACAGTTTAAACGTCATTTTATTCCGGCGAAGCCAGAAGATCGCTCGCGCTGCGAATAATTTACTCGCGAAACCACTCCGGGGGACCATTGCCGCAGGTACGAGACGCAATTCCCTGCGGGACTCCAACCGGCCATTGTGTTAGAGCGGGTTGTAGATTATAGTGCGAGTTACCCCAAGTCAAAGCCCACATCCCAAACTCTGTCGTCGGAACTCGCCAGCCTTACTCGTGGACAATATGCCACCCGCGAATAACGTCTAGTCAGAAAAGCTTGTCTGCCTTGTCTGAATACCGAGTTTCTCTCGCTTGTAGGGATGCCCGGCCGTACATGTGTGCGACATAGCGCAATATTCGGCCGTCCGACACTTTGACGAATTAGCAGCCCGGCCGTACTACTTATACTTTGGGCGAAATTTCGTAGGATTCGGTCTTTTTATAAATTCCGGTTATTAGAACTGTCGGCAAATAAGCCGCTAAATTAATTAAACCTTATTAAAACTCTTTTGAAATTAAATGAGAAATATAAAGTTACGTTACCCATTTATATCACTAAGGCTTAAACTTTTAAGCGCCCAAGTTTCCGCCCCCTCTTTTTTTCTTCTTCTTCTTTTTTTTTATTTCAGTGATCTAAACGTTTTTGAACTTAAAGTAAGTTTGAGAACATGAGACGAAAATTAATGAGAGCTTATTGTTACAATTAATTAAAAAAAATTTTCTTCTTATCACCTGATATAATTAAATATTTGTAAATTAGAAAAATTTATGATAACTCGCTGTCGCTAATTTCACAGCGTTTTGCACCGCCGGCAAGAGTCGCACGCGCTGCTGGCGGCTTATCCGATATGGTGTTTTACTTTATGGGACTTCATTATCACGGTTGATTTAGATAACGCGATCCGAACGAAGTAACCGCCGCCGCAATCTGTTTAACGGGGCTATACACATTCGCATTAGAGGCACCATCGTTATTGCGCTTTTGCTATTTGACAATTTATTGCGATTACCTTAATCAAACTAGATGCGGAAATATCAGCGCCCCGCGCGTTTGTACGCGGACCGAAATTACTGCCAAAGGGCACGCGCGGAACACGTTTTCGGGATCACCGGCGCGATGTATCGGAAGTAGATAACGCCGATGCGATTTATTTTCATCACTATCGATGCGAGACACCCGCGGGCGGTGGTATAGTTAGTGGAGTGAAACCGCGCGCGGGCCCGGGTAAAATCCTCGTTTTATCCCTGCGGTTCCGGCGTTTAATGGTTAAAAATAAAGTAATTCACTGCCAATCTAGCAAAATCTGGTGATTTAATGACGTCGATTCCATATCAGCGGCAGTTTATATCGGCCCCAATTTTATCGTGTTACTCTGTTACTTTGATATACGCAAGTGGGATTTTACTGTCGGTATAAACCCGATTTATGCGTGGCTTCCGGCCTGGCGACGTGAATTTCGTTCGACCAATCGATAAACCAGTCTACGCAATTGCATGCAGCAGGTTCTGCCATTCTTTACCATCACCGTACAAACGAAATTATGCTTCCCTGCTTCCTTCTCTCTTCCTCTCCTCTCCTTTCTTCTATCGCTCGCGCCTCTCTCCTCCCTCCGCATCCCCTTTGCTCTTGCTCTATCCGTATTGCAATAGGGCAATTCGTTTCCGAATTTAATTCGCCGTATTGGAGGGAAGAAAAAAAAGGAACACTGACAGTTCAGCAGTTCATACAATGGAATTGTAGCTCGGGAAGAATGATTTTTGAGTTATCATCGTGTCCGAGATAAAAAAGAAAGAAAGAAAAAAAAAAAAAATAAATAAAAAACCTAACATTATTTTTCCTGCATCTTGGTAATTTCGATCTAGTTTTTATTTTCTCCCTTTTTTAATCACGGTTTCAGTAGGAACAACTTTTAACAGTTGTAACTCTCTCTCTTTTTTTTCTCCTTTTTTTTTTTAAACTAAAAGTACGATACACGAACTGACTACGTTCAATTCAAGAGTCGTTTTACGCGTCGCGCAGCTTCGCCGACCGGTGAGAGTGCAAACTTTGAAATCATCCCGTTCGTTCGCACGGGATTTCGAACGAGTTCGCGGAAGTTTCATCGGCGATTGGGATCGGAATTGGCGCTCGCTCGCCGAATCAGCCTCACCATTCTCGCGCGCAACTTGTATCGCTGTCTAAAGAAAATCAGAGTCCTCACGACCCGGCCGAACGACTTCGCAAAACGTTCGCGAAAGATTACGCGACAGCTCGATAAGAGCTCTACATTTCGCGGACGCGTTCGCGTACGCGCAGCGCGTCCCGGATGTAAACTGTGGCGCGTAAATCGAGCGTAACCGAATTATTGTTGAATGATCCGTTAATAACCGACCTTTTGATGTATTCGCAAAATTGATTTTTCCCTGATAACGGCGTCCGCAAAATGGAAATTTTAATTACATCATTATTTATCGCCGGGCACGGGGAAAATTCAATTAATTCTTTTTTAAACCACATGCACGGCGCGGCTGCATTAACTACACGCAGCTATCGGCTACAAATCTTATCGGCTTTTAAAATCAGCGCGCACATCTCCGACGACGACTACGACGGCCTGGGTTCTCGCTCGTGGTACGCCTGTCAATTTCAGCGCCCGTCGTTTTCCTGCCCATTCTCATCATCGCTGCCTCTTCTCGCGCGGTGCCCCTCGCGTGAAAATCGTCATAAAGTCGCACCCTTCGAAGGCGAGAGTCGGTTTACGCATTACATAGGCACGTACCTTGGTACGTACGTGCGCGGATCGATAGCTCGCACGTCGTAACTTATGCCGCGCCTCGTATCCCGTCATCCTCGTTTTCGTCGTCTCGTCGGCAACCCCTTTCCCTCCCCTCCCCCTCTCCTTCCTTCGTCTCTCGCGTATCCTACTGCGCTCACCTCGCCTCGTCTCGCGATCGCGATCGCGTGAGAGAGAGCTTTTCAGCGCGGGACACGGCATTATTGTGCTGCCGCAGCAGCCACTGTCGGTGCAAGCGCGTACATCAGATCGTGCGCACGGAATCCTACCGAATCAGAAAATAATCATCGCGGCCACGGCTCACGTGCGCGAGAGATAGTCTCACGTTCTCTCATCGGGAGGGCCCGGGGCACAATTTTCACCGCGGTATTAAAAGTCCGGGCACGTTGCATCCCCCGTCTCGGGGTTGTCGCGCCGTCTGCGAGAGAAGCTGGTTAGCGACTTTCTTTTCGCCGTCCTGCCTTTCCGGGCCGATGGCTGCGACGACAGCCGTGTCCGCGCGAAGCACGAGAGGAGTATCCGCCAGATACACGCCCCGCTGTACATACGCCATTCGCCGTACTTGTACCCGGAATCGTTTGGATATTGCGCAACCGACAACGCATGCATATTCAAACGAGCTCGCGTTGGTTTTCATCGCATGCATTCGAGGACTCTTGTTATACGCATCGCGATTTCGCGCGGCTAATGCATTCATGCACGTATCCAAGTCGCGATTCCGAATCGGTAAACACGGCCGGGCGCGGGTGCGGCGACGCGAAATTATTGGAATCATCGCGTGTCCTTTTATTTTCTCTTCCCATCGACTCCCACACCGCCGCTCGTTACTCTCCCTTTTTTTTTTTCTTCTCGCAACTTTAGTTGTTTTTTTTTTTGTTTTTTTTTTAATTTTTATTTCTTTCCTTTTTTTTTTTTGTACGATTACGACGCGTTTCGCACGCCGTTGCGCGAGCCCGAAAATTTTTAATCTCGCCGACCGGAGCGCACTGCCCGGAAATTAAAATGCGTCCACTTCGTTAGGTAAATTTTTAATATGCGCAAGTAGTGCGCGCCCGCACCTGCGTTCTGTGCGTGCACCCCGCTGGAAATCCGCACGTAAAGTACGCAAAGAACGATACAATAAAAATCACAAAGTGAAGGCAAAATTGCGAAAAATCCATACGTGGCGCAATTATGGCGCGTCGGCACTCTCTTCGATACGGTCGCGTACGGCCTTAATTTTTTTCCGCTGCGAATGAATGTTATTTTATTTTTTCGCGTCGGCTCGACCTTCGCCAGCGGAGACGTCCCACACTTCGCGCAACATTAAATTTTAATGGCATACTTTTTAGCAAACGTGAGCGTTATTCGTTAGCGGTGATTTTTTTAGAAGGCCATCATTTGTTGCAACTTTTTAATTATGCAATACTTTTATAAATATTCATTAAACTGAAATTACAGTTTTTCTCACGTTATTCGTTCGCGTATTTCTCTAAATCTCGATTCGCGAAAGTTTCCTAAATTTTCAATCCGAAATAATTGCAAAATTAAATAATAATAATAATAAAAGTAAAGCGAGACAATTGCGTTTTTCGATAAAAGACGTATTTCCAGTTCATTTTGACATTTACATAAGCGAGTAATCTTCCTGTTCTTATCTGCGTAACGCAAAAATTCACCGTGAAACTTACCATGCGAAAATATCTCATAATACGAACGTCGGGGAAATGGCTATATGAAAGGTTCGTGTGCTCTTCATTTCATAAAAACGTACGTTCTCATTATCTAATTTCCAGCTCTCATTAGCCGGCGGGAGTTCTTTTTTTTATCTTTTCCTTTTTTATTCTTTTATATTTAAAAGATATATTTATCGAGCCCGTTCATCCGCGGGGGAACTAATAACGTTTCAGTTTCGAATTTTAATTGATTCACATACATGTCAATATTTTAAGTACAATTATTTTTTTCTAAATTATAAAATATTTCTAATGTAAAAAAATTATATTGAAATATACTTAAGCGATATATTAATTTTTTTTCTTTTCTTTCTTTTTTTTTTAGGTTTGTCCTTTCAAGACAATTAGCGACCTAACGGCCTTTATGCTGCGTTTTATCGTCCGACCGACGTTCAATGATCCATTCCACAAGCGGTATGTACGAGATTCGGTAATCCGAGGGTTAAGACCGGGACACCGCCGCCGCCGCGAACCGATTCCACCCGCGCGTGCCAAATTCTAAATCCTTTAACTCCATTACGCGGCGAAGTGAATGGCTCTTACTATTTTTCTTGGCAACGATTTCCGCTGAGCTTCCCTACTCCGATAGGTGAAGTTCATTCGGTATATGTACCGACGGTAAATTGAGTTCGTACTGCCTGCCGCATATTTTAAATGTCTGCTCGGGATTCCGATACGCGCTTAGGTTACCGGATAATTTCGCTATTCTGCGCGTAAAGTACGACGTAGACGACCGAGGCTGGGAGGTTTTGGCTCTTATGAAATATACACCGTCGTACCGCACGATCGTTTGCGGCATCGCGCACAACCCTCGAAATGCATCAAGACTGCATGCAAGTGCTAGGGCTCTCTATCTATCTCTCTCGCTCTGGTTTCCCCCCTCATCTCTCTCGTCTCACCGCACTCTCGTATATTTCATCATCGTGGCTCCCGCAACGTTGTCGCGGTCCTCTCCGTGCACGCGCGTAGTATACCTCACGCGAAAAATGTTACGGAGTAAAGTCCATCGATACGGTCGGTGCGCCTGGCCGTTTTCGCGATTACGGTTTGAGAAAAGTTCATCGTGTGACACCCAGCGTGACTCACCGCGCGCAATATTGCGGTAATAAAGACATTTGGCGGATATCCAGCTGCGTGTATGGGATTTTACCCTACTGTAAACAGTCGTTTCGCGAAGACGGACGGCGAAAACTTTGCGGAGCGAGAGCGTGTATACTCTCGGCGGATTTGACGAACTCTCGCTTCCCTTCCCTCCTCCCTCCTCTTTTCCGCTCGTATGCGAACGCACGTTGCACGCGTTTCAGATTCTTCCACAGGCGCTTCCTCGCCGGGACGCTCCGCTCGCAAGTTTGAAAGAACTCTCTGGGTTTTTTTTTTTTTTTTTTTCTTTTTCTTTCTTTTTTTTTCCTCCCTCCTCCTCGTCGCAACCGCGATCTCGCTCATCGCATACGAATCGTATTACGGCCGCTTCCCCGACGTACGTCGGTTCTCTCGATATTGCGTGCACGACGTATCCGTATCGGGTCTCGGCGAAATCACCGCAACGCGCGTGCACCCGCGACGTCGATAAAACTCGTACGCGAAACGCATACACGCTTACTCTATTTCTCCCGTGACAAATGCGCGGAAAGCTCCCTGTGTTTGTGGAATGTGATTGGGAAATGTATTCATTTCGATACCGACATTAGAATAACATCCGACGCGCCGTGAAGCAAAAATGTCCCCCGCCTGCTCTTTTTGCCCGCGGACGAATGTATTTTTGCATTTGTTAAATCAGTCAGAGGAATAAACGCCAATTTTTTTCTCTCCCGATGAAATATACACGGTGTTTCGTTTTGATTCTGATTAATAGTGGTACATCTAGATTTTTTTTTTTCGTCTTTATTTTTCAGTTTGCATTCAAATTCAGAATTATTAATAACTTTAATCTGGTTTATCTCTTCGTTTTCGTTATATTTCGCTTCAATTTTTCTGAAAATCTCAACTTTATTGTGATAACGCGAGGCGGGGAAAACTGCGCGGCAATTACATCTGTCAAGTTGCAGTTATCGGCTCGATTCTAGATATACCACCGAGAATAGAACAACAGCTCGCCGAAGAAAAGGGCACTTGAAATGATCGCGTCTTAAAATCGCCAGCAGACCTCGGTCGGCAGTTTCCCCTCTATTTTATACTTTTACGACGGCGGGCGCGACTATTCCAATAATCGTAAAAATGAGGCAACGTCTCGGAATAGCGCCGCGGGCCAAGATACGCGTCATTAGGCGTGCGGCATTCGCAAAGTTAGTAGGAAGAGTCGCGGGTGTAAGCCGTACCAACGTAACGGCCGGTCGTAACGATAACCGTATCAATGCTAAACTCGAGTTTCTCCGAGGGCGCGAGATGAAAACGCGAAAAGGCAAATCCGAAAGGAGGCAGCATCTGGATCGTCGCGTTATTACACATTAATTGTGTGGACAGATTTCAGCGAAAAATAAAAGAAAAAAAAACGCGGGGGGAGGCTTTTTTCTATTTCCTTCTGTCATCGATTATCGCGAGTGTCTGTCCGACGCGGCGCTTCTTTTTTATTTATTTATTTATTTAATTTTTTTTTTTTTAATCGTAGGTAATGCTGCTTTTTATTTCAAGGCGTATCGGTCAATTATAAATAAAAATCGGCGTCGACAGCCGGTTATTCTGATAAAAAGAAACACGATGCGGAGTTAACGGTGCCGGAAGTACGCCGAGCGTCGGCGAGATAGACATCGATATTGCGATATTATCGGGGTCTCCGTGAGTATCCGTAATTATGTACGATCAGGGAAATGCTGCAGCAAAACGAGCACGCACGTACGAGGAATATCGGGGGGATGCTTAATTGAAGCCGTGCCCGGCGTACAGAGCGAGAAGAGCCCGGCGGATGTTTTACTCCGGGGGTACAAGCTGGCTTTTGCTCTTGTCGGATTCTTAAATCTTTCGCGAATTACGTGACGCGAATCGTCCTCGCGGAGACGGGGCGGCGACGATGACGACGACGTGTGACACGGCGAAAACGCTTGATTTCACATCCGAGTCGGGGCCGAATTTCGATACCATTCCGGGGGCCTCTTCTTCCTCGTATCAATCAACCTCTTTGCCGGGTACGGACACGTAAAGTGGAGAAATTGCGCTTCCGGGATGCTCTTTGATGTTCGCCCGTCGCCCGATCGGCTCGATTGGGCGAGCGTTCGTGAATTCTACGGAGGATACGACGGGAAAAGGACCGAAAATCGAGAGGGCCTGGGTATTTCGTATTGGCTGCGCGGCGCCGCTACCCCGAGGGACGTTATCCGCCAACCTCCCTACGGCGGACTCCGTGACGTTTTAATTCTAGCGTTGAGGAACGAAGTGTCGGAGATTACGGAGAGCCGGAAAGATCTAAACGGTTAATGAATATAATCTCGCGCGCTCACGGCGCGAACGCCGTCGCGCGTAGCGACATCGTGAAAAAAATCCCTGACGGGTGTAATCAAACGCGAGTCGCGACCCCGCGGCGCCTTCCTCCTCCTTCGGGACGCAATATTTTAATCTCACCTGACACCACGGTTACAGCTTAATACGTATTCCGAATATAACCGAGCGTAAGTCGGCGCGCGTGCGAATTATCATGCCGCGAGCGCTAAAACATTTGGTCCCGACTCGGGATAGGTAATTACGCGGTCATTCGGTGGATAAACCGGTTAAATCATCCATGTCAAACTATCCTCGGACTGGTTATCTCCGTTCCCTCGCCCGCCCCCTGTCCGCTTCTTGTTCCCCGTTCCGCTTCGCCATTATCAATCCGGTCCTCTCGGGTTCGACCAGAACGCGGTCGCGCTGCAATTTAAATTCTCTCATTGAGGATTGTTAAAGCCTCTCTCTCTCTTTTTCTTTTCTTTTTTATCCGGCCCTCCCCCTTTCTTCAGTCTAAGACGATCGAGTCACATAATAATCATTTAAAGCCTGTCAATAAAATCAAAGCTCGTTGAGAAGCTTAACGACGCGGACGTCTAATGACGAGCTTGAAAACTACATACGTGTAAAAATTGAGCACATGAGTCGTGTGCAAAAAAAAAAAAAAAAAAAGTATATATTTTGTTACCTCTAATTACGGATAATTATTAATTCTCATTAATACCTGTGCGAACGTATTTAATCGAGTTTAATATTTAATTAAATTTGCGATGTTACTCGCTGCCTGAAATCGGGCATGTTAAAATCTTTTGTCAAGGTTACGTTAGTAATTTTAGTTTGGCGCGTGCACCGGACGTTTTCACACCGGCGTGGAACAATAACACGTTGTTATTACATGCCTGCTCAAAATACATTTAACGAGCTCCAGCTGTTGCGGCGTTTCGCCGAGTGACGGTGCCGGGCCGGGGAAATAGGACGCGATGATTATTCCCCGAAACTTTTCACCGGCACCGAGAAATCAATAGGGAACTTTTTGATAAATTTAGGGCCGCCGATTACAGCGATTATTTCGTCAAGCGATTCGCTTCGGAACGATGTCAATTCGCAAACCCTACCTACGTACCCTCGATTATCCAATTGACAGAATGCCCCATTAATCCATTAAGCTTTGTAAAAATAGATCGCGTCCGTGAAATCGCGTGACTTGACCCTTTCCGGTCCTGTGATTGCAATTGCAGTCATTACGCCTATTATGCCGTGCGTTAATCTGCATTCTCCAAAAAGTTATATCCGAACTTAACGAGATAGCCGTGTTTAGCTTTCGCCTTTCTGTGCATATAATTCTTTTACGCTCGTTCACGCGTTTACGAATTACTTATCTCGCGCGTAAGAAAAATTACGTAAAACTATCGAGCTCGATACGGCGAGATTAGATTATAGAAAAAAATATAAAAAAATAAATAAAAATATATAAAAGAGTCAACGATAATCGCGGCGCTCGCGAAACGACGCGGTCAACATTATCGTCTCGCATTATTATTTCTTTCGCCTTTGTAAGCTAGGTTGAAGTACGATACTCCTCTCTTATCGGGACTATTTTTCTTAACGACCCTATGAGCCCTCGCAGACTCGTTAGTGCGCGATTTAAGCCAGTCCCTGTAGGATCAATGGCGTGTGTTTCAGCCCGGGCAGACAATGCTCTGATTAATCCCTTCGCACACGATCGCGCAATCTCGCGATCTCGTTACCGATCGCTCTGTCGTGGCGCATACTGTTAAACTCGGGAGTCCTGAATTAAGATTCAAGGAGGCTCGCCTCCTTGATTCGTCCTTAGATCCCTTTTCTCCCTCGAGACACCGTTTAAGTCGGCGTTCACGTTCCGCTTAAATTCATGAATGCGAGCGAGCCTCCAAGCGCGATTATATGCCCCGAAAACTCGCCGCGCGATCGCGCCGCCGAATCTCTTCGACGGCGAAGGCCTCGTTGCATCGCAGAGATTACAAATATATATTTCAAGTCGGTATAAACTCTCCTCCCCTTTCTCCCCCCTCGGGCTGATGTTCACGCGGGAGTATTATAATCGCGATAATTGCCTTTATGTTTCGTCATTTGGCTCGATGACGCAGTGAATTTCGCCGGCGTGTTATTGCTTTTGATGATGATAGAAAACCCATTCAATTTGCACAATTTGCATATCTAAGGCCTCCGCTGGTACTTGTTAGTACTATGATAGTCATTAAATATGCAATGCGTTGTGCTCTATATCTAAACCTGTACTCCTTTACCTCGTTATGCTGCTGCGTTTCTCTGTCAGTTTGGCCGGAGAGCGCTCTCCGCGTTAACTCTAACGATAGCGAGATATTGTAAGTAGGTACTTTCAATAATAGGAAATGTCGATGCCAATCATTTCGCAGTTATATTTTGTTTTTTTTTTCTTTTCTTTTCTTTCCTTTTTTTTTCCCTTCGGTCGTACTATCATGCAAAGCGCACCAATTTTCGTTTTTTGCCTTCGAGGTGTGCTGCTGAATATAATTGCACTCCGGAAGATAATAAAAAATAAAATCTAAGATTATCTTTATTTATGATTCCGCGAATTGGCCGTCGAAAGTAAAGACCGGTTTTTTTTCGGCGACTGCTGGCTACTTTATTTACGACCGTCCGACGTTTGCGGTTAATTTACAGAGGTTCGATCGAGGGGTAGCGTGTTCTTTCTCGGGCGTGTATATCGAATCCGCGAACGGTGCGATTGGACGCGCGTTTGCACGCGTGATACCGTAGAGCTCCTCGCCGGAACGGATCGTCGGCGATGGCATGCGGATCCAACCGTTTTCGACTTGAGTAAGTGTATCCGCCTGTGTTACGTTATCCCGAGGGATATATTTATCCTTTGCCGATACAAACAAACGGTCCCGGGCCGCGATCGTTGCCGTGCACCGTCCGTATTCCGTGGGCGTTCGCGAAACATCGGAGCAGTGAACTTGCCCCCGCTGTTGTTTCTACGTCTCGAGACATTGCTTCTGAGAGCATTGTTATTTTTAAGCGCCCTGCGAGAGAAAGAGCCCGCTAAATTAAACGAGTTTTACTTTCTCCCCGCAATTTCCCGCGTAGGAAATCTACGAAAGCCCTAAAATTCCATAGATACAAGCGGAACTACAAATCGCGTTAACCTTCTTGGCCTCCGCCATCTACTGCCCATCTTAAATTCAGGGCATGGAATGCCGCACTGGGGAAAAAGACAGGCAACGGTCCTTAAACCCGAGAGGAAAGGTAGAAATCTAGTAGGGCTTCGCCAATCCTCTTGTCACGAAAATATATTTCCTAAATAGAAATAGCCGCCGCTGTATGTGTTTGTTCGAATACCGTCTCAAATTGAATGAACGCGTGGAATAAAAAGTGCACCGGTAAATCGCTAATACCGAAATCATTACACGTTTCTATTAAAATGTCAAATTGCCGTGATTAAACTGCGAACCAGGTCGAACGAGGGACTTTTCGCGCGACTTACGGTAATATTTATTTTCCGAATCGTTATTTGCGTTATGTTAAAAATATTACTCGTCGTTTTTCTTGGCTCTTTAGCTCGATAATAATTAGACGCAGCGAAAATAGATTAACACCGTACGTATTTGTCCTCTTCTATCGATAAATATAAAAATATTAAGACGTCAGGCAGAGGCTTGCATTAATAGTATCAAAAAGTAAAAATATATTATAATGAAGAATGATTCCGAACCTTTGGATGAATACCGTCCGCGAGCGTAACTTTATACTTTTTTGACAGACAGCCACGCAACTCGCCCTCGAGACATCCGCGAGAAATAAATTACGTAACAATTCACGTGGATATCAAATATCCAAGCCCGAAGAAGAGAACCTGTCCCGTCAAGATTTACCCTTGCTCTTCCTCCCTTCTTTCGTCCTTTTCTCTCTACTTCTCTTTTCTGGGGCATCCGTTTTTTTTCCCCCCTTCCCTCTTATACCCCCTTCTCTTTTTTTTTTTTTTTTTTTATCACCGTTGCTGGCCCGTTTCGGTAGACATACTACCTGTGCCGATCGTAAAGCACCCCCATCGTAGATACACCATTGTCGCTCCTCTGAGTCGCTTGGGAACCGGAACGTGCGGACTCAGGTATGCGTCCGGGTATTCTTACCTGTTGAACCTTCGTCGCCGAACACCCGACCGTCAGCTTTGTCCGCGTTGCGTGTACCGCGTTGCGTATACCGCGTAGTGCGATTCGGCGGTAGGAACCCGGCGCGGACAATACCCAACTATTTGGTCCCATTCCGTGGAAGTAGATCCAATTTTTGCCCGCAATTTCGTAGCCGGATAAAACGTCAATATTCGAGGCACGCCGCGTTATTGTCTATCCCGTTCCCCGGGCTTTCCTACTCGCCGGCGATCCGAGAGATCGCATTTGGCAAGCGCCGTCGTAGAGAAACGAGTCGCGCCCGGCGGTTGGAAAATTCTCGTCGACGATCAGAGTCCGCGGTGGCTCCGCGTACGCCCAGGTAACGCGTATCCGCTCGATTATTCGAATCTCTCATGAATAATACAACCCCGTTTCCCCCTTACCCTCCTTTCCTTCCCTTCCCGCGAGCGAGCAGAGCGAAGCGCCAATCGTATCTGCAATTACTATCGAACGAATCGATTAACGTTCTGCCGGCGATGCGTCGCGGTATGGTCGTTGATTACGGGGCTTTTACGGCGTGTTTACGAACTGTAGGCGGACTTTAGCCGGGTGGGAATATGGTCGCGGCCGATCGCCAGATACGACGTACGTACACAGGACGGGCTTGCCACTTTACCCGACCGTCCACCTAGGCCCCCGTCGGCGACGATGCCGTCGCGGGTAGACGCCCTGGAATATACGTGGAGGGCGTCGTTACGCCGCCGCAGCGAAATTGCGGTCGAGAACGGTCGGGGTGAACGGTCGCGATAGAGCTCTCCTTAAAAGCGTGCCACGGCATCCGGTTATCCAAAGCGTTCTTGAGATATTCCCTTCGAGCACCTATGCACGTTGTAATCTATTACGTCGATGAGAAATACCCCGGTTCCGCTATATTGACGACTGGCAAATACCCGAGCGTAAACAGTTAAGAAAAAAAATTGAAAATAAAATATATAATAACGCAAAGCGAAAGAATCTTTACGAGAAGTTTTATAGTTCGATACCCCGCGCCGGTGATTTGCATAATGCCGCAACATTATATGTATTTCTCTCCTTGCTTTTTTTGTCTTTTTCTTTTTTTTACTTTTTATTTGTACGAGACGTGCGTTTTATATCTACGCAATTTTCCACTCTTCCCCGGTTGAAAAGCTCCATTTGTATACCGTCGTAAATCAGTACGTAGATACTGCTTCATATAATGATGATAATAATGAAGCAATCTATTTATCGATTATTCTATCTAAGTACGTAATATCCTTTAAAAAAGCCGACTATCTTCATCGAGGAACCTCGTAAATGTTCAACCACGTTACCGAAGCGGAAATATAAAAGAGAATTAATCGAGTCGGGCGGCGCCACTAATAGTTGTTTATGAAGCGGAGGCCGCCTTCAATTTAAGTTTCACAAAGTTCCCCTCTCTCGCGCCCGTATCAAGGTCGCTACAATTCTTAAAGGCAGTTACTGTACTTTGTAAGGAGATAGATGGATGTTCCCAATGGTTTCCTCCCTGTATCCCACCGCGCGTACATCGTGACGCTTATAAAATCGATATGTTTGAACCAATAAACTCCAATCGAGTCTGAACCAACAAACTACCAAACAAACTGTACTTTCATAGAGGAAAATAATTACTCATAATACGCGTAAAAAAAAAAAAATAAATAAAAAATAAAAAGAAAAATTGCGAAAACGATTTAACTTGTAGCCTTCAACTTTTAGTGCAAACTGAAGGGTTTAAAAAAAAAAAAGAAAAAAAAACTTTTTTTACCGCAAATAATGTAACTTCGTGCAACTCTTCGTGCTTCTCTCATCGCAAAAACCGATACTCTATCAAAGTGCACATAAATGGCGCACGAGAGAGAGCCTTTCTGCATAACAAGCTACAAATTTCCGATGTATGCCCGTCGTAAAAATGCAAACTAGCGCATCGTATTTACAAAGACGTCCGTTCTCGGTAAAATCAGAAGGATTAAATTACATTAAATGCTCTTCAGGCGGCCGGGGCCAACGCATGAAATTCGATCGGCTATCATACCGCGGCTCGAACGGTTCTTTCCGCAGATAGGTAATCGTCCACGTCAGGTCGATCCACGGTAAGACGCAACACCCTCAAATTACCCCCGTGAGCAACACGACCTGCCTCATGCCGGATGCTGTCATTCAATCGGCCGCTTCGACGGATAATGCCCCGGTGGATTTAACCGCTCGTGTTCCTAGCTAATCTTTCACAGCGGTGCGCAACGCAAGGCCCGCGGGTGTAAGGACCTGTCGATATTTCACCTGATAACACGCTCTCCCCTCCTCTCTGTTAATTTTCGCCGGTTTAAAGCTCGCGATTTTGGTAGTCACTTTAATATCGTAGGAACATGACGATACGTAAAATGTTATAGATATTTATACAGACGCGAAGAATTTTTATTATTTTATTTTTTGTTATTAAATTTTCTTGTACTTTGTATTCTTAACATTATTAATTAATAAAAAAATCTTAGTAATTCTCTTAAAATTCTCTGACTTTTTTTTTCCTTTCTTTCTTTTTTTTTTTTTATTAATTTGTGTGCGAAAGCCATATATTCGCACGTCGTAAATAATCGGCTTGCGAAACTCTTGCGGAACGAAGATGATATTGCGAATAATGCGATTAAATTGAATTTAAACTGAATATGGCCTGCTTCAATATTTGAGTTGTGCACCTCTGAGCTAGCCCAAAGCTCGCCTCGCGAGATCACGAGAGTGAATCGATGGCGAGGCCGACGAGGAAGCTGGCCGCGATGTAAATCCGCTAAGTGCAGCGCCGCTGGCCATGTCACACTCGCTTAACTCCGACAGAACGAGCACGCTCGTTAAAGCCCCAGCTTTAGTAAAGAGCCCCCTTAGATGATCGATATTTACCATCAATATCGCGGTATACGATATTGAATAAACATAGATCCACACTTAATTAATATTAAAAAAAAAAAAAGTTCGTAAAAAAGACGGAACGATTTTTTTTTTTTACTTCTAGTATTTTACTTTAAATTTTTTAATACACTGGATATTACTGTCTCATTAAAGTACCGAAATATCGATAGTTGAAGGGCTTCATTAACGTCAGGTCGGAGAATTATTTTCACAAGTTGCGCCCACAAATCATTTCACAGCGACAGATATCGAAAAGAAATACGTTGTTTTTTTTTTCCCACATGGGAAACGGAATAAGAGCGCCAATTTAGACGTAAGTTGTCGACGTTCGGTGTCCGCGAAAGCGCGGGCGGCCGCGTTTGATAAAAATTAATGGGCCCGCGGGCTCACAAAGCAGCTCGGGGCTTCGGAGTACCACTCGTGAGCTGCAGCAACGCAGAACAAACGCGATTCCCAACACATATAATGGCGCATAAAATTCAAAAGCGCGTCAAGAGAGAAGCAAGCAAGCCAGAAACGAGGAAGTGAAGGGTGGGAAGGGGTAGGATTCTATTGAATTTATAGAAGTCATCGTTGTGCGCGGATCTTTAGAACGGGATGCCCATCTTCCTTTTTCTCCCTTCGCGGGTCTTTCCTTCTTTTTTTTTTTTTCTCTCTCTCTCTTCCCCCGTGTGTCTTACACCCCTTACCCGCTCGCGGTATCTCAAGAATTCATATAAATCTGAGAAGTTCTCCTCGAGAGTTTCGCCGGGGCGAAGCAACGATGCATGAATAATGCAGGTGGCGTACGTGTTACCACTGTATTTTATTACGGTCCAGCCAACGGCTATTTCTCAATTAACGAGAATCGGTCGAGCCTCCCACCCGCCCCTTCTCCGTCGTCCTATGCCAATTACAACGGGAGCCAAAGGAGCCTTCGGGTTCGCGTCGCGGCCATTCTATACGCTTTAATTGAAGCAACGATTAAATTGGCGATTTTGTCGTGGTTCGGCTTCTACACCACGAAAAATGGTGCGACGCGCCTCGGTGCGACGTGGTACGGCGAGATCCGATGCGATGCAGCGCGATGCGATGCGATGCGATGGCGACGCATACGATGGCTCTGATCAAACGATGCCGTCGAGCGAAAAATTTGCGGGCGAAAGACTTCAAAGCGAGGTTTGGCCGACGCAGTCAAATCATTCCGAGCGGTGCAAGGCGCGCAGCGCGAGGGGGAAAACGTCAAACGTCCAAATTTCACATGGCGCCACGCTTGTGTTACGTCCTTTCATTTGACCCCAGAACCTATTCGTTAACACACCGATCTGCCCCCGTGTACACCCCGTGCACGCGAAATTTTTGTTAGATTTATTGGCGCCGCGTGTTCGATTAGAATCTCTTTCAAAAGCCACCATTTTGCCACGACCGCTTCGAACGCCAGTCTTAAGCCTATGATCGAGCTTTTTTTTTTTTTTTTTCGACAGTCTGAATTTTCAGCTTGTTTTTGATTATAAAAACAAAATTGTCTTAAATTTACTTTTAGTTATTTAAATCTGAAAATTTAGAGTCATCAAGTCTTAAAATTCGGACACTTTTATTGTCTGAAAATTCAAATATATTTTACAGCGTACTCGATCGACAATGCGCGGCTTTTCCGCGTTGAACACGTCGCATAAGTTTCGACGACGCTGTTCGAATTCCTAGGGACTTGTCGGGCCAATTACGGTGAGATAAATCGCGCCGGATCGCACGCAAAAAGTACTCGGTTTAAACGTGCTCTCGCGTCCTCGCGTAGGCACGTATAACTTGACGATCCTCGCGAGTTTTTACAACGAGCTTCTTCCGTATTATGCGTACCCGCGCAAAAACCGTCAAATCCTTCGATGTGGTATATGCGCGTGCACACGTGTGCGTTCCGTTACTAACTCTGTTTGCCGAGCTGTGCTCCACGTCGTCGCGCGGATCTCATTAACGTACGACGTGCACACGCACGACTGCGGATCGAATATGCGAGGAGCAAAGTGTCTGTGAAGCTAGCACGACATTCTACAAATATAAAAAGAAAAATCTAAAAGTCCTAATAGCACTTTGTACAGTTCTACAATTTCTGATAAAAATTAAAAAAGAGTCACGCGTTTTTTATATTAAAAAATAAAAATTGAAAAAATGCCGTGCTAACTTCGCGAATCTAACACGGTACTTTCCCCTCGAAAACACTAAAATTCATTGAAAATAATAATTTTTTCAAAGAGTTTTAGATAATTCTAATTAAGTTCCGGTTATTATTAATTTTTGTTAACAAAGATCATTGCCGGATAAGCATGCTTTTATCGAGTTTTCAATCGGTACTGTGGGAATCAATTTAGTACCAGATAAAATTAATTTAGTCGATGCTATTAGAATTTTTAGTTTTAGTTTTTTTTTTTTTTATATTTGTAGAATGTGCTAGCTTAACAGACACCTTAGTGTAACTGTACACCCGTTCAGCAAACGTAATCTCTTAACAATTAAATAAAGAGCATTTAATTCGATGCACGGCGCATCGTTGAATTGTTTCGGCTCGGGTTTAATAGCGATCGCTCGATTAAAATAATTATTTAACTAATTATATTATTCAATTGGTGTATCAATTTCGCGGTTCGAACCTCAATGAATCAATGATATACATATATTTAATCGCCGTTTACGACCTAATATTTCATTAAAATAGCGTACATTAAGGGGTGACGGCCTAAGTTGGCAGCTCTCATTTGTCGCCGTGAAGTTTTTGGCAATTTCGAGTTTTGAATACCTCCATTCCCTTACTTGTCGTCACATGAATCACATTCCCCCTATCTCTCGCGGTGTCTCGTATTCAAATCCCGACTCTTCCGTGTACCGTTTCCTGTTTCTGTATTTCGATTCTTGGCCGATTTTCAAGACCGAAATCCGCTTCGTCTAAATCAGGCGTAATATATACATATATATTTCTCGAACGAAAACAAGCTGCTACTTTGTTCGGCGGAAAACGGTTTCCGCGCCGGCCTTAATAATTCCGTGAGAACTTAAGGCATATATGTACTCGGACGCCCGAATTAGAAACGGATATTATTTTTACGCTTCTAACGCTCGTAAACGGTGGCGACCGCGGCGAGTAACGAATATATATATATATTGAAACAAATGTGGCACGTTATAACGTTGCTTCGTGGTTTTAAACAACTGTTCGTGCTAGAAATCCGTCGGACGGCGATTGTCACGCTCCGACATTTTGCGACACGTCGTAATCCGATATCCGTGAATCGTCTATCGCGAGATCAAATTAAGCGGGAATATGTTAAACCAGTATCGATCACGTATCGATCCCGGGTTAGTAGACCGGTCGCTTTACCTCGCCATCATGTTAATCTCTTCCGATACGTTGGCTAATCGCGGAGGCGAAAATCTTAACCGGCATCTCGGAGATGCGTCCAGCGTATTGGTGATCTGTCGCTGCGAATTAAAATCCGTTTCGCGGTGGATCTTTTTTTTTTTTTTTATATCCCAGTTAGTTGCTTTTCTTCAGACAGCTCAAGGAGGCCCACATTTGCCGAAGTTCTTAGATTTTTTTTTACCGAAGTGACATCATTCTTTTTCGTCGAACGTTAAATGCTTCTAAAGATACTAAATTTAAATCTTTTTGGTTTTTTTTTTTAAGAGGAACGCGTGTGTATACGTATACATAATATGATATGCGTAACGATTAATTGGGAGATATCGTAAGATTAAATCAGGATCGAGTGACTTGTCTTGTAAGTACATTGAATATCGGATTACGTGAAGTATATAATATTTCAAAATCAATATTTTAATGCTACAATTATCTTAAATCGAGCTCTTTCTCAGAAAATAATTAGACTAATTATTAATAATTTCTAAATCTGATTTTAATTAAAAAAAAAAAAGAGAAAAGAAATCATTTTTCTGTGTGCCTAAAGTTTTTGCGCACAACGTATTTTTTTTTTTTATTATTACATAAAAAATATTTGTATTTCTATAATCTAACGTAATCTAATATTTTAACTGTAATATTTTATTAGCTTTTGAGAACGTGTATGATATATGGTACTCGACTTTTTGGTGCTTGCTTTTCGTACACAGAATTAAGTACGTTACGACGTGTTGCTTACACTAGAATGCCATGCTATCGTTACGGTCAGACGAACAGATAATATTGAGAACAACTGCTCCATTATTAGCTTTTAAAACACAATTGATTCGAAATTGAGAGTTAACCGATCGCTTTCTATTATTAAGTAACTTATTCGGTCTACTCACCCTCTTAATTCTTACGATTAAAGTTTCGTAAATGCATCGACTACCAAGAGCGACTGTTTCTCGAAAGGGATATTCCGCATTGTATATTTAATCAAAGTTTAAATTGGAATAATTATATATCGGGGTAGTAATTGCGTTTGCAGAATCGGACTACAATTATATTCCTCTAATAAGTTCGAATTGCATGTTTCTCGCAACTTTGAATTTTTCGTTAAATAAATTGATTGCTGCGGATGTGGAAACAAATTGACT
This sequence comes from Cardiocondyla obscurior, assembly GCF_019399895.1. Classification (NCBI taxonomy): domain Eukaryota; kingdom Metazoa; phylum Arthropoda; class Insecta; order Hymenoptera; family Formicidae; genus Cardiocondyla; species Cardiocondyla obscurior. The sequence goes on along the minus strand of NC_091873.1, from coordinate 6,340,351 downwards.
CGGAAATGAATCCACAATGCGTTTGATTGCAGTAGATTATTTGTAACTGCGTAACGTAAATTTAGCGCATTTGTGATTTGTTAAATACCTTCGACTCTTAATTGTTCGTTGCACTGTATGGTTTTTTTCTTTTCTTTTTTTTTTTTCCTCAATTTAATGGTTGAACGTTCTCATATCGATTTAATATCGGTAAAATTTTTTCATTAAATATATACGACAGATGGATATTTTTGTCTTCAACTCGACTGGGGCTAACGAACGAGAGAAATAAAATATTTCTCGGGCACGCGTGAAGAGAAAGCAAACAAACGTATCAACACTCGAGTATTAAGTTCATTAAAAATTAAATTAAAATTGTGGATAAAGTTAATCGACTCAAATATTTTCTATTTGAAGCGAACGATGTAAAATATTATTATTTAATCATAGACGAAATAGACTTTAGCTTGCAGAGAAAAAGTTTGTCGTGAAAAAATATTTTATATCTTAATTAATTATAGTTATCCGATGAAACTGGTTATACATATTTTTTTTTTTTTTTTAATAAAGTTTCTTCTAATTAATTGCCGCCGCGGTTTTTGAATGTAAATATTTCTATTTTCAAAAACAATCGAGATGTATTTCAGCGAGGATTGGAATTGTCCCAAACATGCATTAACATCCATCAATGTCTTTCGGATGCAGCGGTAGTTTTTATTTACTTATATTGCCGGAATGAATGAAGTAAAAAGAAGAAGAGAGAATTCATGGAATCGGTGGCTGGGAACTTGTTTCATATTATGGCATAGCCGGGCTTGGATAAAACAAATTTGAGCACCGTCTTAAAAAGTGACTTTCTCACAATCGCGCCCATTCCATTGTGGTTCAAATTCGTTGTATGGGTAGCCAGTCCCCCTAACTCGCCGTCGAGTGACCAGAATATCTTTGCCGTACTACCTTTGTTTTTCTACAAGCGTAAACTGCGTACCTACTACGTTCGTTTCTCTGTGAAACTATGTGGCGACAACCCGGCATGCCGATCGTAGTACCAGACGATGTTACAATTCGTTCGAACTATGCGAGTATCGGCGCTGCGATTTATTTGGATTTTATTTATGTTACTTGCTTTGTACGCGTAAATATTCCACGCATTCCACGCAGGTTGCATCGGTTTACGAAGCACTTGTCGCAGTTCCTTTTCCTTAAGTACGTAATATTTCTGATAAAATTTTTTTTATTTATTCGTAAAAAAATATATAAATAAATACCATAACGTAAATTTTACTTGTTTCGTATTCTTACAATTAGTTAAAAAAAAAAAAGAAAAAAAAAGGAAAAGAAAAACTTGTCGACGATATTAATTGGAAAATAATTGTAATAATAATGATAATAACAAACAAAATTAAGCATATATATATATACGCGTTGAAAGCTGGGTTGAAAGCGCCATTCAATTCTCATTGAAATTCGACGTGTAGATTTATGTTCGGGGAGGGAGATTTATTCGCTCTCGAATACCCAGTTTCAAAATGCCGGTTTCGGGCATGAATGGTCGAGTTCGTTTCGCTCTTGATGACCGTACCCATTACAGCGGGGCTGCATTTCGTTTGCTCGCGCTCGATCGGCCGTGCTCGCCCAGTATATAAATGCACCTTTGGCTGCTGGAATACTTGATGCGCGTACATCTATAATTTCACGCTCGCGTGTCACCGATCCGTTTCATTTCCCATCGAGCCATCATCCGGGAAGAATATTCATCATACTCGACGCCAGTGCCGCGTCAGGAACTCATCATCGAGTTCCGCCAACGTGGGTTCAATCATTCACACTGTCCATCGGGTTAATGATAATACTACGTCTACCGCGCGCGGACCTCTGTCGCGATGTTTGCCCTCGCGAAACCGCATAGGTTACACTCTATGCATGCACAATAAGGCTGTATAATCATCGCGGGATGACCTGAAATCGGCGCTGGTATAATATATCGGTGAGATTATTTGATTAATATGCATACACGCCGGCCGGGCTTTGCAATTCCGTATTATTTATTTGCAAGTCATATCGCGGCGATATCTAAATCGGGCGGTGATACAGAAACCGATATACATGTATCTTATTAAATAGGTATTACGCTACGTATAGTTATTATACGATTGTTTTATGTTTCCAATATTCAATTAGATTCAATTGAATTCGATAAGCAATTAATATCTAGATTCGCACAGCTGCCACGTGTGAAATGATATCTATATATATATATATATATATTTGTTTTCGTTAATATTTTAACACGTATTTCCATAAATATCGCTATACTTAATTAAACATTGATATCGTTCGCCGGTCGATGGGAAAATAGGTGAAATTCCGGAGCTGCAGTTATTGCGACGAATATTTCTCTAAGGGGCCCGGGAATAATTTTTTATTTTACGCTGCGATAAAGCTACCTCTGTCGCTTTTGCGCGGTACGTTCTTTCCTAAGAAGCGACATGCAGAACAAATTATCCTGAAAAATGAAAGCAACGGCAATTGCAAGCTGTACTCTATTTTCTCTACGCCCGTCGCCCGGTGTCGGGCGGAAGTTAAAAGTCGAAGTAACGTCTCCGTGTTCATTCCCCCCCTCCGTTTCTTGCTCGTAACAATAATTCTTCGCGCTCTCGCGTCACGGGGAATCCGGATGCGAGAAAAAGCACGAGTTTCCGGCGCGCTTTGGTGCACTTTAAGCTACTCTCCGACATGGCCGGGGCGGGTAAGAAGCGACGCGATACCGAACCCGGCGCGCGAGAAACCGGCGCGATTCCGTGGCGCTCTTCCACCGCGCTTGCCATTTTTCACCTTCTTCTCTACCGAAAACTGGCCGAAGAAATCAGCGGCGGGGTGTATACGTCGTCGCTATCGCCATTCGAAGACCATGACGGCCAACCGAGAAAGCGCCGCGATCCGCGAAACGTGCGGGGATGCGGCGCACCGATAAGACGGGGACCTCTTCCCTCGTGTATCAAAGTACGACAACTTCATAGCCCCGCCGACCGTAAGTCAGACCATTATCTCCATTATTGCCATTTTTTTTTCCTCCCTCCCTCCCCCTCCTTTTCTTTTTCTTTTCAGAAACGAGGTATATAAATAGCCCGCTCGTACAGATAATAGGCGTGTCCCCTACCCGTCTTTCGTTCGCCGAAAGGGGAGACAGGGCAGTTTCGTAAGTCGAGGCCCGTATAATCCGCAAACATCTGAATTTATGCCGCAGACATTGCGGTTAGAAAAGCTTTGCGGGTAGGACGGGGGCATCTTTCGTCGTCGTCGTCGGATGTTAGACCTCCGCGGCACGCGCTTTTTGTCCCGCGACATTGTCTTCCCTCCTCCCTTCCCGATAAAACGCCAGGGGTACAAGTGAACCGCTTGTGAATGTAACGCGATACAGGAGACGCGTTTTACTCCGCGTGTCCATTAAGGTGGATATTGTAATAAACCGGTTTAGCCGAGTCGCCTGTGCCCGCACGGTGGCTGCCCACGGATTTAATCGCAGGCATCTTAATTCTATTCCACGAAGCAGCAGCCGGTTAGATCGCCGATCAATATTATCGTCGCAATTGCCCGGCAAAAATTTTTAGGGCCGAGACCGGAGGAAGAGCAGGGTTTGATTGTGCAGCTGCGAGCTCGAGACGTATTTACTCGAAACCAATTATTCCCTTTTTATTTGCCATAGTTGTAATATTTTCGGGCTCTGACTCGAATAAATCGTTTTTGCTTTTAGCTAATTTTTTCTTTTTTTTTTTTCCTTTTTCCTTTTTTTTGTTTGTTTCGCCAAACATTTACAGGAGTCCGCTTGAAACGAATTGCGCGTTAAGTACTTTAACAGCGGGCAAAATCCATTCCGACTAATTGCGTTATCTGCGGCGATATATACGGATTAACACAGTTAGCAGGCTGCAGTTATTTTATTCGAAATCGACGGCGGTAGCGTATTTCCACGTGTCTTTAATTAAATAATGAGCTCATTCATTCTGAAAGCGCTGATTCACGCCGACAGTTTTTAAACAGGATTCTTTTTTTTACTGATTTAAAAAAAAGAAAAAAAATTAAGTAACCGATTTGTAATTGGTTTAATTACAAATTTCAATTAATTAAAATAATTCAACAATATACGTATCATCGATGTATATCTAAATTATATTTTGTTACTAATATTTCCGTCAAAGTAATTTAGCGGCGTGTCTCTTTTTATTTATATCGTTATATTAATTTTAAATTCGATTTACATGCCTCCCGTTTGTTTTTCTGCTATTTTCAGTCCTGATAACAATTCAGCTCGGCCGTGGCGAACTAAACGAGCGAAGTACGGTCAAGTTTGCTCGTAAAAATCGCTATTGAAATATCGGAGACGTGACACGCCAATTGTTTTGATTTCCACGTTCCTTCGCGGCGCGCCGCAGTTTTACCAATGTAAGTCCCTCTCGTGCGGCTCGCCCGCTCTACGCCGTATTCAGCTGATGCCGCAAGGCTTCGTCCGACTTCCGAGCCAGCGGACCGCGATGTTGCCTACGTCGCGTCCTGCCAATTATTCAAATACCGAAGATTTCCGCCTCGCCGGTGGAAGACGGCAAATATTGACGAAAAATATCAAGCCCTCCCGGTACCTACCGTCGCGAAACGGCGGACCCGGGGACGGCGGTCGCGTTCCCGTTTTACTGGGCGGAGAGCGAGGATCGGGCACGTCGCGCGTCCCTCGAATCCACACACAGAGAGGCGAAATTCCCCCGCGCCGATGAGAGAGTCCCTCGTGGACGACGACGTCGGAATACGCGCTCGAAATTCAAACTAGAGGGCTTCTGGCCCTGGGCCTGGCCTTTCCCCCGCATGCCCCCGACCGGCCTCCGCGTCTCGCCCGCCTACCGATTTCCTTATTATCGAGGGATTCGCGACACGTGTGGTGTAACGTTAGCGCGGTGCGATGCGGGGCGACGCGACCGCAACCGCGTATGCACATTGCGCATCACGAACGGGAAACGAGGGGGGAAGAGGGGAGGGGAGGGGGGGGGGTGTGAGCTCGTGGGAACGTAGTCGCATGCGGTTCGATCGCTCCGCAATGGACGTGCTATCGGCTTCGTCGTTCACCGGCGCGTCGTCATGCCCGCTTTGCATTCGCCCGCGCGCGCGGTTTAACAGTCCGCCGCTCGACTTTATTCTCATGAGATTCCGCGCGCGTGAACCTAGCTCGCACGCGATATCTCGCGTGTTATATTCCACCGTCCGACCCCCGGTTCTCCCCCCTTCGTTGGTCGACGTAAAAGCGCCCCCCGATGACTTTTAAAGAGGCGCTGAACTCGCGATCCGGTATCGGGAATCGACGGCACGACGCGTGCCGTCTGGCGAAACGGTAAATATCCGACGGAACAAAGCCGCGACCTGGACGCTGCTCGACGCGGAAATTGCGCGTCTCGCGAGAGCTCTCCTCGCGAGGATCATCAGCCGTGTTTTTCGGCCAGCCGCGTTCGCCTCCGTCGTTCGCGTACTTACGTGCTGCCACGACCTCGCGCGCAGACAGACGGAGAAAAGAAGAGGGAAGAGAGAGAAAAGGATCCACGGATCGATCGCGGAGCCGGTCCCCACGGCTCTTCGCGTTTCGTCGGCGTACCTAACGTCTACGGCAAGAGAACGCGATCGTGGTTGTCGTCGATATACGGCTCTTCCTACGCTCGGTATGTACACGATCCTAGGACGCGCCCAGGCCGTTGTTTTCTTTTTATTGCGTTTGTGAGAAGCATACAGCCGAGATGCGAGAGGCCGGGACGAGCCAGGTGGGACCTTTTCTTTCCTGGGTGCGCGGGTGGATAATTGCGCGGAAGGCGGCTGTATGCGGCTATCGCGAATGCGCTCCATTGTTCGTTTTTATGCGCCGAACAACACAGGGACTCGCGCGCGCGCGCGCGCGCCATCGGCATCTTATCTTTCGCAGCTCGCGTCTGGCCGGCACTTTATCTGGCCCATTCTTTTTTTTTTTCTTTTTCTTTTTTTTTTCTTTTTCTTTCCCCTTCCCTTCACGTCACGCTTGAGCATATAAACGACGCTTAAGGGGCCATTCGCAGCGAAATAAAATCAGTAAAACCTGTTACGCCTGTTTACCTACCTCGCGACCGTTGGGGAATTATTACTCGATTATAGTCTGCTCGGGTACGCGAGAATCGCACTCGTCCGCTGTTATCGTACTTTATTCCCGCACGTTTGTTAAAAAAATTTCTTGCCCTCGCGTTTATGTTCTCGAATTAAGGAAATCCAGAAAGAGTTGAAAAAGAGAGAGAGAAAGAAAGAGAGAGAGAGCGGTGCGTCAAGATTTCGAAGGCACAGAGGGACGACGCGTTTATTGGCCATTGTCGTTTCCCCTTTAAGTAACGTCCGTCGATTAACGTGCTGTTTTAAGAACAGCTGCCCCCCTTCGTTCGCCGCTTCTTCAGGTTCCGGTTCGATAGCGCTCGTTCGGGTCCGAGAACGACTCCGGGGCTCTCGAGTGCCCGCTGCGAGGCAAATCCGATCGTCGGGATAGAGCACACTACGCGACAACGGTCCCTTTCTCCACAAGCGGCCCCGTCCGCCCGATAATACCGCCGATTGTGCGTTTCGCTCTAGGACCGGAGCGACGGCCGTGTAATAAAGTCGCCCGTAATCGCGGACTAATGGCCGCTCGACGACGTTGATTGTCCCGATTGTATGGACCGCGGCGACGGCAGCGGCGGGCGTCGCACCTCGCCGCGTCGCAGTTCCGCGTTATTAAATTCGGTGTCGTGCCCGTGCACCGCCGTGCCGCCGTATATCAGCGGCCACGTGTACCAGAACACGCCACCCCATATGTGTACAGAGCGTCCCAGAAACGGACGGCGTCAATTTCCGACGTTAATAAACCGGACACTCGCCCCCTCTCCCCCTTCTCCCTGATCGAGGGAGTCTCCCCCCTGATATCGCCAGATATACGAGATCGATAAGAAGAACGGCCATTATTATTTAATAAAAATAAAATATTTTTCTCATTTAAATATTCAGCAATAACATAATTTTCTTTACGTAGAAAATTATTAAATTTCTGATAAATAATTTCTATCCGTCGGCTGCAATTATTCGCCTATTGTCGTAACAAGAATAAATCGTTATCTATAGCCAGCGCAACGTGACGTCGTATCCGCGATTGTATTTACGATCTGTCGAATTGCAGGTAGAATTCCCGAGTCGTAATCGTCTGAAATACGTCGAACGACGGCAGGGGCCGGTACGTGATGTGAAAGCCGCATCGGGGCCGTCGGATTATTAGGGACACCTCGGGTCTCGAAAGCGGTAGGCCCATATCGCTAAAAGTCTAAGCGCGAACCGTCGTTACGGATGCTTCATCTCCGCGAGTCTAGCTTTTTCCTTCCCTTTTCCCCCCCTCGTGCGTAATCTGGACTGATACGAGTAATTTTATAACTTTGCTAAACAAAACTTTAGAAACAATTATGTTAATGAAATAATTAACGTTAGACCTGCAATTTAATTTGGTTTATTAATTTTTAATTCAGTTTATTATCTTTAAGAATTAACAAACTTGTTGCACTTTGCATCTTTTTAAACTTTTAATTACGTTTCACGTAAAAATTGAGCAAATATTATTTTAAGCAATTAAACAGATAGAGGCCGATCAAACACCCAACAGATTTAATCCCGACGGGTAACGAGCTTGTCGGGCGCTTTAAAACTCGGTTTTGTTTTTCAAACGATCGAGTTTAAGTGTCGTAAAATCTTTCTTATCTAGTCGGTTTAGAAGTTAACGGGTGCCCAGGGAAAGTCATTCACCGAGTTTCGACGCCGAGGTACGGACCGGCACGTGCCGCGGTGCGTGCACGGCCGCCGACTGCGTGTATCAATACGCGCGGATGCGTAAGTCTCCGTGGATTCACTGCCGTCGTCTCGATTAAAACAAAAAAAAAAAAAAAAAATGATTGGACCTTTCAGGAACCTCGCGACAGCCCGTTTCTTCGAACGTTCCCCAGCGCACACCCGTAATTTCACCGTCATCAGTTACCCAGCGGGCCGTACGAGTATCGATTCAACGTGTAACGGCTTTTTCTTTCTGGTGTATTGCATGGAAAAAAAAAAAGTAGCTGCCTAAATAGTAGCTGCCCGTTCTGAGACGCGGGCTCCGCGCTAAATAATTAAACGGCACTCCGCGACGGGGGCCGGGAGATTATAACTAATTATTAACTTCGTTAAGCATTAATCCGCTTTCCGCGATTGGTGGTCATTAACACGAGTTAATTAGTCAACCGCTGTTAGTTGTCAACAAGATAGATAGATGCAGCGAGCATTGAAAGAGGGTGGAGGGGGGGAGAGAGGGAGGGAAAGAGGGAAAATGCACGAACGCGAAATTTAACCCCGTGAATCATCGTCGTTTATTACTTTCGCAATGTCGCCGGCATCAGCGCGACTCGACGAGACGAAATCTCGTTAAATAGCCGTTGATTCCGCAATTAAGGTTAACTCAGTTACGCGACAATCGCTTGTAATTTAATCAGCGCGCGTAGTTACTCATTTCCATTATTTTACATAATATCAAGTGGCCGTACCGTAGCGCTAATTAACGGTAGTCATGTAATAGTGCCGCGTGGTTCTCCACCGCAGTCTACGTAATTGTAGCAGTTAAAAAAAAAAAAAAAAAAGAATTGCGTCACGTGCGTGGAGGAATTCGCGATACATTGCCGCGTGAGCGGCTATAAATTCACGAAATTCGTTGAGGTGAAAATTTATGCCAAACGTCCGCGCGCACCGCGATACGGTTCTGCGCGTACAGGGCGTTTCACAATCCACGGTAACAAGATCACCAACCTTGAAAACAGTTTTTCTTTTCCTTTCCCTTTTTTTTTTTTTTCGTAAAATATAATATACATATATCGACATCCTCTGCTCATTAATACACTCTTAACCATGTATCGCGTAGTACCTCCAAAATCGCGGTACAAATTTATATATTTTTCGAGGTTTTGCTTTTCTTTCAAGAACTTTTTCAAACAATTGTGTATAACAAGATATTAATTTTATTTATTGGTCCGTTCCAAGTTTCCGTCGAGGCGTGCCTTTAAAACCCCTCGCGGTGTAATGGCACAAGTTCGCCCTCGTCTTCGAAGTATTGATAACCGATGTGGCCCACGCACGCGGAGCGAGAGAAGCGGCGAGAACAAACGCGCGTGTCGCGAGACGTGTTTCCTTGTACGGTACCGCGGGGCCGTCTGTTATCTCTCGTTCGCGCGAGCGGCGACGCGCCCACGAAATTGCACGCTCGTATCTTTCGCGTCCGCGGAATAAAGAAAAGAAAAAAAAAAAAAAATAGAGAGGCGACAGAAATGGGCGAGGTAAAGGTGGAAAAGGGATGGAAAACGCACGCGTGTAATTTCGGCGAATTTTCATGAAATTGCGTTCACGTCGTTCTCTTGCGGGCACACTGCCATTGCCACGCCGCCTCCCGTCCGCCCCGGGTCCATTTTACGGCTGACTCAGCAACGAATTTCACCGACGCGGCAACGAATATTGCTATTGGTAACAGTTTCTGAATACCGTGGTGGGTACCGCTGCAATTTTCACCCGAGACGAATATACCGTGCGCGCGAGAGTACGGCGGCGACGGCGGAAGTACCGGCCGGGTTCACCGCACATGTTTTCGCCTCCGAGGGCAGTATCTTTCTCTCATTCTCTCTACCTGTCTCTCTCTCTCTTTTTCCCTCTCGACGGGGTCATTCTCGGCCGAGGAAACCGTTCCGGCGCGAAACGAGACGGGTTAACCCTCTTGCGGTTCCGCTCTGTTCCGCGACAGTTGCCTGTCAGGTCCCATTTAGCCTCTTCGCCGCCGCGCGTTTAGTTGCCGGCTTCGGCCCGTTCTCGAGGAACAATGCTGCCCAACTAACTGAAAGAATCCCATCTGACGTGTCGGGAGTCATTTTTCAGAAAATCACATTTTACGCTCTGTTTCGCGCGATCCACATTTCGCGCGTTATCTAACTGAAAGATGTCATTCGTTGACGAGACACGATTCTATTTTAGTATGTGCAGGCGTAACACGTGTTTCGGGAGGCGTTTTAGACTTATCTTAAAATTTAATCTTTTTTTTTTTTTTATTTTTTTTTTTACATATTTTAGTCCGGTAAATATGATTTAAAGTTATCAGAATTATCAACTCGGGGAAACACCTCTTTTTCGGGCGAATAATCTCGGGCGCGTTAAATTTAACCCCGGATGAAGCGGCGTTAATTATAGCCCTTCTTAAAAAAGAAAACTTGTTGATACCTCGCATTATACGATACATTCCTATCGGAATAGTCCGAGCGACGAGCGTGTCTGGCTACCGCGCATATATATGTTCTCCGCACGTAATCGAGGAAAGGAATTCCTTTCCCGTATAAAATTCGCGCCGGCCGCTTGGGAATATCTGGTCGATTGACGGGGGCCTCCTCTTTTTTACGCGGCGCCTCCAACTGGAACGCGTGACGCGTAGCGCGCGAATCGGAATGCGATCCGCTCGCGACGATCCGACAAAGGGCCGCGAAGATGATGGTCAATTTGACTCTCTCCTCCCTCCGGTAGTCTCGTCGCCGGTTGCACGTCGACTTTCCACTTCTCGCTCCTTCCTTCTTTCTCGCGTACTCGCGCCCGTTCTCTCCGCAACGCATCCCCCGACGTGGGGAAGACGAGCCCGCGGTGAAGAGGGAAGCTGTATCGATTGGGAGGCTTTGCGCCGGGAGAGAGAGCCCGTCGACCGAACCCCCCTGCCTGCCCCTCCCCCCCTCCGTCCCCCCGACGACCCTCTTCCGCAACCCCGACGAGGTTGTCCCGCGCGCGTGCGGTGCGACGCAGTGGATTTTACTCCACGTGTTCCATCGGCGATAAGCACGAAGCCGCGTTCCGTCGGCCTCTAACTCCGAATAGGCACTCCGGGGCAGTGCTCTAGCAGATTTGGAGATTGCGCTTGATTTGATCGTATTGCCGTGCGCGTCCACGATACCAGAGACGGAAAACGAGAGAGAGAGAGAGACTGAGAGAGAGGCGAGAGAGGAGAGAGATAGAGAAAGAAGAGACAGAGAGATAGAGAGAGAAAGAGAGAGAGAGAGGGACTTGGATCGGCGCGGCAATTTGCGATGGGATTTCGATGCACTGTACTCTGCAAATCCCATAGCGTCGGTCTGATGTATTTTATGCGTGAGTGTTATTTACCCGCCGCGGCCTATAATGGAATTGATCTCGCGAACGCATTGTATGTACTACGTCGAGTGCGTCCGCGTTGAAAAAAATCTTGTTCCTATCGCATATGTTGTACACTCGGGGTGCATTCAGATATGAATAGCCTATTCGAGTGAAGCGGTTTGAATCGGCCTGGGAGCGATTAAAATCAATTAAATCAATCCTCGATTTCACGGACTTATATTTGATTAAAAATTCATCTGATATGCATATGCAATTTTAATCCGGAATATTAATTCAAAATTTAGTTACGAAAGCGTTTAAGGATAAATACTGCGGATTTAATATTTGACAGTAAATGAATGCATTTAAGAATAAATAAATAAAAAAAAAGAAGAAAAACTGATAAAGTTCTGATAAAGGATGACATTTTGGAAAATATTTTCTTAAAAGACACGAGTTCACAAAAGCACAAAGCGAGGGTCGTATTAGCTCGACGCACATATCTGTGAAGTGATATACTTGTACGATAAATCACGGAGCTTAAACGCGTGCAAGCGACTGCGATTTTTTACGGTGACTTTCTGACGAAGAGTGTGCAGTTTCGCGAATATATTTTGGTAAATAATAAAAACCACCGCGTATAGAGTTTTCTCATTTTCGAATATAAAACCACTTACAATATATATATATTTTTTTTTTTCGTTTAATAAACAACCGGGTCGAGATTGATATCGACACACGGCGAAAAAATGCACGGCGGAGCGAATTCGTGAGCAGAAGAGGGACACAATTCTCTTTCGTTGGAAAACATTTGGCCGAGTGTATAGCGAAGGATTTAAACCGGCGGAATAACTTGTCCGAGACAACAACGCTAGGACGAATCGTCCGCTCGTGGCTAATTTTAGGAGCCCCGCGTCGCTCCTGGTTTTAGGATCCCGCGCGAAATCGATAAGCCGCGGAAAAAGTGGATGAAGTCCAGTTATATCCCACGCACGTGCGTTGGAAGTATAATTTTCCAGCTTTCACGATGATTGTATTATATTTTTATCCTGGACAATAGAGCCGGGTATCGTAAACGGAGCCTGAAGCTTCTCTCTTCGAGAGGAGGAAAATGCCGGAGATAAATCTTTATCGACTCACGAGCGTGGAATAAGAGGAAAGAAAGATATTTCTGAATTCCAATCGAGCGGTATAATTATTTCGAGCCGGCCGTAAAGTTGTTGTGTTAAAAAATATATATCTGGCGAATCGCTATTTCGTGACCTTCCTCCGCGGCTCGACGTTAGAGCCGGGACCGGTTTTGCGGTTAAGACGCTTTAACTTGTCCCCGAAATCCGTTTAGGATTCTTGTCGGTCACGATGAAGTCGCCGAAAATGTTTCCTTTCCCGGGGTCCCGTTTTAATTCTCGTTCGTGGAGGAGCCTCGGCGTCGCCAAATCGAGACACCGGAGTCGCGCGCGTGGGACGATCGCGCCGGGGATTAAACTCGTCATTTTTATCGGCATCGCGCTCGTACAAATTCCGTTTATCCCCGCATTTCGTACCATTATCGCCCATTTGTCCTTTATTAACGTCACGGGAGTCCTCGTTTCACTTACGGCCGGCGCGTAACATCTGTTACGTACAACGCTTGGCGGGATACGTTTTGCGGCTGGTGTAACAACCGGCTGCGATCGTAAATCACGCTTGCATGACTCAAAATCACCGATTTGCATGGCGGGTCGATTGCGTGCGAGCACGAGGGGGCCCCTCCGCGCGTCACTAATTCAAAAAGTCGCGACGGTCGACCGGACCGTAATGCTGGTGCAAGGAACGCGAGCCCCAGCCACGAGGCTTACGATGCGGCGCGATTCAACTTGAAGATTTTCTCAAGTGTTACATTTCTTTAATCAAGGTTAACGCGAAAATAAAAAAAAAAGGAAACTAATTAATACTTCCATTACGAATTAAATTCACTTTTTCATCTCGGCTTCGATCCGAAGATAGATATCTCGCTTAAACAGCTCGGGTCTCCTTTATTTCGCTTATCATCCGCATTAGATACGAAATAATTACTATAATTCAACGGCGCGCCAGCGCGTACTCGATCAATTTACTCATAATGCCCAGGGCGTACGACCGACTGCAATAACTGTGACGTCTATCCCGACTGGTTTTCACGGGCACTTGATTAGCGTCTACCAAAGGGAGAAGAGCAAAGGGAACGAATAATTAAGCGCCACGAATATCATTTCGCGCCCTTATGCATAGCGCATATATCGCCGACGGAAAGGAGTGGATTCTCCGAGTCCTCGGAATTCCCGCACCTGTCGACACCTGTTTTTAATTGCCTCCTTATAAAAGATGCCAAGGCTCTCGATAACGATTCCCATGCATAAAGCACTATTAAGAGCACGTTTTCGTCTCTCGTATTATACGCGCCGCGCACGCATTATTGCCCTAACGTTTCCTTTTCACCCGGCATTTTAATGCGCGCCTCCGGCGTATTTAATTGTAGACTATTTAAATTGATAGCGTCAGCCTTTTACAGTAGCAATTATCCGACGCCTTGATATGCAAGCAATCGCATCAGTTGCAAAGACGAGTTTCTATACGGAAGTAGGGACACTCGCGCTGCGGCATAAATTTCACCAGCGTCATATTACGTATATATAGCGCAATAAAACGTTGACTTTTTTTTTTTACTCGGAATTTTTTCAAATAGATTAATTATCTATTATACATTTTATTAAAAATTTGGTAAATTATCATATTCCCGAGGACGGCGGCCGTGGTTTTTTAATTCAACCGTCGAGGAACGGCACGAGAAACGTATTTTCGCCGGCGAGATCGAGCGAGCGTGATACGTCGCGCGCCGGCCGCGTTATTAAATCATAGGTACCGCCGTGTGTGAGGGCATCGCGTGGCTGCGTTATATACCAAATACACGGTGCATACACGCCTCGTGGCGTCCCGACGATTGATAGATACCGCGTCGCGTCGTTCGATATTTCAAAAGCGCATTGTTCGAGGCGGACTTTGTCTACGCGCTTCGCAATAGGCGGCTTCCCTCCCCCCTTCCTTCGGTTATCGTCGCATCGTCGTCGGCGGCATGCATAATTCCGCGCGCGCGGTCGCGCGCAGAATGCCCGAGCGAGATTAAACCTTCGCGAAATGGGTTATTGTGTATCCGCACGTGGCGCAAGTGCTTAAATAGTCATCGCCGGTACCACCGCGCACGCATTATCTCGGCATGAAAAATAATTGCGCACGAATTTATCGCTTTCTGCGGACCGTAATAACGGTTTATCCACCAAGCGCGCCGTTCTAAGGACTATCATCATCGTATATCGCGGCGTTCCCCAATCTAGCGCTAGTCTGACGATATTGACTTCGATAACACGGGCCTGTCTCCTATAATCTTAGCTTATGCTAAACCACGGAACCGGCATTAATCGGGTATCTTCAAAGTTATCACCCCGGATGGCAATTACCATTTACGAGAAAGCGTTCACGCGCGCACTTCGGCGCGCTGATCACGCTGACACGTCGCGTCAACGTAAGCTCTCACGCGCACCCGGTTCCTACACGGTTATCGAACGCTCAAGGATTACCGGCTAATTATCGCGATGCACCGCGACGGTATTGACGGTGATGAATCAGGCATTGGCAACTTATTACTCGCCGCGGTAATGTCTCGTATTGATCCATCAGCTGTGCAAACCGCGCGCGGCCCGTATTCGATGCGCAAAATCATGTTTACGCGCACGCACACAAGTGCGTACACGCCACCGGCATTAAATATGTATTTGAACGTCGTCTGGTGTTTGTCGATAAAATTGCTGGGTTCATGAATGCCGGCGAATCATCGCCGGGCGCCTGATCGCGCGCGGCGTATGGAGATGAGTAAATTTTCGGTGTGTCGCAAACAATCAAAACGCGCGTCCCGCTAACTAGCGCGGGCATTTCCCCGGATCTCGCAAATTCTCGCAAATCTCGCGCTAAATTATACATATTGCGGCGAGCGCGTGGGGCGGATTCATCGCGATCGTTTAGGGTTTATTCATTAAGATATTTAATATTATCGAAAGTTTTATCCAAGTCCTTTGCTGCTCGATCTTTTCTCTTAAAGGGAGCCAATTAAGAACAGATGCCGACAGGTGCAATAAGACGTTCGCTCGGTCGGATTTGCATCGGAGAGAAGAGTTATTTTTAACGATTTTCTTTTTCTTTTTATATAAATACACCGCTGCAAACATCAAGATACAGTTCGCTTAATCGACCATATTTGCTTTTGCTCTTAAATTTGTTTTAACCGAATTCTGCCTAAATGTATAATACGTAACTATTACAAAACAAACCGCGTTCATGAATATTAAACTCGTGAAAATTTATATGCTAATATTACCGGTGGACGAACTCAAGAATGGTTACATACGAGGAAACTAAATTTTGGAAATAAAATAAGTTACATCTAAAAAAAAAAAAAAAAATAAAATAAAATAAACGACAATGTAATCGCAATTGAAAACGAGCAGTTAATTAACAACTTGATTATTTCCGCTTTAGTCTTTTAAAATCTGTCTCTCATTATTGTTTTAACAAAATTAGAACGAACAAGTTCTTCTAAATAACATTTTGTATAAAATTATACATTTTTAATCTCTTTCTCCCTTTCTAAAATACCGGGCGCGGGTGAACGTGCCTCCCCGGCGTTTAAATACAAGCCTTTAATACTAGAAAATCGAGAAATGCCCAGCGAGACGAGCGCAAACGCGACGCAAATCTCGAATAAACGATTGCGCTTTGACGGTTGCCCTTTTGTGGTCCCCGGCCATATATCGAAACCTGTATGTCGTCATATTGCGAAACAGATTTAATTTCCGTATGTGTTTCGCGCGCAAATTCTCGCAAGCAGCTTGAAAGCTTTTCCACCCTTTCCCTCCCTGTCCTCCACCCCCTCGATCTCATTGAAGCTTCGCGTTCGGTCGACGGTACAACCTCAATCGTTGCCCTCGTACACGGCGCACACAGGCCTCCCCCTCCCCCCTCCCATCTCTACACGTCGCCACACCGAAACCACGCACCGCACAACGTTTTCGTCATTAGGGAGTCTTTGCGATATCGTGTTTCGGTTACGGTAAACAGCATAGTGCCACGTGTAGTACAAAATCAACTGTAAGTTCCGTTCGGACTTGTATCAACATCGAGCATGCAAACTCCGGTGTTTACCGTATCCCAAAGTGCGGTATATCCGCGAAAAGTCTGCAATTCCCTGCGAGCGTACGCACGATTCCGGGCCCGCCTGACGCTACATGCACGTGGACGAAAACGGCGAGGACCCCCCTCGCGTTCAAGATATCTCTCCCCGGGTCCCACGCGACGTCCCGGGGATGCGGGAGAGAGAAACTCTTATTTACGCTCGCTGCGCTGCGACGTTGAAAACGAAATCCCGTTGATATAACATTCGAGCTCCCTCCGTAAGCCGTAAGCCGTGGGAGTACGGTAAGGTGTTCGTCGTGCCCTTCTAAGCTGCCTTAAAAGCACCGCGGCATTACGCCTTCCTTCCGTTTCTCCGGGGGCTCGGGGCAAATGTATCGGTCCCGCGTGAAAAGAGGCCAGGTTCCTCTCTTACTCTCTCCTATCTCTCAATTCTTCCCCGCCGCGGTCTCTCTTTCGCTACCTCTCTATTCCCTATCCGCCTCTTTCTTACTCTTACCCCGAACCTCTTTCGCGTCTCACTGAGAGATGCGAAATTTAATATCGTAGGCGTCGCGGAGGGGGGAGGGGGAGGGAGGGCGAACGTTGACAAGGCGGCGATGAAGGTCCGAAAGTCAGCGCTGCGATATCGAGCGGCTGCTGTTCCGAGCGGCTATAGAGAGACGAGGTGGCCTTAAAAGCCGCGCGCATCGTCGGGCACAAGCCGGGGAATATTTCGCTTACGCCAGTCAAACGGCACGACGCCTCTGAAATAACTTCTACGGGGCTAATTACCGTGTCGGCTGAAACGCGCCGTCATAAACAAATTTTTGTAATGTCCGCGCTTTTCATCCTTCTTAGCCCTTTTTCTGCCGCTCGCGCGCGCTCGATGGTTCAGGCAATCTCGTGTCTGGCGCGCGGATAAAGGACGAATCTGCTTTGCACACGGCGCATAGAGCAAATTTACTTTGCGCGCGACCGGCTCGAGGAAATTTGAGAAGCACCTTGGATGCCGGATAACGGGCATGAGAGAGACAGAGAGAGAAAGGGAGAGAGAAGAAACGCGATATATATACATGTACATAAGGTATAGCAAGGAGAAGCTCGATTTTTGCGGAAAATACACAGCGCTCCTGTTATGCTAACCATGGGCGTCGCTTCCGTGAATCGCCGTCAGACTGCTGCCGGTCTATTTAGAAAAATAAAGACAAAATAGCACGGGGAAAAGAAGGAAAGAAAAATAAATAGATAGGCAGATAGAGAGAAATAAAAGGAGGGAGGAAAAAAATTTTTTAAAAAAACAAAAAAAAAAGGGAAAAGAACGCCCGGAAGCGTGTGCTATTTTCAAGAACTTCGTAAAGGTACCAGAATTTTATGTAAAGCGACACGCGAACATTTCATTTTACAAAATTATCTAATCCTTTTGTGACGGATAAGTTAAGGTTTGCTCCTCGTCTTATCTTATACAGATTGAAACATACCGAATCCTTCGTAAACTCCGATATCTGTTTCGTTTCTCGAAGTGCAAATATTTATACACCAATTTCGAGAGAAATTCACGGGCGGTTAACTTTATTCCCGGGTATGTAAAACTTGCGTGAATCTCGCGGATTCGCTGGTTTTTCGGCAAGCTCAAGAGGCACGTCCAAAGAAGCAATCATTACAGTTAGATTTTTCTCTTTCTTTCCTTTCTCTGTCTCTCTCTTTCTCTCTCTCTCTCTGCGCAAATTATGATGAGTTCCCTTCATATCGGCAACCGGTGATTTGTGGCTGTGATTTCACGATCTCCATTCTCCCCCTCCCCCTCCCCCCCCTACCTCTTTCTTTTTCGTTTTTTCGATGCCTCCTCTTCGGCCGCCGGTAAATTGCACTTCCATCTTTCTCTTTCTCGCTAAAGGAGAAAATAAGGCCCCCTCAAAGCCGCTTTGCACGTCGCATTTCGGCACGTAATAACTCATCGAAATGTCGACGTATTATATGTTTGCCGTGATTTATTTTAAATTAAATTGTATTAATAGTTATTTATTGACGTAACGCTTTTTGTTGAGGTGCTCTACATTTAGTGACATTTCGTGAGAAGCAGAGTTCGCCTTTGGCGACGAGAATTTAGCTTCTCAATTAATTAGCCTGGTAAAATATAACCGCGATTAATCAAACCGGATTCGGGCTCTGATGTGAAAAGATTCGAACGTATTTATTCTACGATTTATGGAGGCCCGCGAGAGTCTTACGGTAACGCTTAATCGATTCGGCCGTCCTGATTACTGCGCCCGGAAACGTCACAATGCTACCTGAACCGGGCTAATTACACGGTTGAGCAACATGTCACGAGTCAGCCCTTTCTATCGCATAAATCGTCCGCTCTAATTACGAGCAATTGCACGCGTCGCGATTCTCTCTCTCAAGCTATCGTTTCCGCTGTTTATAGCCGGTTTACTTACGAACACGCATCGGTATATCGGCAGTCGGCTGTACGCGCGCAGGATATCGTTATTCGTACACGGTCCCTGGAGGCTGCGGCGGACGAAACAGCCGGCGGGTAATCTCCCGTTTGTTATATTTTCTCGCGACTGCACATCGCGCCGTGCATCGTCGCTGCAAGATGTCGTCCGCCGTCGCGCATGTAATTACGCGATCTGAATTGCAATGAGTTTGGCCGCTACGGCGTCGGCGGCGGAGTGCGCCGCAAAACGAGAAATATTCCGGCCGGGCGAATAACCCTCCCTATGGATTCTGAGCAACGGGCGGCGACGGCGACGCCGTCGCTTCCTGGCATCGTGATGCACTGGCGAATGCACAACGACGCGCCGCGCCGCGCCGCCCCCGTTTTTTGGACGGTAAAGTATCTGGATCTCTTTACGTTACTTGCCCCTCGGCCCGCCCGCCGGTCCCTTTTGCGATATTAACGACCGCCGACTCAGCCAAGTCCCGTGATCCGCGACTTTTAAGGCACTCCATTCTCCACTAACGGAGCGATTTATTATAAACCACTATGCGCGTCGAAACGCCCGGCCATCAACGTCGTATTCCTCCTCGCTAATTATATTCGCGCTGACAGCAATAAATATCCGCCACTGATTCGCGATGTTACGACTGATAGTTTCCGCCGTTGATCCTTTAAGATTCACCGGCCCGACGGCGTTTATTTCATCCCGACGCTCTCTCGAAGTTTTACTTAAAAATTCTGCGTAACGTGACTGACGTCTTAACTGATCAAAACGACATCGCAAATTATAAATATCTGCTCCAACGTGATGAAGAGCTCTTCGGTACACGAAAAATATACGAGGGAAACAGTTTTGCGTAATAAAAGGAGGTAAAATCCTTTCGGTAAGCGTGTAAGCAATATCGTCGAAATAATCGATTCGCAAAAAAGAAAAAAAAAAAAGAAAAATAAAAAAGAAAAAAAAAGAGGAGATAAATCAGCGTACGCTGGCGGTTCTATCTTCGCGAAGATAAATCTCTGTACGTAAATTTAGATCATAGTTGTGTGAATTGAAAAGATGCTGCGTTACGTGTATATACGAGCGGCTAAACGTTACGGCAGCAGCGGGGGCTATTTATCACGGGGCTCGAAGCAAACAGGCGATGCAAATGTCGTGATATACCAGAGCCAACATGTAAATCACGTTTCACCTTTGTTTCACGGGAACCGACTTTCTTATGCGCGCAACGATGGTAATCTCTGGACCCCTCCTCTCCTCCCCCCCCCCCTTCTTCAGATATCGCGCGGGATATGGGGCTTACGTAAACTTAGAGCCTTCCACGGTAACGTGGGTCATCGCTCAGAACCGCGCATAATGTACCCGGGGTCGAATATATATATTCCAAAAACGCGCGCGGCGTATTTCGTATTCCGCGGCGTAAGACGGCATAAACAGTCCGGCAGCTGGGCCGTGCACGCATGTCAATCATTCGCGCCCGCACGTAAATCCGTGCCGCGGCATAAGACACCGGCTACGACGCGCTTTATGATCCTCCCTAAGAGGATCGGGAATATATTTTTGGAATAAATTACGCCCGTCCAGAGTATACGCGGCGGGTCGGAGAGGCACGGCGGGATGTTACGAGGCGAGAACGGATTCCCCTCAACGCGGGCGGCTATCTGCATCGCTTCAGTAAATTGCCGTCTCTTTTAATGCGCGTTCACATGCATGACGGAATACGCCTGAGCCAAGATTAGCGAGAAAAGCGAGAGCTAAACACAATGTATTCGTATACGTAAGAAGATTACGGGGTTTCCTCATAGCGCGGCGCTGAATCGCCCGTCGAGTCCTTTCTCTCTCTATTTTTCTTTCTGTCTCTCTCTCTCTCTCGGTACGGAAACTTTTGGCGGGCCAATTTATTAGCGTTCGCGTACAATGGAAGGATGGAGAAACTTGTAACCCAGGACTGGGACAAGCTCTCGCGACGTGTACCGCGCGCGTCCTCGCCGCGAGGTTCGACCGTGAATCCAAACGCGGAGGCATTAAAAGCATTTTCAAGTTATTCCCCTTTCCGCGATGTGATAATGCGGCAATTAATGTGCACGCGCATTAATCAACGCGTAAGCAACCGCTTATCAGATATGCATGTAAAACAGCGGGGCCGCGTTTTCTCCGTACATCTGATTTTGATTCAACGTTACGTGTCCAGGAGGGAGAGTTTTGTGGCCTTCGCGCCCGTCGCTCGCGAAGCAGATGGAAAGACCGTCGGCTGCAGCGAAACTTCTTCGCCAAAGTTGAATCGCGAGGGGGACGATGGGAGGGGGAAGCGTTTATTTGCGCTCGGTATTTCGCTGCGTCGGATCGAAACGGCTTAAGCACACGCTCGGAAAAGTGTTAATTGACTGAATCTACGGGCCGTGTCAAAACATCGTTTCGCTGTAGTTCCTGTTGCGAGTGCACCCTGCGCTTCTCTTTCTCAGACACGCTCGATAAAACCCCCCCGCGTGCTTGGCAGACCATGCAATATGGACATGTAGGCATAAGTGAAAACCGCTTTTGCAATAGATGCCCTTCCCCGCGCGTTATTGAAAACGAAATAACAACGGTCATTAGTTTAACGAAACGTCCAGCTGTGATTTATAGTTTAACGTTGATATACACGGTGAAGTATTACACATACCGATACATAAATCTCTCATGTATAATACAAGTGCGTCGCGAATAAAAATGAAAAATTTTTTCCGTATACCGCTCTCACGTAAATTGCTATTTTGGCAAAACGTTAGAATTTATTTATTTATTTATTTACTTTACGGATTTGTTGTAATAAATATTGCAAAAAATTATCAAAGCTTTGTATAAAATATTTTATACGTAAATCGCATTAGATATTTATTCAATTTTCTCAATTAAAATATCGAGAGACGCGCAGCAGAAACTAAAAAAACTCAACGTCTTATTTTTTTTTATTATTCTTAGAAAGTTAAAACTCAAACTAAAAAAAATTAATAAAATAAATAAAAAACTTATGATTATTAAATCCATCTAATAAATGCTCGGAAAGAGATATCCATTACATAAGTAGTCACTATATGCATAATTAAGGATACGAAAATTGCGGGACGGAAAGATCAAGGGTTACCAGCGACGCTCTCGGCTCTCGTTTCATTGCGCGGCGCAATTCGGAATATGAGATACGCCAGTTTCCGAAAGTCTCACGTTCCACAGGTCTCAAAATTCTTTGATTTAAATAAACGAAATAAGAGCATTGTAATTATAACAGTACAGCCTTGGCCGAAAGTGTTTGCCACCTAAATAAAATCTCGGTAACAAAAATTATTTTTTATTAAATTTAAAGTAACTTTTAGTTATTGACGCTTTACTTAGATGGCAAACACTTTTGCCCAAGGCGGTACGTCTTCTCCGGAAAAACGGTTTTGTTTTTTTTTTTTCCCCTTTTTCTTTTCTACAAAAGTGCGTAATGTATCGGTATATCTTGCATTTTACGGTGCATTAAAAGGCGCTAGTAACATAACTCAAGGCGGCTTATGTAACTATCGCAGACCCCTTTAAAAGAAAACGCGTTCCATTTTTTTGGGCTCAGCCCGTAATAGCATTGGTGATGTCGTGTTGGTAGCAACGACCTTAAGGCTTACTATGTTGCACGCGTAGCAGTGTCGTTGAGGCCCGGCTCTAAATTTCGAAGCGTGTGCATCCTAAGCTCTCCAGGGATAATAGAAAGTTAATGGTTCGTCTCGTCGCCGCTCGACTTGACTAGCGCAGTTCGGAACGTATTGTGTTAGAAGACACACGTGCCTGCCCTTTCATTAATAGAGAGTGACTAATTTGGACGAGACGTCTTGGCAACGATATAAAGAGACCGTACGTAGTTTAGACGTAATTAAGTAAAACAAAAAAAGAAAAAAAAGAAGAAAAGAAAAAAAAAGGAAAAAGAGAAATATTCTCCTTGCAGAAACGCTTTCGGGGTGCCGCGGGATTTCGAAAGGTAAACACATATATTCACGTGCCAATCAGCCCTCTTTTGCGCGTTTTCTCGCCAATCGATACGCACGCTTCGCAACAGCTTAACGCGACGCTACTTAAGCCGTCGTTCGCTTCGCGATCGGCGAGACGGTTTCTGTTCAAAACCGCGTTCTGTAGAGTCAAGCGTATTCAAATTTCAAACTTCAATGCCCGGCCCCTGTAGCTGGATACATCGCCGATCGGCCGTTTCTATATATTCATCGTTATTCCCTTACAATTCGAGCACAATCGGAGTGCGGCTAAGGGGTGCGCCCGTTACCGCAACCGGCACCGCGTCTCTGATACCGGAATACTCATCTCACTAATAGTCGGAGCTTCCCTATCTTCCACCTCTGTTCCCAGGCTCGATTGTGAATCGCGGCCTAAGGGCGAACAGATCCCTCTGATCTCCGGCCGCGATATCAAAGTATGCTCGGGATAATTCCGTCTCTTTCGTCTCCGCGTCTTCTTCTCTCTTTTCCCCCCCGCCGCGGATATTCGCCCGCGAGGAGATGGAAACGGCAAAAAACATAAAAAAAAAAAAAAAATTATAAAACACAACCACGGCGACGGTAAATCGACGTTTTCCTGTTCTCCTGCGAAGAGAGAGCTCGCTTAAGCGTGAAACGTATCTCCGCGTATTTTATATTCCGCACGGCTCTCCATTTATTCCCGCCCGTTCGCGCGAAGGTGGTTGCTAGACATCGATTTTACCTCGATCCCCATCTCGGCGCGCCCGCCGCTCATAAAATGACGCGCGAATAGAGAGGAAAGCTGGGAACTAAGCTCGGGAAACTGGGTCTCCCGCGATATGCCAAGGAATATGATGCCAGCAAGATTGACATTCTTGCATGCTTATTGCGATATATCTTTTTTTTTTAATTATCCGTTTAGTTTCGAGTGGTCCCTTTAATTTTCGATTATTTTAATTATTATTCGCTATCTGTTTCCCTTTTCTCTGAACTATTCGCTATCCAAAATCGACAAATATAAAAAAAAAAAAAAAATAAGAAATTCTTCCGCGTGGCCGGATAAGAAAAGATATAAATTTACTAGCGAATTACTGGTCCGCTGGCATTGTTACGTAACCAGTATTATTGTCCGGAATTAATTTGATCCGCCGCGTGCGTGACAACGCCCATACACCGGTCTTTATTGTTCGCGGCGTTGATAAGGGGACCCCTTCTCGTGTAATATTCCCGCTCCGCGCCGAGGACGTACGATGGACTTCCGTAAGCGCGCTCGTATCTTCTCCCTGTGCGCGCTAACGCACTCCGCGGTGCATCCAAGATGTGTTTATTATGAAAATAAGTGTATCCAGGGCGGTCGCGGATGTTCCGCTTGGTAATAGCTGTTCCTACTACGTCGCGTCTCTTGGAAAGCGCGACGGCGAGGACGAGGCGAGGGGCGGGAGAGGGTCCGGGTATACGTGAATGCGCCGGCTACGGACACCACCGAGGGGATCGTATGCAACGTCGGGTTCACGCACGCACGCCCTATTCCCTACGTCACGGTGTGGGTGTCCCTTCGACCCGGGACGCGAGCGCCCGCGCGCGCGCCGCTTCTATTCCATGTCGCGGTGCTCTCGACGTACTTCGACGTTTGGAATGGGCGCGCCCCTTCGGGCTGTGCCAGCGGGATCGCCAGAGCGGATGAAATCGTCGACTGCGATCCGGCGATGTGTTTCCCGATAACGTTAAATCGTCCAACGCAAGGGATTCCTACGGAATACCGGCGGCGGAAGCAAGCGATGGATATCGTAAAGCGGGCCGCATGAACGATAGCCCGGTGAGATCTCTCCGCAGAACCGAACGAAGAGACCGCGTCTAGGGATGGGAATTCGCGATAGTGTGTCCTCGTGGTACCGCGCGGCGCTATCAATTTCTGGCCGCTGACCGCAAAGTATTTCAGTCGCGTAATACTTATTACTCGTACATTTCCTCCCTTCCCTCTCCCTCCCCGATCCCACCTTAGTTCTCGCTTACTTCGGCGAGATTAGAGTGGATTACTTATCGCGCCGTCTTTCGAGATGAGAAAGTATCGCGTAGGGGAATACATCGCATTGAAGAAATACAGAGCGAAGACGCAGTAAATAAAGGATTATACAATGAGGAATAAAAGCGGAATCGTGCCTCGAATCGTACGAATTGTTATTACCTCGTAGACATTCTCTCGCCGCAATCTAACATAAATTCTAAGAGCCCATTATATTTATTGCATACTTAGAAACAAAGGAGAGAAAAAAAAAGAAAGAAGAAATTCTGTCGCGGAAAAACCTACGCGCGGGATACGCGCGTGAGAGAGATGAAATAGTAAATAGAAGATTAACGTACGATCGATAAGAAGAGCCAGAAGTTTGCGAGTATTCGTATTCGGAAACTATCAGCTCCTTTCATTTATTTCTTCTTTGATCAATGTAAAGTTGTTTTTAACAAAAGCTTTGAGAAGATTCCCTTTCAATTCCGCGAGTTCGGTTACAAAATCTTACCCCTTTAGCTAATTAATTGTAATGTATTAGGATATCATTTCCAAGATTGTTTAGTCGTGATTAAACTTTGCGAATTACGAACTTGCGCGAGAAAATTAACGCGCGACTTTCAAATCAGAATTTGTAAAAAAAAATATATTTTACACGTTGTAATTTTATTTTGAATTCTGATTCGGCGCGTTCGGGTATTATTCCTTTCGTTTATGGTTAATAGAGATCTTCTGAGGCTATCATTGAGAATTATATTTCTCGAAATAATGCGAGAGCACCATTCGATTTTCTACGAATGCGATAACGGAGCACCTAATACGGTACTTCCAACTGCACACCGTTTAAACCGCGAAATAGGATATCATTGCTAGAAATTTAATCTTTAATAGCGGCATTCGAAATGGTGCAAGCTATTAGCTGTTACTTTCGCAGCCGTTGTAATTACGATATAATTTTTATATCCGGTACGTCTTTTCAGCGGTCGATACTAAAATCGCACAAGCGGCTACTTCACTCGCGACGAAGTTTAAAACGTTTTATTCACCGTACGCAGTTTCGTGGCAAAGACACGTCGCATCGCCGTACATTATTTAATTCCCAACATCTGGATTTAATTAATTATTCAACGAGACGAAATTCGAAAATGTCGTTCGGCTTAATTAAAAGGTACCGATCACGATCAGCTCGAGTTTATAATAAGCAGATGTACGGAAAAGGGATCTGTTTACGACGCGTAACTTATGTAGGTATCGCGTCTCGTGGCTCAGCTGCATTCGGCGAATGTCCCGCGGGCGGTTTAACGAAGACCTGCGTTACTTTTTACTCTAATTGCCCCTATAAAAGTGACAAATCCGCACGGCACCCCGAAACTTTCTCCATTGGCCCGGTGCCCTGGCCAATACCCAAATATACCTACTTCATTTGCGAGACCCTCTTTATGCCGCGTCGAGGGGGCCCTTCCCGCACGGGTCCGAATATAATGGATAAACGTCTATTCCCTCCCGACCCTCCCACTCATGAGGAGAGGGAGGTAGGGAGGCATGCCAACGACGGAGATACGCTTTACGTTCTAAATGCGGGCCGCTTAGATATGCGCAATATCTGCGACTGGCGCGCGATTTGTCTCTCCGGCGTGGCGGCAGTTCGGAAAAAGAGCCGGGATTGAATGGATATATAGCCGGCTTTCTCGGCGAACCCTCCCGTGCATCTATCTGTTTGCAACGCGAGGGCGACGGGGGAGGGACACGACGACGCAAGGGGGAAGAGTCGATGCCGAGGTGGCGCGATCGAAAAGTTTTCGGATTGCATCGCGCGAACGATATAGGGAAAGAATGGAGGGAACAGTCTGCGACCGTATACTTATGGACTACGAGTATCGGCACTTTAACCAGCGAATCTGCATGCGATATATATATATATACCTATATATATATATATTTAACCTTTTGCGACACTTTTTTAGTAGACTCATTTCTCATACGCGCAAAACAAGACGGGGAATGGGGGGCATATGCGCGATCTTTTTCCCGTCGTTATCGGAAAATCTCTTTTGGCGTTGGATATAAAAGTTGAAAAATATTTTCTACCATGGGTTTATGACGCGAGACTGAATCATTTTTTTTTCTTTTTTTTTCCTTCGTTTCTGTAAATTCTATAATTTCAAACTTTATCTTTATGGCGAACTTTACGTAAGTCGTGAATTTAATCGAATTTTGCCTTCGAGGGTCGATGTACAATTGGGAGAGAAAGAAGCATAGACGAGTCGAGAAAAACCGAAGGCTCTCTTATCGACTCCGCAGCATCCCTATGTCTCGCGGTGAAGTATGTTCTCGCCGAGGCAGATGCGACGCAAAGATTTTCGGGGGCCGCGAGAGAGCTTTTTTTCTTTTTTTTTGCGCATCTAGTCGGCCGAGAATTTTTTTGTAGATTACGGTCACGTTCTTGGATTTTTCGCTTTACCTTCTCTTTCTCTTTCTCTCGCTGCGAACGTCGCGGGCGAGCACGCCGCGCGCCTAGCAAAATGAGAAATGTCGCGCGTGATGACGCCCGTGTATTTTCTCCGATACGATGCAAGCTCGCGAAATAACTTTCGAAGGGGAAACATGCTGCTCGGCAAAAGCAACACGATCGCTGCAACAAAATTAACGCGCATGTTTCTCTGTCTCTGTGCCTAAGATTAGCGCGCAGAAGAGAGCGCGCGGTGGTTTTAATCCGGAAGAATTCGCGGAGTGCTAAAAATACGGATTAAAAATAGCATTAAAAATATTATGCCCGGACGGTGTTTTTTCCAAATGACGGATTTACGATTCGCTCGGTATTCTTAGGACGGGGGGGATAATTCCTTTCCGAGAGAATATCTTAACGATCAGAGAAGGATAACAAACAGCTAATTGTACGATATTAAATTACGTTTAACATTACGTTCCTTGATTAATTTAAGTACGCGCTTAATTAATTTTGATGAATTTAATTACGAAATTGTTTAAAGAAATTGTGGGAAAAGTTAAGCTTTATAACTTATCAAATTAAGCTTCATATAAATGGAAGACGGGAAGGGCTCGTTCTTCGCGGCTACTTTCGGGATTATAATGTTATTTATTTCACGGGCAGAAATTATGGGCTCAGATTAAATTGCAGAGAAATTTAACGTTTCCTTATTTAGAATTAATTTTATAATACCAAGCCGGTATGTATAATTATAAAACTCACCGCGCGGATTTTACATTAGCATATCGTGCCTGCTGATGACAGATAAATTTTTCACTTATAAAATACTTTGACGTTAAACATCATTACCGAATAACACGTTGGACGTTACCGAATTATTCGCATTCTCTTTTTCTTATCTGACGGAAAAATTATTAAACGTGAAAAGTAATTAATTAAAAGAAAGATTGAATATTTATTATAGGTGTGAGTTGCAATTTTTTTTTTTTGCCTTTTTTCCTCTCTCTCTTTTTCTTTTTTTTTTTTTCTCTGTCTCTCTTTCTCGTTGCCAATATTCTATGGTAATATGGAGTCAATATACGCGATGCATCGTGAAAATGTCGAATCGCGAGAACCGATGTAGACATCGAGCGGGTGCGCCCCAAGCGCTTTTTGCATGTCCCACTGTCAGCATCAGGAAATTCAATTCGCGAAATTCATCCGTCGCGCGAGACGAAGTCGGGGTCGAACGGAAATTCTTACAATTCTCGTGGCGGCGGAGCTGAGAGGGAAAATGGAGGGAGGGAGGGAGGGAAAGGAGGCGCCAAAGCGACGGATTTGAAAAATCTGTTTTCGCCAACGTGCAGGTGACGCCGGGGCTCTATTCTCCCGGCCTCGGAAGACGTCCTTTCTCGAGCCGAGTGAAAAATCGCCATAGGAAAATCCTCGGGGGATCACCCAGACGTCCGGGAGTTCTTGCGACGACGACGACTACGACGGCGACGACGACATGAATCCGTAATATTTACGACGTCAGCGCTTTCGCCGTGAATGTATGAACTCGCCGATGGGTCGAGTAGGTATTTACGTTGTAATCAAGCGGAAATATCGCGAGCGGGTCGGTTAAATCCCATTGTTCCACCGCACGTCGTCGTTAACTACAGCCACCGCCGCGAGAGGAAACGATTTTCTTACTTATTTCCGACTTGCTCGGAACGCGTTATCGCTGATATTTAATTATCAAGTTTAATTTATAACCCCTTTCAACATCCTCGCTGTACCTCATTCATTAGATGTTGCGCATTGAAGCTGAGTTTAATTGATCTTTACGCGCTCTCGAAGGAGGGCACAATAAAAATTTTTTTTTTTCGGGGAAGATGAATTCTCCGAGAAAATAAAATCTTCGCGAAGGGATCCTTGGGGAAAAACTTTCGGTAATCGACGCGAGTAAGTGACAAGACGAAGGGTAATTAATTCGTGTTAAATATTTCATAGCTAATAATTGCGTGAGTGATGTCTTCGATGTTTTAATAAATGATATCGATGCGTCGCATCGACGAGCGAGCACTCGGGGATGCCTTCAAATATTAGATATTGCCTTTGCCAGAATTTATCTTTCGTCAATTTTGCTTACGGTTTATTGAAGTGCACTGCGCTTGTTCAACGAATACGGTATCAGTATTGTATTAGCCCTATCTTTTTTCCTGGCTCACCGATTTTTCTCATTCCATTATACGATCTCGTGGTTTTCACAAACTTGCAATTCGTGCACGCGCTTCCCGTCGAGGCTCTCTCGTTTTTTTTTCCTTTTTTTTATCTTCTCTCTCTACCTTTACTCGCTTTTAATCACTCCGCGTCGATTTCTGATATTCAATATGACTTTCGCACATAAGCAAATATTTGATCGAGTCTGATCGGCGGATCTTGCCTATCTGCGGGATAATTCTCGCGTATTATATCATCCTGCGGTTTGAAAATCGGGAATCCGTTCGTGCGGGATCAATCTCGGATCGACTTTCCGTGATTAGGCTTGTGCTAACAATCGTTTTGCCCGGGAGGCCTGGCTTTCGCCGCGTTTCCCGAATGAGCTCAAAAACGTGCGATAATTATTTTAGTCCCTTTCATCGACGAGGCACTTTCGATAATGAGACATTTCCCAAGCAGCCGCGGATGCTTGCACGTTACTCCCGATCCGTCTTACCGCGGACGGTCGGCATTAAAGTCCAACTATCAACGTTACGGCGCAAATTGCCCTATTTATTAATTACTTTCGTACGTTCCATTACGAGTTTTTGACACGTTTGACCCGTTGGTAATTCATTACGATCTTACGTTGCCGTTTCGAGCTCAATTATTCCAACGACATAAGACTTTGCGGTACTAAGAAAATTAATCGATTTGATTTTTCGATAGGTAATTTACGCTCGAGCTTAAATATACTCGGTTATTACGTATCCTCGATTTTAATTCCGGCGCAGCGCGTGTTTCGTGACGCGAATATTCGTGAGATTTAATGCCTCGGTCGCGGCAAACCGGCCCTTTCACGATCGCCCTTGCCTTTCTTTCCCTCCCCCTCGTGTACATGCGATCTTTCTTCTGGTTTCTCGGCCCCGTGTAGCTTACCTACCCCCCTGGCTCCTTTACATCTACGTTCTCCTCCTCGATGGCGGCCTGGAAACAGGTTTTGTCACTTCGTGCAAACGCGCCCGGCCGTCCGTTTCGCGCGCAGGGGGGAAGAGGGAATAAAGCGAGATACGGCGCGTGAACGCCTCGCAGATTAAACGACACGTTAAGCGCGATAGGCGCAAATGGACGTGGTCGCACGGGCCGCTCCTGTTTACGTGTCGTACACGCGTATGCGTTATGCCGGTTACGACGTATATAATAAAGCGCGTGCAAGAAAACCGTCGCCGCCCGACGTTACCACCTCGCGGGGGAACACGCGCGCCGGCAAAATCTGGGCGCCCGAAGGGTCACGCCTGCTAAAAGCGTTCGCGATACGTCTCGGCGTTAACCGATTCCAAGCGTAGAAGATCGTACGCTTTAGTCGCAACGGGATATTTGTTATGCGCGCGTACGTACGGTACGAAAACATCCCGGTTATGACGCCGGTGCTATCTTCGCTTACACGCCGTTCTTTGTGCGGAGAGGTAATAAATTACACGGACCGTTAAAATGGAATACTAGTACGTTGGCATAACATAAAATTTTATATGCATTTCCCTTTTATAGGTGTATAATAAATATAATAGTAATGCAATTTAATTCTGCACGCGGGGGCAAAATTGTATCCGGTGGACTCTGCGCTGCGTAACGAGGACGATTATATAGTTTTATTACTATTTAGCGAAAAATAAACGCCGGATCGTAAATTGGGAATTGAAATGTCCCGGGCCGCGCCGACATTTTTGCCGTATTGAATATTTCTGCCCGCGTAATGTGCTTTCATCAACGTTAGCTTTTATACGCCGTTTTACCCCCGCTGGTCTAATCTCCATTTTTATTACTTTATGCATTTCCTCCCGCGAAGGGCTCTTAAAACACTCCGCGGCCTGTTCGGCGTATAACAAATGTAGGTACCTTTTCTCTTTATCCTATTTCACTTTGATGAAAACGACGTATAAAGTAAACGACATTATTTTTAACCGCGCCTTTGGATACAGACGTCGTTGCGGAGCGGAAGGCGGAGGGGGGAGGGGGAGAGGGGCAAGTACACTTATTTAAAGACAATATTCGCACGTGCGCGCAACGTAAACCTAAATGGCGCGTATGCACTCGGAACCAACGGAAGGTCCGGGGGATGGAGGAGGAAAGAGGAGGAGGAGAGAATCCTTAAAGTAAATGCGCCCGCGAGGTCGAGAACTTACGAGCTTGTTGTTAGTAACTTTAGCCTCGGTTTGCCGGTTGTTGTTCCTCGCGGTTACGCCGCCGTGCCTACCGCGAAGATGCAATGCTCCGGCATCCCCGGGATATACCGCGGCATGCCGCGAGGATTTGCGGGGTCCGCGCTAAGAGAATTCGACGTTAATGATCGTTGGGGAGGCGACCATTTGCCTCCTTCCCTCCCTTGTACGCGCCACATAATTGTTGCCGTTGCAATCATTGTAACGCGGCGGTACAAACGCCAGCGGGGCGGACGTGCCCGCGTCAGGACACGAAGGAAATGCATATACACGTGCAGTCGCGGCGTAGCACATAAACGCGGCGTTACGGCTTTCGGGGTCGGTCGTTGCGCTACTACGTTCCCGGGGAGCCACGAATTATGGGAGACATTTGCGCGGTAGTTATCGTTTTCGGGTTATTAAACCATTTATCTAACGCGCAGCGCGCGGCTCCTTTAAATTCTCGGCCAGCGGGTCGTTCAAAGGGAGTGCGATAAAGAAGTTTGAGGACATCAGCACGGAAATATTATAAATAATACATCTTTTGTAGTATAATATTATAGTAACGTTGTTCAAGTTGTACTCAGAATATTTTCCTTCCTCTCGAAGTAAATATATAATGTAAGACCAGAGTACTCGGGGGAAAAAAAAATAATAAAATAAAATAAAAAATTAAGAAAAAAAAAACTGAAAATTCCGCGGAATACTCAGACTTTCTTTTATCTTTTAATAATTTGCCTGCTAAAAGGAACGGCAAATTCCTAACGCGACGCCGAAGACCTCACTCAGGACGTAAAAAAAAAAAACGTGCACAAAGCAATTCTAGTAGGAACAGAGACACGCATAAAAAAAAACCGACGCGCTTTATAAATATTCGAATCTCTTTAACATCTCCTCGTTTAATTCCGGCACAGTGCGGATAAAGTCACTGCAGACGGACCGCTTCTATTTTCTTTCCCCCCGTCCATAATTATCTCAATATCAACTGTTACATTACATACCGTGTTACTTAATTTTATTGCACTCGCACGACAAGGCGAAGACGTAATTAGACGCGCGTGCAGTTTAAATGCTAACGACGTCCCGTTGTGTATCTGTCAAAAATTAACTCCGCTGCAAAATTCGTCAGAATTTTCGCGAATGTAACATCGCACATTTTTCCATTTTCCTATTTTCACCGCGCAAGTACATATTTATGACTCTCGAATAAATTTTCCCCGCGAACTCGATACATTTCTAAAAGTCTGTCGAATGTCGCGTGGATCCAAATGCGCTGCGCTCGCTAAGGCAAATCTCACCGCGTCGTCGCACGACGTTATTGTCACCGTGACATGTGCGTTATCGTACCCGCGCGACGCAACGTTACCTACTCGTATCGACTCGATAAATATTTGTTAAGTCAATGCACCGTTGGCGGTAGTTTTAAGTAGGTGCATTTATCGCGACGAAAAAATATCAGCGCCGTAATAACGTCCCCTTCCCCTTTCATCTTTTTTCTTTCCCCGGAGGAGAAAAAAACCTTAATAAAAAAATCGTCGGTAATTTTTTTTTAATCAACCACGATGCAGGCGCGGAACGTATTGAGACTGAGCAATTAGCCGATGAGTGTGGAGGGTGCCGGTTACTTAATAATCATTAACGTCAAATATCTCCGGCCGGGTAAGGGGTGCGTGGCACCAGCTGAAGCGACAAGGAACGACAGGGCGACATATGCGAGATTAACGCGCAGAAAGTTCCAATCTTACGATCCGTATCGCGTCGCCTTCTTCTTAATATCGCCGGCCCTTGACCTCGCGGAGTTCATATACGCAACGTGCGAAAGGCGCATCGTGTCGCGATGCTGATAGATTTATGCGAGGAGGAAAAAAAAAAAATTGGGAACAGCCGTTGCGCGACCGTGTCGTGTGCCGCGCTTCGCAGAAACGCTTTGCTCTTGTTATACTTTTCTCGTGGCAGCCAGTGGCTGCCTGAAACTCGGAGAACGGTGAAAGCTTTATTTGGAAATATATTCGAGGGTTGCCAAGAGAAGTGCGAGTCATAAAAATTCGCGGAAATTTCGTTTTTCGAATGTCACTTCGCTCGCGGCGATGGGAAAATATGTTAACGGTTCGCGGCGCGCCAGTCTTCGATTCCTTAAACGCTTTTTTTTTTTTTTACGAGCGCAAAAGTATGATAGATAAATTTGTGCCAAACACATGTTGAATGTGAAAGCTTGTTAAGTAAAAATTATCAAGTACTTAGTACGTTTTGAATGCTATATTTCTGGCTCAGTGCTGGACAGTTTTTCTAGACAGCCGCGAGATAAATCACGAATTGATTAGCTAATTATTACTATCTGATAACGAGCTAGAAAAGCTAGAAATCTATACGTTTTTCGCCGCGTGCTAAGTCTGCTGCGTGTCCTGACCTATCCCGGGCCCGCGGACCGTCGCGATAGTGTAAGTACGTGCGTGTGTTTTCATCGGCCGGCAGTCCTCGCATTCCAAGTTCGCTAGGCGAAGGACGCGCGGGTGGCGGACGGCGAGAACCGGTTTGCTCGGCGATTTCGGTAGTCGAGCGAGCTTTGCGTAAGATCAAATCACAACAGTAAACAAATGCGCGACGAAAAAAGTTTAGGCATCTATTTAGATACACAGTACACGCCGGACAAAAACTATACGACCGATACTAGACAGATTTTGTTTCTTTTTTTTTAAATGACAACTTAATTTTTTTGAAGATAGTCACTTAATAATAAATACATTATTATAATGTATGTCTAGTACCAAGCTGGTCACCGAGCTAGTAAAGAAATAAATTTAATCTACGCGATCTAACCCACCAGCTGTAAAATCAGATTGACTAAATAAATTTGAGTATGTAACTCAGAAAGTAATAAAAGAATAATACAAAAAGATCACGCTTGCCCGTAAATACATTTAAACTGACGGCAATTGCTACGCGAAGGTGTCGCGTTTGCTGGGAACCCCCTGCCGATTGAGTCGTGTGATTTTATTCGAAAGTAGATACGTCGAGGCGCATTCGCGCGCCGCCTGAATCCTATCTGTTGTCACTGAATCGTCGAACGGGCTACATTCACGGGTTAATAAAAGTTGATTAAGATCGTTGCTGCATTATCGTAACACGTGATCTATTATTTCTCGTTAAGACTACCTTTTCTTTACGATCAACTAGCACTGCGGTTGGTTCAATTGATCTAATAGGAATTAATTGTTGTTCGTTATTATATCGTCTGTGTGCCTCGTCCACTCGAGGCGTTTAACCCACAAGTTTGCTCGTGGCACGCACATAAAATTTATAATTATATACACTTACGTCCGCCGCGGTGCGTTGTTCATGAATAAATTCGCAAGACTTGCGCAAATGCGCGGCATTTAAATTCGACGCGATAGCATCCGCGGCGATTATTAACCTCGCATCCGTTTTTCCGCAAAGAAATAAGCGTACATTTCACGCTGTATAAACGCACGATCTATAATATGCACACGCAATTAAATTAGGTAGTCTAGATATTCACGCGAGCGAGACCTTCATCCTCTTTAATTATTTGCGTCATAATGAAACGTGCTATTAATATGCTTAAGGTCGCGATAACTTTTACCGATGTTTAATTTGCCGTTCGGACGAAATAAGAGCTTATTTGTCTTCGCGAACGCTCTCAACCCCCGGCTTCCTTTTCATTTTACTTTTCTCGCTGCGGCAATATATTTCCGTGGATCTCTATTTGTCCGCACTTTTTAAACGGCTTCGTGGAATTACGATCGACAACGAGCAGAGATAATGACGCCACTCGACATGAAGCAAACGCGTAAAAATTGCGTTTTCCGTCGATCGACTGATGTAAATGTTATGTACGTTTAATTTCTATATGTTTTACATTGATTTTAGACTTTTTATCGAATTTAATTAACTCGAGAGATATTTATTTCTTTTATTCGATTATTTCCTTTTTATTCAATTCCGTATTTTTATTTCGCCTATCATAATTTTTTTTTCGTCTCAATTTTTAGTAACGTAAATTATCAAATCATGTTATACACGTTTCTCTCGATGTCTCGGGATCGGTGATGTCAAAACATGTTTCAGAGAGTTTTGAATGGACGTGCCGCGCAGCCCTCGTGAAACGAAAGGGTGATATTATTTGCGAGCGTCTTGTCAACCTCGTAAGTTTAATAACGTCAAAGGAAATACACGAAAGAATTGGAAAGAATTTTTTTTTTATTTTATTTTTATTTTTTATTTTTTTTTTTAGGTCGCTCTATTAATCTCTTTTCGCACGGGCTATTTATCCTAGAAGGGTCGCCGCTATTTGGAACCCTCGTTGCTAATATTTCTTCGCGCGGGGTCACAAATGAAAGAGCCGGGTGCGACGAACCGAACTGGTCTAGATCTGAGCATTAGCGATGCGAGGATGCTTACACGTCCGTCTTCCGCGAGAGAGACGTTTCTACTCAACGCGCACGGTCTTTCCTTCTCATCCCGTTCGATTGCAGAATTCCATTTAGCCCAGTCGCTTGTCTGCCTCCCGGTGACGGCCTGAGAACCAGTTCCGTAAACGCCCTACCGTAAACGCAGCTCGAGACCTCGTCGGTCTTTCTCTCTCTCTCTCTCTCTTTCGGGGTCGGGTATATCCTTTCGGAACGAATAATTAGTTTTACCTTCGCCTTGTTGTTCCACCTAATTCAAACATTGTCCGAAAACTTTACGTTTACACAAAACGCGTCTAAACCCTTGATATCGGCGGGATCCTCGCGCATGAATAAAATACTGCGATGTTACTATAATGTGCTGTCTGTCTTTGGGATTAATTTGTTATTAATAAATATGATACTGTAGAATTTGTTAAACTTAAATTTTATTTGTAACAAATTTAATCGATTAATAAAAAAAATTTTCTTTATTAAAACATTTTATTATTAATGTATTCTATCTGAAATGTAGCGTTAAAAATATATTGCGCGGTTAGAAATTTTATTTTTAATTTTTCTTTCGCTAGTCCCTTATCCGCGCGGTTCTCTTTGTCTAATTTTAATATATCTCGCTACGCATTTTCTATGGCGCGATGCGCAATCTGCGCGGGCTAGGTCGGATGAAGGCCTCCATAATCATGGTAAAATAAGCCCGCGCAGCTGGCTCGCTATTGTCCTGCATTACGTAAACTTCACTACTCCCCTCCCCCCTCTCAACCTGCATTATGCACCGACTTGCGAACTCGCGCGCTGCAATTCGTGGACTCGTTGCCAGCAGCTCGTGCTCGGCATTCACAAAAATGAAAGCCCTTTCAGAAGTCTTTTAGAAGAGTCCTATAATGAACTGTGGAAGGAGATTGCCCGCGTTTACCTATTTTAGGATGGTGTTTCGAAATGAAGTACAGTTTTCTGCGCAAGCGTTATTTTTTCCCCTCAATTTTTTTCCTTTTTTATTTCCTCCCGCCACCCCCCTATACGTTTTCCTCGTAACAAGCGCGACCGGGGCACTCTACTTTCGGCCCGATACACACCGTATTTCCGTAATTGCGTGCGAAACGAAAGTCTCAAAGTCGATAATTAAACGCCGTCGGTGAAACTCGCCTCCCTCTCCCCCCCCTTCTACCCCCCCCGGGGAGATAGGGTGAGAAGGAGTCAAAGGCACATAACGTCCAGGATTTGCGTACTTCGCCGTCCTATTTGCGCAATAATTTCGCGCGTGTAGCTTTTCCGCCGGCTGCATAAATGTCACGCTCGGTGGGTGTGTTACGCCTTCGCTCGAGAGTTAGCAAATTGGATTAAGCGGTGTATCCGGGGCTCAAGGAACTAATGGGTACTAGGGCCACCGGCTTCCGCTGACTATAAAGTTCGCTGGCTGGCGCCTACCCGCCGATGCCCGGAGGTAGCAGCAGGCGGCGGTTGTGATTTCGGCTGCGGAGACTAGCTCGTGTCGCTTTAAACTGCCGCGCGTTGACAGCGGTCTACCGCCGCACCGTGGATATCTACCGAGTTTATTATCGCCAACGCAAATCCTGGCCGCGGCCTCGGTCGCCGCCGCTGCGGTTCTTTTACGCGGATCAGAAATTCTCTCCGCAGCTTCGGTGGCGCATTCTACCGCGTCGGGTGCAGGCGTACGAGCGTTTGCGGAGGGAACGAAAGTGTATCTAGTATTTCACGCGAGCGCAAAAAAATAATCCGAAAGGGGAGAAACTTTCTTTGGGAATAAAAAAAGGATAATAAATAAAAATGAAGATAAAAGTAAAACGAGAAAAAGAATGAAAGAGACGAAGTCACGACGAACGTTTCGAGAGTCACTTATTACTCGACAAGTTTTTTCTCCGGGACTGCGCTCTTAAGATATTAATTTCGTTCAAGTGTCCGAGGGTGCCTTGTTTTTAAATAGGCGCGTATTGTTTCGCGCAGTTCTTCCCCGTGGATGTTTTCGCGTATCGCGCGGATGATCTCGTTATTACGTAATAAATCTAGATTAAGCGATAATGTACTCAAGTCAGAAATTGCGCGCCCTGTCGATTAAACTTTAGATTGTGTTGTTCGTGGGGAAATGGTTGGGTCCGCTCTGTACGCGAAGCACGGGGAAATAGGAAACGCAATAATAACGTTCTGTCTCCGAAGCCCGTTATGGATTTCTGCGGCCGGTTCGGCTTATCTTCTTTAACTTTATCGATTAGCGAGCGGAGTGAGAAATGGGCTAAGCAATGTATTAAGAGATCTCGACAGCTCGGGATATACACATGTAGACGATTGGATTTTACCGAACGTACCGCGAATACGTGGGTGGGTGGCGAATGCTCTAAGCATGTGTGCGTTTCGCAGAAGATAGTACGACGGGATTGTCGGCGGGTAGAACTCTTTAATGGAACATTAGAAGCACTCAGCGTTTCGCATATGCTTGGTAACCCTCCCGTCGGAGATACAATTATTAAATTACGTGTAACGGTCGCTAATAGCTTGAATTAAAATCGCCCGGGATTGTTGGCCCGAATTATTTTCCGAGAGGAGTAACAAAACGGACTAAAAAAGAGGGGAAAAAAAAAAAATAAAAAAAAATACGAGATTGCGCTACGTGCAACGGACAAGTTTCCGAGGAGTAATTCGTCCAGTTTCTCAAAGTTCGGAACCTCACCTGGCCGGTAATTCGCAAACTGAAGGACTGAATCCCGGCGACAGCCGGGCTACCGTTGAAATCATTCATTGGAAGACGGTCGCTAGATACGTCGTGAACGGAAGTAGAAACGGAGTAACCGTTTGCTACGAATGAATAAAGTTTTCCCAAACAAATTTCGCCCGGGCGAGAAGACGTCGTTTGCAGCTCGGGGATTCGCGTTATATATACCCGTGCCCCGGCACTGCCGCTCGTTCGATGATCAATCATTCGTTCGAGCGGAGTGATTCGGCCGTTCCCTCGCGCCGCTGATTAGCGCCTACGGATATGTCGCTGCATCGCGCGGGTAATCAACGTAATTGCCACCGGGCCCGTTATCTTGGGAATAGAGACATTACTCTTAATAACATTACGTATGAATATATATATATGTGTGTGTGACACTACCCGGGGCACTCGGCGTATTTTTCTCTCATCTCCCTTCTTCAAATTCCCGTAAAATCCAACTTCGCAGACGAGAGACGTGGAATCTCCCATTCATTGAATACCAATAAAATGGAGCATGCAAAAGATTCGGGTCGCTTCACTGGTTTATAAGAAAAGTCTGAAGGGCGTAACGCGGCGGCATTGACGAAGCGCGTCGAGAAAACGATTCTTCCGTCTGAAAGTACTTTTTTTCCCCGAACCACCAACTTCGTTTGCGGCCGCGCGACACGGGGGATCTACCTTGACAGAACGAACGGAGACAGAGAGAGGCGGATTAAACCGACGTCGTGCCCGTTTTTTCTCGTGATCGGAGAACCGGCGATAAATGCGTGGCGACGCGAAAGTGTAAATGGCTGCTGTGCGCTTTAGTTACGACGTGCAGGCACCCTGCTGCTGGTAATCGCGTCCGCTCGACAGCCATTTAAAAGCTCTCGGAATAAAAAGAGGGATGAGAAACGGAACGCACGCCCCCGCGAATGCATTAAATCAGTCTCTATCGGAGGAGTCTCAAAGGTTTCCTTACGCCCGCGACTACCGGGGGTGTTACGGGCCTCTCTAAAGCTTCTCGCGGAAAACGGCGCTAGAAACGCACGAATGAAGTTTAGTCTTTCAACGGCGATATACGTTTCCCTGCTCGGAATGTCCCTCGGTATTACCGCGCCATCCGCGCGGATCGTCAAAGGGTAATTCATTGCACTTCAAATGCGGTACTTTTCAGTACGCGGGCGACAATGGGTCGTTCCGTCCTCTCGTAGCTCCTAAGGTTTCCTACATTAAATACCGCGGTGCCGAGATTACGACGGCGAGCGCGACTTTTTTCCCCGATCGTCGCTGGAAAAATAAACGCCGGCGTACCTCGCATCGCGTCACGTTGTTTCGTACCTTTCTGGGCAGCATATCGTCATACTAATGCGGAAAAGAATTCTCTTGCGAGGATTCCCCGCTGCGCGCGCTCCAGCTGCTTTCGAAAACCCGGGGATCAATCCGCGAATCATCGATCACATTCGGTTTCCCGTCGCGTCTCGGGACGATGCTACTCTCCCCCCTTCCCCTCTCTGTTTAGGTCGATTGTCGGAATTGATCCTTACGATATATGGCGAGCACCTGCCGCAACACACGACCTGCACGCTTCAATCACCGCACCTCTCGCTCTCCGCTCGCGATATCTTCCGCATGAAAATTTCGCCGCCAGCGACGCCAGCTCTTTCAAGCTGGCGTAAAAAAAAAAAGAAAAAAAAATAGAGACAGGAAAAAAAAAAGGAGAGAGAAGTCGTGCTTTTTGTGGATGATGAGAAGCGTTCTTATCGCGAGTCGCGAACCATCTGCCTCTCCGGTGTCGCGTCGCGAGCGCGCATG
Organism: Cardiocondyla obscurior; assembly: GCF_019399895.1. NCBI lineage: Eukaryota > Metazoa > Arthropoda > Insecta > Hymenoptera > Formicidae > Cardiocondyla > Cardiocondyla obscurior. Next base: position 6,299,834 of record NC_091873.1, on the reverse strand, counting down.
TTCCCGGTACGTCTCCCTGAAACGAGGCTCTTACTTTTCTCGTCGCATTGTCCGGCGTTTCCTTTCCTTGCGCTACATAAAACATACGTATACACCATTCTCCGCAGTCAGGGCAACGTAACTACGAGTTACGAGTACTGCGCCGCAAAGTTTTAATAAGAATCTCGAAACGACCGCCGGCTGCGAGGAAACGTTTCCACGCAGACGCTAAAACATTTTTTTTTTTTTCTCCCTCTTTCCCCCCTCGGCGTTTATCTATTATCACAAGGGTAAAATCGATTATTACTACGTATATTCGCACGAGGTGTATATTAGTTTCAAAAAGCGGGTTGCAACTCTTAATCTTTGAAAGAATAAAGAAAGAAAAAAAAAACGAAAAAAAAAAAAACGAAGAGAGAACTTTGGAAAGAAACGTTGCATGCTTTCAAGAAATTTTATCTTTCCGTTGACTTTACGACCAGTGGTCTTTAAATAACAGTATGAAATTTTTGCCATTAAATCGATGCTTCCAAGAAAATGTAATTAAAGGTTATACGTATAGTGCTGTACAGATACGATATTTCTGGAGAGAAGCGAATGAAAAAAAAAGAAGAAAAAAAAAAGGAGGGAGGATCTCCGACGATTCCGCAATCTCGTTCCTGGGAGAATTACGAAGCCTTTATCGGAATTAAATGTTAACCTAATTTTCGTGCGGACCGTGAATACGTTGCGGGTATATCGGGACGGAATATTGCCCCACCGGAAGCCAGTTTCCCTCGCCAAAGTCTCGCTCCTTTGGCCGCCAGCCGATTTCTCGAGCATCTTTCATGCAAATGTCCCGCGGCCCCTCCGCGCCGTTTCCCTCCTTCCCTTTTCCTCCCCCCCGAGTGGCGGCATATAAAAGGAGATATCGCGTTCTTACGACTAATTAGAAATGTGAATCTCCTTAGCTCGGTTATCTCTTGCCCACGTTAATTCCTTTAATGATTGCGGCCGGGCACGAATCGCGTTTTTCCTACCCGGAATGTGGATATCGTGACAAAAGTCGTGGAACTCGGATAGCGCCGCAATTACATCGCGACGGCGGATTTTAACTTTTTAAACTATTATTACGTAACATTTGATGTCGGGAGTGTGGTATTTTTCCGCGGTAGCTACTCGGACGGTACGTGCGTCGAATTAATTAAGGACACTTGCGCTGGCACCAGGCGGTAGTGCATTTTCCCCCGCGATTTATCGAGTCGTTGCCAGGTTCTCCGCAGCTCGATTTACAACGAAATTTCATTCCTCAAGATTGTATTAACGTATACCCGGCATATTAATTATCTAATTGACGCCAGCTCAAGCCCGGCTAATATGAAAAATGATAATCACTGGTATGGCACACGCGATAATTAGCGAAGGCTCGTCGTTACGTGCTTATCAACTGTACGGTCATCGTCATCTTAATTAGCGGTGCTCGTTAAGTTGCCCGGGCAATGTCAGCTAATTTAAAACCACGTATAAAGTAGAATATATCACGTAACGCGACAAATAGCTAATAACACGTGCTCGCGGACACACGTTGCTAGGATATATAATTTTCCCTTGATAATATCTCAAACCTTTCGTCATCGCGCGAATAATAATAACGAAATATAAAATAACACTATTGTTTCATGGTGTCTCTTTGACTTATCGCTTCGGAAACTCCCCGTCGCGATTCAAAATGGCAAATAACGAATTATTTATATATTAATTTCTCCAAAAATAATATTTATACAAATATATATATCCGCCTGTAGTTAGCACAGTTTCTCTTTAACAAAATATTAATATTCCAATTCATTTGCAAATAGCGTTTAAAATACTGTTTAAACAAGACTATCGCGCGGAATGTTCGGTGAAACGAGGGGAAGTGGGTGGGTGGGTGGGTTACACATCTGCGTGACTGTGTTAAACGCGATTCGCCGGCGGCGTAAATTTCACGCGCGACGCCTCGCTCCTCTTTCCGCCTTGGAGAGCGACGAACTACCGGAACAATTATTCAAACTATTACATTATCAAAGGCTACTACCCGCGTATTTTCCATTTTTCGAATTACGCTTTAAACGTAAGCGGCCTCTCTCGCTCCTGTGCCGTCGGCGCGGCGCAATAAATGCACCGAGAACAGTCTCATTCCGGCATGAATGCTAAAAGGGCATAAGGATAAAGGGAAGATCATAGAGGGTGAGAGAAGGGGGGAGGGAAGGGAGAACGGTCGGGGACGGCGGTAGGACCAAAGTGAATGAATTTATTCATACGAGACGTTGTAACACCGCTCCGTGGGCGGAATCCAATTTTGTTAGCCGTCCCCGCAGACAGAACGGGAACGGCTAATGCCCGTCACGGAGGGCATTTGCCGCGTTTTAAGCGGAATAGTTACGGCATTTAGCGACGACTCCCAAGTTTTTCAGCGAGTTCCTTTTCGCGCGCGCCTCACAAACCTCGCGATAGCGGCTCGTCTCTATTGACGTCAATTCTATCTTTTTCCCGCCGTCGCTGCTAAACGGGCGGCCTAGAGTCGAGTTCGATAACGACAGCGCGTTTATTCGCGGTAGTCATATTTCTCCTGATTTGCGCCGCATCCGGAACTACGGAACTAACGGGCATTTCCTTCCTCCCCTATCATCGGGACGGGCTTAACGACTTTGCCGGGAATTCGCGCCTCGTGTTTAGCGTAACGAGGCCCTGTCTGATTCTGACATTTTGTTTGGGCGCGCACACTCGTGTTCCGCCTACCTAACGTTCGCGAACCAGGGCAAGATAGACACACCGAGCATGTCAACAGCGAATGTGGGATATATTTGCTGCACTTAACCACTTAACCGCGCGGGCATGTATTCGCGTGACGTTAAGATGTTAACGCACATGTACAATTTATCCTGACGTTTAATACATACGGAATTATTACGACGTGTATTGTGCGCGCTGAGATAACAGACTTGAGATGACAGATTATTACCGAATAATTCTAGGTTCTACAATTTTTTTTTTTTCTTTCTTTTATTTTTTATAGTTACGTTACCGCTGAAAGACGACTCGATTTATTTGAGTCAATGTTGTATTGTAATCAAATTTTTTTAAATTCACAAAATTATGAGTATTCTAAATATGTATACATAAATAAATTAAAAAAATTTTTGTATGTGAATTCTCAGTTGATTCACATGTGAATAAAAATGAAGTATGTTAACAAGAAATTTGAAAATTTAAAATATATCTCTTAACTTTCTTTTTTTTTTTGTTTTTTTTGCAAGCGGGATGTTAATTAATCCAAATATAATAAATAACGAAAATTATTCTATCCGCAAAAACTTTGCAGCTAGAAAATATCGCTGAATATTTTTGTTGAGGAAAAAAAATTCTAGGCTCATCAAAGCTAACATTTTTTGATAAATTAAAAAAAAAAGTTATATTACAAGACAGAGAAGGATTAAAAATATTCAAACTCGAGTCCAAACTGTTATGCAATTATATGAATAATATTTTTTTGGAGTATGCAATCAATAGGATACGAAATTATTCGCCTCAATATATTTACGTAAATAAAAATAAAAAAATAATAAAATATTAAATAAAAAAATAACACGTAGAATTTTGTGCAATTATAACTTGAAAGGCGGAGATATATTTTATAAGATAGATAGCCGAGTCTACATTTAACGATTCGTTCGTTTCAGCGGCATCGTATTGATTCAGTCTGCACAGGAGTGCCTCGTGAATGTGATGCTATCTCGTTATAACCAGATGGAAACGAGTTCGCCGTCTCGTTCTATGAATAAAAAAAATATACTTACGATCAATTAAGCTAGGTTACCGAGCACGATCTCGAGCCAAGGTTGATACCAAGGTTAAAACACCACTTTACGAGCCTCCTATCTTAGCGGAGCGACCTCGTATTAAAAGTGTGGGATTTATCAATGGCATCAACTCCGACGCAATGTCGTTAGACCGACCATATCTCAAGACTGAAAGCGTACACGCGGAGACGGGCTGATAATTTCCGCGCTACGACGGCAAAGCTGATAAGCCGGTAATGAGCAAAGCGGATTCTGTATTGACTTAATAAGCTGTTCGTATAAACCATTGAGTTTATATCCGTGAATTAGGGATCATTACCAGGTTCGTGCGCTGGATACAATCGATCGAATTTGCATTTCGCGCCTATATTTTGTCGCGATATTAATATTGATGATCGTCGTAAATTCCCACCCTAGAATTCCATTTTTCTTTCCACGGACTTTCCCGTGATTCGTATATAATTTTATGACATAAATTTGAGACGTAGTGATCGCATTGTTAAGGGATTACCTATTATCGCTGTTTCGTGATGCCGATAATTTTTTTCTTTTTTTATTCGGCTCACGCCCTACCGCGGGAATAAATGTCAGGTGAACTTTTATTATTTTGTCAAATCTAATTGTTATTTTATTGTTTAAAATTAAAGTTTTCTTTTAATGAGAATGAAATTGTTACGAATATTTATTAGACGAATATAAACGAATATTATGTGACGAATTAAATAAACGATATTTTTTACGGACTTGGACTAATAAGATCGGAATTTAATGGAGAACGTCGACTATGCCGCAAGTGGCCGGGAAAGACGAATCGTCTCTCCACTTGCGAATTAAACTACTTTTCTACTTGCTCTACTGCTACTAATAAAAGCAACGAATGTACGAATTTATGTGTAATATGTTTTTAAATTATGTACTGATATTATTTATTTTAATTTAACATATATTAAAATACGATAACAGACTTTATATTAGATTGTATCGTAAATTCGTCGCTATTGTAAAAAAAATTTGTCACTCACATTCGATGATATGCGTTCGGAGTTCAGCTACGTTCCGTGATTGGATGATCTGATAGTCTGTAAAAGAAAAATAGGAAACCACAATGAAAAATATGCATACAATAATGATTATTGATTTAAATTATATATAAATTATAAAAAATTATATTTAAATTAAAAAAAAAAATAAATTATAAAAAGTCAAAAATTTTTTTAGTTTTATTTTATATAAGTAAGAAAGATATTTACCCAAACGTTGCTCCGACGATGCATGATGTCCATCCCGGACCAGCTCCTCCTCTCAGATCTCAGTTCTCGTCTCGACAGGTCACTCGCGACACTCGCGGATTCGCGCGCGGATTATAATTATTAATTAAAATCTATACGCCCGACCCAGGCGGCACTCCCGTTTATAAATTTCCTAAATAAATTTCGGACGCCCGATTACTTTGTGCAGTCTCGCGACGAACCCCGACCGCGGTTCGTTTAATTAATCAGCGACGGCGACGAAATACAATTTCTCCTGCGGATTTTTATCTAAGTAAAACAATGTGTTTTATTTAGATAAAATCCTAGGAGTGTAGAACTGTAAAAAAAAAACTATTAAATGCACATAGATATATACAATTGACATAGATATAAAAGCTGCTACGACTACTGCATGCTACTATCAATGACTAAATGATTTTACGCGAGGTGTCCGTTTTTCGCGAAAACCGGATTTACGCGAAGTATCCTATTATCGCGATTTTTTTTTTATAATTTCCCACCCGAAGTTTTTATAGGATAAGAAAAAAAATATCTGACTTACAGTACCTTGCGCTACAGCGGAGTTTAATCTGTAACAAATAAATATACAAATTCAATTATAGACATGTGGAAAATATTTAGTCTTATAAAAAAAAAATTTTTCCGCGTTTTAAAATAATTTAACAATTGAATAATTAAATATTAAGTGTTTTAATATTGAAGGAACAAATTAATTTTAACGTTTATTACTTTTTAAGTAAAGAGAAAATAAATCTTACCCAGGGATTTACTCCGCCGATGCATGATGCCTTTCCGAGGCCTCCTCCTCCTCTCAGAATTGGAAGGTTGATGATCTGTAACAAATAAAAATAAAATTTTTATGTAGATATGCTAAAAGAAATTTTCACGATTAAAAAAAAAATTTCTACGCATGTTTAATTAGTTTATTAAATAAATAACTTAAAATAATTTTTATTTAATTGAAAACGGCAAAGTCATTAATTTTTTTTATTAAAGAAAAAAATGATCTTTACCTTAGGGTTGGTCCTCCGATGTATGATGCCTTTCCGAGGCCTCCTCCTCCTCTCAGGATGTAGAGCCGGTCTTCCTTCGGTACAGGATACTCGCGAATAATTCGAATAAACTACGATCGCGCGATTTCGTACAGTACTCGCAGAAAAAAAACCGACGCCGGCGGTTTATTTTTTACTGTAATAATAACGACGGCGAGGATGCGCAGCCAATTATCAAATGCGTAGCCCATTAATTGCGTTGAGATTGCTTTCTTCTTGGCCCAGATTGTCGGATGCTGAACCGAACGAGCACGTTTGCTTATTCTCGCGCTTCGAATCGCCTTATCTGAAACAGATAAAAATTTTTTTTTGGTTACAATTAAGTATATACGTATTATAAAAATATATTTATACGTATCCTACGCGTGACGAATATTCCGCGCGATTTACGACCCGCTATTTACGTCGCGTCAGCTATTTCGTGCAGGGCAATGACCTGACGCCGCGCGCGCGAGTTACGTACACCACTGAGAAACTTGTCGTAGGTCGCGCGGTCCGAAAGTAGGACACTAGAACGTCAGCTGACGCGTGGCCGATTTCTGCGGGACCGTGCATCGCGCGCGTGAGCATACGTACGCCAGCCACCGCGCTGGCGAATTAATTTCGAACACTCAATTAAAAAATTAAAGCGCTAAACTATTTTTATTATTAACAATCGCTTGGACATATCTCATTAAACAAATCGTTAATCAAGAACAATTATACAGGCCCACGAATAAATTATCCTGCTGGCGATGTGTCGTTCTAACGAGACAGATCGCCGGCACAGGACACTTTTTTTTTGTGAGTGTGTAATTGTGTAATTGTTCTTGATTATCGATTTGATTAATGAGGTATATTAAATCTTTTTTAAATATTTTATCAATTGATATATTAAACAGAAATAGATGAAACGTACGCTTTATTTCTTTTTTTGTTGAAAATATCTCGGTCGTTAGGTATATGTGCCGTGAATATAAATTCCCGAAATAAAATATTAAACAATTTCATGCGCATGTCTTTTTTTTTTTATTTTATTTTAACAGAGATGGATTTTATAGAAATCATAATACGCTTTTATAATTTTACGCCAGCTATAACCAATCTCAACTCTCCAACACGACGCAGACAAATGTTAGGTGGTCAAATTATAATATATAACTTGCATAAAATATATGCTATAAAAATAAATATTAATTTCCTTTTTTTTTTAACATCTTCCTCATCGGCGATATTTAATCGGGGTTTAATGACAAGGCTTGCTTAACCGCGAGCCACGTCGGAAATAAAAAATTAATAATAAAATTAAATAATTGTACTTTTATTTTGTAAATTTTTATACTCGTTATATTTATGCCGTACAATCGTAATAAGAAACTCTTAGCAGCTTTGTGCCGCGAGCTATTTTATTCCCTCGCAATAAGCGGCAAAAATTCTGCGGCCTTCATTACTATAATAAAGAAGAGAAGCTTGATGGAATTATTTCAAGGTTTCGCTAAAAAGCATTGTGAGAACTATAATAATTCGTGTATGAAAATGAAACCAAACATATCGCTTATATTTGCTGACGTATTTTATAAAATCGTTATTGTATTAAAAAAAGGAAAAAAAAAAGAAGAAAAAGAAAAAAGAAAAAACCTTCAATTCAGTTATAAATCGTTGCTACATAGAAGCGTTCCAACTACGCGTCGCCGTGCTCGATATTTCGCCACTAACGTTTCACATCTGATAATTTCGACGCTCGTAACATTTTTCCGGAGAAAATTCTCTTCCTCTCCAATTTCCGAAGACTTCAGCTCACGTCCGCAATTTCGCGAGCGTATTATATTAATTCCGGTCGGAGTACTTCGCGGGCGCCATCGACGAATTAGATTAAAGAGGCGCACGCGGCCGCTATTTATCATCTCGCGCGATAACAGAGTTATTATTATCCAATTAGGCCGGTACAAGAGCACCGCGAGACCGCCTCGCTGCTTTCGCCGGCGAAATTGTAAACAAACGCGACTACAGGGGTGGCTATCACAATTTATTCAGGCTAACGAGCCGAAGGAAAATTCGGCGACGTCGAGGCCGCCTCGTGCGGCGCTTTATCGTCGTTTCGGTTGCTATTAATGGCCGTGGATGTACCTTATCTTGCGGCGAGCATGCAAGCGGGAAGAATGCCGCTCCTCGCGAACGATAGCCGTGGATAACGATAAAGCCGGATACACACCTGGCTTGATGGAAAAAAAAGAAAGAAAAAAAAAAAAAAAAAACAGAGTGCGACTGACGCGGCGACAGAAATCAATTTCCCATCGCGCCGCTTCGCTGCGAAAAAATGCACCCGCATCCGTCCGGACGCGCGAAGCTTTATTAAAAAGTTAATTGCGGTAGACGTGAGATATATACCGCGATGCATTCCGCGCCGTTGGACACTTCGTAGAAATGCAGTCGATAAAACGCACACGAGCGTATCGGTTTTATGATACTCTGAAACACGGTGTTTGGAGAGCGCAGCTCAAGCCAGACCGGAGGACCCACTCCCCCCTCCCTCCCCCTTTCCTCCTTCTCTCTCCGTCGAAGAAAAGACGACGCTTTCGGAATTTTCACGCAAGTAAAGTATTTATTCTGACTTCGAAAGGTCCTTCGGCTAAGCTGCTTCCCAAACGTCATGTTTATTTTTATCTCCTGCTCGAACAAGCAGATCTTTAATATACTTTCGTCCGCCCACGGACGAAAATACAAGTCTCCTGCGGTGGAGATACAAAATTTCAAGGAGCAATATCGCCTTAGCGTCCGACAGTCGAAAATAATATGGAAAGCGAATCGCCATGTTTAAAGCTAAGTCGGGACTCCACGCGGCTGATTATTCGCATTATATTTCTCGCCCACTTTTAATCCTCGAGCAATCGGAACGAGGCTCGGGGGTTAATTGCATTTTATTCCTCGTTATTGTTACATGCTAATTTTCCGCGGTCTCACGTTAAATCACGATGTACGAAGCGGGGGAGTAAATATCAAATTGTTTGCTCAAGATGAAAGTATGATACTGAAATAATTTTCGGGAGAATTTCATCCTCTCGCGGCCACTCACCCCTCTTGTCTTCTCATAATCGTGTTATCGGTTCTTCTTTTATCCGAGGTTTCATCCTGGCTTTTGCTACCCTTCTCCTCGCTTACGTCGCGAGCTACCTACGATGTGAAAGCCGCGTAACGTGCGCGTGATGATCGGATCGACCCCTTCGCGTGACCGCGTGGGAAGGACAGCCGTCGTATTTTCAGGCCAGAGTGTGCAACCCCTTCGTGCCGAGGCGTACGCTAAAGTTATTCGACTGGCACGATATTAATTAGTCTCCGTCTTGCGCGAGAAACGACCGACCCGGGCGAATCTCGCGCTCGCGCGTGCTTGAAATTCAATCGCTCGCGCCAGCGGCCGCTACTCGTGGGGAGGGGTGGGGGGAAAGGGGGTGGAATAATAATTATCACGGCAGTTAACCCCGTTTCCACGAGTCTTCGATCACAGCAGACGCTCGTCGTCAGAGTAGCTCTCGCGCCAGCAATTCCCTTCTCGGCCCTGTAATTAATTCCGCGCCGCACTGTGTCACAATACACGACGCAACGAAAGTTGTGGGCGGATTTATTTTAACCAAATTGCACAAGGGGAAAGAGAGACGAAGACAGACGGCGCGCGAGAGAGAGACAGAATCGTATCGAGAGAAACACCCCGGCTCTCTCAGTTGATACTCGCATGACCGGTCGACGGTGGATTCTAATTGTCCTTTAGCCCCCGTGTTCCGGACGCAATTTAACCCGCCTCCAGCTTTGACCCTGTTATTTCGATAAAATTATGCGTTTTGGACGCTGAGCGCATCCCGCTACCGTCCGGTAATTCTCGAGATAATCATATAGCAGTAGAACTTCAACTAAATGACCAGTGACGTGACTAGGCAAGGGGTAGCGTAAACGCGAGATCAGTAAAATTTACCTCTAGCATTGATTTACATAGGATATTCGCCGGCGTATCGTAACTCCTCGCTCGAATATACTTAAATTATCCGTAGGCTCGTAACGACGGGAATATATTTGCGAAAGATGCGGTTGGATACGGCGCGCGGTGGATTTATAGTAACGTTCCGAATAACCCTCGGTTCACACACAACTAATTACGACTGTGCAAATGCCTGAGTGTTATCCATCGCGCGATGTCGACAACGTTAAAAACAGATGGTGTTATTGAAAACGGTTTTTTTTCTTTTTTTTTCCCTTTTTTTTTTTTTTTTAACCGCGCCCCCAATTTCTTCTTCATCATACCTGTCTATCTGCCAAGCAGTTGTTAGGATAATTGCATAAAATTATCACACGAGTTATTTTTACGCATACTATTTTAATACTCGTATAATATGCCCGGTTGTACGCGACACATTTCCATATTCATTTCCATATATATGGCATATTTCTGTATTCAAGAATTTGTTCAGTAGGCCTTTCTTCGAGATCTTTACGAGGCGCGATATATTTTTCTTTATTTAAATCGGTCGGAAATTGAATTTCATCAATAACGCCGGCTCCCGCCCGGCTTCAATTTCTGATTAAAAATTAAATATTCTCGATCGTATTATGTCGCATATTTTCTAAGGGGGAGGGGCCACGGCTCAATACCAGGTGGCCGTTCCGATCGGCCGCGCCGTAGAAGAATAAATACGCGCAGATTGCGACGAAGAAATCCATGCAATTACGCCGCGTTGCGCTTAGCGGCGCTATCGGAAATCCCGATAAACCGCAATCAGGGGTGAACGCTGTGATTAAAGCCCCGTGACGGTAATGGCGCCGATATAGCGCCGTATATAAATAGAATCCGACGCTGAATCGTTAATGGTGGCAATTCGTGTGTTCCGGGGAGTGGCGTTTGCAACAATATTTATGAATAGCGGCCGGTTAAAACCGCGTATAACAGATAACTTGGATAAATATTTGCGCCGAATCTGAAAATCGTGATAATTCGAAATGTCTCGCCGCGACACGCTGCTCATGCAAAACGGGAGGGAGAGAGAGAGAGAGAGTGAGCGCGGCGCGTAAACGCCCGTTTATAGAAGTCATTAAATTAATGCGCGGACGATGCGTCAACTTTCTAAATTCCGGCAATAAATAATTTAAATAACTAGTCCCAGAGAGTTTGGGGGACCTCCTCCTGATATTTAATACCAGCTCGTAAATCTTGCAGCTCAATATCGAAGGACGTCGAAGGCAGTTCGAGAAATGAAGTTACTCGGTTTCGGAATGTTCCCAGAACCGGCCGATAAAATCCGTGGAATTTGCTTTACGGGGGACATTCGATGTTCTCCCTCCCACCCGACCCCTCCCTTTGTCTTAAACATTGCACCGTTACCTGCAATGTGAGTTTCTAAAGGCGGGGTTTTTCAAAGAATTCCTTGGGCGGTATTGAAAGAGACGTCGCGGAAACGAAGGAGGTATAAGAGAAAGAGAGAGAGAGACGTTGGCGGAGAGCGGAGAAAGCGTGTAAAGACGGAACACGGTAAAGTCAGGCAGTCGAACCGCGCCGCCTTACAAAATAATGCGCCGGTGGATCTGCGCCGCGACGGTGCAATTAATTAAGATAATTTATGAGTGCAGCCAAGTCGTAGTGGCGCAGCGGTTAATGTTTATCGCTTACGACGCTCGTATCGGCAGCATAATTTATCTCCGACCGGCCACCGCGTCGCTCGCACGATTTACTGCCACACGCTCGCTAATTTATTTCGAAAATAATAATCGTTCGGTGGCAGATGGTAATGGCAATTTAAAAATTTTTTTATTTTTTTATTTTATTTTTCCCTCCCTCGTGTTGCATCGGAATAACGCCGCGCAATCGTCACGCGTCTAAAATTCGCCGCGTACCGGGACCGGCCAACCGGTGCCGTGAGATCGGACGCAATACGCGAAAATTGCCTCTGCTTAGCGCCACTAATCTGACGATACTATCGGTGTTTAACCGCGTATACAGGTGGCCGGCACGGTGCATGGGACAATAAAATTTCTGATAAAATAGCCAATGCGATACCGAAGAGGGGTAACAGGTGCGGTCATTAACACCAACTGTAAACATTTAATCAGGCAACACTTGGTCGCTTTAATCTTCGGAGGGCGGCCGGCGGTAGGTTAAAATATTAACCGAAGAGGAAAATGACGTTCAAGCGCCGCGGGCGCAATCGCGGCTACTCGATGGGAAAAAATTAATTAATCGTTGCATTTTTTTAATCGCCGGCGAAAGCGCGGATGCCCAACGGCATTTAACGGCTGATTAATGCCGGGTGCTCTAATTCTCGCAATCACGGCCGCTCCGCGTCGCGTCTCGAGGAGCGTTGAATTAAATTGGTCTACTTGTTTCTTATTGCGATTCGCCGTCCGCCCGAGACGAATCGTCGCCGCGCAACGGTGGAAAGAAATTGTTTCTCGTTTTAAATTTAGAATTCGGGAATTGCCGGAACTTCAAAGAGGGGCCCCCTTAATTGCGAACACGAAATAAGCAAGAAAAAAAAAAAGGGAAAAAAACAAAATTAAGTCCTCCGTCCTTTCCCAACCCTCTCCTCCCAAACCTTCCGTCAACCCTCCGGGACCGAGACGAGAACGCGGCCCCGAGAAGTTCGAGAACACTCGTTTGACACCTGAGAACTTCGTTGCGGCGGGACGCGGTCTGCAAACGCGCCCACACGTACGAGGCACCGCCGCCGCACGCTATTTTCCCCCTTCGCGCAATCAAATACTTCCGCGGATGAATATTCACGCGTTACCGTCGGGCAGCTGTACCAACTAAAAGTTAAAGCCAATTCAGAAACCGGAAAAGTAAAACGACCAGCGTACACGGGGGGACGAGGCGGCCTTGCCGCGCGCGAGGGCGACGCGCGTCCGGATAAAATTTACCCTTCCCGTTATCCACTTCGTGCGCGCATACTAAACTGCACACGTTGCCCCGGCGCACCGGTGGCAAAAGGTGCGTTTCTCTTTCCCGCCCGCCGCCTCTTTCTCTCGCACTTTATTGCCGCCCGCGGCCGTTTAGCGCAATAAATTAGACGCGGCGACGGTAAGCGCCGTGTTATACTGACGATCAAAGGTAATTTGATTTATGTATCTCACCCCCCGCTGTGCGAGAGAGCGGAGAGATACAGCGGCGCCTTGGAGGTTCGACTTCCCTAAAACACGGCGGATCCGCGCGGCGCGTTGCGACCGCGCGTGCGGATGCACGTACACGTATATACATATATATATATATATATATAGTATATATACCGGCACACCTAGAAACTCCGTGTAATTAACGTAAAGACGCGCACGGTTGCCCGAAGTTCCTGCCACATCGACCGTATAACGTGACGTTATAATAGAAACCGTAGACACGCCGTCTCAGACATAGGTCAAATAACGAGAATCACGGGACCGTTTCAGACGTCGTGCGCAAGTTTCCGCAAGTCTCGGCACTAAACCTACGAATTTCCGCGACGCCATTGAATGCACGTCTGAACGATGATGCGATGTGCGAGGAGTAGGGAATTCCATAAGGATGATCAAACGATTTTCCCTCCCGAAAGAAAATGCTGCGCCGCGCTGGCTGCAGATATTTTGCTTCAAGATATTTTATTAGAGACGCGGAGAGACCGATAGTTCGCAAGTCTCGTTCAAAAGTTACGTGTATACCCGAGTGGAAATTGATTTTCATCGTTGTCTGATAATTAGCTAGCCTGTTCGCGGTTCATCTCGCGGCTTTCTAGCAAGACAGCCAGCAACGTAACACTCAAAACGTACTTGATACTAAATAATTATTTCTAGTTAATTACGAGCCAGCAGAAAAGCTGGATATCTAAACATTTTTCGCCGCGTACTAGTCTACTGTTGTGTTTTGATCTTACGCAACGCTCGATTGCCGCATTCACAGAGCTAAACAATTTTTGCTGACGCGGAAGTGTGAATGCGTGCGTGTGTTTATATCTGGTCGGCACCTTGCGCTCGGAATTCGCAAGGTGGAGGACGCGCGGGCGGTGGGCGGCATGAACCGGTTCGCCCAGCGAATTCGGCAGTCGAACTCTGCGTATGGTCAAGCACACGACAGTAAACAAGTACGCGGAGAAAAAAGTTTAGATATCTATTTAGGTACACGCCGGACAAAACTATGCGACCTAGACAGACTTTTTTTTTTTCTTTAAATGATAATTTTATTTTTTGAATATAATGACTAAATAATGAATGCTTTCTTATAATTTATAGCTAGTACCAAACTAGTTGCTTGTTAAGAAATATAATTAATCTGCGCGATAATTACAAGCTACGAAATCAGATTTGCTGGATAAATTTCCACTCGAGTATACGCGCTAGTTACATTATTCTTGTGCGACTACGTTACTTCTATATGTTCGATTTATGAGCACTTGATAATTAATTGGGAAAGCTAGTTCGCGCTAAGCGATAATTTTATTTGTCAAGCATGATACGATTTTTCGCTGTAATTTAATGAAGCTTCGTTATCTACAGTTTTAATAGAAAATTAAAATTTTACAACTTGTCCTCTTTTTTTTTTTTTTTTAATGTGATATACTTTGTTTTAATATTATTATTTTTATCGCGGTAATTATATGTAGAATTAGTTGAACGTATTCGCACAAATTATTAAGTATTGATAAATATTCATATATAATTTTATTTATTAACCCGGATGGCATAACGCTGGCGTTATAAAATATTTTTCACTTACTGATTCTCGATGCGCAGCGGCGGAGTTAGATATTTACAGCAACGCAGGTAGAACGACACTGAAACATAAAAATGAAAAATAAATTGTAGAGATATTTAGAGTAACATATAATTATTAAAAAAAAAATTATACGCGACTGTATTTAATTTTTAAATTAAACGATAAAATATTAAGTTGTTTAATAACGAAATAAAATTTCTAATAAATTAAACTTGTTTAAAATATAAAATTGTTTTCTTTATTAATTTTTTTAAAAATAAAATAGCGATGGAAATATATATTTGAAGCAAATAAAATAGTTATGCTCACCGAAACGTTGCTCCGCCGAAGCAGGATACCCTTTCCTGGGCCTGCTCCTCCTCTCAGTTTGGGCACAACTTCCTTCATTGCACAAGAAACTCGCAAATATCCCGACCGAGAATTTTACGATCGCGAGAAATTAATGACCGATTACTGTGGCGGTTCGCGCGATACTTTGCGGCACACGCGATTATTAAAAGTCGCGTTACAAAATTACTCGCGCCTGGTTACATCGACAGAACTCGCGAAACGGCCGACGAACCGGGACGCGGTGCGTTTATTAATCGTCAAGGACAACGGCACCTTTGCTTCCCTTGATCCTCCATCTGAAACAGAAAGCATACTTTGGTTAGAAGCGTCGTCGAACGACTCGATGATCGATGAATATATTATTTCCCGTCGCGTTCTGATTTACGTTACCTGTGTGTCTCAATCTTTGTTTCCTCCTCTTGTTCGTCTCGAGTTGCGTTGGCGTTCTTTTCCCGGATGCGATTCGGCCAGCGTCGAGTACCCAGCTCTGCTAATTACGCGTCTTGAACATTGTCATGAAGTACACTCGTAATGGTAGACACGTACTCTCGTCGCCATGGTCTCTGGGTAAGGTGATCATGTACGCAGCCATGTTTATTCCGCGCGACCTCTGTCTCTTTCTTGCGCCGAGGCGACCGCGCGCCCTGCCTCTCTTGCGCACTTCTATGCATTAAATCGTAACCTTGCAAACCTTGCTTTAAACATTTTCCGCGCGTGTTCTCCTTGATCGGAGCATTCGTCAGGAATGCTGGACCGCGTCAGGATAGATCACCTTATCGGCGAACTCGCGTATCACTGCTGATAACGATGGAACGTTCTCGCTACGTAGCACGTGCTCCGCGACCGAAAGTCGTATTAAATTCACGCAATACGCACTTGTATCGTTCCTCGGGGAAGGAGAATCCCGTCAGGATGCACCTCGGTATCGGCGAACTCGCGTATCACTGCTGATAATGATGGAACGTTCTCGCAACGTGGCACGTGCTCCGCGACCGGAAGTCGTAATAAGTCCACGCAATACGCACTTGTATCGTTCCTCGAGGAAGTGTCCGATGCATCCTGATGCTTCCTGATTCATCTCGGTATTACCAAACTCACGTATCACTGCTCAGAAGAAGGAAAAGTCTCGTCAATCCGGAGCGCCGAGGTTCCGCGTGCGCAGCTAGTGAGAGAGTGAGCGGAGTGAGTCCCCGCGCTACCCCCACTTTTTCCCCCAGTCTATCCCCACTTCGCGCTCTCTACCACGGAATATTATATTCGAATATAATATTACATCGAATGTAATGTTCGAATATAATATTATATTGAATATAATATTCGAATATAATATTATATCGAATATAATGTTCGAATATAATATTACATCGAATGTAATGTTCGAATATAATATTATATTGAATATAATATTCGAATATAATATTATATCGAATATAATGTTCGAATATAATGTTCGAATATAATATTCGAATATTAACTAATTCATTACGAAATAATAATTGGCGGATACGTCGCGGTATTAATTATTTATATAAATTATTTATCGTGCTCCACGTTATTAATTCAACGGAATAAATATAATTAAACTGGGGGATCTCAATAAAAGCGTCTTCTTTATTCCACGGGTCTAAAGCAAACGCGCGTTCATAATATCGTCAATATAGTATATTGCGAGAGCATAATATCGCGAGCGGGCGGCCTGTGCCACAGTCGAACAATACCGAATTGAGATACGCGATCTCGTACGATCCCGGTACGGCGGATTTTTCATTACGTCCGTCTCTCCCCCTCCGTTTTTTAATTAATACGATTCGAGGCAGGAATGCGACGCGGCGCGGCGCCCGCGCGACTTTGTCCACGCGAGCGCGCAGCGATCTGCATAGAATTCCGGCCCTTTTAAAATCTGCATCGTTAATTTCCGTCAGGACATCTGACGCGCACAAAAATGTGCCACGTGCATATGACAAGCGTCTAACGATTCTTTATCCGTATCCGGGTGTAACAGGGGGGGGAGAGGGGGAGGATAGGGAGGGCCGGGGGTATAACGCGCGAATTTCCACTTCGGCCGGGGACGGCGCGATCGCCGGGAAATTCCGCTTGCTATTTGTTAACATCTTTTCAAGATTAAATTTTAATCCCACACGGCGAATTGGCTTAAGTGAAATCTCCTTAGTGTGTAGCTCCGGTACGGAACTGGATTTAAATCGTTTCACGCTACGCTGCCAGATTAGGTTGCTCCCGAGAGCACAGCTGGAATTGATATTTTCAGTACCGTGACCGTCGCCCGAGGGAAACTATTAAATGCACGCTCGTTTCCTTTAAAGTGCGTATGCATTCGCAACGTAGATAAGTAGCTCGTCTATATCCGCCTTCGTTTCCTCTCTCTTCGTAAGTGCTGTCTATTGTTCAAGCCGTCTAAGGCGTTGTCCCGGAAAACTCGTAAAATGTAATTAACGCTTCTTCGGAAAAAAAAAAGAAAAAGAAAAATTACACTTGGGAAAAAGCGGGAAATAAAGAATTCGTTTCTTTACGTCTCTATTTCTTTGAACGCAGGATGCCCAACTTTTGCCATTAAATCAACTGTTAACGACAGATTCGTTAAGAAACTTGGCGTCAACTTTCCCGTCTTTGCAATTAGGCCCTCCATCAAATTTTCCGCGTTAATTAAACATTGAATTCAAATTTCCAATCAAGTCGAAGGCCCTGATTCGAGAAATCAATCGCGAATTCTGAACTGGGCAGAATTAAACACAAGTGTCCTTTTCTCTACCTTGAAAATTATTTTGTAACGAAAGAAAAAAAAAAAAGCATAGAGAGGGTATCGCGTCGGCGAATTTAAAACATAATTAAAGAGCGGAAATGTAATTTATATTAGATTTAAAATAAATAAAGGATATTTTTCCTTTGAAACACGAATCATAATTCTAGACAAAATAATACCCCTCTACGCAGTAAATATATAGTCGAATTAATGGAGACGTTCTACAAGTTGGGCCGTAATTGCATAAACCATTAAAAACTAATTCCTTCAGTAAAATCGCGCGGTGCACAACAATCACGTGGCAGTCAACGCCCGTAATGTTCACTACAATATTCACGAATACAAAGTGCACTTAGCAGAGCTAACGGTAACCTGCAACGCATTTACGACCGGAGCGTGAGGTTCAAAGAGTCGAATTACAGAAATGCATTTAACCAGAAACGTTAGGCGGGGACAACGCACAAATCGTAACGTTTTACACGACAATTTCGGGATTAGGTAGCACCTTGGGGTTTTAGAGTCCGTCCGAATGGCGGTTTCTCCCCGCAATGGTCTACGTCCGACCTCGTCGCGTCCGACGATAAAAGAGGAGAAGGCCACCGTTTATTACGTCTCCCCCGTCAGTCATTATCCTCGCAACTCCTCCACGATATTGCGCTCCGGAACGGAACGACACGACGGTGCCCGGATGGCGTAATCCGTGAATGCGAAGTAATCAGCGGCCGTTTGCGCGCGGCATAATTGCCAGCCGCGTCTATTATGTGTCTCTGTACGCGCGGCCGACTGAAAACTCGCCGAATGCATTTCTGAATACGAAATTGTCCGGGTCCAGTCCGCCGACTGAAACGCGGTTCTAACGCTGGATATTTCGCACCGCCGCCTGCCTTATCGCGCGTGTAAATTGCCGACTAGCGCGATCGTTTCTTAACCAAAAAAATAAATAAAATAAAATAAAATAAAAAGGAAACAAAAATCCTACCCGGAAAGCATTCTCTTGTTTTTATCCACCGTGAAGATCATTTACGGGACCCCCGAAGAATTCCAAGGAAACTGCGCGCGCGTCTTCTTGCTAGCGGAAATATTGTCTGCCGGGTCACTCTGTGATCTGAAGTCTCCACCGTCCGGTCTTTGTGTCCAAGGGCGCTTCAAAGTGTAAAATTAAAGTGAATTCTTTGCTGTCTTCCCTAGCTTGGAACAAAGAAACAATTTTCGCACCCTGCCTCCGGCTTTCCTTTACGATGCTCAAGCGCCTCTCTCGCGAGAGTCCCGTGTGTCGTCAGACGAGCTACTGAAATATTACGACACAATATCGATCACGTGCGCCATACGCCACGATAAAGGAAAACCATTTTTCGCGAATTTCGTGTATAAACCATAGGGGCGCATCGTATTTTAATAGCCGCCTCTCAATTTAACTTGCGCCTGATTATTAAATAAATAATCAATCGTTGTCTCTCGATAACGATGAATTAACGGGACGATTAAATGGAAAATGTGATTTCGTTGATAACGAAAAAGTATTGGGTATTTAATCTCCGTGGAGCAGTTCGCACGCGTAAATATTAATATGACTTTTTCAGACACTGTTTTTTTTTTTTTTTCAGAGACCGCGTTCGTTGTATTATTAACGCCGTTTCTCTTCCTTTTTTTCCTATTTATTTCTTACTAAAACTCATTTTATTATTATTAAAACACGAGTAGAGTTCATAAAACCTTCGCGAACGCCGCTCAGCTCGCGCGCGAGGCTATTATACTTGAGCGATATTAATCCTCTTATTTTTAAACTCGTCCTATTAAAAGGCACGGAAGTTTCTTCCTTTCTGAAGTTAAGGTCAATTCTTATCAGCGGAGAATAAGAAATCCACCTTTTTAATGAACCTGTTAGATTATTACTGTTACGTTGTTACATTATTACGTTATTAATCTCGTTCGAAACAAGATGACGCCGTTCTTATAAAAATCTTATTTTACATTTTATCGTCGTCCAAAGTTGAAAGCGATTTTCCCAACCTCTATCGGGAGCTGGTTAAGGATCAAAGCACGTCCCCCAATATTGAGTTCATTTTCCGAGACTATAAAGGCAAGCAGCATATCGATCTCTAGACCCGGGACATGCTATTTATCAATTTTATATTTCTTATTTTACCTTTCGCTACACGACGTCCTATCTTTCTTTATTTTTGTTTTGCCATTGGGTTCTGGAGATTTTTTTTTTAATTTTTTTTTTCTTTTTTTTTTAATGAAATAACGTATACATGTAACATGCTGTGCATAACTGTACACCGCCGCATCGGTAAACCTATCCATTGAACGTCATGACCGCATTTGAATCATTAATTAAACATGTTCTCCTCCCGATCGCCATTCATCTACTCTCGAAATTAATTTCGTCCGTCGATCTTTCGTAGACCCATCCGGGAAACTCCGCTCTTGTTTGTACGCCACTTCTATCTGCGATTCCATTCGTCCGTTATAAAACGCTGTGTACTTTGTGCTCGACTCCGCTACAGAGCAAGCAAAGAAGCAATTCAGAAAGTAACTAACATTTGAATTCGAATTTTACGGGGAACCACGGCCGTGTGCGGCGGCTGCGGCTCGTTGGAGAAATCGTCGGAGAAATTGGCTGGACCATCGCGCATTTGACGCATATAATTACGAAATTCCGGGCATGCATTTGCATAAGCTGTAAATTGGACATGGAAATTGCATGGTGTTTAGTCAACCGTTCATGTATTCAATCGCGCCGGGGCCGGTGGCGCCGGCATTCGTTTATAAGCCAACCAACGTCGGTCAACAATCATTCCCCGAAAGTTCAAACACATGTGTAACGCTTCCGATGAGCGTTTGTAAAATTTATTTTCCCCGAAACCCGCACGACGCACCGCCGTCGGAGCCAGGCACCTCTCATTAAACGCAGCCCACATGCCGTCGAATATGCATATGCGCCGCATCAGACACGCATCGCTGCGCCGCGCGGCTCGTAATTAGAGAAAATTAAATCTATGTATCAAGCTCCCTGAAAACTCTTGTACAAACCACGTCTTTTTTGGTTGAAACCAATTTTCGCCACGCGCAGATTGCGCCCGCCGACCGTCTGCGTTTTCCGCCGCGTATCACGCGTGCTCTCTCCTCCGCTTTCCCAGCTCCCTCCCTCCTCCGCCCCCCCCCCTGCCCACTGTTCTCTATTGGCCGAGCTTCATGAAGCTTTAATATTTTTTACACCCCGCGCGTTTCCGTCAAAGGATATTTCACTGTAGTCGCCGGCAAATATTTATTGCGTATCCGCTTTTGCACGGGGATAATTTCATAATGCATTACTCGTTGGGGGCCGCCGTGAAGCTCTTTGATGCGAGGCCAAAAGTAGAAGGAAATCCACTTGAAAAACTTTATACTTCGCTCCGCCGGCATCCGAAACTTGAGAAATCCTTCAGACAGCTCGCGGAAAACTCGAGAGGCGGCGAGAGGGAACCCGGTGTGCATCGCGATCGATATCGCGATTCAGCGCGCTCCCGCAGAGAGAAGTCCAGGTTGACGCCTAACTTCGTTTGCACAGATGAAGACAGTCAAAGCATCCGTCTCGAGATAAGGCGGAAACGAAGTTTACTTCTTTCACGCCTGAAGCCTTTTTTAAGTGTCCGGACGCGATCGCGGAAAAATGATCTGTTTCGCTCGCCGTCCGGTAATATCGGGAGACGGGCGCGTTATTAGAAACCCGGGGGATTCGCGCGCGATTAATCAGACGTCATTAAAAAGTAAGCTCCCGACGACAATCATATTTCGATGCGAGTATAATAATAACACGAGTATTCGCCGTCGGTCTCGAAAGGGGATGGGAATTGCGCCATTAGATAATCCCATTAAAAGACAGTCCTTCCTCCCCCTTCCTCCTCCTCCTCCTCCTCCCCCCCGATCTCGTTACGGTGTATTTCCTAATGAATTTTCTTTCTTCTTTAATTCCCGTGTTCCTTAATCCCCGTACGGGGATCGCTATTTGATCTTAATGGCTCGCCGATCGAATTTAGTTAGTTACACAAATACGCGCCGCGCGCGTTAACGTTGTAATTTCTCTTCCGTCTCCCGTTACGGTCCTCCCCTGACGAGAATGAAGAATACGGAATATATGATTGCCTTAAGACGTGTTTCGCGCAGCGGGCGGTCTTATTGAGTAACAAGTGTAAGTCCTTGTAAGACCTTGTTTACGGCGTCACCGAGCGATTTTTCTGCCAGAGATAAATGGCTACAAGCACGATAAAGGATGTAATAATTTTTATTGATATATCCACCGCTTGTTTCAATCATGCGCATCAATTTCACATTTCATAAGATATAAATAGAGTTGAATGTGAAAAATACATCATTTTTACCTCGGTACATATATCCCGACATATGTATCCTTTCTCTAAAAAAGAGAAATTAATTTCTACGTTCTTCAATACGTAAAATATACATTTATGCCGGATTTACGTTGAGATTTTAGCCTTGTTCGTCTTCGTACCACCGTTCGATATATTACCTCCGAATAAATCATCTGAACAAATGTCAGACAAAAAGAAAAATTAACTTATTAACATATATGTAAATTACGATACTGTATTCATCGTGAATAAAAAAAATGCAGAAATACCAAAGAGTCTTTGAATATATTCAGTTCATTTTCGTATTCTAATTGCGACGCGAACGTACAAGCGTGAGGCACTGGAGAGGGAAAGAGAGAGTGATAAGATTAAAGAGATATATCGCTATTGTTTGACACATATTTGGCGCACTTGAAGCAGTAATTACACGATGTAATTACAGTGTATTGCATTTTGAATGCGGTTACAGGCCGAGCTCTCCGCAATTGCAATAACAGTCAATGCGAGGCGTATTTCATATTGCGTTCTCGACGTGCGGTGGCATATAACTAGCGGCCGCACCTTGTCTAAATGAATTTGCATAGACGGTTGAACAGTCTGCGCCAAATTTGCAACTCGCTCGCTTTGATATTCGTTAGCCGTGTAGCTTTCACGTCGGGACAAACGCCTCCCCTCCCGAAATTCTACGCTAACCGTATTCTAAAAAGAAAGCCCACAGGTAGTTACCCCATTTAGACCGAGTAATTCTGAAGCGATAAATTATCCTCATATTTACACTTTTCGATCAAGACAATTTAGAGCGCAATTACTTTACTATGCAATTACAAACTGCTAACTATATTGATCACGGGGGGAGTAAGCGTGTGTGCGCGCGCTCCATACATATACGTGTTTGGCTTTAAATGACGTACGCGCCGTAATTAGGTGTCACGTTTAAGATTATTGTGCACGATGAAGTTTCTAATTTATCAGCCTTAAATTGTTATTAAGCAGTTACACGCGGACGCGGCGCGTTAACTATCTTCGTAGTTTTATTAACAGGGGGGAGGGGGGAGGGTAGAGGGAGAGCGTGCGGGAGGACGCGAGAGGACGGAAGTAAAGTCCTGGCCCTGGTACTAACTCTCGCACCTTACGCGAAACTCACGCCCCGGGTATTAAACCGTGTACGGGCAACACACAGGGATATCCGCGAACTTCGTCTAAATTAATTTTCATAGGCGGCTGAACATCTCAATTTGTGCCGAATCTGCAAGTTGCCTCCCTTGATGTTGCTAGTTCGAATAGATCGCGCCCGCGCGCGCCCGGACAGAACCGTTCAAGGCCCTTCAAGTTCCGGCCCTTTAATAACTCACCGGCAATATTACGGCTCGTCGAGCTTCGCGACACGTCGCAGATAAATTGCATCGTTTAGCGGACACGCACCCGCACATAAACCCTTTAATCCTCGGTAAGCAATCAGGTCCGGCCAGTGCAGTCCAGCGCTCAACGATATTACAACGGTTGATCTTGCCGGCCATCGAAATTCCGCAAAGGCCAGCTAATCCGGGCTTCAAAGCGACGTTATGTTTGATAGCGCGGTTTAATGGGTGCGCGATAAGAGATATGCACGACCAGGCGTCGTCGCTCACGGCGGGTCGTCTTTTTTCGTCCCTTATTTCCAGCTGTATACCGAATAACTTACATACGAAAGGATAATTTATGCTTTTATTGTACCGGTCGCATGATAGGTATAACAGATAAAAATAATTAGCGCAATGCTGCACAATAAAAATGCAAATATAAGTCTATTGTCGCTATAAACTCACGAGAATATATTTCCCCCTCAAGAAATATTCGTTACTAATAAAAAAAAAATAAAAAAAATAGTTTTCTATATATAATAGAGTCATTTTATTTTAATTTATAAAAGACTCCTTAAAAATCACGCTTTAAAACAATTTCAATCGAGATTATGGTTCACATTTCGAAAATAATCATATTGTATAAATACATTCTTATAACAGTGGGTCATAAAATTATTATTATTGTCGAAATCAAACGGAAAATGAACGGGAACTGCCCGTGGAATTTCTTATTATAATTCGAGCGGATTCCTCTTATGAGCTCACGGGATATATACCCTTGTCACACATTCGCGCTTAGCCAATATCAGTACTTATTAATAAGCGTCGACTCCTCTTTTATTCGCGGCGGCTCCTTTGTGTTCGAAAATGAGTTTCGGAACGAACGTCACTTCGTTTCCAGCCGTATATATACCCGAGGAGTCTGCGTCGCCTTTCCATCCGCTTTGCGCGCCGCGCGGGCGTTTCGGTATTCTGCCCGGTGAATAATTTAAATGAAGGCACGGAGAAGGGACAATCACGTCGCACCGTTCTGTCTCCACGGCACGGGAAATCCGCAGCGCGGAGAGATCCCCGCAGTACGCTGAAGCGCCGCTGGAGATCCCCGATAGATCCTGCCACGCGCGCGTCGGGCTCTTTGACAAGATTAACCCTGTTTTCCGGCCCGGTTCAATCGTATCGGAGCACCAGCTGGTACGTGGCATCCCTTCATCGTCATTCTTTTCTAAATTTAAAGATGTTATCCGCGTGCCGCTCGCTCAAGATACGACACGGGCCGTCCTCGAGAACGGATGGAAAGCCATTTTATCGCATTACGAAACAAAAGTTAGAGTCAGTCAGCGTAAGTTCGCCGTTCCCGAATAACTTTGACTCGCTTATATGCATTGTGATAAGCCCCTTGTCTATCGGTACGTACGTCGCGTACTTTAAATTTGGAACAGTCACGTAAGTGACGTGTATTACTTCTATTTAATATGTCTTTCCGCCTCTTCGGTCCTTTAAATATGATTTATACATCCATATACGTTCGTACGTAAGAAAAAAAAAAAAAAAGAAAAAGCATTAAAGGAAGTGTGAAAGTTCGGGAAATTGGCCTGTCTTAATTTCGAAGGTATTAATATTCCCTTGCAAATTAATATGTAATATTAATATTTAAGAGAACTAATATTTATACGTTCACACATTTAATTCTCTTGGCAATATTGAGATACGATATACTACAATACAATGCTGCAGTACCAATCTTGTTTTTCTTTGTCGCGTGGGTGTCTTTTTTTTTTTAGAGGGAAGGGGGAGGGAGGGGGAGAACGCGCAATAAAGAGATCCGTGTACTCGTATTCGCAGCATCAGTTCCTCTATTAATATTTCGAAATTGCCGACCGATTGTGCTCGGTCACAAAAGATCGGGGCCAGGTGGGATCTATGCTTTCGCTTCAAGGCCATTTAATGGATTCTTTCGCCGAGCGGCGGTGTATTGTTTAAGGGAATAAATAAAGCGACTAGGGACCGTGCAGAAATTTCCTGCGGTGGATGGTATTAAACGTCTTGCATCAATGACAGTTTAATCGATTTTATTATTAAGCCAGGAATACGTAATGTGTGTCCATGGGATATTGTGCGCGGTACAGTAATGCTGTACAAAATGACAATATGCGTTATTGTGTCGTTAAAGAAAAAAGGGAAATGCAAAATCTGGCGTATATAATTATATTGCGAATAAAATGCAATTAATTTTTCTTATTGCAATACATTTAAATTGTGTAATATCCGAATACGAAGTACGGTGGGATTCCTTTTTCTTTTTTTTTTTCTTTTTTTTTAATATTTACAGGTTCATTAAGTAAATTTTTTAAGTAATTTATGGAATATATTTGCCGAAACTAAAGAGAACTTCCGACGAATTAAACATGGCAATGCTAATACGAGACTTTTATTTGTTACCTAAATCTTCGAGCTTTACATTATGTTTAAACTTCTACGGATTTTGCTTCGGAGGAGTTTAATTTGCGATCTAGCTACGGGAATGTTTAACGATTATAGCGGGTAAGAAAAATATCGTACTAAATTTTCATTAAAAAGAAATAACGATAAATCTGATATTATACGTTGACATCGTGTTTAACTGGACTTGTAATTTATAATTGTTCTTCTGCGCGCATAATTGCCGGTGCGTCGCGCTCACGCCGTGGCAAGCAGCGTGACGTACTATCGAGGATCTCGGGCAAAAAGCAAGGACTTTAAGTACGACACCGAGGTTTTTCAATTTACGAGCGACTGCGTCGTCGGAAAGTTATGCGATAAATAGTGCGTCGAAAAAAAGGATTTCGCGGAATACCGGTCTGCGAGACGATTTAAAACGGCGCTCGGAAGCAGCGCGTAATGTTACGTCCCTCGGTAAATGGCTAACTAAAAATTCATTCCCGCCTTGGACAGAAATAGTAATCGGTACGATGCCGTGTTTCACACGATTTAAAATCCATTAGGTAAGACGATACTACAGAGGGCGGGTAAGGAGATAAAGAGGTCGAGATTATGGAGGGATTCTACCTGCACGGTAGGTGCACGCTTTTGGGATTCAGGTTTTTTGCGCGCGAAAAAGAAACTAATAAAAATTTCTTTTCGGCTCAAGATCGTGTTACGCAGCATCGTCGTTCTCTTCTCGGTTGGCTTCCATAATCTCGAAACTCGAGTAACACGATAATTGTAGTAGGCACCTAGTCGTAGCAGCTTGATTTATTATAAATACATATTTTTTATTTTATTTTATTTTACTTTTTATTACTCATTCGCGACGTTGAGTAAATCGCGCTGAAAAATACGCGGAACGATAAATCACGTTTGAAATATATTTAATTGGTTTTACGCGAGGTTTTTATTTGGCAGAGGGGTTTAAATAAAACTTTCGAGGAACTTACATTGATTTGATAAATATTTTAAACAATTAAAAAATAAAATAGAAAAATAAATTAAAAATTATTTATTACACTGCGGTGTTAAAAATGTATTGTAAAACGTAATATGTTCTGTTTACGGGTTGCGTTATAAGCCGGCATAATTTTTCACGTTTTCTTTTAATCCCGTTCGTTTTGTTCCTCGCAAAAAGCATGTCGAAAAATGTAGTCGCGTGGAATTACGGCATTTCGCACGAAATATCGACGGTGCATTATTTATTAAAAGATGCCGGTGTACGTGACCCGGATGTTAAAGGGGTCGGGTATCGTCCATGAAACTTCCGGGCCGTTTCGAGCACTTTTCTAGAGGAAATTTTTTTGCTTAGCCCGTGTACATTCTCACGACTGCGCCGTCTCTCTTTCTATAACCCTCTCTTCCTCATAAAGCCTCGCCTCGGTGACTTCTTATCCTGCGGCTGCCTTAAGCCCACTTTACACTCCAGAAACTTTCTCGTAACCTTTCCGGCCGACGCGTCACGTAATCGCGTAACTCCGCCATCCGCGAAATTTGTTGTCGCCTTTATCACACCGGCACGTACGTTTCCACGGCGAAATTTTATTTTCCGCCCTGTAATCGTCCATCGGCGGTTTATACGCGGCCGATCGGCGTACGATGGCACGAGGCAACTACTTTACAACGTCTCCGGCTGGATTAAAAGAGTTATAGCGTTATATATCCGATCCATAACTGTGGATAAGACGTATAAAGGCAATGGCGTGTAATTACACAGACCGTTTGACGTTAAAAATCGCCCGTACGTTCTTGCGTTTGACGTGCCCTCCCTCCCCGCTCGATAGTTTATTAATTATTTAGATCGCGATAGGTCCCGAGGATCAAGTAAGGCGACATCGTAATGCCTGTTAAATTGGCAGGAAGGCTCATGTTTATTTTGTACTGTGAGTTTCGACGGTTTACATATATAAATACGGAATGAACATGTTTTGATCGTTACGGACGCGTGAACATTAACTCTTAACTCTGGCTGGCCCGCGTCCCCTTTCACGGTCTTAATGATATGCCGGGTGAATATTCATTTGCGGATTACTTTCATGCAAATTAACGGCGCCACTCCTCGAGCATCGATGGCACTCGCGCCGCGTACGCGGGTGCGGAGTTCCGAAAGTCTTAAAATGAAGCAGTTTGCAAACTTGATACGAACCTAATTACTCCTCGCCCGACTTTATCGTCAATAAAACACGGTATATATCGCGCCACCGTAATTTCGATTTCGGCCGCTTTAATGAGTCGTAAAAAAAAGAGGAAAAAAAAAAAAAGAAAAAAAAGAGGTCGAAACGCGCGCCGACCGGAACGGCCGTCCGGAAGATCGTTATGCACGCACTTTTCGCGAGAGGGTCGCGATGTGTTGATGGGCACCCGCGTATGTCGGTGTCGTAAAAAAGAAAAAAAAAAGGGGGGGGGGAAAAAATATTCCAGCAACCTCCGGCCGGGTAACGGAGGTGGTCGATCGTGGGCACGAGTGGCGAGGTGGCAATTAAAGCGCGGGCCGCTATCGTCGCAATTAAACACCGTGCTTTATCTCCGTCCGTCAGATACGCGCACGAGGAAACGGACATGGACTAGACGCAGCGCTAGGGTTAACTGTATCCCCGGCTATCATCGATCCTACCGAAATCCGATATCGCCCTCCGTGGAACGGGACCGCCGGTGTAACAGTAGATCTCGCGGGTTTCCTGCCGTCTGCACTCACGGGTCGAATCGTATGTAAGATGACTCTCGCGCCTCCGCCGTCTATATGAATAGAAATATGAAATTTCCGACCCCGCAAGACGTGACGTGAGGACAATGTCGCGCCGTCGGTCTACTCGGTCTCTCGGACTAGACGGCACTCCCGCTGCGCGTCTCCAAATAGATAAAGCGACAATCCGTCCGGGAGACCGTCCGGCAATAGCCGAATTTTGTGGCTCCTCCTCGTGTATGGAGATCCACGCGGAGATTTCCATTGTAAAGCGGTAGAGTGGATTCCGCCGTACAGTCGGAATAATTCAAAAGATTGCATTCGTATACCCGTTAACATCCCAGATTTCTGAGCCAATCCTTCCCCCCCTCCCCTCTTCTCTCTCTCTCTTTTTTTTTATCCTCCCTTTCCTATCGCGGAGACGCAATCACATCTTCTTGTAATCTAGCTCATTCAGGATCCACGTCGATGGACCCCGGTGGTTCTTCGTCAACATCTCGTTGTAAGCACATCCATCGTTGCGCCTTCGAGATGCGCTCTAGGTTCGAAAGGGCGAACGTGTAACTCGTTTTTTACGCATACATTCGAACGGGATTGGAGGAGACTCGTGAAACGTGAGATGCTCTCTTCCGCCGATGGGACCGTTTGCATCTTTTTGCATCGCGAATGAGATCCACTTTCGCAAGGTGTCGCAATGAGATTGTAATCTATACGTCTCGTCGAGTAGTCAGACAGTCGGAGACACCTCTCGAAATAGATCTACAATTTAAAAGCTGCTTAAAGCGAACGTAAGAGTCGTACCCCCGCCCCCCTCCCTCCCTCTCCCCCCACCGAATCCGTAAGACGCACAAGTTTTCGCGCGCAAGGATATCTCAAAATCGCTGCGATTTATTCGGCTGTGCATTTTTTTTTGCCCCTCCCCCTCGTCCTCCGAATCCATCGAACCGCGAACAATTCAGAATCAGGGGAACGCGTAGTGTGTTGCACATTTAATAACAAACGCGCAAACAGATATCCGAAACGTGTCCGATATCAAAAAATCGATGTCATCGCGCGGGGATAAAAATTAATGTATAATTGCAAAGAGAATATTTATCAGTTCATATTTCATTCGCGGGGGAATTTACAAAATCGAAGGAAAGTGCTTGAAAATGAAGTCGAGTTTTCGGACATTTCGTATACAAGGTAACATCGATCAATTCCGGCTGATCCTCTTTCACGCAAAGACGGAAACGAGAATTCGCAGTTACTGCTCTTTTTTTCTTTTTTTTTTTTTCCACGGCGCGAATGACGGTCTCGCTCCCTCGCAGAAGTCGTTTTTCAATTAGGAAAAGATACCAGCGATGTCCGCGGGGAAATTGATTCGATGTCGATGTGCGTGAAAGGTCACGTAACGGGATTGATGAGATTATTGGCTCGGTGGGGAGAAGGGGGCTCGCCATTTCAAGCCCTAATGCAACAAGTGAAAATATTTCTGTAAGTAAGGGACGATGGGTCCGCGAACGGAAGAAAGAGTGATGATATAGCTTTATTATTAAACGCAATTTTCGCGATCAATTTCTTCGTGTTCGCCGCGCCGGTCGGACTAGGCCGTGTTAAACATTTAAATGGCAGCCCGAGGCTTCATTTGCTAATGAAAATTTAAGATTCACTTTGGAAACGCCACGGGCACGGTCGAGACATTTCCATTCACGTGTAGAATCGCAAAGTAGATGAGCCTCGTAGACAGATTGATAATGCAATTAATATTAATGCAATTGATTAATATACTAACGATTAACAAATTGAAATATTAATACGTGATCAATTTGATATTCCGAATCAAAAGCTGATAGCTTGCATTTTTATTATTTATATTTTTTTACACGCGGAATATTGTAAAGAGGAGTGTAAAAATTTGCAAGAAATATATTCTTTGTTTAGAAAATAAAAGCAGAGGCACTTTCACCATTTTATTAATGCAGGCTAAAGTGCTCGTGAAACTTTTTAAAGACGAAGGATAGTTTAATAAAAAAAAAAAAAAAAAAAATGGGAGGGTATTATCATCTTTAAATTCCTGAACGTTTTTCCAGCGTTTTGTACAGCGTCAGCTGTTATCCGACTGCGTACCGCGACACTTATATTTGCTAATTACCATGATATTGCGCAGATGTTGTTAGCGACAACGAGGATATTGTGGAAACCTAACATAGACCACGGTCGGAACAGGTGACTATCCCCACACCATAGTTCGATCGATAATTCACAATTAGGGTGGTCGGTATGGTCTTGTCGGCCCTAATCTTCAAAGGGCCTCTCTTCGTGTAATAGCGTGATATCGAATACCTTCAGCCTCGTTTCCTCCGTGTTCCAGACTTGCAGACTGCCACGAACCGTCCTTTAAATTGGTGAAAGACGGAAGGGATGTGTTGCCCATCGAAGATAAACTTTCCTTCCCTTTATCGTTAATCACCCGTGCAATACTCCCGCGAAAAATATTTAGTTGACGATGCGAGCACAGCCAGCAGCCGTGCCGTTGTTATTTTTATTTTAAAACCAGCCCGAAATTTACGAATCGTTATTGAAATTAAATCTCAATGTTTCTCGATTCAACCAGCAGATTTATCATTTAAAATCCTTTTAATAAAGCGCAAAATTTTTCTTTTTAGTTTCAGAATGAATACGACGATGATCTACAACGCTGCGACGAGCACCGCAGCTAACGACTTTGAAAAATTCGTCAAGACGATCAGCGCCAACATCAGTGGCGATGGTGATCTTGACGTATCGCCGGTGACTTTGTCGTCTGCCTGGTCCAGAGTGGCCCGGCTCTTGCTGTTGGCGTCTCTCGCCGTCGGCGGGAGCGTGGGTAATGTCTTCATGATATCCGCCGTGGTAGTGGAGGATCAGCTGAACAAGCGAGGTACGCCCGCAATTTT
Organism: Cardiocondyla obscurior; assembly: GCF_019399895.1. Lineage (NCBI taxonomy): Eukaryota > Metazoa > Arthropoda > Insecta > Hymenoptera > Formicidae > Cardiocondyla > Cardiocondyla obscurior. The sequence goes on along the minus strand of NC_091873.1, from coordinate 6,268,163 downwards.
GTTCTTTACGATTGCTAATAAAAACGATAGCGAACGCGGAGAATTCGCTCGCTAAAGGCGGGGAAAAACCGTTTTCGCTCTATATAAATTTGAGCCGGAAGAATTAAAATAGTAAAAGAGACATTAGAAAGAATTGAATGGGACGCGCGAGAGGGTAGAGGGTGGAAGGCACCTGAAAGAGAATGCTCTCATCGACAAATGCAACGACAAAAGTTTTTACTCTATAGAAGTATATCCGACTAAAAGCCATCCAGGGGGTCGTACATTTCCGACGTGCCTCGCGACAACGTTCTTTCGTATATATCGCTACGGTAAGATCTCTTATCTTTTTTCTTTTTTTTTTCTTTCTTTTTTTTTTTTTCTGCGTCTCCACGGACAAAAGCGTCCTCCGTCTGTATCCGGCCGAGGAAGGACGTAACAGTAAAGAACGTCGTCGGCACAATCTGTAGGGAAGATGGGATCTTCAACGTGCTATTATACCTGCGGCAATGACGAGATCGATTTTTCGTATTATTTGCAAACCGTACCCTCTCTCATCCTCATCAAGAGACGCGGTGGCGTCTCGTGTTAAGTGCACGCACTTGTACGCACGGAGGACAATATATTATATTAATTGATTCAATATATCTGTACAGAAAAAAAAAAAAAAAAGAAAGACAGAAAGAAAGAAGTTCTCTCTACAAAAATAATAATATTAAAATAAATTTATCATTTAATCTGCTGTGCGTATACTCGTCTTTTTTCTTTACTTCCTTTCGAAAGAAAGTCAATTTGGTACGGATATAATATTCTAAATTTAAATTCCTACGTAACGCGTACGGATGTATATAGAACGAGAATCTGGGACGGTCGGGTGTGCTCGACTGACAGCGCAAGGCCCGCACGTGCTGGCCGGTCAACCACGCGGGCGACGTTCTCGCGCGGTGTTCACGTGATCGCTGAGAATCATGATGGCCGAACAGCTGATCGGTGCTAGTGCATTGACCCGCGACACGGCTCGGGGCCGCGCGGGACCTACGGAAATCTCGGCGGCGTACGCGGATCGCGCGCGCTGCACCGACTTCGCGCTACGATATCTCGCGACACAACCAGCATATTTCAACGCGCGCTGAATATTCTTAACGCGGTGAGAACGACGCAAATATATTTGTATAATATTAATACGTATATAAATACTCCGGCGTGATAATAAATAATCTTTGGACACTATTGCGCGCTGCTGCCTCCGCTCTGGTTCGTTCTTCTAAAACCGACCCGAGATAATTATTATTTGCACGCGAGCATTCCGCATAGAACGTAGTAACGACGATAATGTGGATAATGTGGTATACAAAGCAATGGGGATGGAAACATAATTACATTGTCGGCTAAGTATATCGTTCTTCCTTCTTTGTCTTCTTATCTTTATATTCAATTTAAATCCACAAGTTTAATTTTGTCCCAGAGAAATGATCTGCTTACGAATTAACTCGAGAAACTTTCTATTAAAGACAGAAAAAAAAAAAATTAAATCAAATAAAAATCGTAGACAAACTCGAAGAGGTTGGTTAACAATTTTTTTTACGACGATTATTTATTGGAAATTTTTTTAATGGCAATGTTAAATATTTTGGTAGTTTTTAATTTTAAATACAACGATTGCCGTATTTTAAACTTCTTTTTTTATCTGAAATATTTATATCGGTTATAGTTTTTTATTTTTATTGTTTCATGTTAATTTTTGTTTACACGTGTATTAAGATTTTTATAATTCTTACTCTACAGGGATTTTTTATTAAGGATATATATGTATATACTTATATATTATGTACAGCTTCCTGAGAAGATTTAGTCCCAGAGCAGCAAATCAATTTTACCTTACTGTTCTTTCTTTCTCTCTCTCTTTAAATGACTTTTTTCTCTCTCTTTTTTCCTCTTTTTCCTCGTCTTTTCCTTTTTCTTCTTCTTCTCAGCACTTTAATTTGCCGAGTTTCTCGGTTTTATAACTGTGTGCCGTCACACGCTGGCCATCCTCGTAATTCTTATTGAAACGGTCCGAAACATTTTTACCGCTATTTTATTCTGCATGAATCTCGATAGTGGCGCAAATAATACTGGCTTTCGTTCGTCCGGAAAGCCATTCACCGAGAAAATCTCGTTCCGTTTTCCTCGTTTTCCCAGCTATAAAGTTCTCAGTTCGTCGCGACGCGGTCGTCTCTCGAGCCGCGATGACGGTGCGAAACTTGAGTCATTATTATTGCGATAACAAGGATTAACTTACGGATCGTTCACGATTATTTCTCGATTTTATAATGTTTTCGAACGCATTCGAATTTGACAACGGCGATTCAACGGTGACGGTGTTTAACGATGTTCTACGATCGCGCTCACGTCTAGCATGTACGTTTCAAATAGAATAAAATCTTGATACCAGCCGCGGATGGATATATAAATCCTTAGTAATACGTATAGCGATGATGGAAACGTTAGTGAATTTTAATGGAATGTATTCGAATGTTAAACACGAGCGTATAACCGACTGTAAAATTATTTTTTGATACTGCTCGCTGTTATTTTTTATAACCGACCATATATTTTTTATTTCTTGATATTTTTAAAACAACACAGCGGTAGGAATATAAGTTACGACGTAAGCTACCGACCCTTTTATTTATGGGAATATCTATTCTTGACGTCTCGTTCACTTTTATAGAGAAACACGAATATTGACGGAAACGCGTATTATCTTAACATATGAATTAAATTCTTTTATATAACATTTGTTTATTAATTAAATCTTAAACAATCGCGCGTATTTCGAGGCGTTAAATACTGAATTGTGCAGGAGGGAAGTTTTATCGAGCAATATTTATTACGGGGGAAACTCCCACGAGTCGTTATTAATTTATGCCAACAGTTAACAACGCGTTATGTACGCACAACAGCTTGATAAGAGCAGAATTGTAGAACATCGAACGAACCTTGTAACGAGATTGAAGTTTTAATGCGCCGATCGCGGGGCGCGCAATTTCGAACTTCACGATCGGTCCCTTTCCAATAAATACGTCGGAACGTGACGCGACGGCAACTGGGGGCTGTCTGTAGCCGGAAATCCGGCCCTAACACGCGATTCCTCCTTTTTCTCCGCGTCCAGCGATAGGAACGTCTACCGTGTGCGGCGCGGGACGTACGTACGGGGCGGGGGTGGTAAGGGGGACGACGGGGGGGGGTAAAGGGAGGGATCGGGAAATGCTCTCGTGGATGTCCGTTCGTGCCTGACGTAAACCCCATTTCTACTGCGGACGTGAAGTGTCGGACGGACTTTGGCTTCGTTTGCGTGAACTCTGCCGGCGCGGCGAGAACTCGGGAGAAACAAAAAGCCAACGCCGCAGCGGATCCGCGATGCCCGGTAACCCGATGGCGCCGTAATGGATTGCGCAGTCGTGGGGTCGCTATAAGGGTGTACACGGATGAGCGAGTCAATTTCGCGGCGCGTAGCCGCACGAGCGGACCCGGTTGCCGTATAACTCTGCCCGCCCTGTATCTAATGCCGCAACGAGAGAGCGGCCGTTCCATATCTCTCTCTCCTACCACCCCTATTCTCTCTCGATTCTCCGCGCTCCTGTCCCATCTCGTCTCGTCTGGATGCTCCCCTTGGAAACCCCGATCACGGAGGCGGCGGCCGAACGCGGTGAATCCCCGCCGGTAATGCGAATACTTGGAGTACTCCGCGGTGCGGTTGGCGAATAGTTCGGTTCGGCGCTCGTGAAACGAGGCCCAGCTAGGAGAGAAAGAGATAGATATGGAGAGAGAAAGCCGCGGGCGCACCGAGAGCTGACTCGGTAAATCGATTAAAACAAATTCTGATCAGCGCGGATTCATTCGGTACGTAGAAGAATACCCCACCGCGGTGGGAGGGGGGGGAGGGAGGGAGGAAGGGTGCACGTTCCCATGACGATGCTGCGGAACTGCGGCTAGACAGGGGACTCGGATGAGAGATGGAGATATAGAGAAGGGAGATAGAGAGAATCAATTTCGAAGTGACGCCACGAGCGCTGATGCGGGATAATTTATTCCACGCATCAACCGCTGAATCGATCAGATCTCGTCACGCCGAAACGTACCTCCGGAAAATGCGATCGGCGAAATGCGGGCGGCGCGAATGCGACTACTACTGCAGGGCTTAATTCGTCGATACTTGAAGAGAGCAGATCTCTCGATTCTGCCGGTCTTTCTGCCGGCTCTCGCCGGGTTTTCGCCTACTCCAGCCCGAAAGATAGAGATGGAGAGAGAGAAAGAGGGCGAAAAGGGAGAGAGCCTGCGATATTTCATCCTATTAACCGGGGATGGGAGGCGGTGGCGAAAGGCGGCGGCGCCTTCCCTCGCTTGAAGCGCGGACGGTGCAATTTGTCGCGTAATCATTTTTATCGCAGTGTAATATCCTCGCCAAAGGCGCGAACACGTTTGCGGCCGTACAGAGTCGTTGGCGTGTTGGTGCTACTACGTTTCGCGCTTCCCGAAAAGCGACAAGTCCGAGGTCGCCCTCGGTAAAAATGTCGCCTCAGCTTTGCAACGGGAGTGTTGTCGTCTATGGGTATAACGTCGCGACGTAATTTACTTTATCTGCCGGAGCACATTTCCAGATATTTTTAATGCCGTATCTTTGGAATTATTAATTCTTCCGGTGTATGCTGTACATTTATATATTTAGTTAGCATCGAGAGAGCTTCTCGGAAAAAAAGTAATAAGATAAAATTTCCTTTTTTTTTTAAATAAATTATTAATTAGAGTTGCGTACTGCAAATATTTATGCACGTATGTACGCGCGTGTACGTAAATAAAGTATGTAACACGATACGATTATACCGCGCTTTAACGAAAAATGTCAGTGCTAAGTACTTCGGTGCGAGATAGCGATAAGACGTCGAGGGGGAAAAAAAAGTTGGAATTATACGTGCGGGCTGCAACTTACAACGCGCCGCTTTGTCCGTAATTTATAGGTGTTGATGACTTCTTAAAAGTGCTTTCGCCGCTCAATTAAGCCGCGCGGTTAAAACCGCGATGCTCGGTACTTATAACAATGTACACGTTTCTTCCTCTTTTATTTTTTTTTTTTTCTTCTTTTTCTTTCTTTTTTCCCTTTTTATTTTTAATATAATTTGAATACTTGATAACCCAGTGCGTCGTTTCACGTCGGCGAGAAGCATTACCCCATTGTACGTGGTATCTATTTACATAAGGAAACCATACTAAATGAAAATTTATCTTATAAGGGTGAGTGAAGTCAGACAACAACTTGGGGTACCGGTAGACCGCGGCTGCAAGGAAATGTATAATTACAATAATTATTTCTCGTACCTGAGCATGCATATGCATACGGTCTGGCGATTGACTAATGAAAACTCCGTTTATTCCCGGCGCGCCCGTACGGCATCGTATCGTAAGATCGGCCTTTTCCTCGAAGGACGGATCGTTAAACTTGGAGCGTGAAAGCCCCGATGCTTTAGCGCACATACTTGGCAAAAGAAAAAAAAGAAAAAAGGGGGGGGAAAAGAAGAAAAAATCTTATTACGCATTTTATTACTCATAGAGCGTAGCGCGACCGAGCGTAACGGCATACGTACGTTCTCTCTCGCGCAGAAGCAATCTTATTATAGCGTTATACTCCCCTAAGGACGTGACGACGTACGGATATTATTTCCTTTTCTCGGTGTCTTCGTCGGGTATTGATCTCGGGGAAATCCCCAAGAATCGAGGGAATATATCGCGCCGCGAAGAGGGGCAATGCGAGGTAATGCGGATATTACGCCCCCTTTTCTTTCCGTGACTTTTCTACAATTTGGTATTTCGCTTAGCCAGGCTCTACGTATGAACTTATGAAACGCTATAATCGTTGACTCGCAATAACAGCTGCGACGGCAGCCGCCGCCGCCGCCGCCGTGCGGCCTTATCCCCCGTTTTTGTCGGCACGGTCTTCGCCGTCGTTGTCCTCCTCGTCGTCATCATCGTCGCCGTTGTCGCCGTCTGAGTAAAGTTTTACAGCCGGCGTGACTATTCGTTTCGGTCGACATCGTTTTGCAATTACTATGGCTTTTACGATTTGCCCGAGCAGAAGCTACGACCTCCGATATTATGCCCCTGTGGGCGTGCGTTGATTAAATGTTGGAGATTGGTCGCCCCGGTCTCTCTTTCCTCTCTCGTTCTCTATCTCTCTCTCTCTTTTTTTTTCTCTCACTCTCTTTCTCCGAGTTTTCTCCTCGGCGAAAATCAAGCGAGTCTCTGTACCGCTTTAGTTCAATGTAAAGCTACAAAAAAAAAATTTCAAGATGATAGTCTGCGTAATATAATAGCTTGGCACAAGAATACTCGGTCGAAGACTGGCACTTCTGCCAACGGAAGAGGAAAAGTGCGGGACGTCTTAGACGCTCTTGGCAGTACAGGCGAAATCCTGGCGTCGTGCGCGATAGATCGGTACGTGTCCAACACGGTTATCCCGCGAATTTATATCACTGTCCGGAATCCCACTCCGAATAACGTGCCGGGGCGAAGCGCGCCCGATCGATCGGAAAAGACGAAGTCTAACCCACTGGATTACATTTCGGATGGTAAATTGTGACGGTATTGAATCGCGACAAAATGACCCGCTTATATACCGGCGACCACAAAAATAGTGAAAGAAATAAAGCATTGGACGAATTTTCTAATCGATCCGCGTTAGCATAAACTCCTTTGCTCTTCATTCGCCTATCGAGAATTGCACTTTTCACACGTATACATTTTTTTTTTAATTTGCAAGATATTTTTTTTTTCTTAGATATTAAAATTATATATAGTTTTAATTTAAATTAATTTAAATTATTAATGTTACGTCGTAATAAAATCCCTGATTCAACGGGAAATCAGCCGAAATATAAGTTTTCAAAATAAATTACTTACGTGAAAAAAAAAAGTTTTGCGAGATTATGAATTCCGTATGAGGAAAGCGAATATACAGTCTGGCGGTGTATTGATTTCGGCAAGCTTTCCAGAAAACTTCCCGTGGCGTCTGCTACGGAAAGTAGACGGTTTGCGCGTATTAATTTAGACGTCGTTTCGAGTAATTTTGAGATTTCCGTGAGCGAACATTATTCGAGGCACATCTGCCGCGATCGTGTGCCCCCCCGCAATGTAATCCGCGGCGCAAAAAGTGCGGAACGTCCGGTGCTCTCGAGCGTTTCCAGATCGCGAGAGCTGTTAGAAGCTAATTACTTTAATGAGTTTCACGCCGGTTCTTTTTCTAGGAAACGCATTCCTCGTGAACGTGGCCCTGGCGGATCTGCTGGTGACTGGCCTGGTAATACCGGTCTCGGTGATCGTAATCCTGGCGGGTTACGCCGAGTCCCTGGGTGCCTGCCGATTCGAGTGGACCCTCGAGGCCCTTTGCTTCCTGGTGACCGTACTAACGTTGGCCACAATCGCCGCCGAAAATTACGCACGTCTGTGCATGCCCGCCGAAAGGTACAGTGGAAACGAAGGGTGGCACCCCCCGCGTAAAAGGGGTGCTTCCGCAATTTAACGCGTCAACTGTTACGTGACATCACGGTCGCGTTTCACTCCCTCCCTCCCTTCCCCCCTCCCGTCTACTTTATATCCCGTGAATCCTCTCGTAGTTCCGTGATAGCCGAGCGTTGTATACGTCACGCGAAATCGTCAAGTTCTCGGGAAAAACAACTCAACTGCAGTTAAGCCGTTCTTCCTTTTCTTCCGCGTTTCTGATTGCTTATACCACCGATTCACGTACAACCGACACGTTGACAGCCCTTTATTATTGAGAATATTCGCTCCGCGGGACGAAATTTATACCCTCGGAATAATTGGGTTTACTTTAAACTCTTTAAAGTCATCTGACGTTACTCACCGCGGTTTATCGTGCTAGAAATACAAAAGTTTATACCGTATAGATCTCGTAATCGTATTTTTGTGCCAAAACAGTCAGCGCGTTAAGTACAACGCTCAGTTTAATGACATCACGATTTTATGGCAGTATATGCGAATATCGCTTTCATAATGCGATGGTTACCCAATATTTTATATATTTATGGCTTTTCGGGACAATACGATTACAGTGCTGTGGTGCGAAAACGCAATTCTAAAGTAATGACACACATTGTGTCTGGCTCGGTACTATTTATATGCAAAACTCCAACTTTCTATGCAAATTCATTTGCTGCGACATTTCCATTTGCGCATAGACACAGTTCCGGATTAAAATGTTTCCTAGTTAGCTTTCATGGCGCAGGCTGAACACGTAATAATGCAATTCGTCGTCCAATCAGCTAAACATCACGTTAATCCATATTATTATTATTCGGGGGATTCTCGGTGCATTATACAATTTGTATCATTCAAAGCGTTGAAAAATTACTTCTTATCCCTTGCTCGAAAGGGCACGGTCGGAATGCATTAATGCAAGTTCCGCGCCGCGTTATCGATTACGTTTCTGTTAATACGGCGTTAGCAAAAACGGGATGCATAAGTAAGTCAGGAAGCGGAAGATTGATCAGCTTATTGCGAAAATAGTAGAAAATGGTGCTGACCTTTCGTCTGACCGTCGAAATGGCGCGAATCCAACTCTGGACATGAACGGTGACCCGGTGCCCGATCAATATTACAACCCTGTAACTGCCACCGCTCGGGGAGACGAGTCCGCTATTACCGTTATCGCGTCGTCTCATCCGGAATACTTCTCTCTCTCTCTCTCTCTCTTTTTCTCTCGCTCTTTTTTTTCTTTTTTTTTTATTCTTCATCGGGAGAGACGTCGGGCGGACCCGCTCGCGCCTGTGTGCCGACGGACGAGACGGGCGAAAGAGACGGCGAAACGCGTTGTCAGCGACGGAAACAGGCGGGCGAGGGAGGCACAGGCGAAGGGCGAGAGAGAGGCCCATCCGCCGTCGAATTAAGTGCCAGCTTCGGCGATCGAAAAGATATAGCACACGTGACCGTTGGCGCGATCAATAGCCGCTACATTCCTGCGATTGTCGGCGCTTTTTTGCCATCGGCTTCGCCACCACGCGAGACTTTCTTTTTACCCCTTGCGTCACGCCGGGAGGGGGAAGGGGGAGGGGAAAGGGGGAAAGAGAAGGGTTCTTCAAAGCGTCGCCTTTAACCCACGCGCTTTGTTTACGAGGTGGCGTTTGTCGGATACTAATTGAGCGGTCCGTTTCCGGAACGACGCGACGCACACGGAGTATATACGCCCGTTCTTGCCCCACGGCCGCTTTCCGTCACTCGCTCGGAGGGACGGACAGTCGAACTGATGTACGCCGGTGTAATCGTTAACAAAGTTTGTTATTTGTCCCGTAGGGTGGCATGAAAAATGGATCGAACCCCGGGGTGTCTCGATTTGTCGGACCCGCCGCAAAAACTAACAAACTCTCGCTCGCGCAAAGGCCAGGCAAAAAGGGCCTCTCTTTGGTTTGGTAAAAAGCGCAGGGGAAATGAATTTTTTAACGCGAATTTTATCGGCTGGTTGCGGTTTTCGATAACTAAATAAAGGACCGCGCCGCGTGATGCTTTGCCGATTAATCAAACCGAACTGTTTGATTATATAATCTAAAACGGAAATAATATTAATCCCATTTAGTTTTGAAGCGATACATTAAATATATATATTTTTTTTCTTTTTTTTTTACCGCGCCGGTCGGAGATGCGGGAAAAAATTACATTTTGCAGATCGCCGGGTTTATCTTTTTTTTTTTTTTTTAATATACCGTCGGTGCTGTTTAAGGGGCGCATTCGAGCTCTGTTTGAGAAGCGAGAGGACACGGAAGAAAAGGAAGGGACAATCAATTTTATCCCGCACGCTATCAGAACCAATATGTGAAGATGGAGTTAAATCCATTTATGGTTAGCACGTAAACAAGCTTTCGAACTTCATCAAACTGCCGCGACTGCCGACTAACAATTTGCCTTAATAAACACTTGCATTATCCTGTGCAGCAGGAGATTGTCTCCATTTCCATGTAAATAATTCACTTCGATCAAAGGCGAGGCTATCTGGTTCTTGCAGGCGGGTCTTCATTTGGCGCGGTCGTAGTAACATATATACCAAAACCTGTGCTTGTAAAGCTCTTTGGTCCCCGGTGGCCTTACCGCCGTCCGCGACAATAGCGGCCGAAAATTACGCCCGCTTGTGTTAACTGTTTGCCAGACGAAAGATAAAGCGAGTGCACCGGCGATTCCGGCAATCGATATACCCACGTTCCTGCAATTCCCCACGCATGCACATTCTTGTTCTGCCTCGGGGACGTTTTTTCTCGTAACAACTCTCTATTTCCGCTAACGATTATCGAGAAATTTATATAACCATTTTCGGGCAAACGTATACGCGCTCTCTTTCTGCTTTTTCTTTTTTTTTTCTTTTTTTTTCTTTTTTTTTTCTCTTTTTTTTTATTATATCGTGCCCTTTTTGCCGCAACGACTTTTTCGATGGTAATCACGCAGAAAGTCGGGCAGTATGTTTTCGAAAGGGACCGTTTTAAGAAAATATTCGACTATTCTCCATATCTGACTTTGATATCTTCACTAGGCAAGTGTTTCTAAGGCAACACCCTAAATACAGTAATATACAAGCCGGGTCATCGTTCGGGTCGAAGGTCGGCGTTCCGGCGGGGACAATAAAGGGAAGAAAATTATGACCGTGCCTGTTTACCCACAAAAAGATGAAGTGCGATGCACAGACAGATCGATAGCCAGGCTCTCTTTAAAATTGTGCCTTTTATCCGGAAATTACTACTCTACATTTTCAATATTTATTTAGTATTATCTCTGATGCTTTTCCGCGAGTGAATATTTTACGAATATTTCGGGCTAATGCTCTCCTACTGCGAGCAGATAACATCATTAGAGCTAGAGGGAAAATGATAACGTCATAATACATGCTTGAATATATTGCGTCGCTTGTAGCCGCCGTATGAAAATACCCTGCGATGGTTAACGTCGTTCGGTGGATATGGGTAATGTAAACACAGTGAATGGGGTAGAAATCAAATTACTATTATCAGTTTAAGCTATCGCGTATAATGGCGTATGGCGACCACTGCTTGGAACTTCGAGTTTGACGTTGAAGTGCTTCCACGGTTCTCTATCAGCGTCACGATCGAGTTCGTAATTTCGCATTCCGGACGACGTTCTCTTTAGCTTGAATTGCCGGAATTCGTAACCGATAGCAGACGATCCTCGGGAGAGAAACGACGACGACAACAACGAAGACGACGACGGCGGGGCGGCCACGACTACCGAGCGACGACTGCTACCGCTTTTCATACGCGCGCGGAAAGTTTCGCGACAATACGGCGTTACGGGGAAGTATTTTAACCGGTCGCGTCAGAAGAATCACGGCGAACACGTGGACTCGGGGAAGTTTCCTCGCATTGTAAACGAGAAATCGTCCGCCAGCGCTGCTAACTCCGTAACTACCGACTCGTTTTTCAAGCCCCTCGTTAATCCGCAGACTAGTACGACCAACTCCGTAATTGCAGTCGCAGTGTATCACCGAGGGAAATATTTTCTTTAATTGAATACGCCGTATAAGAAAGCCGGGACTTAAACAAGCTCGTGATGCAATTAAGGGGGAAATATCCATCCGACGAGACAACGTATTATCTCCTGTTATCTCCGCGCGAGATATCCCTAGGTGTATTCTAAAGAGCAACGGTGAATGAAATTAACAATAGTCTATATTGATATTGCGTTAAAACATTTTCCCTCTTCTTTTTTTTTTTTTTCCGACTTATTACTCGAAAGTTCAAATGATTTTGCGTTATGGAGAATTACGGACAACGCGCGTTTCCCTCCTTCCTCCCGTATTTCGTAATTAATATTTATTACAACATATTTTGCAATTTTCAGATACGCGCATTTGACGACGGGCCGTGTAACGGCTATTATCATCACCCTTTGGCTGATCGCCGTGAGCGTGGTCGCTTTGCAGTCGGTTCTGGACATAGGCCCCGACTTTTGCCGTCGCAGGCTCAGCGGTATTGCGACGGAGCAATTGGTAGGCGCAGTCGTATTAGTCTTGCTGCCGACATTGGCGACATTCTACTTCTACGTAAAGCTGCTCGTACGTGTGCGACGGGCCACGCGGGGCTCGTACAAACCGCCGGCCGTCTTCTCCTGGGACTACGAGCTCACGAAGACAAATATGTGCAGCTGCGTGATGTTCGCCGTGTTCTGGTTACCGTTCGGCCTGGCGGTCTTGGTGAATTCCCATGTTCCAGTTAGCACGCGCGTTCTGTACAACCTCGCCTGGTTCGCCCTGTCCAAGTCGTGCTTCAACAACCTGCTCTACTGCGTGGCCGACCGCCACTTTCGCAGCGCCTACGTCAAGCTTTTTCACTACTGCTGCTGCAAAACCACGGTGAGCTTTTCAAGGAGGCCTCGCGGCGGCGAGGGCAGGAACTCCAGCGACGTGCGCCTCCGTGTGCACATCATTCACTCGTACGCGAGCCCGTCGTCCTGCCGTCCGACCGTGGCCAGACCGAACGGACGTGACGTCTATGAGCTTTAAACGCGGCGCGATGCGGCGCACGTACGAAGTGCACAAAGCGGCAGAGGATGCCGCCGATAAAGACGTCCTCGCTGCGCCTGTCCGATGCGCTCGTTACGCAATGAGCGGGACTGCTTTCGCGAGATCGGACAATTGACGTACAAACGATGTCACGCCGGAGCTGTCCCCGGTTATTAAGCCTTACACAAAATTGATTCGCTTCGAACGTTTATTTTTTACACGGCGTGATTTCATTGCTTATCGCACGAGGACGACGGAAAACGAGATCCTTCGAGCGTAATTAATTTCGGCGCATTTAAAGACACGAATACATTGTCGTGTGATGTATTTATGAATACGCGTTTTCGATCTTTTTATTATATTTATAGTTAGTTTTATTATTTAATAACGATTCGTGAAAGGGTACTTTAATTTTTTTTATACGTACAGTGATTACTATTATTTCGTAAGGGAAGGAAAATCACCATGACTTACAAAATTGGCACTAAAGACGTACGCAACGTATTGTCGTTATGTGTTTAATATTACCCGCATAGAATATTTTCCATCTCGTTGGGCATATTTGTAAAATATAGTCGGCTGAAGCTAACGTGTAACGGCCCAATGTCTTCGACGATGATACGAACGGTTGCCGTCCAGTGGAAATGTTCTCTACGCGATAACTATGGATACGTGCGTTAAGATTTTATCAGAGAGCTTATGGACGTCGCATGCATTTACGGATCGAAGGACACGGGGTCCTCCGGTTATTCAAGACTAAAGTTTTAATCGCAAGGGCGTCGAAAGTGTTTAGTAATTGTTTCGTCTATATACACATACATATATATATACATATAATATATAATAATAACGGCGCGATGCATTTTCGTTCCGTATGAAATTTTTCGACGCGAGTACTTGATTACAAAATTCACCGGGCTCCTGGTATTATCATACGTCGCGTTCCGCTTAGATAGCGCACTTTCTCATTTATCGCGACGTCTACTCACCGCGGGAACGAAGCGGAGAAGCTTGTTTCTCCCCGCGAGATCTCATCTTGTAACAAGAGGGCGAGACGAGTGTCTTACTCGCGACAGCATTTTATCTGGCTGCAAGACGAGACGTGTAAAACGCGGAGGGAGGGGGGGGAGCGAGAAGGAAAATAAGGTTTTCCCAATCTCGATTAAATTTCTCGACGGAGCTTGCCGGGATTCCGAGAGGGTGGGCCGCCGGCCGCGAAGTTATACACGCCGCGCCCGCTCGAAGGGGAGTAATTTACGCCGGTGCGCTATAAGTTTCGCTATGTGCGAGATTTAAGCTCGACGAGGAGCACACGTGAGTAACGTCGCGTACGCCACATCCCGAATTATAGGCTCTCCGCCGCGGTAAGTCGACCGGTAGATGAAAATGCCGTAACGTTTAAGGAGGCACTTGGCGGGCGCTCATCATCCCCCAAAGTTAATAACATTCCGGTAACGAGGTGAAGTCAAGTGGATCGGATAAGGGCGATTCGATGATAAAGATGGCAATAATATCAGTTAAAACTTTCAGTGTTCCGCTCGCCTATCGATCTCGGCGTACGGCGATTTAGCGCGGGATCACTTTTAAAAAGCCAAGGAAAGAGTCTCCGCAGCCATTTATTATGTAAATCGGGAACGGTTCTCTTGCGGGGAAAGGTTCTTTTGATGGCGATCAAATAAGGATCAAAGTCAAGTACCGTAATGCATTGCCCTATTGGCGAAAATACATAAACTTTAAGTATTAAGGGATATAGATTCGGGAATAAATTTGACGGAGTGGAAAACTTTTTCCCGCTGAAGAAATAGAATTAGTCATTACGTATCGTCCTAACGCTCTACTGTTTAATATGTACACTCACAACCGCTTAACAAACGCCTATTTCTCGTCTTGTACTCAGATCGACTCGCTGTTTATTTTAAAATTAAAAAAAAAAAAGGGGGGGGGGAATATCATAACGCTGTTCAATTCAATTAATTTCGAATCTACATATCGCACGAAACGTGATTCTCGTACGTTTTCCCTAAAAACATATCTGGTTGCGAATAACGATTCTTATCCGCTAATATTACCGAACGCCTCCTGAGAAAACAAGAACATATGTTACACTTAATTACTGCCCCTTGTCACTTCGAATGTGGAAATAAGTTGCGCCTATACGTGCGCGGATTCGGATTAACGAGGCGCGCGGAAAGTTATGTACGACGGAACCGTCATATTGACGCGGGAATCGCGAACGATTTACGACGAAAGCCCTGGAAATTAACGCGAAAACACTTCTCGTTTGACCGTATCGCCTACCGAGGCTCTCCCCCCGTGTTCCGTGTAAAATCGGTTGGCGAATATTGTCGTGCCAATTATTCTGGAAAACGACGCCATTCTTCACCGCGGCCGGGTAATTCGTTACGTGCCGCGCGGCGATGCGTTCGCTTTGCTGCGTCGCGTTTTCTCGGGGACAGGCACCGTTTTCAGGGATCGCGATTTATTTAGCTGCGTTTCATTGGAGGACACTCGCTCGCGAGTGACATCGGCATTCGCTCTATTCGCGAGAATGCGCTTGCTCCGTCCGTACACGCCGCGCAGCTGCGATCGTAAGCATCAGATTTGCAATGCCACATTCGCCAGAGCAGCTTCCCTTCGTAAACCTATCGAACGTTTTTAAACAACGTGCCTGAATAAATCGTTAGCTTCTGAATTTCGCGTTTAGATTATATTCTGAAAATTACATACGCGCAATTTTATTTCGCGGCAAAGATTTTTAATTAATTTCATCAAATGCACAGCTTTGATTTTTATGAAAAAAAAATTAGAACGTTAATTACGTTTATTATAAAATTTGTAAATGTGAATTACGTTGTTGCGGTATTACGTTATTTTTAAAAATATAATGTTAAAAGAATTTATTTAACGCGTTTGAAATCTTGCTTGCAGATTACATGGCGGTATCTATTATTAAACGTTTTGTGCATTTTACGATCGCGGCTGTTCGGGTAATGCTAATTGTGTACTCAAGCACATATCTATCATGCTTTACATCTAGAAGTTTGTTCCGTTTGTACATATGTATCTTAATCATTAACAATAACATGCCAATAACGTTATCGCGCGCACATTTGTGTAAAGTAAACGTCTTAAAACGTGTTAATATCGCTTACCATTTACATTTCCATATCGTTCGACTCGAAATTTAAATTGACACGACTAACACGCGTTAAAAATGTATAGAAAAAAAAGAAAAAAAAAAAAATATGTATATTATATCATTTCTAATTATGTAAATTACAAAATACAATTTAAAGAGATCGCGTTATAAAATGTAACCGAACATATGAATGACGGTCTCACTTTGCGTACGTAAAAGAATAGTCGAGTGATATATATGTAGGTAGAGAATCTAACGTACGCGACTATATTGAACATGTATTGAATTGATAACGCGCTGTTACATGATCGATGCTGCGACCTAGACATGTAATGGGGCCATATATTTGTGACTGACAAACAATAACGATGATCGCGTTACGAGTATAAGCGTCAAATCTTTTTATTCGCATATCGAAAGAGAGAAGGTATAAAAATAGACGAAGGTGCCTCGCGTGACATAGAACAATGTTATTTCGAAATTTATGGACCTCGCGTGGACTTTAGGTTCAACGATATTTCTTCGAGAAAGGATATTTCTCCATTGCGACTGTTACAGTCCTATCCAATGAGCTTTCGTATTAGTCAACATAGTTTTTTTTTTTTTAAGTATAATAATTATTTTGATTGATCACTTTAAAAAGGAAACTAAAGCAAATTTTTATCACGAACTTTTGGAGAGAAATAAAATATGTATACCAATTAGGAACACTTTTGTTTTTACCCGAGGGTGATTATAAAAATAGATTTTTATATGGAATAATATCAGTCTTTGAATTTGTAATATGAAAATTAATAATTTTAATATTCAAGTCAACCAGAAAATTTACGTCGTAATGTTTGTGACAAATATTTTATTAGAAATTACTAATTGCTAATAAAAAAAAATAATGAATAATTTTTATATGGTTCTTTGTGGTTGTTTTAAAAAAGAAATAATAAAAAGACGAAAAAAAAGGGAGAAGAATAGAATTTCTAAATAAAAACGTAAAATTTTATATTAATATAGTTTTGTATGTTTAATATCCGGCGACATACGTATGTGGAAATATGAAAAATTGATTTATGTATTTAATTCTCAATGCGGACAATATTATTTTTTTATTTTTATATGTACGACAATCTAGTAAAAAAGGTCGCTAATTGAAATATGTAGTAACGTCACAATGGATAAAAATATTTTTTATATCAATACACGACAGACTTTTAAATCAAAAACTTAAATATGTGTAGTACTGTTATTTTTATGACTGGATAAATATTTTGTATTTGGCGGATCCAGATGTAATTTTTACGAGAAGTGAAATTTTATATACACGAAATGTGAATATAATATTTTACAAAATGAAAAAATAATAAGGGCTGAAAAGAGAAACTTTTTTTTTATTTTAATGAGTTAAAGAGTAAACTTTACACTGACAAAAATCAAATACCTCGTCTTTCCTCGCATAAAATTCCGCTCTGGTTCCGCCGCTTACGTTTCGAGGTTTACATTTACAAAATAAGCTTTCATATGTATATATTCACCGAATATAAATTGTCTTATGGTCATATTTAATTGATAATTATTGCAATGCCGTATCTTTCATGACTGTGTCTGTAATGTCGCATTTTACATGCCTTCTGTCAATCTGTGATCATACTTTTAGGTATGATTGTTCGGGTAGTATGGTAACGAGCGTATGTTATATCGTCAGGTTTTGCACATTCTGTCCGATACGGATCAGTGGTCTCGATTGTTCGAGACAACACCCTCGCGATGTACCTTCGCAGACGAAATTGAGCGTAACGAGGTCTTGTTGAATACGATAAAAGCAGTTCGACATTCTAAACGTTGATAATCGCCTTACAAAGTGTGCGAAGTTTGACTACCCGATCCTCGCGGGCGTAGTGTGCAAAATTTGAAATTGAAATTTAAGCGTCTTTCGCGACAAGAACTTTGATAAAACATCCGACGAGTGGCCGCGCATTGATCAAATGTATGCGAGAGGAGAGAAATATTCGGCACGCGGGCGAGATTTTATCAAAAGTTCCGCCGGCCGAAACCGGAGTTTCCGGGGAACGCAGGCAGGCACGGCAAGTGCCGCCGGGGCGATAATGCTTGAGAAATGGGACCAGGAATTTAGCTTCTCGTGACGTAATACTTTCTTTTTCTTCCTCTCCCCCGACTACTTTTGTATATCACATCCGCTTCTTTCATTCCCGGGGATTAGAAGCGCCCTCGGATATTCGCGTATTACCCCGCAGGCCACGGGGAAACTTAATACGCGGCCCGATAGAGAGGAATTCTCATCGACGCAATTCCGTAAACGAATTTCCAAGTTTGAGAGACGGGGAGAATTCGTAGTCAAATGGCTCGGCTTTGTCTGCTTTCGCGTACTTGCCTTAGCGTTAACTTGCAAGCAAGCATCTAAGTTAAATAAATGTCCTATCTATACTCTGGTGTAATGTATTTACGAATGTACGACCGGCGCGTCCTTTGTGTACGTGTATAAAGCGCGTGTGAGATGCGTAGTCATGGGTTTGCGAACGTGTCCATTGATATGCATATGATGGAATATTGACGACGAATGTCAAACGCGTAGATAAATAAAAAGGTCGACAAAGCGCTGCATGCTTCATCGATGTTCAATACCGCGCGATTAGCTATCTTAGAGAATCTCAAAAGCACGTTTCTTTATATTTTATAGCGAGATTTAATGTATTTCTTTCTCGCGCATTTTGCGCCGTATATTTTCTCGCTCTGTCTTCGAGGCGTTGATAGTCGTAGCTTGTGCAATGTTCGTCCATAAAATAAATATTTTATAAGAATGATGCAATGTATTCTCAGTTACTATTATATTACGATTAATATTACTACATATTAATTTATATAATATATGTATATTTTATTGTATAACGTAGAATCTAATGATTCTTTTTAAGACACTATTCTTTGTAAGTATGACTGACAGCGAGCGATATCTATCTGTAAACTACTTTTAATTATAAAAAAAAAGAAACATTGTTTGCGATAAATATAATAAGTTTGATATATTTCGTAAATTGTTTGAGAAACGTTTATTAATCTGCGATCTTTCCGTTGTCGTTAAAAAAAAAAAAAAAAAATATACCAAGGGCACAATAGATGGAATGCCGCTAATTGCAGGCTAATTATAGGAACGTCTAATGTAACGTTTAAAACGCGTATGCCTTTAATGCCCTCGACACGTTGTATTGAAAGCTCGTAAAACATGTTAGTGTTCGTTCGCGTTTGGGTATCTGGCTTTGTAGTGCGTTAGACTTTAGAGCGTAGCGGTAGATGTAGTGGACCGTGTTAGATGACCGGCAGAGATAAATTGTCTTAAATAATAGAGAGACGTAACATTTCCGGTGCGCTATCCTAGCGTAATCGTCGCTGTCGACAGTCGCACGGCCTTGCGAGAACCGGGCCATCAAGTGCCGCTTTCGCAAATTCTTGCGACTGTCTAAGCTTTACCCTGAAGGATGCGATTAATTCTGACGGGTTTCGTACAAACTCGCCGGGGCGAATTCTCTCGTCATGGTGGGATGCGTGTCCCGACGAAGCCTCATTCTAACAAATTTGTACCGAGCGTCGGAAATAATCATATATATCGGAGTAAGTGGATGCGATTATGGCAAGCGCGCCGTGTGATTAGGACCTCTACTGTAATCATCGGGACGCATTTCATTAATACTGACGTTTTCGTGCGAATTCGTTAGAACCAGTTATCGTCGGAACACGCACTCGCTATGATTATACCCTTGGGATATGATCGTGGTGGGTATACGTGTTCCGACAGCACCGGGTTCTAACGTGCGGGCCATCACACAGAGCAATTCAACTGCATCGAAATAAGCTTCATCGGCTGCATTAATATACAATAGGATGATAAATGCATCGGTGGACGGTCGGGAACAAGGGATGTTATTAGATAAGCTATGCCTTTTTTTTTTTTTTTTTTTTTTAAACCCTCCCTTTGCGTTATCGCGATGCTGTTTCTATCACGCTTCGCATGTCGATTAAAGTTCGAATTTGAAAGGGAATTATAACGAGAGGCAATTGTCGCCTGAATTATTAATTGACTTACCTTATGAGCTGCACGATTTCCAAGTCCAACGGTGTATTTCGATGCAGTTGTTTAATTCTCGAGCTTTTCTTTTCTGCAACTTTGTTGGAACGTGGTTTCCGTAGAACACGCAAATCACCGTGGCACTATTCTCATTCGCCGCTTCAAACTTCGTTGCCTATGCAAAAAGAAGCAATTGTAATCCGTTTCTACGTACGTTCGCGCTAGTCGCGATGTGATTACGCGGATTTATTACGCGAAACAAATTGCAACGTTGTTTACGAGCATATTATTGGATATGCTACGCGGCCTCTCGATGTAAAATATAATCTACAAGCATGCTGTTGACGATTATTATACATAGTCATTGAGCGGAGGACTGTATTCGAAACTTTGAGGACCACGAACTCACAATAACCATTAGTCATGGACCTACGTAGATTATACGTTTACTTCTTCGTTTTTTCTTCTTTTTAATTCTTTTTTTAAACGAGTGTAGCCGTCGCGATCGAGACGCCCTGTACGCCTGGGCCGCGTTTTTACGCGCAAGAGTCGCAATATTAATCTGTCGTAACGTAAAAAGAAAAAAAGAAAAAAGAAAAAAAAAAGAAAAAAAAATAATAACCGGGCCAGTAAGCCCATTTATCGGTGTCGTGTCGTGATAAGTGTCCATACTGTCTCGTAAAAAGACTCGTGAGCGTAACGGCATTGTCTAATCAATTGATAATCAACTGTACCGACTCGATTAACACGAGAGTAGCAAAGTAGAAGTCAGGTTGATGTACTGTATTAACTGGTAGAGTAGCACGAGGCTAGTCTTGTAGAACGAATACGTAGAGCAGCAAGGTCTGCGAATATTAACAACCTGTCCCTCTGGCCGTAGAAAAAAAAAAGATAAAAATATTGTAAGTCGACGAATAACTATGCTGTTACAAACGGACTATATAAATGTATTTATTTTGTACTAAATGTATTTCGCATCGATGTAAATTATTTTATTTATATATTTGTTAATTTATTTTATTTATATTTCCTTTTTGCGAAGCGCCGACGTAGCGCCGCAGCCACGTCGGGGACGACATTCTGTTTTTTGTGGACACCTTACCGTGGACTGTGTAAATGTAAATTTTATAATGTTGTAATAAAAGTGCGTTTCTCTCTCTTTCTTTCTTAAAGCGCTGTGAAATCGATGCACGTTAGCTGTAGATGGTAGATAAAAATATTCTGTTTCTAGGCTATCTGGTTAGGCGTAGCTAATCGTATGCGACTTCGTAAGATCTTTAATTTCGCCACGGCGTAATTAAGCCGCTAGTTAATTTGATGTTTTAGATCATAGATTTTATTCAGCCGCAGTTAATTTAGTATGCTCTGAAGGTTTTATTGATGTTGCCCGGCGCTGAATTTATCTTCGATCAACCGATTCGACGAGATTTATTTTAGAGACTCGGATTTTAATATAGAATTTTTATTTATAATTTTATGCATTGTACGTCTTCGTATATGAATCATTGAAATTGAGGTTGGAGCGCAAAAAAGAATTCAACGTATAATATCACCGCCGCTCGGCTTAATCGGATGAGATTGAACAAATAATTTAACTCAAATTTCTAATTAACATTTTAATTAAAGTTGAATTAATTAATCCGAATTTGCGTTAAGCGAGGAGTCCGTTCGTTTCTTAAAATAAAAAGTAATTCAGTTATATTACCGTAGCTTTCGAAGCTCATTCATAATTTAATACGAATTTACGTGCCTCGTCTAAATCCTTCGGGTGGATATTTTTTTTTTTCTTTCTTTTTTGCGTGTGTTTTAAGCAGCATGCAAATTTATATATAGAATCCCGAAGTCCAACATAAATATCGGACCGTCCAACGTGAGGTTTCAACTCGAGCGTTTCGTCGTTTTCTTTTTTTTTTTTTTCCCCGCTGCCCATTTATTTTCGTTGGAACGGGTCTCTCGATAAAAAGAAATAAAATAAAATGTACCTGGATCACCTTCACGCGCTTCTGCCGCTTTTATGTTCCTCTTGACCGTAACACAGATTTCGGCAGCCACCGAAAGTGATAAAACGAATTGATAACTGAAGATTACTAACAACCGAACGTCGAGCTTGTCGTTGATGACGCAGCCAACTGCCGTTTTGCCCGCCATTATTTGCGGACCATCGGCAACTTACCTGGTCGGTGGCGCCATCGGTGGCGGCGAGGGTGAACCGCAACGGACTGTAGTCCAGTCAACGGTCGCGGTTCGAAATCGTACGTCGAGCCGTGGCTGCCGACGAAATATCCGAAGAAATAATCGCAATCGTCGCGTTTTAGGGACGGGGCGGGTTATATTTCGGTCGCGATCGGGTTTAGCTTGCCGGGTGATTGCTAGGAGTGCCGCGGATCGACGATTAGGCAGCGAAATCGCGGAAATTCGGGAGGACCGCGCGCCACTTTCTTCCCCCCTCTCCCCGCGTTGAGAAAATTCTTTGATTCTACGGATTCGTCGCGTTTTAGGGACGGGATGGGTTATATTCCAGTCGCGATCGGGTTCAGCTTGCCGGGTGATTGCTAGGAGTGCCGCGGATTAACGATTAAATAGTAAAATCGCGAAAATTCGGAAGGACCGCGACGCCACTTCCTTCCCTCTTTCCCTCCCCCCGCGTCGAGAAAGTTCTTCAATTCAACGGATTCATCGCGTTTGAGGGACGGTGCGGGTTATATTCCGGTCGCGATCGGGTTCAGCTTGCCGGGTGATTGCTAGGAGTGCCGCGGATCAACGATTAAATAGTAAAATCGCGAAAATTCGGAAGGACCGCGACGCCACTTCCTTCCCTCTTCCCCTCCCCCCGCGTCGAGAAAGTTCTTTGATTCAACGGTTTCGTCGCGTTTTAGGGACGAGATGGGTTATATTCCGGTCGCGATCGAGTTCAACTTGCCGAGTGATTGCTAGGAGTGCCGCGGATCGACGATTAAACAGCGAAATCGCGGAAATTCGGAAGGACCGCGACGCCACTTCCTTCCCTCTTCCCCTCCCCCCGCGTCGAGAAAGTTCTTCGATTCAACGGTTTTGTCGCGTTTGAGGGACGGAACGGGTTGTATTTCGGTCGCGATGGGGTTCAGCTTGCCGGGTGATAGCTAGGAGTGCCGCGAATCGACGATTAAAAAGCGAAATCGCGGAAATTCGGGAGGACCGCGTCGCCACTTTCGTCCCTCCTTCCCCTCTCCCCCCGCTTCGAGGAAGTTCTTACTCTGATCTAACGGCTTCGTCGCGAATTCGCTTTCCTGAACTGTAGATTCGGATTTTTGTACTTGTGCACGAGTAATTCATTCGCGAGTGCAATTGGATTTCTTGAGGCTGCAAAAGACGAACTCCAAGGATTCGAGTGTCCCGTGGAAAATGTAGACGATTCCGCAAACGAACCGAGAAAGGGTATGCGAATTATATTATTTTTTTGCGGCGACAAAGTCGAGCCGAGTAAAATATAAAATATAAAAATATAACAAAGATATAAAAATACAATAGTATAAAAATATAAAATATACAACTCTGAAAATTAACATAAAAAAAAAGTCTAATTAAATATTAATTGTAACGAAATCTTTTTTAGTTAATTGTTCAGGACAAAGCGATGGCGCGAAGGCGACGAAGCGATGGCGCGAAGGCGACGAAGCGATGGCGCGAAGGCGACGAAGCGATGGCGCGATGTCGACGAAGCGATGGCACGCCTGACGTGGAGCTCTTCGTGATGGCCCTCGAGAAGAAGGACGAGACTTTGCAAGGTACGCACATACTTTCTGGTCGATAACACAATGCTTTACTCACGCAATAAAAACTTTACATTATAACGATCGTGTTCGCGCGCTGGCGACGATTATCCCGCGGGTGGTAACGATTCTCGCGCGGACAGGAGTCTCCTCGATCATACGCTCGTTGCACATCGATCCTTATCCTAGGCAAGGATATCACGACGTAGATGCTCTCATTCGGAGTCGAGTCTTTATTTTCAATTACAAATCATAGGTATACGAAGGGAAAGGTGAAAGGTAATTTACCTCGCGCGAAACGTTCGTGCCGAGTCCCGCGAGTAATGCGGCAGTCTATTTTAATCCTTATTCTATTTATTGATGATGAGAACGAAAGCACCCGCCGACGCGTTAAGATACGGATCAGAATCCTGATCGACGAAGAGCCTCGCTCAGCGAATCGGATCGTTGTACTCGTGTGAGGATATCTCTAATTAACGTAACGTACGAGCGGAGAGTCGCAGGCTCGCGACGTCTCGGGATCGCCGATTTTAACATCTCGTCGGAAATCAAAACGTCCCCTTCCTCTATTAAATTATACGACTTGGAGGCGTGCGCGAATCCCCGGCGCCTACGTCCGCGCCGGTTTTCACTTATTTGTATACGTGGAATTAGTCTGCGCCTTGGTGACGTGCATCTAGACTTTCGTTCTATTACGCGTACGTTATTTAGAATATTATTTCAATGAGCAAGTTAACTAGAACTCTCGCATCTCGCCTCGCCGCTCGTTGACTCCCTTTTTCTTGTAACGCGGCGCGATAATTAACACGCATTCCTTCACTTACGTGGGCTTTGTCTTCGCAATGAATTGAATAACCTCGGGCCGGTAAAAGATAGATAAAAAAAAAATCATTTGTCGACCGTGCGTTGCGTTGAAAATTACCGAAAGCTCGCAAAATCCTCGCGTAGAGCTGCAGCCGAGGAGCGCATCATTCCGATGACGCTAGCACGAATTCCGATGCTCCTGAGCTTTGAAGGTTCAGTCGTTCGAGCGCAGAGAAGAAGTAAATTTTCGTTACGTCATCATCGACCATGCATTTTATTCGGATATTACAAAAAATGGCCTTAATAGCGCGCGCCTAATCGTAAATGAGGGCGTTTGCCGGGATCTGACCTACTTCCCCTTTCTATTTTAGCAGGATGTCTTCCGCTTTTTCATTTTTACGCGTCGGTAATGTTTTTCTTAACGTCAGATTACTCAGGCTGATGCACACTCAAAAGTTTTACTCTTTTCAAAGCGACTTTTCTGCTCCTTCTTGCTCCAGGTTGGACGTCTTTATTGGAACACGATATCACTCTTTCGTTTTACTGCCTTGTTTTTTATATTTATTTTTTATTTTCTTAAACCTGTTGTTTCTCTTTTTCGAAAAAAAAATATAAAAAAACGCGGCAGCAAGGTATCCTGGTGACAGTGCAATCTTTTCGTTCGTTAACACGAGGAAGTTCGATAAAAATTACGTGTTACTCTCTACTGACCGATTTTTTTTTTTTTTTTCTTTATCTATTTTACTATTATAATTAACTTCTCTTAAATTTGTAACAACTTTAAAATGCAATTCTCTTCTTGCCGACCTTTTCGCGTTTGATAAGTATTAATTGTTAATTATTTCTGTTACTAGAAAACATTTGTAATATTTTACTTTAGATACGATAAACGCTAGAGGTCCACGTTCGGTGCGAATCAGTCAAATTTTTTACTACATACACTTTTGGTATATATATAATATATATATATATTTCTTTTTTTTTTTTTAATATCTTTTTACGTGCTGTTAAAGTAGAGGAACCGTCGGTGATTGTTAGTCAGAGCTGAAGGAAGAGTGCTTGATGAAATCGGTCATCGTTCTTAGAACGATTCTCGACGGTAAAACTGTCAGGTGTATATCTAGCCCTGGTTTCGCTCGCGAGAACTGTATTCGTGCGTACGAGGGATGAAGAGAAAAAAAAAAAAGAGAAAAAAAAAAGAAAATTCAGCGTGTACATTCGGGCAGATCTGGCGGCCCCCGCGCGATTCGAATATCTACAAAATCTCGATAAGTTTGTCATTTTTTTCCTTTTTTTTTCTTTTTTTTTTTTTCTTTTTTTTCGTCATCTTCGTCGTCGTTCGACCCCCGCAATCATCCTCTTCTTCTGTCGCTGTCTTGAGGAACAGGAACATCCGCAATGGGATTACAGACCACGGAGATTCTCACGCACGTACTTCCGCGTACGTAGTAGACACGCGTACATTCTTACACGAACGGATACACTCCCGATTACGGCAGACACTCGTATTTCCGGATCTATTAGTCTATGTCTAGCTATTATGCGTATATTCCGCACTATTGCGCGCCGTACAAACGAACATTACACGTCTCTTCCCCACCGTTACATAGATTTTTGTAGTATTTTTTTATCTCTTTTTTTTGTTCATCAGCCTTTACGCTTTCTTTTCTCCTTCTGTCTTTCTTTCGCTATCATTCTCACTCTCATTCTTTCTTTTTCTCTCTCTCACTTTCGCGCTCTCACTCTTTATTTTTTATTTTTTTTTTTTTTAATTTTTGTGTACCTCGCACAATCGGCGTCGCAGCCGAGTAGAAAGTTGCAGGTAGTGTAGGTATACTCGGTACGTGTACCTGTCTACCAAGTGCCGGTATATATATAAGTATATATCATTAATTATATATAATCGCTTCTCGAGATGGTAATCGCCCGATCTAGAAGGTATTTTTAGATGTCCGGTACGTGTTTACGTGTACGTGTTGTGTGTGTATATCGTTTACGTGAGACAGCCGGGTGTCCCGTGTCGTATGCGTGTGTTCCGATTTTTCGTGTGTATCTACATTGTCTTTCTTACAATTTACGGTTTTGTAGAATACGTTTCTACAGTATAATGCAATTAGCGTGTGTTCTTTTTAAATACATTTTAGAATTTGGTACTCTCGTCGAGACGACTCGTCGCGCCACGTTTTCGTCCACGTTCTTCCGTTCAGTCTCGTTCGCGTACGCCGGGCCACGCTTTTCCCTGCTCAGTCGCAACGTAAATAACTTTCCCTCGTCTTTTCAACCCCCGCGAAAGGGTGCCGGGGGGAAGAGGGGGGGGAGGGAGGAGGGAAGAAGCCTCCGTCGTATTTGCGTTTCTCGCCGATTCCGGGCGATCGAGATAGCTCGCGAAGCGGTTTTCGATTGCAATGCGTGACAAGTTCCTTCTCACCGGAGAGCGGAAACGATCTCAATTCCGCGATAAGTGAAGATTGCATCTCCGAAATTCGTGGAGCGATCCACGGACGCGGCCTGCGATCGCCGCGTCGAAATTCCCAACTGTGTCGAGTAAACGGCGAGGAATATCGGAAGCAGTTGCTACGAAACTCTGGAATCTCCGGCGACAAGCGTGAGATGTTTTAGGAGCGGTTAAATGCAAACGATCGCTATGCCGTCGTAGTCGACGTGTACAATACGCTTGTGCAATGTCGCCAGTCTTTTTTCCCTCCAATTTCCTTCCTCGATTCCGAAAGATTCTGATTTCTTTTTTTCCCTCTTTTTTTTCTTTTTTATTTTTTTTTTTTTACGTAGCATTACGCTTTGTGATTAATTAATGTATTGCTTCAATCGCTCGCTCGCTTATTCCGTAAACTACTTATACGAGCACTCGCAACGCTGATATTAATACTGCGCGGATAACAGGATAACATTAACATAATAATTCTTTTTTTACTTATATATAATTATACGCTTAACGTAAGTTCATTATGTACAATACGATATATTTATTTACAATATGGTATATTCACAGAATAATTGTGAAGTAAAGTTCAACGTTGTTAATTAATGAACAGTATTAACGCGCCGTCTAATGCCTTAAATTAAAAAATAAAATAAGATAACTTCCTTATCGTTTAGACTTAAAATTCATTTGTGGAAACTCTGTGGAATTACGTAATTATTCCGGAATGCGCGTGCGATCGATTGAATACCTCGGCTTTGGTTACCCACGTCAATAAAAATAGAAGTCAATTTGTTCGCCCCCACTGTTCGAGATGTGCGAATCTTCCGCGGAATATTTCAAATCGACGCGATCAAAGGTACATCGACGTTCAACGTCACTCGAATGGTTGCATCGCTCGCTTCATACCCGTAGATTTTTTTTTATATTCTTTTCTTTTTTTTTTTCCTTCCCTTTTTGGTACCGCCACGATTGACTATAACGTATATTGCAATATGAAGTTGGCAGTTTTTGTTACAACGCGGCTTAAACTGTCGTGGTCTCGTTAAAATACACTTGCCCGGTGGCGATGTTCCGCTCGCTTAGATGTTGCCCGGAAAAATTCCCGCGACAAAGACGACCGGACGACGCGAGAGTGCTTCGCTCGTCGACGATCCCTCGTAATTATTACGTCGTTATGAAACGAGGCGATGTTAGCTGAAATAAAGCTATTCTATTTTACAAAAAGTTCCCCGCAATTTCCGCCCGCTGATCCGCGTATAGAAGTGATATTAAAATTTTGACGACCGCGTCTATGAAACTGAAAATCGTTCGCGACTCTGCTCGGCGACTTAGACAACCGTGTTTTGAGCAAATTTTCCCTTTTTTTTTCCCCTTCATGTTCTCGTACGTGGACGAGTAATGATCGCGCGTGCACAACATGTGGATGGACCGAGAAAAGGCTCGACCGCGTGACGTACTCTCACGTCGTCGTTCTTATCTACGCATAAATGGATAAATGTAAAAGTTTTATACGAGCGTGCGTACATAGATCGGCTCTTCCGGCCGTCTTCGCCGGCGATCGCGAGTAGGATATACGCTCTGAGATCACCGTTTATCGTTAGTAGACAGTCGGAGTAATCAATTTCGAGGTGTCGATTTTTTTACGACCTACCGTTCGCCGCGAATGAACGCACGGGGACGAGCGGACTAGCGAACGAATGCTGAACGAACGAACGTATGAACGTACGCACTAATTTTCACGGCTCCTCCAACGTTCTTCCAGTCTACTTTGGTTTTCTCTTTTTCCTATACTTTAAAAGTGATTTACCTAAATACGTGCGAACAGTCACATTTTCGTGTGCACTACATTTGCGTATATATATATATAATATGTATATATATATATGTATGTATAATATATATAATATGTATATATATTACTTCGCAATAGGTACTCTCTTTGTTTAACGAATACAATGCTCTGTATAAAACTCGTATTTACAAAATGTGATCGATTTATATAATATTAATATTTCTGTGTATTTTTTTTTTCTGTATTTTTTTTTCTGTATCTCTCTCTCTTTCTTTCTCTCTCTCTCTTTCTCTCTCTCTTCCTTTTCATTAAATCCCAAGATGCCTGCGCGCCGGTACTCTTTATCTTTATAACGATTTCATCTATTTGGTAATATACGCGATATTATGCAAGTGCCCGCCGATAACGTAATTAGTCATCCTGCCAGAGGATAAAGAACGTTGCAATCTTTAAACGGTTATTTGTAACGTTAACGGTAATAAAGATAATCATAAAGGTAATAAAAATTTCACTGAGGCTAATAATAATAATGGTCGATTGTGACGTCTGTGGGGAATTGGCGCGTCCCTTACGACGTGCATATGTCGATTTGCGCTTACATTGTACGCGTTCTTTTTTTCTTTACTCTCTCTTTTCTTTCCCTTCTCTCTCTCTCTCTTTTTTTTTCTTTCTGCTTGTTTAAATATTCGGCACAAGGAATCGCGTTGAGCGACGAATTATCGTATGTGAATGCACTTAATTTACGAGCTCTGCGTTTAAAATCTGTAACGTTGGATTAGCAAAGTTGTCCCTAACTTTGAATACTTTTTATTGAGATCAAGCAAAACTTATGTTATTAGAAACTTGAGCGTTTACGAATGCCTTATACGAACAACGTAAAAGTAACGAAATTTTTTTTATGCGACGATCAAACGAGCTGTAAATGCGTAAAGAGTGCCATCTAAAAGACCGCGTGCGGACGCGCGCCGTGTCGTTATCAATTAAGAAATTAATGCGCGATCGATCATTCGGAATCATACACGGCGTCGTTCGTCATCGTTACATTAACGGCTGACGAATCGGTTTAATATCGCGCGCTCGAAAAGAATAATCGTTCATTCGCGATATCGAGAACTTACGTAACGTTACGCCGCGGGACGCCACCGCGGCGCGTTTCATTACAGTTAATTATTTCGTTAATCCGTTAGAGTTAATTAATCATTACGTTATTTAATTATTTGCTTTACTTTACATCTAACTTGTTACGTCTACCTAAGGAAGAGTTTTTTTTATTATTTTTTTTTTTCTTTTATTTTTATTTTTTTTTTCTTCTCACCGTCTTCGATACGTGGATACGCCAATTCCCGCCGTTTGTCCACCCAGCTTAAAGATCCTGGCGTATATGGCAAACAATTATAGGCACGCGTATATGTCACTCATACGCGCGAATAAATGCATATAGCTACCATAGAATATATCACAACAATAAAACGAGTTAGATCCTCTCTTTCTCACTTCTCTCACTCTCTCCCTTATTATAGAGGCTCCGAGTAGATAACGGATGTACAGTTATATAAATTGCACACAACGCTTCCGGTTGGGGCGGACGTGGAGAAATGTATCAATACTTATATATTATGTACGAGCGCAGCCGAAGAAAGAAACGAACGAGGGCCGGGCACGCGATTTCGCGCTTTTCTCGCCGTCGCGGCGAGCTCGCCGTCGCCGTCGCTCGCATTACCGTCGCGGCTTCACCGCGATTGAAAACCCGGATGCCGGGCATTCGCGGTGAACGCAAAAGCGAAATAAGTGGTCGGATGTGTACGCGCGAGCGGAATGCCGCGGTTGATTGTGACCGTGGTGGCGAATCGTCGTGGTCGAATCTAGCGAGACGCAAGCCCGCCGAGTAATGACAACGTGCGGTGAAAAGACAAGAAGACTGTCGCGCGTGCACGGTCGTTTTACGCGGAATATGTACAGCGATTCGAATCCGATTCGAAAATTTCGATGTCGCGAATATAAAAAAAATCACTGATATTTTATTTGCGATAATAAAATCATATTTGTTCGAATTAACGAATACTTGACGAATTTTTGTCGAAATTGTTCTGACTTTTATGCGTCGAAGAATCGTACGGCTCAGCGTTTTCGATTGATAAATGTGACGTTCGAGTACGACGGTCCCTCCTTCGTATCTTTCGGATATCCGAGATAGATGGTGGACCGAGGCGGAATTCTCGACTGCGGATTAGTTATTTTCATAATAAATTCTCGCGGAGATCGCCGAGGCGAAGTTCTTATTAAACGCGAGAGTGACAGTAGCGCTTGGTAAACGGACTATTTGGCGATTGCAAAGTAGAATGGAGGACGAGAACAGGGAGAGGAAGAGTAAGAGCGGCGGCATAGAAGGGATGAGAAAGAGTCAGAGGGTGGGTTGGGCGTGTCAGCTGGTCGATATCCTGAATGGCAAGCTTCCACGGCCCAGCTTGCAGTCAGCCGCTACCGTCCGAGGGGCAAGAGAGAAAGGCCGGCAAAAAGAAAGCTTGCATGTATATATTATGTCCCCGGAAGTTTTTTTTTTCCGCGCTTCTCTTAAATCATAAACACCAGAAGTTCAATTCCGAAAGAATGCCGCTCGATTGTTCTTACATCGCGAGCACTTGAAGGCTCGTAAACTTTAGACAAGGGAAAGGAAGTTTTAAAATAAATATGTTGCGCTGGCGAAACCTTTACCTTTCGATAAATCTTAAATTAAGCCGAAACGATGAATTGAATATTTAATTGCCGACGCGTATCGACGGGCGATTGTGGGAAAATTATTTAAACAAAGGACAGGGATTGACTTTTGCGGAAGAATAATCGACTGCGTTTGAAGGAAAGCACTCGATCGGGAAATTTTTATATGAAAGGCGTAAAGAAAAAAGTTCCGGGTTTACAGGTTTTCGTAACTTTTTGTATAAGTGATCGATGGTCTGTAATGGCGAACGGGATTTTAGAAAGCGCAAACAGTGAGCTACTCCGGAGAGGATGAAGTAGAGCACCGTGCAATTAACGTTAATTAAATTGACAAAACATTGGACAACGAAATACGCCGAAACAAGAACGTTCGTGTAAAGCTCGAAAAGTAGCCCACGCAAAATGAAAGCGTATATTATTTCGCTGTCTCTCTCATCTTGCATAAGTATTTACTTCAAAGGACGTTCGCGGAATAAATTGCGAATCAAATCGATGAGATTAGTCGCGGCTATCACGTAGGCGGTACGAATAAAGATATGTAATTTAAGGACAATACTCGCAACTGCACGGATTAATTTTTATTAGCTTTGTTTTGTATTATTATTATTTTTTGTTTTTTCCTCGCTATTGTTTTCCGATGTACAGTAAAATGAAGTATGATCCCGCGACACTGTGTGTCTGTCAATTATAAATTAATTATTCCTTAGCAAAAGCTTTCTTTCGACGCGAAAGTGGAACGCCAAGCTGCATTCCGCCTTGGTCCGTTTTGTCCCTCTCGATTTTCACGACTCGATTGGAGTGTTTTTACGACCGATCTATAATCATTATACATCCCGGGAGCTTCCCTACGTAAACAGTCGCGACTACGTAGTTACGAGCTAAGAGTACTCCCGATTGAGCCATGTGCACACGCACGTACACGCGTACGAAAAATAAAAGAAGAGAAAAAATAAATAAAAAAAAACGCCCCGGGACGAGTG
The DNA here is from genome assembly GCF_019399895.1 of Cardiocondyla obscurior. NCBI lineage: Eukaryota > Metazoa > Arthropoda > Insecta > Hymenoptera > Formicidae > Cardiocondyla > Cardiocondyla obscurior. The sequence goes on along the minus strand of NC_091873.1, from coordinate 6,235,943 downwards.
ACGATAGTTACACCGATTTCGGCAGCGGCGACGCGAGTCATACGCACAGAGAAATACAAAAGTCGCGCCGTGAAAAATCGTAAAAAAGTCCTACGAAATAAAAAAAGTGACCTGGGCTCCCACTTGGCCGTAATCCAAATAAATGCGGATGCTGAAAAGTGAGGCCGCTACCGTGAAACCCGAGCCGCTTTCGTCGTGGGCGTCCTGCGTCGCGTTATCCTTCTTTTTATCGCTTCTCATTTTTTTTTTTTTTTTTTGCCGTCGTCTACCTTCGCGGATCGCGCTCAGAATACTCATCGATCCTCCGTACGCGTCTCGCGTACGCATGTGTGCACGCACGTGTCTAATATGCGTGTACGCGCGTACCTAACGTGGCCGCGTACGCGCGCGCGTATATATATATTAATATACATATTAATTACTGTACTTACTTAGATAATAAGTCGCACCAGTCTCCGATAGTACATTGTATTTCTTCGTTCGGAATATAAACTTTCCGCCGTTCTTTATTTCTTTTTCTTTTTCCTTTTCTTTTTTCTATTTTTCTTTTCTTTTTTCTTGCTCTTTCCGCACGCACTTTCACGCACACGTTAACGCTTACGCTCATTCGTTTCTACTCTCGTTCTCTCTTCTCACTCTCTGCCTCTCTCGTTCGCACGCATGCACACACACGCACACACACACACACGCTAGCGCACGCACACACACATGCCACCATGCGATTTCCGCCGCGTTTTCTCTGCGCGCAAACGCTGCTGACGGCGTCACAGCGACGATTCATCCTCGACTTCGACGAACGTCGATAATCCTATATTTTTCCATCCCCCGGCTGCTCCCGATTGAATCGTCGCTTTAAACCGATGAGTCTCGGCGTTGTTCTTAGCGTTAGTTAACGTTACTATATATAATGGTGGCTAAATTGACAAGTGTTTATATCGAAGGTATTTTCTCCGTTTAAGAACTAGAGATACCTAGACTGGCAATGTTTTATGGTATGTATGCTCGTGGATTCGCTTTTGCGATTGAGCTTCCTGCTTGCCGTTTCCGCTTGCGCCGCGACGTATATACTTCTATCGCGCGACGTATCTATTTATAATATATATATAATATATATTTATGTATATATATTGAGTCTTTGACGAAGACGCCTCGTGGACAGCAGACGATAACCGGAGGCTTAACGCGTGCCCGTGATCGCTGATCGACGAAGGGCCTTTAGCTTGGTAAAAATTCCGACAGCCGGGCAAGTAGCGGGGGTGGCGCGCGTTTAGGAAGTCAGCGCGCCCGAACCGATCGTGGCCGTCTGATTGCGAGGCCACGTCTCGTCCGTCTCTAATCGCCGAGATCGTCAAGTAGTCCTACCGCGGTTTCAGGTTACTCGCGCGGCCGCCCGTGTTCGTCCCGGTACTGCTTCCAATAGGGAAGCTGGCTATCGTTCTCTCGAGACGGACCCTCTGAGCGCATGTTTCGAAACCCTCCGGCCTGTGCGAGCCCGATACGGCTGTCTCGTTTCGCTTTATACTACTCGCTTCTTCTACTTCTGTCCCGCAGTAGTCACCGAATTTGCGCCTCGACTTATCCTCCTCGAACCGCTTTCGCCTCCTCCGTCGCGAATCGGTCTTGATCTTCGTTCCCGCGCGTAAGAATGCCCGTCTCTGCCGCACTCTTTCGCCCGTTTTTTCCCTCTCGCTCTCGGAGCACTGCGACGCCGTCGTTTACTTGGCCTCCTCGAGCAGCACGAGGTCGTCCGCGACCACGTCGCTGATGTGTAGGTAAATAATCCAGTACATCAGATTGAAGCAAACGAAACATACCGGAAATACGATGCGGGAATACTTGTCGATGTCCGACGGCGTGATGCCTGTATAAGGAACGTCAAAGTAGCTTAGAATAATTGCGGCGCGCAGGGCCGTGGGGAAGAGAATTGCATATTTCAGTGAGCTTCCGAGTTCGCGCGGTGCCGTTTACTTCAGTAAAGTACAAAAAGCAGATCTAATAGTGCATCGTAATACGTTGTAGATATGTTGTACGTATCTTAAAATGCAAGAAGCTTTTTATGAGATGATCAGTGACAAGCTTTTTCGGACGGTGTTACAAGCGTAGAGAAAATATGTGTATACATATATATATATTTATTTTCCTTTTTTTTTTTCTTTTTTCTTTTTATATATATATATAATACAGCGACCGGGCGCAGGTGCGTGGTATCATCGGGTATGAATATTCTATGGTCTTCGCGAGGTTCAAAGTACTCGACGTTCATATTGCGCAATTGACGGCCTTGTTTCAGGCCCTTTACCCAGCGATGACACCACGCCGGTGGCTTTCCGAGCTCGCTGACGGTTGAACCGCGCAGCTGCGTTTATTAACCACCGTTCAGAAGCTCGTTGAAATAGACAGCCTGCCAAGCTAAGAACCGAATATTGTTTGATAGCTTGCCAGGCGGGGGGTTAAAAAAGTGTTATAAAAGTGCGTACATGGTCTACTCATACCGTAGAGCTTGGTGATGTCCTTGTTAGGATGAATAATATGTTGCGGCGCGCCCCCCGATTCTTCATCGGCGCGACCGTTAATGGTGTTCTCGAGAGTCCCACCTTTGCTGTGTGCCTTTGGGTCGTGCACCTTGAACCGCACCTCCTGGACAACATGGGACCACTTACAAGAGACACGGCAGTTTGCCGTGGGGCGTCCCTCACCCGAGGTTTACCCCGAATTTTGTCGGATTGGCATGCGACACCGAGGTACTGGGCAGTGTATATTTTTATCGTTCAGCGCGGTGACGTCCGACTTTACGTAGCCATCGGAGCGTTCGGTATTCGAGAGACTCACCTGGTTTTCGTTTTTTTTTTTTTCTTTCTTTCTTTTTTTTCCCATATTTTTTTTATTTTTTTAAATATTTTTTTTTATTACGTCGCTGTCGCGACTCGCGTCTGCTCGTTTGTTCCATAAATGTTTCAGCGTGAAATAGGAAAAGTCTCTCGTAAAAGTACCGCGGTTCGTAGAAACACGCGGTGCGGTTGCTCGTGCTCAAGCAAAAAAACCGGGGTCAGTGAAAATTCAATCGAAAGCTGGTGTATGTGATGTTAATGGCACTGTCGGGATGAGATGCCGGAGAAATTAATATCATTCGTTATTGATACAAAAACCATTAGTCGTTATAAAAGACTGATATTTGATGTAAAATGGTATTGCGCGTTCGAATTTAATTTCTGGCTTTTAAAATTAATATTAATATAAAGAGATTACACGGTTACAGTTGTCTATCGAAAAATCACAAGATTGCAAAATATTTCTCATAACCCTTGTCACTTTTAACGTTAACCCGAGTGGAAAATTAATTCCCCCCGTTATCTAAAAATTAGTTAGCCAATTCGTGGCTCTTCTCGTGGCTGTCTAGCAAAACTGTCCAGAACTGAGCCAGAAATGTAACGCTCAAAACATACTTGATACTAAATAATTATGTCTAACTAATAACGAGCCAAAAAAATCTAGATATCTAAACGTTTTTCGTCGCGTACTAATCTACTGTTGTGTGTTGATCTTACGCAACGCTCGACAACGCTCGACGGCCGAATTCATCGGGCCAGCCGGTTCATGCCGCCCGCCGTCGTAGTGTGAGTACGCGCGTGTGTTTACATCTGGCCGGCACCTTGCGCTCGAAATTCGCAAGGTGGAGGACGCGCGGGCGGCGGGCGGCAAGAACCGGCTTGCCCGACGAATTCGGCAGTCGAACTTTGCGTATGGTCAAGACAAAACAGTAAACAAGCACGCGGCGAAAAAAGTTTAGACGTCTATATTTAGATACACAGTACACGCCGGACAAAAACTATACGACCGATGCTAGACTTTGTTTCTTTTTCTTTAAATGACAACTGTATCACGGCTAGTACCAAGCTGGTCGCTAGTTAAGAAATATATTTAATTTCCGCGATCTAATTACAAGCTGCAAAATCAGATTTGCTAGATAAATTTCCACCCGGGTAATTAAATCGCATTATTAATATGCATCCGAATTATCGGAACGAAATAATCGAGCACAGTTTTATTAATATTCTTTTCGCATTCCGGGAAAAACAATAATAAAAATTTTCGAAGGTAACCGAATATAATTATCAAATACGTAATAAAAAGAATTAACTAACGTCGTTAAGCTGGATAACATGAATAATTAACTTTGTAATAATAATTAATTAAAACGTCTCATCCTCTTATCCGACGTTTTATGACTGTCCTTCGTCGTCCGTCCCGTTTATCTCTGTCGCTCGTTTACTCACTTCTTTCCGTTCTTCCACATTGTCCTCTTTCTTTTTCCGGTCTTTTAATATTTTCTGTTTTCCTAAGGAGGGGAAGGGGAGTCTACAATACCCAAGATTAAAAGAAAATTTATAGTGCGTCTTGTCCGTGTTGGTATGGAACACGTTGTCCGGCGCGTTGCACGGCCGAATGGGAAATTCATTTCGCAGAACCTTTTAGCTTTTGACCTTTCGTATGTTGAGCCTGCCGGTTTTAGTTCGCTTCTTTTTTACTTTTTTCCTTTTTTTTTTTATCTGTCAGAGGGGGAGGGACGGAAAGTGCATATTTACATTGCGCGATGATACGTGCTGAACCGGATCGAGGATAATACTCGGCTTCGTCCTGTTGAGCCTGTCCTTGTGACGAAAGATAAGAGCTTGATTAGCTTTAATATTCGTTTATATCGTTGTTTGTTAAAGATTTATTTATTGCCACCTGTTAAGGATTTTTTAACGGTTATTATTATATTTGTGTTAATTCTTTTTTTCTTTCCTTTTTTTAATTTCGCAATTTAAAGTTTGTTTCGAGATTTACTTTGTCGCCGACGTAGGCAAGCCAGATGATATTTGTATGTGTATGTTTATGTAATATCACATGGCTCTCGGGAGCCGTAAAATTATGAAACAAGTGCTACAGTTATGCATAAAATCTGTAATTGTGCCACGATCAGGACATCTGGGATATCTTGACAGAGCCGATCGTCTACTTGCTGAAAGAAAGCGTGTAAAAAATCGTCCAGGGGATCGCTAGTATTATCGGGTCTCCTGGCCATGTACGCGGTGAGAAAACGACATTCTGCATGGAAGAAAGAAATTTGGGAACGACGACAATCTTGGCCGTCGCTACTCACAGTTTGCTTAGGCGCATGATCGCCGTGATCGCCGGGCGCGCGCGGCGGTCCTGGATTTTCGCTCGCGGCCTTCATGCTCTCGGCGATCTTTTGGAAGCGGTTCTTCCGCATCTGAATCCTCTTGGCCATGTAGCCCACCGTGGCGTACTCTGCGAATAATAAGAATCCACGGGAAATGAAAAACACGTAACTATTCAATGCCATGACACGTCTGCCACTGTAAGATCTGGGCGGGAAGCCCGGTTCACGGGGGCCCACTTCCATCCGTCGAGAATCTCACTCATGCTTGCGCTCCCGGTACTTGTGTAGAGCTCACGTGCAGATGGAAGAAAGCCATTTCCCTGGAAACCCCCTCCGGTCGAGCGGATCACCGCGACGGCGAAGTACCTTGATGTCATGTAATGAGATACTCGCAATCGCGGTTGTGGAAACGCAACAATGCACAGCGCCGGACTGCGTGTAGCTAGCATACTTTCGCGAATTCGCGGGGGGCTGTCTTAGCCGCTTGATTTTTTTCTTATTTCGCGACCGCGATTTTTCGCAGCAGCGGCATTTCCGTACGTCGTCCGTGGATTAATATCGATGCGGTGAACACTTGCGTCAGCGATAAACGAGTAACTGATTTCGAGGAAAATGGGTCCCTTGCATTTGTCACGTGAACCCTGCACAAGTATCCGTCTACGATACTCTACGAGCTCGCTACTGGAACGGCACGGCTCCGAGCTATACGGAGTATATGAGAGGACGCAGGATGGAAAGCTTAATGGCAGCGACGTAAAGGCACGGAAGAGTACACGATCGCACTCACCGAGCAACGAGGCAAAGACCATGACGAAGCAGGTGCCCAGATAGACGTCGATGGACTTGACGTAGGAGATCTTTGGTAGCGCCGCGTTCGTTGAGGACATTAGGGTCGTCATAGTGAGCACAGTGGTTACTCCGAGGGCCACCCGAGCGGGGGTCGCGTTTCGGTTTAGCCAAAAGCTCACCCACGATATTATGACAATCAGCCCTGAGGGTATGTAGATCTGGATCAGGTAGTAGCCCATCGACCGTACGAACTGGATCTCGCAGGCCAGCCGCGAGTAATTTCCTACGATTAAAAGATCGAAGGTCAGGACAGGGAGACGGAGAGGCGCTATTTAATGTCTCTTTATCTCCCGTGCTCACTGTCCTTCCTCCTCACTGTTCGTTTTATCTCTCTCTCTTTCTCGCCTTCTCGTTCCTTGCATCTCTCTCTTTCTCTCTTTCTCCACCATCGTTCTCTTTCTCCGTCTCTCCCGTTTCTTCGTCCGTTTCGTTGCGCTCTCCTCCGTTCGATTCTCCCTTCGTTCTTCTTGCTTCATATCCCGTTCCGCCGCTGGCCTTTGTCGGGAAAAGCGATTTCATTGTTCGCGAGTAGCTCTCTCTATTCCTCGCGCCGGTCGGAAATGCGGCGCGCCAGAGCTGGCTGGGGATGTTAAGTGAAATTCGCATCGTTGATGCGCGACTCTTCGTGCCCGTATTGTGTTCGTTTGTCAGTGTGGATACGCACGCATGCACGTTACAATGAAATAGTACCGCCGGCGTTTATTGTGCGCCGATCGAAAGATTCGAGGATGCATAAGAAGAAAAATGAGAAATCGATTAGAATGGAAAATCGAGTTATCCCTGGATGGCATCCCATGGCTCACTTCTGTTTTGACGAGAAAATTGACAGCTCATTCCTTGCACGCCATTATCGCGAAAAGACATATTGACACGAAGGACATTATTTTTTTCCTTTTTTTTTTTTTCTCATTTTTTTTTACGAAGATTGTCGCATGATATTTAATCAAAGAATAGTACGAACCTATCGAGAGATAATGAACTTTGTGAGAAAAATCGCTAACGCTATAAACATCCTTGGCTGAAATGTATGTCGCATTATTGAACGTCATGTAAAATTTACATGAGAAATCGGTGCGGAGGACGACGTTGAAGCACCATGGCGCCAACGTGCGAAGACAATTCTGCTCGTTCGAGAATTCCATTCGACCAAAGTGGAAGGAACGTAACGATGATTTCTCGATGAAATTCACCGGCGCCGAAAGTGAGGAACGACTTGGCCCGACGGATCCCGTTCGATGCCAGCCAGCTCAATTATTTAAATAAAAGTACGTGAAGGTACGCGACGCGTGAGATCGCGAGAAAGAGAGAGATCGATCGATCGATCGACGGCTTTAAGTAAGTAAGGTACACAGGATTACGACGGTATTTTTTTTTTCTTTTTTTTTCTTGCGAGCGACAATTGCGCCTGCGGACATCGGATAGCGCTCACGTGTCTCTCCACCTTACCCATGCCGTTAAAAGCGAGGGTTGAACAATTATTTGTTGGTGGTGGGGGGGTGGGGTTGTGTTTATACGTTACCGGTGGTAAGACTAATCTCCATGGCACGTTGTCGATGGCCGAGGACCTTGAACTGAGGCAGGGAGACCTCGTTGCTGACCCCGACGCTGTTTGGGCCCTCGTTCCACTTGTACCGGATGTCCCTCATCGTGTATCCGACTGAAAAAATAGAGAGACCCCCCGCGGTTGGTACGTACCTTCGCGGAAGCCCTCAAACGCATTTCAGCTCCGAGGGGGCCTCCACTTACCTCGCACCCCCATCAAACCTTACGAGTCCGCTCTCTTTCACTTTTTCCCCTTTCTCTCCGTTCACAATTTTCCGTTCCGTTCTTTCTTTCTATCTATCTGTCTCTTTCGGTTTATCTTACTCTCTGTCCTTCTCTATGAGGGATACCCTTGCGAAGAGAGCTACCGAGAGCCCAAATCGAACTGACTTTAAGGGAGCATGTGGGCGGAATTATCTGGCGTGTAATGAGAGATCGTAATGGGCGATCTTCTCGATTGCTGAGTATGATCGAGAAGCGGAAGGCGCGCTTTACCGTATTTACGAGTCCGTTGTGTCGATTATTTGTTTTAATGTTGTAGTTGGTGGATGTTAGGTCAAAGATGGACGTAATACTATTTTTTTTTTTAATTTATTAGCAACTTGTATATCCCCGAAATACGCATGTTTGTTTCAGAGACGCGTATTATCCGCGTTTTATACAATATATAAAATAAATCTAAATTTAAAGCTTCAAAAATAATTCATATAAAATTAAATACGTTGATAATTATATACAATTACGGGCGGTGGGATTAAAAATAGTATAACGTCCATTACAGTGAAGAGGAAATCAAATCTGGGAAACGATGAACACGCGTGACTTAATTATCGTCTGCGTTTTCCGTGTAAATAAGAACCAATGAGTCGATCAGTCGATCGGTCGGAATGAATGGCTGCAGGACTACACTGTCCCACTGTAGCAGGCTTGGTCTTACATTATTAAATGTGTTCGCGAAAAGACAACACAGTGATCGGTGCATATTGATGCGGGTAAAAACAGGATTCATATTACAATATATATGTATATATGCTCACACACATACAACTTGTCTAGCTTTCGATACATATATTATGTACATGTATAAATGTATAAAAAAAAAAAAAAAATATATATATTTATATATGTACATATATATATTGTATATATATTGAAAACGAGGCACGTCACGATCGCCTGTGTATGTGTGATTAATCGCATATTTTTTTTAGAACGAAAAGAAATTTTTCTACTCCGCCCAGAGGCGTTATTTTATAATTCATTACGGCGGTACGGTATTTAGACATTAAATATATACATACATATATCATCCACGCGAACTTTTGGAACCAAGTTCAGAAGGAATGAACGAATAAGAGGGGAATATCTACCTGTAGATAGGTGTATGGTTGTCTGTCGTTGCCTGTGACCGAGCACGCGAAACTGCGGTAGTTCCACCTCGTTCGAGATGCCGACCGACTGTAGGCCGGAGTTCCATTTGTACCGAATATCGCGCATTGTGTATCCAACTGCCGGGAGAACAAGAACACAAATATCTTCGCTCTAACATACAATAATTAGACACTGAGGTAGTGTTCGGTTTGGAACGGATGGGCGGGGGTTCCTCGGGGGAGTACAGTAATTAGAAGCAAAGTTGTCGCGCGAGCAACCTAAAGCGGTTCCCGTTGTTGCGTCACGATCCAATTCTGTCGCATAAATTTCTCTCTGCGCGGAATCGATTTAGGATGCCCTCCGTGCCGTTGTATCATAAACGTCGTCGTGATAGGCATTGTAGTCCTTAATTAACGTAGTCGTTAATTTTTAAATTATTTCAAAATTACAAAAGAAAAAGAAAAATGAAAGAAAACAATTTTTTTTTTTTTTTACAAAAGCAATATCATAGTCACAAAAAGAAGAGCCGTCGTAAATTATGAATGTCTTTTTATATCAAAATTTAAATTTATTGTAGATAAGACGAGGAGATTATTTTATATAAATTTTTTTTTAATATCTTATTTAAAAAAAAAATTATACAAAGAATAATGTATTTTTATATTAATTTATGTTTGGTCTAATCATGAAATAATGCCTTCTGAAGCGTCTATGATATTTTTTTAATCGAGATTGCGGCGTTTACGTTTAAGGCCACGTGGAGAATTGATAACAAAATAAAGGCTCTCGACGAGGTAAATGCGATAAGCCAGCTCGGCGAGTCAGCTGTTGTGCATTCCCTAACCAATCAGCATCCCGCGAGCACGGATTTTGTTGATTATCGATCATAATTCGCGCTTATTTATTCTCTCTAATGCCTCCACGCGGCCTCTATCGTACATACCGCACCGAGAAACATTCCTCCGTAACTGAATCTTAGGTGATTACGATCGTTACACCGCATTCCAGGCACCAAAGTGGCATTCCGTCGCGGTGGCGGCTACATTGCGCGAGCATCGGCCAAACATGGATTAAGCGGTAAGCCTCCGAATATGCCAGATTAATTGCTTTTGTTTTTGGAATTCGATTTTGAATGCCGCCGCGTTTTATCATGTACGGCACCGCGCCGCGATTCTGCACGACGGGCACAGCTGCGGACATGCGGCATAGCACAAAATCACGATACCGATAATGACGTTACGATCCGCAACAGACGTGTCCAACATTAGCGATCCGAAGCTCCGGAAACGTCAGGTTTTGTTCGTCGCGTTCGACATAAAAAAGAAAAGAAAAAAAAAAAAGAAATACTTGTTACATTAATGAGAGAATAATAATGCAGACGTTTTCTTAAACGTATTTTATATTTGATATTTTTCATCTTTTAATTGGATTTTTTATTATCGCAAGCACTCATTATACTTGCAAACAAAACTAAAAAGAAATCCCGGAATAAGAAAATCGCGTTCGCGGGCAATAATAACCACGTTCCGAGAAAAAAAAAAAGAAAAAGAAAAAAGAAAAGAAAGAAAGAGACAAAAATAAAAGAAACAAAAATTTAAAAAAGTATTACGCGCATTTATTTCATTCGTTCGGTTGCTATTTTTGCCGATGGTTGTCGCATTATTAAGTGCAGCGTAGATAAAAATTGATACTTTAATAAAGTTTTAATGAAGAGGGCCTGGACTGAGGGCAACATTAAAGCATTACGAGGTATAAAAAAGGTCGTAGGAGAACAGAAAAATGGGGTGGGGTCGTGGCTGTTGAATACTGCAGGGAGGAGGATTGCGGCAACATTAGCAAAATACCCGGGACTATGGTAGTGGCAGCAAGTTTAGGTTTAAGGCGAAAAGTGGAAAGTGTATAAGTAGATATGGAGAAGCAGAAAGAAAGAAAGAAAAAAATAAAAGAAAAAAAAAACAAAAAGAAAAAAAACGAGTTTTCTGCTCGGCATGCTGCAGTGACACATACAGGCTCGAGGGATTAGGTAGATTTACATATATGTGCTACATGCTTTACGCCGCGCATTTCACCTGCTGTGCTGCATGCTCCATGCTACATGCTCCATTCTCCGTGTTCCGTGTTTTGCGAGAAACGCGAATTTCCATACCCGGCTTTATGGCTCCCTTCCATTAAAATTCAAACGCTATCGCCGAGCGATATTATCAAGGTCTTTTTGAATCAGAATTCAAAATTAATCAGGCTTGTTTAGTGTGTATGTACAATAAGAATAAAATGCAAATTGTTTTTATTTTTCTTTTTTTTTTGTGGTGGTTCGCTTACTTTTACGTAATCTAGAGCGGTGGAGATTTTCAAAGAGTGCGATTTGTCTGCCAAGCAATTAATATACCGATGCAAAGTTTGAAGACTCTTTTAATACCACGTTTACGTAAAGTCGAATCCTTTCGAAGGTTTCGAAAGGGACAAAATAAATTATCGTTGTAAAACGAAAAGCAAAAAGTCTCGCACGGGCGGTAATCTTCAAACGTATCGATGGTTGATTCAGCTACACATTTTTTAATCCTATTCTGCAGGTAGACTTAAAATTAAAATTAAATAACCATGCTGAGGCATGCCGAAAAACCGATGCTATGTTAAATAACATCTATTGTTCTACTATACGTACAAAAGTTGCTCGAGTAGGGTCGGCGGGATAGGAACGTATTACCGGAACAAGTCGCAGATCGGGTTACAAGCGTAATTCAAAGGCATATCGATAACGTGACCGCGGCGTGAGTACGCCGCGGGTAATGTTGCAGTCGATTCTTTCTTACATGCGCTGGGCTAGATGCACAATGCGTTTTAATTCGGTCGGACCATTGTCGACACGTCGTTTCTGGATTTAGCCTCCTTCGGGGCTGGCCGTCGTCGGCCCTTACTACGTCCCCGGACACGAGGCTCAGTGCTATATGTCGGAGGCCCTTCAGGTTCGTGGGGATAAAAAAAAAAAAAAGGATTGGTACGTGACGGTTAAGTGATGGCGGTGGTAGTCAGTGGTAGTGGCGAAGTGGCAAAGTAGTGATAGTGTTTGAACGGCGCGCTTTCGTCGCGTTTCTGATCTCGGGGGAGAAACGATTTTACGGCGACTAAGCGCCGAGAGCTCTCGTTAGTATATATATTTACAATCGTGCTGTGTGTGCTTCGGTGGTAGATTCTAGTTTCAGCGTGATCTCTCTCCCTGAATATAGGTCCCTTTCGTAGGAAATCGCCATAGACGGAACAGACTCCATTCTCTATAGAAGTGTTCGTCGCGCATACGCGGATTACATACGTTTGCTCCATGTTTTTATCGTCGAATTTAATTATATATATATGTATAAAAAAAATTGGCTTCCACTGAGTTTATGGACGCAACGATAAATGCTATTTTTAATGGTTATTGTTGATCGGACGTATGTAATCCACGAGAAATTTTTATTTAGCGGCGACAGAGTGTAGAAAGAGGATGTCGTGTTTATTTAGCTTATTTTTTTCTTTTTTTTTTTACTGTTTTTTTCTTTTTTTTTTTTTTTCTCGTAGCAGATCTACATGCTCACGGTCATCATTCGTATTTATTTTGTCGAATGACCGCGAGCGACTTTCGAGAAATCACGCGTTCAGCTAAGACCGACGTGACGACTCACGGTCAGCGGTAACTTGGTAAAGTGGAGACCCTTCGGAGGATGCTCATAAATACGCTCGCATACGGTCTTTGCGTAGGATGTGACAAAGCGTGTCCTGTAAACGTATTGGTAGTATTGGATTTTGAATGCGTATCGCTTCTTTTTATAGTCGAAGCTACCTTACGAGGAATGCAGAATTGGAATCCTTGTTTTCTGACATAAAGGTCGCAGTCGTTTCGTGTCGACGAGCACGGATACGCGATCTGAGATTACTGCAAATTGCACATCTGTTTCCATCCTTTATTACGACACTGTACGATTATATATAGCGCGTGTATGCCCCGCGGAATAGATTCGGTTAAGCGCGAGATAAGATGGGAGTAATTTTATTTTATTCGTACATTGATAAACCGTGAGAAATTGGCGAATTGCAAAAATTACCGTCGGCTACTCCTGTTCAACATCGTGGAAATACAAAATCGATACGGCGCGAGAGGTAATAATATCCCGTTTAATGGGTAAGTTAAGAGCGAAACGGTGTTCGTGACCTGACACTTTTCCATCCGAAACTAATCAAGAAACTCTCCAAAGTTCTATAAATCCGGTGCCTCCTGCCTTTTCTTTTTATAAATCAACTGCGATATGCTTCGGGGTGAACTTACGCTTAGAAACGTCCGTCAAATCGAATCTACGATTATAAATAGAAACGTTCCGAGGGGTTCGGGTCAATCACAGAATCAAATCACGTGAGAGCTGTGCCGGCAATATTATTAGATTACAATCGTGACGGTTCCTAAGCGAGGAACGTACTAAAATTACTGAACATACATGTACGTGTGTGCGAAGTATCTTTAAATGCCGCCAGATAAGAATGTCACAGCGAAGATAACCGAACGATTTCTAAAAACGATACGACGCAAATCAAAATTTATTTTTTTGATGATAGCATTTATCGATCGACTCCAGCCGCGATCAAAAAAAGCGACAAAGATTCATCCCCGGAACTCGAATAAAAGTTAACGCGGTGGCCTGCAAATCTTTCGAATTCTCTCGTAAGTTTAGCGACTCGAGCATTCTCTGGTAATTCGCGACGGGGAATGTATCGCGATAACTTATAACGATCGCAATAACTCGTATTCGAACGGCGCACGACCAATTAAGGACGAAAGGGCGCACGGCAAAGTCCGAGCCTTCTACTCGACGAAACTAATCGACCAACTTGGCCGGGACTCCCCGCGGTATCTCGTATGCCGGACTTCCGGTGACCCTTCGACCCTATTCCACGACCGGCTGAGTTTTAATATAGATCTTTCAGCGGGGGCGGGCTGAAGTCAAACTTTTTCCATCATCCTGAATAAATCGACGGTTTGAACGTTTCTATGCGCCCGGAACCAAGACGTCAAACGAGAGGCACGGAATTATTAACGCTAACTACCTCCGACGTCTCGCTTCGCTTTCGCGAATCTTATATTCGGTATCCCCTCCCCCTCCCACCTCGCGAATGTATCGCCGCGAGTATAATTGCCCCCGACGTTAAAATTGTATTTACACACATTTCGAATTATTTATTAAACAAGCCTCATTACAATGCAGATTAGAAACTAGACCGTGTAACGCCGTTGTTCAGCCAATTTCCGCGATTGCGTGCGTTACCGCGCGACCGAATTATTAATACCAGCGCCAATAATTATTTCGCGACGGTAAACGCGAAGTGAGTAAATGGTGAAACAGTTCTAAAAGGGCGCTTGAAATTCTCTTTTGTATTTGCACATTAACACACCGGTGCAATTTGCAGCAGTGACGGCAATCAACACGAGCTCGTGACAGTGAAACGTAGCGTTATCACACACATCACGTACACACGCGCCCACACACGGATCCATTCGCGCTCGTGTTCACGTACACGTACGTGATACATTTTCTCGCTATGTGTCTCCGCGCGTAGGGATATCCCATGGCGCGCTATAGCTCCTGGCCAGCCTACGATTTCTATGCTTACAGTCTAATGGAGCGACTCGATTAACCGAGACGTGTCTCGTAAACGATTCAGCTGCGTATGCAGCACGCGTATCGATACACAGGCCGTTGTTACGGCGCATCGAAGATCCTTTTTTAAGGTGCTCACTGACCGCACACTGTGCTCGGTTGCAGAATCGGGCCTTTATTATTAAATCACAATCGCGAGGAATAAAGAGGAAGACGAGATAACATCATTTCCCTCTTATTTCCCCTTCGTAAAATTACTAGAAGACAAAAGAAAAAAAAAGAATATATATATCGCTATATTTGAAGTGTCACATGTTGAATTTCTCTCTTTTTTTTTTTGTTTATCAATTTTCGCGCGCGCTTTCGAGAGAGAAAAGTGAAAAGGTAAAGGCTGCGATAAATGTCCGATTCTGCAAGTCCATTTTGTCACATACGTACAATCACTGTGTATGGAATTAAAAAAAAAAAAAAAAAAAAAAAAAAGGGAAACCCAACCGGTGGTGTGTGAGCGAGAGCGGGCGAGTGAGCGAGTGAGTGAACGTGGTGAATGGGAGTGATTCTCACTTGTGTGGCTGACTGATCGTGTGAGTGAGCGTGTGAAGTGGCGAGTGACGGACAGACAGACAGACAGATAGACAGATAGAGAGGAGAAGATAGAAAAGAAAGAAGGAAGTGAAATCTGATGTCGGGAGAAAGGCGAGAGGGAAGGCATAGACCGTCGGTAGTTGAGGGAGGAAGAAGGGAGGAAGGAAGGTGGAGAGTGACGGGTTATGGAAGTTGACAGTATTCTCTGTGTGAGCGTGTAATAAAGAAGGGGGGGAGAGGGGGACACAATTCTTTTTTTCTTTTTTTTTCTTTTTTTTTTAACGCTCGACGCAAATATACACAGTAGAAGCGTCTTTCTATGTTTTTATCTGGAAAAAAAGGGTTCAAAGCGATGTAAAATCGAATCGCATTGAATCTTCGACAATCGGCTATTGATAAGGATACTTTCTGCGTATCGCTTTCGGCGTTATTCTCGAGTTACATGCACGAGTTCACATGCACGGAATTGATCGTTGGTGTTCCGCAATCAGCGAGAAGCTGAGATACGTCCGATCGAATATAATGGTTAATCGCGACATTGCAGACTTTATCAGGGATTTAATTAATAATTTTATTTTATTTTATTTTTTTAGAATCTTAAATTTATTCTGAATATGCTACTATTGTTATTTATTTTTAAAATGCTGTTAAGAGTTTCACGAGATAGAATTATTATCGAAAGAAATATGTATCTTGGCGTAATTTTATATAACAACTCTTTAAAGCCTTGAGTGAAATTTTCACTCTAATCACTGTATCATTGATAAGGCTTATCCCGTGATAAGGAAACTCGTCAGTAGTTTCCGAATTAGAATAAAAGTTTCCTTTGAAAAATCTCTTTCTTATTTTTCGGAAAAGTTGTACGAGTTATTCTCTTTCAAAATTACGTGCACGTGCTCGATAATTCAAAACGTCGAAAGGATACGGTGAGTCGATTGTCGTTCTGAGAGAAGTAATATGCAACTGTTGAAGTGCAAGAAAAGTCACTTGGACTTTCGTTATAATATGCGCAAAAGTATGTGTATGTCGAGTAGAACTAAGCGAGAATGTCGAATATTTGTGAGGTTGTACTTTGTTCGTTTGTGTATGCACCTATATAATGTATATATACGTGTACGTACATACACACGCGCGTGTTGCGTACTTACAGCTCTCGATCTCGATATGGCACAGTTGCCGGTCCATCGGGAAATACTGCAAGTTCATGGGACACGACGCTGTAATCGTTAAGCTGAAACACATTCAATAAAGTCCGTTTAACGGCCGCTTCCCGACGAAATCTTTTATGATATACGAACGCAGGGATTCGCAGCCAATCCATTTGTACCCCGAGAGTAACGTTGAGTCAATGTGCGGGAATTAATTCCGTGGCCGACCTCATTACGCCCGAGTCACGCCAGGATTAACGTGTAAGAACCCAATCCGTATCGATTCGACGTACCGTTAATACGTGTCTGCTCTCGTCTTCGATGAGACGTATTATACGAAAACGATACGGACGTACGTATTCGCATGATTCGTACATGCTGACAGTGATCGATGACTCACCCCCGTTGAGCCAGGGGAAAATTATTCACGTAAATGAGCGCGCGCGCGCGCTCGCTCGTTCGCTCGCTCGCTGCTTCATCGATATTCTTCTTTCGTTTCCGACAGCGAGCGGGCTCGATTCGGCACTTCCGATCCGGAAGTCGGGCATGTAATATAACGGAAGGATATTGCGCGGGATGGTGCAAGTTAGGTATGCATGGATCGTCTGAATATAGTCGGCGCGTTAATACCTGAACACTCCCGAACCGCCCGGGAGAAGGATAGATACGTGGAATGATACGAGTTTCTACTTGGTAAGAACGGAGCGGTGGCTGTAACAGGGAACAAATTTGTCGTTCCGCGCGCAATTGCTCCCCGAAGTCCCACGAATGTTGCATGGTGATGGAGGACAATGAGCTCGTGGTGGAAAGTACCATAAACGTTTTCCTTCTGGCGGCGAAAGCGGCGTTTCGGGGATTAAATTTACTTAACTCGCACGGAGGAAGGGCAAGGCCCGTTTAACCTTTATCTATTCCTCGTTATCACGGCGCGTATTTAATATATTTTCATTCTTTTCGCTACCGTCTGGAATAAGCCTCGGATTACGATAGGATAGAGCATTTCGCTTAGATTACTTTCAAAGCTTAGCCTCGCTGCGAAAAAAATTTCTTGACGCTTGTGAAATATTACGACGTAAAAAGCACGGCAGCTACGGACTAGGAGCTTGTAAATGTTTTACTCACCGTATGCTACGCGTGATGCTTCCCGAGTGGTGAATGCGAATGAACTCGTTGCTGGTGGTAGCGATGTGAAAGTACGACTGCTTCTCGTTGACGAAGAAGGTGTCGGGTACCCAAATGTTCTTGATGAATTCCGAGCCGACGCTGAGCGTCTCGACGCCCGTTCGCGGCTTGAACGCGAGTCGTGGATCCGTCCAGAATTGTCGGAAGTAAAAATCCAACGTGAAATCCTGGTACGACACAGGTGACTTATTAGATTGGTAGTCGTTTGTGTTCACAAGCACATTAGAGAAATACCGAGGATTCACGTGAGCCTTTTCGTAACAAAATTGTTAATATTACACTGTTACTTTGTAATCGTTTCGTAAACTAACACACGGCTGCTCGTTGAATTAATTTCGTAATCACCAATTGTAATTTTTTTTTAAACATTACGTTATTCTTGTGCAGTACAAATTGTTTTAAATCATATAATATTTATGCATAAATTAAATAATTTAATGATGAAATTAATTTATTAATATACAGATGTAATTTCAACGTGTATATATATTTATAAAATTTTATTTAACGTTATTGATTTTAAATATTTTTATTTCGGATATTATGCAGAGAATATTATAATAACACGCAGTTAATAAATATATATATATTTTTTTTTATCCGGTTAAATTTATGCACAATAAATGAACTCGTGAATCAGTTGTGGAAACGTTGAAAAAAAAAAAAAAAAAAAATAGAATAAAGAAAAGAAGCTTTTTCAATGCAGATCTTTCTAAGTGTAAGACCTCACAAAGAGTAATTTGAAATGCTACGTTAGTCCTCGTTCTTCTCTTATGAGTCTGAGCGCAAAGTCTGAAAGAGACCGAGAAGGCGAATGCGTTTCCGCGCGAGGAAACGCAAGGTGTGCAGAATAAACGGTCGTGATATTATTCGACCGCCCACGTTTTACGGTACGCGGGCGTAACGTGTCGATCGGAAGAGATTTTCGTGCGGGGTAAATTACGGGAGAGGGACGTGGGGGAAAGGGGGCGGAGAAGCACGTACGGGATCGTGAACGTCGACAGGCACCTTCGGAAGCTTATCGAGGCGACTCGTCGCGATTACCGTAATACGTAGAATCGGCCACTTAACGCTTACGTGACCCCCTCTATCCAGACCACCTCCGGTGTTCTACTTGACCCCACGCTGTGAAACGAGGCGAGGCTAATTCGACGCGGCGCGGCTATAAAGTCCGAAGTTGCGACGGCAACTTCGAGAGCTTTGTAGAGCGCTCCATCATTGGTCTCACACTCGCGAGAGCGTTTATCCTGGCTTGAGCGACGTGTGAGAGCAACTCGGACGAAAGTGATTTCGGGTAAACGTGATTGATGACCCCGCGCGATTTCATTATTGAATCCTTACGGGATTAAATTAAATACAAAAGTTGAAAAAAGTGTTTATTTATTCGATTCGATTTCGTTCAGCGGAGGGATAATTTGCGACGTGGCTATTGTAAGTTAACGTGCAACGACATATTGCATTAGAGAATTCACTTTAAGGAAATAAAAAAAAAAAGAGTTACGTGTATGGATTAAATAAAATTAATTGGAAATTTTTTAACATAATAATCTACGAATTGCAAAGATATTAATTCGTGTTTCCGCTGAAAATAATAACGGGAAATATTTTTCTGTATCACGAAATTTCTCTTATATGAAATTAAAAATAATATCGCAATTATTATGCAAATAATATTATATTCCTACGCCGAATAAGCCCGATGGGAATGTCGCGAGCTTTCCAAATTACTCTACTGCCGATTTCGTTGAAACGTTTATTCGTATGGCAGAGGAAGTTTAAGTATTAAACTGAAAAGAGAGAGAGAGAGAGTTTAGCGCGTTCAACTGAAATAGATGATCAGATTTATTATCCGAGGTGGAAGTTTCTTAATCGAGTCGCTATTATAACAAGAAATTCTGAAAAGAATATGTTTAAAACTTGCGTGATGTCTTGATGAGGTTTCGTTGTCTTACTACATTATCGAATTAAATATCCAAATCGAATAATTATTATGTTTCTAGTATATATATTTTTTTAATGTAAAAAAAGAAAAAAAACAAAGAACTTGTTTTAAAGTAGAGAATGTAAAATGTTATAAAATTTATTACTGCTAAATAATACGAATCTAAATACGCGTAACGGTTTGCTAAAACTTTTTTCCAATAATTAAAATATCGTAATTATTACGTTTTAATTAAATATCGAGATATTTACGTGCAGACTTTCGTTACGTTGTAATGATTTTTTGATAGCGCGCATGCTACAGTATTTGATTTATTACTCTAATATTATATTTGTCGCACAATGTATCCAATTAGCTCCGTACTGCAGAAGGACGTTAAGAATCTAGATACAAGCCCGGCTGTAATGGCGCCTAGTTACGACAGTGGGTTAATAGTTTATAATTACGATGCCGGCCGCGATTGTGCCTCGTAATCTTACGCGAGAACATACGCGTGACCTGCACGCCTCGTGAGCATCGAGATTCCTGTCGACGTGGGCTCGATCACAGGACAGGAGTTTCGCGACGCGAGTATAATTCGTGTGTACACGCGAACGAGATAAGGTGTGGAGACCGTGTATGTATAGTGACTAGGTACATATACATACATAGAAAACAAGTATTTTACGACGAAATCACTACGTACAGACATGCCACGAAATTGCCATAAAATTCATGCACCCGCGGGCTGTATAAGGACAGTGTTATATGGCGGATAGTAGTACCTTGAAAATATTCGATGATCATCGTCGCGTATCGTATCTTTTTTTTATCGCAAATAACCAACCGTGCGTATGTAAATTGAATTTCCTTACGATAAGTACTTTACCGCGGATGACAAAAGCGCAGACAGGCGACGTAAAATTCTTTTAACTGTTTTTTAGATTTAATGAAAAATTATAATTAAATTTCCATTTTGCGCCCATCTCTTCCGCCCGATTATATAGCCAACAATCGTGCTGGCAAGCATAAATTTTACGATAATTGTTAGGAAAGTTTTATAGCTGTAATATCAGCGGACGTAAAATTGCAAAAAAGAAAAAAAGAATAAGAAAAAAAAAGAATTTTTTTTTATAGAACTTTAGGAATAAAGTTCGGAATTTTACAACTCCAATAAGATGTCACGGTTCCGTGACAAGAGGGAGAGTTCGACCCGAGGCGACGCTTGTCATCCCCTTCGACGACGTGTGCGCGCATACGTGAAGACTTTTCCTCCATTTGCGTCGTTATGAAGAATTCAATACGCGTGGCACATTGCCCGGCTCATTCCGTCGCGCGTTTTTGCGATTTATTTTAATATCGATTATACTTGGCAATTAATTAAAGTTACAAGTAAGGAAAATCACGACTTTATTACGTAAATAGATGAAAGACGAGTAATAATTAATACTCGTCGATTTAATTCCGTCGTGTTGTTAATATTAGCACGTGTGCCATTTGGAATTTTTAAAATACGACAACGTTAGGTAATTAATCTCGCGCTTTTACATGCGTGCAAATGCTCGGAATGCGAATATGAAGGACCTTGAAATATTCCGCGGAGATGCCATATGGAACAGAAGTTGTCATCGTTCTGGCAACTTTTCAGGCGCACTGCGGTTACGTTGTGACGTATAATTGCCGCGCTAACAAATCTTCGAATATGATTAACTGATCAACAACTTCCACGCGAATAAATTTGCGAGAAATTTCAATTTAAAACTTTTAATTCCTTCGATTTATTAAGTTCTATTTTTTTTTTTTATTCCCTAACGTTCGCGATCGATCGCTTAGTCATTTGCATCTTTTTGTTTCTTTTTTCTTTTTTTCTTTGGAAACACAAATTAAAGTTCTGGATTTTATTTGCGATGTAATCACGTGTAATTAATGTATTTCATAAAATATCGAAAATTATTTAGACTGTATGTATGTATGTTCGTTGTTCAACTGTACGTAAAAATATTTCCCACGCTTATCTCGGCAACACGCAAATCTTGCTCGGTGTATTCGGGTGAATCGAGCAATTCGAGCGTCTCGTTGCCGGTGAAACATTTCCGGAAGGAATGCGAGCAGGTGTGCGCAAGCATCTCTATCACACGCAAATCGTAGCGTAAAAAACAAAGAACAAGATGAAAGCTTTGTGGAAGCATTTCAGCCAAAAGCTTGCAGGCCAATCAATCTAAAAGAAAAAAAAAAAAAGAAAGAGAGAAAGTGTGTGTGAGAGAGAGAGAGAGAGAGAGCGAGAGAGAGAGAAAGAAAGAGAGAGAGAAAGAGAAGAATAGAAAAAAAAAATAGAAAGAAACGGTACAGTAGTGTTGTACGACAAGTGATGGAAGCGAGAGGGGCTCGTACGAGGAGAAACGCTCCATTTCGGAGTCCATCGTGCCTCGACGAGCGCGAATTACCGCGATGTGTACACGCAAGCACATAGACCTTTTTTTTTTTCGCCATGTGTTACGCACACACATTCGCACACACCGAGAAATACACAGTACAATAAACGCAGGCTTGACGCGCGCGCAAACGCACGTAGACATACACACGCGCATATATATATACACGCACGCATACACACATACGCCGCGTTCGCGCTTGTAGAAATTGTATATATATATATGTATATATACATAATATAGCGTGACGTGATTCATAGCAACCAGAAGCGCACTGCACACACTGACAATGACACAGCTCATATAGGTGTCAGTATATTTACGATATAATAGCATAGATATATACGAGATATATATGCAAATACAATTATATATATATTAGTATAGTCTCGATGTAGTCGCAACGTCGTACGAGCTATACTCTTCATTTGGTATGCAATCATCGGCTGGCCGAGGATGGAAAGGAGGTACAAAGCGAAAGGAAGTATTTCGTTCTTCGAGGGCCGCGGGGTATCTTCTTTCGATACTTTCTTCTTCTTTTATTTTTTTCTTTTGCTCTCTATTTCCCCCGTCACCCTCTTGCTCTATCTACCCCCGCTTTATTCTTCTTTTCTTGGTCCCGTTCGACCGAGAGGACTACAATCAACGAGCGCATAAAGGCGCTTTCACCGTATTATTCCCTCCGTCTGTGTTCGCCGATTTTTTTTTTTTTTTTTCTCGAAGGCGAATGATGAAAGGAAAGATAAATTGGTAGGAAAATCACCTCGTTGTTCGCGGACGCCGGCCGGAGAGTCCGAAGAGTGGCCCTCGAGGGATGAACATTGGAAGTCGCTTCGCGATGAGGATCGGGCCGGGAAAAACGCGACGTAAAGGCAAGATGGGAAAATATGTAGAACGGGAAAACTCGCCAGCGGGTGTAAAAACACGCGCGTCACGTCCCAGGTGACAGTGTCGACTTGATTTGGTTTCCGCACAGGGCTCAACACCTGGGGTCCAGCCTCGTACATTCAGCTCCAAACTCGTACTCTGGATCTCAGGGGGAGAGGGGCGAGCCGAGGGGGGAGTTGAACGTGTATCGAGATGCCGCTGCAGCTCGCGCGATTACGCGTCAAATATGTAGGAGAAAGAGTCGATTGCGAGCTAACAGAATAGATTCGACGTTACACCACCGTCCTGGAATCCATCGCGAGCCCCGAAAGCTCCTGAAAGTTTTACCGCAGCGAGAGTCTCGCGGAGTCGACGAATCGCGGCGTCGATCGCCCGACGACGCGCCTCACGGCCCGTGTGTTATTTTATATTTTATTCCCTTCGATCGTGCGCGGGTACGTTTTACCGCGCGATCTCGGCCGCGGTCGACCGGTTGCGACGACTTTGCCGCCGCGGAACGCTCGACGGTTCCTCACGGCGGTTTAATTTTCGATCATAATCTTTACCGGGCGAAACCCGGGATGGAAGCGCGGCAGTTCGAGGCGCATATTTCAGAACGCGATCGATGGGGGGATGGGGGGGGATCCAGGCTTCGTGCGAGTTTGAAGCTGATTGCCGAAACCGGAACAGAATATATCTTCGATTACTACAGGATTATGCGTAATACACAATACGTTGTACGGTGCCGCTATATACCTTAAATATATTGAGAAACAAATACAAATATATAGATATACGTGTACCAATAACGCAGGATACGCGTACGTACACTTTTATGCGTTTCTTATGTACAGATACGGTCACATAAGAGCGTACGGTTACGCGTATACGAACGTATCTCAACGTATGTGCGGCCTACGGTGCTCGATCCGAATTTTACTGCCACATCACTCGATCGCGTTGAACATAAAATAAAAATTTCATATTGCATCGGGGTCTCGTACGCTTTCATTTTTACGAAGTACCTGTTAGTTTGAACAAGTTTCAATAACACGCATATTTATATTACGTGTTTCAGAAGGGACCTCGATAGGATTTCCGTCCCGTGGATATCTCAGAAAGACGGTGAGTCGAGCTTGGATTTTTAACTTACATATTTACGATCCCCTCGAACGGTTCGCAAGGACGTGATATCGCGAAGAGGACTTAATGCCCTCTCGCAGGATTAAAAGATCGCGCGTATTGTCCGGCGGAGACGGCGGCATTCGTCGGGTCTCTCCCGGAAACTATTTCTTTTTTATTTCTCCTTTTTGTTTTTAATTTTTTCCTTTTCTTTTTTTTTTTTTTTAATTTTTTCTTTCACTTGCAATTAAATTTCCGCGCGCCGAGCGAAACCGCCGGGTTCTTTATCTCGTCGGTTCGAGCACCGCGGGTAGGGCCATGCAACAAGAACATCGCAAATCGAATCAAACGACTCAACCATAAACCATAAACGAAGTGGACAAGAATATATCTTGCGAAGACTGTGGAACGTAGCAAGGTTCCCTTGTAACAGTTCAGCCAACCAAACAGCTGTGACGAGCTATAAAAACGTAGGTTAGTAGGCCATCCGTGTGTATACTATTGTCGCATGTGTGTACCGTATATATCTCCGTGTACATGGAGAAGTGTGTACGTGTTGTATAGCTTATACCGTGTGGCGATGTGTCGATACGCCCCTTGCTGCCGACATAACATCACTATGCCGCGTCGCATGTATTTCCCCTGGTGCACCTTTCCGCGACCAGATATCGAGAACGACTCGAGATTTAAGCAGATACGAATATATACGCGCGGCGGCATCGCTAATTCACGTTCTACTCCCTGCGAGATTTTATGCGCGCGAAATCAACGCGGTAAAAAAAAAAAAAGAATATGCAAATAGTTCATTGAATTAATCGCACGTATACGAACTTTGATTTTCCGCACGATTTTCCACGAAACGTGCGATAGTATCGTTGTTATCGAGTCTCGTGTACAGCGATTCGATGTTGAAATTTTGATTTTTTTATTCTGATTTTACGCGAACGTCCGTGCACGTTGCAACGGGTCAACGAATAAACAAGTCGAAACAGACGATACTGCGGATACAATCGGAAGCAAGTGGCGCGACTGGTAAGCTGATTCGATCAATGATAGTGGTGGCGTCAGGTTTCACGATAGGTACGCTCGACGTATGATGATCGGTCCAATTAAACGCGTGGGTTTAAAAAACTCCCTTCAAAGCAACATCGGCGAAAATTTTGGCTTTAACCATCGATCGTGCCATCGCAATGTGAAACGGCAATGTGTCGGGCGGAAATGGACGTTCCTGCTGTCGCTTTTTGATACGACGGATACGAAACAGGGGGGCGAAAAAGGGGGAGGGCGCGGTGAGAGGGGTCTGAGGGGGGAAGGGGTGGGAAAGGGAAAAGCGTGGCTGTTCGCGAGACTGGATGAAATAAATGAACGGGCAATTGTCGATGTCGAGTTTGTATGAGTTTGAATGCAAACTGTACCATCAACACCTCGGACACGGAGCTGATGCTGAGGACATACATGGTGACGCCGACCTCCACAGGCGGACCTGCAATCAACAAAAACCATCCGGCCTTGGTCGATGTGATTACCCGCCGATCTCTAATCAACCGTGTACGACCTATCACGTACGAGATCAGTAAATATCTAGAGACAACTGTAATAATAGCAGTAATAAAAACGAATTCTGTCTCTACCTCTGGCTCAAGCGCGCGCTCTCTGCGTCGCGTATTAAAATTCAGGAAACCTTCGGTGTACCTTTTCTAGCGGTCGCCGCACGATATTGCGCGTGTCTCGCGGTTCAAGGGAACGAAAGACCCGTCGCGATCACGCGCGAACAAATTTAACATATTTTTTCTTTCTTTAATTTCGCACGGAAAGGATTACTTTTGTCGCGAGCGTGCCCGTCTCGCGTGAGCCAGAGGTAAAGCACGAACGGACAAGTCGAGAAGAGCTCACACCCTGCACGGAACCAAATCAACAGGACTCGTCGTCGGCCACGTTGCCTTCCCAAGCTAGAAGAATCATCCATACTTGTCTCATTACATAGACATTACGCTCTTACGTATACATTACATACACATCACAGCCACGTAGCAGTATGATATTACCTTACTACTACATTTTTTTAAATATTTTATATTTTTTTTATTTTTTGATTTCGTTTCTGTATCGCGTCGCTTAATAGTGGTCTTGTTTTTCGCACCCTCTCGTTCTTTCGATTTTCGTTTTTTGCCGATCACTCGTCGCGTCGTATTCCAATTAGATTCGTCGTGGCTATACGTGTACGTATATCACGGGGGAATGTGGCACGTTTTATATTATCGGATTTTTTTTCTTTTATTTTATTTTTTTTTGTTTTTTTTTCGCCCTATATTAGACACCCCTCCTTGATCAAGAGCGGCGTGTCATCTTGTCGGACATTCGTCGAACGACATCGTTACTTTACACTGAATTGCTGTCATTGTCATTGCGGTCGTCGATTCCGGGCGAAATCTATTTAGTATTTTCATTTAGCTTCTAAGGGGATGTGAGGGGGGATGCCTTGTATACCGAAAGATTTTGCTGGAAGGATTATCGGACGGATAACGATCGATGCAGATCGACCGCGGAACGTTCTCTCTCGTGTGTTCATACACGAAACGCGTGATACGTGCGGTGTTTCGACAGAGAAATGACGGAAGTGTCGGTCAATAGGGGGATTTCTTTCGGGTGGCGGGACATAGAATAATAATAATTGTAAGTGATGGCAGGCGGCAGCCCATCTCAGCAACCGCGGCATAGCAGCTAGAGCGTCTAAGAAACGGTCTAACGGGACGGTCGTGCGTGTGTTTAATATATTGAACAAAATACTATTTTTCCTGAGAGCAGAAAGCAATAAAAAGACGCTCCTCATTCACGTTCCCTCTAACACTACGTGACGTTCGGGACAGCCCAGGCTTAAAGTCAGGCAGGAAATCAGTGAACTAATTTTTTTCCACGCCCGTGGAAAACGAAAACGTAGTCGAAGCAACTGAAAACCAAAAGGAAAGAAGGAAAAAAACAAAAGAAAAAAAAAAAGATAAAGAGAATTCGTCTCAACGTTGATCCATCGCTCCGCAAGTTCCTTTTGTCAGCGTCGAAAGTTTTATAATGGTATTTCCGCGTCCATATAGTTCATGCGCATGAATCACGCGGAACATCTAGTTAAGAGATTATTTTCGAAATAAATCTCGTTTCCGCGCATTAAACGGAAACTACCTCGCAATAATTTAGAACGACTCTGGTCGTTTATTTTTCTTTTTTTAATTCTTTTTTTTTATATTTTTCCCTGAGATTTTGAGCTCGATTTGCGACCGCGTCCACGCAGTCTCGTTGCTTCCAGTTGCCGAAACTACAGCCCCCGTTTCTCGGGCGAGGAACGAGAACAGCCAGTATATATTATCTGAAATATGAAATATAGTACTTTGTCCATTTTTTTTTTTTTTTTTCGGATAAATTTTTGTTTCTTTCTGTTGCTCGCTACTAAAAAATGTACGTGTACGTTTGTGTATGTGTACAGGAGAATGCGTGTAAGGTCATACACGCGCACACACATTCCTGCGTCGGTGTTAACCGGCACCGCGATAAGCGGACGGACCACATGGTACTACAATATATCAAATGAGTTAGGAGAGACTCGGCTTGGTTAGCTTCATTTCGGTAGTTTCGAAGTGTAAGCGGTAAACCGCGTCGCGTAATCGCCCGCGTTTGCGAAGTGTGTCTTATACGAATTATTAAATAGACATTTTTGCAAAAAAAAAGAAAATGGTAAAGCGTCTCCTTTCACGCTCGTGAATAAGATATTTTTCGGTCCACGACTGACATAATTTTACTGCCTCGTTTAAAAATAAAAAAAAAATAAGATTGTTGTTACGAAAGTTAAAATAATTAAAAGGAAAACTCGTCGATATAAATTATTAATTCTCTTCGATACTGAAGAATTTTTGCGGCTTATATTTATTACGTTTAGCCCTTGGGTTTGAGCGGCGTGAATTCTTTATTTGAATTCGATGTTTCGTGAACATTTTATCAGAAAGAAATAATACAGTATCAAGTGAACCGAAATGTTTACGAAACGCTATTCGGTTTCAAATAAAAAATTCATAGACGTTATATATAGAGTTCAAACTCGAAGACTGAATCTAATAATTGTTATTTTCCGTCCTACAAGTCGTTGCAATGCTCGAATGTGTTTTAACATCAAAGAATACCATATCAAACGTAAACTAAATGTAAAGTACGATCCAAGGTACCATTAAACTGCCGTAAAATCAAACAGATTAATAGCTCCATTTCCTTTTTATGATTAGATCAATGGTGGAAAGTTCGCGCGTTTTACTACTTGTCTAGAAGTCACGGATTTATGTTACGATTAATATGAACGTGTTTTGGCTTTAACTTCTTTCAACGCGAATCTACACACGCGCGTTGCGAAGAGATGTCAATTTTAATCGCCGATTCCACTCAATTAAAAAAAAAAAAAAATGTAGGAGAGAGCTTTTATTTCGCTCAAGAATTTATTTCGCTCGAGAGACGTTGCTGTTCGTAATATCGAGATACTCTGACGTACTACCGATTAGTTCTCTTCTCTTGCATAGTTTGAATTCAATTGCCCTCGGAATCAACGTGCCAAGAAATTGGACGTCACTTCGCGTCGGCGAGCGTGGTCCTCGAAGCGAGCGTTGAATCGTTTCGGTAATCGTGTTACTCGGTTTTCGCGGTTCCAAACGTCGTCGTTAAATGAACAGCACATCAAAGGAGACACATAGCCCAGAGCGATGCGGCTCTGCACGTGGCAATCTAACCGAGTTCGCCGTCGGGGTGTCGATCGACGGATACGCGATCGTTATCGACGTTAGAGACGATCGTTAAGTGCCTCGCGTCTACCAACCGATCCGCCGAGGATCGAATTTCTTTCATTGTGCTAAAGCGGGTCGTCGTCAAAGCCGCGAGCTCGCAGAACTGCAGTTAATCAATTGTTGTGTACGCGTCCGAAGCGAAATAATCGCAACAGCGTCATTAGGCAAATGGAGATAATTTACACTTCGGCGAACATATTAAACAATGAGTAGTTTATTGGCGAGCTGGCCGTTGAAAGTATCGCTCCAATTAGCGCATGATTAACAAAACACGAACGAATTATTTGCCAAGGCAACGCGAATGGCACGAGAGATTATTCGTACAGATTCATCGATTGTTAATGTAATTCGGCAATTCGAGTCGACCGCCGGAACCAACGCGCGTTGTTTCCACCGTTGCTTCTGTTGGTTTATCAAATAAATCATTTACCTGAATGAGCCGTGACGATGTTTAAGTATCTGCTTCGGGAAGAAAGAGACAATGACAGAACACGTTGAGTACGTTTGAATTTTACAAACACACATAACACAAATAGAGAAGTGAGAATTATGCTGCGTAATGAAATAAAAAATCTTCTAGGTCTGTACACCTAACTGAATAAATGGAAACAATAATTGTTCCATTTTTTTTTCTCTTTTTTTTTCTTTTTTTTTTTTTTTGCGAGGGTGATCACACAAACGGAAAGAATGCACACTCGTGTGCGCGTGTATGTACAACAGTGTTGAACCGGATATGCATCCGCACTCGTGTCGTCGCGCGCTTGTGTGTGTGAGTTCTCCCAGGTGTGTATGTGCATGTGTTTTCGGTGGGCAAAAAATGCTAATTGCAATTCAGTAACGATCAACGGCAATCGTTGACTCGGAAAATACACGGGCAGCTAAAGAAACCCCGACGGGCGGGCGGGCGTGGCGGGGGGTGTAAGGGGGGAAAGAGTGGGAGGGCGGAAACAGTGTTTAGCCGAGAACAATATAGTAAATGAGTAACTTTCAGCGGAATTACTGAGTAAGACCTAGAGGTAGTACCATTTTCACTTCGGATAGGGAGCTGATACTCAAGACGTACATGGTGACGCCCACCTCGACGGGAGGACCTGAAATCGAAGGTTAGTAAGACTGAGTCGCCGGTTTTTCGGTCGCGGCCAAGCTACACGGTGAGAGTGACTGTATGGCATTCGTTCGCTAATTGCAAGCTTTATCGCTTTCTTTCGTTCGTTCGTTCTTTATCGGTTTTGAACTTTTCTATGAGTTTACTGTGAATACGAAATGGTATATGTCAGTGAGGTCGCTACGTTGGATGGATCGCTGAAAGTGGTAATCGCTTTCGATTAGACGATGTCCGATAATAATTTATGCGCCAATTTACGTGTGCTCGGTCGTCACTATAGTTACACAACTGATAGGCTTAATCTCTCTAGGCGCAGCGCTGTGACGTGCTTCGGTGTCATACGGGTTACATTATGCACGCTTGCGTTTACTTAAAGCTAATAATCCCCTCGAATTTATTAATAGCTGAATTATTTAAAATAATTTGTGTCAAATACTTTTGTTATTTTTAAATATTTTTTTGTTTATTTCTTCTTTCTTTTTACTTGTTTCAAATATCGCGATTATTCGGAAAAATGCATCTCCCTTGTCGTGGTTGTAATAAAATTTAATAAAAGAATTTTTTAGAAAATTTTCAACGAATTTCAATTAATGTACGCCCGTTAAAAATTCGCGACGGTAAAACAATCGCTCACGCTATCGCGCTTCAATATGCGACGCGGCATAAGCTATTTCTCCCGTAATTCTTGCGAAATCTAAATTCAAAGGCTTGACGAGGGTTCGTGAAAATTTCAGTAGTCTGTGCCAGATGTGAGGCACGAAATCGAAGCAGTCGGTCGAATTGATCGGCCGCAAAGACGAAGAAAAAAAAAAAGAAAAAAGAAAAAAGAAAAAAAATGTAATCGCGACCGATCGGGCGGTATCTCACCGTGGGAAAGTTTATGGATAAAATTTTAGGCAGTAGGGTGCAAGGAGGGTGGGTAGTCGGGTGCAGATGGAAAGATTCGGTCGAGAGAAGGCCGAGGGAGAACGCGGGCGAAAGAGGTTTTCGGGGTGCGAGGCGCATATACGTGTCCACGTTGGCGTTTTCGCGATAAAGTTGACTCGTAAACAACGGCTCTGCCAACGCCATCGCGCGCCACTCGACCGATATATCTTCATTTCCATTTCTAGGATGTTTTTAAAGCCCCTATAGCCGAGAAACATCCCATATGGGACACATATTTCACAATGACGTTCTCGCGACATGCTGGAAAACGCACGGCCGACGTGGTATCGAGTTAATTGAAACGCGCCAGTATGCTTCTCCGGTGCAAACCGATCGCCCGTGAGAGAGCAGACTCCGAAAAAAAAAAAAAAAGAGAAAAAAATAATAAATAAAGAGAGAGGGAGATTAAAAAATATTTCAGACACATGTGATGCAACTAAAACAGAACAAAAATTAATAATCGGCCGTGGGATCGAAAAATCGGAATCATCAATTTTGCGTCGACCGATATTTGTTACAAATGTTTTTATATTTCTTTCTTTTATTACGCGTTGTATAAAGTTGAATATTATAACGAATTAAATTCATATATACGCATCTCCATATAAATCATATACATATAATAATCTTTAGTCCACATTGTTCTTTTTTCTTTTTTTTTTTTCTTGTTTTTTTTTTATTACTTTGTTATTGTAAAAATATATTTGATAACTGAATTAATATTAACAATAAAAACTCGTAGCTCGTATTTATCGAATAAAAGTAAGCACGTAATATAAAGCTCGTATAAAATTTCATAATTTTAATTAGTTTGTTTATCGCAGTTGTACCAACACTGTTGTTTAACGCGCTCGAGTTTCTTTTCCACGCGGATGCGAAAAAGTTTTTGTTTATTATTACGACAGCGTGTTTATGGAGTGCAAACATTTCGAGTTTCCCGTCACGTATTTTGTCATTTTACGTAGGCCTTGGATGGCAGCGGCGAAGCTCGTGTTTGAAAATCCGGCTGCGCTCCGGGGAATATCCAATGAGGCACTACGAATCGAAGAGAGCAACGGCAGGCGACACGGTTTATCCCGCCCGTCCGCGATATTCTCGTGTCCGTTTCCGGAATGTTCCGCGTACTGATCTAAATTTTAAATGTTAGAAACTCCTATTCCTCCCTCCCTCCCCGCCTCCCCTTGGAGATCTCGCGTATCGATATGCGGGAGAGGCGGAAGGCGCGGATATCGGCGATTCGAATCTAGGCGGTACATTTAGTGCACTTTTTTTTTTTTTTTTTGCGATCTGCCGATAGCAACCTATATACGTGATCCCGCCGGAAAATGAAACGATGCTTGACAGTCAGTCGGAGTTTACCGCGGAGTGAGCCATCACTAATGCATTTTCCTAATACGGCCTGAAAAATTGATATGCATTTTTGCCACGATCTCTATTAACTGCGACAGCCATCCCGCGTTGTATCGAATGCAATGTTTATTTCGTTCATTTTATTTAACGACGCGGTTTAATTAAAATTTATATGATTACAGCTTGTAATTTTAACCGTCTACAGAGTAAGAATTAAGCTCAGCCATTCGCTCTCTCTTGATCTTTATATCTGACCTATAATAGTAACAATAATAACTACCAGCGTGAGATTACCTGCCGGATTTATAAATATCGGTAAACGTTTTTAGCTTCGTCAAAAATGTAGAACCGAAATGCTTCTCGATCAATCAAACCTGAATTTCTTTCGAAAGCGGCGGGCGGAGGGTAGGAGGGGGAGGAAGGGAGGGGGAGAAGAAAAATAAGGTGGCTATATGAAATCGAGGTATCACATTCTCGCGATTGCGACACCGATTCGAAAGTGCGCTGACGCCGAAATAGCGTCCGGGATAAAAAGAAATCTGCCAAGACGGAATCAAAGTCAAAATCGTAATTGAAGGCGAGATACTGCGTCTCAGTGTAGCCGGAGGAGAGATGCCGTTAACGGTAACCCGTGGCAACCCGTGGGGCGTCCCAGCATCGATCCGAGTTTTATCGAAACGCTCCAGCCCCGCCCTACCTCCACGAGGCCATCCCCGAAAATATGACTTTGTCGCGGCGGAATCGTCGGCACGTATGAATCATAATTATTAGCTGCTCCGATATCGGCGATCGGACCCGCGAGCAGGCGCGCGCTCGCGAGGGGGGAGGGGGTGGAGGACAATTTTTTGGCCAGGCCTATCCGGCCGTAAGTGGGACGAGCCGTTCATCGGCAGGCGCTAATTGCCTCTAACTGACTCTCCGAGCAGCGAGCGTGCTCACTCGAAACTGGACTAATGGCACTTTAATATCCCTATGTTTTATAAGCATCGCGTTTATTCGGCCGCAAAATCGTATCGCCGCTCTCGCAGTCGATAAACGTCTAGCGTTTATTCGAAACGCCCGTCTCGCGCAGAAGCTGGCAGCTACAAATTACGTGTACTTTGCGGGACTGATCAAGAGCTAGGAGGGAAGCGCTTTGTGTTTTACTTTACTTTTATCTACGGCGAGTCACGTGCCAGTTTCCTATCTCCCCGCGATAGAAAGGCCCCTGTTTGCCGGCGCCGTTTTATCGGTATTTCTTTTTCGGTAGTCGCGCGGTTGAGCCGCGTGGTGAACTGCAAATTACTCCTTTGCCCGGGATGCGATTCGCGTACACGTGCTACCGCACTGTTCCTGTCAGAGCTGTTTTATGAAAGCGGTAGTACGAGCTCGAAAGCTCGTCGTATATATTTTTTTTTTTTGTAGGGTAAAACGTGGGAGATGATAAGCGACGTCAAAAATATTTCCTGAAAACGTTTTGCCGAAGCTCTAGCTCGTTGTGTCACACCATTGTTACGACAATCCGAACGCCCGCCGCTTTATGTCCCGATCGCGTATCGACTTTATGCATTAAATGTTTTCGGGCAAAAATCTCGCGCGCGTATATTTATCATCTTTCCCTTCTTCAATTTCTTTTATCTCAGCACTGCATTAAAGGATGGAATACGGTACAGCTTATATTTATTTTCGTTTTGTTATCCGAGCACACGTAAAAAGCTTTTTCTTTTTTATTTTTTTATTTTTTTTTTTTGGTCTTTTTTTCTGCGCTTGCAGCGAACGAAGTGAAATTAAAAGAGTTGCATGCTGGGTTTTTGTTCGTCTACCAATTGATTGGTTTTGCCACTCTGTCAATATTTGGTCTCTTTCATCATCTAGTTTCCTCATTTTCGTTTGCTGCAAGGTAACGTTTTAGATTCATGTAATAGTGTAACGATCATAAACCATGAAACGGAAAAAAAAGTTCGGCGTCGGGCGCAAAACTTGCTAAAGCGCACGTAACGCGTTCTCGCGGGCGCGGAAATTAATTAACGCCGATTAATTTTTAATCGAATAAGTAAATTGGATGTTGCCAATGAATTAACAAGTTTTGCGCATGTTATCAAATCCACGAATGATTTCGTTTATCGTAAGATGGGAAACATCCAAGTCTTCACTTACCTCCGTAGTTCGGCCTTACTCTTTTATCATAACTGACAGAAAAGGAGTCCAGTATCGCTGAGATGTTCACGTCGCCCAACATACTGCCGCCGGCGGTTCTGTAAACAAGAATTTCATAATTTAATTCTCCTTGCAGAAAAAGAAAACCATTTTAAAATAATAATAATTAAACTCTTCCCGTAAGTCCCCAGTATTAATTTAACCGATATGTTTACTCGAGCCGAACCATAAATGCGATAAAAAGAAATATCTTCCCCGAACCGTGGAAAACCGATTTCGATCACGCTAAAACGTTGTGAAATAAATATAACTGTGTTCGATAAGAATTAATAAGAAAGTCGAAATAGCCTGTTGCAAATCGCATTATCGAATCTTCAACGTCACGAACATCCGAATCGATACAGATATACCGGTATTAGCATTAGTCGTGCCGACAAGTTCGCGAGAAGATATTGTAACAGCCTGTATGACATATACGGCCGTGGGAGGTGGGTACGCCTAAGGGTCCCGAAGCATAAAGTACAGCGAGTCTGTTCTTGACTTAACGGGTCAGTAGATACGGATGGTCTCGGTCAGCCAAACAAACGGCCCTTGAATCCGCGAGCTGATACGGTTTTCCGCAGCACCTATGAGTGCTCGATCTAATGGCTACAATGGGCGCAGCAGCCGATTCCGGTTCCGCTAAGTGGAGCAACTCGATCCGAAAACGTTTTCTGCTTGGCTCAGCGGGCTGACCAAGAAACCGTACCGTAATCACTTGGCGCGGCGTTGATACCCGTATCACACGAAGCCATCGTATGGTAACGACCGTGGTTAGGTCACGCAATATCTTTATATATCTCTACGTTTAGCCGAGACACAAGTATCTCCGAGCTGCGCGAATCGCTGCGTGCTTTAATAGGAACAAAAGAGACAATAGAAATCGCATTGCACGTAACGACACTTAGTACCGCACGGTGCTAATAGCGCATCTTTGTCTCGTTCTAACGATCTGAATTTACATCGGCTAAACGTTACAAAGCGAGAGCCGTTTATTTTTTATTCTTTTATGTTAGAGATTGCTTTATATTTAATATTAATATATATATATTTTATTTGGCGTTGTGAAAAGATTTTCTAAATTCTTGAATAATAATTATTTAATGTACATATATTTGACCATTAATTATAATATTGTTTCGTTAAGTCAACAACATAAAGAACATATGATTGATGTAATTGATAAGTTACTTTTAATTCTTTTACGCCAGAGATTGCTTTACATTTAATATTGATACATATATTTTATATGGCATTGTGAAAAGATTTTCTAAATTCTTGAATAATAATTATTTAATGTACATATATTTGACCATTAATTATAATATTGTTTCGTTAAGTCAACAACATAAAGAACATATGATTGATATAATTGATAAGTTACTTTTAATTCTTTTACGCCAGAGATTGCTTTACATTTAATATTGATACATATATTTTATATGGCATTGTGAAAAGATTTTCTAAATTCTTGAATAATAATTATTTAATGTACATATATTTGATCATTAATTATAATATTGTTTCGTTAAGTCAACAACATAAAGAACATATGATTGATGTAATTAATAAGTTACTTTTGATTTTTTTTACGCTAGAGATTGCTTTACATTTAATATTAATACATATATTTTATATGGCATTGTGAAAAGATTTTCTAAATTCTTGAATAATAATTATTTAATGTACATATATTTGACCATTAATTATAATATTGTTTCGTTAAGTCAACAACATAAAGAACATATGATTGATGTAATTAATAAGTTACTTTTGATTTTTTTTACGCTAGAGATTGCTTTACATTTAATATTAATACATATATTTTATATGGCATTGTGAAAAGATTTTCTAAATTCTTGAATAATAATTATTTAATGTACATATATTTGACCATTAATTATAATTATTTCGTTAAGTCAACAACATAAAGTATATGATTGATGTAATTGATAAGTACCGCGACGTATCAGTGAATTATGGATTTATGATATTAAAGTGAATATTCGAAAATAATATTCGACAAAATAATCGGACCGTAAATTCCTTTCCAACGTGCTAAAATACGTAGGGGATAGCTACATTAATAAAATATCGTGATGTAGATACATACGTGCGTGTTCCATATGAAGCTGGACACACACTATACTAGAGTCACACGTGCTAGCCGCCGTCCTCGCACTTAATATTATATCTGTCTCTGAATGTATTTATGTACGTAATCTTGCGACGGGCCATATTCTTAAATCGCGAGCAAGCCATTTAATCTACGCAATGCATGAACAGCGGATCTCTTGTAGCACGTGCCCGAAAAATAATTCTTTTTAATTTAATGATTAAATAAAGCTATCGATTTTAATGCGAATTAGTCTATTTCATCACTGATTCTAACCCGTGAGACATTTATGAAGCTAATACCTTGCATAGAACATTTCGTGTAATATTATATTCGTCATATAATTTCTTTAAACGCATTAAATGTTACAGAGGTTGAGACAGATAAACACGCTCAAGGTTGGAGCAGTTCTACACACGAGCAACGACCACGCACTGTACGCAGCACGTGCCATGCGGTCCGTAATACGTGTAGAGAGAGAGAGCGGTCGTGCCAACTCGGCGACGTTCGGAGGAGTTCGGTCGCGTGAGCTCTCGATGTACTGCGGCGTACCGCCATCTTGCCAGTCATTCCCCCCGCACCCTCTGACCATGGAAGATCGACGGAAGATCGACGCAATATTCGTACTGCGAATACTACGTATCTTGGACGGAGGACGGAGCAGCGCGGGCCCAAGTCATCCCCTACCCGTACTCTGAAGCCTGAGAGCATCTACGACCGTGCATCCTTCTTGCAAAGTAAGTGAGATATTCTCATATAACGTGGTGCCGATGCGTAGTGGGCGATGGGCCGAGGTCGCGGAGGGAGGGGGGCGGGCAGAAGGCACATAGCAGGCGGTGTATGTGCCTCGTAAATTCCTCACCAAGGTCGCTAAATACACACATACGTTGCAGGTGTGATTAAAGGTCTAGCTCGGTCGTGCATACTCGGAGACGTTCGAAGGAGTTCGGTCGTGTGAGCTCCGAACGTACAGCGCACAGCCGTCTTCCCTTCCTTCCCCCCGCAACCGCCGACCATGAGTCATCGATGGAAGGTTCGTGGTCTGAATATTACGAATCTTGGACGGAGGACGGAGCAGCCCGGGCCCAAGTCATCCCCTACCCGTACTCTGAAGCCTGAGAGCATCTACGACCGTGCATCCTTCTTGCAAAGTAAGTGAGACATTCTCATGTAACGTGGTGCCGATGCGTAGCGGGCGCGGGCAGAGGACGTGTATCGCGCGGTGTGTACGTGACTCGCGCGGGCGTAGTGTTCACGTGTCGCTTTCGTGCATGCGGCAGGCAACGCAGCTGGTCGGCTACAAGACGATCTACGACAATCACGACGGTGAAGGACAGAGCTCGCGCGTGTTGTGTTCTCTGCGATCGTCTCGCGCGCGTGATGTTATCTGTGATCGTCTCGCGCGATTGACGACGAAGTTAAAGGTCTCGATACTCGCCGGCGTTTTATTTTTCCGCGGATAGTACGTACGAAGCGAAAACATTTTTATAATATATTGATATGTTTGATTTTCTTTATTATTTAATATAAATTTTTTTTCTGTTTCAGGGAAGATTTCAGAAGTATCTTGAGCCCAAAATGAGAATTCATATCAAGTGTCCAGGACTGAGAGGAGGAGGAGGCCTCGGAAAGGCATCGGGCATCAGCGGAGCAACTTTACGGTACGTATTATTTTTTATTTATGTAAAATTAAAAGCGCATAATTTTTTTTTCCTTATTGAACATTATTTTGAACGCTTTTACAATTTAAATTTTGTTTGTATGTTACAGGATCATCACAAAACTCCGCTGCTGCGTATCGGTCAAGTTAGTAGAATGGTTTTTTTTATATAATATTAGAAATTTGGGTGGGAAACACACATTAATTTCACGCGGACAAATTTAATATTAATAATGCAAAATAAAATTAAATATACGCGTATTAGGGAAAATAGGGTATACGGGAAAATAAAATATAAAATTAAATACTTTTAATAAAGACTTTTAGTTTATATACATAGGTAGGATGTATGATAGGATGTTTAATTAATTACATTTTTTATTACATATCCAATTTAAATTACATTGTCACACAACTATGTAATTTAATTTGATATGATTACAGCAGACTATTCCGAGGATTTTATCGTAGCAAAATTTACGTTTTGCTTTGATAATATCCGAAGAATAAATTGCCGTTACCGCCGATAATCACGAACCACTGCTGGTTCATCGGTCGTCTCGCGAACTTCGTCAAAGTATTCGGGCGAGTTATTTTATTATACGAATTTTTAAATCGGGAGTGCCGTATTCTATCGCGTGTAACAAAGTAAATTCACCCGGTCGCGAGTGTCGCGAGTTTCCTGTACGAGGAAGGACGACTCTACACGTTCCAACTGAGAGGAGGAGGAGGCCTAGGGTGGGCACATGCTTCGGCGGAGCAACGTTTCGGTGAGCATAATTTTTTATTTGATTAAAATTAATAATTTTTCATTATTACTCTCCGAACGTCTCTACAATTAATGTTCTATTTTTATGTTTCAGTATCATCTTATCTTTATCTCCGCCGCTGCGCATCGAATCGGTGAGTCACATATTTTTTTTAACATTGAAGCGAATAAATTTGAAAATAATGGGGTTCACTTTCGCAAGATCACCGTTTAGGAAATTTTTAATAATTAACAAAATATACTTTAATTTAAAATAATATATAATCAATAATACATTTAAAATAATAAAAAAGAGATTACGTTAAACAATTCTTAAAGCGATTCGGCATCTTACTTAGAATATTGTTCGTTATTTTTTTTTTTTAAACATAAACGTAAACTACAGTCTACACAATTTTTCTTTGTCGTTTTTCTTTTATCACGTTCGAATCGACCAATTTGTATTCTTCTATTCGTTCACGAAAAAGAGCAAAGGGCAGGAGGGTATCAGTCGTAGATAAAGAGAGATGATATTTTTGATCGTTTGAAATATATGAAAGACATCCAAAGGAAGTTAGTGTTTGCGATGCTAGGGAGAAGTTTCGTGGGTGGCTGTGTTCCACATGAAAGAACGCGCGTCTCTTTTATGGGTCTTCAGGAAGGCCGTTGGAGAAATGTCACGCCATAGTTAAGCGTTTCATGCTTCATTGCCCCAAAAGCGCCAGACAATGTTTTCAGAAGCTCCCCCTGTTACTTAGATCTCGCGAGAAAGTCTCTCCCGTGCTTTGTGGAACCATTTTTCTTGCTATTTTATGTTGTTTCGAATTATGAGCTCGACAGCGTACGAGCCATCGCTGCTTTCATATACGAAGCGGCGTAATAATAAATTAACGTCGCTCGAAATGGATAAACATGTCGAATCGAAATTAGGTCGATTACTAATTTTATATCCGGTTTTAATCAGAAATTCCGATTGCAAAAAGTTATTAATCATGTTTCCCATAATTTTTTTTAATGTTTTTGCGAGCGTGCCCCTTGTCATATTTAATATGCGTACTTTCTCGACCGCGATATTTATTGACCTACCGCTGCTTAATGAATGATATCACATAAATCCCGCTTGATGTTGCTCAGATATTTAATAGCGCAAAATAATGTTAATCTCGGGCGGGAGGAGTGATTGCGCTACAATTGTGGAACGGCGGATTTAATAGTATTACCGTTGCATAGTCATGTGCCGCGAATACCGAAGAAAAATAAGAGACGTTACGGTGCCTGGGTCGGTACGGGCGTAATTGAAAGTCTCGTAAATAAGGAAGGACCGTCCGAGCGGACGTAGATGCCTCGAATTTCAATCTCGCGGATCTCCAAGAGCTTTTGACCCCCTCCGACTCTAACATTTCTTCTGTACACGACCTGCGCTTCCATCTACTCTCCGCCAGCTTCCTTTCGTTCGCTCAGTCTTTCTCTCGCGTTTTCCTCTTTCGCTTTCTGATTCGTTTACTATTTTCCTGTCTTTCAAAAACGATGAAAAACCGTCTCGGGAAATTTTTCTTTTTTTTTTTTCTTTTCTAGAAATTTACGTTTATTTCTCTCTAGCTCGGTAAACTTCAGATCGATGGACGTAAATAGCAGGCTGCTTTTTCTCTACCCTTTTATCCTTTCAGCCAACTTAAGATTTTAGTAAACTGAAACGGGTAAGATTGTGAAGTTTCTTTTGCCTGAACGTTATTACGGACTTGCTCTGATATCTAATCTAATTAGTACGATATTCAACTTGATTGCTAAATATATACCAATTAATTTTTAAAATTGTATTCTTATTTAATTACATTTAATTACAAATAATATATATTTGTATATATACTTTTTTTTTTTTTTAAATAATTTTAATACCGATATTAAATCTTGTTCAAAGTATGCGCAAAATTATCATCGCAAACAAATTTCATTTTCATAACGCGTGTGAATTTTTAAATACGTATACATTTTGACGCGAAGATAAATATTAATAATAAATGTGCGCGAGAGACACATTTTATTTTTCCCTGATATTCCGGACAGATAAATATTTTTGACGAGGCTCCCGTCGACCTCGTTCCCTGACATTTGAATTAGTAACGTTCTGCGCAATTTATTTTTGGGCTAATGTCAAACTACCGCCGGCAACTTTCCCGACATTGTCGGCCGTGTCGAAACAGTCGGAGGGGGGTCTTTGAAGGGCGGAAGTCTCGACGCTTTCGTAAGAGTCTCGATTCGCAATTAAGAAGTTATCGATTACGCCGTATCGCGATTCCATCTACCTTCCCTTTTCTTTTTCTTTTTTTTTTATCGGCCGATTCTCCCTCGCTCCTCACGTCTTTTCCTGTTTTATTGTATTGTTCTGAATCCCGGGGCCAATCCTTCCTTGCCAAACATGTAGCGCGTTTGCACAGGGTTCGGTTATGAATTATTCATGACGAGCGAGTGAGCGTACTGCGGATGAAAAAGCGACTTTATGTACTACCGGTCGCCGGACGTTATATATAATCGGCGAGAGCAGGTTGCACGGGCGGTTACGTTTTTCAGTGTGATTTACGCTAATTTCGGTACTGATCCGCCGTTGCGGGAAAGTCAGGAAGTCATAAGTATGCGATTGCGCCCTTCCGGTTAGTGCTACAACGTTTCCTTTTTATCGATATCACAGTTGGAAACTTCGGGCCCTTATATTTCTCCAATCATGTATAATTTATATATATATTTATCGTGCTCTCCCTTCCTCTCGCTTATTTATCCCCCGGATAATAATTATTTATTTACGCTTTTGAATCTGATAAAACTTATCGGCTTTTAACTGCATATTCATTTGATAGATTAATGGTATCAGCATTGGAATATGATAATTAACACGAATATCTGGAAATTAATCTACGAATCGCGTCGCTGGAAGTTTTTTGCGCAGATTAAACTCTTTGTTACTCGCCCATTAATATCTTTCTCGATGCACAATGAATACGTGTTCTAACGCGGCGCATAATATCGCAATAAATGTAATAATCGTTGCGTGATTATTATTTTTTTTTTTTTACGGTGGCTTTCAAAGGATCCTTTTTACAAGCTTCCAGTGACGTAGATCGCGACGCTTGACAATACCTACCGTTCGATCGTTTTTCAAAGTACCGTCAGGTCGAGATATTGCCTTTCGTATCATTGTCTTTTGTTTTTTTTCTTTTTTTCTAATAATTGTCCGGTACGAAAACACACGTTGGAGCTCACATGTAGGCAGTACTCGCGCGGAAAAGACGTTGTCTTTGCTCGATAATAAATAACGCGCGTGGTGGCCCCGCAAGGCCGGCGCGGCGCGAATCGTTTTGCGGTCGGGGCAGATAACGTAGAAAAACCGTCGGACGAATTCGAAATAGAACGTGGCCCGATATGAGCAGACATCCCTCCGATCGTAACGCCGCGAGATACATTTGGGACGCCGGGATGATGGACCGGCGGATCCATTTGTCACTGTCCATGAAGCGAACCGTCGCTCATCATCCTCTCCGGTCCTTTTGCGCGCGCAAACTTCTTCCGCGCCACCGAGCTTTTGCCGATACACAAAAATCTTGCGAATCACCAGTTTGAGATCGATCGACACACGTAGACGAAATTCCTGAAACTATACGCGCGAGAGAAATTTCGACGACCGTCGATCACGGGCATTGCTGTCTTGAAGATCGCTTGAAAAAGAGGGAAAGGGAGAGAGAAAAAAAATAAATATAAAAAAATAGAAATGTCATCTACGATTTCACGTCACTTTGGTGGCAGACGGGCCACTTTTTCATCTCCATTAGATGACAGACGCGACGATTATGCTATATCAAATATGATGTATTTTGATGTATCGTAAAGCATCTTAAGATAATATAATATTTCAAGCGAAAAAGATCAATTATGTTGTAAATAACGTAAATCTGAATCGAATCGAAACCAACTGTAATAAAATCATCCTACAATGCATCCGATATTTTAAATATATATAAATCACGTGTGTATAAATAGTATTGTGCGCTACAAACATTGCACAAATTTCAATAATTTTGTCGTATATTGATGCTTTTACGATCCATTAGATATCTGTATCAATTTTCGTATAAAATTATATTGTTTGATAATTGTTCTCAATTCAATTCGATAGTTTATGTTTGTTATTTGTTTAATTCACTCTAGTCAACATGATTTAATATGAAACGCATGTTAAATATTTATTAACGTGGCCCCGTGGATTAAAAATCCTTTAGAAAGGAGTTAATGTGCTCCAGTTAATTCGTAAGTTATGTTGGGCACGACCACAAACGATATCTATCCGCGCATTATGCACGATTTTGACCTTTTCCACCAATTTCATTTGACTCGTATTAATTCGGTCGCTTCGGCACGTTATTAATCCTGACCTTTCCACATTTCTGTACACTTTGTATCAAATCCAAGTCTCTTTTATTAAAAAGGAAAAAAAAAAGATAGGATTATTATC
Organism: Cardiocondyla obscurior; assembly: GCF_019399895.1. NCBI lineage: Eukaryota > Metazoa > Arthropoda > Insecta > Hymenoptera > Formicidae > Cardiocondyla > Cardiocondyla obscurior. The sequence goes on along the minus strand of NC_091873.1, from coordinate 6,192,740 downwards.
TCGTCTTATTTTCGGTTTTATCTCATTCTCTTTTAAGTCTCGATGTCATTCGAAACTCGATTTCGCAGCCTCCACCCTGAAATCTAATCCTGCACTCCCGCGTGACTCGCATACATTTCCCTAGAGTCTGAGTAATCGAATGTACGGTACGCGACAGAATTTATTTTTTTTTTCTCTTTTTTTCTATTTTTATTTTATTTTATTATTTCGGTACAAATGTCAGGTGAACAGATCCGAACGTGCATAGAGTCGCGCACGCGGAAACGTCGTATGTAGGAAACGCATGTCGATGGGTAGACAGAGAACGCAGCATCCGTCGGGGTAGGTTATCGACGCATCTGTATAAGCTCGTGCGCGCGAATCTGACGTCATTGGGCACCCTCCCCAGCCCCTTTCTGCCTCTCGGTGTGATGCCCTCTATGTGGGTTATGACGACGGTGGGGAATACGTGGTCGCTTTTAACCCCTCGGTTGTGCATATGTATTCGGCGCTTATGGGATCTTCAGTTTATGTAGCTCGCTCACACCGTAAAACGGAGTATATATAAGATTATGGCGTAGTTTTAAAGATCGAAATTGTTCTATCATTAACGTTAACTTGATAACGTACCGCGCGTGTATTATCGCCGTTGCCGTTCGGTTGATTTTTCCTTCAATTAATCATATTTCGCCGGATGAATTTTACTTTTTATTTTCAATTCCAGTATGCTGGGAAGTTATCGGTTCGGGATAAATCCGCATAATATTTCAAAACCGATTTTCCTCACGGGTTCTATGTTCGTTTTTATTGTAAGTTAACTTAGCTCTTTCATGAATTTGAAAATAGGAGAACGATACGGAGAGACTCACCATCGGAGCTTAGCGTTTACGGTCATTGAACTTTATTGTGAGTGTAGGTGGAGATAGGTTTAATCGAATAAGTTAAAGTTTTTGTCAAGCTGCCCGAAGAGATACAAAAAGAATGACAATGCGAGTAATCAAGGCAATTATAAAGAGACTAACTTTGCAAAAGCTGGATTAATTAATTTTATTTTTCAAATAAAACGTTTTCTTTGTTTTTTCAATATCGTATAATTATCGTTTCACGGTATTGATGGGAAATATTTTTATTTAAAATTGACACTATATACTTTTTTTTATATCTAATAATACAGAGTTATTTTTTTTTTTTAATCTCTTTTGCCTGATTGATGGTCCTTAAATATTTAATTTGTCTATTTTACGCGCCGAGCATTCCCTTTTTTGAGCTGACGAACGTAGATAATCTTCCTCTCGTCTATGTATTTTTTGTTTCTTTGTGTGGTCGAGAAGAGCCGTCGTGAGCGTGTCGACGTTTCCGAGGAAAGTACTTCCGGTATTTAGGTAAGCGACGGGCGGACGTTGCGCGCGAGAGAAACAAGGCGCTCCCATTAAACGCGACGGCGCACGATGACGCTTAAATCATTATCAGCGTTTCTTCAGTCCCGTTGTGCTTCGTTTCTGACAATTTGCGGTGCCGAAAAATACGTACTTTATGTCGGAGTCGCCCAGAGAATTTCCCGTTTTCCGTACTAACGTTCTTACGGCACGAAGGTTCCGCTCGGCGAAAACAATATTCGTTGCACGGCATAAAGGTCCTATCGGCTGATGGCAGTCATTATCGCGCAAATGCGGGCGCAATTTCCCGAACGCAATCTAGGATAGATGATTGGGTTTTGGGTCATTTAACGTTGATATCAGTCTGCAATTCCTCTCGAGAAGATATTTAAGTAATGTAAGAGTTTTTTTTTAACCTTTCGCGACGCGACATTTCTACGTGAACGTTAAGTACATTTGCATTTTCTACTGCATTTTCTTCTACAAAGACATTTAACAGAAATAGTTACGTAATTTGCACTGAATTTATTACACGGAAATAAATTTATTATTCATATATTTAATTTTTTTTTTCTTTTTTTTCTTTTTTTTCTTTTTATATAGAAATTATATTATGAGAAAAATATCTCAATAAATTATATAAAAATTGATATTTTTATCGTATTTATAAATGTCAATTTAATTTCACAATAACGCGCGCTACTGGACGTATCTCGTGAACGCTTTCCATATTAAATATTAATGGGTAATCGGAATATTATTTATACATGTGCATACGGTTACACAATATACGAATTTCAATACAAACGGTACAAATATACGAATTCCGAATAAGTAGATGTTAGCGGCGAAGCATGTTTTAGAGAGGACGCAGATAAGAAAGGGGATAAGACGCGGACTTATTAAACGTCGACCTATTAACGTTAACGGATCTACGGTACAAGTGTTAATGGAAATTGTTGCACAAGTACGATTACAGTAGGGTAAATTGTTTCGCAGTTTCTTCGTAAGCGCATATATTATTCATGCAGGGGGGAATGACGCTTGTCATCTTTCCCTCTCTCTCTCTCTTTTAATTCCGGTTTCTTGCAGTTTTATTTATTCGCTCAATTCTTATCTGTTTGTCCGATAAATCTAGCGAATTAACAAATATTTAATTAGATTCCAGCAAGGAATATTCAGCGCGTGTTATTTTGCGATGGTACATTTCTTTTAAATGTAAAATAATTCTTATCCTGAATATTACACATGGATGCTGAGGAAATTTATTAATTCCAATTAACTTTTCGGTCTAGTTTTAATTCAATATTGATAATACCCGTCGTATGTAATAATTAAACAGATACACTTTTCGATGTAATTATCGTTAATTCCCACTGGGAGGGATTGCTGCGTTAATACTCCAACATTATAATGTTATTACTGCTTCATTATAGTTGCTTCTAATGCAATTTTGTTAATTATTACGTCATTATACTGTGGTTACTTTTTAGACAATTTTCGGGAGGGAAATTTTTAAACAAAGGCCACAAACAGCTTTTACTGTTTGAATAATTAGCTTTCGAGTAACATTTTGTAACTTACATAATATAAATATTATACGGCATTTAATTTCTTTTTTAGTGCTGCTCTTTATTTTATCGCACGTACGTTTACGGTTCGGGTTGGGTTAGATGTAACGCGACGTTCAAAATTTTCATCTAATATTATAGCGTAATAAAAATTAACTGTCCTTCTAAATGAAACCATTATCGGCGATGTGCCTGGTCGTCGTCGGCGGAAATGACCTCGGCGGCGATCGCGATAAAGACGGTCGGCTTTATTGTCTTCGACACTGTTCGCCGTGCTTTTCGCCGCGGGCGTGCCTCTGGTTATGAATGTAAACAATGAAGTTGTAATGCTCGCCCGGGAATAACTAAGATCGAAGATACAGGCGGTGGTGAGCACAGTCGGCACCGACGTCGGACGACAAAGACGTCGTCTTCCGTCGTCTTTATTGCCATTCGTTGCTCTTTTCATCTTGTTGCCCGCGATTACGAATGTCGACGATTAACTAAGATCGTAGATAGACGCGCCCGGTAGATCCGACGATACCTCGTAGACGGCGCGGACAACGTCGTCTCGGCGCTTTCGGTTAAGTTCCCCCATCGTCCCTATTACAGATTCGTCGTTGTCGAGTTATCTGTCGGGCACGCGATGCTTCTGGGAATTTAGATAACGTGCCGTTGAACCAGATCCCGGGAATAAAGCCTGCGCGCTATTTTAATAAACAAAAATCATAAACTTAGGGGTAATATTTATGAGCGAGGCGGTTAAAATTACTTAAACCTTTGTCGTATCTTTCGATTAGTTTTTCTATTTTACGTCGTAACATCGAAGCAATATTATTTCATGGATAAAGTCTTTTATTATTTTACTCTTATTTTTTTATCGCTTTTTTTCCTTTTTTTTTTTTTTGGAATATATAAATGCGTTTTTAAAACCGTAAATATCCTCCATGTGCACCGTATAAAAATCCAAGAGCTAATTGGTACGGCAATATAATTGTCAATCTTAATATTGAAATTTAATTGGATTGAATTCCAATCGAGTCTTTAAATTAGCGATTAATTTTATCCCGATAATATACAATCGTCGGACGCGTGAGATTTCTACGCCGCGCGGTGTAATGCCAACGTAAATATAAAATGTACGTAATTATTGATTATGTGCGCTCATACGGACATGGCCACAGATATTTTTAGTATTAAGTGGCACTAACTATAGGCACAGGCACTTACTTAATAGTAAGGTTAACTGTAGCGATGAATATTAACGATGAAAATATCACGAAACCACCATTAAGCGAAACATCCTCTATCATTATCATAAATATTAATCCGTCCGAGATTAATCTCTCACTAGAGCTCGCAAACTTAAAAATTCCTCGGCGGAGGAACAGATACCGTGGTCGAATAAAAAGAAATCAGACGTAATTAAAGTGGATGCTTCGAGTTATAAAATATCGGTCGCTTATTGAGTTACCGGTGTACCGATATAGGATGAAAAAGTCCCAATAAATAGCTTGATCAATATAGAATCCGGGATGACAATATAGGCACAGGCGGAATAAAAATATTAAAGAAACGTTCGCGCGTACGTTCCGGCGGGCTAAGCTGCAATCTGTCAAAAGACACGCGATACTCGTTCAGGGTTGTTCAATCGTATGGTTTATTTAAATTGATCCCAGACGGTGAATTACTTTCCGAGTTAAAAAGGACAGCCTGCGATGTGTTGAAGCCTCGGTTCGAAATTAGATCTCGTTAGCCCCATTACGATTCGTGGTCGAATTTCTTCGGGTTACACGCGATCCCTTCACCGTGGAATTCAGATAAGGGTCCCTTGGCCTAGACCGCATAAGGAACGGAGATTGCGGATGACCTATCGACTATCATGCACGGGCCGCTGCGACGGCCACCTAACTGCAGCCTCATTACTTTTAATAATTAGGGTGCTGCATTCTCATTAGTTTCGGTGACAATAAAATTGCACCGCCGCTACCTGGCTGTTATTACGTAATGGAAATGTCACTGTAACGCGACGGAGAGGGTTATGAAGGGGGGGAGGTGGAGAGGGAGGGCTGTTTCTTGCGATTTATGTCGGCCTTTCGCATCCCGCGGCGTGCACCTCCGTTATTAAAGCCATTAAAGGTCGCGACCATAGCTTGCATAATTAACCAAGATCGATGGTAACAACCGACGGGGGACAACGGCGCGGCGGCCCGATAGTATTTTCGACAACGTAATGGACAAGTTTGTCAGTACTTTTTACCTACGAGTTACGAACGACGTTTCGCGGCCGGTATAACGTCTCACTCCCGGCAATTCCTGTCTCCTTCTCTCTCGCGGGATTCTTTCAATTCCGAGCTTTTTGCCGCGCCGATTCTGTGCCGCTCGTCCGCGGAGCACGCGAGTGCTCGGACTCGTGAAAGTAAGTGGAGAGATCCGCGCGTTTCGATTCGGTGGAGAGAAATGGGAGGGCTGTGACGTACGTTTTAATTTGGGATCGCAAAGAATTTAAATTTATCGTATCCGATAGATTTTACCACTTCACTGTCTGATACGTACATTTTTTTTTCTTTTTTTTTTTCCCCCCTCTTTTTTTTTTACGTCGCTCGGGCTCAGTGACAGCTGATTAATTTACGTTTATGAACCTTCGAGCAGTAAATATATTCTTCATATTACCGTTGCGATATGCAGTTATCCATATCATTCGCTCATCACACGAGCTATCAGTTGCAGTCCGGGAGCATGTTATCGCGGAATACTGAATGCTTTATGTATCACAATGCGCGTATAGAACGTTTTTGATGCGGCAGTAAATTTCAGTTTTGATGACACCTTTTTCTTCTGTTTTCGGCCGCACTATGTATTCATCATTTCACGTGACAGCGAATGGTATTAACGTTAATGAGGTATACGAGATGCATATCTATCATGCCGTTTTATGAGTGCTTTTTTTTCCTTTTTTTTTTCCCCTCCCGCTTACTTTATTATCCCGTTATGAACACGGTCTCGAGAGTAATAACTACAAATGCGTCTGCTTCACGGAATAAACGACAATTTTTTTCATTCAGAGGTACATATTATGTCGTATATATCACACACACGTATTGCGATATTTTTTATCACGCTCCGCATAATACTGCGTATTACTACGAAGAAAAGCTGCCAGTTAGAGAAGAAACATGACCTTGTTATTCACAATCAGTTCCGTCTCTGACAGAATATGCACTGCGCGCGGCGCCTTTAATATCGTTACACCACCGTTTTATCATTACGCCGACCGGCGCGATTTATGGCAGCGGGCGACTATAAAATACCATCAACTCATATGATACCCTGCATTTTCCGCCTCACACGAGCTTTATAATTCAACGCGATTTTTAATCTAGATCCTTTTAATCTAGATCTAGATTGATACCGAAGCAAAAGGGGGTGGGTGAGGGGGAGAGAAGGGGGGAGGAGAAGGGACACAAGAGCGAGTCTCGATTACGCGCGTATGAGTGGTTTCTTTTGCGGTCGCGGTTTCGTTCGCGCCTCGCGCGGAAATCCTAACGAACCGGATTATTCCGCGCGTCGATTTCAGATCCGCGAATCTGGTTACGGTAGCGGATCGATTGAAAATTCCTCCGGTGCGCACCGGTCGCAACTTTCCGGCTCAACTAGGCACGACGGACAGACCTCTGCTATTACGTACACGACGGGCATTCCAGCCCCCGAATGCAATGAACGTTATTCTTACGTCGGGCATCTCACAGTCGACTGAGCGTGCCTCCGTTATTAAGGTCTTCCACGACTGGAAAAGACCGAGTCGGGGATTAATCGGCCGTTATTCTTCCTTTATCCGTCGGCGCGGCTCGTACTATCTTCTCGCGAAAACACAAAACACGATACCCTTTTCAGACTTCTCGTTGATCGTGGCGCTTATTTGTTTGGAAAATGAAAATAGATATGTGAAATCAGATAAATTAACAACGCGGTAACATTACCGCAAAACGAATCGCGTTATTATTAGGACGCATATTACGTTAATAAATTGAATAATAATAGATATGTGCTTGATAACGTAATATATTTAATGAAGAACGTTGCGTCAATTTAATTGATAGATTCTAGAAGAGTATTGATATGTAAAATATTTTTATGGTAGTCTTTTGTTAAAATAATCTATAGATTTTAAAATATAATTGACGCTAGTTATCTAGTGCGTGTTTTAATAAAATTATTCCGACAATTGGTAGATAATAGATTTAGAAAAAAAAGGAAAAAAAGGAAAGATAAGATTCCGAAGATCGTAGTGAGAACTAACGCTTTGCTTCACGGCGATTTCGGCAATAGAATTGAGCGGTCATAAATCTCGTAAAACGTATCGCAATGAACATTCGATTCGAGTGATATTGAAGTAAGGATAGCACGCGATAAATCGATGGTAGAAGCGGACAACTGTTATCGGCGATAACGATGCACGAACGCTTCGTAACGCAAGTCGGACACGCAAAATCGTGATGATTTTGCCGAAGATTGGTAAAGGTACACGATCGATAAGCAATAAGCAGTAAACGGAAATTACGATCCTTCTTTACAAAAGCTCTATAATATTTTACAAAATGAAAAGGCCATATCGCACATACGAGTATCGTGATATAGCGTGAAAATTGAATTTTTCTAAATTTTAATATAAAATATATATTTTTTTTTACATCTAAGTTTCAATATCGTTATTATTCAGAAAGTATTTTCTAACAAAAAAAAAAATTAGAGTATTTATAAGAATATCAAGTTCTTCAAAAATATTCTTCAGTTAATTTTTGTAGTCAGTTTAAATAATTGTTAAATGGAAACTATAATTTAAAAAAAAAACGTACGTTTGTTCTCGAGGAAAATACGAAAGATACTCTGTCAGTATTGAAATGCTTCTTAAAAAAATGAAAGAAAGAAAATAGGTGCATGGCCCAATGGTCTTTGTAAGGAATTCATTGCGACTCCCATCATAGAGACATTCGCGTCTTGCAAAGTTCAAGCCATTTGTGAGCTGCAGTTTCACGTGAATGGTGTACCAAGACCTTGTCATAAAGTTACGCTTTATCGTGTTCCACGCCAGCAGGGGCGGCCCCGACACGAACGCGGCTTACGTCGATCTGCCAATCACGAGTTCGACTCTTAGAAACGCGATGCCTTTACCTTCGTGCCAGGATGTACTGGGAAAATGAAATCGACTCGAACGATCGCTACGTCTTCGCTTCGTCTCGGATATTTCAAGTTTGCGATAAGTGAGCTTTTCGGTATCAATTTTTATATCGCCGCGGCTCGATTATAAAAACAGTTAAAATTGGAGCGGCCTGAAAAGTTAGAATCGCAGGACGGGGCGGTTGATTATCTCGGGAAGATAAACGATTGAAAAGTAATCTAAGATCTTATTATATAGAAATAAAAGTTTCTTCGGAACATTTTACATTTAATTGTGAGAAATAAATTTTAACGCGATAGCGTTCGGTACGCATAAAAAATTTCTAACATCGCTTTAGTAGAAATGTGAGAAGAAAAGGCAAAGCACTGCGTATCAGCGGGCTCCCGATAAGTATAGTCCTGCAATTGCCTGCAGTTATAGTGTAAATCTAGCACGCAATGGAGATCTGCGTTCCCGATAGCCGTATAACTTTAGATCCCTTTTACCGATTCTTATGTATCGCATTTACTCCTACATCCGTTTTATACTTTACGAGAAACGGCCATTACACTGTCCTCGTGTGAAGCCTCGCGCGAAAATCGCGTTATGCTCCTCAAGTGAGATATCTGTAACGTTGATCTTTTAATTCGTTTATGGTAAAGAGATTTTTCTCTTTCTCTCCTTTTTTTTTTATTTCTTTAATTTTTTTTGGAAGATAATATTTAGGCAGAGATATCTCGAAATATAATCTCATTGGAGATAGGTAATATCTAACTAAATTATGCTAATTACATAATCTCAATTTTTTCCCTTTATTATTATTATTTTTTTTTTTCAAATCATAAAACGACGTACGTATCGCGTTTTTAAATTCCGCGAGATATCTATTTCGCGATAAAAATTTTGTATATAACACCTTACATCGTAAACAAATTTAAGATGCATAAAGTAATTTTGTAGATAAAATATTTATATTATGGGAGCACCTCTCTCTCTCTCTCTCTCTCATTACATTGCACTAACATCAGCGCTCAAGCGTGGAAATTTCTGGCTACGTACATACAAGGAACTTTCTCGTAGATATCTCTAGCTATCTATCTAACTTGCATCATCGTAGCGCCGGCAACACCTTCCGGGCCGATCTCGTCGAGGCCCGATCCGAGGAGGTAAGGGGCCGTTTAACGCGCTCGCGCTGAGTGCATCTCGCGCACAGGGATAGAGATCCGCGCGAGGGCAGGCGTCAGTAATGCACTTTCCGATAATGCCGCCGCCGACGTAATCGCGGTGCACCGTCCATACGTGTCCGTGTTCACAGACAAGAGCACTTACACGCCGACCGGGGGCCGTCTGGCGGAGCCCGGAAAAGGGTACACAAGCAGAACCGAGATTTAGCCGTGCGCGGCTGCGACCGACTTATTATTCCGGATTACTTCGATTTCTCCGTTGTACCTCCACGCCATCCGGTTAGCGGATGCGGATGAGCCATTAATCGCGTTACTCGAAAATCCCGTGGCATATGCCAGCGGTTTTTAGTTCGCCGGGATTTGAGATTATCGACAGCTTTTAAGTAACGTACCCGGTCCCCGAAATTCTCGAACGGCGTCTCGTATAATATTTGGGAAACTAAAGAAACGTAGCCGGGGTATAAGATGACGATGAAAATTTAGAAAAAGAGACGGGAACGTTGTTATCGTTACCGCGAGAACGTTTCTTTCACAGTTCGTACGACGTGGAATTTTAATAGTAAAAAAAAGAGAAAAATAGAAAAAGAAAAAAAAACATATTCCTCCGTCTTGTTTTAACAAGATTATATATATTTAGCATTTTCTAATGGTACGTATTATGTCGATCGATTCGTGTGATTTTATAATTAAACCGTGTGAGGTGGGATATCTTAAGCGAGCCGCTTGCAATCTATATTATCCAGACATTAATTAAAGAGCTCCGGATATCGATCATGAATATTCGAGCCGTGCTTAATAACACTCCGATTTCGGCATGAGATATATAACGCGTCTATGTGCACGTGTGCAGATCGAAGCACACGTACACTGGACGGTTCTATACACGACGGCCACCGGGATTACTCTGATTTCTCTGTTGTGTCCAACGAGTTCTATCCGGCTACCGGACGTGGATAAGGAATTAACCACGTTACAGAACGCGAATACGGCGCGTGGTCGAGAAAACGAGATTAAAGTCCGATATTAATAAGATGAAACAGTCCATTTTCTAGACACGTTTTAATTAATTATAACGTTTCAAATATTACATTAACATCACACACTTTTATACGGCGATATTAATCGCGTAAATTAATGATATACTAATAATTTTTAAAGTTACAATTTTACGACGTATTATTAATTAAAAAAAAAAAATAAATAAATAAATAAAGAAAGTGACAAAATTATTTGCAATTAGCGATTACGATATTAATTAATAGTAGCTATACTGACGGCGCACGTGTCGATTACATTCGTTCTTCGGTACGTAAGCTTAAGCTCCGATTTACATCACACTGCGGGCATATACTATAAAACACAAGTGCACTGGCACCAATACGAACGCGCGCCAGCTTCACATACGGAAACTGCCGGTGCTTAGATTACTGCGACTCCGCGCTATCGCAGCTAACATCCGCGCAAGTTCGATCCGGTTATCAAAATGGCTTTTGGCTAGATAGAGACTAGATCACGAATATTGTCGAGAGACTTGGTGAGTTAGAGTTTCGAGCCGTGCAACGAGGATAGTTCTTGACGAATAACGCGCACACTTAAACTTTTCCCGCAAACTATCCGTAGAATGTGTAGCACGGGTCATCGATAAGCCTAATGTTGTTTTAAACGTGTATCTGATAAGTTTTTTCATTCACAGTTTGCTACACTTTTTTTTTTATAGCGCCGCGGTAAATATACGTATTATTAAAATTACGTTATTTATAGATTGTCTAAGAATACGTCGACGTGTGATTCGGAAATAATTTTATGCTAATATTGTAGGATTAATAAGAAAAGTGGTAGTATCATATTAAGGTTGATGTGGCATATCAATTTAATTTTAAATATATGGCTTTAAACGCTATTTTTGTGTAGGTACAACACTATGACGTTATCTCGTAACTATAGTAAATGAGGTTTATGTAAATTGCTGATTATCAATAGCACGTTGCGTTCCATCTTCATTTTTTATTCAACACAGAATTTCTTTTCCATTTCTCTCTCTCCCTCTCTTTTTCTTATTCTCTCGCTCTTCCTTTCATCTGGTTCTTCGTTACGTAATTAAAAATACATTAATGTTAAATGGTAACCATTCAACATTCTTAGGCCGATAAAGAGCCTTCTTCTGTCCCACTTCTGACCGCGGTTTATAATATTCAAATATTAAATCATGAATATTCAAGCCCCGTTTGACAAGGCACGGCTTTTGATTTTCATCCGATGTAAACGCGAACTTCCCCGGGTTTCGTACGATGGAATTTCGTCGAACGTGCGGCGGTGGCCGACGCGCGGATTACTCCGATTTCTTCGTTGTACTTAATGCCCATGCGGGATTCGTTCATCTACCGGATACGAAATTAATCACGTCGTCCTGCGAATCGGATCCGACGAAAATTGCTTTTAATCGAGCTAGGTAGATGGGTTGTGCTCGCGCATCGTTTGCTCGCTTTGTTTTTCGGATCAACAACGGATCTACGACCTGTACGTGCACTCTTAATCGGGCATTTGCATGTATCGATTCGTCGCGACGCGAATGGCATCGATTTAACGTTAACATACATTAGCATTTTGTTCACTGAATTTATGACGGCGGGGGGAAAGTCACGAGAGAGAGAGAAAAAGAAAGAAAGAGAGAGAAAACTCAACCTGCGTGCAGGCGTACTTATGATGGTTGATAATAAAGTAAGGTCGGCACGTCGTCGTCGGTATCGTGCTGTTTCTAGTCAAGGTATGCGAGTCAATCTTGCATCAGGTGCACGCGAGTTCTTAGCTCGAAAAGTGTGTTAAAATCTGGAGTAGGAGACCGAGGGAAAATTTTGAACCTATTTAAAATTCACGTATATATTGCCGAACGCTGCGAGATTTATATGAAAAATAAGTTTAATTACGAAATACAGGAAAAAAGTCGTATTTAATATTAAAAAAAAAAAAAAAGAAAATTACGAAAGGTATAATATTTGAGTAATAAAGTCATGCTTTAAAAATAGAAATGTGAGAGATAAATTTATACCGTTATAATATATTCCTATTTTTTTATTATTTTTTTTTTTTTATTTTAATAAATGGAACTATTGGCTGATGTTATTAACGTTTTAAAAATAATTTAATACGCGTGTAACGTAGATGAGCGAGCAGTTTCCATCTTTATTTCCATCTCGCTTTATAGACGGTAAAAACGCCGCGATATACGAGAGGAGCGATGATTAACAAAATTGCAATTTGCCCGATAATATAATATAATGTTTTATAATGAGAAAAGGCAAAAAGGGATATTACGAAACTTCACCATTTGTCATTTCTATTTTACGCCGTTATGCTGTTTTTGGCGCGCAGTGGAGATTATTCCTGCGTACGTATTTTCGTAGATATGCACGGCGCACGTTTCGGATGATGAAAAAGTGAAGTGTGTATTTCTATCGTGCTAAAGCCGGGGCATATTGCGGATATGTGCATCGGAAAATATGAGAAATTCCTGCAAATTCGCGCGTGAAATTCAGTTTAACCCTTAATTCGACGTTCTCTCTTTACGCACGTATCCCTCGATCCCCGGCTGCATTTTTTCTCTCTCTCTCTCTCTCTCTCTTTTTCTCTCTCCGGTATATTTTGCTTCGCGATTTTATTTGGCTTGCGCGCGCGCTTATGATATCCTTTCATCTACTTCCCTCGCCGTCATTATAGACGGCGATGCTTTCGCGGGGCGCGCTCGCTCCGCTCCGGGTTAAATAAAAATACAGCGCCCGTAGACGTAATGCACATTGACGCAAATCGAGAAGCAGAAATCCGCGAAAATGAGGCAATCGCGTGTACGCGTGAGGGTCGGCTGCATTTTGCGTGCCTCGCGTACAATACAGTACGTTTTAGGCATTGAATTGCTTTTCTCTTTGTTACAAACTTTTATAGATTTGCGAAAACTTATTTATTTATTTGCAACATTACGATACATTTTATTAAAAGGAGATACTATTAAAATGTACTTTCAATCGATTGCGCAATGTTACGATTAATTACAATTCGCGAAGCTTAATGAAACTCGAAATCATTAATAGTTAAAATATTCATAAAGTATAAAGTTTAGAATATAGGAGCGCGAAATAATCGGAATTCCTCATCGGTGTCCAAAAATAAGTCGTCGGAAAATTGAGCTTAATCGATTTTAACCCGTCGGAGACGTTAATGCGACGTCGGGTTTACCTTTAGTTAAAAGAATACACGATACTTGGTACGCGGTATAGAACGGTGCTATTTTTGTTCGAAGCATGCGTTCGTGGCGACCGACGGCGGCGGCTCCAGCGACGTACGAGCCGGGCTCGATAAGAGCGCACAGGTATAGCAGTTAATTATATCAATGCCCCATTAGCGTGCCAGTACACCGCGTGATTGCAATGGCTTTTTATATACGAGAGAGGGGTTCGCCGTCGGTGCCGACATTGCCGGTGCTTTTTTCAGCCGTCTATATACGTCTTGACTCGAGAGAGGTCCCGCATAAATACGGACCAATAATTGCGTATTCGCCAGAGAGAAATTACTACTTTGCCCGCGTAGCCCGTAGAATTTTTACTCAATTACGCGATCGCTCGAACCTTATCGCGAAGACAACTCGGACGGCTCGCCTCCTACTTCGGTTGACGAATTATTTTATTACGTTTGCTAACGTATTTTTTTTCTTACGACGTTACGCGTCTGCGATAATCCGTCGAAGCGACTAACAGACGGATGTAGGAAACTCAACGCGCGAGATTAAATTACGAATCGCCAATTGATAATTGCAAGTAACTCACGCATTTTCTTCGCCAGTCCGATCACGCATCGCGGAAACGCGGTCGATAGCGTTATAAATATTTCTCATCGACTTGGAGCACGTGTCCCAACGCTGATCAGAAATTCATAATGCGCGTCGGAAGAATAAAAGTAAATAACCTTGACACAGGGGTGCAATCGATGTGTGAAGTTGCGTGGGATATAATCACCGGCGCTCTAAGATGCGAGATTACGCTGCAATTTTGTATTTATAGTTTATAGTTGTTATTGGCACGATAAGTGAGACCAGTCGGAGATAGCTCGAAAAGTCACGAATCTGCTAAGGGCAATATTTGTAGAAACAATGTGGCACGCTGACGACGGGCGCATTGGATATTTTATGACATCGTCTTGAAGTATTCAGCGCATTCCGTGGCCGTGACCGCAAATATTCTAATAACGAATTCCTTAACATAATACTTCTGAGAATATTTATTTCCCGTTAAAACTAAAAAAAGAAATAAATTTAATAACCTAAGCTATAGACGGTGATGCTTTATATTAAAAAAAAAATTTTATTTCTATTTAATTTAATTTGCTGTAAAACGTAATTTAAGATTTTACTATTAAAACATTTTATTTTTAATTGAAAAAGCAAGTAGTATAAACATACTTTTATATTTAATATAACGCGCTTGGCTGAATGTTTGACGAGTAAAATTTATTTCTGACGCATTTTAGAATCGTGGAATTATAAGACTATAAAAAATATAAAAACAATTGTACATATTGTAGCACAGGTCGTTTAAAATTATATTTATTATATAAAGCTTATGTGAAATTGAAATCTTCTGTTGATGAAACATCTGGTATATGAAAGCGTTCGTAATATCATACGTATGTTCATTTTCTCGAGATGCTCATATGCAAATTAGTAGGAGAACTGACTGTGCTCGCTAGTTTTTTTGTTCTGTTTTTTTTCTCTTTTTTTTCAAATTCAAATTTAGCTGGTTGTTTTAGCATTCATTTAACTTTTAGACAAATTTCGACAAACCGCGATGCATTACCTTAATGTGACCTAGAAAGTTCTTTTATTACATTCCTACGTAGACACACACATAAAACTTTTATTCGTATTCGACGGCTCGATGCACACTCATTCACGTGGCAAATACGCAGACATGAACTCTTGATTCTATTCATGCGCTGAATTACAAAACATGTTTCGTTTGCTTAGCTCCCGGTGGTTTTTGCAATTTCACGAATGCGCACATCGCGTTGTTTAGTTCCGTTATACCGGATATCATTTCAACGAATTGAATCGCGACTATAATTTAACAATGATTAAGAAACTACAATTTCCAGAGTCTTAAAATTCCTATTAGACAATTAAAAAACTCATAGTTAATAATAAATACTTAATTAAAATTATTTTATACAAAATTTAACAATGATTAAGAAACTATAATTTTCAGAGTCTTTTAAAATTCCCATTAGACAATTAAAAACTCATAGTTAATAATAAATACTTAATTAAAATTATTTTATACAAAATGACACACGTGGTTCGTGTATTTCAAGATTAATATACTACACTGTATATTCAAAATAATATTCTATCGATAATAATTATTTACAAAGCGTATGCGTCTATTTCATATTAAATGCCAATCGGCGCCCGTGATTGCGTGACATAATTAACTGTCATGCACGTATGAAGTGACGCGGATTGTGGTTGCACTTACGCGGAGGCTCGCCGTGACCCTCGAGCCGTTTCAGCCCGCCGAGAATTAAGTACGTAGCTCTTTCTCCTTTAAATTCACGTATACCTGCTGAAGATGGTATTGTACTTTCGTTACCGTTAGTTAGCCCCGGAATTTAGCCCTGACTCGACCTCGGCGCCTCAAGTATTCCGAACGTGTAGTGGCTTTAGTCGCCGCGCCGCTCGACGCGGCGGCGAACGGACGATCAAGGACGCAGACGTTACTCGTCGAGGGTGATGTCCTCGCCATTGATTGGCAGCCCTGGCCGCGCTCTCGTCAAGGTTCTGGCATGCAGATACACGGTCGCGATTGTGGGTTACGTCGGAGGCCGGCCTCTGTTGTCACGACCGTTGTTTCTCATCAATAACGTTAATGTCGACATATAACGAAAACACTTTGTCATTCATCGAACAGACGTGTTTGAATCGCGCGATACCTTTCTCCGGTATTACTTTTCCTTTTTGCCCCTTACTTCTCGTAGACTCCGCTCTTCTTTTCCGTATCTCGATCGCAGCAGGCTCGTTTAGACGCGTTCAGGTTTCGAATTAGTGGTTAATAGGGAATAACTCGAATCGCATGTTCCGAAAGACGTTTGATGCGAGAAAGCTGTATGGAGTTTTCGGAATACGAAGTATACTTATCTACCGATTTATTTATCTATCTATTTATCGACGTCAGCGTCGTTTGCGAAACGTAAGTATCTGTTTCGTTACTTGATATCTGATTTGGAGAAATCAAGTGGAGAGAACAGATAGAGTGGTTGTTTCTGATCGGCGAGGCATGCCTACTGGACTGTTTGACATTTCCTTTGAAATGTCGTTTCATTTCCTGCCCATCGGCACCGATGCCATCACCGCGATAGACAACAGGACGTCGGATCGAGATGACGACTTTCAGAAATGTACAACGAATATCAATTCCTTTTTTGATGCGAGTCGAGTTGGCTCTGATATCGATAGCGCGGGCATTTCTTTGAAAGAGTTTCTCTATCCGGATGTATCGTTTATAAAGATTTAATATAGTATAAGATAAAGAATATATCAAAATTATATTAAAAAAAAAAGAAAGAGAGAGAGAGAGATAAAAAATCTTGCATCGTTAAAAAATATGCTAACATAAAGTTTGCCTGCAGATAACTTGAAATTAATGAATACTTTTGAAAATATCCTTTAACAGACTCTAAGAAAAGATTCTCATTAAACCATTTATATTTTATTTTATTTCTGTCAGTTTAATTAGACTGCGCGACTCGTTTTCCTCACTAAGCCCGTCACGTTTATTTTTATTGTACGCCGCTATATATATTTTTTTTTCTTTCCCTTTTTTTTTGACCGTTTCGATCCTCGGTTTATTATTAAATGGAGTAATAGCGTGCCGAGCTGATTGATAGTTCACGTCGTCGCGCGCTCAGCTCGGAAATGTACAAATTCGACGTCTAACGCGAAGACGCTTCTCAGAAGGAGATCTTGCATCGATTGCTGGTCGACAGCGGTGTACATCCGCGGGTACTGCACGACATTATGGACGTGGGCCGTTGCGCGGCTTGGTTGACCGAGTTTGCATCGGTGTTGGAGGTCCCATTGATTTCCTGGCCCATGTCAAGGCTGCACGCGAGATATCCCCGCTTCCCCCCTTCGGTCACCCGCAACCACCGACCCGCCTCCCTTCCCTGAGCACCCTTCCGCAAGCTGTTTTCCCTTCCTTGCCGACTCCGCGCCTCGTCATCTTCGCTCATCTTCGACTTAGCGTGCGTCACGCTTGCGACGCTGCCGCAGCGGCGAAGCAGTCATCGGGTCCGTCATTTCGTTAGTTCGTTTAGAGTCGCATTTTGCATATCATCCATCACTTCGTCGAACTGTTTTCAACCTACTTTCTCTGGGAGGGAAAAAAAAAGTTTTTAGTGACTTCGATATATCCCCCCCCCCCCTCTTTGTGGACATTGCGATGCGTGCCGCGTGATGATTATCGCGGACGGCGAGCGGTACGATGGCGGAGGCGATGACAGAGGCGATGACAGATTACAAAAGTTTCTCAATTGCGATCACTTGCGGTGTATGCATTTCACTTGGCTGTGTAAATAATGTTTTTCAGCCTTATCGTTCGTTGCCGTTAGTCGCCAAGCTTTGATATTCTTGATCGAAATGACATAACGCGCGTACATACGTACGTACGGCTGTTGATATAGTTAATTGCAACCCGCATCGTTTCATCTAGAGCGTGATATTCGAATCTGCAAGGATTTATTTGGAAGACTCGCAAACCCGTATGTGCCGCATTGGCTTTATACAATCTGCTCCTTTTTAATTTGTTCTTTTGACTGCTCCCTTTTTTTTCATATTTTTTTACTGCTTTTTCCAGAGCATGTCATTTTCGAGATATATATATTTATTTTACGACGGCACTTTATTCATTGTGCAGGATAAATTACACGTTTCTCTTTAAGCTATCCCGCGAAGTTTTATACAAGCGACCTTTTCAAAATTATGTCTTAAAAATGTAAAAAGATAAAATAAAAATTGAAAAAAAAAAAAAAAAAGAGAGAGAGAGAGCAAGTAATGAAATAAATAAAATAAATGGTAACATAGTAAAGCTTGTATCGAGCTTCGCATTGCAGATTCAGATCTCGTTTCGCGAATTTTTATTTTACGATCCCATTTTGCCGAGACCACGTCGTAAAGACAAATCCCTGCCCTGTATATATTTTAATTTTAAATAACTTTCTGCTGTTTAAGGTTATTTTTACTATCGCGGAAAATAATGCGGGCGTTAAATTCTATTAATTCCGCGGGTGTGCTGGAGATCCTCGTTTGTTTGCTAATATCGAGCTGATTATTTGTCTTTCTTTGCATGATTTGACACGCAAGAGAAAGAGCAATTTGTTAGTTTACCTAGTTATATTGATTTATTTGCTTATCATCCTCGCTGTCTTGCCCGTCACTTGTGTTTACCACTTTCCCATGCGGTTTTACGCCAGTATCTTGTATCTAACGTTGGTTATGACGTTTGCTTACCCGTAATTGTTCTTGGCTATTCTTCGTTCCCATTCATCCTTGGGCGCAAATCGATTTCTCTTGAATTTCTTCACGATGCGCCTTTGTATACCGCGCCATTCATTTATAAATAATTTGATCGACTCGCACGTTACCGAGATAGACGTATTTTTCAGTTATTTATTCTCGAGCTCGACGGTGAAACGGTTTACGCCTTACAAACATTATCGTCCTTCTGTTTTAACAAATAATTATTTAACGCGCGTTGCGTCGCTCTAAATTTTTAACGCAACGTCCCGTTTTAATAATAATCAGCGAGTGTTATAATTATTTAACGGTCCCCGCTTTATCAGCGCTATACCGACTTTGTAAAGTATGCTTCGCGCAAGATATTACTTCGCACTATATGTACTATATCATTTTTACAATAACGATTAAATGTATAGTTTTCCTATTGCATCACGCAACCGTGAACTTCGTCTATACACGCACCTTCGAATCGAGGAGGGAACGAGTTACGTTACGTGTGTGTACGTGTGTGTCTGTATGCGCCCATAATTCATTCGTTCTTGCGGCCGCCGACGACATAATAATTTGGTTTATTCCACTCGCGTTGCGTGGCAGAATCTCCGTTATTCGGCTAGTGGTAATTTGAAAGTAATTTGAAAGTATGGCGACTGTCACGGCACGGTCGCGAACATTTTGCAACATGGTGGTCGTTGTAGACGGGCGAGGGGGATGCACGGGGGTGGAACAACCGCATATTAATCGTGACACTTGCCGCGCGGCGCACGAATTTATGAGCGCGAAAGCCACGAGTTAAAATCCAAAAGCGGACAGGAAAGTCTCCGTATCGCGTGACCGCTCGAGCCTGTGCTCGACTCTCCACATCGCGGTTACTGTCCAAGTGCTTTAACTCCGACACTAATAACTTCAACCATCGCGTTTGTAGTATATCGCCGGGTTATTCGCGGTGGGAAAATGCGCTGGGAAATTAGGAATCGAATTAAATACGCGAACGACATACGCTCACGGCCGGCGTGTTTTGTCAAAAATCGCGACAAGAGCCACCCGCCGAAGATGACAAGCGTTCGGTAATCGTATGATGAAGAATACGTCGTAAAGTCGCATAAAAAAAAGTACATAAAAGTTTGTTCGAAG
The DNA here is from genome assembly GCF_019399895.1 of Cardiocondyla obscurior. Taxonomy (NCBI): domain Eukaryota; kingdom Metazoa; phylum Arthropoda; class Insecta; order Hymenoptera; family Formicidae; genus Cardiocondyla; species Cardiocondyla obscurior. The sequence continues at coordinate 6,172,806 of NC_091873.1, read as the reverse complement.
GCCAAGCGCGTCGCATTAAGTATGCTTCTGACGATTATTATGCGAAAAAAAAAAGAAAAAAAAAAGTTCAAGTTTACATACGACGTCATATAACGAGAGGAAAATTTATGCGGAACAAATTTAAGAAAATGACACGTGCACTAACGCGAGTTGTGTGCTTTACACTGTAAAATTTTTACGTATTCACGATCGCGTATCTGTTGATTTAAATATTATTTCCTATCAATTAAATTATCTCCAAATAATTTACTATTCCGGACGGAAAGATGGGAAGAGTCTGCAAATAAATTATAGTTCGGCTAACGTTCGTTTTACGTGGCGAAAATCTGGGGGGACTGCTCGAAAATCGTCGAGTAAGCAGATGCGGAAGAATCTCGCGGGTGGATGAAATCATTAGTATCGAGGTTACGGTTTCCTGTATCGTTGCTACGCGGAATATGGCACTCTCGGTATGCCAGTGATAGAGCTCGAGAAACAGTCAGCCCGTTTGAATACTCGGCGCGGCTCAACCGGATATTACAGTTACCGAAGAATATTCGATTTGCAGCTAACTAGATGGGCTTGCTCGGCGATCCGGATACCGTTCTCTCGTGTCTTTACTCGCGCCTCTTCGCTGTCGAGTTACCGGCCGCCATTCCGATTAAGTTTGAAGTTACTATCGGAAATACGTTTTGTTATGTCACGCTGTGATCTCGCTAAATATCATAACGTCGTCGGCAGAAACATAGCGTCGGTTCAATAGCAAGTGACACGCTGGAAATAACATTTCGCTACGATGTGAAAGAGAGACTTTGCGAGTAGGTATCGCAAAATTTAGAAACGTACAGTAATTTATTTATTTTTTTTTATCTTGCGGTTTTAATAATGGAGCGGAGTAAAGTTTTTAACAGATTTTAAAGATATTGACGAGTTCTAATTTCTTTTTTTTTTTTTAATATAATATCTTTTAAATAAAACTCTATTTTTTTTTCTCTCTTTTTTTCTAAACACAGTAATCAGATAATTTTTATATTTTATAACACGCGGAGCTTAATGAAATAGAACACACATACACATACACAAATCTATTGTTATTATGATATATAAATCGTGACACAAATTGTTCAAACTTACACGGTTTCGTATCTGCATAGTTTCATCAATCATTCGCGTAAGCGCGCATTAATAATCGTCCACTATTAAATATGCATTGGTTGTTTGCGAACGAAGCGTCATTCTCTCTCTCTATTCGCGTCTCCCGATTCCACTGTGCCCGATTTCTGTCAGCCTTTGTATGCCAGCTGCCAATCACTAATTGTTTATGTAAAATGCTCCGTTTTTGAAATTAGAACATGAGTGACCGTCGATATATTTTACGTTACCTATGTCATTAATTAGTTGCAATATGTTTAATAAGATAAAAAAGATCTGTTCTAAGATTAATGATATTAAACGTGCTTCTATTCGTCGCTGAATATTATTATAAATAATATATATATTTATTGGTAACAACGTCTTGCTACTTACATTGTTTTATATATAAATATATATATTAGCTCTCTATATTTTAACGTTTCTTAAAATGTTTGCAATAACCGCGATCATTTATTATTCAGTAATCGTATCTCGGATATAAATATATATGTCTTTACGTGTTCGCCGTAATTTCTTAACCACCGGGACGTACAAAAAATTCAGTAGTTACTGCCAGACCCTCGCTTTCATATTGGGATACATTGGGATACATGGTAGCATTTCGAAAATCGGAAATAAATTTCAGGCTCCATTACGCGAATGCAGGATGCCAGATATATCCGCGGGACCGTGAGGATAAATCTTTTCTGGCGAAAGCGGTAATGGAAAAACATTCGGTGGCATCGACTGTCACTGTTATCCTTTCAAACGATGGTAGTATTGCCAACGCGGTCACGCCGTACCAGACGTTAGAATAGATACGCGAAGGAAAACAACAATTCGCCCCGGTCGCGGAAGTACGCGTTGTTTGTATACCGGCCGCGGAAAAATAGGTCAGTCGAAGTCCAATGATTTGGCGCGATTTCGCCTGTTTCCGCGGTGGGCGATGCTCTTACGACGAAAACACGACGATTCTCGACCGGATGATAATCCACGATGCTTCCAATTCCGGAAAGTTGCCAAGAAATTCTTCTGTCTACGAGAGTCACGTCTCAATGTGAGATATCGCGGATCGATAGATAGGGCTCTTTGCGCAATCCTTGAACGGCTACTTTCGACGATAACCATTAATTACTCGTGATATAATCGCAACCTCTAGCATTTCCCGTTAATTGGTTGAAGCGAGTCCAAGTTTATGATAAACAGACGTGCTTAAAAATGAGCATATGTAATTAGGTAATTAATTTTTATTTAAATTCATAAAGAAAAAAAAGAAGAAGAAAAATTAAGAAAAAAGACAAACAATTTTGTTTCATTATAAATTAAGGCCGCGCGAAAATATTGAGCAACGATACTTCGTTCTTTAAACAAAGTTTTATCATTTCGTTGCAAAATGTTTTTACACTCTTTACATAATAATTATTATTTAATAACCGCAATTAGCATAGTTGGCTTTAAGTAACGAGACTCTCAAAGATCGTGGAAACTTGAATGAAGATGGCGCGACGTAATTGAGATTCCGGGATCAAGCTTAGTCCGGGTAACCGGGGTAAAAAGGGTGTTCTTCCTCATTGCGAAGGGGTAGGGGGCTCGGTGCGCGCCACCGAGATCCCCTAGAGTGGGCGAGGGTGGCGACGATTCTAGCCGCGATGAGGCTCTCGCGAGGGTGGCGGCGTAGGAGGATTTGGAGCTCTGCCACGTTGAGAGTACCCTCCTGCTCGAGTGCTCTACTACGATCACCGATACCACACTACAGTACCGCCGCGGTTGGTACTCGTAGAGGTTTGGAAAAGGCCGGATAGAAGCGCGTCCCACTTGAGGAGGAAACAGGTGGAACGACCGAGGGCTCCGCTCGCCGGAAGAGCGTAAATATTGATAATCCCGACTACATATAACTACTCGTTTACCGTACTTCGCGACACGTAATAACATAACGAATTAAGATTGTTTTGACATCGTCCCCTCTACATCGTATTGGTATTTAAGGAAAGTCTCCTCCGATATCTAGGTGATGGAAAAATCAGTTAACTGTGCCTGTGTGTCAGCACGGTCAAGTACACCCGCCTCGTTAGACAGTTCCTAAACGTACGGAAACATCGATAATGCCGTAGTTAGTCAATGTCACCGGCTAAGTTCTTCATTCTATCCTCATTCTTACAATATTACAACTCACGTCTTCGTACGTGATTATTCATGAATCGATATTTTGTCATTATTGGAATATAAATGCCGTCGTGATTGTGTAGGAAACCTTCGCTGCCTGACCTCGTAACAAAGACTTCTTACATGTCCTTATTATAACATTTATCAAAGAAAGCTGCAAACTTCTTGTTACATTAAGTATAGTTTTCATTCAGAGAGTCAGTCGCTGTGCGACTGCACGATTTCGCATCGCGATAGAAAATAATTATTAAGTCAAAGGTGCATTTCTTTTTTTTTTTTGCATTGTTGCGACAATAATTTTTTTTTTTTCTTTAAACGTTGCTGGGGAATTTGGTTCGAAGATTAAAAATAAAATATCGCTTTGCGACTTTTTATAAAAGCTCTAAATAGCAACGATTGACTTTTAACTAATTTTTGTTCGTGATTAGATGCGATTATACGTTGCGTATGTAAAGATATATATTAAAACTATTAAAGACGCGCTTAAAAAGTTCAACTGCGATGGTCGTAATAAGATTTCAGTAGTCACGGAGAGCATATTGCAGCGGCAAACCGGTGAAAGAGTCTGAGTGAACGCAGCCGTCGGTCGCGAGCGCGTCGAATGTTTCGTGCAAAGTGATCGATAGCGCTGGCTCGTGCTGCAGATATCTTTACGGGCTATATTTGCGGATTATTAATACGTAGCGAATCGCGATTAACAAAGGAGCGGGTGTAGTGTCAACCGATTCGACGTTGATTACGTTTTATTGCTATCGCTCGTGTCCGTTTTTATCTCTCTTTCTCTCTCTCTCTCTCTCTTTTTATTTTTCCTTTTTTTTCTGGCGAAAATACAAGTTCGCCAGTTTATTATTTTACTTTGAGAAGCAGAGGAAAGGCGAGAGAAAAAGAGACGAGCTTTTCTTATCTTCGGCTTGGAGGCACGAGGGGATCGTATCGGCTGCGATCACGGGAAAGAGATTGCGCGCGTAGTTGTAAGACGTACACCAGACCATGCAATGTAACTGCATGTATCCGCTCATTTACATGCAATCACGGAGGTGCATCCAGACGTCGGGGAAAGCTATGCGCCGCTCTCATTGTGGCGCCCGTTATGTCAAAGGCTAAACCTATCTTGTTTGCACTTGATAGTAGGCAGCGGCCGAGTTGACGTCAAACACGATCGCGTAATAAAACTTCGTTATTTCCGTCGAAGTAGCATAATGAATGACGCGTATCGTAATGAAAGTGTCATTCGTCATGATTTGCCCGAAGCAATATATATATATATATATTTTTGTTCTCCCTTTTTTTTAACTTTAACAGAAAGGCATATCTGGCAGGAATTATCTTTTCGTTTCTAATTATTGCGAAAGAGATATGTCATTGTATTTTACGCGTCACGAATTTTAAATATAGAGGAATATGTGAAATGTTATTAAAATTCTCTTGTATGTCGTATCGATAGGGCCGATATTTTTCGACAAACAAAGCGCGGAGGTACGAAAGATACTTGAAATCTCTTACGAGGGAAAATTATTTTTTAATATGACTTAGCAGAATCGTGCGAGAAGCATGAATTTTACAAATTAGTTTTACGATTTATGGTTGAATCGAAAAAAATCTAATATAACATATTAAATAGATTTTCCGTTTCTGATTATTCATTTTGAAAAGAATAGACGTACACATATTTTCGTTGTACAATTTTTTTCCGAAGCTGAAAGTACGTTTCCTTTAATTATTTCATTCCCACCCGCTGGTCAAGCATTTAAATATGAAAATATGGTACAGGAATTAATTGTCTTGAAAACGATAGAAGAGATATATTAAGAATCTCGTCGGCACTTTCGAAAGCGTGCGGAGTCTCAATTATTCTCGCGATTACGCGCGTTTCTCGCGTCGTGTCTAAGCCTAAGCAAGCGTGTTGGAAGCAGAGCGGGCGTACTTACGCGGCGTATGCATACGGTACGTGATGCGTGGCGGGCAGTAGAACGTTCGTGGCCACGAGGAGAACGAAGCTCCCGGAGACGACGTGGAAGGACCCCATGGTTGTCATCCCCCGTAGTCGCCGCGGTTGTCCGCGTTCTAGGAAGAAGAGAAGGAATCACGACACCACCCCCGCCGTTGGGACGACGGCGAGGACGAGAACGTCGACGGTTGTCCTGAGGCGTTGCTACCTGGCGCGTTGACCCGGCGCCTCTCTGCGTGTCGTCTGCGTCTCACCCTCCCTCCCTCCCTCCCGCCCAGCCCGCCCTCCTACCCCGTTTTGCTTCCTCTTCAAGCTCTTCTTCGTGTGCTCTATGGCCCCCGTCGCTTTTCCACAATTCTCTCTCAACTATCAACGTCTCACGCCCGATATTCTGGCTCTCACACCCCCCCTCCCCGCCTCTATCTTCCCGTCACTGTCATTCACGATTGTACTTTTGTAAACATTCGAGCGGTGACATGGGCTTGCGGTATCACGACACTTCGAGGCTCAGAATTACGGGTATTCTTATCGCGGGCACATATTTTCGTGTCGCCCTTGCGCTCCTCGCACTCGCGACGTGACTCACGAAAACGACGACCGTCTTCGACTTCCCCCGCGATAAACGGGAACGCGAAAATAGTCTCGCGTGAACTTGTTTTTAGCACCAGGATCTTCTCGCGACGTTCCTCCGCTCCGTCCTCGTTCTTTCCCGCTCGGCGCGACCGGAGTCTTCGTTCGCGATTACCCGGCTGCGTTTTCGAGGCAGAAGAGGCACCGGGAATGACAATCGGGCGGGGGATAACGAGTGTCGGCGTAGGAGGGAGACAAGGATTCTCTCCTCCGGGAGATAGCGCGCCTCCTTCGTTTCGCGTCCTACAGAACCGGGGCTTCTTGATCGCTGACGGTGTCCTGCCACGAGCTCCGCTTCCGCAGGATCCTTCCTCTCGCGTCGAACATCTTTCTGTTCCTGTCACGTCTTTCACGGGCTGCTCTCTCTCTCGTTCTCTCTTTCTCTCCGCACTCTTTCTCTCGCTCTCGCCCTCTCACTCGTTCTCGTTCGTCTCGCGGGGACACTCGGTCAGCACCCGCGGTACACCGCTACGCGCTCGGGAGTGGCGGCTCTCGCGTCTAGCCCGGCCGTTTCAGCACGCAGGCGCAATTCCTTCCTTCCTGCCTGCTACCCTGCTCGCTTGCCTACCTGTCTGCCCACCCTCGTCCGTATCTCGCGTCCCTCTTTCACCCTCTTTTCGCCCTCTCGCTCGCGCTTATTTTAACTCGCCTGCTCGCCTCAAGCCGACAACTGCCGTCGTGCCTGCGCTCGCTGTCACCCTGACTGCCTGATTGTTTCATGAACTTAGGAGTTTTCGTCACCCACCCGCCGTCTCTCTCGTCAGAGTACGCCGCTAGAGTGTATTGATGCACAGCGGAAGATCATATTCGCTCAATGGCCTTCTTCTTCGGGCGATCAGGATTGTGTCGCGTAATATTAATGGCAGTTCCGAATTCTTGATATCTCGTAACGCTCGCAAGCACGTTTGGAAATTCCGTAAGACTAATTAACTGGCGCAGGCTGTTATTAATTACCGCTGATTAGTATTACGTAAATACAGGCGCAATTTGTAAGCCCAGTAACTGTGCATTATTATGGTCGTTATGATATTTTGCAAACGCGACGATTACGTAAAGTAACGCAGAATTGGGGGGGATACTTAGCTGCATAATTACCATCTCGTTTTAGATCGCCTTATTAATCAATCTGTTTTAATCCTCGTGTATATTTTAATTTTTTCTTGAAGAATTTATCAATTAATCTACGTATTATATTTACCAGCATCTCTTATAATGCATTGAGATTGCGTTCAATTTAAATCAATCCTCACCTCCGGCACTCACCCTCTTATTAATTTACTTATATCTGTCCGCACGAAGCGAAGACGATTATCGTCGTATTCGCGCCGCCCGCTGCTCTTTCGCTCGATTTAATAACTTACGTTATTCCACTTAATTACGTTGTCGCGTTATTATCGCGAGGAAACGCATTCCCTTTTTTTTTTCTTTTTCTTCTGAGCGCATCGCCGATCGCGTAGCTTCTCGTTCGATTTCTTATTCATTTTCTCACGTAATCACGTTATTCGTTTTTCGCTCGTTTCATTTATTTTCCCCCCCCGTGTCTTTTCTTCGACTTTGCGCGCGGCTTAGCTCGGGGCTTGCATCGATACGTTACTTTCCGGATTGCGTATACGGTGCCCCGTCGGAATGTAAAGCGGGCACGCCGAGTGCATGCTAGCTGCGCCGGTAAAAGAGTGAAAAGAGGTGCATCAAAAGACATTCCATTTGCAGATGTACGGCACGGCGATGTTTCGCGAGAAATATTCGACCGTCGCGAGTATTTTTGCTACTCGCGTGCCTTGCCTCGCGCTTTGTAGCCGCGGCGACGTTCGGCGGGCGTCAAAGGGCGGGCGACGATACGTATTCTCACATTTGGGCGGGCCTCGCATACGTAATGACGCCGCGTGTACGTGCGTGCGACATTGAGACGCCGCTTTCAACACTCCGCTAGAGCGGAGATAATGCGGATCGTAACCGGAGCGTTGAGTGTACATTCTTTCCACTCGCGCGACTTTGAATCAAATTCTCGAGTTGCGGAGTAAACTTTGAATACGCGGTGCAAACACAAGTTTTGCGCCCTCCATCGAGCCGCGCGATGCGTGAGGGTGTCTCGCGAGTAGCGTACTTCTAGTGTGCAGTTGCCACGTACGCTTTGATATCACGGAATTACGTAAGGAGCTGAAAAATGCTCCGGCAGCTTTCGGGAAAATGCGACTTAAAATATTGAAATGCACACTTTGCAAAATCTTTTGAATGTAAAGTATCTTTACGTCAGATATATATTTTCTATATATACACGTGTATATACATATTAAAAAAAGAGATTGTAAATGCACTGAAACGTGTGTAGTGAATAATTTGCAATTTTTAGAACACTCTGTCTCTACATGAGGCATCAAAGCACCCACGCGAGAAACGGGACGATGAGGGCGAGTTTTATGCGTTTTAATCTAACGTCTAGGCACGCCTGAAGAGCAATGTTTACGCGGACGTATTTTTTTCCATCACTTTAATTTAATGTGTATGTGCCGTCTGCTTCGAATTTATGATTATAATTTAATTACCGTCGCGAGATCTCCATTAATCCAAGGATATCTTATCGCAATCCCCCAATTTGCATAATCCTAACTTTATGAGCGCGTAAAATGTATCTTTATGAATATATAATTTAACGGGCGTAATGACGTGCCTCGGATATATATAGAAATATTTATCAAAATTACAACATCGAAAAGATATATATATATATATTTTTTTTTTAATTTTTCTTTTTGTCAACTACGCCCAACGCGATCTGTATCATTATCTTTGGCGTACATTTGCATATATTAAAATACCACTCATTATTTCGGCATTATATTTTACTCGTTTCCTACTGTACGAAATACTATCCGCTCTTTGCATCTCATTTTGTCACATGTATCTCAATATTACCGCGTCTCCTTTATTTTACCTTATTGCATCAAATATGAAAAGTTTATCTTTCGAGAGTTGTTACGATATTGTAGGTAATGCGAAAATAGCAAAAATATCGATGTCTTTGCTGATATATGCATAAGTCTCTTTATATCGGATGTGGAAAATTTGATTGGATTTTATTTCAATTGCGTCCCACGTCCTTTTACTTTATTTTACCGCTTCAGCTTTCATTTGTTTTGCAGAATATTGCTCTTTTGTATTTTCAATATTTAACTACAATCGGACAGTTTCGATAGTAAGCGTGAACCAACGTAAAAAAAAAATCTATTTTTTTCTTTCTCTTTTTTTTTATCGCACCTTGTTCTAAAATTATACGTTTTTACGATTTTATTTAAAAAAAATTGAAATTTAATATTGCGTAAATAATATTAAATTAATATGAATAAAGAAAAGTGTGCAACAAAATTATAAAAATGATAACTTTAAATACTCAAAACGTTTAAAATTATTATAGAAAAAGTACAAAAAATTATCATTTTTTATTATTATATTTACATTGGTTGCGACAAACAATTTCTTCTCTCTCTCTCTCTCTCCCTCTCTCTCTCGTCGAGACAATTGAATTGCCAATGGGTGGTTCTGCCTTTCTGCATACACTTAGTTTATGTATGTACATGAAGATGTTATTGCTAGACGAACGATGTTTGGTCTCGACAGTAGTGTAAGTAAACGCATGAGCCGCCGTACCAATTCCGGCGCTCCTCTCGTGGACTGCCGACGCGATTGTCGCTCACATCCGACGCTGCGACTGTTATCGCCGGAGGGTTGGCAAGGTGGATAGAAAGTACGACGGGGTGTTTGCGAAAGAGGTGAGAGCGCGTGCGCGAGAGATCAAAACCAGCGGGCTCTCTGTCGCCTGGGATAACGGCTTGCGGCCCGTCTATTGATCTTGGCGAACGCGCGCTGGAACGAGCCGCGCTCGAGCCTCTCCTGTACCAGTAGCCTGCAACTCCGTTTGCTCTAGAGACCGACCGACCGACCGATCGAGCCAACCGACTGACCGATCGACCGACTGACTGTGTTGACCCGAATGATTCGGCCAAATATGGGAACAAACACGATATATCGCGAGGGACCGTCAGCCAAACGCCAGAATGCTCTTAACGCCCCGCGGGACTCGTATGGCGCGGATCGTCGTTTCGCCCGCTTTTAATCAAATCGCGACGCAGCGTGGGTTGAGCAGTCGCTCACAAAGTCATATATTAGCCGAAATAAGCAGCCGTAGGTGCGCGGGAAGAAGATAAATCATTAATTCAGTGCTTGGGAATTGCGTTCCATCAGGCGGCCGAACACATATAATTAAGTAACATTGGTGCTAGGTTTTAGAATATGGATGTTATATAGATTGATATTAAGTAGCTTACGTAGCTAGTTAGCTAGGTACCTATATAAGCTACTTAATAAGTACGGGAATAGATTATAAAATATGAGGATGAGAAAGAAACGATTAATGTATAATGCATTAAGCTCGGTGTAATTTTGTTACAGTAGTCAATTAGAAGATATTATTCTTAAATAATAGAGAACGTTTGCGTACACCGTTACTTCATTTATCTCGTATAAAGGGGAATTAACGTCGCTTAGGTAAAATTGTGAAATTCTAGAACACCCGTTCCCGCCTCTTGCAATATTACGTTATCTAAAACTTTCAGCGGGTCGCATTAGAATTCCTTTTCGTAACTGGGCGGCGTTTTATCTAGAAATAAGGACCTTTCGGAAATCGCGTGTCCCTCCACCGTGAGACCGACCATCGTCATAAATGCGCCCTTTCGAAGCGGTCCCTCCTATTTGTATAAATAAGTTAACGCCGCCCGCGTCAATTTCGCCACCTGAAATCCTAGGGATCCGCTTTAGTTCGTTCGCGGAGTTACAGCGAAAGAGATATCGCGCTGCCGTTTGTAAGGCTTTCCCTCCGCAAACTTTTTTTTTTTTTCTTTCTTGTCCCAAATATACTTTGTTCACCGCGGAAAAAGGGAGAAGGGAAGGATACGTCGTCGCTCGCGCGCGCTTTGTCGTCCCGATGCTGGTATCAGCGCCGAAGATGGATGGAGACTTTTGTTTGCGCGCGACGGAAATCCTCCCAGCTAGAAATCCAGCTACTCCGCGAGTCTTCGAAGAACTGCAAGGCGTTGTACTCGCTGACGAGTTGAGGAAAAAAATGATACGTCGACGCCGGGTAGAACCGGGACGTAGGACGGAGCAGCGGAGACAGATCATGGAGCGCGCTGACGTCATTACGGTTACATGTAGACCTCGGGAGTGGCTGCAGGCGCATGCGGTCTGTGATTCTTCCGCATGACAGTGCGCTTAAAAGCAGTAACTACGATAGAATTTCATGCGTAATGTCGCGTACAAAAGCGAGACAGGGGTATCAGCCCCCGGATTTTCCGCATTATTTTTAATTGAATCCAAAGCAGGAAATATATATATATGTATATATTATATCACGTTTGATTGAACGTAATTGCACACTCAGGATTAATTTACCCTTCTTTGTGTACGTGAAAAGGATATCGTAACCGCTAAATTATCGTGCATTCGATATGCAATTTTCCGTATCAACGATATATCGCGTGTTTTGAGCTTAGCGCGAGGAAATTATAATTTCTAAACATTTCCCGTATACCCGAAAGTGCTTTTCAATATTAATTGATCGATCAATTCGAGATGATTAAATGTCTCATTTTGTCATAGATTTTTTTTTTATGTATGTATATATATGCAAATCGAGCTTAAACGAGGAGAGTAAATTACGATCGCGTATTTATGACGATCTTCTCCCGTAACGATCAAGTTTCCGCACCCTTCGCGATAAACTTTTAACTACATTTCGTTATCCCTTGATAAAATTAGGCCGCCAGCTTTCGTAGTGTACGCGATAGTTGGCTCACACGCGTGTACTATCTCGCCTTTCATAGCTCCTACGTGCGTATGCATTATAAATTGACGGCGAATCCGGCGATCTCGAGCGCGCTTCGAGCGCGCTTCGAGCGCGAGTACAGAGGCAGCGATAAAACTCTCGAGCGAACGTACTTACATTGTCTGCTCTAACTTTGATGGGGGGTGACCTGCATTATGGCGTGGAAAACGTCCCACGCGGATACGAAACGTACTTCAATAGCATTTCACATTTCGAGTGCCGATGAGAGAGACCCGAGAAGAATCGGGAAACGATCGACGCGACGATCGGCGCAATAGTTCGCTCTCGTGGTTTTTTAAAATCTCATTTCCACCGAAGGGTGACACTTCCGCGGTGGCGGCTTAACGATTTCGGCGGGGTGCACATCGCGCGCGCGAAAAATCGTGCTGGACAACGCGCCACCGCGAGGAATAAACGCCTATATCAGTCGGCGGCTATTTCGACCGATGGGGTGGGTAGTAAAAGCGGAATAACGGAAAACTTTCAGCCGGAAGGCACGTCGGCTTGATAAAATCGCGCGGTCGAAAGGATGTGCACGCCGAGTTAAACGCTAGACGGTCACATGGATCGCCCGGCGATCTCGCTGCAGATTGTATGAGCGATCGAATGCGTCTATAAATAAGTAGATAAGCTATTGGACTAATAACGCCCGGCGGACACATGTGCCTTAATTATTAATGCGTGCCAATGCCTGGCCGCTGTCGGCTGCGAGTGGCCCGGGGGTTGTATCGCGAGGGGGTTGTTTTGTACGTCACTGTATGTGACCGCGTGTAAAGAGCTACAATTTATGACAATGTAATCCGAGAGTGTCCGGAGAGGATTACAGAGGCGCGGTCGCGAGTAGACGACGTGCAGAATTCCTAAATACTCTCGCGCTAGGAATAAATTGTGAACGGCAAGTGAACGCCGTCACGTAGGACGCTGGATTAACGCTGTAAGAACTCTTAACACAAATCAAAGGGGGCGAATATAAGCTGGGATTGAAATCGGGGGATAAAATTGACAACGGCTGGGATGTGATAAATTTCGGTGCCGTAATTAACATTCAAATTGTTGCACTTTTTGTAATAATATAATTTTAACGTATATCGTAACGTGAAAATAATTTAATTTATTTTTCGCTATTGGTAATTGGCGAATAATCATTTATTTTGGCATACAGTATTAATAAATAGGTAATTTCGATTTTGATAAATTATTCCGGCTTCAATTATTAACTGGAATAAAATCAGGATTAATATATAATCAACGGTAAAGTTTTCCCAAATATTACCACATTGTATTGCGTATGCATATGCAAATACGTGGTTTGTGTAGTAGGTAGCTCGCGCGGTGTACACTGTTTGACGCATCCGTGAAGCTGTAATAACGGTAGTTACAACCCGAATATTGTAAGCGGTAACTGTTTATCGAATCGATTCGCCGGTATCTACATATCAAAGAAGATTTTTGACGCGGCCGAAGATGTTCGAGACAGGGCATATGCAACAGGCAGGCAAAGCGAGGGTAAAATCGAGCTGTTATATCCACACTGGTCGGTTGGTCGGTCGGTCGGCTGGTCGGTCAGCACCTGGCCGGAATCGTAGCTATGATTTTCCAACCCCTCCCCTCTGGCCTGCCTATCACGTTTTCCTCTTTCCGTTCTCTATTCTTTCCCCAGGGCGTGGCGTTCAACAGGCCTGGCCGCTCGCCAACCTCTTCCCTTGCCTTTCGTTACTCTCTCGTGTTTTACTTTCCTCGGGCGCCTTTCGCGGTTCTTCTCTCACCGTCCCGTGGACGTGCGACCGACGGTGAGCCGGCTAGAAAAGAATTAAGACTGCGCTAACACAATCGATGTTCCTTTCCTTCGGCATGGCGGTGCCGCGGTATTTCTATTGTGCTATGTGATATATATATATATATTATATATATGTGTGTGTGTATATATATCGTATATATATATATATGTACGGCCGTATTGTGCATCGAGCTGATGTGCGGCCGAGTAAGAAATGGGAGAAAATAAGATTACATGAGTGAACCGGGTTCTGGAAAGAACGTTGCGGGAGCCAAATTTCAGATTTAATGTTTTGTTGAAGAAACTTTTCCGAGTTTAGTTCGAGAACGGTCACAAAGAAAGTTTTACTGAATGCATTGGATGGTATTATCAACTCTCAAATATCCGCTGAAGCGTTTCACATTTCCACGGAATTGTATACTTTACTTTGTGCTTCACTTTACGTTTGAAGAAAAATTAGCAGTAATAACTTGCCTGTGTATTTAAGATTATAATTTACTTTTTTAGCAATTTTTTTTTCTTTCTTCTTTTTCCTTTTTCCTTTTTTTTCAATGTGAAAGAGTAAGTTTAAAAATTTAATGCAACAGAAATAATTTTATGAAATAAAAAAAAAAAGGAACAAATAAAAAGAATTAAAATTTTCTCATTTACAATGATGTTGCTGCAATAAATTTTCTTCCAATGCATTAACGATTTTAGCATATTTTAATGCGCCATTAAGCTTGATATGCTAATTATAGTTCATTCTGTACGTACCTTTTCAGAATATATACATATACGACTGTATGTATAATATACGGTACATATGCGTCAGAGATATTTGTAACTCGCGACGGATATTCGCGATTAAGATTCATTTGTATACGTGCTTGCGGAGGCTTAGGCGTGTATGCGCGAACGAACAAAAGCCTGAAACTCCAACCCGATATTTATCCCAAATCTCTCCCTCTTGCTTCTGGTTGCCAGCAAAACGTTTGCTGAACGCGATTAACGGTACACCGTCAAAAGGTGGGAGTTACGTGCCGTATATGAAAAAGAGAAAAAAAATTAAAAAGAAAAGAAAAAAATAAATAAAAAGAAAAACTAAAAAAAAACGACGAAAGCTTTCAAAGAAGATTTATGCCAGCTAGGCACGCAGAGGGGTGGGCAGCGAAGGGAAGATTATTAATTCACCTCGCCGATTATTTAACGAAATCGTGACTTTACGTGTACACGATACATATAATTTAAATTTGTCAACGATTTTGCGCTGTAACGCGTGCGTGCTCCGGTTGAATTACTTATGTGTTCGCTGCTAAATATATCGTCGTGAATTAGATATCTTCTCGTAAATCTCGCGATGCAGATCCGGGCGACGTTGTTAAATGTTTAAGATTCTCAAGGGTATCGATGTCTGACGAAGCTCGTGAAACATCTGATTGCAAGCGGCGTCGCGTTATCGCGCCAGCCTATCGAAATATCTTATCGATGAGAGCTCGCTCGGCGGGTGGCGTGCTTCTTACGGCATTATCGAAGTCGCCCCGGCATTACCACCGGAAGTGGGTGATCGCAATTTTCTAGGCAATCAAGATTTCGAACCATTATCAAGCATGACTCCTGTCTTTCTCTTATCTCGCTCCCTTCTCTTCTTACCTCCGGACCTCGGGGTTTCGTAACAGGAAATTGAAAACGCGGCGAACAAATTCTCGTGCCCTTCCGCGGTGGATCCAATCGAGACTTTATATATATATATATATATATATATATATATATATATATATATATATATATATATATTTAAAACTCCTGCCTCCTTGGAAGCCGAAATATGACAAGGCTCAAGGTTGAGCGATATTAGAGAAATGAATTTCGTGTCTTTTATTCAAGACGAATGGAATATCAAGAAGTTATCAAACGTAAGCGTTCGCTCGTCGTCGAGTTAAAATTCTCCCGAGCTCACAAAATAGACCGAGCGGTAAGTTCTTATGAAAATACTGAAAAGCTCCGGCGTGGTACGCTCGAATTTTTTTACCCACCACTATCGGGAAACCTTGGCTTTTATAATTAACTTTTATAACAAATTAACTTTTGCTGAAAAAAAAACACACATAACATAATAATAATAATAATTACGTACATTCTTCATCATTGTTCATCGCCGTATTATCACGCTCGTTCTACATATATTCGCGATGATAATGTATATAAAGGAATCGGATATCTGGTGGAAACGTCGCACTAAAATTTTCAGGCTTAAAGAACCACATCGTAGTGTACCTTACGTCGCGTAAATATTGATGCAAGCAGCTCTTAGAACCCACGGCAGTTCCATTTCAAGTCGATTTTTCCTTGAGGACAACTTTATTACGCGCCACATATTTTCACAACCTTTTAATTTTCATCAAATACCTTAGAGGGAAAGTAATTCCCCCCTTCTATTTGAGTATATCCCGCTTGAAAATTATCCGAAGCCTTTGGTATTTATTTGCATTTGCGTCGGTATATAGCTCGATTCAACAAAAGCTCTTTAATTTACAATGTGCTTTCCATCTCGGGGTATTGCGAATGCCGGGACATTGAAAACGACCGGCTCTTTTTTTCGAGAAACGCTGCCGGCGGCTCTGTGTCTGGTTTTATCATTGTGTCTTGCTTACTTCTATTCCATAACATCCGCGTCGAAGCGTTCGCGAGGAGAGCCGCGGACGGATCGCGCGCCGACTTTAGAAAACGCAGAAACTCGTTAGGAGGATTTTACGCTGGAACGAGGCCGCGCGCGACGGCGCAAAGTATCGAGCTATCGATTTCATGGCTCGTCAGTTCGCCCGATAAGGCAAACCAACCCTCCTCACGTCCCACCACCTTGCACTCCTCGTCCGCAACCTCGTCTTCGACGACTCGACCTTCGTCTGCTCGAACGATCTTAACCGTTCCAATCATCAGTGCCGAGGAAGTCAAGCAACGGTGCTTGGGTGACGAGGTGTTCTGAAAAAAAAAAAAAAAAAAAAAAATAGGAAGACGATTTATTACTAGTAATTAAACATATTATTTAGAATTTGCATGGACAATTATAGATAGTATTTTATAAATTCGTAATCTTAAATAGGATTTACGAAATGAGCATTTACAGATTTACGAGGGACATTATTAAATTAATCGATTTTTATTAAAATAAAATTAATTTGACGATAATATAATTTTGTTATTTATTACATTATATATATTTAATTAATTTAATTATATTATTTTTAAATTAATCTAATAAAGTTAAAATTTGAATTTATTAAACGGTTATGTGTAAAATCTTTTTGAAATTATATCATATAATACAATAATAATAATAAATTCTATTAAATTTTTATTTTTTTTTTTTTTAAAGAACACCAGTATGGCTAATTTAATTTACTTGTCGTAAAGTTGTTTTCTGCAAAAATGCGGATTATTACGAACGCGTTTATGTACCTACGCATACTTGCGTGCTGCGCTGACGGTGTATGTATTCTCGCGTGACTCTTATTAACCAAGTGACTGCTACTCATTGCACTTCTACGTTACTTTCACGTACGCTATTACGCTATTTTACGTTTCTATGTTTTTCTTTTTTTTTTCTTTTTTTTTTTCAAGCCATTTCCTTCCGCCGATCATCCCAACATTTCACGGTTATTCCCCGCTTTTTGGCCTTTCGTGCGGCTATTAATCGTAATATTTTATTTTCCACAGAAATTCTATACAGTGAATAGAACTTCCTATTACATTCTCAGCAGTTTTGTATTACAATATCGAGTGTTATCCGTCATATTTTTCGTTGCGTACATACATGTCGCAAATAATCAAATTAATTACGATTATGCGCACTCACCGTTTACAAAATATTCGTATTTCTTTAAAATTTATATCGCGCATGTAATTGGATTGGGCGCATTATACTCGCGCTGCCTGTTTTCAGTCTTTAGTAGGAGGGTTTGAATAATGGCCGTGGAATAATTGTTATGAATGTAACCGAATACATACGGTACACACAATACTGTTGGCGAACAGAAATGTTTGATGCAAACCGTACTGCAAACCACGCAAATCCAAGTGTATGCGCGGAACCGAATGGAGAATAATCGCTCGGTTGCACTTTAAGGGCGGGCTGAATAGCTCCGGCATTCTTAGAATGCGGACTGAAAAACGGACTTCTTGACAATTTAAATATTACTTGGATCTATATCCCCATATTGTTCGGTGGTTACATTGAATATGTATACAAATCCTTTTAACCCTCGCCCGCTTTCTTCAAGTCCCTTGCGCCAAATTTCGCTCACGCTCGTCGCTTTAATTTATCTGAGTTTCCAACTCCGTTCGATCGTTGAAATCTATTCGCGTCGCGTACATATATTTCCGTTACCAAGACTGCGGCGGTTCGCGGTATGCAAATTAATGCGACGTCACGGATGTGCGCGATGTACGCGGCGGAAAATGATTGAGTCGGACCAGCCGCGTCGTCGCCCGGGCGATTCGAAGAGTCTCGGCTTTTAACGCGGCTGCGAGTCGCAGACGACGATGCCGTTTACGTCGGGAAACGAGAACGTCGCGAGGGTATACGCGGGAGCGAAACGTTTTATGGCACGTGCGCGATATTATGCGTGCTCACACGCACGTGCAATGTACGAGCCGTCTGTATGTTTACGACGACGGATCGCGGAGCTGCACTGCGGTAAGTGCATCGCGAGCTTGGCGCATCTGCGACCACTTGCTGGCGCCTCCTCTTTCCCGACGCTCTCACTCTCGGCATTTATTATTCAATCATTGCGACGGCACAACGATGCGCCCGATGTCTTTTTGATACTCGCGTATGCTACCTCCACCTCCGCGAACCGGGATATGTAACGACCCCATTCAGCCACGCCAAGATTTTAGGGGGAACGATTCCAGTTCGCTCTCCGCGGCTCATTTACGGTACAAGACTGGCTCGCGATTTCGCGCCGGCGCTTCGGCTAGCAATTTCATATCGCGCTAATTATATTATATAAATACTGGCCTACTTCGTATTTAGTTTACGCAAACATTTGTACGGAAATAATTTGAATATTATTCAGATTAAGTACAAATAAATATAACGAACATCTCTCCGGGAATTCGACGTATTTACGCAAAAGTAAACTGTCGATAACTACGAAGCGCAGCGGACGGTGAAGCATATTAATGCAAATGAGAATTGCGTGTCTATAAAATTTAATTAAATCCGGTGTTTCGTGTGTAATAAAGTTTCATTACGATTCAATAAGATGTAATTCAAATTTCCCGACTGGATTATTTAACTTATTTATACATTAGCTCGCGCGTATATCTCACTTCGCCCGCGCGGCGTCGGTAACCCGAGTGTAATACTAATGACTTCGCGGCCACCCAGCAAACCATTTTTCCCTCTGTATCACCGTATAACTTATGTGCGTTATAATTTAACGCTAGCGGATTCTGCTTGGGTCACATAGCGGCAACCCATTGCGCTTTTTGGCGCGTGTCATTAATATCCCCGCGAGGTTTCCACAAGGATCGGATTTACGACTCGTATTTAAGCACCACCGCGATAGTCGATGCCGTCCTCCTTTTTCACATCTCGCGGATGGCACTCGAGAACTTTTCGAACTTCCTCGGGAGGATTTTAATAAATTTTTAATTTATCTAGCCGGTCTAGCTTGCGAAAATAAGAAACATGTATTACGGAAATTTATTTACGTAGTGTTTTATATATGTTTTTAATTAATATGCTTGGAACGAATCTGTTTTAAGATGCGCTTGTTAAGGAGGATGACAAAATAGTTTTATTTTATTTTTATTTTATTTTTAACGTAATGAACAATCGGATCGTATCTTATATTTTAGACCGGATCATAGAATATATTATTTATGATATGCAGAAGCTATTTCTCTTCCGTTGAATATTTTGGTAGGTAGATACATGGGAGGCATTAGGATTCCTCGATGTTAGGAACTCCGCATCAGCGAGCAGAAGCGCGAAAGGGAACGGCATTCTAACCATGTTGTTGATCGTATATCTTTCTATGTCTCGGAGGATTTTTTTTTTCTTTCTTTCTTTCTTTTTTTTTACATTTTTACTTGAACATTTATACGACTCTGTTTACCGCGCGAGTGTATTTCCGCCGTTGTATATTATCTCTCACAAATTACGCTTTTTGACGAATGACCCGTCGTTTGACTCTTCCGGCTTCGTATTTATTCGCACACGTGCCTTCCGACTCTGTGCCCTATAATTTCTGTTAGCCTGAGCTGCATAACGGCGCATTATTTTACACACGCGAATGGAAATGTTTGCAATTCACGTCGCCGAGTCATGGGAATTAGAGCGACGCGGTCGTGTAAACGACGACGAACAATAGAGGCGCCGTTCAAAAAAATTAGCCTCTTCGGCTAAATTTCCGGGTGAGCGCGAGGACGCGCGGGGCCGCGAAAATTTATGCAACGAAGGTGGGACGTGCAGTTAACTAACTACTACTCGATTAGGGAAATCGGGCTTCCGCTACCGTTCACGAAGTCGACGATATTCGCGGTGGATTGCCTTTTCCCGATAATAGGTACATAATATACCTACTGGGTATTCCAGCGTGAATGCGCCGAATTGATTTAAGCCTCCTCCCTTCCCCCCTCTCTCCCCTGCGGGTTTCTCTCGATCCACTACGTTCGTCGTGGAACCCTTGGGGACGCTTTACTTCCGCCCTGTAGCTCTGGGCGACTTCGCAGACTCAATCGAAAGTTTGCGTTTTGTTCGGCGCTCATGCAGGCGTAGGTATTACTCGATCCCGCAAATTCGTGTTTCTTCAAGATATTGAAGCCCCAGTTGGCGCCGAATGCGAGTAATTTTTAAGAACTTGATTAGAGAAATGCAAGAGGCCCTCGAGATTTTCCAAGTTTGTTTAGGTATTGCCTGATTTAATTGCACGTTTCGTTTAATTGAATAATAAATGTCCTTTCTTTTTCTTTTACATTTTATATTTTTTTGGGGGATTATTTAAGTACATCTGTTAATCTAAATATTTTTTTTTATTGCTACAAGCTACATTTTAATTAAAATATCTTAAATGAAAATTTATTCACGGATTTATGTAATATTACATTTACGAGTTTCTGTAATTTTTACTTTATGAAAGTACTGTCGCGAAATATTTATATTTAACATTTTTATTTCTGAAAATGAAATAAAACGCGTGCAAATGCATATGTTTATTCTCACTACGGAGAAGTTGAAATTAAAGTTGTCGAGGAGACAAATGAAAATTTATATCGAAATAAAATCGGATTTCTTTCTCATTTTTGATGAAAAACCTCGATCGAAAAAAAAAAGATTATTAATCTGCATTTCACTTACGAATCCCCGAATATTTCATTTGTAACGTAAGACGAGATTCGAGTAAACTATTACAAGTGCCGCTGAAGATTCTAGTCGCCCGCGGCTATTTCCACTGCGCTTTAAACCAAGAAATATTTTTTGTTACATACATTTCACTTCTGTAGTGTAGCAATTAAAGTTAATAATGGGCTCTCGTCCTACATAAAAGTAGAATAACGTGACGTCGGCCAACAAAAGGCGCGAACAATCGACGCTGCGAGCGGTCCTGCGAAGTGCGGGAGAAAGACGTCTCTCGAGCCTTGACCCGGTGATTCGCGATACGACTTTATTGCCTCGTGCAGAGGTAAAAATCGTGCGCGACGTTGAGTTAATTAAAACTTAATTAAAAGTCCCCGCGCAGTCGGCGGGCGGGCGCACTTATATCCGTGCGGCGTGCTACACGCGCGGAATGGTCTCGGGTTTTTCTTCTATTCGACACGCCGGCTTGTCACGAATGTTGAACAGAGCCGGGCGTACTCGTTCATGCGCAAGTATATACGTCGCTTCGTGTCAGCAAGTTGTTCGCATCGGCGTTTCGCCGCAAATACTAATCTCGGGAGAAAGAAAGGGGGAGAAAGAGAGAGAGAGAGAGAGAGAGAGAGAAGAAAAGAGAGAGAAACAGAGTCGTAAAGTCGCGCGGATATCGTTCGTTTTACGAATTCGACGTAGCTCATACTTTTACGCGATCCCGGCCTGAGTGAGCAATTTTCATCCCCGTTGTCCGTAACGTGCGAACGCGCGGATTACGGTAGCTCAGGAGGACATTAAAGGGATACCATGCGGATGAGAGGAATATCGATTGCAGGGAGGGTTCCATTGAAATCCCAGAAATAATTGGGAAATCGTAAACCGTTACTGCGTGCTCGTAAAATTTTCGCCGATGCGGAAACACTCGCAGTATCTACAATTCAGCTGCTTAACGTTTCAAATGAAATTGTAATCTCATTCGCGACGAGGAGTCGCGAGCGAAGGACGCGGATGACCGCTATGTGCGCAATGCGCTTAATTAATGTCCGTTAGTCGCGCGAGTGATCTTAATCACGTTTTTCCTTTTTTTCTTTTTTTTTTTTTTTTTTTTTTCTTTTTTTATCGCCACACGCCAAGTTGCATTTTTGAAGCCTGCGACAATCAAGATGATGGAAGTAGAGTGTAATTGCAACGTGTTACTTGCATTTATTACTTTCACGCGGTTACTACGACGGTGGTGCAATTTATGTGCCAGACGTTTTGTTAATTCGCGTGCACGACGAAATTCGCTCGCGTATCGCGTGGTAGGCTGATGTGCACATCAATTAAACTAACATACGTGCACCCAGGGTGCCTTCGGTGCCGCGCGCGTTTGCAGACGCGCCGAGTTTTCAATGGCAGGCGAACGAATACGTTCCAGCGTCAAAAGCGTAAAGAATTGAGTCGCAAAAAAAAAAAAAAAAAGGAAAAAAAAAAAAAAATGGAAAAAGAAAAAAAAAAGTTATCGGAATGGTGCTGTCCGGCATGAGGTCGATTAATTGGAATTTAATCTGGCTTCCGGCGTAGCGTGAAATTGTCAAATCGATCGAGATGAGCTTTGTGCGATCCAGTCGGGAATAGCGTGCAAGTGCATCATACACGTATACGCGCGCTCCCCTCGTGCCACGGTGTGACGCGGACGACAGGAACGCACGTAATTAATTAACGGGTCAATTGCTTCTTGAAAAGGCTAATTCGAATATTCAGACTGTCAGCCGCGCGTTCTCGCGCGGCCATCCAGATAAATTCTTTGTGATTCGCTCGCGAATATCTCGAGCGAGAATATATGCCCCCGTTCAGCTGTTATTAATTAACACGCGTAACGAGAGAGATCTTGAGATTATCTGTTCGATGCTAACGTAGTTTATTGCCTTCGCGCGGTTACCAGCCGTGAATTAGATTATATACACTTTCGATTCTTTGGCGGCACAAGCCATAAATCAAGAGTCATTGACTTATCAATTGAATTAGGCTGTATTGATTTTTGTTATATTGCACTAATATATTTATATATACAATATATATGAGGCTTCACGCCTGCTCGTGTCAGGATAGTTCAAGTGACTGTCGAAAAAAAAAAATTAGTTTTTTTAAAAATATTTTTTAATTTTTTTTAGTTGACGAGATTCGCACATGTGGCCGCGTTTTAATCTAACGTCTGTGCCCGTAATTGCACGTATTCCGTCGCCTCTCTCTTCGTCGTACAATACGCCGCTTTATTCAGGAGATAACGAATGATAATTTAATTACAATGTAACTTCTCCAATGTCCCCGTAGCTCCATTAGTTTCCATCTTGTTCACCATCGTCTTTACCTTTGCCTTTGCTCGTCATAAATAATTCACTTCTCGGACAAGCCAGACCGGCCCGGTCTCTTGAATTCGCCATTTGGCGCTCATCACATGACGTCCTGATAATACGCGCCTCCGAAATTTCGAGTAACAAAGTTACCGCGCATACTTTCATTTCCTCCCGCTGATGTAGCTGGCCATTAGTTGCATAAGATAGAACACGAAAAAAAAAAAAAAAAAAAGAAAGAAAGAAAGAAAAAAGAAAAGAATAAAAATTAAACGCGGAAGTAGAACCGCGGGTTCTGCGTTGTAAAACTTATCTCCCCCTTTGTTTCCCTGCGTCGTCGCGGTTGGGTTTGTCGTCTTTCCTCATTTGTCCCTCGGTTTGTCCTTATTAAAAGCAATAATATGCCGGGGCTCCACTGCATACCGCTGGATATTCCGCGCGATCGGGTACTTGGCTCGGTACTTTAATTGGTTTCACGGAACTTTCCGCGAACGCAATACTTTTAATTTAATCCGACAAAGATCGCGCGAGGCAAGTAACGACAGTTTGATGCAAATTGAGACAGGGACCTATTGGAATGCATTATTCTTCCGCTATCTCTCTCCTCTCATATAAACCTTCTCCCCCGGTCTTAGCGTAGACGCGCCCGCTCCCTTTTCCTCTGTTCTTTTTGCGTACTATGCATATTTCTTGTCTCCTTACGCTACGTACCGCTCTCTCTTTTTCTCTCTCTCTTTCTCTCCATTTTTTCCTCCTCATTTTTATTATTTCACGACGTGAATTTCGCCATCGGTTCTTCCTTTATCTCCATCTATTTTATTATACATGCTTCTTACCTCCCGCATACGCTTTTCAGGATTATATACATTTCTGATTTCGTTGATGAATTTTTCTTTCTTTCTTTCTTTTTTTTTTCTTTTT
Organism: Cardiocondyla obscurior; assembly: GCF_019399895.1. Lineage (NCBI taxonomy): Eukaryota > Metazoa > Arthropoda > Insecta > Hymenoptera > Formicidae > Cardiocondyla > Cardiocondyla obscurior. The sequence continues at coordinate 6,148,707 of NC_091873.1, read as the reverse complement.
ATTTATTTATTTATAAATAATGTTAGGTTAGTCTAGAACTAAATAAATGTCATCCTTTTTTTTTATTTGTAACTTTATAATCGCGATAATTAATCTTCGAACTTCGTACGACTGGGAGGTAAAATTAATTGAATAATAATGCTTCGTTAAATTTTCATCTTGAACCTTCCAGACAAAAATCTCGTATTTATAACTGTGCCGTTATTGATTACGTAAAGTTGTTAAATTGACGTCAGAATTGTCGAGCGCTCCGGTATGCGATTGCCATCTTTGCGGTATATTTCTCTCCGTTTTTGATCTTCGCTCGGGAGTGATTCAATGAAGAAACGTGTCTTACGTTCGTTTCCTTTACTTTTTCGCTATCAAATCCGCTTCGAATGCAGGCGGTTACGCGTATGCGCGAGTACGTATATCTGCCGCGAAGCGGCCGTGTCGGGGGTTGGGCACGGTGGCAGTCATGTAAATAGGCCAGCGGCATAATTTATATCCGTCACGGGGAGGAACGAGCGAGCCGGCGAACCTGCCGGGATCCAAAACTATCCGCGGAAAAGCTACGCGTTGTACGCGCGCAACGGGAGATCGCAGCCCGCGTTCACCGCTCTCGGTTTCCCCTGCCTCACCCACCTTTGGATGCGCGTTAACATTTCACCTCTTGAGATTCCATTACTTTATGTACCACTGCGACACGTCAACTTCTCCCTCCGTGCATCAACTCGCTCTTCACTTCTCAAACGTGAAATCCCGAGGATACGGATGACGAATGATTTGAACGCGCCACGCAACCACCCTCGCGGTTTATTTTCCACGGATTGCGGGTCCGTCCGGATCCACATTCACGTCTTGTCTGGGAACGTAATAAAAAGCGAGAGGTAGAATAAAAAGAGAAAAAAAAGAAAGTAAAAAGTAATCCGGTTTTTTAAATTTTGCTTGTACGAAATACAATCATATTCGGAAACGATCTGCGTAATCTCTGAATTGTTCTTTGAACGGAACGCCGAGAACGCGCGAAAAGAGATTGAGGGTTCGGCGAAATAAAAAGAAAATAAAATAAAAAAAAATAAAAAAAAAGATACTTTGATACGAGGTATCGGCGAAGTGAGAGAAGATAGCGTACGGAAGGCTGGGTATCAGGGCGAGGCAACAAACGGGGCAGTAAGTCGCGGCCCGGCCCAGGGTTGGCGAACAAGAGGGCGCCCGCGGGTAGTCCGAGGGGTTGTTCGAGCAAGCTATGACGTCACTAGGAGCGTCACGTCGCCACCCCTTCCTCCCACGATCAATGACGCGACCTTGCACCCCCTGTCCCGTACCCGCCTCGCCGTACCCGCCGCCCGCAACCCCTCCGGGCTTGAACCAACTGGTCCCAGCACTCAAAGGGGCGGCGGCTGTTTCTGCAACCTGGCAACCCTACCTATATTTAGCATCCACATCACCTCGTACTCTCGTTACTCTTCGTGTCTCGTCTCTCTCTCTATCTCTCTCTCTTTCTTTCTCTTTTCGATCCACCATCCGCCGTCCCGCTTGCATGTTTGATCGAGGCCTCTTCATCCCTTTCTCTTTATCCATCTCGCGTCCCTTGCCCTTCCTCTAGCACGGTGATATAAACAACGTGATCGCGCAAGCGTCGAATTTTCGTGTGGCTATATACTGGTTCGAACCAGAGAGCTCAACTCAGAATCGCGGCTTCCACACGTACGGATACAGAGGATTGTCCATGTGAAGTCAGCGCTTCGGCTGCCGTCGGATAGAAGAAAAGAACAGGCCAGAGCTATACACTGTCCTACTCTTTCGCGGCGTCGCCGGGAGTTATCGCAGATCCGCTTCTCGGTAACATCGCCGAGTTATAAGATGAGAGCAGACATATAAACTTAACAGTAAAATAAAAAAAATTTAATAATTTAATAATGTCTAACTTTTCGTTGAGTGGTACTACTTATACCTTGAAAATGTCGGACCATACACAATTCTGTAACTCTGACTTCGTACTACTTAAAAAATTTTTAAGTAGTACAAAGTCCGAGTTACAGAATTGTGTATGGTCCGACATTTTTCAGGTATAAGTAGTGTGACTCAACGATAAGTCAGACATTATTAAATTATAAAATCATTACAAAATCTTTTTATTTTACTGTTAAGTTTATATGTCTGCTCTTATCTTATAACTCGGCGATGTTACCGAGAAGCAGATCTGTGATAACTGCCGACGATACCGCGAAAGACTAGGACAGACAGTGTATAGCTCTGGCCTTTTCTTTTCTTCTATCCGACGGCAGTCGAAGCGCACGGACGAGCCTCTGTATTTGTACGCGTAGAAGCCGCGATTTCGAGTTGGGTTCTCTGGTTCGAACACTGTCTGATCAGCGCCGTCGACAAAGGAACTCTCCAGGCATTGTGCTTTCGTGATCGCCTACCGCCAATATAGTATCTGGTGGCTTGGCGATAAATGACATAGTGATTATACTAAGATCTCCGTAGGAAGCTATAAAATTTAATTGATTTTGTCAGTAGAAGTGCACGTTTTGATAAACCTCTGTTTATAGACACTTTGCTTTGTCTATTTATATTTACCCATAGAATATTGATGGCACACGCATATTAGTAATAAAATCATTAACACCGAGATAATGTAAATATAAAAATTTAATTAAATCAAAAGCTCGGTCAGTAAGGGTTGTAAAAAAAATTTGTGATATTTTGTGTGTAAAAGCTCCTTTATTTTTATTTTAATAACCGGTATTTATCATAAAACTTTTTATGCGTATACACATATGAATATGCATAATGCAGTTCGCAATTTGTTTTATTTCATAAATTTTGATAGTATCAACGATGTGTCTATCCATTTTATTGAATATTCTGAAATTACAATTTCCAGTTACGTTCCGAATAATATAACACCTGGTAATGTATTGATATTGCTGTTCAATTTTACCTTAATAATGGTGATAAAATATGCACATTAATATTCATTTAATATACGTCATATTTATCGCATGTACAGAGAACACAATCTCGTTTCTTATAAATTGGCGCTAATTAATACGTTTTATTATTCCGCGGTGAGAAAATCGATCGACAAATTACGTCCGAGCGGTTTAAATTGTCACGACTGATGTTTATCGATGATCGTGTCGTGCGGCGCATATATAAAAAAAAATCTCGAGGGCAGATCCGATTGGTTACCATCGATCGAAAGCGCGTTATTAGCATCTGAATGAGGCAGGGAGCGAATCAGTTAGAATCCGGCCCGACGATAAAGCGGCGGTCCCATCGATCACTAACCATTTCACTGAAATAATTCGAATGCAAATGCATCGGGCCGACGACGTCGCCGGAATCTTTACTGCCTTCAGTCCCGCGAACTCGAAAAGGATCTAGGAAAGAAAATTAGTTGGAAAACACGAAGCGATATTTCTACGAAATCCTTGCCGTAAAGGATTCGATTGCTTCTGCTAAACTTTTCGAAACGCTTTTCAGGAATAAAGTTACCCGAGCGGTACGTCAATAAATTTGACTTTCGAGAAAGTATTTCACTCTTTCTAATTAAAAAAAAAAAAGGCAAAAAAAATATATTGACGATTATTCGATTACTTCTAAGATTGCAAGAGACAAAAACATTATTATATTTTCTCATTACTTCGCGAGATAGAGATACATCTTTTAAATAACATTTCGAAGTAATCGATTTCAATTTTTGATGATTATAAAGATTATTAACTCTGAGTAATTGGTTAAAAATGATATGGATTAAAGACTCTCTGATAAGAAAGTTACCATCTAAGTTAGTATTTCTAAATTCTTAATGTCGAGACGTAATTGCCATCATGTAAGTTAATATACTGTGATGAATTGTATAAAGTGTGAAGCCGATTGCGAGACAAGGAATGGGCTACATGATTAATGGCCAGTATGATAATGCATAATTTCATAAAGCGCATTACTGGTGTAAGTCGCAGTAGAATTCTTTCGCTCGCTAGGAAATGTCTTTTAATAAATTGCGACATAGAATAAAATATAGATCATCAACTATATAGCTTAGATTTTGTAACATGTATCAATCTTCTAATATTTAAGAATATTTAAAAAAGATTAATTTGTTTCTTTAAATAAAACTTATTCTTGAACGAATTGTACATCAGCAAAAGTAAAAATAGTACAGCACTTACCTTTTATTTTATAAAAAAAAAAGAATTTAATAAAAAGAACTTAATAAATCGGGTAAGGTTTACATGTTACATATTACATTTAAATAAACGATCCTGTATTGTGACAAATTTGATTGGTATACAATGGTTTACAAGGGAGTCGATCGTATCACGCCACAGAATGGCACGGGGGATAACGAAGGATTGAATCGAAGGTACAAGCGTAAGTGGAATGCAGCGATGAATGAAAGCGCAAACTGGAAGACGCTATTTTTTCTGTTCTCTCCCTCTTTTATCGTGGAAATGCTTGTTCTCTCGCGCGGTCTCGTTCCATTTACACGTGTCAACGCTGCGCTTGTTTCAGTGCAAGTTTCAGAAACATCGTTTTTTTTTTCTTATGTCTTACGCAGATATCTACAGGCAAAATTCTGCTCGACAGAAATCGATTTTATTCATTTACATTAATTCTTTTTTTCTTTCAATCGGACTTTCCGCCCAGGGAACTATCGTAAGAGAAACCGTTTTAACAAATTGAACATTTTGTCGGGATATCGGGTGAGCGTATTGCGGCAAGTGCGTCGAGCAGAATGAGAGATGCTTGTTCGATCGTCGATGACGTATAAAAATGGAGATTAATCGACTGTAGAAGGTCTCCGAGATTCCTGCTCTTGTTCGGACATGTAATCGCACAGTTACATATGTAAACGTAATCAAGTACTTACATACGAAAACGCGAAACCGTATCTACACCTTTTCTCCGGATGGTAATCTGAATCAACGTGCGCGCAACGGCGCTTTAACATCAATTATTCGAAATCCATTAATAGAACTGATCGGTTTACGTGGAGTGTGTAGCTCACCGTGTGATCCAATCGAAAACCCAAGGTGTACGGGAACGATAGAACCATCCATCGAAGAGGGTGCGTCATCGGGCTTTTGCGACCCGATGGAGGACGTGGGGAAATTTTCGATGGGATTTCCGTTACGCTGGATATTCCGGCGGGCGATTTCACGCGCGGATTGTTACATTGCTTCGCGATCTGTTCGTCGATTTTCCGCGGTGAGCTCGGGGGGATAGAAAAAGAGTGTCACGATGAACATCAACACGAGAAACGTTAACGGTAACGGACGATCGGGACGCGTCGCGATTGCGAGACGCGCCGACGATTTTTGTTCGATTATCTTAAATCACTCGCACGTCTTCGCTTCTTACGTGCTATAATCGGTTACGCGATGTACATTTTGTCAGTTAATCACACTGGGTACTTCAACATAGTCTTGGAAAGGTTCTCTTTCTTTTCGCTCGACATTCCCCTCTGAGCTTCTCCTCGTAACATTATTTATGCACGACGTTTATCATTATTCTTGTGGTTTTTTTATTTTTTTTTTTTTTTTTCTTTAACGACTTAATACCCGATATACACATTATCTATCGCTTTATTATCCGGTGATAGATAATAATTATTCGTAATAAGAAAATCTGACGATATGATAGGTTGATCGCTCTCAACGGCCGCCACGAGTAAATCCTCTCTTACGAAAATGGTGGACATTATTTCTAAGTTATTAGCATGATTATTCCGTGATACAAAATTTTTTTTCAAACTTCCGTTTTCGCACTTGATTCGTACTATTGAGATCCATTGATATAACGATATTAACATACAAAATTTATCAAACGTATTCAATACATTTTTGTTTTTCTCTCTCTCTTTTTTTTTTACTTTAAATAAAATTCATACTTCGTTGTAAAATTGATTTAATCAAATGACGAATATGTCGTCGTGCGAAAAATTTCAATTATCTCAGGACACAACATGAAAGGACTCTCATGCTAAATTGGCAATCTAAGCTTTGATATTTACAACTGGAAATTCGCATTGCATCGCAATTTATCACGAATTTGTATGGACAAAGCGTACCTCGAAAAAGGAAATTCAGCTTTACACGTGGCAGCACGTAATTTGGCTACCGATTTCCCCCGCCGTTTTACGTTCGACACTGAGCTAAATTGCGGTTGCAGTTATTTTTACATGCAGCAAGCGTACCTGCGAGTTATTTTAAAATTCAGCACGGTTTTTGCAATTATCGATCAACTTTAGATCGTGCCGGCTGCTTTTACAAAAGTGTTATAGTCGTTACAATTATTTCTTCATTAAAATTTCCGTGCTGATTTGTTGACATTTTGATAAACGTATTGTTTAATATTTATAAAAATTAATCGAAAAGGTACGTTTGTTGCTCGAATTAACACAGGCACTGAATTTCGATTTTAAAATAAAGCTTTAAAAATAGCCTGCATAATTACAATTTGCGCTTTTAGGAATGCATGCATTTATGCATTTATAATGCGTCTGTTATACATAATGCAGCGTCAAACGTATGTATAAGCGGGAGATATCGTCTCTTGGCACGAGAACCATGGCTGTAAACGTCGTATTTCGGGCCAGATCGCGGCGATCCGTCGACGCCACGGGTAGTTCCGTCGCAAGACGGCTTCGAAGACAATTAGAAAAAATACCAAACGAAAAGCGGGGACGTTCGAGTCCATCTGTCGATCCAGATCGACGCGATCTGGCGCTATTAGGTACTTATAACGCGTTTACACGATTAACCTAAGCTCATACGTTCCACACACACTCGATCACTAATTCATGCGCTGGCACACGCTTTTTCTCTCTCGATAAACGTCTATAAGTATGTATATTTTTATTTGCATTTATATTTATATATATATATATTTTTTTTTTATATGTTATATATACTATTTCAATCGCAACATTCACGCATCGGTGCGATTGTACACCCACTGTTTTTCCAGTTAAAAAACTCATGTTACTCCGCCGTTTGCGGCGCCAGACTCCACTCTCGCATTGCACAAAATAGTTACCCCCTTATACACGGTAATCGGTAATTATAACTAATAATAATAATCATAATAATTAGTAATAATAATAAGAATAATAGTAGCGTCGTCGTCACGATCGACAGTCTTTCTTTCTTTTTCTTTTTTGGCACGTGACGTTTTTACTGACTCGCGACAACGGACTGTCGCCGTCGCGTGAACTTTTTTTTCTACTTCCACCCGCGAACGTCGTCTCGTTTTTAACAGAGCGTTCCTTTTCGCGCGTTATGGCAGTAAGTGTGTTGTTCAAGTTGCTGGTTGCACATGCACCCATCCCAGGACCATCATACTATCGCAGTTGCGACAAACTATTTCGTCGCTGACGGTGAATTCGTTTATTTTTGATTTTCATTTGATTCTCTCACGGTTATTTATTTACAATGTACAAAGGTTTCGATCGAGAGGAACTTTCGCCCCCGTTCTTGTCGCCATTCAAGCCTCAGAGCTCGCGGGATAGTCCGATCTTTACGGGCGACGATTTCGCGGCGAAAGATTCCGCCGATTTACGGAGAATGTGGCTGCTCCTTCTTCAAATCTGAAGCCTACGGTTCATATATGTCCTACATTGAATCTCCTATATTGATCCACCCTATTAGATTTTATATTTTATTCTTGATAATCAACGAGTTCGAAGGATGTATATTTTTAATAAGTCGTGAATGATAATAAAATGTAATAAAACGTTTGTAAATTTCAATATTAATCTCGAATGTTGTTTTTAAAAAATGGCAGTACCAACGCTACTTTCCGCAAGTGGAAAGATTCCCGTTAATAACTTTTCGAATTGTATGCGTATTATTCGTAAAGCACGTGACCTCAGTGGAGAAGATAGTAGCCGCGGAAAGGAGAATATGTGGCATTACAGATTTTCAATGCGGTTCACTTTACACCTGCCGGCTCTGTCTATCGGTCGTCGAATAATTCAAAGACCCCGAGTAACGCAACTCCTCGCGATTCGAACGTGCGTATAATCCAATTGCCGTTTACGTAACTCTGTATTGAAATAGCCGTATTCTCCAAGATTTATCAGAGGAACTAGTCTCTTAACTTTCCCTAAATCTTATAAATACAACGCATCGTTCATTGAAATACAAAACGTTCGGTGCTGCGTTAGAAGTGTTACAGCGAAGAAAAGACTCGTCCTCTTTTTAATTCCTTAGAATCTTACAATTATTGCTCTATAAAAATATCAGTGCTTCCGTGCTTTCGATTGCTTTATTACTCGTTCTCGGATTATTCGACTACCGGACAGTAGCAAAGATCGCTTCAGCGGTGTTCGAACGTCACAGCGATACCACGATCGTTAAAATCGCCACGACGGTGAGACACCGGCTGTTCGTTCGCTGGCTTAGCGTCTAGGTGATGTATTCCGGTTTGTCGTTGAGGCCGGACCAGTGTCGCGGGGACGCCGGTGTCCATGGCACTGCTATGTCGAGAGCCGCGATGCTGAGCTTCCGCTGGAACTTGAACTTCGGGCTCTTTTTCCTCGGGCTCTTCGGCGGGGATTCCGCGAAGGTCACGCTCCTCCGTGGTCTTCTTGATGCTGGGGGTGGCGGCGGGGGTGCTACCAACGGTGGCGGCGGGGGCGTGGGCAGCGAATTGGCGGGCGAGTCGCTAGGACTTTCCTGGTAGCAGTTTACACTTGGGTATGCGTGTTGCTGTGTACCTGATCGCCCTCCGTATTCCCAATTGCGTTTGCTGGTGCGTAATACTGCAAATTTCAAGAATAATTAGATGATGTTAAATCTGTTTGAGCTAATAAACCTTCCATAACTATCGCAGTTTCTCAATTATCATGGAATTTAATAAAAAGAAAAAATAAAGCAAATTAATTTTTCTTTTTTTAATAAATACAGAAGTATAACTTTTCTTTTAAAACATTGTTTTCAGCTTCTATGTAGTATATTTAATTTGTAGACAAATTCTTACTCGAAGTAAGTATAAAATAAATTTTTTTAACGTTAAACTTTGTAGATTGATCACATAAATAATCTGAAACTGAATAGTACATGGCGGTATACTAGCTCAGGCATGCACATAGATAAAAGACAATAAGAATCTTGTGTGACGAAATTTTGGGTGACGTGATTTGTGATAGAATTACGTGAAAAATTGCAAAACTATAGATGTGTGATTTTTCTAACGTGAATAAGGCTATTTACATTTCTCTTTTCTTTATCTTCATGTTTTGCAACGTATGACTTAATCCCTTTTGAACTGCAATAGATTTTTAACTCGACAAATAAAAATACGGATATACATTAGTTGGCAATATTAGGAATATCTGCAAATAATTCGTACATGTGCCTATCGGTTTTTCATAAATTTTGCGCAAGGAACTTGAAAAGTATCGCGCTGCATTATCATATACCGCACTATGTCTCGTTTATCGCGATGCAGTCTTAAACCATGCCAAATAAGCGCGCGTGAGTTACATTGTAAAGCAAAAATCGATGTACTCGATGAGAAGGAAACATCGAATGAATAAATATGAAGTAAAGTATAAGACAGGAAATGTAAGTTCGACAGTACACATAAGATAAGTCAGCCGAACGACGCAAACGAAGATTTTACAGTTGTATCTAAAATAATATTATAACATTGTTATTTCGCTTATATTAAAATTTCTTATCGACCTTATCAACCTTCCTTAAAGCATTTATTCCGCCAAAGTTCAAATATTTATTTTTAAAGTGCTATTAAAAGGTATCAATTTAATTTACCAAAGTTGAACCAAGTATTTGTGGAAGATTGATAAAATCGGTAAACCGACTTTCGATATTATTCAGCTGCGAAGTGAGAATTCGAGAGAGAAGCAGCTTTATGTATAGAAAGATATACTATCCAACTCTGAAAGAAGCGCAAAGGATACACCGTGCGGATATATCCATATACCAACGTAGCATTGTACGTAGGAACGTAAGAAAATTAGAGATCTTCAAAAAATTTCCTGTGCAGCTCTTGATGCACCACGGTCTCTTCAGAATCATACCTTCGGCGCGAACGTAGTCAATGTTGGCACCTCAGCAGCCAGTACTCGTTTCTTCCCGCGCTGTGAAAGGAATCAGTTATTACCAAAAATAAGAACTTTTATGAAGATCTCAATTTTTTCTTAAGTCCCTACGTGTGTTTGTTTTTTTTTAAATATTTTTTTTCCCCCTCATACGCATGTTTAAGCAAATTTTTTATTCATGTAAAAGCTAATAATGTTAATGGGGGTGGTATTCTTCATAGGCGATATGTTCTGTGGAATTAATATGTGTCGACATAATTGTTAACGATTTTGCAGAAATAATTATGTGTTCAGAGAGATACAAAGATATACTTGTGTGTATACGTGTGACAAACATTGGCTTATCCTTCGTCAAAGAACAGGTAACATTCCAAGATTTGGTGGGCAGTGTGACTAAAAATCGCGGCTACCTCGTGCAAAAGCGTTTCACATGAAAAGCGAAAGAGAGAAAGAGATACAAGCGGGAAAATGAGAAAAAACTGCAATAGAATTAGGAGAAAGCGAGATAAATGCAAAGTGGGATTAAAATTAAGGGCGAGAGTACTCACATATGGTCCCGGGAAAGGCGCATGCATCCTCCGTCTAACTCTGCAGTCCGTACCACTAGAGACAAAAACCCAAAGTAGAACGAAACGCAAACGCGAACGAGCAAAAATTTGTACGTTCCCCACTGTACGTTTCCCCAAGTAAAAAACATAAAAAAAAATATATAAAAAAAAAAGAAAGAGACGAGAGAAACAGAAAAGAGCGCAATACATCCAGCCAGCCGCACATCGCACGCACGTACGCATACATATGTAGGTATATACATATATGAAGAATATATGTATGTCAATATATCGAACGGTCTTAGTCCTTTGGTCGATCGGTCTCTTCGAAACTGAGGCTGAAACTCTGGGACATTAAATACAGTCGAGTTGAGTTCGGCCACGGTAACTAACGAGAGTGTGTCAAACGTTTACGCTGCTAACTGCATGCCAAGCGTACTCTATACATCGTTCATCTATATGTATGGATATAATGTATATAGGTTTCATGTATATATGCGTATGTATAATGTACGATGCTCTTGTTGCGAATGTATATATGTTTTATGATACATTGATACCTTTGGTTCGAGACCGAAGTAATTGCACGACGAGACGTACCGCCGATCGAGAGCGTCGCTATGGATTACGCGTATGTTTCCTCTCTTACAAAATTAATTGCATTATTTAAGAGTATAATTCAAGAATTTTATAATTAAAATATAATTAAAATATATATAAACGTTCACGGTAATCCGTTATTATAATAATCAAGCTAGTTAATAATAATATCATATTAAATGAACGACTAATTTATATTAATTTCTTAATTGAATACGTATGACTTTTAACACACTAACAAACTACAGATACACAAACATAACTTTACATATTACTTTAAATACTTTTCGTTTTTTTTTCCGATTGTAATTTATATAAATATTTATATATTAATTATATTTAATTCGTCGATTATATGAACTACATATGTAATAATTGATTCAATCCGCAATTAAATACCGCATCGTATTCACTGGTTATACATTTGTAATACGTTAACGTTAACATGAGATATAATATTCGGCACATAAATCCCTTTAAACGCAACAAAACTAATGAAGGCCCCGCGCGGGGGGTGTGGGAGCGCAGCGAAGCCATCGAGCCCGCATTCCTTCGCCGGGGAATAAATAAACAAGTCATAGGCCACGTAACTGCGTGTGTGCCGAAACAGAATAATATATTCAATAATCTGCACGTGGAGAGTACTTCTAAAGCGAATCTTTTTCAATAGAATACTTATAACCTATCGGCGGTACATTTAGTCAAAAGGTCTCTTGCCAAGTAATCTCTACTGATACCGTATGCCAATATGCGTATGCGAACATATTAATTAATAATCTGATTGCTATCACTTACCCGTCCATTGTCGAAATCGCGACCACCACCAATGGTAAGTCGTGCTTTCGCTTTCATTGCGTCCGATAACGGTATCTGAGAAAAAATATTTTATAAATACAATGCTTTCCTTGGAATTCTTTTTTGTTTTTGTGATATAAATCAATATCTAATAATTAATTAATTTAATTGAATTAAGATTGAGTATGTAAAACAGTTTTCATTACCTTTGCTCTTGTCGCTTCTGTGTGCGACTTGTAGCAGAATTCCAAGAGAGCTACGGCGAGTGCCAGAAGAAGGCCACCGATTAGAATATAAAATATTCCCGCTACATTGCTCAGCGATAACTCGTTTCTGGTAGCGTCTGGCTTATCACCATGCCTGCATTCCGTTCTTTCGTACCACCATCGTTCGTATAACTTCGCCAGTTCTCCATTCTCTTTTAGAGAGAGCACCGCCAAATTTATGGGATCCCTGTTATTGCCAAATATACAATATCATAAAATGACAAAGCCATCGGGTAAACGTTACATAGCGTACCGAGATAATATTATAACATACATAAGATTTATAATCGTATAATTTTATAACAATTCTCTTTTTGTCAGATAACTTCTGTTAAATTTAAGGCAGAATTAAATTATGCAGGAATAAGTAGTTGGAATATAAAAATATCATAGCAATACGTTTAATCAAATTTGTAAAAAAAGAAAGTTGGGAGAACTTTCTTTAATTAAGCTTCGAAGAATATCGGTATTCTATGAAGTTTCTGCTCCAAGTTACGACGAGAGGAGTTTCCTCGACTTGAGAGAGAGAGAAAGAAAAAAAAAAGATTAATAAGGAGCTACGCCACCATTATTCCTCCCGTAGGTGTGTAGGTAGACATAATAAGCTGCTGTTTGCATACCGCCTCCAATTACCTGCCTCGCGAGCAGCGGTTCTTGCTTCGACGATCTAAAGACAACGCGTGAGTTGCAAGGGAGAGATCAGAGCGGTTGCATGAAACGTCAAGGGGGTCGCGCGGTTAAAAAATCAATAACATGCAAATTCGTTCGTATTACCGTCGCAGCAGTACGCTTACTCTAGTCACATTATGAAGATTAATGGACTAACAAATACGTATTCATAGATTTTTCTAATTTCCTTTTCTGTGGAAAATCTGATTATAAGTATCGTATACACAACATAAACTTTCCTCGATACGTGTACGTGCATCATTACTTTTATAATTTATAAAGCTTAAAATAATAGAGCTAACATTATTTCTTTGCTTAAAAAACAAATAAATAAATAAATAAACTGATGAAGATTAATGGAATTAATTGCTCAGAAAATTTTCAGTAATAAAAAATAAATATTAACGTGTGTCGAAACACGGTACGAAGCAGCATTGGTTTATGGTAAACATATCTCTTTAACGGTTAATGATATAGAAAAGAGGGTAGAAGTTTTTTATGCTAATTGCGTGTAATGATGTGCGACGACATTCCAAATACAGTAGAGCGAGTACCGAGAGGCAGCAAAAAGATTTGAAAGAAACAAAGACAGAAATAGGAGGTAGAACTGAGAGCTCTGTTTCACCTTGATGACTACAAAACCTTGTTAATTACCTACTCCCTCCTATTTGTGCAACGAAAATATATCAAATGTCTTCTCCGACGAGGCGTGGAAAGTACAATAATTACCGATGCAAGTGTAAAATTATTCCGACAGATCAAACTACTACTAGCTCGTTCTAATTAGCCTTTTTAGAATGACGATGATGACAGTGCGTAAAGAAAAAGAAAAATAAGATAATTGCTAACAATTAGAGTTACATTTGCCCGCGTTGCTTTACGTTACTTGAAAATACAAAGGCGGATAATAATGTTTGCCGGCGCGTTACGCAAAGCTTTTTACGGATTAATGAATACGCACTTCAGCGGTGATCCAAGCGGTGTCGCGACGCCAAATCCTTTGGCATCGAGATTTCTTCCGACCTTTATCGTGTCGCAGGGCTCCCTCTCGTTGATGTAGTCGTTCGTCGGGCTCTCTAATAAAAACGCGTACTTGCCCTTACTCGTTCTTACTTTTTCTATTCCCTCTTCGTACGTCGTCACGAATACGTCTCTCCGCGAATTCATGAATTCCCACATTTTGCTGTAGAGACCAATTTGAGATTTCTGTGGACGAGTGAGAAATAAAATTAATTTGATTCGATAATGCTCGGAGAAACGTTAACGGCGGCGCGTAATATATTTCATCGCAACGAAAGGAAAGCTTAAACGGTACGCTTACCCGAAAAAAATCCAAAGTGGTGCTGTTAGTGAGAGTGCCATATTGGACTTCCGTTTGCGCCGCTAAATCCTCGGGCGAATTAATTGGCGTGACCATTCTTTCGATGGTCAAAAATGCGGCGAGATTTGCGGTATAGGAACATATTAAAATTAAAGTGAAAAACCACCAAACGCTGCCGGCTATGCGACCAGAAATGGATCTGTGGATCAAAATTTACGGGATTTATTAATTCGCACATAAATACATTAAGTAAAAAAGAAATAAATGTAATATTAAATAGTAATAATTATTGTATTATACGCAAATTTCGAAAGCTGTAACGTCAGTTTAATATCGAATTAGTATTTTATTTTATTTACGCCTTGCGTTTGCATTACGCAGATCTTTCTCAAGTCGGGTACAATCGAAATTACTGTTCGCAAACAAGAAACCTAATATCATTAATTATGTGTGTACACATCGGACTTAGATTTGCGTAGGATGAGCATTGAGAGCGCGTGCAAGGGTGGCCGAAGGAGAAGAGAAAGAGAAGCGTAGAGAAGGAGGATGGAGGAACGGTGGCCGTTCGCGCGGGTTCCACGAAATTTACAATTCATATCGCCACCACGCGAATATTTAAACCATTAATCAAGGGGGCTACTAGGATGGGGTGGCGCACTGGATACAGCCAAATGTAAATTAATTGAGACCCAGTTTCGGACTGAGCACACGGTATGTTTCGCGTAAACGACAAAACGCGCGCGTACTAGTAACGTTCACTTTTGTTGCAATTCTCTGGCAGTGTATGCACTTTTATGGAAGGCGTTTCCTCAAACTGAATATTAAAGTTTATTATTTTTACTTGCACGTCGCAGGAAAAAAAAAGGCTTCGAAAATGTCGCGAGTTCGTTCCTTTGAGAAAATAAATAATCAAACGATGATAAATGTACGAAGACATTTATTTTAATTTTAATAAGCGAGAATAAAATTAATTTTTTTAATATTTATATCTTTAAATTGCAAGTAGAGCTAATTGGACGTGAATTATATGTATACATTGAATACTTGAAGGAATAAGAAAAGATGTACGAGTTGAATTCTATCATATCACTACGTAGCGTGCTTTAAAGCACAATATAGCATTGCCACGTGAATATTCTATTCACGCTGGACTCCTATCTAACTACAATGTTTTGAATATGCGAGCAAATTATGCTTTGTTTATAGATGTGGCACTTGTCTGCAGCCTGAAGTGTTTGCTCAAAATCGTTATCCAACCCGTGGTTATATTCCAAGAAATGTACTATATGTATAATGAAACATTTTAGAGCAAACGTTAAATTAGACATTCCTAAAAAGACAATTTTAATCAAGAATTACTATAATATTTTACTGCTTCGCGAAATGTGTTGGAATATGTAAATATTTCATAATTAAGTATAAGAGGGAATTACAGTTACAGAAATTCTCATTGCACGAATCCCTCGGTCTCGGCTTCGAAAGATTATTAATTCAAAAATGCGAAATTTATCGAGGTCCAAGACGGCCGGGGGAGAAATTTTTCTCTTCGGTTCTTTAATGCTCAACTTCTAAAGACCTTTTTCATAATTCATAACTCTTTAATTAAAAGAGAGAAGAGTCCTTTTATTGTTTCTGATATGATTTATTTATTGACATCTTATATATTTTTTCCTTTTAAATTTGTAAAAAGATTCTTTGTAAGATTTTTTTTTCCAAACAAGTCTAATAATATATTGTTTATCTATTCCAATATCTACTTGATAATTTTTTAAATACAAATAATAGAATTTAAAGAAATTAAATTAATTATTAGGAGAAAGTATTGTTGTAATATCATGTGTGAAATAAAAATAGCAAAACACTTGGTACATGAATGACTTGTACTTGTAACCATTACAAGTTGGTATATTTTTATCGCGTCAGGAATTTCTGCGCGTATGGCACACCTTATTCAAATAAATCTCACCGGCAGCTATAATCATCTACGGATTATAAATCTAAATTATGCGCAGCAAAACAAGGTCACCAATTTTATTGCAAATAGCGGTCTAATTTTTTTTCCTTTTTTTTCTCGCAAATTACGAGCTCGCATTTAATTAAGATAGACTGAATTAGAATTATTCTGAGCAACGGCGATCTAAATCTGTGCTTATTCGAATGCTTCATGTCATTAAGAACAAGTACGTTTTGATTGCATTGCATTATCAATCTTGACGAATAGAGTAATTTGTAGCATGAACGCATTTATATAGTCTGAGCGGAGCACTGCGCAAGATAAGAGCGATTGAAATGTTTGCTAACGAGAGTATAATGACGGTACTGATGGTGATAACGCGCGTTTATCGCGAGAATAATGGTGAAGTATGTTTGTAAGTACTCTAAAACCCAAATAACATATGCTTTATGTATTTGTGGTAATTGCGCGCGCCTTCGGAAGAACGAATGTGTTACAAAGGCTATCAGGAGTGAAAGATTTTCAACTCGAGATATGTATATATATACGACACGTCCTAGAAACCTGATTTTAATTTTAACAATGGATATTTTCTCAAATGTAAAATCAGCTCTTTTACATAAGCTCCCCTGTCCTGCATATAATGTATATAAATAACTGATTTATAAAGAGAAGGTATTAAGATCGTTTATTTTCCCCATATTTAGCGCAAAAGTGCCTGCCGAAATGTTGTAAAGAGCTTTTTAAGTCAAACGTCCACCCGCGGAGAAGCGCTTTAACAATTTACACGAGAGATTTTAAACGTCAACTGGGAAGCTCTTAGAATCTTACTCGATTCATCCTATTACCGGGCTGTACGCTCGACCTGTCTCGGGTAAAGGGAGCTATTCTCCCTGTGCCTTTATGTACTTACCTGCGCTTATACCGCGGAAACGGAAACGGAGGGAGGCAAAAGTGGGTGGCTATAATTAGCCGAGAAGAACGTGGGAGCCACTTGCGCGCGCTATTCTCTCTCTCCCTCTCTCTTTATCTCTCTCTCTTTCTACCTTTTTCTCACCCCTTTCTCTCTCATACTCTCGCGATTTTACATTCACGAGTGATCCTTAGGATAAATATCTGATTCTGACCCAAATCCTAATTAATAGTAAAATCACACGGTTGCATATGCTCTGTTTACACGCGCCCTTTTCACATTAATATATGAACTTGTTGCGAGTAATACCGCGGTAGTTTATACGCGGTCAATAATCAGAGGCAAGATTTTTCATAGGGTATTATTTATACTGGTACTTAAAATTCAAGATCTGTAACACAAACGCAAGCCGACATTAAATTTGGCGATTAGGGAGAAAAAACAATTAAAAAAAAAAAAAAAATCAACGGCCAAGGCTTCTTCTCTACTAGATATTAATTACTGTAGGAAATTAATAACGTGAGCCGTATGTTTACCTGGGTGAGATATCGCAACTCTGTTGCATAAACGCCGCCAGAGCGAACCAGAGGCTATTTACGATGCTGAAATCGTTGGCCATGCTAGAAGTCGGCATGTGAGGTGAACCTTGTGGCGTATGCGGATGCTGTAAACCAGGGTCATTTCGTCCACTAATAGCCGAATCTGTGCTGCTGCTGATAGTTAGGACTCTCCATTCGTATGGCGAGAATCTATATAAAAAAAAGAATTCTATGTTAAATTTAACACTTCGTTATTTTTTAAAATCTAGCTTTAGAGAGTTTGTAATCACATTTTGATATATCAAATACATTTACCGATACTCATCAGTATTAATTAGTGTGTTGTAAAATGAGATTGTGTGTTCCGATTGACCGCGCGAATAAACAGATTATTTAATAATAGCGTATAATATGAACGATTGCTCATCATGTTAATAAATTAGAATTCATATTTTTAACTGCACTTGCATATGGTAATGATGATGCTAAATACGTTCCGCAGTCGAAGCATCACTTATATCTAATAGCCATTTTATGAAAAATAACCCTTTGAGACTTAAGATTAGTATTCTGGTCCCGACGGTCATGTTCTCGAGCAATATCACACACTCTGCATGCATCTACCGATCATACCAAGTGGAAAATCTCGTTCAAACGACGTCGAAAGAGTCTCATTAATTATGGGACTATCTAAAAACTTTCTTCCTTTGCTTGTTACATCCTCGTTAAGTACCGAAAGCTCTCAAATGCCCTGTCGAGATATCTCGATAGTTGTATGCAATGTTAATTACTTGGCTGCACTGCTTTAATGCAAAAATATCGGACGACCTTTCATTTTTCTTTATGTAATTAATATTTTCACGCGAGTTTTTATTTTATTCTTTACTGACCAAATGCTGCGATGGATACGACGATGATAGATAAGAAATGTAAATGTATAGGATAATACGGGATAGAGAAGCGGCGAATGTACAAGGTAATTTACTTGTGATTGCTTTGATATGACTAATTAATTCGGTTAGATCAGTGCAATCGGGTTAAAATAGATGACAAAGTTCTCTTCGCGAATATTCTGATTAATACTGTTACGAACCGGTTCTTTGCTTACTTGTCAAATGAGAAGTGCGTCATGTTATCTTTCCGTAATTAATATTAGGATCGGCTGTAATTGCGAATTAATAATGTATAAAGTTTAATAAGATAGGTTTCATTAATTATTAATAAGCAGAAGGGCGAAGATAATAAGCGTCGCGTCGCTCTCCAGCTTGATTGATTATATTTGGCCGAAAAACATCTGCATTTTCCGCACGTATATATCTTTCTAAAATTATTAAAAAAAAACTTTTTTTTTCAATAAAAAAAATTTCTCTTACCTCGACACGATAAACAGAACGATGGAAACTGCGATGTAAGAGAAAATAACGCACACCCAGATCTCCTTGCTCAGCGGATTCAGAAAGCTGAAGACTCCGGGTTTTTGTTTGATTGGTTTTTTTATCATGATGCTAATGCCGAGAGACATAAACGGTTTACTAAAATCGATTACACGTTCTCGTTCGGAGGTAATGGTCAGAGGTGCAATCGCTATGTCGGCTTCCTGCGAATCGAATAAAATGATCAATGTAAATAGAACGTTAAAGTAACGATGCAATATTAAAGCGTTAGTTAGTAAATATCTTAATTAAAAAAATCTGATAGAGTACACACATCTGATCGACAGGAAGAAAAATAGAAATAAACTGATAATTGTCTCGAGTATTTTCTTTTTAAAATATAATTCTGAAAAAGATATTTTAGAATTGCGTATCTCAAGCTTTCAGCCTTTGCGAAAGGTATCTGATTTGTGTTATCTTCTTGTTTTCTCTTCGGAGTATCTTCTGGAGCGCGAGAACATGCATACCTACGTGAGATGCGGCTGAAAGCTCGAGTGCTTTAGACTTATCCTAAATTCTCGCCAGATGGAACTTAAAATCAAATCGCGACTAACGAGCTTGCAAGCTCAGGGCATCTAGTGGAGCGGGTTCAAACCCGATGTCGGGAGATAAAACAGCTTCTTCGTAGAGTACTTGCACTATATGACCGCGCGACGATCAATAGTCCCTCCTTCGCCCCTCGGCGAAAAGCTGGGTTCAATTACTCGGGGCGTCTTTCCGTGTAAACTTCCGGGGAGACCGGTTTCGGGAGAAAGGAAAAAGCGTCGAGGATGTAGCGGATACAACGAAATTACTGGAACTTACCTTTCTGATAAGCTCCCCGACCATGCCGTCCCAGCCGCCCGGTACGTCCGGGTTTTCCGAGCCGTGTTTTCTGTCCTTCACGATCCGCAGCTCGTCTGAAAATTCGTAAGAAAGTACTTTACGGGCCGCGCGAAACAGCATTTCTTTCGCGGAACTTTTTCCATTATCGATTCCGCACGCGGAAGAGGCTTCGTTACGTCTTTTAGATACTTGTCAAGGGTGGGGCTGACTCGAACAAAATTTCGCTCATGATAAAAGTAATTCTTGCTTGAATTATTAATTCTTGTGCGAGTTAAATGAGAGTCGTTAGCATTAATAATTAAAAATTGCTCGGAAGCGTACGCCCACGAAAGGGAAACGTCGAAACAAAGACTGAGGTCCCCTTCCTCTCCTTTTTCTTTATCATTGTTCTGCTGTATTCAGTACTACATATATTTGGCGGACACTAAATAAATTTCGAGAAAATAAATGTAAGTTGAATTGTAAATTAATGGCTCGAGATGATAATTAGTTTGTTTATAGATTAAATTATATAATATACTTGACACGCTCAAGTAAAATATTTGAAAGTATTGCAAATGTTGTAAGCTTACATGATATGCCCAGCTTTTTTGCGATAAGATCGGCTAAGTCTTTGCAGTATCCTTCATAACCATCATTTCCCATTAATACTTCACCCATGTCCGACCTTTTTGCTATCATGTAAGGTTCCTCCTGCCAATCAAAATTATCACATTATTGCTTTGCAATTAATCTTAGCTGTGAGACACATGAATCGCATACAGTATAATATATTATATAAACGTAAACGTTTTAGATCTTACAAGTATCGTAGTAATGATGTAAGTTTTATTTTTCTCGATTTCATGGGGACGAAGTCGTACATATTTTGCAGCTATCGCTTGAAATCCAGCCTCGTCGGTCCATTCGGCTACCTGTAATACATTTTTTTATCAGATTTCTTTAATATAAATCTTGCAAAATACATTCTTAGAGAACGCGCCATGAGAAAATTTTAAATACAATACAAAAATTAAAGTATATTTTTTACAATAAATTAAAATGAATAATCGGCGTAATATCCCACGAAATATTCAGAGTATAAATTATTTTAAAACATGTTAACCTCCTGTGACGGTGACAGACATAAACCAAAAAATTATGGCTTCGCGAGGCGCGAGAACTCCTTCTTCTTCTCATTGCTAAGTAGCACTCGACTTTAACTAAACTCGATACGGCCAAGCTTGCTCAAAGTTTTACGGCTAGAATTAAGCCGCGCGAGGGAGATCACGATTTTTTTAATCGACACTCAAGCCATTAGATCCACCTGCGTTAGGCAGTTTTGCGTAAACAGAGGTCGAGTGAATACGTGCGGACTCGAGCATGTTCGGCTCGCGAGAGCTCGGCACGTACTTCGCACGGTCCACTACGGTCAGCCATCTTTCCCCTTGTTTCCCGCGCCCGCTGCCGATCGAGAAACATCTGCGGAAGTTCCGCGGTAGAATTGCCACGGATATTAGACGGACGGCGGAACAGTCCGGGCCCAAACCATCCTCGATCTATGCCTTGAGGACGGAGGGCACCCACGATTCGTTTCCTTTTCGCAGAGTACGTGATATACCTTCGTTAGCTTCTGCGAGAGATTCTTGCTCGATTGCCGCGACACTGATTCTAAGCAGGTATACGTGTAATACTAAATTACGATTCAACGATGGCACGAGTACGGTTTTCTTTATCTGTCCCTCTAAAAGTATCGACGAGCGCGACTGTCCCTCGTAACTCTGTCTTTCGTAATAGACTTACCCGCGATTATCCTTCGCCGTCTTTGCTTGCCGATTCGACACCTTTATTCACCCGTTCTCTCGCTCACTAATACTCGTACCGCTTCTCGTTTGTTTCTGCCCGTCTTTACTGCGTCTACGCTCAAGCTTTTTCCGAAATTCTCCTAGCGGCGATATGCGAAATCGGGGTCCTATCGGTAATCGTACTTTGCAAGTCGATAAGGATTCTGTTTTTACCACCGGGGAAATGAATACTTTTGTGTCGTTACGTAATATACGCAGGGCTAATGCTTCAATCTTCAATTGAATCATTTAATGCACGCAGTGCGTAAATAGCGGACCTCTTGCCGTACGTGACCAGAAAATAATTCTTTTTAATTTAATAATTAAATAATCCTATCGGTTTTAATGCGAATTAGCTTTTCTCGTCATTGATTCTCACTCGTGAGACATTTATGATGCGAATATCTTGCGTAGAATATTTCATATAATATTATATTCATCATATAATTTTGTTCAATGCTTTAAATGTTACAGTGATGAAGCAGACAAAGTACAAGAAATGGATATATGCAAGGAGAAAGCGGCTGTGCCTGCTCGGAAGTGCTCGGGGGCGTTCGGAGGAGTTCGGTTGCGTGAGCTCCGAACGTATTGCAGCGCACAGCCAGCTCCACTTTCAGTCCCCCTGCAGTCGTCGACCATGAAGCATTGACGAAAGATTCATGCTGCGAGTATTACGAATATTGGAGGGAGGACGATGCAACCCGGGCCCAAATTATCTCGTGGCCATACTCCGGAGGCTGCAAAGCACTCCGAAAGAGTTTCCTTCTCATAAAGTAAATAATATATTCTCATGTAACGTGGTGCCGATGCGTAGGGGGCGATGGGCCGAGATCGCGGAGGGAGAGGGGGGGGGCGGGCAGAAGTCACATAGCAGGCGGTATATGTGACGCGTACATTCCTACCAAGGTCGCTAAATACACACATACGTTGCAGGTGTGATTAAAGGTCTAGCTCGGTCGTGCATACTCGGAGACGTTCGAAGGAGTTCGGTCGCGTGAGCTCTCGATGTACTGCGGCGTACCGCCATCTTGCCAGTCATTCCCCCCGCACCCTCTGACCATGGAAGATCGACGGAAGATCGACGCAATATTCGTACTGCGAATACAACGTATCTTGGACGGAGGACGGTGCAGCGCGGGCCCAAGTCATCTCCTACCCATACTCTGAAGCCTGAGAGCATCTACGACCGTGCATCCTTCTTGCAAAGTAAGTGAGATATTCTCATATAACGTGGTGCCGATGCGTAGTGGGCGATGGGCCGAGGTCGCGGAGGGAGGGGGGCGGGCAGAAGGCACATAGCAGGCGGTGTATGTGCCTCGTAAATTCCTCACCAAGGTCGCTAAATACACACATACGTTGCAGGTGTGATTAAAGGTCTAGCTCGGTCGTGCATACTCGGAGACGTTCGAAGGAGTTCGGTCGTGTGAGCTCCGAACGTACAGCGCACAGCCGTCTTCCCTTCCTTCCCCCCGCAACCGCCGACCATGAGACATCGATGGAAGGTTCGTGGTGTGAATATTACGCATCTTGGACGGAGGACGGAGCAGCCCGGGCCCAAATCATCTCCTACCCATACTCCGAAGGATGGGAGGATCCACGACCGTGCTTCCTTAAGTAAGTGAGATATTTTTATGCAACGTGGTGTCGGTACGTAGCGGGCGCGGGCAGAGGACGTGTATCGGGCGGTGTGTACGTGACTCGCGCGGGCGTAGTGTTCACGTGTCGCTTTCGTGCATGCGGCAGGCAACGCAGCTGGTCGGCTACAAGACGACCTACGACAATCACGACGGTGGAGGACAGAGCTCGCGCGTGTTGTGTTCTCTGCGATCGTCTCGCGCGCGTGATGTTATCTGTGATCGTCTCGCGCGATTGACGACGAAGTTAAAGGTCTCGATACTCGCCGGCGTTTTATTTTTCCACGGATAGTACGTACGAAGCGAAAACATTTTTATAATATATTGATATGTTTGATTTTCTTTATTATTTAATATAAATTTTTTTTCTGTTTCAGGGAAGATTTCAGAAGTATCTTGAGCCCAGAATCCATATCAAGTGTCCAGGACTGAGAGGAGGAGGAGGCCTCGGAAAGGCATCGGGCATCAGCGGAGCAACCCCACGGTACGTATTATTTTTTATTTATGTAAAATTAAAAGCGCATAATTTTTTTTTCCTCATTGAAAATTATTTTGAACGCTTTTACAATTTAAATTTTGTTTGTATGTTACAGGATCATCACAAAACTCCGCTGCTGCGCATCGGTCAAGTTAGTAGCATGGTTTTTTTTACATAATATTAGAAATTTGGGTGGGAAACACACATTAATTTCACGCGGACAAATTTAATATTAATAATGCAAAATAAAATTAAATATACGCGTATTAGGGAAAATAGGGTATACGGGAAAATAAAATATAAAATTAAATACTTTTAATAAAGACTTTTAGTTTATATACATAGGTAGGATGTATGATAGGATGTTTAATTAATTACATTTTTTATTACATATCCAATTTAAATTACATTGTCACACAACTATGTAATTTAATTTGATATGATTACAGCAGACTATTCCGAGGATTTTATCGTAGCAAAATTTACGTTTTGCTTTGATAATATCCGAAGAATAAATTGCCGTTACCGCCGATAATCACGAACCACTGCTGGTTCATCGGTCGTCTCGCGAACTTCGTCAAAGTATTCGGGCGAGTTATTTTATTATACGAATTTTTAAATCGGGAGTGCCGTATTCTATCGCGTGTAACAAAGTAAATTCACCCGGTCGCGAGTGTCGCGAGTTTCCTGTACGAGGAAGGACGACTCTACACGTTCCAACTGAGAGGAGGAGGAGGCCTAGGGTGGGCACATGCTTCGGCGGAGCAACGTTTCGGTGAGCATAATTTTTTATTTGATTAAAATTAATAATTTTTCATTATTACTCTCCGAACGTCTCTACAATTAATGTTCTATTTTTATGTTTCAGTATCATCTTATCTGTATCTCCGCCGCTGCGCATCGAATTGGTGAGTGAGAAATTTTTTGTATCTGCGTTATTTTATTATGGGGCAATATATAAAACAAAATAAAAAATATTTCTGAGTAGTATGTGCGTAGTAGCTTATAACGCAGCACATCGTATAAAAGCTGCAATAATTAAATCGGTACTATTTAAAGAAAAAAGTTAGACTCACTTTCACCATAGCGCTATTGACAGTCATCTCGACAACGTGAAGCGTATAATTCTGTCGCCGTCCATCGTCGTTGAATCGTATCTCTCCTGTTAGTCCTTCGATCTCGACCTGTATTTAGAAAAACTCTAATAGCGTATTTTGTATCTTATCGTAATAAGATATTCTGATATTATTTGCTAGCTTAACTTTACAAGAAAAACAAAATATAAAGTTAGGATAGGGCAGATTATTATATACAAAAAAAATTATTTAATTTAACTTTCGGAAATATAAATTATATTTATTAAAAAATTACAATGCTATAATTTAAAAAATCCAATTATTAATAAATTTACAATAATAAAAAGGGAATATTTTTTAAACAAGAATAATTCAGTTTGGAAAACGTAAATAATAAATGCGAGAACGATATTATTATTGGGACAAGCTAAAATATTACCAATTATCGCAAAAAACGTTTTGTCAAATTTTTCACTAGTTTTTTCCGTTGTCAGTTCAATCTTGACATGATAAATTGTCAAACGGTAGCAGATTAAAAAGTAAAAAAAAAGAAATAAAAAAAAATTATCGGAGTAACAGCATGTACACGTAAGGGCGGAATGACGGAGGACTATTTGACACGAGCGCAGGAATTCCGCTAGAGTCGGAATAACCGCCAATTACTGTCAAGAGCAGAGATACGTCGAGGAGGGTCCGTGGCAATTTCGGTCGCCACGGTATTTCGCAACACATTGAGTATCCCCTGTCCTCTGGATCGCGTCTCGGGAATTTGAAAATAAATTACCTATGCCCGCGGCAAATGCGCGATTACTTGTTGTCGTACGTATTATTGAAGTACAAATTTGATTGACGCAATAGCGTGCTCGTAACAATAAACATTTGCCGAATCCAAAATTAACAAGAGAACTTTAAATTTTAACGCGTATCAATTTAGCCCGTGCCCTTAATTCAATATACAATGCGAAATAATTAAAAATTTATATATAAAATTATGAAAAATCATAAATAGACAATGACTAGCTTATCGTACTCGATATATAATATATTTAAATGCGTTACGCGTATAATTGCGTTAAATTTTATTAGTAGAGCGTTCGTTTACCTTTCTTAAAAGTCTGGAAATTTTGTCTCCGTGTTCCCATGGTGTAACCCAGCCGCGGTTGTGATAGCAGTCCAAAGGTTTCGTTCCGTTTATAGGCTGATTACTTCCGGTCGTTACTCGTCTCATATTATTTTTGTCGGTCCTCTTTCTTAAATATTTATTGAAGGCTTCCACCAGAACGAACACAGCGTCGTACATCAGAGCCGCTTGCGCCTAATTTTAAATAAATGTGCGCAATTAATTAATTCGTACTTTATATCCTCCAAATTAAGGAAATAAATTCTTTTCTAATTTTTACTCTCATTGCTCTCGTCGTAACGTACAATTTTCTATTCTCGCATACGGAAAGTAGGGACTCGATGAAAAGATTCTTTCGATCTCGGCGTTCTTAGGACGGACTCTATCTCTCGGTAGGGATCAAGAATTTCGTGAGTTTGAGAGAGGGATTCGTCGTCACGTTGTGGCGTACGTAAATTCACAGAGACAAGAGTACCTCGGGCACTTCGCCAGTGTTGGAAAACCACGCTTGGTGCTCGCTGAATATAACGATCGGGCACGATAATCGTTGCATTAGATTGCATGCGGCCTGTCTCTGAGAGAGCTTTCAGATCTATAGATAGTGCCCTATACAACTTTACCCTGAAATCCTGTTAGTAGTGTATCCATTTTCGAGATTATATTCGTCGCTTCTTGTAGTGGAGCGAAAATCACGCACAACGATCGATCCTTCATGTTATGACTTCGCGGGTATCGAAAATCAAATACCATAAACGTACAACAACGATTTATAATGTAAGCGTCAATCTATAGAGATCGTGTTCTTTTTATTTTATTTTATTTTATTTTTTTATTAACCGATGGAGGGTTTTATAGAACAGGGTGGTAATACTTGACAGGTTCGATGTCGCGCGTCATTAAACGTCGGTTAATTTTTAGACTCGTACGAAACGTTAGAAAAATAAAAGAAAAAAAGAAATATAATAAAAAGAAATGTTAAAGCGCGGACGAAGGGGAGATCATTAAGAGAAAAGCGAAATACGTTCTTCGCGAGCAGGCATGGCCGAGCGAACGACACTTTATAAACGCGTTGAAAAGTCCAAGTTTCTACATGCGGGTGCTGTTTAACAAGTTTGGGTCTCAAGCCACCGCGGTGGGCGCACACAGAGACGAATGAACGGGACGAGATCCGCGCGTGCGAGCGGAATCCGCGACGATTCTTGTTTGATTCTCGTTTCTCGTGGAAAACTTTTCGTGCCGTCGCCGTCGTCGGGTGACGGGCGGATACTCGGGGGTGAGGGGAGGGCTGGGAGGGAAACCTGAGGAACTGTTCGATCCAACCGGGAGGGAATCGCCGCGCGCGAGAGACATCCCGAGGATTTTGCGCGAAGGGTGGGTTTTCCCCCTTTGGACCGCGGGGTCGTGAAAAGCGTGGCGAAGCCGTTGACGACGTAGGACAGGCGTGAGAAAAAGTGACGACGTGGTCTCGCAGGGGAAGAGCTCGTGATACGGCGAACATATACGTACGGAAATAGATTCACGACCGGCGCCTTGAGACGTGGCGGGATCCAGGCGGTGCCAGGCGGCCAGGAAATCCTTGACGTGAGGTCGAGTGGCGTCCACGATGCGAAATCCCGTGATGTTGATGGCGCCATACTCGATCACCTCGCTCTCCCATCGGTCGTCCATTATCTGATTACAGCGAAATATTCGAGAGTATTG
This sequence comes from Cardiocondyla obscurior, assembly GCF_019399895.1. Classification (NCBI taxonomy): domain Eukaryota; kingdom Metazoa; phylum Arthropoda; class Insecta; order Hymenoptera; family Formicidae; genus Cardiocondyla; species Cardiocondyla obscurior. The sequence goes on along the minus strand of NC_091873.1, from coordinate 6,120,952 downwards.
GATACGCGTTAGGAAATGCAAGGGAAAGCGGGACGCAACGAAAGTTATTATTGTTCGCTCGCGTGGACAAAGGCCGCCGGTCTCGCGATCCTCGTCCGCACAGCCTTTCGGGGTTTCGTTTTAAAAGGGGTATAGTCTACAGTTTCGCGAAGAGCGTCCGCTCGGTACGACATCCTTGATCTTTCGTCGCGTCTTTAAAGTCGACTCGAGGACAGGGCACTCGAGACACTGTAATATCATTACGCCGCGTTTCCTTTGTTCTTTTATGAAAAACGTAATAGGACTGACGTCTCGATTTCAACTTAGATCCGCCGTATTTAATTACTCGAGCTCGAATGCAGCTACCGTCCTAGTTTTATACTGATATTGCGCTGTTGCTGCGTATTATGCGCGGCGAAACCTCGAACCCGGTGAAAGGCTCGTCGTTTCGCGTTAACTCGCGGCAGTTCTTCCGAACGAAACGAGAAGCCGCGATGGGGCGGGGTGGGTCGAGCGGAGGGAGAGAAAATTGATACGTCCGCACCTCGCGCTGCGGAAACTGTAAACGCGTATTACGCTTGCGAAACGATAAGTCCAATTAAAATTGCGATTACTTATTTTCGCGATCGTTAAGCTAACGGGCGAAGTATGGAGAACGGGTTCGTTCGACTGTGCAGGGAATAGCAGCGGCGCGACACCGGCAGGAACGCTTTCGAAAGCGGCGTAACAACGGTTCTCGTTTAAAATCGGGCTAATAATAACCGGTATTTAATCGCAGCCGCGTTACTATTAAATGTTTTTATCAAACTTGGAATCTCGTGGCTCGCGGCCGATCCGTCCACTATTTTACTACTGCGCGGGCCATCCACCATCATCCATCAACCGGCTGGAGATAATACGTGGACGCCGTTAACGTTGTATGCGTGTTTAACTTCGTCGCGAACTCGTTCGCCACGTTACCAGTTTAATTTGCCGGTCTGATATCATCCCGGCCGCCATTGCAGCGTTGACTTTTGAACTTTTACATTTGCGGTCAGAGAGCAGATAAAGTTTCGTAATATCCGACATCGCTAGTTGCTTAACAACTATTAGGCTCGTATTTATAATCGCGACTCTATTGGCGAACTTAGTTAAAGATCAGGAATTTAATGGATTTAAATATTGACGGGAAATTGATGCAAAAGATGAAATCAACCGAAGGCTTTATCCCTCCTTTCCTCGTTCTCAAATCTAGTTAGGCGTTGACAATTGTCCCTCCGATCGTTGAATTCTCAAGTTGATAGCCGGAAAAGGGAAGGGGGAAAAAAAGTAAGAAAGGGAGAGGCAAAGAAAAATAAAAAAAAAAAAAAAAAATACTGAATAGGGAGGGTAAAGAATGTGAATGGCAGAGAGCCGGAAAACGTGCGAATCAACACGTCTGCGCCCCGGTCGTACCACCGTTTCGAGAATGACGCGATAAATGACAATGGTGTGCCTTGTAGCGAGACGGAACTAGATGTACATGCAAGTATGTATGTACAACTATCTTCTTCGTCGCCGGAGTGTAATGCCGCCTGCTCTTCCGCAGCAACTCGCTGGAAGCCGCTAAACACAAGCAAACTGTCCTCTAAATTCTAAAGTACGGCGGAGACATCACCGGCAAAGATCTTGCCCTCCCTCCCCCCTCCCCCTACCCCCCACGGTAGAGCGTTTCGTGTCAGTTTGAGCGACGGTTTCTCGCTTGTTTCGAAAATTTCGCTATGTTGCGAATTAATCCCGCCCATCCGGTTATAACGCAAACGGTGTACAAGTGAGAGCACTTTCCCGCAGTAAAGCGAAAGTCACTATTTTGCATACCGAATTTTACGGTCTGAGAAGCTTAGAAATGAAAATTACCGATATTCACGTGAAGAGGAAGAAACTCGCAATCGCGACATAACGAATCCGCGGTTGATTAAAATAAATAATCTAAATTTTAATCTATATACTTTTTTTTTTTTTTTTTTTGTTCGCGGTAGAATTATCTCAAAGGTGAAAATAAAGTTTCGGTTCGATATGAATTTAATTAAATTATCAAATAATAATTTCAATTTAATAAATATTTATTTAAAGCATTAATGAAGGAAAATGTTCCGAGCGCTTAACAGTTTGTAGGAAAAAAATATTTTTCACGGTACGATTTTATTTAATTAATAATTAGATTATGCGGGAACGATATTGGTTACGTTAGATTGAATTAATTTAGTTTTATTAAACTCACCAAGCCGCTCAGCAAATAATGATACGTCCTCTTTCCCAATGCTACGTCTCTCACGTGACTCACGACTATATCCTTGGCCATGTCCGTCGGGCAGTCGAGAACGACGTATTTGTTGCTCCATCTGCAATATTTTAACGACGTTCCCTGAAATTAGCTATCCGCCGGGTAAAAGATACGGGAATTTCCTCGTCGGAAAACTGACATAAGTCTCTGCCCGCCACGGCTCGCCGCAATTCGCATACTGCGTTAACGCGTGGCATTGTCGCGTTTGATCGATGCACCGCAGAGTTTCCGCGCTCATTTCGTTTGTAATAATTGGATATTGTATGGCAATTTGCAATAACGCCGTTGTTTTCGTTAACTACGGCACTACGCCCGGACAATTCAAACTACCGCGATGGCAATTACTCGCCGTTGTTGATTACTTGCATCGCGTAAATGCATAGTCGCTTGTGCAATTGCAACGCGAGCTTATGCTCGCGACTAGCCTTATCCGTCACGCGTTGATATTGCCCATTTAGAAGAAAAATTACGATTCCGCTAAACCACAACGGGTTAACACAGAAATAAGATTATTCTGAATTTGTCCAGCGATTATAATTTTTATTCAATTTGTTTTCAATTGGTAGACAAATAAAAAAGCCTCGATGTGCATCGTCCAACATTAATTTTAATCAGACTTTTAATTTTAATCGAATTTTTAATTAATATAGCGAAATAGATTTTGGTTAGAATAGGCTGCGTATTGAATTTTACTCCTTCACACATATCGGTTAAATATTTTTTTTTTTTATATATAATACTTTAAAGTAAATTATATTAAAAAGTATATACTTGACCCAAGCTGTACGCCATGAAAAGGAACTTAATATTTAAAATATCGAATGCCAGTTTTACGATACCGCCTTTCAATAACAAGCCTCGTGGTTTTTATTTGAGTTGTACTCTTTAATGTAGGGAAAAAAAAAGAAAAAAATAGAACTTACCGATTAAGTTCCTCCAGGCTGCGTAGAAAATCGATCGCCTCTGACATGTTCTGTATTCTCTTGACGGTTTCGACTTGAAAGGACTCGTTGCCTGGTTTCAGCCCCTGATAAATCTGCTGCAGTCTGAGTAGTCCTGAAACCCACGGGCGTTTAATTAAATTATAGGTAACGCTTATATGCGCGATCCGCTATATTCAACATAGGCTCGCGTTACCACTTGTCGCGGTGTGCGTGTCTTCCGAAAATTACATACGCACGATTGCGCGTTACATAGACCATGTCGTAATTCATTGGCAGCCTCTGTTCAGTCTGCGGTTTCTCGCGCGCAGCGTGAAATATCGCCTGTCTACGGGCAATGCCTCTAAGTTATAGAGAGTGTCGTAGATTGTTCGATTTGACCCGCCTCATATTTTTGGCAACGACAAAATTTAATCGCGTCATAATGCATCGCTGCAGCTTTGCGGCTTTGTGCATACGCGAGTCGGCGTTATTGTGACGTTAAAATTTTAATACGTTTCTACACGTTGTTCTTTGTTTTTTTTTTTTTTTCTGGATAGTTTTATACAGCATTGCCCGTCATTAGCATTTTGAATTACAATGGTATATGTATAAGAAAAAAGTACGAAAATAATTGCGATATATATATATATATATATATATATATATAAAAGATTTAAATAATTTATTATTTTTTATGAATTACTTAAGAGATCTGTTATACGTCTCGACATGATAGTTTCCTATTTTTTAACTTGCCTCCCCTAAATTTGATTAGAAAATATCTTCAGTATCGATTAGATTGTCATACTAGAAATAGACTATATTGAAAACGAAGGGTGCTAGTCGCCCGAAATATGAAATATTCATACGTTTTATATACGCGCAATAGATCTTGAATTTCTAATGTAGATATTCACATAAATCGCTAACTTCGCGGGATCGGGTGTATTCTACATCTCCATCGGCTCCCACACATATCTCGAAATGCGTAATCACCCAAATACATATGCGCGTTCGCAGTATTCCGGCAAATATACTATATTCGAATTATATGCAGTATGTTACCGTGAGATACGATCGAATATCAGTATGCGCTCCGCTAACGTGTGTACGTGGCGCAGCGGGAACGAGTGGGCGAGAGATAGGGGTTGATTCCGATCGAGCGTAAATTCGCCGGGGGTATCTGTAGCGTCACGAAATAAAGAAGCGGCGTTTAATCGCGCTTGCCGCACCGCGAGATTCGCGACGACGTCTTAACCGCCGCCCCTGCCGTGCACATTTCGGGTCATTCGCCCCGGCATAACAACGCACTTGACCTCCCCCGAACTCGTCGTTACTTTTACGATCGCGGCCAGCCGGCGTAAGTTACGGCGGCGTATTGCACGACGCAGACGTGCGGTGAATTACGGCGTAAGGAATTTTTGCCGGCGGTTCCGCGTCGCGGTCGCGCGCGATGAAAACATCGGGTAGAAAAAAAATTGGCAAGACACGGAACGGTGCTTCCGAACATCGCGACGGAGGCTGGAAGAAGAATTGCTTTGCGAGAGAGAGAGATAGAGAGATAGAGAGGGAGGGTTACTCTTCTCAGCGAGAGAAATATGAACGTTTGGTTATATACGCTTCTTAAACGTATCTTGCAAAGCGCGATATTTGCTCCACGAGGAAGAAGTAATCAAAATAGAAACTCGTTGTTTTAAAATCGAAAAAAAATAGGAAAATATACTCGGTACGGGAATAATTTTTATTCTGATACTTGAAAACAAAATTTAACAGAGATAAATATAAATCAAGAATATTCCTTTAGTTTTTGATATTATAAATGAGAGGAAAAAAAAGTAGCGAGGAAGAGCTCAGTTATTCATTTTTTTTTATTTTTAAATTTGATATTTCTCGATGTTTAAATAAAAGAAATTTGTTCGCGTAAAAAAAAAAGAGAGAAAAAAAAAATTAGGACAGAGAACGGAAAGCAATACGGCTTAATGGGACGCCGGATGCAGGAAACATGGTGTTAGAACGTATCTGGTCCTATCGCTATATTTTTTCTGCCGTCAGGCACGAGAAAGATGACCAGGTTAACGAGCGCGAATCTGAAACTGCGCGCGTACATACATGTCCGTTCGAGCGTTGCAAAAGAGCTTGACATTTCGATGAGTGCTATTGGTTTCTCGCGAACGCCATTCCTACTTCAATTCCAACCCTTTTACCACATTTTTCTTTCAACAATGACTCCGGTACGGTCAGTGTCTAATTCGAAAATCGCTTTCTTTCTATTACCTTCCGTCATTTCTCTATAAAAAAAAAAAGAAATATTTTTTTCAATCAAAAATATAAATCGACCAGGATAAATGCACGTCTCTGTTATTTATGAATAGAGTATCGTATATAAAAAAAAATAAATATGAGAATGTAATTCTTAAAAATAATTTAAAATTAAAAACCGCCCGGGATTTACTGTCAATTACGGTGGATTATTTTTCTTTGAAAATATCCAGCGCGTGATTTACAAAGCGCCGAGAAAGAGAGACGAAAATCGATTGTGCATGTGTCAGAATTTGACTGCGTCGGATTAACATGACGAATCGTCACGATGCGCTCGCGTCAGACGTACGATCCGCCGGTGACGTATCGGAGTTTTTAATTACAAGCAAGCATTATCTCGCCGAATATTCAGTATCAGATTTCTTTCCGACCCAGTAGTACCCGCGCCTCGCAACGAGCGCGCGGCTCATTGAACGCGTAATTTATTTGACGTAAAACCGGAAACACATATAAGCTACCTCGTTATAGTTCCGCGCACATGATCCCTTTAGTCGTTACAGTCGAGTCGTAGCAAGTACAAGAGACGTCGGTAATCGCGAAGTTGCCTTTGAAGCCCCCCCAATGCTCGTTTGTAAAGCGTACGTGTGCACAATATCCATATCATCGAGGGATATGGATCTGCGTACAGAGTAAATAATAATTTTGAAATTTCCGAGAGCTCGCGCCGAGGCAAGGCTTTGATGTGTCGTTCGTTTCGTTAGTGCAATTACGATTCCAGCAAGCGGGTCTGTAAACACACACGCACCGCGAGAGCTTCGAACGCTTGCGTTGCATTAAGAAACCTCATTCGACTTTTTATAACGCAATATAAGAAAAAAAAGAAAAAATAAAAAGCGTAACATAAGTACAATTTTCCGACCAAAATGATGTTATACTGGAGAGTTATATTTGAATCGCATAAGCATTCAGTGACACGGACGGGTGCGCGCGACACTTATGTGCAGCTTTTATTTCCGGCAGATTTAAAATATCTGTATGCGCGAATGAGTTACGTTGAGTAAAATAGTAACGTGAGTTTGAATTTTTTTTTATTCGAATCTGCGCGAAATAAACCCGCATTGTTTTCTACAAAATAAAAGAGATAATGATTAACTTTAATTATCTGTTATCTATTACACTATCTAAAAATTTATATAATTGTATATTCCGTCTCTCTTTCTCTGTTAAAAAAAATTAAAAATAAAAAACGGAATTTTTTATTTACGATAATTTAATTCATACTTTTTGCGCGATGAAAAAAGGAAAAAAAGCTCGATATCGTAGTTTTATATTGGCGCTTGATCGTAGAATGCTCACCCTCATATATTCGTATAAAAAGGAATTTACTTGATCGGGAATACGCGCGAAGCCGTGACAAGACACGCAATCCAATTGTGCCCAGTGACATTCAATATATTCCGAATCACGAAACGACCTACCCACTTCCGTGTCCCATTTGCAGCTACGGAACGACTAATTATCGACGCGTCGCCGACGTCGATCGGCAGGTACAGAAAGCTAAAGAAGAATAGACCCGCCGGCGTCACGGCTGCAATATTTGCAAACGGCACGTGAACACTTTTTTTTTTTTCACCCCTTTCTCTCCCTTTAGCGTAGGTAATCTAAAAAGGTTCTCTCCTACAAAACGCACTATGAATATTTTATTACATTATAATTAAATTGATATCGCAAATAAGAGAATTGTAAATTCCATGAATCTCGTACGAGTTAAATATTTCATTAAATAGGCTTTCCGATATCGGGAGAGATCGGAAAATTCGTGATTTCGTAATATCTTTTTTAATTTGATTGAATTCCTTGATGTTATTTTCCTTTTCGACGTTTACTTTGCGAACTCTGATGCGCCAATTCGTTTGAATCAGTTTCTTCTGGATAACTCTCACCGGTTTACTCGTAAACTGAGAAACTAATTGCGAAACACAATCATCGCGAAAGTTCGTTCAATCTGCGCCTTTATGAATTGATACGCTTGGCTTCCGAGCATTTAATAGTCTTCATTTGATTTGAATTTTCCTAACGTCGGTATATTTTATATATGATCCCGAAATAATGACGTTGTTTATTACGGTGGTACAACTGTCTCTCCCCCCAGTTGTCTGATAGATAAATGAATAAAAGCTTAACAGGCAAATTGGAATTTGTGTACTAATCAAAGCTGGCTTAACGTACGTGCACGCTTAATCGGCTCAAGCCGATTAAAATTTGAAATTTCTCTTCATTCTATTGCTGAAACAAGGCAATTAGGAGGAATAAATTGCGGTGTGAAGCAAATTAAATTTAGAAATTTGTTGTAATAATAAAAAAGGAAAAAAAAAAAAAGGAAAGCAAAATATTAATCCGAACGTAATTAATGCGCGTAATACATCTACATTGCGTGTTAAATATATTTAACGTTAAAGCACAAAAATCTATTTGATGTTTTGTTAAGAGATATTATTAAATGGCATAATTTTCGCGAGCCCGAAACCGCTTCAAACAACATTCGTTTAATATTCTAGTTTATTTTCGTTTTAACTTCATTAATTCCCGATAAACGCGCTGTTTATTCGGTATTGAGTCACAAAGTTTGCCGGGCGAATCGAGATTTTAATACAAAGAAAAGCTTTCTCTTTGAAAAGATAACTGGTTAACGTTTTTCCGAGTATCGCGTCGTTGTTGAAGGAGCTTGATCGAGGACTTTCTCCTACGAAGCGTTCCTCCGAGACTGTTGTAGCCAATAAATGCTTCAATAACCTTTTTATTCGATAACTATGTTCGAAGGCGTGATAACTCGATTCTGGCGCCTCGTATCTGTTGTTATGTGCTTAAGTGCGATGTTGCTGGGACAAACACACCGCCCGTTTCTCCTCGTCCATTTCTCGTAACTTATTTTCGCCCGACTTACACTAAATAGAAGTCGGAACTGCTTCTGGGACGGGTGGGTGCCTTCGAGGAGCAGTTCAGCAGCCCGCACTGCTGCATTGCTTTCCAACTTCGGCGCGAGCTTCTTTTTCGCGGACTTTCGGCCCCGTTCTTCGCAATTAGCGCGAGTTATCGTCGTATCGACTGCGATCGCGGCCTCATTTTCGCAAGCAGGGAAATCGGTATATAAAGCCGTGGATTTTTACACGGTTGTAACACAACGGTACATAATAATCCGAGTTTCGTAAAGTATATAGGAATACAAACGAGTCGTTTTTTTATAACTATTATTCAAACTTTTTTTTTTTTTTCTCCTCCGGCCGGTTAGCGTTAATTATTTTTCCTCGCGAGCTTCAGTGATGCGTAACAACGGAGCGGAATATTCCGAAAAAACATCTCGCGCGAAATACTAGCCTTAGACGAGCGAAATTCACTCGGTCGACAATCCGACATTCTAGATTTATTTTTAACACGATGGGAGAACGTAGAGAGAGAGAGAGAGTGAGACGGTGGCTACGCTAATATCTTCGCATTGCGAAGTTGCATGTAACTCGACGACGTCTACGTGCAGACGCGAACGCAACCATTCGCGACCGCATAGACGTCCCCCGGGCAGGCACGCGGAGTTAGTCCGCTGGTACGGTGTGCGAGCAATCCCGTCTGCATCCCTCGTACCGGCGGATGGCCAGCGGTTTCCCGTGTCGCGTAGTTCCAGACGAAAATGCCGTCGAGACTGCTGGAAACTAACGTCGCGATGGCGAAACAAGCATCGCGCCATCCCCGCGACGCGACGGGATCGACCGATGTCTGATTGTATCTATGTATGTACCACGGGGCTGTGCTTAAAGCGGAAGACGTCTTGTTACGCGCGACGAAGGCGGAATAAAAGTCCTTCCCTACCGGGTGCCCCGCTAAATCTGCCTCCATTTAAATCGTAGACAGAAATCGCCACCCTCGGCCAAAGTTATCGAGAGCCAAAACAGCCGCTGCTATTTTTAATATTCAACGTTCCGTACCCGAAAAAAAAAAAAATTAACTTTTAATAATATTTAAATAAATTTTTCCGTTAAAGTAATTAATAGAACGAGTTGATTATCGCGCACCGTCTGTCCGCGAAGAATCGTCACGGCCCGATATCGTTTATCGCGTTGTATATCGCGTGACCGGTATTTTCTTTCGTTAAATTCTCGCTTGTCGTTTTGAAAGCAAAGTGGAAGTCTAGTAGAACACCCCGTATGGAGCAGCTTGCGAAGCGTAGAAATACCACGATGCACCTACATGCAACTCGATTTTATCAAACGATCCTTCGTACGATCGTGAGTAAAATTTTAAACGAAAACCCGTCTTCCCCGTGACCACGGTGCATTTCAGGGAAACTGTATCAGAAGTCTCTGGGGCGTATAGGTTCTTCTATTCGGTAAACCTAAAATACACCTGTCGTCAATTAAACATGTTAAAGTCCTCGCGGAGTTGTTGAAATTTCGTGGACGAGAGTGGCGAGTTTGGTGTTGGTTTAGTATCAGTTATTTAGAGATATTTATTGATTTTGCAGTTCAAAGCACACTTTGTTAAGCTTAATAAATTTATCTACTCCTACGTTTTAATTAACAAATGTGATCAAAGGCACAATATTATACACATTGTTTCGTTACACATACGCGAACCCACCAAATTACGCGTAGCGCGAGCAGAAAAATATTTCCCGACGTCACTTTAAAACGTTGAGATCAAAGATTCAAATGTTTTTTTTTCTTTTTTTATCTACCTATTAAAATGCATCCATTAAAACGTGATTCATTTACGCGGTTTGATAGATACGTATTAAAAGTAGCAACCGGTAAAAATATAATCGCTGCTGAACATAACCGAGATTTTTTGTCGTGTCACAATTTTATTTAGCGAAACATTTTATCTTGCTAATATTTATTCGGAAGTATTGGAATATAATTTTAATTACTTTCGGGCCTCGTCGATTTAATCATTCAGGGTATCGAAGTACATTAAACGATTTCGACATATGTCGTCGACTCTCGAGTAGATCTCCGCCTTAAAACGAACGTCTGATTAAGGTCTGTCTCCATATCTTAACCACGACGGACGGTTTGAGGTAACATCTGTGGCAGGCACGTCACCTCAAGAGAGACCTCCGAAGAGTCCGTCGGGTTGGAATAACGGAGGTCTGATTAGCGTGTCCTATCACGTAATCGTCTTGGATGCAATCTCTAATACCTTCGTCTGTGTTCTTAATCTCGCGCACCGTTCGCCTTAAAACTCAGCCATTAGTTGCGGAGACGGAGACTGACGGTTGAACGGAAAGAATACCGGGAAAGAATCTTCGGCTTCTTATTTTTTTTTTTTTTTTTTTTCCTTCTTTTTTTCCGTACTTTTGTCCGGGTTACGGCGGCGAATTCACGACATCAAAAACTTTGGGAAAAACAGTAACTAACAAATGTCCATTCCGAAGTATACCGATTTCCTTTTACTAAGTCGCAAACTACAAAAGTAAAATTAAAATGTATATTCTCGATCCACGTAAAGTAACAATTAAAACTTTGCGGATGGAAAATGTGCTCGCGTAATGCGATAGATTATAACTTTTAGGACGTTTGTTATTACACGTTATTATTCACGATCGCCGTGCGCGGGTATCGGGAACCATCATTATCGGTGACTAATTCTAAACGCATGAGTGATCTCATCATGCAGTGCAGAATGCAGGATGTGATGCATTACCGCTTCACTCTCTCTATAATCAAAATATTCCGTCAGCGAGACAGCAAACAAGTAGAAATAGTTTGTTGCATTTAGACAATGCGTTTAGATAGGCGAGGGGGAAAGAAAGAAAGAAAAAATAGTGAAGAGAATGCACTATCGAATCACTTCCTGCGTCCAATAGTTTCAATTTCCCACGTTTCGAATTTTTCAAAACTTTTCGATATTTTCAGAAAGCGAATTTTCGAGTCGTCATAAGTTGACTCTTCTTTTTTTTTTCCTTTTTTTTTTCCCCTCTATTCGTTTTCCTCAGGCACATGCCAGACCTTTTTATCAATCCGGCCGGGCGTACACGGGATAACCGAAAAAACCGGGGCTTCTGCAAAACAACTGGCGGGAAGTGCCGGCCGGTAGTATCGATGGCTCTTGAACGAGTACCTGTATTTCGTTCGTTTGAAAATTGCGAGCGGGTATCGGTTTGAGTGCCGTCACCGGTTGTCGTGCCGCGCGATCGATCACCCATCCGGTCGGCTCGTTCGCACCCGCGATAAAGATGCCGCGCGGAGCAAAGTGGTAGCAGGTGTCGCGTGGCGTCCACCTGCACATTGCGCGACCGGCTAGCCGAAGCTTATTATCCCGCCGACTCCCCTACGCCTGCGTTTGAAACGAGAAGCCGCGCGATAACCGCAGACCGCGTGACCGCACGATTTTCCCCGTCGTTTTAATTAGCAACCGTCGCGACTTCGAACGAGTCCGCGGGCGGCGCGGTAATTCTTGTTAACACCGCGCGTAAAAAATTAATCCTCGCGCGCAATGCCTCGATTGTATAAATACGCGACAGAATGATATTTTAAAGAGAGATTTTATTTTTTTCTTTCTTTCTTTCTTTCCCGTACATGCGCCGGGGTCTTGCCTTAAGCCGCGGAATCGCTATTCGCGACGTTCGTTATAGTATGTCGTCGTCGATGCTGCGCTGCAAATATTTACGTCCACCGCGCGCGCGCTCTCTCGCCGCAATCGCCGAGTTTGTGGGGTAATTGGAATAGAACCGCGAAAACTTTTCGCGCAAATGTTAACGCCGGACTTCGGGTACGGTCAGTACGCGCCGTAGCGTCGGATTGGTCGCGGAAATGCGCGCATTATAAATCCACATGCAAATTTCTCGAATTATAGTTGTTTGTTCGTAGAAATATTCAAGACCGGGTATTACAGGCCTTGGTGCATTCGCGTTTTGACATTTCGCGCGGCCCTAATGCGCATCTATTTATACGCCTCACAAAATTATATTCCCTTCTAACGCTTTTAATATTTTTCAAACGTCTTCTGATAACGAATCAACCTCGACCTCGCAGCAGGAAATCGAGAGATATTTAGTAAAAATTATAAGAAACTTTATTGGAGAGAAAGTTTTCTGAATACTTGCGATAAAGTATTAATGTTGCGTGTTCAATACTATTTATGATATTTCTTTACGGAAATTTCAACGTTCGGAATTCTTTTTTTTCTTTTTTTGTAGATTTTATCGCAATTACTTGTTTTTAATCGTAAAGTTGTTATTGAAGTAATGTAGAACGGATCGATACGTACCTATTTGCAGTGCTATATTTGAGAAAAAAAAATTTGCGCAAAGTTTACAGCAGTTTGTATATCTTTTCGAGACTGGCATTCTCGCTATTTCGAAACGTTAGGATGCGCCGGTAATCTTTAGCAAGGGTTGAAGGGTATAAAGTGTCTCTGCCAATTCTTCAGCGCGCCGGGATATCCTCTCGCCATTACGTACCTCATTTTATTTACGAGCGGCGACGTTCGCCGAGTGTATCGTGGCGATTAAGTTCGATCGATTTCTTAAAATCGTTTTAGATGAAATGGGCTGGGTATCGACGGAGATCACTTTCAGCCACGCAAATCGAGCGTGCGGGGGGGAAGGAGGAGAGGAGGGGAAAAAAAAAGGCCGATCGATTCACGGGGTGTCGCTCTCATTTCGCAATCGCTATCTGCTCCCGCTGTGCCGGTAATTTCCATTATCGGCGAGATGTATGCGTGGGCGCCTGTATGATTTCCATTCCGAATATTATATACACCGGTGGCATATACGCGCGTTCCGCGTGCCGAGAATTTTGCGATTCAACGTAACGCCGTCAATGCCTCGATGCTATTTATCGCCAGGCGTTAGCCCGGGCGCTCTTATAAAATAAAATTCCGATACGTTTCGCGCTCCCTTTTGCCTCCGCCTCTCGCATCAGGCCGTCCTGAATTCCGCGCGTACCGACAATACTCGAATCCACCTCGCGCACCGGCAACGCCCGACGCAACATTAAACGTCAATTTAGTTCGTAAACTAATTCGCAGCTGCGCGGCGAAATTCGTCGGATGTTACGCGGATCCTGGTCGCCCCCGGAAATGCGCAACGCTACCCCTAGCGCGGGGTGGTACGGGGGATGGTATATACTTTAAGGTCTCGGATGAATTAGAATTAAATTGGATTTAGTAAGAAATATGAACGAACAAGGGGATTCTCCGCCGCGCGTGTAAAACTCGCGGGGGGCGTTTTCACGAATGACGCCGGTATGCGTGGGAGCGGGTCAAAGAGAGGCGATTTTCAACGCGAAATTCACTTTTCCGAATTTTGCGCAGCTGGCTATAATTGCCCGACGGGATGGGGATCGGCTGCATCCGCGCGCGGCATTCATCACGCTCTTTTTTTCCGCGGTTATTTCCACTGGATGGCTTATCCGCATTTTCGTTAACGTACAATGAATACCGCGCCGAATACGCGTGTCCCTTCCGCACTTTGTGACCCCGCGCGCGCAGCGTCACGCAAAAATTAACCGGGCGATCACCCGAGCGATCCCAACGAATGCAAAGCCCCCCAGCTCGTATTTCAAATGTTAATGATCAACTTTCTCCGTTTTTCTCCCTCTCCCCCGCGTTGAGCCGCTTGTTAGCGAATCATGTTTGCACTGTCATCACGTCCACCGCATCGTGTTCATATTTGGCTCTCAATTAAGCCCATGAAATCGCACGTTAGGACGCGTGCGTCACAAAAGTGTGTCCGAACAAACGCGCTCTGCTAAATATCAATCCGTGCACAATAATGATATCTATTTTCGGCGCTGGCAACAAATAGCAGTTTAAATTTAATCCCAGCCCGTAGGATAGGATAAAATGCACGACGCGCAATTTACATTCTATTTTAAGCTAGCGCCGAATAGAATATAGTCACGTCGCCGATTGTTCCGAAGATTTAGTTTTCAAAATACGTTCATTGTCCGTAAATATCGATCGGCAGTTTCTAAATGCACGGGAGGCCCTCCTTTGTTCAGACATTATGTGTCGTGGCCGCGGTCACGTCTATGTTAATGAAACCATTAAGCGGATCGCGCGCGAGGAAGCAGGAAGTGTAACGTTGTTTATTATAATCATTAGTTGCGTCGATAATTTCTTTGCCGATTTATTATGCCACCGCGAACATTTTGCGAGCGATGACCCGCGCGAAACGTCAGGCGCAACGTCAAACGCGGTGGCGGCCGGGCAACCTCGTTTGCCGCAAACCGAACCGCGTCCACTCATTCTAATTTTCTTTATGGCCGTTGCCCGATCGGCGGTATGTGGACGTGCGATTTGATCGGGGCGTGCCGCGCGAAAATTCGCTCGCAGGGCAGCCGCGCGGTGGCGGCGGCGCCGAATTTTCAATGAGCCGGCCCTCTCCCTCCCACCGCCTGGAAACCGAATTCCGACTATCAGTAATCAGTTTTCCTACACCGCTTTAACGGCACGGCACGGCAACGAGTGTAGGCGAGGGCGCGGGCGGCGGGCGTACCGACGAACGGGAAACGCCGAATTACGCGGGCTCGTAATTAGTGTCGTTAAGCCGCACGGTAATCACGGTGTATCGATGTCACGTTGCAAACGTCGAACACGCGCGCGGCTCACCGCCGTGAAAAAAGAATATAAATTCCGTGTTTCGTAACGTTTATAATGTGTAATTGGAGGCCCGCGGCTGACCGGGTCTGCTGCGGCGAATCGGGTCCGAAATCTAAAAAACCGGTGCGCGAATACTCGGGGCCTCGAGTGACATATTAACGCCTTCGTCGTCGGGATTCGTCGGGTTCAATTACCGGAGAATCGGCAGGCGGGATATCGAATCGCGGGATATTTGCCAGAGCCCTGTTGTCGAAGATATTACGTATCGTTGTCTTTCGCGATGTCAGCAGGATACATTTTTTTTTTTTTTTTTTAATTTCTTTGGCGGACAGACTCGTTGGGACGCGGAGTATAGTACTCGCCGCTCGTAGGGATCGTGTTACGTGAAACGCGAATTCGTCGGGCGGGTAAAGTTGACGCGAGCGCGATGAAACGCGAGACTACGTTTACGCACGTTTTCTCGTGCGTGTCAGCGAAATTTTGTTTATCGCGCCGCATCGTGCGCGATATCGGCGGCGGACACGGCGGCTCTCTTCCCTCCCTCGACTCTCGAACGGTCGTCATTTTCGAAAATAATTTAATCGACAGGTTGTCGATACGGAAATCGTCGCGATGCAGCTGCGCCGCGCGCGCCTTGTTTCCCTTGTCACACGTTTTTGAGCGGCACAATTGTAACACAACGGCAAATTGAACCGAGATGGATCGACGTCGAGATACGACGTTTTCTCTCTTTCATCCCTTTCGCTTCTCTTCCTTTGTTCACCCGGGGGCCGGTTTCCGGAAGCCGAAAGACAACTAGCCGGGTTAAACCCCCGTTAAGCTTCGGTTAAACGTCATCATAGCCGGCCATTATTGCGGCCCGCTTAGCGTCGCTCATGAAGGTAAATAGAATATTCCGTGCCAGCTGGGATCATTCAGCCGTAGAAATTAATTCTGCTCATACCGGAGAGTTTATCGGCAGGGCACGAAGTCATCGTGCCCGAACGAGTCGGGCCGCGTTGCGTCGCCTAGCATCGAAGTTATCTTAATGGAAAAGTTTCGGGTCTCTCTCTCTCTCGCTCTTTCTCTCTCTCTCTCTCTTCTTCTCTCCTCGTCGATTGACGCAACAGTTGAATGTACGGGCAATTATGGGGAATATTGCCTTCCAGAATCGCACAGTCTGTCCGGTGAGAAAATAACGGAGAATTATTGAGAAACTGCGGGAGACCGTAATTCCATTGTTGTTCCAAATCGGTAGTCGCTATTAAGAGGCGAATAGCAACGGCGAACTAGCGACGCTATCTCGTACATCGATATTCTGGCCGCTAATCGTTAATAGGTGCAGTTATCGCTTAGCCTACCCGTTCGTTTTCGAAATCGTTCGCCGACGATTCAGCAATTGGCACGAGGAATTTATCGCGGTGCGGAAAAATGCTCGGGGAACCGGGAGTGTCGCGCGGGAGACACGCGGTCAAGCATATAATTGCGTGTGTCACGGTACATCATGGCATAATTACGGCCGCGCAACGCTGGTCTCGTTGTTAACTGACGGCGATATTAATTAAAAATTCATCTGAAGCGGTTCCGTCACATGCAATTAGCAAATTCCTGCGCGGCACCGCGCTTCCCCATTTCGCATGGTTTTAAAAAGAGCGAACGCCCCGGCTGAGATTGAATAACTCTTCTTCTCTATATGACGATCGCGCGGAAAGTTAATTCAGGAGCGCGTTCCGCGCCGCACGCTCGGCCTGCGGCTCGAAGTGCGCGGGTGCGGCGCGATTGTGCTCGTGGAAATGACGGGAAATGGATTACGCGCGGGAAGGGTCGACCTCCTCCCCCTCTGTCGCGGGGCGGGGCGCGTGTCGCAATTCTGTAAATCTATTTATCGTATATTCGCGATAATTGCAACGCGAGATTATCCGGCGTATAATTCCACCGAGGATTCCGTAACTGGTGGGCACGATCGTGGCAGTCGTGTTCGATTCTCCCGTACGGTCACGTCGCCAGAATGCGGGTCCGCTGGGCTCATGGTCACGTAGGCGACGCTCGGAATCTCTTGGCGCGAGATGTCCGAGCGAGGAAACGCCGACGGTTCGGGCACGTCGACCCGAGGCAAGCAATTTTTCTGCGCGACTCTTTGTGTTTCCGCTCAATTGCCGATGTTACGTCGGGGTGGGTCAAACGGAAGAGTTTCCTCTCTCTCTTTCTTTCTCTTTCTCGCGAGCGTAGGTAGATACCGATCGTGAGACACGCGTAATATTCGTCGCGCCTTTTATGTGTCGCGCGTATATAATTTAATAGGTTACGCGAGCAAGAGGTCTAGAGAACTTCCGCAAATTACGAAAGATGAAAGAGGATGAGACTGACGACGAGATAGGAAGAGTCACATGTACATTATGTAAAAAGAAAAAAAAAATCGATGGAGCTAACGAGATAAAATTACGCTGGAAATGTAGAACGACGTGTCGAGGACATCTTAGATGTTTCCGAGTCCATGAAAAATGATTGTCTTATATTATAAGCACTTTGCAGCAAAGTAAGATAATGATACCAATTGGTTTAGTACAGACATATCTATATATAGCTTTGGAAGACTCGGATGCATATAAAATTTGCTCGCGTATTTTATACCATGTACGAGAGTGACGGAATGTAAAATAAAAGTAATATTTCATTACGTAATCTTTTTTGTTAATGGATCATAAAACAAGAAATTAGTTGTTAAATAAAAAAAAGGAAAAAAAAAGAAGAAGAAAAAACTTTAATAAATAATTTTGTAAAGTCTAATTTTATTTGTCACAAAGTTGGAGAAATTTTTTGACTATTTTACTTTATATTTTTATGTTTTATAAACGTTATGTTTTTACTTTTATTTTGAATGTTCAAACATTTGCATACACACGTATGCAACCTACTCGTACATGGTATGTAGAAAAATAATTTAAATTCACAATATTCAGACATTTACCTACATAATGTAATAACAAAAAAACAAAAAAAACCAAAAAAAAAAACAAAAAAAACTTTTCGTTAAACAAATCATTTTTTAAAGTATTTCCTTCTCGTCGTTATATATCCAATTACGTTACTCGCGCGGAGCGCGGCAAAGGAGTAAAACGTAACAATTTGCTCGTCAACGTGACAAGAATTACCGATGTACGAACGCCGACGGTGTGTCGACTAATTTCTAACACGTACACGCGCTCCGTCTTCATTTTTCGTTGTAACTGCGGCAACGACTCCGAAGGATGCGAGCTTGTGATAGTTGTAATAGAGCTCGACGTTGATATCTTCGTCGCATTAGTTTTACGCTTCCTTCCCCAAGCGACCGTATGAATACCATATCATATTGTTGAGAAATTAATTCGATTTCAAAAAGTAAATTAAATCTTCATCGGGTTTATATAACATGAAATTTGTAATATTATATTTTATAAATATTACGCCGTACTTTATTACGGTCTGTTAACGAAAAAGCATCCGTGTATCTCCCATCGTAATATTAAATTTTGTTTTTTTTTTTTTATTAAATTTAATATAAAATGGTCTTAATTTTTGTAGAATGTTAGATTGAACTTTCGAAAGCTGGATAAAAATGTTTATACTGAAAATTCCACGTGTATATTGCGAAGCTTAATCCGTTCACCGCGGTAATAACTACGGAATATTTTGTACGTCGCGCCGACGTGTCCCTTTTTTAGTTAATTCAATTTATTTACTACGCAGAAAATGAACAACGTAAAATATCCGTAATACATCTCTGTGATTAAATTCTTATAGTTTAAACCGAGTGCTTTGGATTAGCTTAGTAAAGTGGTCTTACCCGAAATCCACTTGTATTTCTGTTGATAATTTATGTAAGCTGAAACCTCGCCCTTAGTTGCCAGCCCGAACATATGCTCAGGACTGTTTTCACGAAGTAAATAATGAAACATTCCTTATACAAACAACCCGTAAGAGCGAAACAGACCGAAACCGGATTGCGTCCTCTCGCATATCAAGATCATAGCCTGGTAATGCACTCGCAAGTTGTAATTCTAAGTTTATATAATATGTCGTATATTGTGAAAATAGCAGAAAGCTCTCTGAGTACGTTTGAGATATATCATTTCGAAATATTATTAATTAACACAAATGTTTTATGCTGCAAAAAGTGACGACACTAATGCTGTCGCATAAGATTTAAACTAGAAAAGTACACTCTTTTTTTTAACCGCGCACGTGTTATAAATTAAGTCTTAGCAATTTCAAAAATTAACTACAAATATAAAGAAAAATTATATTTCTTCTCTTAAGAAAAAAAAAAAAAATCTCTAACATTGTACGAGATAAAAAGTACGATATTGAAACTCCAGTTTACCTCCATTAATACATTATTTATTCTTTGACATTTCAAATTACGTATTTGAAGAATCGACATGAGAAACAATATGAAATCTTGACATTTTACTTTTTCTGAAAAAGATTCCAACGCTATGAAAAATTATACGTATATTTATTCAGTGCATTACTCACAAGGTTATTTTCTTTTCTTTTTTTTCTTTTTCATATTACACGGTTTTATAATTATTCTCGCGCTAGGTCGTTTATTAACTAGAAATAATTATTGCAACGCGGTATACGCAGAGAGAGAGAATCGTTTAAGCGAAGTTACACCTTCTGCAGCCGGGCTATTAGACTACAAACCGCGAGAGAAGGTGGTCGAACTCTCGAATGCCATGTCTTGCCGGCGGTGGTCACCGATGGGAGATGTTTATGTCCATTTGAATTCCAATTAATGGCACGTCGAGGACACTTTGGAACGCGTGACATATCGCGGCGCATTGTTCCGCCGCCGGACGGAAATGGTGACCGGAGTCGGGCCATTTAAAGGGCTCGTAGGATCGATCGCTCTCTCGCGGACCTCCCTTCAAAATAGAATCCCGCGGGAGCTTTTTCATTATCTCGTATTTCCACAAAGCCCCGCGGCTAAAAGAAGCGACGTCGGGTCGGTATTTTATAGGAAGCTGCTCCAACCTCGTCCTACCCTTCCTATCACAAACGCGATACGCCGATAGTCTACTTTATGGCGTATCCGGCAACGGAAGAACAAATTTTTCGAAATACGTGACGTTTGATGACAATGCGGTCGTACTTGAAAGTCTTGCCCGACACAAATTGGCGCTACTCCCAATAAAAGCAATATCTTATTATTAGACAATTTAATGAAGACAATTTTTGTTTTCTGTCTTTAGTCTTTTTAATATTTCGTTATTATTAGCAGCCGTTAGAATAAAATAGAAATTTAATTTCTCATCTAATTTACTCGCTTAACGCGTATACGGATAATACGAAGAGTATCAACATCGATATTAATATTTAATATATTTATATAACAAAACCAAGATTTCTTTTAACTTGTTTTTTTTTTTTTTTTTTTATTACGCGTTTTTTATTATTACGCAATGTTGCCCCCTCGAGAAGCTTAACGCGTCTAACGTAAACGGCATTCAATTAAATTGTGAATAAATACTGTCGGTTTATTCAATAGAAACATTGTTTGCGTGTAACCTCCGGCGAGTGCGGACAAGTATGTACGGCGGAAATGTTAAGCGCGAATCATAAATGAAAGTCGTCTCTGAATTTTCACTCGCGGACAGCGCCGTGGGACGATAAAAAACACCGGAAGTCGCAGATATTACGTACGTGTTCCACTGGTCCGCGAGTTTGTCCACGCCGAGGGAGAAAGCCGCGGAGGAAATGTGGAATTTTCGTTAGTCGGCACCCCGGTCACGTGCGCGGTGCAAATTGAAATTCTTGTTTCGCCCGCCGGCATTTATCATGACCGTTCTGCGGCTGATCATTGGATCTTATTTCGCTCGGTTTATATCGATCCGCTTTAGCGACACGCGCTTTTTATTCGCTGCGGTCTACGAACGTTGCCGGGCGAATATTATCGAGACGCACGCCGGAGACGGATATCGAGACGATTGCGCCGAGTGCACCGATTATTCATCGGTCTAAAATTCACCGGTCGTTGTTTTTTTTTTTTTATTCGCGCAATTGCGTTGTAAATAATGCACGGCGCCGGGTACGTCTATGCATCATGATAAAACATTACAAATGAATATCGATAACGCCACCGCCTGTTTGTTTTTGACTGCAATTGATAATGGAACGGCATTATTTATGAACGATAGCAAAATAAGCTTGGCGGGCAAGTGAACCATGTCCTGATTACAATATCTTTTTCTCGAATCGAGCGTACGAATGTCTTGTTCAGGAAAAAAAAAAAAAAAAGAAAAAAAAAAAAAAGTGACGCCTTTTCCGGTGACGGTTGGACGAGGTATTTTCTTTTTTTTATCAAGGTTGGTTCATACATCATCATATTACATGCCGTAATATTAGCTCAGGTTTTATGTATCATATTGAAATAAAAGTTCTTTAATCCACGGTAATGGCGCAGCTTGCTGTTCGCGAGCGGGTGTAATGCACGGGGAACATAAAAAGGAAACACGAGGGAAGAGAAACGGGCGATTAGAATACGTGTGTGCGCGGGCGGAATAGCGCGAAATTAGAGGTACCCGCGATAGTGCTTTGAATTTTGCAATCTCCGGCTTTCGCAAACGCGCCCGGCCAGTTTCGCGAAATAACGCCGCCGATATGAAATACAAAATACTGGGCGAAATTACCGGGGCACTCTCTATCTCACCCTTTTTCCCCGGGCTCGCTCTCTCGTCCGCGGCTGTTTGCTATGAAAAAACACGGCGCGACGGCCAATGCTCATCGAATATGGTATCGAGAGATTTGTAACACAATAAATACTTCCGCGGTGCATTATATACCCACGCGGTGAAACGCACTGTGCTCCTATCGTTTGTTCATTCGCTCCCTTCGCCTTGTAATACGGAAAAAAATACGTAGCTCGTAAAAACGCTGCTGGGGTAGGGTTCGGTCGTAACAGTGCCGCGCACAAAAGCGCTAATGAGCGGTGCAGTTGCGTTTACGTTGATTGCAAAAAAAAAAAGATGAAAGAAAGAGGGAAAAAAAAAGAAATGCGTTGAAAGCCCATGACAATCGATTCACGGTCTCATTGGCTGCATTTCCTACTTTCGAGAATCATACGTGTAATGGCTTGAATTGTATTGCATAAGTCAACATTCCGCGCTTTTTGAGCACGGTTTTTAATATTTTAATATTTTATAAAATGAAAATAATCGAATCTTAACGTTCAATTCAATATCGCGTATCGGTTGGCGTATGAAATTCCATACCAGCGGAAGACAAAAATTTTATACGAACTGCGATACATATACCTACCGAATAAATAGCTCGTAATAAAATTTTTAACGTTTATTTTGATACGTTTATTTTGCTAACAATTGAAAACAAACACTTCGCGATGAAATGTCGATATTATAAAATATATATATATATATATAACCGATTTTACGTTTGCATGCAAATATCTAAAACTAAACCCCTGGCGTTTGGTCAAATGACGTATGGCGTTCGCCGGTTCATAAATTTTCGTATAATTCTATGACATATCATTTATCAGTTTCCAAGTCGAAGTCGAACAGCGAAGTCGAATTTACCGTTGAAGTCACGCCGCCTTCTGACACGCGATTAATCCATCGAACGTACCCCATTTGTATGCCCGAGCGAAAATGGGTTCGCCGAGAGTGATAAAAACGGTGGAATTACTCTCGCGGCGAAATTACTCGCGTGGAATTCGCAGTATCTGCTTAATGGTTTCATGCAAAAATGCACGGATCCGCCGTGGAGGGGGGGGCTTTCTGCACCTGGAATCCCCTTTGCATTTCATGAGATCAGCGCTCACATCTGTTTACCGTTTTATAAGATTATTTCGGAAAATACTTTGCGAGATCGATTGCGTTAAATCGCACGACAGCTTGACACCGGTGAAGCCGATGAATATTTTTCCCGGTCAAGTCCCGGCGCGGATGCCGTGGCCCGCGCTATAAAATCATGCGTAAACTTGTTGTCGGATCGCACTATTTGGCAGTATGGCGTAAAGCTCGAGATGAAATTTCATCGTGTATCGCGTGGGGAAAGGGTGAGGCCGGAGGAGAGTGCCGGCCAGACGGCGATCGATCCGTACCTCGCGGAGATGGAGAGTGGACGTAGGACGAGTAATACGAGTTATTAAATTGCCAGAGTCATTAACCTAAATGTCATAATCACATTGTATCGCCCGGGCAATAAAACTGAAAAACTGGGAAGAACTAGCACTTAATCAAGCACATCCGTTTGTTACCATAATTGTAACTTTTACCGCCTAGACCTCTCACGGCGTTCTTGCCCCCCTCCCTCCCCCCCGTAACATTGCCGCCCGTAAATTAAAATAATTGCCAGTCTTTTGCGTCGATATTGCTACTCACGTTTTTAGTTACCATTCCTCGTCGCTCGCCGCTTTAATTTAGCTTAATTTAATTTAATATCGTTGTACAGTGATTTAATTCTCGGTGAAAACAAATGTAACGTTAAAACGGAGGCGTTATTAAAATAATGCAAAAGCCAACGACGTAATAGAGGACGAAAAGCATCGCCTGGCTGACAATAGCGTTTAGAATATTACTCGGTTGGACTAATAAAAGCACGAAAATGTTAATGACTTTCGGAATCTGTTAGAATGACTTTCGCGTAACTTTTTAACGACGCTTTAAAATGCAGTGCGGGGCTTTCTCGTCATAATCCATCTATAGCGTTTCACGCGTAATGTAATGAAGAGG
The DNA here is from genome assembly GCF_019399895.1 of Cardiocondyla obscurior. Classification (NCBI taxonomy): domain Eukaryota; kingdom Metazoa; phylum Arthropoda; class Insecta; order Hymenoptera; family Formicidae; genus Cardiocondyla; species Cardiocondyla obscurior. The sequence goes on along the minus strand of NC_091873.1, from coordinate 6,097,178 downwards.
TACTGAAACACGTCTCCGACAAACACGGATCAGGTACGCTGACGGTAAAGGATTATTTTAATACTGTTTCTTGTACCTTTCACTGTCCTTTGTTCTCTCTTTCACAACGTTCTTTAGCTCTCCCTTTTTCCTCTCTAATTTCTTTCTCGGGATATTTATAAAATATTTCGAAAAAGTGCAGTACTTCAGACGCCACCATTCTACTTTTTATCACGTCTTACTGTTTGTTGAATTATCTTTTTTTTTTTATATCTCTTAGATAATTTTAGAATTCTATAAACGCTATTGTCTGCATTTTTTAATTTTGTTTAATTAAATAATTATTTTTAATCGAATCGATTTTGCCCGCGTTAAAATAATTCTGGACAATTTCAGAAACGCCACTTTTAGTTACATTTATTTTTATTTCTCATTATCGTGCGCTATGTTCCTCCGATAAGATCGCGATTTTTAGTCCGTCTCCGATAACAGATTATTACCCTCGCCCACCGCGAAAGCAACAAAAGCCAGAGCCGATCGTCGTGGCGTCGTCGGTCGATCACGAAGGAAATCCAAATCTCCGCGCCTCTGCAATTCAATGACACTTGGTCGATTGGCTCATTCCGCGAATCGCGATTCTCTCTCGAGTGTCTCATTGAATCGTCGTCGTAAATGACTCCGGCGCATTATTATATTATCCTCAATCGTTGGCGCGCCGTTTCCGCGCTCGGTTCCCCCTTTTACTTTCTACCGTAAAGATTGTCTTAAAGGAGTTTCCACGTAAGGTAAATATAATTTTTCTTCGCGGCCCTCTTATTTTTCCGTCCCTTTTTTTTTTCCTTTTTTTTTTTCCCCGGGCGACCGGCACTTACTTCGAAGCCACCCCTCGCCGGCAGCCTCTCGCGTACCGGGGAGGATGATTGCGATGAGCAGCCGAGCGGACGAAGTCAGAGACTCGAGCGATTTAACATTGTTTTAACATCGATACGATACCGTGGCCGCGGGAATCCGCTTACCCGCCGGCACTGTAAACCGTATCAATTCAATTTCATGCGAACTCTTTCGAGAACACTTCGCTCGCCGCCCCAGTACTCCGGACGTTTATGTTAGCCGTAGACTCCACCCGCGTTTTTTTTCCTATTTTTTTTTTTCGTTTCTTTTTATCCCGAGATCCCGACTCTTGCGGTCGCACTAATGCAATACAAGTAGTACGATTGTACTATAATCGCAAAGTTATTCCCGTATTTCTCCGATTCCCAATCAAATTTCGTCAAGTACTACGATAACGTTACCGTACATTTAGCAAAACGTGACATTTACGTTATAAAATGACGCGAGACCGACTTTCTCGTATTAACAAAAGGAAACAAAAAATTTTTTACATCGCTCGTATTAGACGCACGATTCTATAAATAAAGCGTGGACATTCTAAATCTATTTGACGGAGCAATATACTTGATTAAATTTATAATATACTTATTATAATAGAACGAACGCGCGCGCGTGCTCAGGGCTTTGATTTAATACTTTTATCAAATTCGCCACGCACCGGTGCATACCGGTCTTTGGTGTCAGGCTGCGTCCGCAGTTTCTCTTCTTATTAACACGTGAGCGCTTTGATTTATACGCCGCCGAGCAGTCAGGTGGACGGTGTCCACGCTCGATCGATTTTAACGTCGTTTCGCCGGCGGTGCCGGCGCGCTGATCACCGCACCCCGGGAGGGATAAATCCACGACGCTCGAAGGGACAGCCGGGGCCTTTTTTAGTCGCGCTTTACGGCGCGAGCCAAAGGGCCGTGAAGGGCTTCCCGTATCCCCGGGAGGGACCGTTTGATCTGCTACAACGGATAATTCGCCCGCCGACGCGTTTCACGTCACGCGAGGTGCGAGGCGGCGCGCGTGCTTTGTCGTCGCCGCATGAGCGGCCTTTTTACACCGTCCGTCGCCGGACGATTCACGTTTCGCGGTGCGCGAGCGAACGAATGCGGGAGAACGAACGCGAGAGCACACAAAGAACGGAATCGGGCGCGCGAATGGAAGAATGCGACGAAAAACGGGTGAATTTAACCCTACCGCGCGGCCGGGATTAAAACGGACCCCCTTTTCTCTCTCTCTCTCTCGCAACCCCGTCTCGTTCGCGCTCACTCGGCTGCCACTTCCGTTGAATTAACCAGTCAAAATCTGCGCATTGTGAGGATTCTAAAGTTTCTATCAGCCGTTCCTGCACGACTTTTCGACGAACGCGCGAAACCATGGCACCACCACCCTCCCTTTGCGCCGAGAATTAAAAAGTGCGCCAGCGTCTCCCCTTTCTGTGACCAATTAATCGTCAAATTAATACGTGACGCGTTTATCGGGTCTCAATTTTTTTTAATTGTTTTTTTTTTAGTTTTTTTTTATTTTATTTTATTACTCTTTATTACACATTCTGAGGCTACACACTTTCGCCGTTAAAGTATTAAAATCACGCGAATGCTTCTTAATCTGACCAAGCGGGTGGGGGGCGTTGAACGAACGTTGAATGAACAATTTGCTTCAATGAATACGAACGGCGGCAGAAACAAGTTGGTCATTCATGTTCGTTTTGCTTTTGGATGCGGCTTTAGATAAAGCACACACGTATAATACGCAATCCATATACTTCCGCCGAAATACGCAAGAAGCGTAATTCGTCCAACGTGCCTTGTTAAGCCACTTCGCCACCGCGACGAAGTTACGTCGTTTTGCGAAACGTACCTACGTACCGTATAAGCTTGCAGGACACATTCGACGATAATGAAGAGCGATCGTGGTGATGTATCAACCGCGATTACGGTCTTATATCCAACGCACGAAAACGGATGAGACAAGCTGATCCACTTATTTCGCAAGTAGGCGCGGGAATGAGTGAAATCACATGTCACGTTGTCTCTTAACATCAAATTTCTTTTCCAATTACCTTACTTAAGTTATTATATACTTGCACAGAAAAATTGAAAGTTACGATTCACGCGAGGACTTTACCTTTGTCACCCGTATACGCAAAAGTTTGATTTAGCGCGGCGAGAAAATATATTGAATAAAATTTTGATATTATTTTTACGAAATGTATAACTAATTCGTTAACAACGACGTTAAAAAATTACGTGAAAAAGCTAAACACAGAAAAAAAAAAAAAAAGAAAAAGTTTGTTTTTTTTTCAGCTTTCCCATTCTTTTAAATTTTAATTATTTTAAAAGTATTTTATTCATATTATTTTCACCAAATTATATAGATTCATTAACTAGTTTAATAAAATTTCTGCAACAATTATTAAATGTTGTTTTAAACATTATCAGTATAAAATGTCAGTTAAAATTCACTGAAAATTATTAATCACAGACATTGTGTACAAACGGTGTTTTTCACTCGGCAGTGGCGCATTCGTGCAAAGTAATAAGTCACAAATATATTGCCAAAAAAAAAAAAAAAAGAAAAACAAAATTAAAACAAATTGGAATAGCCATTTAAATGTAATTATTTTTTAATCAAAGCATTTGAACGAATCGTTTTGAAGATTTTTATGTAATATTGTAATAATGAATATTAACACCAGTCGAAACAAGTGGGTTAACTTGTTTTTTTTGCACGTGCGTTCGCCTTTGTTGTCAATAGCACGTATTATATATAGTTTCATCCAATAATTATGTGATTTGCGATAAACATGCAAATTTCTCAATAAGATCAAAAATTATTTAATACCGTAATAGACATTGCATGTAAATCGGAGCATTAGTGCTTACGTAAGAAGTGGTATAACAGGTAGTAATATTACGTAAGAAGCGTAATCGGCACGATCTATTTATCTCAATAAAGTAACGTAATTTTTATTTCCCATTCGTCGATTATTCTCGGCGGTGCATTAAACTGATATTAATATTACGGAAAAATTCGTAACGTTACGTCGCATATTGATAGTTTTAAATGGCGGGTAAACTGCGAAGTAATTTAACTTTCGCAATTAGTGAAAATTGTCACGTTATTTAATTAATTTTTTATTCCATCATTGAAATTATAATGATATTTCCTGGGATATGATGAGGCATTTCGCGCTCATGTCATTACGTAATTATACGTTATTTATATGAAAATTAATAATAAACGACTTTAATAGGACAAAAGTTCTAAATTGATTTTAAATGTAATGCAATGTCGTGAAAAGATATTAATATTGCACGATATTTCGTGTCTTGTTGGAAAATATTTTTACACGGCGTACAAGCCCGCGGAAATAACCTTTTCACAAGCGTACACTTATGCATACAAGTCGCGTACGCAGCTGCAATTTAATAATAATACTCTCCTGAAAAAGTATATAATTTTTTAGTTTTGTGGAGCAGTGCCATTAGCAAAAACGTTTTGCCACATGCCAAAGTATGTATTCTCTCTAACGTGTTCTTTTCGGAGAATTCCATTTTTCCTCTTCTCTCAATGCCTCATTCATGTTCTTTTTTTCTTCGTCTCTTTTCTCCCTTGTTTTTTTATTTATTTATTTATTTTTTTTTTATTTTTAAACGCGAAAATTTTGTGCCACGTGCATTTTTTTTTATCCCGAAGTACGCGGCGAGACGACAGAGCTCAAACGAGGAGCAAAAATCGCACGTTGGAAACTTAGAAGCTCATTTACAATAATGTGAAAAATAATCAGACGATACTGAACTGACGCATACTTGCATTACGTAAGCATTAATGAGAGGAGGCGCGAACGTGTTTCGTTCTACTATTTGCCGGCAGCCTATATCCGATTGCGATTCGCAAGGTCAGGGAAAAACGGCTTCCTCAATACCTGTCAGATAGGCGCGGGAGGGAAAAAAATAAAAGAAAAAAAAACCAAGAAAAAAAAAAAAACTCGCGTGTTTACTCACCGGTATACATGAACGCGCGCCGGTGTTATCGATTGGCGAAGATCGCCGGCCGCGACGGCCAAAGCGGTCGCCATTACCGGGATTGCGGGCGTCGCATTAGGTAAGATCCAGCCTGTACACATTCTCATTCGGATAATGCACCGCTAAGTGGATGCCCCGTGTGTGTTGCGACTCGTGGCCTATCAATCTTGATCTCAGCTTATACGTGGGGCCGTACTCGCGATACAACGCACACTATCGAAGGATCTCTCGGATCTCCCTCTTCCTCCCTCTCCCCCCTCCTCCCTCTCCCTCCGCCGTCTCCTCCGTACGTACATATATTTATGTGTAGATGTACATACCTGTCAGCCGCATGTGTGGAGGTGCACACGTGTGTAGACGCGCTCGGTAGCACGGATACACACGCGTGCCACTAATGCACACACTTGAGCTCAACGGTACACCCTTAACAGGGCAAGGTGCCGGTACGTATGGATATATATCAGCAGATATGTACATAGAACAGCCCAACAGGGTCAAGTCATACTGATGGCTCATAAGATCATGGTATATGGAATGTACGAGGTCAATGGACAACGTTTACATCCAGTTTCGCTCAATCTCGTATCACTCGTCCTTATTATGCTCATTACGATCACTTATTGTTCGGTAATTTGCAATCATCCAGACAATTTATGAAACATACATTTTATTTCTTTCTCTCTCTCTCTTTCTCTTTTTTTTTTATTATTATTTTTTTCCTTGCTGTTTTAACATTTTCACGCTTTTTCACTTTACATTTACAAAGGATTATTTTATTAAAGTTATAATTATTATAAGATACATTTTTAAAATACTGGATTTATTAGAGATAATTATTATAAAACAAGCTTCGTTCTACTTACTAAATGCTTACATCTCTCTCTTGTTTTTTTTTTATTTTTATATTCGACTCGTACAGTTTCAACGTCGTAAAAATTGGCGTTGCGGAATAATATCGATACGTATTCTCACCTTTCCTTGTACAGAAATATGAGATAGTTACTGTCGTATTGAAATATTAAATCTAATCATGCTCAAATCCGTATTTGTGTACCCGGGGCACACATGTTCGGACTAATACATCACGCGAGAGGGTATCGCCGGATAAACAGTTATATGCGCATATAGGCAAATGCACTCTCACATAATTGTAAATATACATGCGTATGACCGATACGCGCGCGTACGGACGTACCGTTCGGGAGGGAAACGCCAATAAGCGCATTCAAGGCATGTCGTTCGGCGTACACGTCCTACCAATGTTCCGTCATATACCGAGGCTGACGAGCCACCGTCAACATAGCAAAAACCAAAGATGGTCATACGAGGGGATCGCGCGGACAGTTTACGGCGAGATGGGGCCGATTTCAGGGGAACGTTGCATTTTTTATTCCCCAAGTACGGCGGGTGTTTCTGTATGAAGATAAGCTGGCCGAAAAATTTATAAGCCACTTCGTCGTTAGCACTAAAGTCTCCTCAATCTTTCACGCGAATAAAACGAACAATTTAACGTGGCGTTTTACACGCCCGCAGGAAAATGTGCTTTAGCAGTATTTATTAATAACTTTCTCGGGAATATTTATGCGGTGAGGTCGAAATAGTTAAACGACGTTAATCGTAATTGTGCGGTAGCGTAGGGAAATTAAGTTAAATAATTACTTGCGCTGAATTTTACTTTTATAAATTACGCGACGTTCGATGCGAAAGTAATATTTAATAACGCGCGATGGGAGATATTTGCCGATTTTTCAAAGGGTAGAGTTTTAAGACAGGATTAAGAAGTGCCAACGAATTCCCGTTGCAAACGTGTTTTTAATGAGAACTCAACTTGCCCGATCTAACGTACGAATCTCGTCGTATACGGTATCGCTACTAAACGATTCTCTTTACAGAGTTGGAGCTTTACGATCAAACAAGACCAATGATTTTCCCTCGCGTCGTTTTCCCTCCCTAGTGCTTTCATCAACTTGAAATGCGATTTAACGCCCATTATCGATGTTGCAGTTTTGTAACTTTGCGCGAAAACACATGGAATAAATAATAAAATACAAAACAGTTCTTTGATCTAAAAGTTTAATAGAAAAAAAAAAATTGTGCTAATTGGATTTTAAATGGGTTTTAAGTACGCAAATAATTATAATTGTAAATACTTAGAAGCGTATATGAACACTAAATGTTTCGGAAACTTCATTCAGTTACCTGAGAAAACGCGGAATTAAATTTAACAGTAGTATACCGTACAACAAAGTATATACTATACATATATCGTTATTAACAAACATTTATTAAATTGTTAAAGGCAGTTATATTTAATTTTTATCTCTCTCTCTTTTTTTATACTAACTTAGTCACAAAAGTATTTAATTTTTCTTTGTCACTTTTGTTATCTTACTATCTACGCTAAAATTAAAAGTATGCAAACTATTGCATATATATATACACATACATATTTTCTGCATATGAAAATATAACGATGCTAATTAAGTTAGGCATTGATACAAATCTCAAGCAAAATCATTAAAATGTCCTTTCTTATTCAAACTTTTTAAATAATTTATTATTTCTAATTTTATATTCAAAATATATTTTTCGTCACCTGGTTTTCTACGTTAATATTCTACATTAATGCACGCTGATAGGCAGATATGGCGCCGGCAGCTAGCGAACGTGACTTTAACCTCGTGCACGTTGAGTTTCACATGTACCCCCATGTATGTACCGCGCCGGCCGGATTGCCGATGACTGATTTCTCCCCGTTCTCTCATCCCCTGCCTCTGCCGCCTAGGGTTACGTACGAAAACGCCATATCTACTTTTCGATACGCACTTGCATATGCATCGTATCACAATTAGTTAATTCGTCCGTCTAATTGTAAATGCGTACACATAAATTATAACAATTGCGCGCGTTTTAAAAATGAACACCGGACTATAAGTTACAATTTAAACAGGAACGAAAATATCTTTTTTTAATCTTTTTTTTAATTGTTCTCGAGCGTTGATATCAATGAAATTGAGCCAAGACTTATTTCGCGTGTTAGATATGCGCTGTAAAAAGTGGACTTAACGATCTTTGGATTGTTTATAATGCCACGCCTGTTTGCGTTTTTATTCAACTTGTCTAGACATCCCGTCACTCTTTATCTCGCAATTCCAATTGTATCTCTTCCAGTGTTTTGCCTTCGGTCTCGGGTACAAATAAGTAAATTAATACCCATATAAGAAACGTTATCGCGGTGAACGTCCATAATGGTGCAAACGTGCCATATAACTCTTGCGTGACCTACAAACAATACAAATGGTGCCTGCTGTTATATTATGTCACATAATATTAATAATAGAAGAACGAAAAAAAATAGAGTCGCGTAAGGTTGAAAAAATTATTTCCCATTATATTTTAACCGTATAACGCGCCATTTAATTTATTAGAGGAATGCAATATATACGCGTTTGTAATAAGAAAGCTTTTAAATAATCGATACGGCTATTTAATATTAAAATTGCAAATCTAATATTCCGTATAAAATAAGAAATATTCCGTATCTTTCCAGATCTTTTTAATAGGCAATAAGATACCGATCGCTTATTAAAATGATGTAATTTGCATATTTATAGAGGTCGTAACGTAATATTTTATAACATTATTAAAAGCAAAGAGATCCTCCTTTTCGGCCGTCAGGACTACTAACCGATGTTATATCGTACAGTGCTGTATAATACTATTACGAAGCAAAGAATCCTTTTTGGTTAAACCTCTTAACTGATCGTTGCTGCCGATAACCCGCTTACCGCGCTCCCGTTCGCGAAAACAAAATTGATTCTTACACAGACGTCAACGTACCTGATAAAACTTGACAATGGCCGATGTGCTTATAGCGTAATAGAGAGCATTGAGCATCGCGGCGGGTACTTTGACCTCGACGCCGAAGATCTCCCCGATATACGCCAGCGGTATCGGATTAAGGCCGAGTCCAAAGCCGAGAACGTAAATCACGACGAAAACCGTAGGCACCCACTTGAAGTGGGAGACGTCGTAGCCGCTAGACTGTAGCTCGAAGAAAATAGATATCGTCGTAAGCGATACCACGCAAATCGGCGCGGCGATCAGCAGCAGTAGCCTCTTACCCGCGAATCGCACCACCGACACGCAGGTGATGCCGGCGAGTACGATGGCGACGCCCGTCATAATTATGCTGGCATTGATCGAGATCTCGAAGCCGGCCTCGTCGAATATGTACGACTGGTAGGCGAGCACCGGCGACGCGCCGGTCAATGTCAGCCCGCTCAATAATATCAGGGCGATACGGAATGCCCTTCTGTTCTGCGCCTTAGTAAAGCACTCCTTGAACATCTCTCTGAGAGTCATTTTGCCGCACTTGTCCTCGGTTTCCACGATTCTTTTGATCTCCTCGAGCTCTGCCTCGACGTTCTCTTTACCCAGTGCCCACTGTAGAGTTTTCTCCGCGGGTCCGAGTCTATTCTTCCGCGTGAGGAACACCGAGCTTTCGGGCAGCCACATGAAAGTCAGTAGAAAAAACACCGGCGCGCACACGCTTATCATCGCCATTGTAAATCGACTGATCCAAAGACCGATCGCGTAGATGAGCAGCATCCCGATGTTGAGTAGAACGGCCATTAAAGTACCTAAAGGTCTTGCCTTGTTCAATGATGCTTTTATGAATTATTAACTAATCGCGAGCAAAACCGTTTAAATGCGATGCATCGACATACGCGCCACTTAATCTGTAGCTGTAATTGTAATCACGTATATTAAACGTAAAATATGTAAATTATATAAAAATAATTAATATTTCTTTTCAAAACGCGAAATAATGTCGACGTATTTAAAGTTAACGAATAAATATCTAACGTTTACGTAGAAAACAATGAATATTAATATTAAAAAAATTAATATTAAAGTCAGGATAAAAATTTAATTAAGCGCCGGGTATTCGATGACGCATTTAAAACAGCTGATACCACACCTAAGGGACCTCTGGTCCGCTTGCTGCTGATTTCGCCGAGATACATCGGCATTACGGCGTACGTTATGCCACATCCGATGCCGGCTAGTATCCGTCCAACGTATATGAACGGCACAGACGTAGATAGTCCGATGAAAATCCACGAGAGAATCTTCGGTGCCGTAGTGACTAGTAGGGTTCCCTTACGTCCGATATTGTCCATCAGTATGAAAGGCACTAGCGAACCAATGCCAACTCCCACATACATGAGGTTTACGATCCAAGCAATCTCGTCGGATGTCACTTTTAAAGGGTCCTCGCCGTTGAACTTTGGTATAGTCGGCGTGCTCCATCCTTCATGGAGGCCGCAATCGATGATTAAAATGCTGCCTAGGAAGCGATTACACCGTAAGAGTTTTCCCCCGGATATCATTCATAACGGATTAAGTTTCAAATATCGGCGCCGTTCCCTCTGAATACTTACATACGAAGCCAATCAATATTTGCCGCAATATGCCGCGGTCCATTATGCTCAATTACGTGAACGATTAAAATTTATTTCGTCCAGCCTGCGCGTATTTTCCTTGAGGTCGAAAACGCTGAAACGTCGCGGAAGGTTTTACGCGTGTTTCGAAAAATACGAAATTCCATCTTTGGTTATCGTCGCGATCGCGAAAGCGGCGCGGACGCGCGCGGGTTAGGTTCATCTTTCTAATCTGGCTACACGGCCGACCTCCGAGCCAAACGGAGATAACGGAGATAAAGCCAACGAGGGCACTAACTAGATTCCGCGCCACATATCTCTCGAGTAAGGGTGCGATACGGTCACACGTGTAAACTGGCTACGTCTGCACGCATGACCGCTGCCCGCCGCGGTCGGAGAGCACTTGCTCTTGCTTTGTGGTACGCGACGCGATGCCTCCCAAAGCGACAGTTTATGGGCCACCATACAATACGCCTATTAAGTGACGGGGGAGGGTCGAACCAAGCGCGATCCTTAACATGAATTTATTGCCTTGAAAATCATACACACTTTGACTCGGCGCGAATAAAGTGACACAAGCTTTGAAAATTTCAGTCGCAAATAGTTACTAACAAAGCGTCCCGAACTGTAGTTTTGTGTACGCCTGTTATACTTAATTACTGAACTTATCACCTGTAATTTTCTCAATTGTTGCTTTACTACTGTCGTTTTCTAAATAACTGTGTTGTATATTTATCTACTTTTTTTTTTTTTATTTTTTTATATAAAAACATTTTTTATATATTTTTTTCTTTTTTCTTTTAATTATGTGATTATTAGATTTTAAAACAAAAATCTTTAAACAATTGTAATTGACATACGACAGAACATTCACTTTTAAATTTTTACTTAATACATTTTATATAATTTATCAATGCCTGATTATTCAGAAATAATTATATAGGAAGACAGCGATTAAAGCAATTTAAAAAATGACAGGCGATAGGTACAATGTAAATGAACAGGTATATGTAAAACTACAATTGCAGATTTTGCAATAACGTTTACAATTAAACTTACGACTGTGTACCGTTTTATTCGTGCCTTGCACTACCATTTTCGACAGTACGTATCAGAAAATATTTTTACGCTCTTAAAATAGAACCGGCAACTCCAACAGTACTCATTATAACAATTAAAATTGCATTGCATTGTTTTTCGCGTGCAAAAAACATTGTATTCCATGAAACAGTTTGTCCTTCTACGTTTCATAACGACTAGAAAACGCTAACACGTTGACAATGTTCACCGCGCAACTGCATAACGATAATTAAAAAGATTTATTGCTCTAATAATACACGGATCGCGACTGCGGCGATAGCGCGTGATATTCGGTTCTCGTAAAAGCGGACTATGGGAAAAAGGCTTTAGTTATTCGAGCCGGCGTACGAAGAACCGTGCGAAAAGAGCATTTAACTTGACCAAATGATCAAGTGATATTTAGAATCACTTCTGAGAATCTCTAGTCTGGTTCTGGTACCTGATTTTCTCCGAAACCTTCATAAAACCGGTCAAATTCTCAAAACCAGTTAGTTTACGTCCTTTTGTTTTGCTCAAACTGGTTGCCGAAACGATCAGAACGCACCAGAGTCGTTGCATCGGCGGTTTTATGCCGCGACGTTTCCCATCGTCCGGCCACTTATCATCAACGAGGTGCAAGAAGGAAAGGCCCACGCTTACTACCCCAAGGTCGCCACGTTCGCGGAGGTGCACGATATCTCATCTCGGCTGTATAGTCGATGAACGGTTAATCGTAGCCTCCTAGGACGAGCGGTCCCATCGGTTTGCGATAAATTATAATTATTTTCGCTGAATACGTTTTGTTTTTCATTAACGTAAGGCAATAATTGATTTATTAAACAGAATGCTTGAAATTATAAATTATAAATAAGGGTGTTATTATTTTCAGAAACTAAAATCACGCGTACATTAATTTTTTTTTTTTTTTAATTTAATTTTATATTTAAATTAATTAATTAATTAAAGTGTTAATTTTTATTCCGAAGGCAATGAAAATAATTATAATATTAAAAATTGAAAAACAACAAATGACCCTTTATACTCTCGTTAGGGAAAAATATTTTTAAAAATATAGATAAAACAATTAGTCGAATTCTATTGGAAAAGTAGTTATTAATATATGATCATTTTTTAATTAATTTAAAGCAATCGATATTATCTATTGTGTTAATTAAGCTGTTGCTATATCGTTATGTTTTATTAGTCTCGTAGCGAATATAATAAATCATTACGCTTATGCGGTTGCGCGCTTTCGTTAACGCGAAGCTCAAACGAACGACGACCCTATTAATTGACAGATATACATAAGAGTCATTATGCAAACACGCATATTTTATCTCAATCACGTCGTTACACCTGATTTAACAATGACACGCCATTATCACTGCGAGGATTTAATTCGCCTTGATCAGCGAGCTATTACTTAATCACGGAAGATAGTTGACGTAATTGGAAATTACTCGATCATGCCATTCGATGGATATTAAACGGAGAGTGGCATCCGAATCATAATTTTTGCTCACGATTCAAACAAAGAACCTCGAGATCACAGTAATATTAATTACGTGTTGTTTACTTCCGTAAACATTCTAAATCTTTGATGCTAATTCTTAACACCATATTTAGAGATAATCCGCGAGGAAAATTTTTTTAATCCTAGTTGTCTGGCGGTTAATACTTATTACAATTTTTTTTTTTTTAATAGCCGCATTTGAACTGCGCATACATGCATACGAATAATGCATAAATAATTAAATCGTATCTTATCACGTTTCAAAGATGGAATTTCGAAGTGAAAATTTTTTCGTGAGGAAAAGTGAATTAATCGGAGAAATTTTTTTATTGTTGCTTCTTTTCTTTTCTTTTCTTTTTTTTTAATAACAAATTACTTCTGCTTTGTACCTATTTTTAATTATCTCACAATAGCACTAACAACGGGAAGTTTCAAAGTTCCTTCCGTTTTTATTTTTTTAAATTATGAATTTCGAGCGATATATTTCACGGACTGGATTTCGTTTCGGATTAATCCTCTAATTTCCTCGAAATGCACGGAGCACCCAGCGAAAGTGTGCTCGCCGAAATAATTATATCGAGAGTTCACTTTGATAAAGCACCTGTCACTACCACGATAGTCGAGAACGAGACGCCGAGATCTCGACGCGCGTCGACGACAACGACGTCGTTGTCATTCTGAAAGACGCCGGAAAGGAAACTGAGCCTGACTCTGATACGCAGGCACGTCAGCGCGATTTTAATCGAATCCCCCTCCCCCTCCCGCACGACAATGTGGGCCGTAACCGCTAATTACTTTCCCGTGTTATTTCTCGCGCGCGCAAGGCTTTTTCTGTATAGTTTTTCATATCGCACTTCCGTTCTATCGGTTAGCCGCCTTGCGCCGGGCGTTGCGGAGCACGTATGCTCACGTATCGCGGGCTTTCGAAAATTGCTCCGGCCCCGACGGTCCGTGATTTTTTTTTTCTTTTCCCCCCTCTTACTACTTCGGCGGACGACGATTTAGCCGCCAAACGGCAGGAATGCCTGGCAAAACTGATACCGCTCGCTATTAATTCGTTATTATTGACTCTGCCGGGTTTAACTTTAGGATAAACGCAATAACACGCGCGTTTCCTCTCCCACATGTAAACATTTGTTAATTGAAAGCGAGAACGCAATCTATAAACGTTTATCCTATGGCTGTGTCATGTTTATTCAATACCTTATCTGAGTGAATACCAAGCGAGAAATGCAAATTGCATATTTTTATTCCAGTCATTATGTCACCGTCGGCGATTTTCGCTGTTTAATCGAGGAAATCTTAAGAAGGATAAACGTGAATGGAATTACGAAATTATTTCTTGAAAGTACAAAAAAAAAAATATAAAAATTATTCACATTGGGTTTCAACCTCGGGAGACAAAAAAGAAGGAAAAGAAAAGAAAAGAAAAAATTTAAAATAAAAAAAAAACGCGAAGCCTTGTTCGGGAAAAAGTCATTTCCATCCTTGAGCAACGTCATGCCAGGTTGCGGGTTAATTTTACGTTTAATGTGGATAACATTGAAGTGCCGGGAATTTTTCTAACATATATATTATCGAGCGCCCGTAAGTTTTCTGCGTCTGAAATTCCAGAAATAATTCGTGGATGCCGTCTCTAAATGTCAGCGGTATTAACTTTCGCCGGGACACCGACGGTTTGACGTAGCCGAGTTTTAAAGGCATTAAGTAGAAGCCTAGCGTAAACATTTAATATCGCCGGCAAGTAAATCTCGCGGAGCCGCAATTTTACCGAACTTTCTCTGGATCGCTCGCGCAATCGGTTCTAGTTGAATGCGAACGGCCGACCTGGCCGATTCATTTTACTGGCGCAACGGCGCAATTGAGGAAACATCTGACGTGTCTTAACTTCGAAGTTACATCAGTGATGCTCCGACGCGAGCAACATCGCGTGTCAGATTGATTTAAGGGCGTCATTGTCGTTATGCCACGTGATTCCCGGCCGCGTATACGCTGAGAATACTGAGAAACTGCGCGCAGTTTTTCAAAGCACGTGGCATTCTTGTGTTCATCTCGACTTGATAATTTACCTCTTCTTGTCGCAATCTGCATGGTCTTCGCATATTAATATTCCTGCGCGTTTCAATCGCCTGACGTGTCAATTACGCGACGTGACGTGTCTTTAAATATTAAAAAGCGGTTTTATTATTTAAAACACCTTTTTATCACTAAGGTCAAGATCTATGAAAGTTAATTGGCTAATTTGTTCAAGGAATACGCGTTACAATAGAGACGCATATTACTTAGTCAATGAATATTTAAATATTTCCTACGCATCTGCGGCGTTTAGATTTTTAATCGCGATCATATCTAATAACCGTTTATTATAAATTTTATTTGCAGTAGTTTAATTTTTAAACATATTAAAAATAATATAAATTATCTTTTCAAATTTTTATCTCTCGTTTTGTTACGCGGTTATAATTTGCGAGAACCATGCGGTGTACATTAGATGAGTCGATATTTAAGTAATTCTTTTTTTTTTTTAATTACGCATTTTATAATTCACATGATACTTTTTTTGCAAATTATATCGCGTTATTAACTCAGATACGCAAAGTATTATCCGCGAGGTATCAACCTGAGAAAGATCGGGATAAGTGAGATAAAGAAAAGGAGAGAAAAAAATTTGATAAAAAAGTAAAAAAAGAAGGGAGAAACTAGTTATGAAATCCAGATGATTCTCCGAATACTCGTCATCTTGCTCCTTTCCTCGTACCTGCTTTAATCGGGAAACGGCATGGTTAAACTACGTCAGATAGCGACAACTGGAACGGGCGGGATGAGATGAGGGCGGGAGGTGGGAAGGAAAGAGGTCGTTCAGCGCGCGGAGACAGCACGATAGTCCCTAAAGTATATTTGCATTTGCATTCGGTAATTAAACTCCCTCCGTTTCCGCGATACTAGACTACCTCAAGCTCGTTCTTATCGGAGTTTGTCGAAGAAGAGCAATTGGTCGGCTCGAGGAATTCCAAATGGCTTTCTCGTGCCCGAGGCACGTGACCAAGTTATAACGGGCCGGAAGTCAGGCGAGATACAAAACTGTCTAGCAATCCGCGGTGATTAATCGTTTCGTTCAGTCAAAGTTACTTCCACGTTCCATTAATTAAGTAATTAAACCGCTGTCGCTTCGCCTCCAGCATCAAGATTGACGTGAGATTTCGTACGAAACAGATCGGGGAAGAGATTCTTGTTACAATTTGCGCTAGTTACCGCTCCGCTGCCGTTTCGAGTTACGTGAGCAAAGCGCATTCGGGAAATCCGAGCTGATCACGGCGATGCCGACAATTTTCGTCAGGCTCTTAGAATCGAATGTGCTCTGCGCCGAAGTATTATAGCATGACAAATAGTAGCATCGCGGAACGGCGTTTCTTTAAAACGGCGAACTTGCCGAGCCAACGATTCAAATGGTACCGACCGACGTACTTCGAATTAATAGCAATTGTATTTTGCTGGAATGTTACGTATATAAATTAAACAAAAAGGAAAAGATGAAAAAGTAAAAGAGACAAAAATTTTATTCGCAACCACGTGCAATTTGTCTTTCGCGTGACCGTAATACGTTTCGCTACTTTTGTCTCGAACGCGTGCGTCGGTGTAGGTTTAATATTTTTTTCCCACGCGATTACTGATATATAAATATCGTTACGTAAAGATTAAAAGGAATTAAGTGATCATTATTGCAGCTGCATAAAAATTGTAAAACAATAGTATCCGTAAGTTTGTTTCAAGTGCCTACACTTTTTTTTATTTCGCGTTTTAAACTGCGAGCAGCAGATATTAAAGTACGAATAATTACAATTCCTCGAGTCAGCCGAGAACCATTTTATTTTAAGAAAAGAAACTGTGGAGGAAGTAAGCAATATATATAAGTAAAGTTAATTAGACGTAACATATTCATGATGTAATTCACTTTCAAGTAGAAATATGCCGCGAGAAGGCATGGACCGTGACCATATTTCATAATATGCATTATTCCGCTTACATGATTTCAGTCCAAAACTTTAATTCGCGTATCGTCTCGGAGTTTATTTTAGACCCGCTGGAACTTCTATCGAAATTTTGGAAAAATAGTCTCACGTATAATTTCATGTATCGTGCCATACAACAAATATTTGCGAACAATCAAAATGCATGCATGTATAAAATACAACATTAAAATATACACGTGGCAAACATACACATGTCTAAACATGCATATCAAACAGAATTTAGAATTTTATTTTGAAATTTAAAAGTGAATCGCGGTAACCGCAGACTTAACGAAAGCAATAATTCTTTTCCTTTCTCTACGGAATTAATTGGCCGGGAACTCTGATTGTATCGCGCTTCCAGCATTTGCCTTACAAGCTCATATACATACATATATATATATATCTTCACGTAGATATACAAAAGATACGCTATACCGGGCCGAATACGTAAGGTTTTTATTCCGCACAGAAGTCGGGGAATCCACTCGATATCCCCCACGTCTACGATATCGGCAAAGTTGGCCACAAGAGACCGAGCCTACTTGGCAGATATAATAAAAAGAGAAATATCGCCGGGGCGGAGGCGAGAAAAGGCGGCGGGCTGCACCGAGAGCGGTATGCGCCGCAGCCCGCGGCTACGCGCTGTAAAATGAGAAATGCATGAGAGAGAGAGAGCCACAGGGTAAAGGACTTACCATCGTGGGAGTCATAGAGGTAGATGATTTTCTTCCAACCGTAGTATCGCACGGTATCGATGATAGCGCGATGGTAATCCGGTCGCATACTTATGGCGAAGTCCAGAAGACCCGAGGACGGCGTCAGGACCTGGAGGTGCACAATAATCCAATTGCAATTTTTTGGCGTTCTACGATCGCGCCGCTTGAAATTTTCATTCGGGGGAAGTCGTACGTCGTGTATTTAACGCGCGGCAGAAATTAATTCTACTTAGCAGGGAAAGGAAGCTCTGTCGAAACTTTAATCTGAGTCGGTGCAATCGAGCTCCCACCGCTCGCGAATTCTCTTTGAAACTTAATTCCTCGCGAATGTGCAACTGGTGCATGCATCGTAGTGATTTACTACCGAAATATATGCTTTTTGATACTAATTCCAGTTGTCGAGTTCCTGACTCGGCTTTTTCACGTTAAACATTTACGCGCTTTAGGTATGCATTACGAGATTTTCGAAGGTAGTTTCAATTTTGCGAAATGTAGCTATTTAGAGGCCCTCCTCCTCCCCCTCCCGCTCTCTTATATCTCTTGAAAATTAAATTATCTCTTTATTGATTCCTGAGATGTTGAGAGGAAATAAGCGTATTGCGTTTTAAAAATTAATCATCGTCTAGTACGAGCGATCATATTCACGTATTGAATTTCAAATGGTATCGATAACGTCTCGTTTTTCTTGCGAGCGAGATACCGAAGCAAACACAGGACGAGTAAGGATCTCATGGAAATTGAAAAAGGATTTTCTCTATATAAATGGTCGTTCCTGGCAAACCGTAATTGGTCCCCCCCCTCTCTTTTTTTTCTCCCGAAAAAAAAAAAAAATAAAAAAAAGGCTAGAAAGCCGAGGCGTCGAATCAGCATTACCGCGCGATTACCATTTAAACGACATCGGCGTTCGTTACGCGTATATACGTATATACTTATACCGCGCGGAAATATATCGCGGGAAAAATACGCACAGAACGGCCGAAATGCTCACGAGCCCCGGACCTATAGAGCATAGTGCGATATCAGTTTACAGCGGCGCGATAAATGCAAGCCCTCCCCCCGCCGTCCCCGCAATTCGAGCCGGCGAATAAATTTTCGGTGAGCCAATTCATTTCGAAATTCAAATTGTAATACGTATACCGTATGTATCGCATACATATTTACGTATTTGTATGGATGATTGTATCGGCTAAATCCATCATCATGCATCTCGTAGCGCTGCTAATTATCAGCTGAATCGCGAAACGAAACTATTGATTCTGTACACGACAATTACTGTCAAATGTGCATGCCGTATAGCGTATTTTCCATTTTTTTATATATATATATTTTTTTCCTATGAATTGATAAGTAGGATGGAAAATTTATGCATCGGCTACAAGCTGTTCCGCGGACGCGTAGACTTAAGCGCCAATCACTCCAGCTTTTTACTCCTCGGTGTAATTTAAATTTGACAAGATTTCAAATTCAAATGGAAATTATTACGTAACGTGACTTTATTAAAACCATTTGCGTTACATATTACAAGCGTGCATCAAATGCATGAAATATATAATTTCGTGTATAATTCTTTTTGTGGGAGAAACCGGTTTGCAATAATTCTTTCGAATTTCCTTCTACGTTTTGTCATCGAGATCGTGGATATGCCGAGTGTAAAATATAAATTTTAAAAGGAAAAACAGCCGCGTAGGGAACTGGTTTTGTGAATAAAAATTATATTTAAGTAAGAATATTTTTATGTATTTTGTTTTGAAGGAAAGAAATTAGTGACGATTAATTACACAATTACGTTCCGATCGAGACATAATGCAAATCTCACGAGTTCTTCGAATCGATGATTTCATAACTTGGTTAGTAAAAACCAGATCGATGATGCGTGTTACAAAGTATATATTTGACGAGAGATAAAACAAGTATCGTTTAGATATACATAAATTCTGATATAAGAAGTTAATTAAAAAAACGTTGCAAGAAAACTTTTAAATTAAAAGTATATGACGGTAAAGATGAGCTGTCGTCGGTATTAATACATCTGATTATAAATTAAAAAAAAAAAAGAAAAAAAACGCAGCTTACCTTCTCAGGAAACCAAGGTGTCACGAATGGCATTTGAAATGTATTGCTGTATGAATGCAGTGTATCGAACGAATCTGGACTTACGGCACCCAACATCGAAAACACGCCTCTGCTAAATTGGCTGCAGACTGAAAATTATAAAAATAACAATTATTAATCACTGTTACGTCGGAAAAAAAAAGAACAAAGATAAATAATTAAAACTACTTCTCAAAAATGGTCTTTTAGAAACGCAGAAAAATACTCGACGCTGTAAAGTCTTGAATACATTTATGTTTAAAGAATTGCACTTAAGTTAATGACACCTAATTTAACATTCGATTGGAAAAATGTTGTATCGCGTGCGAGCAAGTATTTACGCGCCGCTGTTTATTTACGGTTCGCCATTATTTAACATCAGCAAATACAACTATACGCTTTATGAAGATCGAGCGACTATCATGTAATGGGTAATATCGTTGACCATTATGCGTGGTCTTCCACAAAGCACAATAATACCGCAAAAGTGTCAGCTTGCGGGACATACTGAACGCCTGCTGGATAGATCCGTTTTTATTAGCACGGAAGAGACAAAAAGGATTACCTATAAAAACAGCGTATGTGCCGGCCGAGCTACATACAGATCTAAATTTGATTACCACGTTAACAAAGTCGCTTTTAATAACGCGAGATAAACGATTGAGTAGGGAAAATGGCAATGAACGAAAACGTATAATATATTTCTCGGTTGACTTACATTAATATTGATAATCGAAAATATTAATTATTTTTACTTTCCTATCAATCATTCATATTACTCGTTATAAAATTGTAACGAGCTTCACTTCATTTTGGATACCGCGACATCTTGACGTGTTAAAATTGACGTTGCTTAGTAAATCACTGGCGGTCGTTCAGTAAATCCCGAAAAATATTTTTTTATTTACCCGATATTCAATGCCGAGTTAATATTGAAATTTTATTGAAATTCATCTGAAAATAGCGATACATAAAAAAATAACGGGCAGTACATTAATGCTAATAAAACAAGTAAAAAGTAAACTAAATTGACGCCTCGTGTATGTAGGCGTGGTGATTATACGATATTCTACTGATTTATTAATATGTTAATTTACTTAATGATGATGTATATGTGTATATATACATATATTATAATATTTAACCGCTATGATTAGCACGTTTGAGATAAATATTGATCGATGATCGACAAGCGCGGCAAAACATATAGAAGAACGCGCGCGCTCTCGGAATATGTCAACGGAAAAAAAAAAAAAAAAAAAAGGAAAGAAAAAAAAAAAGAAAAAAAGAAGTGAGATATGATATCGGTTCCACCGATTGCGAAGGTGAGGGAATCTCCAAACGGTTGGAAGCGATCCAAAAGGAAGGTATGCGGCGGATAAAAGAGTTCTGCTCGAAGAAAAAGAAACTGGGTGGAGCTGTGGAAGCTGCAACCCCTACAAGTTAATCGCTAAAGAAGAAACTGACAAGACTCGTTGGCCGGGGATTTTTGCAACGTTCGTCTAAATGACTAAGAAACGTCGGTATTTTCGATGCTTAATGCGAATAACATTGCGGTCTTGCGCTTGCAACAAGCCATTGTAACTCGATAAATGTGGTCGGCCACTTTTTACGTCATTTGACTTACGTTTCCCTCTTCCTTTATTACAAATTTATCGCAAATACTGTTTAAGTAATATAATTCAATTCAATATTAAATACTGAAATGCGTTTTCCGTCAATTGTGGGATTAAAATTTAAATTAAAATTCTTCATTTTTAAAGACAGAGACAGAGCACCAATTTAATTAATAATTTTTAAAAAGAAAATACATTGAAATTTTTATTTCGTAAGCGTAACGACTTGACAAACAGGAGAGAGGGGGGGGGAGGGTGATAAAGAAGGTAGGCTTCGAGGCACCGTCGAATATTTTGTACAGCGAATTACGCTTTATGGTTTCCCTTTCCGATTAGAGAAGGGAAACAGTTTTTGAGCCCCATTGAGTCTACAAAGAAAATTGTGCGTACCCAGAGGCGGTGCGGCTTATTAACCATTTCGTTGTTATCATTACAGTACTCGTGTATAATTTCAAGTTACGCGCAGCCTACTTTATTTTAATTATTCTTTTATGCTCGCCCTCGCGCCCGGTATTCGTCCAGGGTCGAGGATGAAAAAGAAAGAAATAGAGAAAAGGTAGAGATGCGGGGAGGAGGAGGGAGGGAGAGCGGGGAGGATGTAGCTTTTATTTTCGTTGTTCCGCGGCTACCACGTGTACGTGCAGTAGAGCAGAATTCAGAGATCCGGCGGCACGGTGGCCAGCATTTATTGTGGCCACCCTCGAGGGTGCATTTATATTCATAAGCATAATGGGGCATCGTGATATATGCGCCCGCGCCTTGGTTAAGAATGTCCCTTCGCTCTTTCGTCATTATTAATTCCGCGTACAGTCGCGGCAACGCGCCCGCCAACGTTTCCCCCTCCCCCCCGTTTCCCGCGGACCGTAAAAATACGCGCGTCTTTTATTATTTGACTAAACGCACGGCGAAGCTTCGCTCTAATCGTAAGTTGTAACTGACGGATGTTATCTCGAGGAACATCCGCGAACAGTATTTCCCTCAAGGACTTGTGCACCTGTGCACTTCGTACTTCGCAGTGTACTGTGTGCGCCACGTCTCTGCCATACCTCCCATCCGGTTGTATGAGTTGCACTACAGTTTTACGCGTTTACTGCACGTCTTTTATGAAAGTATTCGGTACGTTTCATAAATTTTGCATCGATTTTAGGAATTACAATATTTAGGTAATTTGAAGACAACTTCGGTATCATAAGAATTTAATTAAACGATCTTCTTCTTTATATTTCGATTTTTGTTATCTTTTTTATTTTTGGTTTGAGGTAAGACGATTGAAAATGGCATGTATTTTGATAATTACAAAAACATACATCTGTGCCAATAATTAATTACAGTTTATGTTTAATGCAAAATGCAAAATTAGGTTAAATAAATATTATAATTTTATGTATATATATGTATATATCGTTTACGAAAGTGTTTAATAGCAGATAGGGAAGTGAGAACAAATATAAAATAATTTTTATAGCTCACAATATATATAGTTTATGAATCCAGAAGAGTGCACGTAAAAATATATTAACTAAATTAATAAGTTCCTGAACTTTTTGTTCTTTAAAATTTCGAAATTTTGAAACACTTGATCAATTTCATGAGCGACTGCGCAATATGTTAAGCAAAGCATATACGTATAGCAGTTCTTGTCCCTGTAAAATATTTTTTTTTTCCCAGCATACATAATTTTCACTACTAGTTAACGAAATAGCCATAAGATAACTCGTTAAATTTTAATTAGTTTTCTAGTTGCCGCGTGGTATAAACTTAAGTAAAAAAATTACTCATTAATTGAATGCTAATTGAAAGTAACATATGGTCGTTTTTAATAATAAATTCAAAGTGGGCATTACTTATCTTAAGTACAGCAGCTAATTAAAACTAATAAATAAAAATGGTAATATTATATTAACGACAAGAAAAAAAAATTCTTTTACTTTCTACGTTTGCGAGTTTAAATAATATTAATATTCTCATGTCGCGATTCAAGAATTTTTATACCATATTTCTTAATATTTTATTCTAAATCTCACAAAAAAAAATTGGTGTGACGTTTTAATTAGCTGTTATTTATTACGTCGGCTATCAAGACAACAATTTTGAGGTTTGATTTAATTTTAATATTTAATTAATATGTCCAGGCAAAGACGGTCTTCGCAATTTTCAAGATCGCGTACGACTTGATGAAAGTACCGTCATTGTCTGGACATACTAATTAAATATTACAGTTAAATTGAACGAGAGCGACGAATAGATAGGCGCGGGGGGAGGTGGGGTGAGGCGGGGGGGACTGGGTGAGAGCGAGCGCGAGCCTACGTGCCGCGCGCTAGGTATATTCCCCCACCACTCCCACTCTCGCTTTGTCCTTCTCCAGCGGTCGCGCACAGTACACGTACCTACTCACTACGCACTGTACAGCAGCCACGTGTGTCCGTGCCGAAAGTAATTCGCATTCGCGCTCGACGAATTCCTTCCGGCATGAGAACTATCTTCTCTTCCCCATCCACATTAAGAGAAGAGCACGTGTGATTACGCTCCTTTCCTTAAAGTAAGCTACATTCTCACTTATGCGCTCATCTCTCTGAGGTGATTTACCGGTGTATATACCGTTTAGAAGCACGTGCATTCTTCTTTAATGGTTAAATAGCATCTCTACAATTAAATGTAATTTCTTTTTGTTACAGATCGACGCGGATGCATCCACCGTCGTCTACAAAAGTGTCGTTATCGCCGATTAAAAAATTATACGAACCGCGGTCGGTTCGTCGGTCGTTTCGCGAATTTCGTACAGTATTCGGGCGTATTTTTCTTTGTCGTGGCTTTATTTTAAACGGGAGTGCCGAACAGAAACGCGCGTACGTAATAAATAATTGTAAAATCACGGTCGGGGTGTTCGCGAGTGACTTGTGCGCGGAAGGATGGCTCGTCACGACGTCGCAACTGAGAGGAGGAGCAGGCTCAGGATAGGCATCCTGCATCGGCGGAGCAACTCTTAGGTGAATATACATTTTATAAAATAAAATATAAAATAAAAACCTTTACCCTTTTTTTTTTAATTAATTTTATGAACCATATTACACGTCTACAATAATATATTTTATTTTATGTTACAGCCACCGGCAGAAATCTCCAACTCCGCTGAAGCTCAGCATCGGTGAGTCGTACAATTTCTTTTTTCTTTCGTAGTTAGAAATCAGGACGTTTCGAAAAATAGTGCTCGCGTAGCGCGCTCATAGTTTCTTCTAGTGCGGAATCAATATTGCAATTCCGAAACGCTTGCTTGCGCCTATCTTATTTGTTTCGATATGTCGTAGAAGTTTCAAACCGATACGCAAAGCGGTGTACGGTACACAATAAGCATACCAAAGTTGCGTAAACTGAAATTTCTCTTTCGCGCCTGCTCTCGTGTAGTTTCTCGCTTTATTATAACAATTTTATGCATGACCTACCAAAAATCCTGTTAAATGCGACTTTATACGGCTACATGTGACGGGACACGTGACAATGTACTTTCCAC
This sequence comes from Cardiocondyla obscurior, assembly GCF_019399895.1. NCBI lineage: Eukaryota > Metazoa > Arthropoda > Insecta > Hymenoptera > Formicidae > Cardiocondyla > Cardiocondyla obscurior. The sequence continues at coordinate 6,072,332 of NC_091873.1, read as the reverse complement.
TGGACGGCGATGTACTAAAGTATATTCTAGGCTACGTCACAGTATAAATGACGTTTATAGGTCGTCGCGTAATTACGGCTTAACAATGATTTGTTGGGACACTTGAGAACAAGCGGCATTAATTTTATGCAAAATTATCTTTGCTCTTTGGAGGAATGTACCTTTCTTTTCTTCAAGAATCATAAGTTCTCTCAGCTTTATATAGCCGACGTTACAGAAAAGGATATGAATGGTCCGTGAATACATTAATTAAGAGGTTACTAGCGAAGTGGAAAGTAATAGAAAATTTCAGTGAGAGAATAGATGTTTTCGGTTCCACTTCGTTTAATAACGCATAAAAGACCCAGGATGGCTGAAGGAATTTCGCTCGCGAGACCGCGCGAGGGGGGAGTTGATGTCGCCAAACGGGGCCACCTAGCATTTTAATTACATGATTATGCTACGAAAGCGCCGTTTACTTTAACTCGCTAACGCAGGTAATACGCTAAGAAAATTGCAAACGCCACTGTGATTCGACGATTCGACGCGCTAAAAAAAAAAAAAAAAACTCTGGCGACTTTAATATATATGTTTAATAGCTTTCCATCTAAATCAGGATAGCCTGTCTAAGCATATACTATTTCTTTAGAAGGTACCTTATATTCTTCTTTTATCTGGTCAAGTACAATATATTTCTTACCGCGTTCGATCTACTAAAAAACGAGACAGAAAAGTGAACGTCCAGCCACAATCACTAGGAGTACTTTTCCCAGAAAATCGATTTTTTTAGAAATTAAATTACACAAAGGGCTTTTGTAACAAGACTCGAACGTTGACGTAGATTAAAAAAAAGTCTCTTTTTTTTTTAATGTTAAGTCAACGAAATTACATTTTTGTAATTTAACTTTTATTATAGCGTTATTAGTACGCGGCGTGAATTATTAAAATCGCATACGGTTGATACGCGGGCACGAAGCAACAGTCGTAAACTCTTTATTTCAATTTGTCAATTCAAATGCTACTTTCACCCTCGTCAACGCGCTTTGCCAGACCCTTGTCAGGGTGCCCCGCAAGGTGTTTCACGAAGTGCGCCGCTTCTAAGCAAGACCAGACCTGTTCAGAATTTCGTGCCGTGCTGAATTCTCTTAAATCCCACTACAATAAGATTCCTACCAAGCTCCTCGTCGACTTCGTGCCCCGTCTGCTTTCACGCACAGCTGAATCCTTACACTGGGCTGGTGTTTGAAGACGGAAGAAGGGAGAGAAAGTTTCACCTCGCCCGGAAACGAGAGGAAAAAACTATCCGCGAGCTAGAAGCCGGAGCCCGCAGAGCGGGAAAATCGGACGGTCCTCGAAAAATTCCTCGACGTTATTACGCTCTCACATATCGTACCGAAAAGAATAATGGCTACTTCCTGCCGCGACTTTCAGCTTCCGTCGAAATGAAAACTCCCACACCCGGAGATCTTGAGAAACGAACCGCGCGACCGAGCTACCTTTGATTCGTTTCGCGGTAATGGTCGTTCAGTTAATAATTACCGTTGAATTAAATTAAATTAAATTAAATTAAATTAAAGTAAATTTTTTTTTTACTGCAAGGTATAACAATGCAACAAAAAGTCTGCACGAACGCGCTAATCAGAAAAAAAGTAATGTATCGAAATTAAAAAAAGAAAAAAAAATAGAAAAAAAGGAGAGAAAAAAAATGATGGCAAGAACAGCGGTATATAAGTATGGGAAATTTTTATACGATCCCAGGAAACTTTAGAGTGGTCTGACCCAATTTTCTAACCGAACTCCACGCAAGTCTGCACTCCCTCGTTAACGTACATTTTCAAGTTTTAATTGGAAACATCATTATACCACTGGCTTTCATCGCCGTAATCTTTAATATTTAACGTGATCTATGTTGAATTTATGAGCGTTTACGTAAGATTGCGAGTCGTAAAGAAATATGTTTTTTCTTTCTTTTCTTTTCCCCCTCATATTATTAAACCTTTGCCGGTCATCGGTGACCGCATCTAGTTTTATCGCAACGATCGCGGCTCATCGCTAAGTAGATACGATAATATGCATGCGGTTCCCCGCCGAGTTTACGATCACTTAGGAGTATTTCGCTCTTCGCGATTTCTATAGAATTCGTATGCGCCTCCAAGCGCGCCGGCTCAAATCGAGATAATCGTTCGGGTCGCGGAAACTTTGTCTATTGTGCGCGAGAACTTCATACGGATACGGGAGGGCCAGGAACAGTGCACTGATAATTCTGATAAGGTCGGTGCATGCCCGCCCGCGTATTTGCATCGCACCTCCGCGCACCGATACATCTACACGGGCGCCACGACTGTTAAAGGACAAATAGGAACATGCGTGATAGAACAAGTTGCCAAGTTAAATGGTTCGTAAACGCTAGTTGGAATTAGTTGTTCTCCAGTTGCTAAATATAATGTCGGCGACACGTACAAGTATCTATCTGCGGAGTATTCGCGAGCGCCCTGTCGCAAGATTCGCGAAATTGTTCGCGCTATCGTCGGCGTCTATTTCGCTAAGTTATACCGCCGGTGGTTTAAGAATCCTGCGGGATAAGATACTCGTTAGGGAAACGAACGAATGGAACGCGCGACGCCGGCTCCCGTTTCCCCGTTTTCGGCAAAACAAATTTCGATTATCTTACTTCTGTATCGCGGGAATCTAAATTGCTAAATCGCCGTCATTAGCCACGGTAACATTCCTTGAAAGATACAGATATCTCTATGGCAGGAAATTATAACGCCCAAGGTTAAAGTACGGTAACGTAACCAATCTTGCTAAGTTTACTGTCGCGGAAGAACGGTCTTACATACTGTCGAGTGGAGCCATGAGATTTGTCTAGTTCCCCCGCTTCAAGGCGGGGTGACACCATCATCGCAACCCAGTTGAAGACCGCCCAGTTACATTATGACAGGTACTCGAAACTTTGCGAGTAAAAAATAATTTTACTCGTGATATTCAAGTTTGCCCTCCCGAGTATTCTCACCGGTGAGCGTTCCCCTTGATTGTCTCTAAGTTACGAAATGGCCTTCTAGAAACTTTTGACTAAAAATAACGGAAGACAAGCCGAGCGGAGGAAATATTTTCTAATCGAGATCGGGATTAGAACGAAGCTATCCCTCTGCTATCGATCCTCATTTCGATTTTCTCACCTGCGACCGGTTGAATTGTATTTATCGCGTTACCCGGCAAATATACTTCTAACGCGTATAAGAATGTACGAAAATTAAAATTCAGTTTATTAATAAAACGGAAAAAAAAATTTACTTATCGATCGAATATGAATAAATAATTTAATTACTTGTTTTTCATAAAGCTCTCAGGTAATAAAAAGGAAAATAATAAAAAATAAAATAAAATAATCTAACACTCGTTCCTCGATACGTATTTAGAACTCGAATTAATAATAAATGTATTTGCTCTCAATAAATATGAATTTTAATATCACGCGTCATTATCATATCTATTTTATCGTTTAGTCGTTGCATAACGTATATCTTAGCGTCAACTGTGCATATATATAACGAAGTTAGATAGTAGAAGTATCATCTGCATATACGTAGCACCTGTCCGTGCAGTGTGCAAAGTTTGCCGGCATCATTAGCCTGACCCAGGCTAGCTACGCGAGTAGATATATTTAGTATAATAATAGACGCTAAACTTGTTCAGTCATGAGCCAATGCATAGAGTCGATAATACTGCGACCATCTGCCGCCTACTTGATCGAGCATCCCTTTCGCATACTTGAGAGTTAAACGCGCTTAATTACGTCAAAAATTTGGAAAGCACAAGCACGCACATATCGTAACGAAAGTATTCCCCTCTGTTGTTTCAAAGGCGGGCCGCGCTCAGATTTTGTTCAAATTATTTTGAATAGGTTCAATTTGGATAGGGAAGAAACGTAGCGGAAGAATTTTAATAAATTAATCGACACGTGCGCGAAATATAAATGTATGGAAAGAAATTTTTATGAATTATGCACGATCTGCGTTTCAATTCGTGTGTGAACGAAACGGGCCTTTGGCAAGGTGATCGCGTCGAAGATTAATCACGTAGTGACGCTAGTCGAACCCCGCGCGTGTCGCGTTTTCTCGAGACAAACGATTGGTGGTGGCCGTATTCGTAGATTCTATCGCCCCGACGATAAAACCGTCGGGTCTCCTTCGCCATTCTATTTGTAAGGGCGCACCCTCGCTTTTACCCCTTTTCTCAAATCCTCCCTGTTCAATCGGAAACTGGCCTTTCCTTCTTCCTCCCGATTCTCGTGATGTTTCCTCTCATTCTTCCCCTTCGGCTCGTCTTTTTCTTTTTTTCTCTCTCTCTCTTTTTTTTTCTTTTTTCCCCCCTCTCGCTTTGCACCTCGAAAAGACCAGTAGTCGGCTTGCTACAACGGCCCGGGGCTGCAATCGGATTTGTAAGCCCGCTCGTGCGAAGAGAAATGCGTCTGCACGTATACACGTACGAATATCGACAGTAAGTAAGCCAAGCGAATCATTGAGCCGTAACACACGTCCCTCATTGCCAGAGGAACGATCACTCGCGTCACATGTAGTTGCCAAACGGCGATTATTACCTAGGAAACGCGAGTTTATTAAATTACGTTGAATTTAGTTTTCGCAATATCGCTTGGGTAATTTCATCTCAAAGCTCCTCCCTCCCCCCCTTTTCTCTCTCCATTTATATTATTCTCTTTGCGAGAATTTTGTTGGATTCATAAATAAATCACGATTGGCTTAGTAAATCTTATTTGACAAATTCCGACAGTAATAGCATGGAACAAATAAACGCACACAAAGGCAACGCGAACATTGCCGTTTAAGCACACCTGCCTGTTTTTCAAGTATAAAAAGTTATGTGTACTGATTAATGTTGGCGCGCGCATAAACGACGTTATTGAAACGGTGTATTTCGAAAACTCTCCCGGAACGTATTTGACAAATATTTCTCCTCATAAAAAATTTAATTAAAATCGCTTTTTAATACTTTGAGTTTTTCATGCAATACTCAGACTTTTACAAAATTAAAAGTTGTCCCTTTTTCAGTAATAATTAAGCAAAGATAATGTAAACAGCTGCGTTACATTTTCATTAATTTTTTCCCCCCTTTTTTTTTACATATTTTTCGACATAAAGCTACAATTTTTTACTTGCTTTGTACAAATTTAATTAGTCGAGAGTGCTCTATGTATAGACGCGACGTCTCTGACCGCATACGTGTCGAAGAGCATCGAATTGAATGACCAGTTTGATCGTAAACGCGACCGGAAATCAATCTTAGTTGAGTCATGAACGCGAATGTAGACTTCGCTATATATCTCTTTGTATCGCGAACTCTTTGATGAAAGTTTAATTAGTTTACTCGAGATGTAGATAATCGCAATAATCGAGTAAATCTAATTTACATATTTCTTTATTTCCGTCGCCTCTTTCTCAGTCATCGACCACCTCTATAATTTTCTCTCGCATTGTTCTAATCACAAGTATCGAACTGTTCGCAACTGCGCGAGCAAGATCGGATTTGTAAACTTCGAATAGAGGAATATATGTATGATCCTGTTCATCCTGTACATAGGCGAACATCAAACGCTGGCGAATCTAGTGAGCCATTTAACTGTGAAGAGCAGGGAGCTCGACTTAGGTACCGCGGCTTGAAAGCAAATAGATAATCCAGATATTACCTCGTCTTCACAAAGGCGCTATTTATTCGCGTACAAAATGTTTGAATTAGAAGCCAACGGTATACTTGGTGATGTATCGATTACGCTCGATCAGTTTCACAGAAGCAGCTGACCGTATCACTTAACGCCGCCGAAATCGAATTCGGCGAAAAGTTAATAAAAAGATATTGCACTGGGCAAGAAGAGGGTGGGAAGTAAAATTTTGACCACGTCCCCCCACTTTTTTTTTTTTTTTTGACGTGGGATTTAATTAAACGCGCGCGTTAATTTTTGGCTTTACCTCGTATGCGATATCATTTTTTTCGCGGTTTATATTCTTTTGCGGATGAAGAGGTAATATTCCATTTAGTGTGCAAGGGCTCGCGCGTTGAGTTTTTTTTTTTAAATTCACTTTGTAGCGGAGAAACATGCGACTCTAATCCCAGACATACCAATGGACATTAAAGTAGTGAAACGCGTCGCCGTCATTTGATGCCGCACATCATCCCTGCCGCAAAGGAACGGGAAAAACGTGGATTCGCATGTAAATGCAACTCTACACTCTTCTTTTGACACTGATTTTCCTCACTTTCCCGTTTCTCGTTTCGCACGATCTCCATTTTTCGCATTTATCTGGAGGGAGAGAAAGGGGGGGGAATGCATGTACGTGTGCGCGTAACATGTGCCGCCAACGCGTAACGCGAATAGATCTGTCTATACGCATCAAACATATTCCCATTTATCACGTTCGGATCTCATCGCCTTCCGTTTCCATATCTGAAGGGAGCTAATGCTTCTTCATCCGTACTTTTAGCATCGCATTGTATAATCTCTAACACTTTTTTTTCTTTTTTTTTTTTTTACCTTGCTTTCCCGCCAGACGGTCGAAAAGCAGTAAGCGGTGATTAACTCAAAAAAGGTTCTTTCGTTTTCCCAAACGTTATACATACCGTCGGCATAGAATTCTCGGCTGGCAAGAACTCGGCAGCGTTATGTTTATCATAAAACGTATGAAAGGTTGTACGTGAAATGATGTAAAGCTGTGAAATATCGATCGCGACCCAACTCGAGATGACATTATCGCGCGCGTATATATATATATATATATGTACGACTGAAAAACCTGGGTGGAAATCGGGCTTTCCAAAAATTATCGGCTCGCCAGGGGTCAGCGAGCTCGAAATCGAATGGCCGAAAATTCTCGATATCAGCGGACATACGTAGGACCCTTATAAGACCGTTATCGGCGTCGTTAAACCTTCGGGAGTCTAATAGCGATTTCGATATACTTGGGATCGTGTCCCGGTCCCCATCGCCGGGATATCCGCTCGCGAATCCGGGTCCAGCAGACACCCTCTTTCGTGACCTGTCGCAGGATTTGCCGCCCCAATAAAAGGATTAACGGAACGAGGGTTAATCCTATTGGAAGGACCGCTCTCACACTCTTCGTGTTCTTCCCCACCCGACTGATTCCGCTTCATCTCTATCCGTATTACAGTCTCGCCGCTCTACCTATATTGCTGTCTGATTAGTAGCTCTGTCCCGTACCATTGGTCAGGAACTTCGACGTCGATAACGAACAATTATTTTCGTTTAAACTGTAACCTCGTACTTACCTATCGCTCTAATTTCGATCCGACGCGAGAGCATTCGTAACGTAATTTAACGACAATCGAGCTGAGCGCAGCAACGTTCTAACTTCAGTTATTAATTAGTGACAATTTTTAACTAATGAAACGGTCGATAAAGTAACAATTAAAATTGCGCTTTTAATTATTTTTGAATAATTTCAACCTCCGGGTTTAATTATTCTTTACAGTTTTGTTTTAAATAGAACTAGACGTTACAAAGCGAGCGCCGTTTACTTTTTTTCTTCAGGTCGAAAGAAGCTCCTTTACAAAAATATATATATTAAAAATAAAAAGAAAAAAAAATAGATTGTTAGTTGAGAATAGCTCCGTTTCTAAAATATGATTAAAAAAAAAAATATACGAACATACGTTTATATTTGAATAAAATATTAATTTTCTGTTAAAATCTCAAGTATATTAAAAACAGAAGCATATATGCATACTTTTATGTATTCGTATATTACGTACTCGTACCGTGCATGTTCATATTAAACAACTATAATATGAAGATACAAGATTATCGTCTAGTTGGCGCGGCGCGAAATATATGGCGGCCGCGCGGGTCGAGGAAGTTTTAGGGAGAATCTATAGGGATAGGATCGCATATCGAAAAACGATTAAGAATAACCAAACCGGGCGAATATGAGCCAGCCGTAAATTTTCCCAGCAGGATTTGTTCCATTAAATGTGGGGATTATTATTATCGAGGAATATTCAGGATTTCGGTCGGTTGATCGATTGTGTCGTATTATGTTTACAATGACAGGAGTCCCACGATACTGCGCCGGTTAAACTAACGCTATCATGGTTTAATTCGATTTTAATTGTTGTGACGCAACACATGTAATCCATCTTAATGGTGAACGCTTGACGAGAGATATTTGATTTCCACAGATCTGTAAAATCAGCGAATTATCGCGAAATATTTTGCTATTTTTCTACGAAGCTGTTAAATCGTGCCGATAAAAAGGAAAAAGAGTCGTTTGCTATTTTTTTTTTTTTTATAATGAAACCGAGATCGCGGGCAATGCAATGACTTTGTCGTCAGCAAGCGTTTACTTTTACTTTTACTAAATAAACAACGTGGTAAAGACTCGCGGCGTGTGCGAGGTAATGCCATTACGCGCGACTCGGTAATTCGTATCAATTGGCTCTCGCGTTCAAGACCAGCCGATGCCGATTTTAATTTCGCGCGTTCTCTGAAGCCCGGTCGTCGAAGAAAACGGAGTCGCGTCGGCATGAAGGCTAAGGGCCAAGGTGGAGAAAAAGTGTCGTGATATTTTATAAGAGAAACTCTCCGTTCTTTTCCGTTTTAAAGTCGCCTCTCGTATTTTTTCTTTTTTTTTTATTCTTTCTTTTTTTTCCTTTCAATGCCCTCGCTCTCTTTCGCTCTCGATTCCGTCTCCGTTGCTGTATTTTTGTCTACGTTTCTCCTTCTCTTTCTTCGTCTCTCTCTTTCTCTTCTTCTCGTATCTCTCGTCGACGCCCTCGAAAGCTCTTTCTGCTCCAGATATTCGGGCCAGGAGAGCGGGCGGTTTCGGTTGTAGGTGGTTTGTGAATTACGAGACGTCGCGGAGAGAACGCGAATAGCGTGGAAATTGTACCGAAGCGATAATCCAACGTTCGGAATGTACGTAGTTACCGCATGCACGGTGATATACACATGCGCGTGCACATTCGCCAAGTGTAAGAAGATTATAACTCGCGCGTAGGTGAAAACAAACGACTCGAAGGGTACACACGTAATACATTTTAAGTCGCGTAATAGAATCAGGCGTACATATTGCCGCTCACGACTGCCGTTTTGATTTAAACGTGCACCTAAATCAAATCACTCGAAACGCAAGCAGCCTTTAATTAATGACAGAATATGGTCTGTCGCAAAGAGGAAAGCCGCTCATGTACGTTATCGACAATGCGTCCGATTCCGCATTCACTTAATTCCCAAGCTTATTAAAGCGCGCCCAAGTTTATTAAAGTATAAACGAATACATTGTGTGAAATTATTAATTTACAAGAAGTTATTTCGTACGATTGCGTTGAATGGTTAGAGCAACGGTGATTCATTAATGTACTAAATATTATCGCGCATTTAATACACACGTGCATTAGGCGCTTTAAATTATTTTCACGCAGGCTGGCATAGAAATGAATAGAATTATTATTTATGAATGTTACGAAATGTTTCATAACTGGGAAAATATATATTATAGCTCGCTCAACTTCGAAGCATAAAAGAAAATCCGAAATAAAAGGAATGTTTCTCTCCCATATACTGTCTCGTATTATCTCTTTCGTAAAAGAAATTTCTCCTCTATAAAGTTTTACGTCTCCCAAATAACGGAATTACGAATTGTAAAGGGACATTAAACCAAAAAGTATATATATATAACAAAAAAAAAAATAATAATGCGTATATAGCAATCGGATACAGCAACGTGGACGGAGAGAAATGAGACGAGCGCGATCGATTGAGTAAGATAAAGGTACATGTAACTCGGGAAGATCTGGGAAAGTCGCGTCAAAGTTTGTACGTCGCATTTCAATACTTCTTATCCGGGAAAGAAGCGAAAAATTCCGGACACGCTTCCAGCCAGCGCTTTTTTGATGTCCAAGTTTACCGTGAAGTGAGGAGAGGAAAGGGGGAAGGGGGGGAGAGGGTGCCGGTTCATCTTGGAAACGCATTTCCGGTCGGGCCGACAGCCTTTCGACCTTTCTTCCTGAAACTTGGACGTTCTGTCCCTCGTTTCGGCAAGACCCGAAATTCCAGCGAAAAGTTTTCGCCGGCGTCGCGGTAAATGCGAAACTTCTTCGCTTGTTTCTCTGGACAAGGGATTCACATCGTTGGACTTGACGTTCATATCCGTCGTACGTTACAATACACGATAGGGAAACAGTTTTTACCAGTTACACAATAGCCGATACGCGATATATATTTACAATCGACGGCAAATTACGCGTAATATAAATTTTGAAATACGTTTTTAGTTATAAAATCTTATATAAATTTAATTTTTTAGAATTATTTCAAAGAATAATTAGGAATTTAATAAATTTGACGTAATATAATTATAAATATCTTTAACAATTTATCTCCTATTATTGTAGACGACGTGAGATTTAAAAATGTCTCGACGAAGTCATTCGACTTAGGTAGAAAATTTATTTCAAGCAACTTTATGTTCTATTTACAACGCCGGGTATACATTCGATAACTTCGACACATGATAAAATGCAAAAGTTAATGTAAATAGTACATTCCACCTGAACTGCAATTTAATATCTAGTCGGAGAAAAGAAGTCGAACAAGTTTCGCCACTCCTTCTCTCTCCTTTCAAACTTAAAAACTTACTTCCATACATCGCGCGGGATATATAAAACAAAACTGATTGAATTAATTTAGAATTCTATTACCACCCTTTTTAATTTCAAATTACCGTGATGTGTTTTGAATGTCCGAGTGGCGTGTTATACACTCCGCCTCGTGCGATAAAAAGATTTGTTTTTTTTTTTTTCCTTTCTTTGTTCTTTTTCCCATTGAAGAATTTTACGGCATAGATGCGCGAGAAGCGTAAATAAGCAATTGCGCGATAACTCGCATTAAATCCGGAACTGCTATAAACTTTTAATCACAGCAAATGACATTTCGCTTTCGAAATATTACGCGACCCCGCGCCCTTTCGTCCCGGCTAAAACTTGAATGTCCCGACGTCGACGTCGCGGTAGAACCGAATTCCAGGGAAAACTTTGCGTCGGCGTCGCCGTAAATGCAGAACTTCCCCGTTCATTTCCATAAAGCCAGTGCCACGTCACTTAACCTCGGCGAGGAGGTATATATATATATTTTAGGTGCACACGTGGTACGTACATACGCGTTTATATACGTGTATCGCCGTCTCCCGTGCCGCGTTTGTCTTCATTCGAGCCGGTAGGTACGACGTGAAAAAATGGTGCGGCAAATGGGCGGAAAAATGGCCGAGAAAATAGTTGTCTTCGCGATTACCGGTAAGAGGAATAAATCGCGGCGTGCGCGTAAAGCGAACAGATCGTTCGAATTCCGCTAATTTTTTCTTTTCGCTAACGCAAATAACGCAATTCCCGGCCTCCGCGAGACAGCAGACGTTTCCCTGCCACCCGATCGTTTTCTTATCCCGTCGCGCGGTATTCCCCAGCACCAGCTGCGAGCCAAGTCTAAATCTCACCGATATTGAACGTACTATTAACTTTGTGTAATATCTGCGCTGAAAATTATCCGCGACTCAAAAATTCGTAATACACCCACCTTCCCCCGTCTTATTTTTAATATTGTATATTTTACTCTGCGAGATGTAACGCGATCGTAGGATCCGGTAGGTAGGATTCTGCTGGAGATGACACTTGTATAGATCGCGAGCGTTGGCAAATTTTCTTAACATATGACGCACAATCTGATCCACGCTGACAGAAAATGCGTCGTTATAACGAGATAGACTTGACATATCGAGCCGTGATACCGTGACGGATGAGATCCGTACGGATCACGGCGTCGGTACGAAATAATTTTTTCCAATTTTTCATAAAGCAAAAACGTTCGATTTCTCCCCTCTCTTTCTCTCTCTCTCTCTTTCTCTCTGTCCGGAACGATAAGGACTCCCGTATAAATCGCCCTGCAAGAGCGAGACCGCGTTATCGAGCCAGCGACAGTATGGCCGAGCACGAGCGACCCCTGATAAAGTCCTGTCATTTTTATCGGCGAGTCGCTCGCAGGTTCGTTAAAAAAAAAAAGGAAAAAAAAAACGAGCCGCCGGATCAGGCTCGTCAGGCTGGATTATCAGAACGGCCCCTGGCTTTGCGACGGCTGCGCGATTATCCGCGCGACGACAAAGCGCGGCACAAATCTCATTTTAGAAAGTCGCGCTCGACGAGCGTCAACCGTTCTTCCACGGCGCGTTTCGGTAAATTACGATGCCGTGCCGATCGAGCCCTTTGTTTCGGACGCTTCGTTTACAGCGCGTGTCACTACTCTCTAACGAGGACGGAAATAAAATCGGCCCAATTCCCACGAGTTTAATTTCATTGTAGCGCGAATGCGCGAAACTGCATTTCGCGTTTATTTGCTTCGAATAACGCGCCGTTTTCGAGCATATCCAACGTTTTTGCGGGCAATCCGACGAAAAGCTGTTTACGATCGTAAGCACGTATTAATTTGACGTTCACTGTAATTAGAAAATAAATTATTTGAATTAAAATGTAAAATTTCTTGGGAGAAAAAAAAAAAAATTTATTAACCAGAACAATAACGCAATTAATAACGTCGGAACTTGAATTGCATTAATTTTTCTTAAAGTTAAACGTTATTTGTCGTCGGGAGACGCGTTCCTACGAATGTCGTTTTCCTTTTGTGTTCCGCTTAGCCGAGCGGACCGTAGGAATAGCATCCGGTTTACAGTTTGAGTGACACTATGAAACTTCACATCAATTAACAGCACCCACCGTCGTTAGCGTGGAGGGCCGCTATAGCGCTCATAAATTAACGAAACAATTAGCCTTAACGCGCCGTCGTCGGAATCTTATGAAAATGCAGGACAAAACGCTTCCCTGGTATCACACGACTTCCGCGGTATTCGCGTTACGGCGGTCCTCTGCAAATTCCGCCTGCGGAAACGCTCGGGGGGGTGGGCTGACGGGGGACGGGAGGGAGGGGAGGAGAAGGATGCGAAACTGGCCGGGATTACCGGGCCGCGGATGACGACGGAAGGCTAAGGAGAGAGTAAGGGAGAGAATTGCGAGGTACGCGGGTGTGGGTGAGGGTCGAACATTAGAATTCATGCGGAGACATTTGCGGTCCAGCTCCTAACGACCGGGTGTAAAAAGCCGGTCGAAGCCGCGAAGTGGAAGGCGGGAGGGCAGGTAAAACGAAGACAGTTAGACCGAAAGGAAAAGGACGAAACTAATGGCTGAAGGGGGGGAGGAGGAAAGGCCACGGTTATACGGAATGAATAAAAAATGATGTGTTTGAAGGGAAGGAAAACGTGAGGGAAATGAGAGTACGCGTGAAATCACGTGCTTGTTACATTAGCAATGAATCGTCCTCAATCTCGTAGGGATTATAAAAAAAGCGATGCTTAAATCTCTCTTGTTTCTTTAAAAAAAATTTTTTTTTTATTTTATATTTGACAAAATATTTGGGATGTAAATTTCTCTCCAATGAGTTCAAGTATGTACTACGTAGGGAGGCTGTAGCTACATAAACGAAATATCGCGCCATACGCGGGCTCGCTCGGCGGGACGGGCTGTATTTTTTAACCGACAGTTAACCACGCAATGCGTAAATAGCGAACTTCTCGCTATACGTGCCCGAATTGTTTTAACGCGAATAAGCTTCTTCGATGATTAATCTTGACGCGTAAGGCATTTACGAAGCTTGTATCTTGCATAGAAGAAATATAGCTAGTTCGTTAAATTGATACATAAAAAAATAATTTGTTTAATATTTTATTTTAATAATTTACATTTGATTTTTTTAATCTACTCGTGAAATATGTATATGTGCTAAATATGGGTAAAATGAGACGGCCGAAACGGGATGAGTTATATATAAATTTACCGAGAACTGAATTCAATCTGACAAGCGTAGCGTACAATAATATCATATGCAATCACATTAATTATAACGAGCACGCAGAATCAGAAGACAAAATTAGATATCAAAATGGGATTGAACTATAACCGAGGATTATTATTTCCGCGTTGCGTTTTCCAAAATTACATCCATCAGTCAAGCGAAGAGACAGAAATTCTAGCAGGCGAATAGATTTTTTTTCTTCTTCTTTTGTTCTCTCAACTCCGCCGTAACAAGAGTTGTTAATTTTTATTTTGTATTTTTTATTTTTAACTAAAACTGAATTGTGAGAATGAAGAGGATCGACGAGAAAACGTTCGTCGAAGTTCGGTAGAAAAATGAGCGTGTAGCCGACGGTATTCACAATAAGGGCAAGTGCAGAAAATGAGGACAGCTCGAATGTATAATATAGCCGGTATCCAAGAAGGAGATGCAAATGTACCTATACCTATTTATCCGCGGAACGAACTCTGGACAGAAGTTATACAAGGGGACGAGCGACGGATAGAAGTTATACGAGCTCGCGCCGAGTTAAGGACGGGCTTGAACTTTCCTTTAGTCGGAATGCGTCTCGGCTTGGTCGCGGGGAGCTCGTTAGGTATATCCGCACTCGTAAGTACCTACGATTGCATAGAATCCAAATAAGGATAGAGACTGAGAATACAATTGCAAAATCCCGTCTATTGTAAGGGGGTGTATTCCGCCTTTTCGCGACGTTTGCGCGTATTTCTTTGACGCCGATGGCACTCGCAGCTAATCCCACCGTATCGTCCAATTGTTATCTCGCGAAATGTCATTTTTGTTAGAAAAGCGCGAAATTGGAATGGGATTTATAGAAGCGAAACGTAAGAGCGAAACGAAGTATGTTTTACCCGCCGAGTTATTTACGATCTCATAATTATCACGTGAAATATTTCTAATTTTAGATAATCCGAATATTAATAATTCTACGATGACGTAGGCATGCACGTACTCTCTTTATATTTCAATTCAGCAATGTCAACTTTGCACTTTCTCTCTCTTTCTACATGCTTTAATAAACTATTCTGAAGTACGTCGAAGAGTTCTGACAAAAGAGCAGTAAGTGAAATTCGAGTCTCTCGTCAGGAGAGGCCGCGCTTTGTGCGAAACGCCTTCTAATTCTGGCGACAAGAGTTCCTACCGATCCTCCCTCTCGTAGCCGTAGCCATCCCGTCGTAATTAATGTACCACGGTACTCCTTCTATCGAAGAGAGGATCAATTTTAAGTTTAACAAACGAGCTTGTAACGTCGCAGACGGTGAAGCAGACCCTCTCGCAAGCTCTTCGTTAACTCTCGCATCGTTATAATCATAAATTAGCCCAGTGAGATAGCAATGTGCTGGATTATCGGTTATTAGCTGCGAAACGCGCTACTTTTCCCTCGTCCCCGGTCGATAGACTTTGAACGATCGGAAATAGTTTTAAATTATGACTTGTGATCTCAATGCTTGAAAAATATATGCGCATCCGTATTTCGCACAAATTCTCCTATTTTAATTTATTTTTTTTCTTTAAATATTTGTTAATTTTTTGTCATATTTATTTCACGTCTGTTTTATCCGAGGAGAATTCCGAGATATGATATAATAATACGTTTATATTAGATACACAGTTATAGTATATTATCTTGAGAAGGAAACAGTACTATACTACGTCAACCAAAGTTATTATGCCTTCTTTCGTTGCTCTGAACGCTTAACTCGTTGAAGTCGGCAGGCGAGCAAAGTACAGAATATAATTCACTCCGTTTGATTTATTTTGTCCGATTTATCTTGTTTTCATGGGGTTGTTTTCTTCTTCTTTTTTCCTTGACTGTGTTGCTGTACGCATAACAATATCGCGAAAAAGTTCGTTTCACGAGAATATTAGCAAACGTCGAACATCCTTTTCAGATTTTAAAGTACGTTTTTCTATACATTAATATTGTAAATTGTAGACGCTTATATTCTTTTTCCTTTTCGTTCTTTGTGCTTCGCGAAGATGAATCAATTCATGGAACTTTGAATGAAAATTATTTTATGTTAGTTTCTCTGTACGATTGTTCAATATATTATTGAATATTAAAGTATACGTGCATCTTGGCACGTGCGTGTGCGTTTAGTTTTGAATAAAATTATTTCTATCAAGATGCACTCTTTTTCGACAATTGACAAGCAGTTTCATACCACTCACGAAGTTCTCAATAAAGAGACTTTCGAAGAGAAGAGCTTTCGATGGAAAACGCTTCGGACAAGGCAAGAGAATAAGAGAAAGAGAGAGAGAGATTTTCGCAAAAACTTTTTTCTGCGTTGAAATTGAAAAGCTCATTGCTTGGCGGAATAAATGTCGATAAAAATCATTTCTCTTCATAGACTGGCGATCGACCTTTTTACGTCAACGCTTTCGATTCCTGAACTTCGCTTTAATCAGAACCGCGCGTGAGCTTTGCTCCTCAAAGACGAGCGACCGCTTTTCGATCTGGCGATTATTAATACCGATGAAAATTGATCACCTGGTGGAGGCACTTTTCAATCATCAATATTAATTAGCCCATAAAAAACTGCGCACAAATTAAGAAAGTTTGTCGAGCAAAGACGAAAGCGAGAAAGGAAAGCGGACGGGGGAAAAAAATAAGAGAGAGAGGGAGGGAGAGAAAGGGAAAACTTAGGTGCGAACGATTGCAAATACGAAATGTTTTTTCTCTAAATATCATTCGATTATCTTCGAGTCTGTATTTTTAATTCGTCTTGATTTGAATCTTTTCTTATTTCTTTTTAAAAATCATCCCATTAAAAAATATCAACTGTATAATCATTTAATATTATAGAACTCTTTTTTTTTTTTTTTTAAAGTCTATATATGCATAATATTATACGTGCTACGTAAGCCTCTTATACATATAATAGAAATTCTGTATTTCGCCGATGCCGCCATACTTTATAACTGTCGTAAAATATTAATCCGCTATTAATTCATAAAATTCACGTCGACGAGAAATAGCGTAACGCGCCTTTTCATTACTTTGGAGAACTTAATTATTCGTTTCGCCACGCCGATTACCTTCATTTAATCATCGACGTTTACGGCGGCGGGGCGTCGCGGCGCGGCACGGCACGGCTGAGGGATTATCCTCCAGCCTCCGATAAGATACTTCCCGGCCGATTTTTCTTCGCTTCTGCACCCAATCTGCAGTTCTTATCGATTTCTTATTACTTAGGGAACGGTTCTCTCGTTTCTGCCGGTCGTTTCTTGCCTCGCGTGACTTTCGATGGTGTCGGAACCCCCGGAGTGTCATTACTCGCACGTTCCTACCACCGCCTCCTTTTTTTTTTTTCTTTCGTAATCTTCATCAAAGGTATTAGGGTATTAAAATGGCATTTGCCGTTGTCAAACGCAGCATTATCCCGGTGGTCCGTTTTTAATTTCATGAATATTCCCGAGTAGAAATTCATTTAGATATTTTGATTTTGTTAGATCGATACTTGCCATAATTTATAAAAAAAAGTATTGAATATTTAATGACTATTTATCTGGTTTTCAACCTTTTCCATAAAATCAATTTTAATCGTCATTCAAATTTTGGTATTCCGCAAATTTTCTTCCTAATAAAAAGTGTTCTGTGACTTCGGTAAGGTTAAGAATCGCTGATTTAATTATTACTGTATCAAATTTAAAAAGTAAAAGGTTGTCGTTAAAAGAAAAAATTATCTAGTATCGGGCCGCATAGCGAGACAATCATTATTACACTAGTAACAAGCCAGAAGATCTAAATATGTAAACGTTTTTCGCCGCGTGCGAGTCTACTGCGCGTACGGAGTTAGGTTCCGCGCGCTCGGCTGCCGCGGTCGCTGACCTCCGGGCCCGCGATCAGCTGCGAGCACGTGCGCGTGTTACGTCAGCCGGCAGCCATCATTGTTGCACGGTCGACGTGGTGGAGAGCCGCGTGGCGGCGGCCGGCGGTCCCGGAGATCAGCGGCCGCGGCAGTCAAGCGCGCGCTGGCTAAGTCAGTACATGTAATAGACTAGTACGCTGCGAAAAAAACGTTTCAATATCTAACTTTTCTAACTACTATATTCTCGTTATTAGTTATTAACAATTGTCTAATATTTAAACGCTTTGAGCGGTGCATTTCTCTGGCTCATTGCGGGACAGTTTTGTTATACAGATGTTATACAGATACGAGAGATAATTTATTAATTAGCGAGCTAATTGTTGGATAACTGTTAGGCTTAATTTCGCGTTGCGTTAATATATTATTCCTTTTGACATCATGTATATTGATTGTCTTACGATTAATTATGTTAATATTAGATAGATATAATATTTTTACGTGAAGAAAATGTGCTTAACGTTTGTTAATATAAACGGGAGGGGAATTCGTTCCGCGATATTATCGCAATGCCTTTGTGAATACTTTATATATATTGCAGAATTAACATTAGTTTATTCTACCCCCGTTACTCTCTGTGGAAATTAATTATTTTACGAGCTACAGAGTTAAATCATCAATTAATTAAGCATCGCTACTGAATTAAATTTATTTTCAAATGCGTAATTAATCGCACGCGTTATCTCGTGAATTGGCAAGTGTTGAGTTATCAATTATCAATCAACATGTCAAGTATTATTATGTTTTCGGGCAAGAAACCGACTGGGCGTGAAACGGAAGTGCTTTCAATATTTCGGGAGACGCGTAGATAGAAATTGATTCGACACGCTAGCCGACAAGTTTCCGAGCGAAAGCGATCGCGATGCGGAACAACAGGGAGAACGAACGTTCGGAAATAATTCCTTAAGGCAGCTGCGAGGAACGAGATTTCGTGGTGAGAACACGGCGTCGGTCGCGAGATGGTTTGTCACGAAAGTTTTAAATGGCCGGGGGGACACAGCAAAGACTCGGCGTCTCCCAATCTAATTCGAAAGTTTTAAATCGAAAGCGTAATGACCTGGCGTTCGAGTCCTTCGACTCCTACACAGGAACCGTCGAGCACATCGACCGTGCACGGTTTGTATAGAAATTCGTCATTGCGCGTCAACAAAATTAAAACATTATGCAAATAACCGCGAAACGAAATTCATAACTTAGATATTTTTCTTTTTATAAATTACATAATATATACATATATAATGTATATTAATTGAAATTTCGTTGCTGTAATGATTCTTAAGAACTTGCGTAACTTGCGTTGAAATGCACTTTTTCGTTAGTGAAATATTCGACGGGCTGTACGTATGTATATATTTCCGAACATTAAGGGCATCTTAATTTATCCTGATGAGCTTCGATAACTCGTGCAAGAAATTAGATAAGATAAATCTCTAAGTACCGTGTGACAGATGTGATATACGAGTGCAAAACTATGCCCGAGTCAATTTCAGCGCTAAAATTGGACTCGCGTCGGGCGGGTTCTCAAACTACAGAATAATATACGTTTGCATATTGCGTGTCTGCGCGGATAACTTTGAATGGGCCCTTAACCTGGACAGTCAAGCCACACCACGTCCCTTTCCGTGAGAAATGACAATCGGAAATGACGCGTTCTCAGCTACCCCAGAAGCTTGTCTGCTCGCTTGGTGGGAACAAATAGCGTTTCCCCGCGAGTTTACGTAGTTTTCGCGATATCATCGTCACCAAGTAATAGTGTGGCTTAAACATTTTCCGTATATCTCGAAAACTAACGATACTAATTTCGGTCCGGTATACTTTACGCGGCTCACTTCGCCAAGATCCTCTAGTCTCGATAATAAGATACCAAATATATTAATACGAAATTTAATAGAACGCGTAACACTGTAAAAAAATTAATAATGGCAAGTATAAATCTGGAAACAAAAAAAGACAAAAAAAGAAACATGACCGGCTTTTTTTTTCTTAATACTTGTATTATTGAGTGACGAAACCGATATATTTTTTATTTTCGCGCGGCATGATATTTTTCCGCGACACGTAGAGCCTTTTTCACGCGTCTTCTATTCCTGCGCTATCCCCCGGTAACTCGGCAGTTTAGACCGCTTTTATGGCGAACGGTTTCTCGGCGATACCGCGTGAAAAATATTCTTCTGCATGAACAGGAGACTCCGCCGAGAGACATTACCATTACCACTCATCTGGTTACTTGAGAACCGGAGAATCCTCTCATCTGTCGTTGTCACCGGGCTAAGTTGCGGGGGAATGAAACATTTCTGCGGCGGGTATATATGTAATATATTCATTAAATAAGTAAAACGATGAAGATCTGTGAAAGTAGACGCGGAATAAAACATGAAAAAAGATGAGGATTTTCGTGAGATTTGAAGATAAACTTGAACGCGCATAGATTTTATTATTCGGGTATGCATATGTATTTGTACACCTGTGTTAAATTAAAAAAAAAAAAGAAAGAAAAAAGAGAAAAAAAAAAGTTTTATCTCTTTCTCGCGGATATTTAAATTCTATTTATTTGCATTATTGAATAAAATTTTCCGTAATAAATTTATTCCAGTTTAAAATTGTTTATCGATAAGCACATATATTCGCCAATGATTAAAACGCATAAATGTCTTTTTTTTCTTTTATTTATTTTACGTAAATAAGCATTCGCCGTTGAAACTTTTTAATACTTTATTAAGTAATTGCGCGTATACATATAAAAAGAAAATTATTTTACATACCCGAAAATTACTTAATAATTTTTATATAAACGTTTGTGACGCGACGAGTCGACGCCGCTTTTCTCTTTACTGAATTAGCCGAAATTACGCGGTGCTTAGCGCTAAATTATTTGAACGCGTATAAACTATTAAAAAAAAAAGAGAAATTATTTTATTTACTCTTTATAAATGCATCGATGCTTGCGAAATGCGAACTTAGAAAGATTTTGTGTGTATGGCGCAATCGAGTTAATGATGTTTGATTCAAGTTGTTAATTATGAAGTCCATACAGCAAGGTTTAAAGATTACGTGCATAAAGTTTACTGTAACTACGGAAGCGTCGTGGAAAGAAAGTTTTCCCACCGTCTTGGAACTTTCGCGGCGTCCTGTTCGCATTTTATAATAAAGATACACTCCTCGTCGACGAGACCGCTTCCCATCGACTTCATCGTATTTACCGAAGTAATGCATACTTTCGGACAGACCGCACGGAGGTTTGAACACCAGCATCGCACCCGATATCCCGTAAAACTCAATAGAAACGACGTAGCGAGAAAGATTGTCTTCTTCTCGAGCGACGCAATCGACGGCATCATTTAAGAATTTTTAAAGCTGAGAATCTTGCTTCGAACGGTTAAGATACTTTAAAGTTTACCTCGGATATTTTTTTTTCTTTTTTTTTTTTTTAACAGAATATTTTCGCTCTTTAATCAGCCTTATAAAACATTACAGACCTTGATTTTCAGGATGCTTGATAACATTTTTTTATTCCTCGCGAATGAATGGAAGGAATAATAAAACAAAAGTATAATTTAATTTTTATTCTATCATTTATAATAAATTCAACATATACGACTGCATATATATTTTTTTTTTAATTTAATAATATATAAATAATAAAAGAGTATTTTAATTTTAGTTTTATAATAAAAAGATACTTGCAAAATGATATAAAATTCAATAAATGTAGCGTTTGACTTGTAAAAAAAAAGATGAAATAGTTTTAACGACATTAAAAAGAACGGAATTATCGTACGTATTTTATCGGCGCGGAAACTTATAAAACACATTTAAGACGATAACGGGACGTAAATGGCACCAGATCAAGAACTCGGTTGTTTATTTTACGGATTTGTAGGATTTAATCAGACATATTTGATTAACATTCGCCCAAACAAAATTATGAGCTTACATAACATAGGTTTGCGTATTTAGTGTAATCACTACAAATTCAATGTAATGAGTTGTGTACGTTGTACATTGAAACATCGAGATCGCTATCTCTCACAATACCTGATTATTCTATACGTGTACATTTTACGCGGTATTAAATAGCAAATACTAAAATAGACACGTTACATATGTACTAGCTTCATGAATACAACAGGCCTTGTAACGCAAAATTGTATTCTGAGAGACAATCTATGCGTCAAAACTTGATCATTAGCGGTTGGAATATTAATTTTAGAGCGCGAGCCAAATGCTATAAGATAAAATCTAATTTAACGTGAATCAACGGTTCATAATTAATATTTCGTCAACGCCTAAATCAATATGACGTTAAAGCAGAGCGGCGCTGATATGTTGCTCGTAAATGTAAACTGTAAATTTGTAATCGTCGCCGACTATTGCCCACCTCGCCCGACGACGGGCCGGTGTTTGCCCCGGAATAAACCACGCGGGAATAGAACCCCGGGATTCATCTCGTGTCTGGTTCAGGATGCGAGAAGAAGGGCGCGAAAGCGTGGAATAGGAGGCGAAGGCGAAGAGCGAGGTGCGCGGTAGAGTATAGGGAAAAAAGGCGGGAAATACCCTCGGGAGCCCTCGGCAGATTTATGCCGGCCGTGGCTGGCTGGTTGGCTCGCTGGAGCCCCGTATATGTTCATCCTTCTCTGGTCGTGGCGAGAGGATGAGAAACGCGGGTGGCGGGAAGGTTATTCCCTCTTCTCTCACTTTCTCTTCTCTCTCTCTCTCTCTTCGTTCTCCCGCCCCCCCGCAGGCCAAAGGATCTTGCAGGATATTATACGATATGCACCGAAAGTTGATAGATGGCTATTACGTTCCGCTAAGACGAGCGTACCACGCCACCGCGAAAATTCTCTCCCTCAGGATTCTCGGTTCTACCATGTGATTTCTCAACGGAAAAAAACTTCTCCTTGCCCGCGTTTCGTCGCCGTCGTCCTTACGCGCGCAATAATTTTCAGTTCCCTCGATAGCGGCCCCGGCGAGAAACCCGTCATTGGCCGACCACCGCGCTCACCGGCGAACGTTAGGAGGAACGTTATTGAAAATATTGAGGAGCAGATTTATTTTTAACGATGTTCTTCCTTTACATTTTAAATTCCTCCCGCGTATTCGTCCCCTCCCCTTCTCCCCGTTGTTTGACATTCGTGCCGGTGCCCGTTATATACAACGAGAAATCATTAATGTCTTCGTACCTGGGTTTGTGTTGACGGTTAAAAAGCGATTTTATATATATGGAACAGGAATATTCCGTCTTTCTGTGACGGTGCCTGCTTTTATTCGACGCCTTTCTATTTTATCGGACTTCATACGTAATGCCCGACGAATATGAATGAAGTGTATTGAAATGAAAATACATGTGCCGGCGCACGGTAAAGAGAGACGACGGTCCAGTTCCATAATGATTTTCGCTGTCTGTTATATCCTAGGCGAAGCTATATACCGTCGTCGTATCTGTTTAAAATTGAATAAATGTTATGAGAAAGGCAAAAATGGGGAGGTCTTTTACGATGATACTACATGATAAATTGTTTCTCTTTTTATCATCGCGGGAGTGAGCTTTACCTCTTTTCATCTTCTTCTATTCCGCAATGACATTTGCTATTCAGCAACTCGTTCCGCACGCGGTGGATAATTAATAACCGCCGATTCATCTAGTGGAATACCAAATGTATGAAATGTAAAATCTCTTTGGGCGCATATGCACATGAATTCTATCAGAGAAAATTTCCGATATATTAATCCAAAATTTCTGTAATCTAATTACTGTATCATTATTTTACGGACATATTATTACGTAATTAACGCGTTGAAATTTTTTTAAAGACTTTGCTACTTCGAGTAACCATCGCGGAGATATGATTCTATCGATAACGACAGTGTCGTTAAAGTTCGAGAAAGGGTGGGAAAAATTCTAGCGGCTAAACTCTTTCTTCGTTATTTTGCCAACGGCTTATATCGCTTTAGTAGACCAAAACATTAAGCGAAGCGCAACGTAGCAATAGATTTGCCGGGCAGAAAGCTGTGGGATTATAACAGGGTCTTCATCCGGGTGAACCGAGCAACGTTAATACAATTAACGGAGCTTTACTAAGTACCGTAACACGGGCCTCCCTATCCCTTGGACTTGGCCCAAATACTCGCATTGCCGCGACGAATCCACCAAGCGAATTATTCTATTCACGAATTCTTGGATTAATAGAATTGGTTAGCAACGCTCACCAAACGTTTCGTATCGCGAGGCGTCATAAATATACCTGACGAATTTCCGCAAATTAATTCCCCTCGAATTTTATTAATTGTTAATGTAAATCTAATCGCATTTACCGCGATCTTCGCTTAAACATTGAGCGATTTAACGCTCGAAGGTAATATTTTAATTTACTTTTAAAGCTTTCAAGACGATTAATTAAGCGACCGTAAGTAATTTGTCCACGCGTCGGTTAGTAATTAATTAAAGGATGCGTGCACGTTAGAATGAAAGAAAATTCAAGCGCGTTATCTTACGATTGCAAGTCCTCTTTTCACGGTGCAATAACTGCAATTTCGTCAATGATAGAAGACACCGATATCTTTGGCACCCAAGTACCCTTTGTCCTTCTATCCGTTTATGGTTTAGAACGATTCCAGAAACTTCAAAGCCAGAGACCAATGTAGCTCGATTGGACTGACGTTCCTTGGTTAAAAGCCGTCAAACGGTTCGCGGGTAAGCCGGGTCAGCTCTTTCGAATTTCGAATATATTCGATATGCGACAAAGCGAGAAACTATGAATTTCATAGAAAAGAATTATTTATAACGCGGGCTAGACGCGCCACGTCGAAGTTAAAATAAAATGCGACGTGCGCGCAGTTATCGCGATAAACGGAGGAAATTAAAACGTTTACTTTCGTTAAAAATTATGCAACAAATTATTTTGTTTGCGTTAAACGTAATGTTGTGCTTCGGTCCATGCGAATAATCGAACGGAGGTGTGGTATGCCGTGCGAAATGAAATGATAAGGTCTATTATCGCGCAACGTTACCGTTAAGAAAAAACGCACGTTATATACATCTTTATTACAAGTAATAACTGTTATCGTGAAAATTCACGCCTGCTACGCTCCGGTGTAAATCAGGATAAGTGACATGTAATGGCTCTTTGGATAATTCCGGAATTTCCCACACCACTGAAAGCTGGATGGCACCATTGAAAGCAAGCGAATGTCGAATCACGTAGTAACATAACAATGAGACAATTCCACTAACTTAATCGCATGATTGAATGGGGTTTAATCACGAAATTGCGATTCGATAATCGACAAATTCGTATAAATCAGATTTCGCAAAATTTCTGTCGGAATTATCGAAAGGGATCTCACGAGTAATCCGTAGGGGGGGGAGAAGAGGGGGAGGGGATTTATCTCGGTAACTTTCGCGCATTTTTCACAAGGGATCGCGGAAAAAGAAGTAGTATTCCCATTGTCGCGAGCACTCCCGCGATCGCGAGACTGTACGGGTGTTAATCGAGCGATCTTCGTCCACTTTCTTAAGAGCGAAAATGCGCAAGTGCAACAACGGCGTTCTCTCTTTCTCTCTCTATCGCTTCACGCGTGCCTCGCAGCTGCCATAGGAAATGGAAGGCGTTTCGCCTTCCAGGTGGCGAGATTAGTATCTGCGACGCTATAGAAAACGAAACGTTACTTATTTCATATCCGACACGAGCCGCTGCGGTGCATTCAATGGCGCGGAGATGTCGCGCTTCCGGCACGTACGCGCCTCAGCATTGTTGATAAGTCACCGTGCCTGACACCGGTACAGATATCGCGAACAAAACGCGAAATCGATTTCCACCCTCGAGAGACAGAAACGAAATTTCCGCGCGCTACGTTCCTACGGACGTTTTCCCAGACACTTTAAATGTAGTCATGAAAAATTGTCGGTACAATCCGGCGGAATATTCGCGATGGAATTTTCGGTTCACTCGATTTTCGAAGCGACTAGCGGGTCTACGCGCGATCGACATTTGAAGATGTCTATGAAATATTTAACGGCCTCTGGTGAATGTCTATGATTCAGTTTTTCTTTTCCTCTCTCTCCCCCCGCCCCCTCCCTCCCACCCGGAGCATGCCGCCGACGTGTGGATTTTTACAATTCTCGATGAAGAATTGCCGCACGCGTCGTCATGATGCGCGAGGCGAATAATAATTTCGCGCACAAGTGCGCGGTGTACTTACTCAGGCGGGATAGCTTATAGGCATCCGCGGTATTAATTACATCCACGAAGGCCTGCAGTTCAAACTTGCGAGTTGTAATATTCTGGTTGTGGTTCATCATTGCGAACTTGAAGGCGGATTGCACCTCGTCGGTGCCTTGCTCAAAAATGGCACCTGTAAGCAGAAGATAGGAAATTAATTAAATCCCTCGTGCGCGAACAAGAATCTCCCCGCAAGACCCGTACATACAATAATAAATTTAAAATGTAATATCGCGAAAGTTTCCTATACGTTTTCGTTGACAATTAGTATCCCAAAATATACGAGATAAATGAATTAAAAAAAATATTAATTGAGAAATGTGAATAATCGCGGAAGATGATACGTAATTAGCAATGCAGATTTTGAGAAATGGAATTTACGTGTTTAATAAATGTCGCCGGGAAACGCGATTATCTCACCCGTCGTGAAATCGGATGTGATAATCCGACGCGACACCCTGTATCGGATGTCTGACGTGTGGTGCTCCGTTTACTACTGGCTCACATACGACATAGCGATACATGCCGGCGTCTGCTCAGGCATCGTCGGCTCACGAGGCCCGTGTAATTACGCCGATCCATTCGGCGTTAATAGTCGGTAATACGTACCAATATTAATGCTATCGCTAGTCATGTAATTTACCGTAAACCAGTTACATATCCGATAACCGCGCCCCGATTATTTCTCGGACCTCATCCGAGGTCCTAACGCGATTGTTAGCGCACGGCCTGAGCGCGGATATACGAATCGTATCACGGAGTCAGAGCCCGTGTGAAAATATTCGCGATACCGATGAAAATATTGACGTCGTCACTGTAGAAATAATATGGCTACACACATTTATCAAGCTATTTATTTCACGTCAAATGTATCGCACATTCCAGATGCTGCTGTCGATGAAGTGATCGATGATACGCTAACACGGTATGCGTCGTATAATCGAGTAACTGTCAGCGCTGAATACTGCACTTTGTGTCTTCGTTATTCCGAGCATCCGGCGTTACCATTAATATCTAGCGGGGAAAAGCTCGTCCGCGAGCACGCGGATTTTCGTCTATAAAGCGACGGCGCTTCTCCAAGTTAGTTGCGAATGCAAGGAAGGAGAGACCGACGACGAAGAACGGGGCAATCGTACGAATTGACAAACTTGTATCGAAATAATTTTCGTTACGACTTTCAAAGTTGTAACGCCGAACGTCGCCGTGCCCGGGAGCTGTTTTTCCCTCCGGTCCGCGCAATGAGAGAACTTTTCACGCGGCGAATAAGATACGCTTCGAAGTATTACACGATATTACGGGGCGCCTTTCCCCCTCCGTTTCCTACCCCGGCTGCCCTTCGTCCGCTTATCTCGCCGGCCGTATCACGCGTAGATTTTTTTTTTTTTTCCTTTCGCCTTCGTCAGCGCATATCTAATTTTCCCCAGTTCGCGCCGCGTCCGCGTGAAATATATCGGCGGCAAGTTCGAAACAAAGTAGTATTACGGACCCGCTCGAAATCCCGGCCCGACAGTAAACTGCAAGTGGACAGGATATCATGCCGCAATGTCGCGCGACGTGATTTCATACTTCGCGGGCGTACACAGAGATATTGCTTTGCGCGTAATCCATGAAGTTATTAACTCTTCGGCATTGTCCAGGATGAACAATGCGCCGGACAAAGAATTATTCTTCCCCGTCAAAATCAACGCTGTTAAACGCGCGAGCAATAAACAATGTTTTCCTCCTTTGTCCCTCGGTGCTCGCGATTAAATCAGAAATATACATATATAATTTTTAAGTAGTTAACAATAGCCTCGAATTATCGGCATTAATAATCAGCTTATTCTATTTGCGCGTATACGCGTCGAAGTATGAAAAACCGCATCGCCGCTACGCAAGCTGCCGTGATAAAGAGGTCCGCGGATAACACATTTCGCTTAAACCGTACCGAATGTTACCCCCCTCCCCCTCCCTCCCCCATGTATCTTTTATTAATCGTTCCTTCTAACAATTCCGGTACAATAATGGCCTCCATTAAAATTGTTGCTATTAAATATCAAATATTGATCCCGCGTATGATATCCGGCTCGCATATATTTCGTTGAATCCGTGTATAATCTTGTGAATGTTTTAAACGATCCGTGTGCGGGCGTATCAAGACACGCCGGCGAGCCGTCGTTTTACGAGGCGCATAATTTTATTATCTCGTTGAACGTACAGAAATCCACGGGCGAGATACCCGCCCGGCAATCTCAGCCATTATGCTCGCTACCACACGGGAAACTGCCGCAGAAAGAATCCTATTGTAATTCGTACGACACAGCACGATTATACCATAATAGCGCCGCTAATTTCTTCTAATTGATATCCCAGAGCCGCTTATAATTCGCCGCTACCCTTAATTCGCGGTTTACCTTCAGTGGAATTCTTGTCCCTTGAATATCCCGGCGATATTTAAATCATCGCGGGCGAAATTATCGAACGACGATAAAAGGAGATTATTATTGCACACGTGTGTTTAATAATTAGCTAGGCGCCGTAAGGGATTAACACCTTTGAAGCGGCGCCTCGGCGCCGTTTAAGAGGGACAAAGAAAAAACACAAAATTTCAATAGAAAGACGCTCCGTCGCACGATATGGTCAGCGTGATATCGTCCCGTTAATATCATTTGATTAAAATACTTGAAAGAGCAAGAGAGAGAGAGAGAGAGAGGAGAAGGATATGGAAACGGAGAGGGCGAGGAATTCATTCTCGTGCTGTGTTTAATACGCTCTTTCCCTCGTTTCCTCGTACTCCTGCATCCTTTCCACAAACACGTCTGCGAACCCACCGATATTTGCTGAATATCTTCGTCGATATTAAAATTGTTTTACCGTCGCGCGGACCCCGGTCGTGTTTCGCTAATCAAGAGAAAAATCAGCGTCAGCGAAAAATACATCCGCGTAACTAGATTGTAATTGCAATAAAATCCGCAGAGCCGCATTGCCGCCAACATCGCATTAAGCTAATATTAATTAACTCGCTCTACGTTTACTGTGTCAAAAGCGGTGGAAATCCTCGCGCAGCAAAAATTTCGCGGACCGCGAAATAATCGCGATGAAATACAAGTAGCATTACATTTACGGTTTAATTCAAGCACTTTGCGAGTCTCGTGCAGATGACTAACGTTTGGTTAAACAATACTATCGCTTTATTAACGTAGATAAGTTAAAAAGAAATAAAAAAAAATTACAAAATTAAAAAAAAGAAAAAAATTAATAAAAGTTGTATCTAATAACGTTGTACCTAATAACGGTGTTAAACTTTTAAATTGAGAACGCAGACTTTTGTCGGCGGCATGGATATTTGACGTGTTTTAGCGATAAACCTTTATCACTATGATATAAGTATTTATGACGCATCCTAGGAAACTCCGCGAATATATTGGCTTTCCTTTAAATACGACGTACAAAACTTGGGCGGTAAATCACCGCGCGGAGCGCGCTTATTACAGCCAGCAGTATTCTTATTACCGGCCGACGAGAGCTGGCGGATTAATTTAGATCACAACCGTATAATTAAACGATGAATATTGCCGTTTGTTGTAAAACCGGAATACCAACCGCTAAACTCGATTTCCTCGACGAGAGGATCGTTTTATATGCAAAATATAGGGGGGGGGCGGGAAGGGGGAGGGAGAGGGCTATTAGTTCTCCCGTATGGACGGGGCGCGTTAATGCATACCGTGCAAAAAGTCTCCGTTCAAATATTCCAGGTGTTCTTACACACGAAACGTCTGTCCGCGGCGATACAGGCTACCCGGCGGTTGTATGTAACCCTAGCCGTATAATACTCGGATAGGGTACTTCCGTTTATCTCCGTCAGGAATGGCGCACGACGACGTGGCGCGGGACGGAGTGATAAAAGGTCGGAATTTCGGTGCTCTCGATTATCCCGACAATGTCTTTCTCCCGTTCTCTCGCCTTCTCTCTCTCTCGTAATCCTCATGCGTCGGCATGCAC
The DNA here is from genome assembly GCF_019399895.1 of Cardiocondyla obscurior. Taxonomy (NCBI): domain Eukaryota; kingdom Metazoa; phylum Arthropoda; class Insecta; order Hymenoptera; family Formicidae; genus Cardiocondyla; species Cardiocondyla obscurior. The sequence continues at coordinate 6,042,348 of NC_091873.1, read as the reverse complement.
GTCAACGCATGCATCGTCCACCTGATACAGCGGTCCCTTTAAATATCGTTTTAAAGGTATACCTGTGTTTATCTCCGCGCGCGTTGACAGGTGGAGCGCCGCCGCGCGTCTATTGATTGGTGCTTCCCCACCAGTGTCTCACACTCACATCGGTTCTCTCTCTTCGTTACCCGGTGCGGCAAACTCAGCTGCACCCTTCGCCCCCAGCGTCGTTTCTCTCTTCCGCCTTTCTCTTCGTCCTCCCTATCTCCACTCGGGTCTTCTTCTTCCTCCGGCTCGTCCTCCTCTCGCGCCCTCTCTCTTCGTCGTTATTTTCGTCCTCTCGGTCTCTCCGCAGCTGTCTGCCTTCCTATCATTTCCCTCCCTCCTCCCCTTCGTCGCTCCTACACCGTCCTCCGTTTTTCTCCGTGTCGACCAATAATTCGCTCCCTTTTTACCCTTATTTTCTCTTTCGTTTCTCGCCCGCATACTCGAAAACCGCGGAATCTCCACTATTTCCCTCGCACGTACACGCTCTTTCCTCTTTTCCCACTCGTCTTCCGAACTCCAGCGCTTTCTTTCACCCTTTTCCCGTGGCGTCTATCAAAGCCGCGGTCTCCAAGCCGATCGTACCTCCCCTCTCGTCCCGTTCCCCCCTTCTCCGGGCGCCTGCACGCTTTCGAGATTTTTCCCGCCGCGCGACTTTTTTCTACCACTGTTATTGTCGATTGAGCAATGCAGCGCAATTCGCGACGGCAGAGACTCTCCGCAGATCCGCAACGACAAATTCAATACCTAATAAGTATCGGAAAGACCGATGAATGATATTTATACCGGTATTACCGGTAAGATCGTGAATGCGGTATTGAAACGTAGACTGACAGTAGCTGTGACACTCCATTATCCGCCGTGTCTGACTCGTGACGGACTGTGACCACTGAGCCGGTCCGATTCAATTTGCAAGACTTAAAGAGCTCTCGTCTTCCGAGGAAACTATATGCATTTGCATATTTTCCCAAGCCCGCAGGGCGGTCTCGTTTTTAATAAGCGTCACAAGTGCAGGAGCTAAATTACATTAAGGAATTTCTGTTGATGCGTAATTAACTGTCAAGCGAGGTGACGGTTCATTCGAATTGTACAAATTATGATGGATTATCTACTATGGAAATTCCATTGTGCATATATCCATTTTCATTGTGCGTCACGCGCGGCGCTGCGACCTTTCAACCCCGCCGACGACTCTGCTTCGTGGGCTATTCCTCCCTCTACGCAATTAAAACGTTTCGCTGTTGGGAGTTCCCGGCGCTACGTGATTCCAGTCACGGCCAAAATTATATGGAGAAGCTGCAATTGGCGGTACACACAAGTGACTATTCCCGTAGTCCAAACAATGTAGAACTTGTGTACGACTTGCAACGATCACGATCGTTACGCGATTGTATCGCTCGACGAACGCGCAAACTTCGGGCAGTTATAATCGCGAGGACAGTCAACGATTCAAATAACAAGTTTGCGGCTTAGCTTTGCGCGTACAGGAAAAAAGAAAAGTAAAAAAAAAAAAAAAAAAAGAGAGAGAAAGGTAGAGAGAGAAAGGAAATGATTCCCATGCTAGTCGTATGCACGCGCAAACAAATATCGGAAATTGTACGACATCGTTTAATTTGCGCGCCGCGCGGAATCGCATTCGCGTTTTCTACTCGAGCGAAATTGAAATTATTTTATCAGCGACGAATAGAATATCGATCGGTGCCGTGCGATTAAAGTTTTTTGTTCTCGGCAAGGCATGCGGCGGGCAATATTCGGTGACGTGCATTGTCCGCCGCTGACCGAAAATTCGATTGTCGGCCGCGTCTGATCTTTGACTTGAAACCCTCGTTTCGGTATTACAAACTATTAAAACTTGCTTTAACTTCTCTTACGAGAGTTTCGCAAACCCTGTAATTGAATATCGGGAACAATATAAACGGCCGAGCTGGCAGATCAAACTCGAATGACGATCGTTAATATTCCCGGAATCTTTATAATCGTACGTAGTAACTTTTCTTTAAAAAAATAATATTCAATGACAGTTCTTTTTATAGCAATTTATACAAATTTAAAATATAACGTTAGAATTTATTTCAGCACGTTTAATTTTTTTTGTTATTTTTGCTAATAAAATATAACTTTTTTGTTTCAGACGAAAATCCAAAGACTTTTGCCATAAAGCACCTGACTGACATCCTCGTTGGAGTAGTCAGTTCTGAGAGGAGGAGGAGGCCCAGGACGGGCATCCTGCACCGGCGGAGCAACTTTTAAGTAAGCATAAATTTTTTTTTAAATAAAATCTTTATTAAAAAAACTTATCTATTTTTTAATTAATTTTATTAACTAATATACTGACTACTAATATAATGTCTACATTAATGTTTCTCACTTTATGTTACAGTCACCGGCAGAAGTCGACAACTCCGCCGTAGCTCATGCAGTCTGGTGAGTCGAATAATTATTTTTTTCTTTTTCGTAGTCCGAGAATTGCTCGGCGCAATTTTAATTACTTTCTAAATAGTGCGATTTATTTACTATTCGAATTAAATACGGGTGGCGATTCTTGTTGCAATGGTATTCGATTGGCACGGCTCTACTTTGGCGCATTTTGCTTCGTGCCTCGATTATGCATATCTATTGTTATCTGCATTCTCTTATACCACCCCTATCGATAGCACCGCTGCTTGTAACGCTATGAGCTCTTCTATATTTACGATACGTTGAATCGCCGTGCCTCGATTTCAGCGCGTTTATCCCTGAGTTATATGACGGAGATAATACAGTATTTTCGCGATTATTCAGTGACCGCCGTACGATACCACTTGTCCTTATCGGTTGCTATAGAGTAATATTCTACGTGCCTCTACGAATTGCATCGATTCTCGAAGTAAACGCAAATTTGCAGACCAATTTGAAGTCTCGCCGTCGAATCGATAAAAGCCCGCGCAATGTTCTGTTAAAAAAAAAAATAAAAAATAAAAAAGTAATAATAAAAAAAAAAGAAGGGGAGGGAAAAGGACGAAAAAACTTTCGTTCTTCTTTAGAGCTACTAGTAATAAAAATACAACGGTATGTACCAGGAGTACCCGACGGTTAAACGCATTTGATAAAATATCATCCTTTTTACGGGCGAGCTTTGTTTAGAGATAAGCTTTGTGGGCGGGCAAGGACACGTCCGTACGCTTGTTAGTCGCGCGTTTTAAGCAAAATAATAATGTCGACGGTGTAATCCCCCCCCTTCCTCCTCGTCGCCCGAGCGTGTAGGGAGTGCTGTCCGGGTACGGATTTCCAGCGCGAGACGTTTTCTGTAAGGTTAGCTGGCTGGGCACTCCGCTCGGCAAACGCCACAGCTAATCACGAGTCAGCTCCCGCGACAAATCCAATTCGGCGACAATGACCTAACGAGGTAACTTGATTTACATCTATACCGGGGTACCCTTCGAGGAGTCCGTAGGAGCCGAGCGACGGCGGACGGACCGTGCGGAGACGTCGTCATGGTCTCTTTCTCGCCCTTCTCGCCGAGTGATCCGATATTGTATCCCTTAAGATATTCTGAGGATTTAAATTAAGTTCTTATCCGCAGATATTGAATCCGCTTTATGTTAATATGGTACGCTTCCCGGCACCGAGAGAGCCCGCCAAGAGGTGATAGAGATAGGGCGTCGGGAGGGTGAGAGAGAACAGAGAGAAAGAGAGAGTCGGGTGGAAAGAGAAGGTTGAATAATTTCCGAAAGCTTCTCGAGAGTCGGCGACTGGCAGGGAAGTAAGAAGAGCACCGTCTTGATTCGTTTCTTTCCGCTTCTGGTGGGAAGAAGTTTGAGAATCGATTGCTCGTTCGTTCGCGCTATTTCTGCCGTAGATCTTTCTCCGAGCACGACCTCTCCCGGGGCGGGAAAGGGGGAGGGAAGGGGGGAACGGAAACCTTTTCGACCGAGCGATGAAACGGCTGTTTCGTGCCGATTGTTTAATATGAAACTTCGCAATATTGACTTTAATTAGCACAAGTGAGTTAATGTAACTCGGTACTTACGGCGATGAAAAAAAAAAAAAAAAGAAAAAAGAAAAAATTGGAGCAGATGAATGGAAAATACCTGACGTGAACGGGTAACGGAGAGAACGAGTCTAGTTGACTTTTTATGTCGATTGGTTGTACATGCAATAAATTGAAAGAGTTCCGTCGGTTTAAAATATTACCTACTTGCCTGAAAAAATATATCTAGAGCACGCTCGAGGACGAAAAGACTCGAATTATTATATTACGCTTCGCGAGGATTCGCGGTTATCAAGCTCACTTGACAAAATATTAATTTATTTCGTAATTTCGATCGGCCCTGACGTTCATAAAAAAAAATTAAACGGAGGCTCACTGCCATCTTTATCGCGGTGGTAAACATTTTAATTGCCGTCTATCTCTCGCAATTAATGCTTGTTCGTCCCTTCCATTATCCACCTCCTCGCCCACAGATGTGAAACGCACGGTACGAGATTCCTTCATATTTCCGTTCGTTTCTCTCTCAATGGAATAAACTGAATAAAAGATCGTGGGTTTTTTTTTTTCGCTCTTATGATGTCGCATTGATATGAAGATTCTCATATCAGCATACCAGTTATACGCTTTCTCTCGCGCTTTAGCGCTGAAAAAAAAAAAAAAAAGAGAAGCAAGATTTCTCCTTGTTCGATTACGAGATCAGTTCAAGAAGCTTTTATGCATTCATGATCGATGCGGTGTGTTATCAAAGAATGTCACTATGAATCGCGAGAACGTAGAGAAAATTCCCGGCATATTTCTAAACGATCAAAGTCTTTTCTTCTAAAGAAATATAATACAATAGTAACCATGCGGGACAACGATGCATTGTAGCGACGTGACGGGGTGTGATGATCATGTATAAAGAGCAAACTGCTCAGCATATTGTATAATTATCTCCTGCGCCATTGTTCATCTCAAAAAAAAAGAAAAAAAAATTTAATAAATTAATAAAGCGCTCGTTCGAAGTGCAAAATCTCAGGCTCGCGTAATAAAAAGAAAGTCGTCTGAAAACTTGACCGGGGATGCGATTCGGCGAGTGAAGCTCACTTCGCGTTACTATTCTTGCCTCGTTCGCCGGGTGGTTAGGCCAGATTAAAATCGCGCGTGCGAGTTCGCGCGTGCCTTCGCGCACGCCTCGTATCGTATAATTTCCCGTTTGTTGTTTGTTGACAGCGCTGGGTTGGGCGCCCGGTGAATTCTACAATTTGCGAGGTACCGTGCACGCACGCTGGCTCTCGTTACGCGGCAGATTGTACTGCGCGAGGTGCATCCGGCCGCAGCATCCTATCAAGATAGCCTATGTCGCGCCGGATAATTAACTAATAGACCGCGATACGTGAGCGAAATACGCATCTGGCTTTCGGTATCACTCGAACGGCCCGCACGTTCGAATCGCGCCCCGCGGATACTGCATAATTATATCGAGATCGGGCCGCGTTACGGTTAAGTAGAAATTTAATACGCTATCCCTCGCCGGTTTCCTTTCGCGATGTGTTACGCGCGCGTGATAATACCACCGACGGCGTTACAACGCGCGGTGGCCATTTGTCACGTTAACGTGTCCCGATGACGGTTGCTTTTCTGCCGCGCGCACCCGGTGGAATTTCACTCGCGATTAACGTCGAGATATTTTGCCGGTACTCGCCACCTACTTTCAGTCACGCGTTCCGCCGGGCCGCGAAACAATCGCTCACGTTACGCGGTCAAAATGCAACGTCATACGGCGCAACGCGCGGGGGAAAACGCGCGCGCGCCCTAATGCACGCGGTAAATGCGTTTAACGGCCCCCTTCCACGTTCGTGTTACGGCGATGTCGGCTGAGACTCGTAATTTAGTTATATTTGTACATAGTTATAAATGAGATGTAAACATTGTTATCATTAGATATCATTGTGCGTGACACGCGTTAACTACGCGGGATGACGGAGGGTATGGGTAATTGTAGCGGCGCAAAGAGCGGAATAGAGTTTAACAGTTATTATTAGTACCTCGTAAATACCATATTGTCGGTGATCTAATTAATTTAATTTCTTCGTACAGTTACCTCTGTAATTACGCTAGTCGCATCCGGTTCAAACTATGCTGCGTGATAACAAAATAAATCATCACGTCCCACGTGCGTAATACAAACGAGACTCCTCATCGCGGCAAAGTTCGGGAATTAATCAAAATTTCCAGTTTGTTTCAAAATTGCACGACGGGCCCTCCACCTATTGCGCATTGTAATTACTAATTTAATTAATTACGAAAAGTGATATCATCACTTTACACGGCGAAAGAAGTGAACGGTTGTAAGCAATTACAGCGTACGATTCTCGGTTAATTAATTACGTGTAATAATTATAACGCGTGCAACGTTCCGTTTTATTTCGTAACAAGTTTACGTAGATTTAGCAAAATCAACGTAATTATATTGTCGTTCGTAAAAAAAAAAAAAATAAGCATTTAAATTTCACGGGGTAAAAATAATTTGTCTAATCGTATCAATGGGATATACATGGACAGATCGAAGGGTTCTCGCATAATCACGTACTCGGTTTCATTTGTTTAAAGTTTTGCTATTATTTTGCAATAATACGCGAGGCGAAAGGGAACAGCGATATTCGCATTTAACTGTTGAAATTAATATTAACCACGTTAAACCGTCGCTATAAAGTGGAACGATTAATCGATCGTACTTATTTACTAGAAATTAGAAAAGCAACTGTTTAATGGTTCGTATCAACTATTACGCGACAGTCTTTACTGTATATTTACAACATGATTATGCCACGCAGGTCGGGCATACCTCGTATCCATGTAAATTGGCAATCACCGTCGAAATTAGTATTTCCCCGTTAATGCGAGCTTGGGTCAACACAATTTGCTCGGAGTATCTATCCATCAGAAATCTCAATCCGTCCGTCGGGTAATTTTATTCGTGTCCAACCTGGATGCTGGTCTCCCCCCGCGCGCTCGGTCGTATCCATTTCCCTTTTAAGATCCAAGTGCATTCGAAATACGGCCCATTTCTCCGTAACAAAATTTAAATCGACATAACGAACAGAGCAGTAATAGCGTGGATGCACGGAATTTGATCGGCGAAATTCGAGTAATGTATGAAAATCTGAAGTGCCGGAGTATGGACGTTGTTATCGAACGGGTAGCGCAAGCCATAAGGAAGCATACTTTAATTAAAGGCACTGCCCCGGCCACCGCATCTATTACGGATTTAATTAACTGCATACCGTAAACTCGTTTCACCCGGAATGTAATCACACTGTTAAATAATATATATTTAATGCGGCCATTACCCGCGGAAAAGATGTAACGAACTCCCGCTATGGGTATGGACAGTCGCCCACCAAACCCCGGGCACCAAGTTATTATGAAGCAGTCACCATTATCCAGCCGGTACAAGAGCTACTATTTGGCAAAGAAGATTAAGCGCTTTAAGTCCGCGAGGAACTTTGCGCTAAGTAAGAGGCGCCCAAGCAAGAACGTTCTTAATCATGTAAAAGGGAGCTTGCCTTAAAAGCTCTTTCAAATAATGGCGATGGTTCCACCAGGCAAAAGATCTCGCCTTTCGCACCGCTCCCGTTCCCTCTCTCTTTCTCTCACCTTTCACTGGAGGTATACATACTCTATTGTTCGGCGATTTACGATCGAATAGAGAGAAACCGTACCGAACGGTTCCCGTTAAGAGCGATCAATCCGATCGGTGTAACGTCCTTTATAGAAAGTCAGAAAACGGTGTAACACCTCAGAGGTACTTCTTGAACAAAGAAGCAATACCCGCCTACGTATTGGTCAAAGAACTCGGCCCGGCTATTCCGTTGTTCGATAAAGCAAAAAAAAAAAAAAAAAAGATTTCAAATGCAAGTTCGACAAGCTCGATCGGCGGGCAAAAATCCGATCGCATTAAAATTTGTCCCGTAATTACAACAACGTAATGGTAGAAATATGTATATATATAAAAAGAAACGTATGTTAAATTTTACGCTCTACTCTTTTTGAAATCGCCGGTGAATTCCCGACAGGGGAATATATCGAATAATATGAAAAAAGAAGGAAGGAATAAACAGAGCGAGCGAAACGGCTTTCGCAATCCCCTTCGATACGTTCTAAGATAAACGCCAAATCGAGAGAATCTTCGGTGTTTTCGCACAATCGCGTAAAAACGTACCCCAACAAAAATATTAGATTTTCATAGCTTCGATGTGCGACCGTGGATTCTTACCGTAACCCCGTACGATATTACTTCGCGTTATTCTATGGGTGGGTGGGGGAAGATGAGCCTGCGAAAAAAAAAAAAAGAAAAAAGAAAAAAATCAGGATTCGTCGCTACGTCCTTTTTTCTCTCTCTCGCTTTCTCTCTTTTCCTCCACCTGCCTTCCTCCCTTTAAGTACCCGCCGTCATTTTCCCCTGGAGCCGATTTTTCAGTACCTAAGTACAGGTGGTGATTTATAAAGTGGGAATGCAAGCCCATGGCCCCGTGTGCCCGCTCACGGCGATCCATTACAGTCTCCTGCTGCTTCGAGTCATAATATTTCCCTCCGACTTCCACTGCCGCCCCCTCGCCACGGTACACCGTCTTCGCTCTTCTTCCAGGATCTCGTATACCACGCCATCACCGCACTTTATGCATACCAGAACTCTCTACACCTCCGCGCTATACCGGCAAACATTATAACGCCGTGAGATTATGAATTTTGTATACGACTTGGCGGATCTTTCCACGAAGCCCGTCCGCCGTCCCCGTATCCCCTTCGTTCTTAGCCACCCTTCGCGCCGCCTTCCCGTTCTCTTTCCTTTCTCTCTTTCCTACTGGTAAGCACATCCGGACAGGGCGGCTGCTAAGATCCAAGATTATGTAAATGTTCAGAATCTGGTATTGGTAAAACTGCGCATATGCGCGTGTCTGTTTGCACGTCAGTGCCTGCGCCTGAGGATGGAAGAGGATTTTAAAACTAAAATATGCATTATCAAGGATGATCCTGCCGCGCAGGCAAATAAATCCTATTAGGTAGCTTTGAGATGTTATTATTTCAATCCGATAATTGTATTTAATTAAAGAATGATTCGCATTCGAAATCTAGGAATAATTTTTAAATATCGTAGTTTATGCTTTCATTAATTTTAAAAGAGAATTACATCTATAATGTTTCTCGTGGTTATTTTCAGTTTTCTTTTTTTTATTCTTCTTCTTCTTCTTTTTTTTTAGTCATATTATTTAATTTTATTTAATTTAAGTTATAAATGAATAAAAAGCGGTGTTTTTGCATCAAAACTTTTATTTTAAAAGTCATTGAAGGAAAATATACTTGTGTACATATATAAAATGAAACCAAAGTCGTAGTTTGAAAAGAGAATATATCTCTGATTTCCTAGTAAACGTTATAAGATTGGGAAATTATAAATTTTGTATACGATCCCGTCTCTCAGTGGTACAGCTCCGCATATCTCTTGCGCCTTTTCTTTTCGTATCTCCTTCTTGGCAACGGCAACGCACATATATTGAATCGGCAAAGTTATCGTCCCCGCGCAATTTTATTTCCGGTTTAAATAAATGCGAGAACACTCATATATTATTTATTCAACGCCAGATCGCGCGGCGTATACATTCTTCCCAGGTCCATCAATCAAAATAAAAAGCAGAATATAAACGCCAGCGTATTAGCAACGTAATAAATACGTAATACATTACTTGCAAATTGACATTACCCACGTCACGGCTCGAAAAAACGGAACATTTTGCTTTACTTTGTATAATATCCTCGGCGATGGCGTCGCGGTTCAATACCGTCGTCACATTATTTTCTTCTTTCTCTTTTTTTTTTATTTTCTATTTTTTTTTTATTTTTTTTTTTTTCCTTAAAGGAGCACGGTGAGATTGTACATTTTGTATAAGGCTTGACGGATCTTGTCAGGAGTTGCCTTTCATGCCGCTCCTTTTCCTTGCCCTCAGGTAACAGGTTTCCCCGGATAAAGCCTCGCGAGCAGCCACTCTTATGTAAATACCTGTGGTCCATTGCTCAGCTCGTGCGCTCGAGCTCGTGTGCTCACCCCGGGTTTGCAGTGGCGCGAGAAAAGGACTCCATCTCCGTTGTGTCCTCGATACCTTACCTCCCCCGCGTTTACACCGCGCGCGATCTTGTTTGAGACAAGTATCCGCTGGCCCACCCCGTGCTTTCCGCCGCCCCCCTCCCTCCCCTCGCGCGCGTCTCTTTCCTTCGTTCGAATGAACTTTGTTTTGTCTCTCGATATACTCGCTTTCACGGTGGCTTGGCCGCCTCTGAGGGAAGGCTCTCCGCCCGGAGATACCCTCTTTGAGATTATAGCGGAACGTAAAACGAGAAATTTGTGGAATACCTCCTCGGTATCTATCGTTGCGTGTCCCCCGAGCTCCGCATATGGGGAGCACTCGATCGAGCATCAGCCGTTGGATGCTCTACGGAAGATTGAACGGATGCGCTCATATGGCATGCAGCCGCTTCGGAATCATATGCTCCGAAATTCGTGCCTGTAAGCGGATTAGTATAAAACGCTCCTAGAACGCACGCAATGAAACGACGGATAAAACTCCGCGGGGACCGACCGAAGAGTGCTTCGGAATTGCCGGCGTAGGACGTATGTATCTCCCTTCGTAATTTATCCGCGCGATGCCAAGGGCCCGGCACATGCGCGAAACGTATGCCCCGCAGTGTTTTCTTGCCCGTTTCGGTGGTATGTTAATAAAAACATCGAGGGGGTATGTAAAGTATTTCGTAATAACGGATAGTGGCTCGTGTTACGCTGGCACGGAGCAAAGGAGGTTTATTGCCTCGCCGAGGCACACGGCAGCTTTCTTTGTCGATCACGCGAGTGTTCGATATGCATACTTACGACAAGTGCATCGATCTCAACTACAAACGGAAGATCGGATAAACGTACGTTTAATCGCGTAAGAGACGCGACAAAAGCTGTCGACGGCGAGAAAAGAAAGAACGAAATCGATCGCCCGTCCTTTTAATTTACCGATTATCTTAATTAAAATATAATAACTGATTACGAATCTCGCGAATAAAATTAATTTTAATTTAATAATTTTGTGAAATATAAAAGAATTGCAATTTTTTAAACTTGGATCTTGATTTTTGTAAAGATACATTTTTTTTTTTAATTTAACAAAAACGTAAAGAATATTTCTATTTTATATTGTACTAAATATATTTATATGCATTTTTCGGATGTAATTTATACCCCTGGGATTACCAGCGTACACGGTGCATTTCTTTTAATTTTGTGCACACATAGTTTTACAATATCATACACAAATTTATTCGGTAAATTTATTTATATTTATATTCCTGCAATTCAAATCTCGTGATTTCCCTCATGTCTACATTTGAGAGATCCGTCTAGAGCGTCTAATAAATTATAATAATGCTATTACATTCCTACATTTCTACAAATAGTATTATTAAATTTCTTACATTTTTATAAATAATATTAATAATTATTGCATTATTATTTTTGTTTGTTTGATTAAATATATATTATTATATATATATATATATATATATATATCTACGTTCAACAAGTAGTATTCTATTTTCAATGAGGGAATTACGGTTTGGCTTGCACCGAACTACCGAGAATCGTAAACAGTGGGGTGTCGTAAGATGTCGAGTGGCTATCAGTAATCCCATTCATCGCGAGTGTCGTTCCCCTTGGTTAAGCGAACCTTCGGAGTCGGGACGACGCAAAAGGACTCGTAAGTACAGATGTTCGAGAGCCGTGCACGCCATCGAGCGTCGATGCGGGTACACGGTGGATTACGGCGGCCGTCCGCGGGGGCCACGTGAACGACTCCGGGGTCCTTTTCATGGAAGAATGGCTTTTCCGTGTCGCTGAATTCAGTGGCCGGGCGCGGCACAATCGCGACACGCTTGGTTCTCGGCCCGTGTACGACAAACGCGGACCAGCGGCGAATGCCGAAATGCAGTAGAGAATACGAGGGGAAAATGGTGAAACTCCGTGCGTCGTCGTAGACTCAAGGGCAAGTATTCCGCTCGCAAAAGGCATCCGACTCCGGCTGGGCGCGGAATTTCGATTTTAAAAAGTTCGTAGAGTTGGCCACGATCGAAGCGTATTCCTTGAACTCTCCCGTCTCAACTTCGGCTCTTCTTCTTCTTTTCTTCGTGCTCTTCTTTCTTTTCTGATTTTTTTCTTCTTTTTTCCTCCTCGCTGCCTTTGCGCTTCTCGTTTAACTCTCTCCTCTTCAAACCTTTCTTCTATCTCTCTCTCTTTCAACGAGCTTTCTGACTTACTCTTTTCTCTCAAAGTGCAGTGCCCGCTGCTGCGGCGATATCACTTTCCGATAAAGTCAAGTCGTATGCTATCCCGAAAAGAGCTAAAGGCTCCACTATTCCACACGCGGAAACGGAGGAAGCGCCGCTTCGCACAGTCGCATCGCCAACGTTACGATGTGGGTGAACCGTTATGCACGGAGATCGGCGAAACTTCGGTACCTACGTGAATTTTATTACCCGATTGTCACACCGGTGGATGGTCGTTGGTTTAATGCGGCGAACGGAAGGTTTCTTTACCACTTTGGTTTGTATCTCGGCGAAATGCTAGGTCAACTGCGAAATTGACTCCGCGAGAGAACGATCGTTTGTCGGCATCGCCCTTGAAAATTACTATTTAGGTCTTTAACGCGGTCTCCGTGAAAAGTAAAAGAATGCAATTCGGCAGCCTGTCCTTTTTCATTTTCAAAATACAGGCATTCGGCGAGAAAACCGGCAGCTCTTGCCTTTTATAACTCGCGTTATGATTTTTATATTTTTAATTAAAACTCCCTTGTTTATCTATTACACTTTATTTCTGTATTTGAAAAGTATATGAAAACGTTTCGTGCTTTTAAAAAAGTTCTATTAATTGTCACATTTTACTTAATTAACAGAATTTAGCGCGGCGTGCCGCGAAAAACGTGATTTATAATTAATTGATGAAAGATAACGAAAATGATAATTAATTCCGTTCGTGATGATACAACGGCGCGAGTCTATATATTATTAAAATAATACGCGATTAGTAAGAAAGTACTTAAATGCGGTTTTAGACCGATGTGTAACGGATGCGAGCGAGCTTGATCTGCCACTGGCACAGTGGTTGCGGGCAGCCTTAATTGCCTGGCCTTCGGTAGATATACGGGAACTTAATCAGGCAACAGTGAGTACATGCTGCGACATCGTAACAATGAATCGTTCGATGACGATGACAACTTGAATTCGCGTCGGGATTCGGTTCTATTCCTCTACGTCGAGCGAGTCGATTATCCGGCGTCAAGACGGCCGAATAATCAGGTAATCCTTTCGTAATCATCCGAAATACACGATTCAGTTCAACGGGTCCGTAGTAATACGACGTAATGCGATCATTAGAAATAGCGGACGCCTTTGACATTCTCCGACTTTACGGACAAGAGACAGCCCGGGGAAAAAGACGTAATTGACTCGAAAAGATGTACATGAACTCTCGACTTGAGAAAGGCGGGCAGAGAATAGAAGAAGGAAAGCGTAGAAAGAGTAAAAGGCAGTACAGGCGCGGATCCTCGAATCGGCTGACTTACGCGATCCCTTTGCTTTAAGCTCGGAAGAAAAGGGGGGAGGGGGAGAAAAAAAAAAGGGAGGAAGGAAGAGGGCCGAGGTATAAAAAGAGGGAGCTCTCGGTACCGGCCTCGCGAACTCGAAGGCGGAAGGAAAGGAAACCGGGAGGTGGCGGGTTATGGAGGAAGAAAGCAGAGAGGACGGGACCCCGAGCACTATCTCGGAAAATTATGTCAGTCCTATCTCAGGCTGAAAGCAGAGACGAGGATGAGAGGACGAGATATGAAATAACCGGAATAAAAGGGAGAGTGAAATCCCGTGCTCGAACGGGACACTGTAGGAATAGAAATATTACTATTGGGATAAACTCTGTCCCGCGTTCAGTTTCCTTACACCATCTTCTCTCGCGTATCTTATCGGTGCACCACCTCGTTTTTCCTTTCCCTCTCCCCTTTCTCGCGCCCTTCGGCGCATCGTCTCCCGCGAAGATTAATTGTCGACGCGCATGATAAAAAAATTTGTATGAAAAGTGCTTGCCGGCCGAAAACTCTCGGCGGTTTCCCGTAACGGAAATAATTACGCGATATCGGAAAATACTCGCGTCCAATCAGGTCGGGGGAGGATTTTGTCGGGATATATCTAGCGGATTATAAAAATTTTCCGTCGTCGGTACTTGACCGCGCGTCCGCATTGTTCTCGATTGTGTTTACGGCCACGGTAAACGTAGTAAGACCAAGAATAAAGTCCCATCTACGCGATTATGAGCCATCCGCTTACGTTTACTTCCCTTGCCTCTTTACCCCGATGCAATATCCGTAAATTCAATTTTTTTTTCTCCCTTTTTTTTTCTTTCCCGTGCGTCCGCGTTGTCGGATCGACAACATGGCGGAACGATTTCCAAGAGAATCGATGTTAACTTGAAACTACCGTTTGTCGGCTGGAAAAACGGAAGTAAAAACGAAGAACTCCGAGCATAATCTTGTTTTGTTACGGAGCCAATACAAAACAATTCTAGCATCCAGCAAATAAACGTGGTGAAGCACTCGATCACGGGTTCCAAACAATATTACACGCTATGTCGCTAAACGAGATTGAGTGCAATTTACTAAAAGTAAAAATTATGTAATTTTCAGATATACGGAGTTACAGTAAAAAAAAATCGTTTATTTGTATTTTGATATATTTATTGATATAATTTGCACTTGCTTTAAAAAATATAAAGCGACTTTTAATTAACGTTTAATTAAACATAAAAAGAATTACCAGATTTTAATAAAATAGAGTGTGCAAAAATCGAAATATCATTGCAGTTATACACAAAAGCTTTTTTTTAAAAAAAAATAGAAAATTAACGAAGCATGTTTATCGAGTAGTTATTTGTTTTACTCTCTTTATTTCTTTTTTTCTATTTCCATTTAAAGCAACGTCGACTGTCAAGTCGAAGATTAGATTTTTGCTAATAAAATATAAATTTTTTTGTTTCAGATAAAAATGCAGAAGAAAATTTTCGTCGATGGAGCACCCTGACATTTTTTTTATAAGTGACCAGTGCTAAGAGTGCGCGGAAGGATGACTCGACACGTCCCATCTGAGAGGAGGAGCAGGCTCGGGACGGGCATCCTGCGCCAGCGGAGCAACTTTTAGGTAAGCATAAATTTTTTAAAATAAAATCTTCATTAAAAAAAACTTTTTTTTTATTAATTTTATTAACCACCATATTGGTCTGTCTACATTAATGTTTTTTATTTTATGTTACAGTCACCGGCTGTACTCAACAACTCCGCTGTTGCAGATCGGTAAGTCGCATGACTTTTTTTTCTTTGTAATTTATATTTGAGGTCTTCTAAAAAATAGCGCGCGCACAGTTTCTTCTAGGTAGAATAAAATAATCTATCATTATTTTTTAAGACGAACAAGCTGCGTTGAAAACGTAAGTTTCGCTGGGGAAAAATTTTCTGCGGATTAGTTTATGATATTAAGGATCGACTTTCGCGGAAAGCTCGCGTTTGGAGCACTATAAAGTTGAAAATTCCTTCCTTTGTTTTCGAAGTAATATTCGCGTTTCTTGTTGGAAGAAAGAGGATATCGAAGTTTATACGGTTATATTACATCCCCCTGGCTAATATTGAATACGTCCCCAAGCAGCTTGCTTGATAACCCGCACTCGAGCCGTAGAGAAGAGAGAATCCATTCGACCATCGTTCCTTCGAGATTAGGAGGAGTTTGCGAAGACTTCGTGGAAGATCTGTTTGGTCAAGGACGATCAGGCTATTACCAAAGTCGCGCTCGTCTGAGTTACGATCACTAAAGCTTACACAAACCCCAGTTTAGCTATTGCGGCAGTCCAGAAATCGCGAGACGCCTTCCGTACAAACGCCTTAGGTCCACATTTGTGAAAATCGACCGAGAGAGTCCCTTTTTCGATAAGATGCTTGCAAAAGAGCCGCGAGATAGAATATCGTATAAAATTAGATCGATCTATCACCGACGCATCGTAGGTGAAGCGAGTAGTAAAAAAGAAAAAAAGAGAAAAAAGAAAAAAAAAAACTCCGCTCGATCCATATTCATTTATAGCCGTCAGTCTATTCGCCAGACCAATAATACTAATCCGAGCCTATTTGGCCGTATTCGGCGCCGTTTGGCGCTCGATTCTTGCGACGGCGTGAAAAACTTGGCATAAGTAGACGAGCGAGATCTCACATCGGTGGAGATGAGCTCACGCGAGATTATCCGAAAACGCCGGGTGCCCGAGTTTTCAAACGGCGGACCGCGATATCGATTCGATGAGCAAATGGGCGTTCAACGTGTTCGTCGGCGGAGCAGAATGCGATCAAAATTTCAAAGGAGACGATTGAACGTGGAGAGGAGCGAGAGATGAGCTCCGAGTAAAGATACGAAAGATCCGAGAACCGCTGACGTATAACGCACCATAACTATTATCTCTTTTCTCTCCGCGAAAGAAAACTTGGCACTCGGCTGATCCCCCGAAGTATCCGGCGAGTTAGCGGATACGGGTAGGTAGGAGGGTGGAAAAGCGGGGGTGTCGGGTTGAAGAGACGAGCGGGTCGGGCTGAGAAGGGGGAGGGGAGGGTGGGGGGAGGGAAAGCTCTAAGATTACTGAATGGGCTTCGCTCGCGTTGGTGGCTGCGCTCTCCGGGTCGTGGCTTTATTAACACGTCTTACAGGGTAACGGGATCTCGTGCACGTTAAGAGGTAGGTAGGTATATGGAGGCAACCGGCAGCTGTTGCTAACGCAATTTTCCCCCCCGATATAAATCCTCCGGACCCGCGATATTGAATCAAACGATATAGCGGGCGGCTTTATCCCCGGCCGTGGTATCCCGCGCGAGCTGCGCGCGTACGAGCGTGCTCCTCTTTCTAGGATGTTCGCCGTAGTGACTTTCGACTAACTAGATCCGTGATTCGGTCGGTAGAACCGGATGGAATAGATACGGATATAGGATGGATCGACTGGAATAAGTCGTTCCATCGTGACTTTGTGCGATCGCGAGAGAATAAAAAAGACGGGGATGCAGCAGGGTTGATGGCGGGTGGGTAAAAGACCGAAAGAAAGTTCTCTCTCTCTCTCTCTTTTTCTTTTTCTATACTTTGCCATACGCCGCGGTATAAGAACGACACATCGATTAAGCGAAGACCAGCAAGTAAAAGGATTTTAAAGTGAAGCGACGAGCCAAGCTTACACGGTAATTGCGACGGGATCAATGAACGATGCCATTTACGAATCCCTGATACTGAATCGATCGATTGACTAATTAGCGTGAAAGAAAAACGCAAACGAACACGGATAAATTCCGCGAAGGATAGAATCTCGCTAGTAATTACTTTTTCGCGGCTGTACGGTATCGAGCTCGCGAAGCGTCGGTCGCGCCACCGCTGAAACACCTTTGCGATGCCATTGTATTTTTATGTCGGCACGATTCTTCGAGGAGCTAAAACGAAAATGCGATCAGTCATGGATTTGTTTGTCGGATTGGAACGGTATGAAGGATTTCTGAGGTAGCGTAGGAGCACGTTTGGTTGGAGCACAGGCAAAGGTGATTGCATGGACAGCGAAACGGAACGAAGTCCGAAAACTCGAACCAATCGAGAAAGAAAAAAAAAGAAAAAAAAAAAAGAAAGTACGGACAAGATGAAGAGAAATAGAGAGAGAAAGAGAGAGAGAGAGAGACCGAATTGAGACGGGAGGTGAACTTTTCTTTCCTGTCTTCTTGCGAGAGCATGCTCTCGTCCAGAAAGCAACGGAACGCCCATTACGCTGCGGACGGACGAGCTTCTGTGATCGGAGATGAGCCGAGGAACGGGTGAAATCGCATAGCGAAAAAGAGACGCGGGGCGGTTGGGAAAGAGAGAGAAAGAGAATGGGGAACGAGAGGAGAAAATCGAAAAACCAAACCTTTCCGTGGGAAATTGGGCAACGGTACGTCTCGATCGGCGATGATTTCGGGATGCGATTTTCTCGCGCATAGAGTTGCTGATTGCGAAAGGTGCAGCATCAGAAACGCCCGGCTACGTAGAACCCGCGATACATTTTCCGATTTGGCCGCGGGAAATAAAAAGACAATTCGCGCCGCGGGATCCGTAACGCCGCCGACGAAGCCGGATTCCTCCGCGCGAGACAGAAATATCGCCGGGGACAATTTATTACTTCCCTCTCGCTGGGTCTCGTTACAAGGGACCGCCGTAATCTTACGTCGCGCATTATCGGAAGTGTGTTACCTTCTTCACGATTAACTCTGCATTATTTACGGCGACGTGAGACGAGAATCCCGCAAGGCCGCGAGTAAACACCAGTGGAAATAATCTTTTATAAAATATACAAGCGCCCCCGTGCACTCGCCTTTTCGCCGAGGTTCCCTTTTGCGTCACGTATTATTTATTCCGAATACTTCATGCGCGATAATTCTGACGTGAGTTCGAAAAGTCTTTTGCAGCCTTCGATTATCCGCCGTGTGGGACGGCAAGCGGCGCGGCGGCCGCTTTAAAGCGGCTCAAGGCTATTCCTCATAAACGCCGACGTTATATAGAGAGATTATTTCCGATCGCGCGATAGTTTCACGTCCGAAGGAATTGCAACGCGGCACATGATCGGCTCCGGCGCAAACACATCCTCCGATACCGTGGCCCGTTTCATGGCCGATGAGGCGCGCAACAGTGAGCGCGCGTGCACGTGATACGTGCTCACGGTGGCTTCAATCTTGAAAGAAAACGTAATTTTTGTTATCAGCCCCCCGTGCATCTAGAATGAAATTTTATTTGACTAAAAGCCATCATTTTATTTGCGCAGATAAACCGATTTATTTTATATAATAAATACGCGGGAATTAATTTCATCTCGTAATAATATACTTGCACGATTAAACATACGTTCGCGCGACGTAACTTCGTCGAGAAGTTTACGCTTGTACGCTGCATTTCGTTTGGGATTAAAGCGCGTACGAAAAATTCGGACCCGTTATATCGAAAATTGGGCACCGGTGCAACTTCGTGTCTCGTACTAAAAGGTAAACTTCACCTTTGTACATCGATTCCAGTGATCGCTGCAGCTTGCACACAGTAAATCTCTCGACTATTATTAGGCTCCACCCTGCAAACTTGGTTCTCTGCTCCTTTGCCACGACTCGAACCAGTTAGCTACTATGTTTGCTGTTCCACCGAACGATCCAAGGGTATTGGCAACATCTGGCGGTACTTATCGTTCGACAGGAACGTCAACTTCTTCGGTAGGTAGAGGACCGGGTCTTAAAGCGCATGTACGCGAGGATGACATTTAGGAGGTTGTGTAACAAGGACTGAACCTGCCATTCAAATTGTCACGGGTAAAGCAGGACGACGAGTTCCATTAGTTCGCGTAAAATAGATTCAAATGAGAATTTTCGTGGTTTAAGCATTTCTAACGAATTAAACATTCGTGTAGTCGCCGGTACATTAATTTGCCGAAAAATGGAAAAATCTCATGTTCAAATATAACTCAGGATGTTATTGTAAAATGTAAAAAGGATATGTACATTGTAATTTTTTTTTTTTTTCAATTTTATAATTTCTTTGTGCAAATTTAAAATTGAAAATGTCGAATATTATTTTTCTTTATGGACATAGTATAAATTATTAAATAGAAAAAGTTTCGAATGTTCTGCAAAAAAAGAAAAGAAAAAAAATGCTCTTTTGACTTTCAAATAACAAGCTTTCTATTCCCTTTGTTCTCATATGTTTCTTTATCGATACACAGACAAGTTAACGCGGCACAATATGTGAGCTTAAATCCATTTTGGTCTATATATTTCGACAGGAATATTCATTTACGGTCACAGAAGCGACGTCAAAGAGTGCACGAATCTTCAAAGCTTTTACTATAATTACCATCATGACGAATTTTCCTTTTTCGTGCGGCACGGCATATGCACATTACGTGCAACAATGAAAGTCTCATGTAATAGCATCGTTAGTTCCATCCGATCGTCTTGATAATCGCAAAGTGTATCTAGAATTTTCAATAATTGAGAGGGCCTCCTAAATATGCGCCAAAGTAGCTGGCCTCTAGAATTGTTTGACGATTGAAATAGATGTTGCTAGGCAAATGAGGTAAACCGGTATAACGAGATCGATCGCACGAGTCCGCTGTAGCCGTTCGCCGACGCGATATTACGCGACGCGGCTCCGGGAAAACCGATCGCTACACATATTCGAAAACACGAAAAATCAGGTGACACCGGTTTAGCGCCACGCCCGGTATATAAAATAACACACGAATCTCGGGGGGGTATATAACGTTCATATGTGCAATGAGTAATGGCAGGCGTCTATCATTGGACGCGTGTGTCTGACGCGAGCTGTGTGTAGCATGTCCTGACTACTGGGCTGCGCGGAAACAATTTTCTTCCCGGGGTAACGAGGGCGGCGGAGGAAGAGTACGGGAGGGTATTGAGAGAGAAGTTCCGGCCCGGAGTAGGAAGGAAAAAGAGCCGACGTCGATAGGGACCAGTGAAATGCGGCGAAAGTTGAAACAAATATCGAATTTATCGGCTCGCGAAGGGAGGGCGCGGCGGGAGGGTAGAAAGGTCAGACGCCAAAAGGGAGCGAGTCCTGGCGTGAGTTACGAGCAGAAAGGGGATCGGCTAGAAGGGGAGGAAGTCGACGACGACGACGAGAACGAGAACGACGACGACGTTCGTTCCCCGGGTTGTGTTTGAATTACGAGCTCCGGTAGTCCAGACTGGAAATGGAAGCCGCCGAATGGCGGGAATGACATAAAACCAGTGACGGCGTTGAAATTTGCGCCCTTTCTATTTCAATCCTTCTCTCTTTCTTGCCGTTTCGGATCTCTCGTCGCTTCTTCCCTTTTACTCTCGTCTCCGCGCGTTGTCTTCCACATTGTTCTCGTCTACCATTTGAACGATTGACTCCGCCGGAATCGCTCGCGGAGTGCGCGATGCATGCCTCTCCAATTTTCAGCTTCTAAAAAAAAAATAGTCAGCCGAAAGAGGTCTCGGTTTTTACGACGACATTTCGCCATCACGGGCGGTTTTTCGCTCGACGTGCCCCTCGATTGACGTTCCCGATTCAAATGCGCGAACATGAAACGCCGGAATCATCTTTCCATCAGCAGCCGGGAAAATTTCATAGATCCTCCGAGCTGATTTACCGACGGTAAAAATAACTAACGTTACCGTTGAAATATTAAAGTGGGCTGTTTCTTTATTTCTATTTTATGGAAATAAAATTAATATTTTTTCACGGTTTTTAAATGAAAATTACAGATATCGAATACTATTGGTTTGGTTATTAAATGATAAAACTTTCGAAGTACTCGCGCACTCTAACAGGATTTATATTTCATATAAATTTATAATATCTTTTTTAGAATTTAAATAAATTGCCGCAGAATAAAAAAATATATTTATATTGATATATTGGCGTTTTTTACATAAATCAGTGCTCTACGATATAGTTTTTCACATAAATCCGTAACTGTGTCCAGTTCAACTGCGTTAAAGTTTTTTAATTTTACAGTTTGAATCCCAAAGGGAGGGAATCATAGAAACGATTTCCGTTCTCGGGGCGGGGAACATTTTGTCCTTTATCGGCAACATCCGGATTTACAAATTAATGCATCGCCTCGTTAAAAACGAGCTTTTAAATGAGGAAAAGAAGGGCTCTTGTCTCTATGGCACTTTTCTGAAAAGTGTTCTCGGCGGAGGTACCCTTTTGTCGTTTCCGACGCTTGTTTGTCGCCCTTTATATTTATAGCTTTTATTTACATCCTCCTCGCGCGGATCAAGATTTTAAGCCCGGAATGGCGTGACTCGCGACGCTCATCATTCTCCTGACTTTGAGCTGGATAATGCACGAATCGCTGCTCGATATAATACACTAAGCCGGGATCAGTGGACGCGCGCAAAATATCTCCGGAAAGATATGGCACGCGAAATATGACGAGTATCCATCGCGGAGGGCTCGAAAAACATTCAAGCCGGCAGGTCGGTAATCGACTTCGTGCGCGCAAACACCGTACGTCCTTTATACTTTAAGCCCCGTAGCGTATGCCGGCCGGTGGTGCTTCGAAACCAATTTGCATGAGGTCGTTTGAGAAATTGAGCCGCGCTCGCATCGCCACGCAAAATGCATGGGCAATCGCGACTTCGAAAATCAACGGGTTAAAAAAAAAAAAAAGAAAAAAAAAGAAATAAAAAAGCCCGAGCAGGTTTATTATCTAATCGGATCTATCGGCAAATTGAGGCTGACGATCATGCAAATCCGATCATCATTAATCCGCGTTTTTGATTGATTGTCCAGCGCTTCCTTGAAAACGAAACGAAATTAATAATCTAGTTAGGCTGTTATAATCCGATTCTCTCTCTCATAATAGCTGACACCGTTGGAACTTTAGTATCGGAATATAATATATGGACGCTGTTGTGGTTCTTGAACCATGTTGCGCGTATATCCACTAACAACTAACTTCGGACACACTTTGCGGTGTTCCGTGCCGGTATAGCCAATATATTATCGTCTTATAAGCCATCACCCAAAAGCCATGTCTTTCCCAACATTTACTCGCCTTAAATTTCTCCCGGGAAGCCCCGGCCCCGTCGCATTAGTTTCTCGTCTTACGACCGTATCAACGACGCAGTTCTCCACCCCTGTCGCCTTAAAAATTACGAGACATGCCACTTTGCGGTGTATCATTTACGCGCGATAGTATTACACACAAAGTGCGCATATAATGGCGACAGAGATTTAATTCCGTGGGAGTTCACGCGTTCTCCTCTAACGTTGCCCGAAAACTCCAGCTGGAGTTTGAGTTTTCTGGACATTTTGCACGGCACGTATTCTACGCGAATTAAATGGGTCACCCGGAGTAAAAAAAAAAAAAAGAAAAATAAAAAAAACCCCCTCGTTGAACCCGTTCCCTTTTTACGTGTTACCCTCGTTCTTTCCCTCCTTCTCTATGCGCTCTCGGCAAACATTGTTACCTATTACGGGAGTTAGCATCACCGGTACGTTTCTGCTACCGTAATAAATTAATTCCGTGGAGGCGCGAGCACGGTCCGTCCCGGGATAAAAAAAAATGAGGAAAGAAAAGGGAAAAAAAAAGAAAAAGAAATCCTCGGACTGTTGAGACCGGGACACGTTGAGAGTAATCGTAGCCGAGGGCGTTAAAAAGCGCCGGATGAGTAAAAGAACGTGTCACAGATTCTCCGTCTTTCAGTTGATATTTCTGCGTTAATGTTTGCATCAACTAGTCCATACATCGACGCGACATCTCTCTCATTTAAGGTAACAATAACGTGCGAGGAAATCCGTTTTAATATATCGTTAAAAATATTTCGATAACATTAACTTTGTAACTTTTTACAAAGCCTTCGATCGTAACGCGACGTGAAAATAAAATTATTATAATACTTCTTTATTTAATTATAACAAATATAGTTGGGATTTATAAAATGTTGCGGTAGTATAAAATACTTTGTATAAAATCAATTACGCGGTACCACCTAAAATCACGATGTAATACGCACCGCAATGAGATACGTTCTTTAAAAAGTGTCCCTCCGCCACAATGCGTCAACGTAATATTAATGTAAAATAATAAAGTTACGCCATAAATTACGTTAATGGCCGGCGATAGCCGCTAATTATATTGTAACTTAGTAGCGTAATGGACGTGCCAGCCAGATTACGGGGTCGGGATAGGTAAGTTGGCTCATATGGGTAGACGCGGGTCAGACATAATCTCGTACAAGCGCTTTAAAAAGCAGATAAACGCGGGAGCGTTTCATTCTTCTTGCATTCTATCTCTACTTCCTTGCCCGCCTTGGCTCACTGCCGTTATTAATCGTAGGGACGGGGATTACCGCCGGGCTGCGCTAATACCAGCAACCAGAAACGACGCTGCTGATGGAGGCGGAAATGGAACGATCGCGGCCGAGACACTCTCTCGTAGCTAGGACGGCGGGCGCGCCTCGCCGGCGCAGCCCTCGAAAGGGTAATCCACTGTCGAAAATACGATCTCGTGCGCCTAGCACGTTATTCCACGTCCGCGGAAATCGTGTTCCCGAGGGTTGTAACTAACGACCGCTCCGTGGGCGCAACGAGCGATCCTGTCGCTAGACGGTTTTGTGCGCGTTAGCATCTTCACAAATTAAATCCTCGAAAATTAAGCCGCGCAAGTGAAAGGTCTCATTGTTAAAAGGTACCAAGCATATTCTCGCAAACTGCCGGGAGGTGTACAGGGATAGGCTTACCCACCCACCACGGTTTTTCCCTTCGCGCGCCCTTAAAATTTTATGATCGATAAAAAGGAATAAACGTTACGCTATTAAGAAATAAGTTTCGGATCGTTGATAAAGTTCCAGCAATATTCGGAACAATTATCGCCTTTATGCTTGAATAATCGTTACTGTTACTTTAAAACAATGACTTCACGACTGCGCGATCGTTCCGACAACTTAATACATTTAATCGAAAATTTGGAACGGTATTTAAAGAGGCGCGGAATTGAGAAGCATTCGGTGATTTCTTGCCCGGTGTCGTAATCAACGTATTTCCGCGAATCAAAGCGGACGCTTAAATAAAACTGCTTCTCGAAAAGGGACGAATTCATTTAATTTCATTTTTTTCTTCTTTCTTTTTAATCGCTTGCTTAAGTTTGCAGCTGCATTATTTGCTGATAACGAATAATTTCGCGGTCGGTGCAAATCCCACGAAAAAAAAAAATAAAATAAAATATATGCCAACAGACTGTCCCCTACAAAAAAAGGGCGGTTCGAAAAAATCCACGTACACAATGTGCTTTTAGCCTCGGTATTCGGATCTCGTCGAGCTCTTCGCGAATAATTCACCTTGATGTGCGGAAAGAGCGGCCGCAATCAAGGCAATAATGCACTTGTGCAGCGAAAAACGTTGCTGAAAGACCGTGACGATTCACGCTGCGGAAAACATCGTTACGCTGATTGTAATTGCATTCGGTCGCGACCAAATGAATTGAGCGTCGATTTGCTGCGGCAAAAATTGACGATACGAAATCATTTTCATGATTCCACGCTGACCGGGGGGAGGGGGGAGGGTTCAAAGGGAACAGATAACAGGAGAGAATTGGCGCTGATGGTTTCGCGATTATAACATCCGCTGCTAGCCGGGCCGATACATCTCCACTGTCCTTCGTTACGTTTTTTAGATGATTAAAGAAAATAACGAGGCGGAAGGAAAATAAACCCAGGAAACGCGAGATCTGATTAGTTCCATGTAATTTAACGCGCCGTGACAAATAAAGTGTCCTTCTCAGATAACGCGAGTCGAACTCGCGATAATACATGGCGAAAACGTTTTTGCTCCGCTGTTAAAAACGGATTTAAATGTAATAAGAAAAAGGACTCGGGGAAATACGTAGTAAAACTTTTGCTAATATTAATAATGAACCTGTTAAAAAGTTACAACTTGGTAATCGCTTATCTTTAACAACTCTTTGTTTCGAGGCTGTAAACCTCGGATATTAAATAACTACGATTTGTTGACAACTTTTCACGGGGTTATTTGATTTTTTTTTTCTTTCTTCTTTATTTTTTTTTTTTCCTTCCTCCAACGACGCAATATCGACACGAATGAGGTAATGCGCAAAGTGCAACGAGTTCTCGCAATTGCATTTTAAAATGACGAGCAGTGTCAGGCGTTCTAAAAGCAAACACGTATAACACGCAGTAAAAACACGCCGAAGTGTAATTGGGAGATCTCGAGTATGAAGGCGCGCGGGACGGCAAAGCGCGCACGGGTAAAACGTGCAAGGATGGAAATGGCGGGGTGCCGATATCACAGGGATAGAAATACGCGGCGTAATGCGAGCGGAAAACGCATATCTGGCATGTAGTAGCGTATCGATTCGTTTGGCACAAAAGTGAGCGCGAACGTGAAAACGCCCCGCCCATCTTTATCGTTATAGCCGACCCTTAAATAGGTGCAATTCGCGCTCTGGGATCTTTTTGTTTTCTCATTTTCTTTTTTTTTTTTTCTTTCTATTTCCGACACCGTATCGCGAAGTACTTTCGGTGTAAGTTATCTCGATTCCGGTCGCGGCCGACAAAGGACTTTTCCCTCCCACGAGCGGCACGGACAAAGGCATTTATAATGCACGCGCAGATATGTAGACCGTGCGTATCTCGGTGGATAATTCACAAACTTCCGGTATGCGCTTGCCCGCGTACTTTTATATCTCCAGGATCGCCGCGGCCTCTTTCTCATCTTACGAAATCCTTCGACACGCAAGCGTGCAGCCCGCGCGTGTCGTAAAGTTACGCCAGCGTCAGCGCGATTCGCCGACATAAAGTATTTCCGTCGGAATTATATGTCCACGGGAAGCTTCATTTTTAACGCCTTAACTCCTCCGCCGTCGCGAACGACATCGCTAAAAGAGCTTTAACTGTAAAACAGGCGAGCGCCGCGCGCGGTACGTCGTACATTATTGTCGCGCGGAATACCTAGGCGCCGGTGATGAAACGCTCCAGCTCTTCAATAATTTTCTCCGCGTGAGCAGACGAGAAAGGAAAGGCGAAAGAGAAAATTGAAATTGAAATGCACTTTCGGCTGAACGCACCGCGGAGAGCCCGTGCATTATTTCGTGCGGATTATTTTACTTACCGCAACTAAACGCTATAATCCTTCATTTTCGCTGGGAGCGCAAAGATAATCATGCGGTCTCTTTCGTTTTGCGGGAATACAAGCGGGATCGTACGAATTCTGAAAGCTGCCGCGGAAGCCACTTAGCGATTTTTTATTATTATTATTATTTTTTTTTTTCTTCTTATTTCAACGAGCGCCGCGCGTCTCGCGGGGCGCCAGGGAGAGGACGCGTCGCGCGTAGTTTTTACGTAAAATATTTTCCGGGCGTACCGCACCCGCGGAACAACGTACAACGATAGAGACGGGACTTTTCGCGCGAGTTTGGCCGTATCACTCCGCCACAGACAAAGACACGTATAGGCATCGGGTTTCAAACGGTCGTACAGGGCCAGAAGGGTTTTCACGCCCTCCCCCCCCCTCCCCTCCCTCTCGAACAAAAAGGTGGCTAAAAGCATATTCCTGTCGTCCTTGGCTTTACGCGGCCGCCGATGGTTTTCCTCGCTTATATTTTTATGGCTCGGGGGTACGAGCGGCACCCCCGCGGCATCTATTCTCTCCTCCCTCGACCTTTGGCCTCTACATGAACACACGCGGGTGTAAACACTCGCGCGGGTCTCTCTATTTCTCTTTACGTACGCACCACCGTGCCAAGGCCGTATACGAAGCAACGATAAACTTGTCGGTTTTATGTGAGAACAGTTCTAAAGTTAAAAGAAGCTGCGCGCGTCTTGTAACCAGCGATGTACCCGTCGCGTGAATTTCACAGATGGTCGAGCTTACGGGAAACCTGACCGCATTTACAAGTACGAATCTGTCTTCCCTAAGCCGGTGATAGCTCATCGAGTACTTCGATATTGCTTTATTGCACGGGAGCTTAAAGCTTTTTTTTTTATCTTGAAACCGTGTTCTTTAAAGAGAAAAAAAAAAAGTGACCGTCGAGCTCCGTTATTTTTTTATGCAAATAAAATAAAAACTCGTTCTATATTTTTTTTCCTCTTTTCTTAGCGCGAATATAATTATAACTTGATAATCTATAACATTTTGATAGGAGATAGTACCATCCTACGTATATTATTTATACGTAGACGTTCAGATATACTTTTTTCGCTGCATATTAAATTATTATAGTAAATAACACGCTTTCACATTTTGCTTGCCGTTATTTTCAAATAAATAAAAATCTCTGAATATTTTCCTCCGTGTGAGATCCTCTAGGAAACAATATTTACATGCACACTGCTCTAGCCTTTTTGCCTCAATTGCGTGTCCACTCCACTAGAGCGGAACTGATCCGGAGAACGGGAAGGTTGATCGGGGTAAAATTATTATGGTCGTTGTAAAGCCGTGACTATAATATGAGAAGGTCGCGGTTATGAAAGCTGCAATGTATTTTTGTACAACCCTGTCTGCTTTTCTTCCTCCGTTAAAACGTACACTTGATCGTAACTAAGGGCAGGGTTATGTCTCCACCTATGGATACGACGGTCATAGTCGTGCCAGTAAATGGCACCCTCAGTTACATAGAACTGCCTCCGTCTAGGTCGCAACAGCTGCCCGGAGTCCGCAGGATAAACCTACCAAGATTCTCACAATTTACCCATTTTCCTTCACCACCCGCCGCGGTTTCTTCCCTTTATTACTGTTTCACAGTTTATGCGGCTTCGCCGCCGAAAACGCCTCACTAAGACTCGCGCACGGGTCTTTCATCTTCCTTCGTAATAAAAAAAAAAAAAGAGGTCGGTGAGACGACTCGGTGTAGATACATCGCGATTGTCGTGGAAGAGAGAATTTTTTTTTCTCTTTTCTTGTAAAATTTCATTTTGCCACGCGCGTTGGAGAAAATTGTAGCGTAAAATAAATCGTCCGACATTTGTTTTCTCTCTTTTTTTTTTTTATTTTTTTTTATTTTTTAATTGACCTCGCATACCCTAATACGGTCCCCAGTCCTCGTTAGAGGGCGATTTAGTAGTGTTTTACCTTCGATGTACTTCGACATTAATAAGCGGAGAGTCCCCCGGCTTTAGGATAAGTAGTGTCGTCGGAGTTTTTCCGCGGCGAAATCCCGAAGTGAGCACTCAGCGCAGCGAAGCGCGATTCTCAAAAATCATTTTCCGCTGTCCATGTAATATCGTCTCGGCTCTCGCAATAAAGAAGCGCGGATTTACAATAAAAGGTAGTACCTCTCGCAATAAAGGAGATTGGATCTGCAATAAAAAAGGATTCAGCGCTCCGCTTCATAATGAAAAGCTCAAAGCGAATTTTCTCCGGTGGAGGCTACAATCGACGGAAAACATTTCCGCGCCTTCGTCCCGGCCTCGGCCGTCTCGCCTCTCTCCGCCGCGGGAGAAACTCCTTTCCCGGAACAAGTAAGGAAGCCCAGAGTGATCCTGCCTGGGTAAACTTTCGTCTCCGTTTCGCGATGCTCTTAATAAGCCCCATATTGTTCTCCCTTAAATTTTAATAATGCGTCGCGTAATGCGCGACGCGTACGTCGTACGTACAGCGTGGCTTGGCTGCAATCTGAAAATATTTGTTGCAGCGCAAAGAGTCCCTTCGGGGCGTCTCTCTGTTTATGAAGTTTTATGTCGGTGGTCGGATAGTGGAGTAACCAAGGGAAAGAGAGATCGAACAAAAACGAAAAGAAGGGCGGCGGGGAGGGAAAAATAGAAAAGAGGAAAAAGAAAAGACAAAAAGAAGTAAGAAAACAAGGGTGAGGGTAAGAGCGTTAGGCGACAGGAATTGCAGACGGAGAAAGAAAAGCGAGGATGGCGGGGGGGGAGGGGGAGGGGGGAGACAGACGGAAAAGAATGCGAGAAGCGCAACGTAGGAGGCTCTCGGAGTCGTACATGAACAGTCGCCTCGCCACGACGTATCGAAACTATCGGCGTATTTCCTCGCGAGGATTCAATCGGGTTGACTTTCATCTAGAGTTCACGGTAAGGCTGGATCATCGAATAGCGGGATATTGAGTCCAACTGCGAAATTAAAGTGGACATCTATCCGCAATCAATGTGATATTAGCACTTGGCGTGTATTTCTTACGCCGTCGGGTGAAGTAAAGCGAGATAAAGATTGGCACAGAGTTCTACACGTCCGTTTCACGTAAAATATATTTTTTTTTTTTTAATACTTTTGTTGCTCCGCTGGTTCACCGCGAATAGGATACGTTCCTCGCGAATACACGAGAAAAAGAATACAGTAACGAGGATAGGATTTTTTTAATAAGTCTTCAAGAATTTGCTCGGTCACGCCGAAAATAAAAAAAAAAAAAAACGGACAAAAGAATTCTTCCGATCGGTTCCGATGTTCCAATCAAAAGTTTCTTCTTTCCGGCAGTTGCACGCGGAGAGTCTATCACGTTGCCAAAATTGAAACGTGACGATATTGACCGTCACTTGTACAAATGTGAGCGAATTTTTGTTGATTTTACTTTGTGGACTCGACACGTCAAAATTAAAATGACAATACCGGCCGAAAGAGATGTCGTATTTTTATTGAAGTTAAATTATTCCCGATAAACTATTATTTCCAGTCCGCCACATTGTTGAACTGCGAATATAGCCGAGCGAAGGAAGACACAAAGTTATAGGGAAAATTAGAACCAATCTTCCAACTTCGTTTAAAATTAAAGCAGCAAGTAGAGAAGTGCTGAGTAATGACCGATATTAAAAATGGGTAGTAAAGATCTATACGTAGAAATATACAAGGTAGTTTAGAAAAGTTACTATCTACAGTATTAACTTTTAAATATGTACAAAGGAAAGTAATTGACCAAAAACGACGTCATATAATAGTAAAAAAAAAAAAAAAAATGAAAAAAAATTAAGGTAATATTTCTTTAAACAGAAATCTTCTCTCTCTTTTTCTCTCTCTCTTTTTTGTGATTAAAAAGGTAAAAAATTGTCTTTAAATTATTCGGCATAACCGGCACTGCGAAAAAAACGGCGTATTAAATCGAGATATCGAACTATATTGTATCCGCGCGAAGTGAAAGGAAAAGGGCGACGTCGAGGCTGATGAGTGGGTGGATAGGATAAGATTAAGGAGCGTTTCGCAGGGCTGACAGAAGTACCAAGTGCAATGAAACGTGAATACGGTTCGATGAAGGTCGGCCGGTGGAATTCCCGCGAGTTTGTTACTTTGCTGATAGCCAACGACCTAAACTAAAACTTACACACTTGACCGTGCGGGCGGAAGGGATCGTCGGAGGAAGTGAGACAGAGAACACGTCGCATTGCGGCTACGGACCGGACAATGCCATACTGGCCAGGGTAACTGTCCTACGGAATTGGTACTGTGGTCTTCTGGAAGCTGCTGCGTGAGTTTCGCAAACTCTGCCGAGGCCGTATACGCGTCAAATAGTTCTCGTTTTAATGATCACGCCGGCTAACTCGATTGCGGAAGGGAAACGCCTCTTTCTCTCTTTCCCTCGCACCGCGTTTGTACTTTATCCGTGCTTTTGCATGTAGTTTGACCGTTCAAACCCGACGATAACGGCGGGACAATAAAAATGCAACGCGCGTAATGTTTGCCTGAAGTTTCCCGTTTCCATATGACGCTAATCTCATTTCTATGTGATGTTAATTTACGCCGACGAAATTCAACGGGCTTTCGGTAGTAGATCATGATTGAAATATTAAATTCCTATCTGTAATACGCGTGGGTAACGAAATTAAAAAAAAAATAGTTAGGATTTTTAAATATTAAGAATATTATTATTGTGGCATTAGCCACGTGAAATAATTGATTGATAGGCCTCAATAAATATAAAACGTTTCCGCCGCGTATCATTACGCGCGCAATAAAACCGCGGTAATGTTATCAAATACCGAGATAGCAAAATCCAGGCGCCGATATGTGCCGGTAGGACGTCGCCATAAATTTTCGGATAGTCTTAACGACTTGGAGTCAGTCGCTAAACGTGGAAAAATGGCGGGTACCACCGCGCACGGCAGGTACATGAATAATAACCTCATGACGACGACAGGGCGAGGTAGATTTCGAAAAAAGGCTGAAATCGCGGTGTAAAATGCGTCGCTAAAGGATGGGACTCTTTATCATCGTAATGCCCCTTCTCTTCCGGGTAACGAGGTGAGTAAAGGCCGGGGTTCGTCCCGGGTAGCGGAAAGCGCGGGCCGACTTTAACATTCTCTTTCTTTCACGCACGTTTCGCGCGCTTGTATTATGCAGCCGCGCTGAAGGAAACCGTCTTCGTCGCTCGTCCCCGATCTTTCTCTCCCGAGCAGCCGGCTTGGGGCGGGAAGGATATATACGCGTGACCACCAAGAAGATGAGGATTTAACGGTCTTCCTCGCGCCCTCGCTTCGCTCTCTTGAAAAATCGTAGAACCATGACGGGCATGCACGCGACGGCTGCGATGCGCCGCGGAAGGATATACCGCTCGTACGAGCCGCGCTCCCGGCGCTCGTTCTCTTTCCTTCTTTTCCCCTCGTGTGTCTACCTGTAAAATTTATCCGACGAGGTGCTACGACGGCGCGGCTTTGTCCGCGGAATTCCGAATTATGACATCGGGCAAGCATTGTTCTCGGCGCGACGAACGTGCGGACGCGCCAAGAGATTGCGCGACGTCAACCGGATTGCTTTATCCCCAACGTCTTCTGAACGCGGCGCGGTTTTATTCGAAGGAGATAGGAAAAAAAAAAAAGAGAGAGAGAGAGCATTTTCACTCCCCGGTGCAATCTGTCCGGGATCACGCGGGATGAGTTTCCGAGTGTGCGGAAACGCGAAACGCGATCTCTGAAAGTGACGAGCGTTCTCTCGCGTTCAAATCGCCGGATCCGCCCATATACTCGATTCCACTCGTGCGCGAACATTCGATATATCTCGTTCAGCACGGTTTGGTCACCCGACACGTTTTGACTCGATACTTCCGACGCTCGCAAGACCAACGAGTATTGAATTACAAGGTAGCCAATTAATGACACATCGTGTTTTCGCGACGGGCGCAGGGATGCGCTGCCGTGCAACGCTTTTCGCGCGCGCACACGACTAATTTGCTTACCGCGCTATTGCATATTCACGCGTTCCGACGTACTCTCGTGGAGAAGCGATGCGACAGGAACTTTTGAATTATGCCCCAGGCACGGAGAATGCCCGTTTAATTAATGAACGAAGGCGGGATGAGCGTGTCGACGAGTTCGAGCTAGCCGACGGTGAAACGACCACTCGAGTCGCGTTGTCGAATCAGAGGTGCAACGTGTTCGTAAGAACGAAAGAGAAAGAAAGAGAGATGAGAAAAGATGAGAGAGAGAGAGAGAGAGAGAAAGAGAGAATAGGTGAGGAAGAGAGAGTGAGAGAGATGTCGTTACCCTCGAGAGAATGCCATAAGGGTTTGCATCGTTGTGAGGGATAAACAACCTCAGGTAAATACCGTTCTATTCGTGGCGTCACCCTCTCACTGCCCTGCTACCACTCAACTCCTTTGTCTTTTGCCAACAGCTTCAACTATTGTGGCTTATCACCAAATTTCGCGCATTGTTACAAATAAATAAAGAAATCTGTCGCGTATAATAATCTATCTTTTTATACGCCGCGCTAGAGCTCGATTAATATTAATAAAATCTCATCCCAGAATCGTATCGATCGCGATTATATTTTTTAATGAGTTCTATTATGTGGGATAATATATAGAAATATATAGATAATATAGTAAAATATTAATTTTACTACGAGAATAATTGAATCGCTATAAAAAAAAAGAAAAAAAAAAGAAGAAAAAAAAAGCAGAATAAAATATATATTGATCTCAAAACACACAATACATGTGGTTTATTAAATCATATAAAATAATGTACGCATTTGATGCGGTGAATATTTGCAAAATAATTCTGCTATATATAGGTTTATACGTCCCATTATTCAGAGATTCATATAGAGTTAATGGAAAATATAATTATTTATACTTTATATTATTTAATAATAACAATACTAATGGTCGACAAATTTATGGATGTATTTTTGCAAAAGTGAACATGTTGAAAAAGCCAACGATATCGTGCATCATGAAACGAATAATGATTTTATCAGTAACGCATATATAAAAATTAAAACAATAAATTTAATTTAGGTTGCGAGTAGCGCAGCTTCCTAAATCCTTTTCCGCAGTAGTGTGCGCGTTACGTTGCACGAGCGAAAAAAAAAAAAAGAAACAGGAAAGGAAAAAAAGAGTGTTATAAAATCTGAGTTGCGGGGAGGGGAAGAACTCGCGATCACGAAAGCTCTCTGTATCCTCGAGTGGCACACACGGACGGAAGCGACCGCGCGCAGGAAGCTCACTTGCTTATTTAGTCGCTAGGTGAAACATAGTTTCAGCGTCCTCGTAGCCGAGAACATCCACCTGCTCCCACCTCCTAAGATTTACCGTCCACCTTGGTCAGGCGGAGAAACTACTTTCCTGATGTAATATTGCACCGCCACGAGCGCATATTCTCGTTCCGCTACACTGGCCCTGAACATGCTTTGAATAACAAAGTAATATACAAGTTCCGTTTGCTCTTCGTCGCCGAGGTAACGCGGCCAAACTTTAGCAATTACCACCACTTCATTAGTCGTTTTCTCTTCTCATTTTCTTCGCCGTCGCGCGCATTTACTCCCGTTTGACGTGCATTCGAAAAAAAAAAGATGAAAAAAAAAGAACAAATCGATCCTTTATCGATTAAAAGCGCAAGAAGACCCGCCGTGCTTGAAATGCTCCCGGATGATACACGAGCGAGACGTCGTTGTAAACTCGGGGTACGTACAAATGTAGCATATAGAAGATGATAGTTTGTCGTCCTCATAAATCAACCAAGAGAAAACTCGCGATGATCTTTCGCTCGGCTTTACAGGAACATGATTCGTCACTCTCGAGTAGACGACTTAACTTTTCCCATAGAAGTTCGATCGACCCTACTTAACGTGTTCAGTGATTCAATTCTCGGCGTATAATACACGCACGCTTCTCGTCTCCATCGTTCCGCCTCATTTTGCCAACATAACATCGTGAAAATCGGGGTCATTGACAGTTATTTTATTCTCAATATCAAACGAGATATTCGTTAAATAATTTTGGCCATTTTTCTTTTCCCGAGCAGGCACGATATCGAAAACATTATTAATTACAGTAGGCGATTACTCAAAAATTAACGTAGCATTAATTGGTATATTAATTTTCGCAAGTATTAATGACAGTATGATTGTAATTACATTTTAAATTTGTACGTAACGAAATTGAAAAGGTGCTTAATGAAATTATATTAATTTTTTTAAACTGAAAAAAAAAATCGATGCACCGACGTGCTCAAGTAAAGCAAGAAAAGAAAAAAAAAATTGCATACGAAAATATATATTTAATGAGTTAAATTATAACAGTCTACTGTATGAACTGTTTACGTTCAAGAAACATTTCTAATTAGAGCACAAGCTTTGACCACCGGCAAAAACTAAAATTATTCGAATTAAATGATGTCCTTTCACCGCGAAAATGCTAAAGCAGTTGTCGTTATCCGACCAAATAACGCGAGCACCGGAAATATATAACAAACCGAAACGCGTCTGATAATATCTCTGCCTACAACAACAGGGCGCGATTCAATGACGAGCGCTGCAAATTAAGAGAAAAAAAAAAAAAAAAATTTATCGAATGCGGAAATTAGAGCGTCGGTGGCGTTTACGCGGGAAATAAATGATTCGCAGCGCGCGCGAACGAGCCGCCATTCCATTCCTAGATTAAAAACGCGGCCAATGCTTTATTATCCACGTGGATCGGCGAGAGGCTGAGGAAGAAAAAGTCGAGTGCCTTTAATGATTTCGCGAGGTACGGCCGGATCTTTATGGCGATAGCGGGGATTGAATAATAACCAGACGAATGGAAGAAAATACCTATCGATAAATCGGATCGTAGATGTATCAGCGTTTGACTAACGGCCTCTCTCCTTTGCCTTTAGGCCTTGCAAGGTAGGCCCGGCGAACCGATACCTCAGCCCTTCTTTCTTTTTCACTCCGCGCGCGCTCTTGTCTCCGCCGTGTTCGACGTTCTTTATTTCTTTACCGCTTTTCCCAATCCTACGCTTTCGCCTCGCCGGTGAGGAATCGCCATCGCCGCCGCATTCCGATTCGTCGCACGTTCGGAATTAGCTGTTCGACTTGAGTGCACATTGGATCCATGGTCCGGAGGGCGAAGCAAAACGTCGGGGGAGTGTACGCGATCGAAGCCTCGGCCCTTTGAGTGGTAGGTATGTTCGACTCGAGCTCGCTCGCACGCTCGCTCTTAGATAAAGCGGCGAATCTTAAATGCGACGCACGACACGCGAAACTGGCGCTGGCGATAATTCGATCAAGTAAATTAGATTCTTCCGATCGGTCCCGTGGGAAGTCGCTCGTTCCGCTATCTGTCACCCTGACGCGTGACGCTTGACGTATCCGCCAAAAATAAATTTACAACGACGTGCGCGTCAGTAACGCAACACACGACGGAATTATAAAACTTCCATCCGCCCGTAGCGCGTATTTTTTTTTTTCTTTTTTTTTTTCTATTAATTATTACGTGGCGTCGGTATTACATTTTAAACAGGAGATATTGCGACGTCAAAGCGAACGCTTTTGCACAAAATTGCGAAACCGATTCTCGGAAGATTATTTAACGGTGCTTGCGGATCGTTACTTCGTGGTTTCGCGACAATGGGCTCCAATGAAGACACCCGACGCGGAACGAGCTCTGAAAAGGTGAACGAATACCGCAGAGAGGTGTGAGAACACCAGTGCTATTCAGCGGTCTGGATGAAGGCCATTGGCCATAGCAGTGGACAAAGTTCTGGACTCAGGTGTCACGACTTTTCACAGACTCTTTCTCACCGCTGTATAGCACGGCGATATCTATATATCGAGGAGAGATAGAGAGAGAGAGAGAGAGAGAGAGAGAGAGAGAGAGAAAAGACGGCGAAAAAACCCTTCATTATCGATTAAATTGCTAATTAACGACGATTGAGCTGACCGAATATTACCTGGCATTATGATGGCTGGGAATGTCCGATATCGCAATTTAATTTACGGCATTACGGCACCGTTATTTGTCTTCGCGTCCAAATTGCTTCGTGTTAGAGCACCAACGGAGTTCAATGTCGGAATAATGCGAAATAATAACGGAAAATATAATAATAATAAAATGAACGGGACATGCCGAGAGAATTTCGCTTTTCCGTGGATTAAAGCGCATTATTCGCTCATCGGAATACGTCGTACGGCTGCACGTACGTGTTAGTTTCGGCAATTAGTCAACGTAATCGCGAGGTCTATGCTCGATCAATTATTTCACGGGCACGACACTAGCGTCGTTCGCTTTATGACTTTGTTAAGCGACCGTCCGAAGCGAGCGCACGCGCCCGCGCTTCGCGGCAACGGAAATAAAACAAAAATCCATTTAGCGGGCTAATGGACGGTGTGAGCTATTAATGCAA
Organism: Cardiocondyla obscurior; assembly: GCF_019399895.1. Classification (NCBI taxonomy): domain Eukaryota; kingdom Metazoa; phylum Arthropoda; class Insecta; order Hymenoptera; family Formicidae; genus Cardiocondyla; species Cardiocondyla obscurior. The sequence continues at coordinate 6,005,154 of NC_091873.1, read as the reverse complement.
ATTCACTTTGACCAGATTTCAGGGCGTTGGGTTTTGACGTCAGGTCGGCACACGCGTGCTAACACGCATGATTAAAGTTGTCGCGCGTGACATAAGCGGCGAATGTATCGCCGCGCCCGTACAATGTAAGCGAAACGGTCGCTTAAATATTTTTCATTAAGCACGGAGACCGGTTCCCTCCGCCGAGCGTTATTAAACCTATTATTCTTAAGGGATTTTGAGCGACGTTTAATTATATGTCAAATCGAAAGCTGCACTTTTATCAAATTTGCTCCCGCGCGGGGCTCGCGCACGGCGCGGATTAATTAAAATAATAAAGTGTCGCAGAGGGGGTAGAAAAGTAAATTGACGAAACGCGTTCCGGCGTCGTCGCTTCGGCGCAATCCGCTGGTAGTCTTTCGATTCTCTCGGCATCGGTACACGATCGATAGGCGATAATTACGCCCCGCGTAAGTTTACTATCCAACGATACAATATAATACGCGCGCTTCGTCCCGTTCGTATTCCCAGGCGTGTGCCGGGTTGCTTTCTGAGGCTTGCAACGTCGTTCCCTCTCCTCCCACGTAGCAATTAAGCGCGTCGCAATTGCGCCCACCTCCGCATCGCAGAGTACCGCAACCGGCGGCACCCAAGCAATGTGCGTGTCCGGTACTTCGTACATTGTCCAACACGGCCTCGAGTAGAGCACACGTGAACCGAGACCGGAGTGGAGAATTTCAAGGAGATCGAATTATCCGTTACCGTATTCCGGAAGCGAAATGCAGTTGCGCACAATAACTTGGTTTATTCGTACGTTTACAGTACCCTTCGAACTTCAGTCCACTTTCCATTAATCTTGTTGTTTAATGCAAGCCGCCTCATTAAATAATAATAACAAATATTATTATAATCACGTTATTGAATTTGGCCATTAAAATCGTAAAATAAATTCATAATTAATAAGAAGCGCCCCGGCGGTGTTTGCAACAATATTTGTGATTAACACTTGCGTTATTATTTCACACTCGTAATATTTGGTTCAATTACAAGCATAATTAATTACCCGTATACCGAATAATTAACTGGAGAATTCCGTTACCCGCCTGTATAAGTTACGCGCCGTACGCGGCTATGACTACGGCTATATCTTGGCTGTTTGCAATCATTCGTTATACCTTGTTGAGTGTATAGATATAAGACTACAGTGATTAACCTCGTGGAACTACAGGGCTACTTGATGCTCTCCTTTATCCCGTGTAGCCATTAACCACAGCGCAATTGCGCCACCGCGCTGCTTTAGACCTCCTATCTCGGCTGAGGCTAATCAACGTGCGTATACGACACATTGTGCCTAAACCTAACATTATTCCACGCAAGGTAGACGGATCTGCTTCTAAAATGGCCGCGAATAATCTCAAAGGGCTCGAATTATATATTACCCTCGTCTGTTCTGGCAACAACTTGAAGACAAGACTCCCGTGATTCATCGCTTCAGGAGATACGAGGGTGCAAGTCACGTCGAATATACGTTGGCGATCAATTAACGTCCGTAATAATTACGTTGGCGATAGATGCTCGATGATACTCGCGAATTTGCCCCACAAATTGCGCCGCCACCGTAGTCGTAAAAAAGGAAAAAAAAAGAAAAGAAAAAAAAAACCCATCCAGATTCTATATAATTCGCCGGGGTAGGGTGGAGATTAAACGTAAAACCGGAACGGAGAGTGTCGCCTCCTGATCGTCCCCGGGGTGAAGTAAGTAGCTAACGTAATCGACACTCTGCCTCCGCGATACACACCGAGGACGATAATATTTATAGCGGGATGACGACGCGTCGCGGGGGATATCGAGCAGATTATAGGCGTCTCGTGTTCCCGCGTCCTTACTCCGCTCTACTCCACTAAGTTATTATCTTTATATTCCCATGGATGATAACATTCGACATAAATTGTATGACGAGAAACTGATATTATCGCGTTGAGATAACGATCCACCTCGTAAATATCGTTGATAATTCCTCGGAACGATTCCTCGTAAAATTGCGATAGGTATTAAATCACATTCTTGGGACGTGTATACTTTTTGCAATACAAAAATATGATATATCCACAATTTCGCGATAATAATATTTTAATTATATTACACGATACGTAACATAATCGCTGTATTTTCTGCGCGTCATATTTCAGTCATTTTACAATTTGCTTTTGATAATTGTTTTGTTTGCGCGAACATATAAATTATATGTTATATAAAAAAAAATTTTTATATTGACATAATTAAATATTTACATATCCATTTTTTTTATTTCTTAATAGAAACGTTTTATCGAATAGTAATTGGATCTTTAGATTTTTTTTTATTATTAGACATAGTTAATTATTTTAATTTTAATAATAAGAAAAAATCAATTTTGAAATTAGTAGGTATGTATTTAATAATAATTGTTCGTTGATATCAAAATTTTTATTAAAAAAAAAAAGCTTGAATGACGGAAGTAAGGCGTGGAACGATAAACGATTTTAAGGGATTGACGGTAATCTCCTGTTATTGTCCCTCATGATAATGATATTACTGGCACACGCAGGTTCCCCTTTCCGATTTCGCAAATTTTCTTTAACGCCCTATTTCTTCCTGTCCACCCTCTCTACAGAAAACTCATTTCCTCAGCGTATCTGAGGGAAAGAGAAGGGGTCCTGGTGCGAACGAATAACGCAGTTTCGTCACGTAACGATTCCCCGCCTTGAAAAGCCAACAAACTTTAAGACGAACGGAACTGTCATCTCCACACCGGACATGACAAACTCCCGACCGTTCCTGTCTTGTATCCTCCCGCTCCTTTGTATTGTCGCGTCTCTCCGCAGCACCGCAGTATCCCCCTCGTCACCGTAGCGACTTCCCTTTACACGTCATGGTAAAGAAAGGGACATTACGGACAGAGCTTCCCTTCATTTTATTCCCACATCCTGGCATTTACGTAGCACGCGCATCCATAATTCTATTATTTTAATGCTACTCATCGGCGACGTACGATTCGATATCCGAAGGGCGTTCTCCCCCTCCCCGTTTCTTCGCGCTTTATATAACGCGAGCATTGTCTTTATCGGAAATTCTCCGCGAAGCTCCCGACACGTGGACATTTAGAACGCAATTTAGATATATTGATAAAAGATTAAGCGCAAATGTTGGCGCAACGATATTACTCGGGAACGACACTCGACGAGCCTCGCGCGAATTTCGCGAGTTACAACGTGCCTCTCTCGCCCGCTCTGCACGCGTTTAATAATTTACCGTGTAACCGATCACGTTCTGCCGCAGCGTGGATGCAGAGGGCTCGATCACCTGGCGCTCGTGAGCGATAGAATTAGATTCGTCAGAAATAAAAGAAATTGCGCGACACACGAAAACTGTCATCTCCATTTCGTACGTGACGGGCTTCGTTTCTTTTCCGCCTTTCTGAGCCGCGCCAACCATCCTGTCCTCCTCATCCCTGTCACCTTCACTCCGCGCTCGCTCGTCCCTCAAGACCGATCCGGCTATCGCGCTTTCGCGTTCCTCTGACCCCCGCCTTGAAGCTCGCCATTTCTCTTTTATATTGTCTACTGTTCGCTCCTTGCATATTAAAGCGATGTCACGCCGGGGCGAAACGAGAAAGTCTGGCGAAGAAAAGCGGCGCGCGCGAGTTGGGCAGTCGCGTCGCTCGAGAGGGTAAAGGACGCGCGGAAAAGAGGACTAGAGGGCTCATCGTAATAAAAGTGAAGCGAAAAAGGGAGAGAAACCAAGTATGGCGAGTAGGGTGGGTCGAAATAGAGTGGCGGAAGAGGGATAGGACGCCCGAAGGAGAAGGCTGGAGAGCTGCGAGCTCGTAACTTTTGTAATTGAGTTTAGTCATCCTGCCTTCTCTATGCTTTCTCCTTCACTTCTCTCTTTGCCTCTCCCCGCGCGCGATCTCTTTCCCTCGTCCGTCGTCGTTGCCTCATCCGTGACTTTTACCTCTTTCTATCTGACGGATCGTACACCGGAACCTCCATCACTGCGATGCCATCCGTTCGCCTGCCCTTCCCACCCACTCGCCGTCCATCGAGAGCACCTTTCGCGTTTTTACCTCGGCGCTCGGAGCTCGCAGGTAATATCGTCGAAGCGAAAACTGTTAGCGAAAATGCGATGATGCTGAGAGAACACAAGTCCGCGCGCAGAGTTCTCTCAAACTGCAAGACGTATACGTCGCGGAAACGCAATATAGTACGTTGACTATTTGTGTATAATAGGCGAAGGCTACGGAGATATTTCTTCAAACGAGAGCATACGAAATTTTACATCAAAGATCCCCGTGAGAGACTCCGGAACGAGGGAACCTTTGCGGTTTTAATTTATCAAATTAAAATCCAAATCTCATGCGAGTCTATTTTATTTAAAAGCGAAACTTTGGTTTTTTTTTTATTTTTTTTTTTACAGTTACCCGAGTGGAAATTGATTCCCACCGTTATTTAATAATTAACTACCCAATTCCTGGTTCATCTCGTGGCTGCCTGGCGAAAACTGTCCAGCACCGAGCCGGATATGTAACGCTCGAAGCGTACTAGGTGCGAGATAATTATTACTAACTGATAACGAGCTAGGAAAGCTAGATATCTATACATTTTTCGCCGCGTGCTGTTCGCTGCTTGTCCTGACCTATCCCGGGTCCATCGACCGCCGCGGTAGTGTGAGTACATGCGTGTATTAACATCTGGCCAGCTGGTTTCGCGTTCCAAATTCGCAGGGTGGAGGACGCGCGGGCGGCGGACGGCAAGAACCGGTTTCCTCGGCAGATTCGGCAGCCGACCGCCGCGGTAGTTTAGTACATGCGTGTGTTTACGTCTGGCCGGCACCTTAGGCTCGAAATTCGCAAGGTGGAGGACGCGCGGGTGAAGGACGGCGAGAACCGGTTTGCATGGCGATTTCGGCAGTCGAGCGAGCTTTGCGTAAGATCTGGTCGCGTAGTATAAACAAGTGCGCGGCGAAAAACATTTAGATTCTATTTATATACATGGTCGGCGATAGACAGATTAGACGATCGATGCTAGACAGATTTTGTTTCTTTTTCTTTACATGACAACTTGAAGATAGTCTCGTCAAGAAATATATTTAATCTGCGCGATCTAACAACTAACTGCACAATCAGAATAGTTAGATAATTTTTACTCGGGTACATACTTAGTTATTTACGTGTAAAATAATTTTATAAATTTTAAATTACATTACACATGGAGTTTATGTAATTTAAAATTTTTTAATAGCTTCTCTTTCTCTCTCTCTCTCTTTTTTTATCTTTGTATAAAACTTTTATTTAAGTTAGTTTAAAAATTTTGATTCGCGCTCGCTAAACTAAAATATCACGCGCTCAACAGGAATATAAAATACTTGATGTTTCTAGGTACACATAATTGAAAAACATATCTTACACGTCAGCGAGAGACTGTAAACCCTCCGAGGCGTGCGCGCAGGGGCAGTTAATTAAATTAAATCAGTCGTGCGAAGTAATGGCGAATGCTGGACGCCGTCGGCGGCCTTTGTTCGTCCGTATTAAATGGTGCCAAGTGGAAATGGAAATCAATATTTTCCCCGAGCACGGTCACACGGGCGACGTGATAATCCGCGATTTTCGCGCGACGCATCCCCACGACTGAAATCCGCGCGCGAGGAAATTTACGGAGATTTTTCAGCGCCGAAAGATTGGCTCGTACGTACCTGCGGTGCGACCTGGGACACGGGCTTGAATACGTGCGAGATACGCGGTCCGGGAGCGTGGAAAAAGAGAGAGAGAGAGAGAGAGGACGTACGCCGGTGGAGGATCTGGTATTCGCGGCGAGAAGAAGGCATTACTTCCTGGGAAGATAGTCGGTACCCGCGGGACCTCGTAAATCGTTGCGCTGGTCCGAGAAACTTCAAACCTGGAGCGGATATCTTCGACTCCCGGGCAATATCGAGTGCCAGAAGCGCGCCCGCGGATTCTACGAGCTGACACACTTCATATTTCACGTACGTAATATTTTTCACGCGGTCCGCACGAGGAGCATTAAGTAAAACCGTTATTTCCGCCTCGGCGCGGACGGTCGCCCGTTCGCAATTCCGCGTCGACTATCGGCCAACCCCCGAAAGAATAAACATTCAATATTCGCACTTGCGTCGCATTGTTATGCAATTATCGTTATTACTGTTGCGGAAGGTGAGCGATTTAACGCGTCATTTTATGTACAGGGGAGCTGCCGTTAATATTTAATTACATTATAACATATCAATTTTCGTAAATGCTGCGCACTTTGTAATTAATTAAAATATTAACAAATGACCGTCGGGGTGTCATAATGAACCGCGGACCGTGCCGCAATCGCAATTTCGTGGCGCCGTAAACTGCAGATATTTTAAAAATTCAATTGCAGGCGACTCGTATCGTTAAAGTGGAAAACTACCCAGGGCTTTTCTTTTATTTGCTTTATTTGCTCGACGGACCTCTGCGACGGCTACCGATACAAGTAATAAACGTGATTCTTAAAGACCAAAATAAATGTACCGTTGTACGCCGAGACAAATTACGTATATATTACATATAGAAAGAGAGAGAGCGAGAGAGAGAGAGACAGAGTTGCTGTTATATAAGTACAGATATAAATATATACCCGATAGTCGGCAAGTTTCGATCACGACAGTTTGTTCGATAAAAGCCGTTATTGTCACCGACATCACTCCTCTATTACCGGCTCACACGGAACACTCGAGTCTTCCTCGGTGGAAATTTATGGCCGAACTTTAAGCCCCTTCTCTAAGGACGATCAACCGCATCCAGTGTCAACGATGGATATAAGCGCGTTCGCCGTCCTACCTTTTCCCGCTAACCCTCGCCCCCGTCAGGAATTCCAGATTTTTCTTGTGCGTCGCGGCCCGTTAAGAAAGCCGAGCCGACGTTTTATCGCGTTATACATCCCGGGCGCCGGGACGTAGTAGGTCGGAACGATGTTTTATTACCTGCTTGCTACCCCTATGTTCACCCTTCCGCGCCGTTACGTCTTTCTTTTACTTAGAATTTTACGATTCGATTTTATGATCGAAACGCCGCCGAGGTCTATTGGGCCCGGTGTACACCGTGTCAAAACGATGGTGTAGTATTCTTTCTGGGTGACCTTCTTTTTTTTTTCTTTTTTTTTTCGCATCGCGCAAAGTCTCAATGACAAGGATTTATGTGCGACACAATCTTAACGCGAAGAGATCCAGCACGCGTACAATAGTATCTAAGTACCACTCGCAGATAACGTTTCGACTTGGATTTCATCGACGCGACACAAAGCGGAAAAAGATTTAGCGATAATAAAATTTACACAAAAAAGAAAAAATAAATAATTGAACGAGAACTTTTTAACCGGAGGGTTTCGGAAATTTAAAGCCCCAACATTTGACGTGGAAGAATAATTTCAAACTTCTTTCCTGTCTTATTAATATCTGAATTAAAAATCTAATTACGAGGTAAGGAAATTTTGATCTTCTAAAAAAATTGTATTGAGATGAAAGGGACTTATTTATCGTTATTTGATCTCTTATACTTTTTTTTTTTTGTTAGCTTTAACATTTCCCTTTTAACTTATTCTGAGTTACGCGCATTAAAATCGATGATTTCATCGACTAAGGAGTAGTCTTCCAGAGAACGCCTGATGTACCGTCGTCGTGGCTGTCGTTTCACACCAAAGGTGATGGATATACATAGTTACGTGGGTACCTAATGGCTCTCCGGAGAGTTTTCAGTCTCTCACATGTGCCTCTAGGCGGCGATCTTGCCGTTAAAGACTTTCCCGTAACGTACTTCGATCCGATGCTCTTCGGCTACGAGCTAGCGCGATCGCGAGATCGATCGCAAGCTCGAAACAATAGATTGATTCATCGCAAGCGATCTGATTTTCGCGCGTCAAACGAAACGCGGAACGAATTCGCAGGGAAGACCGATGCTGCGCGGTCGCCGCGACGCAAAGAAAAGGAAACCGCCGCGGCGTCTTTGACGAAATTACGTCAATTAAGGTAGATTATTGTCTCGGCGAGAGGGGAGGGTGGGGGGGGGGAAAACTCCGTTAAAATTCCACGTGAGAGGAAAGTTCTCTCGTTTCGGCGGTCTCCAATCGGATCGATCTTACGGCCCGTGATGCGACGTGACGCCGGTTATAGCTGTAATTCGAAGGTTTACAGCTCGTTGGAACGGCTCGTCGCGCTGACCTGATTTTTATTGAACGGAGCGAGCAACTAATTGTAAGTAGCACCGACTTACGTCGATTCGGAAGAAATTGGTACATTGTAACACCGATAACAAATAGAAAAGGAATTGGCCGGCGACCTGGTTTTCGCGCGCCTCGTGCTTCCCCTGAGAAGTAAGAAGTCTGACATTTGACACATTGCGCTGGTAAAATAAAAGTATACTTCGTACTTACATCTTCCTTTAATGTACCATTGTTTGTATCGCCCAACTGCGACGTCTGCCAATGTCCGATCGTAATATCCGTCCCGTTAACGCGATCGTCATCTCTGTTACTTTTATAAAATGTCGTTTTGCAAAAATTGCGACGTCTTTTAACGGCGTCATAGATCTTTGTATGACGTTTCGAAAAGGCGAAAAAAAAAAAATCTCCCTGCGCCGGAAGGATCGATAGTACGTGTAACGAGCGCCGGTTCGACGAATAATCGGCTACCGGAAATCGGCTTAGGGTAATAGGTACTTTTCAACGACATTGTGAGGAGCGATTCAGCGGAATCGGTCGTTGAAGAAAAGGTAAAAACGATCATCACAGGCAGGTCGTCAAATGTATTCAGTGGTGAGACGTGGGGACCGACTCCCTCCTCACGAACGAAGGGTCGCGACTTTTATCTGATCCGCCATAAAGCTGCCATCGACGACTACCGAAGGACGAAACGCCGTTTGAAATTTTGCCGTTTACACCATCGCGCTCCGCCGTATCTGCCGCCTCCCCCGCTTTTACAATCACTACCATTAAAGGCTCGTATATCAAGCAGCTTATCCCCTCGTACGCGTTTAGCGCGGGCGGAACCTAATATCGTCGATTCTTCCTCGGCGCACCTAAATCATCGCGCGGATTCTCCGCGCAGAGGGGTCCGGGCTACGGCCAGCGAGAATAAATCTGTCTTCGCTATCAACAGACTCTCAGCTCAGAAGAATTACTCGTTCAGTGAAATTCTTAATTCATTATTTCCCGTCCCGGCGAGCGGAGCGCGCGAGAAGCGCGGATAGTTTTCGCAATTGTTTTAACTTCGATTAATCGCCGGGCGTTTCTCAAGGGAGCGAAAGAAAATTAATCGACGATATGAGATTAAGGGAAGCGAAAACGATTTCCAGACAATTCAATAGAAATACAGATAATGTCGCGCGCGAGCGAAATATATCAGAGGGGAAAGCAATTCGTGGCCCGCGGCAAAAACTGCCATTAACATCCGCCACGGGGGAGAATTGCTGTTTTGCGGCCCCCGCGTATCGTCACTTTCCCGCATGCAGACGCTACCATTAAACGCCCATAAATCAAAGCACCTTAAGCCACCTTATTGCGTCGCGCTTTGTGCAGAGGGATCAGAGAATTCTATACCGACCACTCTTTCTCTCTCGCGCTCCATTTTCTTTTTTTTTTTTTTTTTTTTTATCTCGTCTTAGATCACTTCGAAAACTGTCTTGGCACGTCCGCCGCGCTCATTCGATATAATCGTTCTTATACCGCCTCATACTTCGCATAAAGTGACTTAAAAGCCTGTAAGTACATTGCGCGAACATCGTGCGATAGAACGACGCACTTCCTATAAAAAAGACATTATTATGGCGTTACTATAAAAACATTACAATTCACCGGGTCAACTTTGCCCCAAGGACAACCATAATACGCGTTTAAAACCCTATGAACCGCGTCCAGAGGACGGAGAAAGATTGAATTTTCGTCCCATAATATTTTACGGTTGCGCGTTATACTTTTATGCTAATAGTAATAATAACGTAAATGCTTATATAGCAATTTTAATTATGACAAACTTCAATTTATCATTTCAGGCATTTAATTAAATATACCCTTGAAATTTTCATACGCCGCTAATGCGCTGCAGAATTAAACGTAATCGTGAAAGATGCATCAAATTGAAACATTATTCGATTTCGGGGCGTAACCGCGCCACGCCGAATTTATAATACTACGCTGCGCTTGTTGTCTGAAATAAACGCGTAGACCACCTTCGGAATTTACGTTATTGTTAAATGTTATTTTCCTTGCTAAGTTGAAATGGCTTCCACGGTAATATTATCGTAATGTTCTATTCAAGTTCGACAAGGAAGACGTTTAACGACGTCTATGTAGAGACTATCAAGTGGTCGACTGCACTACCGAGATTACAAGTGTACAGTGCCGTATTCGTACGCCATGAACAGTAGAAGTCCCTCTGCCTGAGTACCCGACGTACCTGCTGGTACTGTAATCTGACGAGGCACCGACCACGAAGTGAGAGAACCGTTGGTCCATTTCGAACGTACATTGCGTCTCGGAGTCGTAATTTGCAAGTCCGGACGCGGTTCTAACTGGGCCAAAACTCCATCCCGCCAAGTTTAAGCGAGCTTACGCTTTAAAGCTTATGTTTGTTTAAGGAGTTGGCGTGTTGCCGTCGTCGAATACGCAGGCTACGTAACCCACGTCTCTATGGCGGTGGTGTAAGTTAGCGCGCTCAAGATCAACACCCACCAAAAATAGAGCCCTTAATTACGAATCAAACTTCAATCTCGCGCAGTTGCAAATTCGAGTTTCGAATTACTATTCTGCATTACGATTCGAAAAGTTTCATCCGGCGATTTATATGTCTCCCATTATGAGCGCGAAACGGTTTCAATATTTAATCTACGATGCACGACGTGGCTTATGAATAATACAACGCGTCTTTATAAAGATATCTCATAAGGATGGTTTATGAACACGAAGATAAACATAATTCTCGGAAAGTATGAGAACTATAAAGAAATAGAGATAAAAATCATTCATTTCCAATATACTTTTTTCTTTTTTTTATTTTTTACGAGACTTCAGGTTGATGACATTGTTAAAAGTTACATAGATATATATGGTAATCGTGCTTTTCCTCGACGATATCTTTCGAGTGAGCGAAATGGTTTCAGCAGTAAACCGGAAACTGCGACTGCAGGGTGACATAGAAAAAGCCGGGTGGAAGCAACGATGACGTTGGTCCTTATGAAAATCAACGGTCTGTGTCTTGTCTGTCTAGGCACGATATATCCGCGGATTATAAATGTATGCGAATTTAAACGGCCGTACGGAAAGTATTGTTATGTCATGCCGGCGTCTTCGCGTCAGAAAGTCATTGCAAAGCTACCGAGAGACGAGAGAAAAGACAAGAAACGAGCGTCTTCTTATTTCGTTTGGCTTTGCTTCCGGCCCGCCCGCGTCCAGTTACGTCACGATAAGGTTTCCAGTTGAGATATCATCGCGAAAATAATATATTACGTGTACCAAAGAAAGATATCGAGTGTGCATGTACAAAGGATGTCAAAACGGTCCCGCAGCATGTATTCGGTTCTTCCGACGGCCAATAGCATAGAGCAAAACACAATTTTCTTTTCTATTTTGACATAAATGCACCAAACTCGCGACATCAAGTTTCCGCTTTATATAAAAGCTATTTAATTCACTTCAATAATATGAGACATTAATAGAGGATAATATATATTAAAAATATTACGTACAACGTGTACACGATATTAATCAGAGTCATAAGTGTTCTTTCAAATCTTTATAAATTTCAATTTTATCTACCATAAAAGAATTTTCTATTTTTTTTTCTCTCTCTTTTTTTTTTTTTAATATTTCGAAATAATTCACAAAATTTTTTAATCTTTCTCAAACAGGGCGGGAACTTTTTATTCCTAAGTAGCAATTTACGCCCGCGTGATAAAAATTTCAACTATTATCATAAAGAATTCGGACATTTCGCAACGATCGTGTAAGATGTAGGAATAAGAGACGCGGAGCTGAAATTCTTTTCGATTTCACGCTGCGAGCGATGCTAGGATCATTCTCTCTGAAATTTAGCGAACTGATATTCTTTTTTGGTTTTAACGCGCAAAACGTCCACGGCTCCTTCGTCCGATGCTCGTGTCAGAACTTGCCGAGAAAACCACCGGGGAGAAGAAGGAAGGCAAAAGAACGCCGTGTTACTTCGGTCGAGGGGGGTGGGAAAGGGGGGAGGGGCTCTGGCTCCCGACACGCTGATTCGACCCAGCGCAGCGTGGCACGTCACGATGGGATTTCCGGCCGAGATATTCCCGTGGAAATAAAATAACACCGGCGCTCCGGCCGTATATTCATAACTGTCGACAGCCTCCGACCTTGCGCAAACGTTTGCGGCTCCGAGTCGCGGAATTAAAATATCGCAAGGAATTTTTAATCTTTTATCTATATAAACGTGTGTATATACGTCCGCTATGAATTGAGAAATATTCGCTGATAAGCTAATTTTACAGCCCCGCCGTCGCGTCGCGTTGATTTCAAGGTAAAGTTAACAAGCCCGGGCATATGCATTTCCGTTCGCCGGTAACTCCAGAGCCGACAATTCAACTCCGTTCGGCTCAAGGGTTAAGGAAGGGTGGATTACTAGCACGTATCGAGTAGCTGTGCGTTTGTCACGATATCGCGTGTCGTGCTTTGGGATTTAATCCCGCCGTATGTAGATGCGCGCCGCGTACACATGTACGGGAGTTACGATCTAAGTAAATCCACGAAACGATATCGCGCAAAAGGAAGCCCTTTTTAGAAAGATCGAACAATACCTCGCGGTCGAGTAAGCGCGGGACGCGATGCTCTACGAAATAAGGAGGCGATTCCTTTGTGTACCGAAGATCTCCGTTCTTTGAGCGACCAAACGTATCCCGGGGTAACCTGAATAAATCGTGGATTTCAGGAGCAATAAACTCGATCCTTTCCCGGTCATCGAAATCTAGATCGTTCTTGTTGACTCGTCGAAAGTCTTCTCTTTCTATAGGTAGCGCGGATTATCATAGAAAGGAGGGCCAGAAAGAATTTAACATTTGAGCTGCATGTCTAGCTTTCGAAATACGTAAATCCGAATGATGCACGCGAATTTCGGCGAATAAATGTCGATCGTGGTTTTCTTCGTGGCGCGTCGATAAAGGTAAATGATTCGGTAAATGCGAAAACTTTTTTTTCGCGATCCACCGCGCTGTATAAAAATGTAAATCGTAGCATAATTTACTAATGCGGATACAATTTATCGTTCGGGCTGAAATAGACGACGGGGATGAATGTTCATTTGCCACCGAGTAAAAAGTAAATTTTGTAATCCGCCGAGGGGTGTTTATTAAAAAAATCTCTTTTACGTCGTTCCGTCGATCTTCCACGCGTGAAGAATGATGCACGTTTTGTATACGACGTGTGAATTACATGGGCGCGCGATGGAGTTTGGCCAGGAGGAAAAGACCCTTCGACGCGCGGTAGTGCTTTCACGTAGGAACGCCTTTTCATTCCCGCAATTTACATCCATTTGTACCGAGAAGACGCGGCCGATACACCTGGCTCACGCTAACAGCGGCTGAAAGCACTCGGCTAGGACCTATTCGGAGCGCCTCGTGGATATAGGTCGCGTTCGAACGTGCGAGGAGGTGCCGAATGAAAAGAATCATTCCTTTGTCATAGCTGAGATATATAGTCACGGTAATAATACGGCGCAGTAAGGCGAAGTACGGGTGAAGTAAAGCGAAATAAGAGGATGGTAGATTCGGAAGGCTGTTGGATAATGTTGTCCCGTTCTGGCACCGTTCTTTTACGAGCCAATTTACAGCCTGCAGAAGGGGCAAATGAACTCAGCACTTTCGCTTGATTGAGACGAGTAAGCAGTCACTTTGATGCTATTAATTCTGCAAGTGACGTAAACGTTTTCTTTTTTTTTTCTTTTTCGTTTAATATGTAAATGCACGCGAATGCCGAATGCCGCTTACAAAATCCTCGCAAATAGAATCTCCATCGCGGATTAGCGAAAGGTAAAAGCATTTAAAACGCACGCGAACCGGCACGAATCGCGGACTCGTAAATAATAATGACCCGAATGATTAACGGTAAGGGACAGAACGATACCGATCTTAACAAATGCGGAGCATCGTCATTACGTAGCGCAGCAACGTCGAGTGGTAAGAAACAATTTCCTTTCTCGAAACGAATGTTACGAGACTGCGTCTGATGAAGAGATATAAGGAGCGAACGAGAGGAGAAGGGGACGAAGAAAACAAGGAGGGAGATAAAAAGTTTCTCTATCACAAGATAACGTTGTCGAGCTCCAACGTCATCTTTTATGTCCCAATTTACGCCTCGGGGTGAAGGGAAGGGTGGGCGGGATCGGGGTGCCTTCTCGTCGCGTTTCGAAGGGGGTGAGGCTGCTTAGATATAAGATGAAAGAGGCTCGCGCAGAAAGAGGGTGCTCCAAGGCTGAAATGGAGGAGGTATCTTGCTCCCGGCATCCCTTACCTATGAAGTTTGATTATGTTTTTAGGACGTAGAGAAGAAGCGGATCAAATTTCGTAGCCACTCAACCCGGCCTCGGTGTCCGAGCACGATCTTCTTCCGTCCGAAGTATATAACACAATCTCTTCTTATAGTTGTGTTTACCGTGCAACTCCGTGTTCGCAATCCGATCAAACAAATCGAGCATAAGCGCGCGAACGCGCGCGCCTTACACTCGTGCGTTACGGCACAATTTATATCGTTAATCCGGAAAATTAATGAGTCCCCCCCCTTCGACTTTTGTTCGCTATTTCGCTATTTTCCGACGGTAAACAAAAATCGCTTCTCGCCCCGTACGCCGCGCGTTCGCTAATGCGCCCCGTGAATCGTAAACGCTTGCGTCGGCGCGAATTTCTGCATGTATTTCATTTCGTTACAAAAGCTTCAAATTACAAAACAAACGGCGTTAACATCCGTCCGAATTAATGATCGTGGAAAACCGATGATGACAGGGAACGGGCGTATCAATGGAAAGCCCCCGTGTCAAGCTGCTATGACGAGGTAGAGCTCGAAAACATTTTATGCGATATACGCTGCGGCCAGGAGTCCGCTCCGCATTGTTGGCCCTGTCAACTGCACACACCTACCTACGCACAGTCAGGGCGGACATACGTACACGCCTGTGTGCACGAGCAAACTATCCGCATGACCCCAACTGGATTAGGCTTGGACGTGTATCCATAGACATACACGCGTGTGTGTACCCTGGGCCACACGCGCGAGGGATAGCCCCATATAGCCGATTGATCGTCAATAAAATTCCTCCCCCTTCCCCCCTCGGGCCCCTTTCCGTCCTCCTCGCCATCTTCCCATCGGTCGATGTCAAAACCCCTCAGGTTCCCGAAGCCACCCGTAATTTCTCGTCGCGGCTTCTTTCTCCTTCATCCTACACGCGCGTGAGATGTACTGACGATACCAGATTAATCTCTCAGCGGGCGCGACGTGGTGTGCCAAGAAGTCTTAGTCTTAGTATTACGTGTAGCAAGTCTGACGAGGCTCATGTTAATCTTGTTTCGTGACCACGGAGCATGAAGTAATTTTGACGTGATACCTCGCGCGATAATTTCATCGGTTTGTAAATGCGTTAAATAAAATGCGCATTTAAAAAGAGAAAAAAAAAAAAAGAATTACGCACGTAATTACGTTTATACTGCGAAACGTCAAACGTTCATAATCTCTTCCGAAAATGAGCCTGTAATCGCGATACGATTGTAATTGCTGTATATGAAAACCGATACGTAACGCGATGTATTTTAAACGTTGTTAAAATGACGAACGTAACAATGCGGTAAATGGAAATATTATTTGCGATCGGCACAGATATATCGATGACGCGTAACGGTGTCCCCCCGCGAAAATTTCCGTTATTTTTATTCTACGAAAGTTCTTGCGGCAATCGAGCCATCTCGCGCATTTAAATTTAAATGGTATGCGAATTAGGCGGCGAGTGCATCGAGTTACCGGTATTGCATGTAGACTGCGGAAAACGTTTTACGGGAACACTGGAATTCTCTCCACGAAATAGATCTTTAATTGGATCCTAAGTCAGAGGGAGTATCGCCCTGTTTAACGTAATGTGCGTCGAAGCGTGACCAACGACGATCAGTAGGTTCGTCCTCGAGAACGCTACTTCGCGTGCTGATCGCATTAACTCCGGCGTGGCCCTGCCCCGAGGGCACGTTTTCCGCATAGCCAATATCAAGCAAGCCTCGGAATACGTGCGAGGGTACACAGCCCCTGGCAAATAATCGGAGAATACGCCGAGTATTCTCGCGCCACCAGTTAAAATGCCCACTGCGCATGCTAATGCGTTACATCGAGAAACGGAGTATCCCTCTCGTTCGGCTATTTTGCACCGATTTTCGTTAAATTCAATTTTTCTCCGTTTCCGCCCGGCCTCCTCCTCCCCCCCCGAGATAAGAAAAAGGTTCCTACGTGCCGCGGCGACAACGCGACAAATTACTATCGCCTCGAAAACACGAAAGGAAACGGTAGTTAAGTTAACCGTAACGCGAAAGGAATTCGAATCCGGAGTATTAATTACGTAATCGTTATCTACGGCGCGGCCGGAAATTTTGATTATAATTATAGAATAGGGGATGATAGTATCGATCTCATTATTTCGACATCACCGCGGCAATAGCGAATATATAATATAAATATCGAGGCGAAATATTACTGAAAGTGCGTCATTAAATGGCATTTTCAACGGGATAATTGAACCTCGCGGAGAACGAATCTCATTAGCTAATTTTCCTCCGGATGGCACTCTTTAGATATTAATGATAAACGCCATGAGCAACTTATCCTTCATTTAATTCTCGCGCCCCCAACTTCTCGCTCGAATAATCTCATTCCGAAAGCTTTTTCGCCTTAACGATGCATGTTTCGTTCCGAACAACGGGGCTTATGCTATTCTTTGGCTGCTTGAGATAGTAGGACGAAAGTCGAGCTAATTTTGAATAATGAGCGTATATTAAATTCAACCTGAATAACGCCAGGAGTGCAACGTGGTGTTCATGACGAGTTGCCAGCTACTCTTTACCGAGATATACTCGAGCTGTTGCAACCTTTAGAACGGGCTTCGCGCTGGGACGAGTCCTTAACTGGCTTTAATCAAGTGAAAACTTCTCGGAATGTTCAACATTGCGTTCCACATCTTCCGACGCTTTCGACCAGGAACAATAAGAACTATCACAACGCGCATGATGATTAACTACAATGCTACAGTAATTAACATATCTTTAGGCAACCAAACAAATCGCGAACGGTAATTGACGTTGAAACTTTCTTCTCGTTTTCATTTTTAATACGTCTCGCCGTGCGATTCCGTTCGCGCCGACATTGCCGTAAAATACTGATTCGACAGTAGTTCGGTTATAAAAAATTTTTTTATTAAAATAGACAACGCTAAATATTACTTTTATAGTATTTGCGCCAACAAGTGACATAGACAAATCTAGCCAAAATATTTTTCCCCGGGGGGAAGTCTACATACTTTTTTGGTGAAAACATTATCGGAGCGATTCGACGGAGTGCAAACTCTTGAAAATGATAAGTGACGCCCTGGCTTTTCGTGAAAGAGACGGAGAGTTGAGTGCCTCCTTCGGGGCTGAGCCAACCAGTAAACAACGATTTGTCATCGAGACTAATAACGGCATTCTGCTCGGAGCAATATCATACACTGCACCTACTTCCGTTACCGCTTTATTTGTCTCGATTCCCCTCGGTACATCGACCGGCGGAAATTTCCGCGCGAGGCAATATGAGCCATTGGGACAAAACGAATCGTGCGGATTGATGCCCGGCTATTAAAAATTCCAGGCGCGCGGTATGCCGAAAAATAAATGGCGCGAGGGGGCTTACGGTTGCGCTTTATTAACGGCAATGTCGCAATGTATTTATCCTATTTGCGGAAGTACGGCGAATATCGCGTCATTGTCGGGACATTAAATCGCACGTTTGTTTTACCGCGCATTGCACGTCCTCGCGTTATTTGTCAAGCGTACATACAATATGCCAAGCATTTCAAACTTCTGATATCGCTTCATTCTATCCGACCGGCCGGCGTTCAGTCCGAATCTAACCCGCGTTCAATATCCGAAAAATGTTTTATATTATAACTTCAAAATGAGGGAGACAGAGGCGCTTTCAGCGATACATCGAGGAGCGCGCGCGGACATCGATTCTTTTTATATTCCTCTATGTGCGTATCGGAACAATGACATCATGGTGCGATGCGTAAGCTTAATATAGCAGCTCTGTGAAATTTCCATAATCATGGCTCCGTGTTGTAATTCTATTGTACATGAACGCGGTATGTAAAAGAAGGAAGAGGAGAGGAAAAAATGAAAGAGAGAGAGATAGAGTGACCAGAGGGGTGGGAGATGGAGATTGCGGCCACGTAACTTTGCAAGCAAGTACATATAAAAATATATACGTATAAAATGTAGTACATAAAAACGTGTACTATTACACGTCTTGTACATTATTAGTTAAAGTGTAATATGATGCAAACATATATTTAAAAATGTGTTTCGTAAAGGTTCTTTTTAATTTTAATTAATTCAACACGCGCTAATTATACCCTGCCCAAATTATTCTGGTAATTTTGTACCTATTCATAATTTATTTCCGTGATATTTTCACGTAAATATAACAATATTTGAAATATCGCGTATAACAGGGGATTTCGCATTTAATGCATAAATATAGATTCAATATAAATATAGAGAAATAAAGATTATTAGCTAATTACCATCGCCGGTAAATGCATTGTTAAAAGGCAAAGAATGATAATGCTTCCGCGGAATATCTGTTGTTCATCTGTTTTACGCTGGAAATGTATCTCGTTTCTCCATTTAAGGATTAATTACAGCCGGCAGCGTGTTACGTCACGCGCGCCCTCCACTGTTCGCCAGCGAAATGCATTCGAAGCCGCGAGATATCTTGCCCATGCAATCCGGAGAGCTCGCGCATCGGGAAGAATCGCTACGGGGGCGCGTTCGTTCGTGCACTAAAAGGGGTGAGAGATAGTACATGGGGCGAGAGAGTGGCAAAAAAGAGTTCAATTTACGACGTCAAAGTGGCGCAGGAAAGAACGATATGGCCGAATCGGTAGAATCCGATGCGCTGTAACGTACGGACGTAGGCGAGATGGCACGGATAAAAAGCGATTCGGGAACGGGTAGGAGGAGTGAGATAGTGGAGCGAGGCAAGACAGTAGTCAAGCCGGCGTATACACGTACACGGTGGATCGCAGCTTAACGGGAGGCACGTTCAGGACGTGAGAGACGTGAGGGTGGTCGTTCGGCTATGGGTGGCATTAGCGGCAGTAAGCGGCAAAAGCGGGGACTCGATCGAGTCTCGTATACGCGCATACACTTGCGTATCCCGTATTCATGCACGCGTGCACTCTGTGCAGGACCGATCCAGCGCCGTCAGGTCAGGCACCCTTTATCCTCGCACAATACACACGCACGTCGCGCCCTGTGTATTCGTGCACGCGCGTATACACGCGGGCGAGGCAATTGGGTAATGGGCGATTTAACACGGGCCATCAGATAGCGCGACGGGGAACAAGGAGGTGTGCGCTTCCTCGATTTCCGTGACTACGGACTCGCGGTAAGAACGTACGCGCGGTGGCGGATAATGCCAACGGGGGTGGAAGGAAAGATCCCCCGCGGTAAACGGGAGAATCACCGGGACTGCGGAAAAACCCTTCCTGATTGCCACAGCCCGCGGGTTTCCTCCCCGTTCGTTCGACACGCTCTCCCCGTTCCCACAGGAAAGGGTGAGAGCAAAAGGGACGCAAAAGCTCGGACTCTCCAAGTCAGATAGAAATAAAAAAAAGGTAAAAAAAAAATTAGCGCTGTACACGTCATCGTGGTCCCGCCATCGAGGCGCCAATCTCGTTATTAACATTTAGTTTGTATGTGGAACACGTGGTAACTTTTATACTCCCGCGTTTGCTTCTTTCTTTAGTAACTTGACGAAACTTCCGACGCGCGGCAACAAAAGGGATCGAAAAGAAGGCCCTGATGAACGTGATATTTCCAGGAGAATAATGTCGTTTTTTTTCTTTGATACCGAACAAAAATTGAATAGGTGATTTCGAGCTCGTCATGAATCGCTAATTACGGACGCTACGTTGCTTAGTATGAGCGAAAGAGATTCGTATAAATTTATAAAGAATCAAAGAGCGACCTTATATATTCATGGAGAGTTCCTAAGCGGATTCAAATAAAAAAAAAAAAAGAAAAATAGTAAAAATAAAAAAAAGAGAAAACTCTCGCAGCAATGGTTATATCTCGCGTTATAAAAACTGTAAAAGTATTTTAAGCCTGTTATTCGTATGAAAATTTCAAGCGCTAAATCCAATCTGCGGTAGAATTATATAAACTTTTCCCACCTTTGTATTTAGCTCGCGTATATTAACGTTGAGAAATATTGAGTTCATCACGCATCTGATTATGCACTACAATAATTACTGCGCGCAACAATTTGCCGCACGTGCTATTCAGCCCGGCCGAAAATTTCCTCTTTTAAGCAGCGGCGGCAGGCAAGATTAAACACAAAAACAATCCACGCGTTGCGGGAGGGTATATTTTGCGTTCGATCATTAATTCCGCCTTTGTGCGGAGCCGCGCGGTATATCCGCGAGAAAGCCGCGCCAGGCAACAAACGATTTGCAGTTATTAAACTCCGCGCATAAAAGTAAATAAGACGCCTGAAATCGGCGTTTTCTTTTTGTTTCCTTCTCTCTTTTTTTTTTTCTTTTTTTTTCCACTGCCTTGCATTCGCGTTTCGTTGCACAGGCTCCCTGCACCCGAAAATGTTAACGTCGTGCAAACGACGTTGACGCCTGATGAGACCGGACTTTTTTTCCTCCCGCGTGTTGCAGCGGACGCGAAATAACCGTCCAGCTGGGCGCGGAGTGATAAATGTGTCTTAACTTGTGACCACCTGGTCGACGTCGTTCGTTCCTGCCCATACGCGTACGCGTACACGGTACATCCGCGTCGGACTGCGCCCGGCAATACGGCGGCATTATTTTGCATCGATTTACATAACGGATAAAACGCGACTGTACGGTTCGCGCGGTGTTGGTAGCCTCCGCGTTGTTGAAATAGTTGGATTATATTTTCGAGATTCTCTCTCCCTCTCTTTATTGTGCGCGCATTTTATCCATTCCCATTCAAATACCTCGTCATTTTATTTCGTCACCTGGCGCGTTGTCGACCAGTCGTCGGGTGTGTGTAGACAGCGCGGACGCAGTTGCGTTACAACTTATTAAAAACGGTATAAAGATACGGAAGGTATAGGTACCTGGAAACATTTATTTAAACATGTTAAACATGTTAAACTCTTTTTTTTTCCCCATCGCGTAGCTTTTCTGAAAGTACACGGATTTTCGTACGACGGATTCTTTTTTTTTTTTTTACCATTCATCATTAAATTAAATAGAAAATACAATAATTAACGGCTTTAATTAACTAATTTGCGGAATTATTCACTTAACATTTTCCACTAATAAAATAACGACAGTGATAATCCTCACATTGTTGGAATATCTGAATCATATTTTCGGAACAACGAACAGGCCATGTTTGCATTCATATATTTTGTTCATCGTATTTATTTTTGCTATTAAACACCTTGTTGCTTAAAGCGAATTATTAAAACTGCGTAAACAAGCGACTGCGGAAAATTCAGATGATAACGCCTGATAGCATTCAGGCTAGAATTCAAACGGTGTTACGTCCCCTTAACCAAAAGAAAAGAAAAGTCTCTCCTATACCTTTCCGAATACGTTTATCGTTACGATAAATGGAAATGCGATGGTCAGTGACATTAATTAATTGATTTTTGGAGTTATTCAATTATTCAGGGGTTCCAAACATGTTCATGTGCACACAGCTTTCGGAAGTAATCGACTGATAAACCTCATTATTAGCGTACTGCTATGCTATTGGGCAAATTAATTCATTGACTGTTAATAATATTGATTCTACTCTATCAAACAATACCACGCGCGTATCGACAGATATGATAATTAATAGCTGCTACTTACAGGCCATCACAATCCTGCGAATTTAATGAATTTTTAACATTGTACGACTGTTACATGCGGAACCGCGTCGTAACAATAATCCTATTTTCCGATCGGAATAGCGCAAATCGAACGTAAATGGTAGTTCCTAGGATGTATGGCCGTATTCCTCTACACGTACAATGTGCTCGACTATTCAAACAAGCGTCGGACGTAAAATTTAGGTTGCGCGAAAAGGATTTTCGTTGTGGCGCAACCGTGGCTTCGATACCGCAGCCGGTCAGGCGCGAATAGAGCGGCGGCTATAAGCCCGGATTAATTGTGTTCAAATATTAGCGGCGCAGCGACGGTACAAGGGAAGAGAGATCGAAGTACAGGAAAGAGAGGAAGCGAGAGAGAAAGAACAAAATCCGAGAGGGGTAGCGTTCAGGGTGCTTTGCTACGCGGGGCCGCGGCTGACCCGAATCCTTGCATGCGAGCTCACGGCCGCGGGCTGAAAACTTGCTGGCGCAGGAAAAGCTGCGCTGGCTGATTCAAGGAAATGCGAGAAAATGCCCGTGGAAATTCAGAAAATCATGCCAGCCCACCCTTTGCCGCGCGATACGGCCGTAGCAACCGCGGCTCAACGGCGTCGGCGAATCCAGGGAGGAAGGAGGGATCGATTGCGAGCGGTGTGTACGCGGCCTACACCGTTATTACACGCGCCACATGCATTTTCTCAACTTCCCGTTTCCGTCGGCTGTGCATCCCCGCGAGAAAACGTAATTTCCTCCCGATACTATGCGCCGGCCGGAACAATCCCCCGTTTCATCCCCGCGGCACGGCTCGCGCGGACTCGCGCTCGCGATTCCGCAACGTTAAGACGAGCGCGCTCGATATTTTTATCTTCCTGTAAACTGACATTTTCTTTGCCACGTCAATTTCGATCTGTCTCGCCGCCCGACGTACGTGCTCGCGTGAATTCCTCCGTTTCCGCGCCGGTGTATCGATTGCTCGCATCGCGAGATACCTATTGTGCACGGACGGTTACATAGCGTACGCGGGAATAATCGACGAAGGCACTTGATAAAACAAAAATTTCCTGCCCGCCGTTATCGCGCTGATATTATACCGTTGATGCATGCGCCCGTAATAAGTTGCGTACTCTCGGCCGCGATGCGGCGTCAATAAATTACACGCCAATGAGAGGGCGCGTTTGTTATCGACGTTTAGAAAAATCATCGGCGCTCGAAAGGCACTCCAGCGAATTCCAATACGCGGACGACGTTCTGATAGACGAGACGCCTGCCTTCTCTACCGCGACGGGTTATTGGCAGTACAGATATATGCCTGTTTTACGAGATAGGCAGTGCGACGGCCGAGTTTATTGCCTTAATATTAGATACAATGTTATCATCGCTCAAGCTTTATATCTGTCATCGTTGAAATTGCTATTTACCATAGACGCCCGGAGGTCAATAGATAGATCTTGACGAGCGCCCTCCTCCCCCGCTTACCGTCAAATGTCGTTTAGCGTCTTCGTGAATCAAAATGCAAATTAGGCTTTCACAATCACGGATACCGAACGTGCAGGTGTTCAGGAGCTTCTGGGCATTCCCACGTTTTCAATCCAAATCACGGAGTTATAACGATCGAGGAAATTTCAGGAAAACAACAATTCTCCGAGTCTTAAAAGCAACGTTCGCGATGTGAAAATGTCCGAGGGGACAAATATCATTGCGTCTAAGTAGCCGTGAAATTTTTCCAGCAATAAAATTCATAATTTAGATTAAAACGTAATTTAAAAAAAAAATATATATATAAATAAAAATAGTAATAATAAGAAAAATTATTTTTGTCAGTCACTAAAGTATCGCCGTCTGAAAACTTTATTGGCTATAAAAATTGTTTTCGAAATCTCAATTTCAATTGTGATACGTAGGTTAGATAAACCGAAAACTCCGAAAGCAGGTAGCTACGCGAAAAAAGAAATAAGGATAGGGCATACAAACTGCTTGTAAGTAATGCGGTTGATTTCGTTGCCACGTTAGCCACACACGGGAAAGAAACTCTCGCGTTCGCGGAAGACGATACATTGGGAAGCCAGGTAAGAGGAAGGACAAATAAAAAAGAAAGCCGAGAACGAAGGAAGAGAAGACGGAAAGATACATTTGCGAATTCTATGAATTCGCGCGAATCTACATCTTCTCTGTCGAGCTGCTACATGACAGCAGAAATGTTGCTAAGCTAAAATCGCTACGAGGCATGCGTCTCTTTCTCCCTCGGCGCAAAATAAAAATACGAGAAGTGTCGGGAAAAAAATTTATTTTATGCAAATAGAAGTTTTCAATCAATTTTCATTACGGTGAAACAATCCCGTGGTAAAATTATTTCGAGTGTTGAGTTGAGAGTATTTTAAATAACTATAAAGCTGAGACAATTTTAGAATTTTTATTTTGCTTATTAATATATAAAAAAAAAAATAATAATGTGTTTATTTGATAAAACGAAAAGTTCTATTTAATGAAAAAGATAAATTGTTACAAGAGAATTTAATATTCTTTTCCTGATTACATTTCCTTTACTTTTCGTGCCGCGTCTGCATTATAATTATTCTTTTTATATAACAAAACCACGCGAATGCACATTGAGTTAAGAATACTAATTAAACTGAGAGCATTGGCAGGACTTGTTCATTGTCCTTGACCGGAAATTAAGAGAAGCGTCGAAAGAGACTTTGCTCTCTTGACGTTCGCGTAATTTCGACGTAGAACGATATCCGCGGCGCGTGTCTTTGATCGTATTTGTTTTAAACCTGTTTGAGACCGCGGTAACGCCAAATCTAACACCAAACCGAAACGTTTCTACGGCTATTCCTTTACATTGTGAATACGGTTGACCTGTATCCAGAGGCGTATCCGTGTCGACACGAGGAGGGACAATGGTGTGTCGCGCGTTGTATCGTGTGGACGTGAGAACGGCATGCGAGCGAAAGGACGACCGCGCAGAATTCGCGGTAACCGTTTCCCGCATTCCTCGCGTGCGCTAAGTGATGCGGCGGAAGCACACAATGCAACCGCGGGCGGATAATCTTCACGCAAATGCGGGTAATGGGCTCGCAGCCAAAGCAGGCGAAACGAGGAGGCCACCCCGGTCCAGAGACCCGCGACGGTTTAACCGAAGGAGTTTTTGTTCGATTCCGCGAAGTTATTGTTAAACGGAGAACATTATCTCTCCGGCAGATTCGCTTTGATGACGTTTGCCGCATCGCTTTTCGTGCCGCACGAAGAGCGATAACGCCGGATACGAACGGAAGGACGGACGAGAAGCCGGCTGCGGTGAATTTGCCGTAACTATTTTCCCCGTCTGCATACCAACCGAATGTCTAGCGCGCCGGGGAAACGCGCGACGGGAACCATACGCGGTATACACGTCGCATGCGGTGCAGATGCGCGCGTACATCTCCACATTACGCGCTCGCCGAAGGAACGGGAAACACGAGTCATACGTACGCATAAGTCACACTTAAATATTCCAGGCACGTAGACCGTGAAAAAGTACAAGGAAGGTCGGGGATTTTAAAATTTACGAAAAAGCTCTTTCGCTGGCTTCCCTCCATTTTTCGACAAGCCAAAAAAAAAAAAAAATAAAAAAAAGATAATCTGTGTCGAACTCAAAAAACGTGACACCGACGCGGCGCGCTGAAAGAAACTCGTCTAGGTTCACTTTGAAAGCTTATATAAGATTTACTTAGTGCCACACGCATCTCGTACGATTTATCGGATTCCCGCGGCCCTCTCAGCGAAACGCATCGACGCTACTCTTCCACGCCGCGAGCTTTGCCTCGTGCAAAGTCGACGCCCGCGACATTACCACGCGAAAGCGCGACGCGGAGAAGTCGGACGTGAATTGCCGAAATTTCCGTCACGTAAGCCGAAGAAAGGCTCTCGCCTGCGCGAGAATCGCAATTTCGGGGCGGAAGAAAAATTTCGTATTTCGCACAATCGATCCGACGAACGGGCAACGGCTTTTACAAGGGACTGCCCGACCGGAATGTTACGTACCGCCATGGTTACGGAGTTGTAATACTCGTGACCGCGCCGAATTCAACCGTAACCACTTACCACGTCTACGTAGCATTTCAAGCGTGCCGTATATCGGGGCCACGATCCGACTACGTATAATGCATGCAGTGCATATAGAGCGGCAAAGGGGTGGATACGTATACGCGGTATTCGCCGTATACGTATGCATGGCGCGCATGCATTTAAATGCACAGAAGACAGTAAACGAGAAATGGTCAACGGTTCCGTACAGCCGACTATAATAACGCGCGCAAGCGGCACTACGCCGAGTTTTACTGGCAACGATTTGATAGCACTAATTTCATAAGGGCGTAAAACAAGGGCGCACCGTCGTCTCGAGAAGCGCAAATGTTTGCGGAGCGGAAAACGCGCGACATCCGCTGGCAAATGTTTCTGCCTTCTTGCACGTGCTACCGCTCGAAGTTTCTAACGGCGCGACGCTCGTACAAGATATGAAGCGTATTATCCGCGGAGTAATGTTATTTTATAACTACACTCGTTAGAACATCTACGAAAAATACTGGGATGGAAAAAGATACAGCCGGGGAAGCTGCATTTGATAAGAAATATAATGCACTAACGGCTTTTCGTATTTAATAAATTTTAGCATGTGTATAATAAATTTAGCTTTTGTACGAAATTAATTTTTTGACAAAAATATATTTTCTGCAAAGTACGACCGAGAAAAATAAATTATTTTTTAAATTTATTAATTAATAAATTTCATTAAAGATATTATATGAAAATCGTATTTGTCGTATCTTTCATCGTCAGGCTTTACTATAATAAAGATGCTTGAAAAATATGTATTGACCACAGTATAATATGCAGCGATGCGTATTTTTCTGAATGATACTTATATCTGATTAATCTAACCCGCGGGAAATTTATCTGCTAGTTAAATCTATTATACATATAGCGTAGCAGCTACATCGTGTCTTGATCGAAAACACGTTCCGGTTTCTCTGTCCCGAGTAGCGATATATTTTACTGATTTATCGACGAACAGACTCTTAACGCCGGTGAAATTTAACACCCTGAGCACTTAAAAATTCACTTTGCGGATTCCACTTTAACGAAAGCGACTGTGATTTATTCCGTTAAATATAGTAAAAAAAATTTTTAACGAATCGAACCAGGTTCGATTATAATAAATGCAATAGTGAATCCTATCCTCAAATAGCGTAATTATCTATTTATTTACAATTATATTATTTATGTAACTAATCGAATGTTGAGCTCATTAATATTGAACCGTGAGCATGCAATGAAGATAACACATCTATTTGCCATAAGCGGTGATTCAAATAACGATATCCCTTGATCTTGATTTCCTGGCTATTTATCATAAATATTTACACGTGTCGATGTCGGTACGGTACATACGTGACAACGTTCGATATATTCACCCGGCCGATCCTCGAATACGTATCGGGACAATTCCTCGAGCGATTGGTCAGAATTTTCTCGCTAAAGTAGCCTCGTTGCGGGACATCTACGATGCGGACCGGCATCGGGAAGGGCGTCGGGAGAAAATAGTAGCGATATGTTAAACATCCGCTGTGCCGCGAGGGCAATTTAACGTATGCGCGGTGCACACGTGTACGCACACACCTCGGCCAGGGTATGCACGCCCAGATACACGAAGAGGGGCATACATTCCTGCGAAATCCACGTCATCGATATCGACGGACAGAGTTTTACTGCGAAACGGACGATACCCGCTGCCTCGTCTGCATAGATTACAGAATGCGCTGATGCGCATCGCGAGAATCGGCGTCGATACCCCGAGTGCTAAAACGAATTGCATGTATGAGAAGCGGGTGTATACGCGCGCGCCGATCGAGCGTGTACACGCATATTGCGTGCGACGTGCTCATACACATATATTTTTGTCAAGGATACAACGTACGTGGACGCGTTTATCGAGATCCGTCATCGACGATCGTTTCGCCGTCAAGCGACGAAATCTCGACGTCGAAATAATCGGGTCCGCCGCTTTTTCGATCTGTTCGAAATTGAGTCGATCGCGCAATGGTCGTCCGAAAAATGCATCTATACGGCTATCGAATTCCATCGAGTGGATTGCACGATCGACATCGCACACTCGCTCTCATTTCGACGAACGGCTGGGGGCTTTCAGAAAAATACGTGTCACACGGACGAAAGGACGTAATTAAAACGCAATAAAAATTCGTGCGCGATAAATTTCATTTTTTGCGGATTTTTCTATTTTTTTTTTTTTACTGCAACATATTCCTCAGAAAATCTGACGTCTCAACGTTGTATCTGTTAAATATTTTATCGACTGATACTTTACGGTAATGAAAAAAATTCGCATTAGTTCCCGAAATAACAATAATTTGTGACTATAAGTAGACGTGTTGTATAGAGAACAACAAATATCGATTTCTGATTCCCGCAGTTCCGTATTTGCGATATGTGAGCACTCCCTCCTCGGATACTTGTACTGATTATCGGAAGTGCCGCCGTTGATTATCGAACATGGAGACGACAGTAAGAGCAATTGTCTAGCAATAGTAACAATCAGTGAGTTGCATATTTGAATAATTATGCACGAGGCATTAACAAGACGTTTGCCGATTCATTAATCCATCGCAGAATTTATTGGAAATAATTTAAATAACGTTGAAGTAAAAAAACAAATTAATTTATATATTTCTTGTTCGCGACCATACGTGACGGTAACTTCAAATCCAACTCAAAAACCTTGAAAAATGTTATCTCTCTGCTGTCATATTTTTCCTGTCCTTTAAATTGACCAGTTTTTATTACTCTGTTACTTTTTCGTACATTTATATGAAACGCACGACTATACTATTGTTTTAGGTACTCTTTTGCATATAATTATACATATAATATAAAATATACCCGGGCCGAATTTTTTGCTTATTCCATTATATTTTTTATCTAAATATATATATATATATATATATAATATATAATAATAAAATGATTAAAAGCCTGGATTTTATATTAAAAAATTTTTTCACAAATTTTTTTAATTCTACAGAACAAACAAAATATGATTCGTATCGTTGGCCCGTTCGATAGTTCACATGCGTCACTGGGGAGGGTGAGTGCTACAACAACATTTAATACGAATTTCTCCATAACTATTAAATTCGCTCGAATCGATTGGATTGTTATTGCATTTTCTGCGTACGTTTCATCGCGAGAGCGTATTGATAAATTTTGTATCAATCTGCCTAATGTATTACCCCAGCTTACGTCATTACAGCTTTACATCATTTCGTGCTCAAGTTCCCCGGACCTAATCGTTTGCGATTAACTCCCACCCTTTCGAACGAATATGCAAAGCGGGGGGAATCCGGGCGAGAGCTGCAGGGCGAGTCTGTAATGCGCCAACCGCGCCTTGCTTAATTCGCTCATCGACAAGCGAACATTATCCAAGTACGGAGATACGCGGAGGTACGACAATCGGCAGGACTGGCGAGAGAGAGATAATGACAAATCGTCTGGCACTGGGTTACCGCGTATAATTCTCCCGTTCACGATCGTACACATATGACGCGCGCGGATCGTCTCCCCGAGAAATCCGGATGTAGGATCGCTGGTGTCCGATGCTTTGTGAGGCGCGCCGGGCCGAAATCTAGTCGAGCCGAGCGGAGCGGGGCAGAGCGGAGCAGAGCCGGCAATGACAGCATATATATTCCACGATCGTCCCAATGTGTCCCGGTGCCAATCTTCGTGCATTAATATCATTCGCCGGCCCATCATTCAATTACATGGCAGAGGGCTCGGTGTACCGTCACGCGCGCATCGAGGCTATATCCGTCCGAAACCATCGAGCCCATTGAATATGGATATTATCGGACGCAGAACACTCGTCCGACTTATCGGTTATGAGCGCTCCGCGTGAAATTTCCAAAGATATCTTGCTTATCTCTTTCTCGCCGTCCTTCCATTTTCTCTCCGCAGTAGTACAAACTGGGTTCACGATTGTTTCGAAGGGACGGATGTTAATAATAATGCAAAAGCGTGGCTCTTACGTTGCGATCCCGGCCTGGAATTTTTCTTTTTTTTCCGAAATTGAAAGGCGCGTTGAAATAATCAAGTTCGCAGACTCCCGCTGTGAGAAATATTACAAACGAACGCCGCGTTTTAAATACCGTCTACCGACCTGTGTCGTTTGAAAGTAAGAAACTAAGGAGATCTAGATTAATTGCCAATTCAGAGACATCGAGATCAACGTTTCTTGTTTCGCCCGGCCCGTACAAAGGAATGTTATAAGAAGACGCCAGTCTTTATAGCTTTTAATTTAATTGTCTCGATGGCACGCGATTATTTCGTTTATCCGCGCGCAATCAATGCGCCTTCCGTTGTGCACCATTGGCTCTCAATCGGCAGGGAAATCTGGAAATTTCTCGGGGAAGAAATTACACGCGGCACTGTATTATGTAAGAATAGCCGGGTGCGCTCTGCATAGAAACGCAAAGGGAGAATAGGAAGGATTTTACGAGTGCCTCGGGTTTCTCGGAAAGCAGCTTCGCCTTCTTTTCACCAGCTAAGCCGTCCGAAACGTAAACGTTCACGAAAGAGCGCTCGTACACGCGAGCTTTATATATCCGCACACGTATGCGCGCGCGTTTCGCGACACAATAAAAACGTAGGCGACCAGAATCAACGTCCGACGTGTGTCTGTACCGATGTAAATTGGTGTTTTCCGCAACGGCGGTTTAAAATAAAAGTATACGCCGCCGGTCCTCTTTTTTTCCGAAACGATCGAGGGAAATTCGCCAACATTTTTCGTAGGATGCTCACACCTTATCCCACCGGGCATCCCACTTTGCTCTTTTGCTCTACGATCGCATGATCAAGGAGTGTACCCGTAGGAAGAAGAGTGGTTGCCCCTTCGAACCGGCGGCATAAACATTTCGTTTTATTTCACTCTCATCGAAGCGTACTTCGGGTGTAAAGCTCCTTGATACGTCCTACGTGAGTTGGATACACTCGCGGCACGGCGAGAAATTGGGGCAAAGCAGTATAAAGCGCGATATTCCGTTTCCCTTCGTTCCCGCGCTCGAGCTTTTATCTCGGTAGTTGCCGCCCAAAACATTTTTCGCGCTAGGTACTGACGATTGAATTAAAGAAGGAAGGCGGAAAGTGCCTCCCATTCGACGCGGGGTTAAGGTCGTGGCCGTGTCACGTGCGTCATGTCGATCGTAGAATCAAAGTTATGTTCGATACCGGTAACGCGTCGTAAAATTTACGATGTTTGCACCGGGTCAGCAATTTACGAACATTTATTGTTGCACATGTAATTGGAATATTTCCTGCCCCGCCTGTCGCATATAAATTTGGTAAAATATTACTTGGCGTCGAAATTGCCAGCGTAAAGGCTCACGAGATAATTCCGAAGAAGGTTCAGCTTTTTAGATAACAACCAACAAACGATATTGCACGGGTTTATAAATTTATACTAAAATATAATTAAAAATCTGTATTGTTATATAAAAAAAAAGGAACAAACTTCGCGCTCTTATAACGTCTCAATAAAACGACGGTAACTAATCCAGCTTGCAACATATCGAATGCTATAGCGCGCGAGTCAGGAAGTAAAGCCGTTCCGCGTTCCGTTTTAAAGAATCGCCGGTCAGTGCTAAGATTCCCCGCGCTTCTTTCCACTTAAAGAACCGGTCGTTTCAATCACCATTGACTAGAGTGTCGGTTCTTCCAGAAGCTACGTATACGGCCGGTAACCATCGAGGCAGGTCCGATTACGAGCTAACCGCTCTCTTTCGAGGGGGAAGCACTTCGCGAAAAAGCCGAACTTAAATTTCTGTCTGACCACTCGAGCGAGTCGCGCGGGCCGGGATCGCTCGAATAAAAGTTCCCCGGCGGTCTCTTCGCGTGGCACGGTGGCGATGTATATACATATATATACATATCCGCCGGAGCGGATGGCCATTCCGGCTGGCCGCGGTGGCCTGAGCGAAGGAGAAACTGTACGGACGAGCAGAAGTGGAGAAACCTACGAAAGAAACTCTCGGATTAAAGGAGTGCCGAGCTACGAAAGCTGCATCCGGTCAGTTTCTCGCTCGGACGATTATACTTTCGCGCCGATAATATATCAGCCGATAATGGCTTTGGATCTCTCAAACCCGGGCCAATAGAAGGGCTCTTTCAAAAGTTCTTGGACGAATAGGCAGCGTGCTGTTCTACGCCAATTGCTCCTCTCTCTCTTTCTCTCTTTTCTCGCTTTTTTTTTTTTTTTCTATTTTATTGAAAAACTTTTCGGGGCGATTTTTTAGAAACGCGCAGATTCCAATCATCGCGCATAACTGCATTAAAATATGATTCGCCATGTGTTAAATTTATGTTCTTAATCGCCTCTCGAATTCTCATAATTTAAATGGAAAATTATATCGCAAAGTTATTAACTTGTGAAAACTTTTTTAGTTTTTCCCTTCAAGATAAATCTATTCCGTTAATTTTTTTTTAATACGTCTTTGATTTTTTTAAATAAAACTGCAGTGTTGCAGTTTTATATTCCCGCATACCTTTTCCCGTTATGAATAACTTCCGATAATTACAACAAAATTCTGTCACGATCGAATGTTTGAAGTCTGACAACCAGAAATAATATCCTCAATTTTTTACCTCATTAACGTGACCATAAAATATCGATATGTAAACTCACTACTTTCCATCATCGTTTTCGTGAAATTTGCATTTAAAATTTACTTGATTTTCATTGCTTTCAACGTATCATATGATGACGCTTACGAGCACTCGGTCCAATGCGGACGCAATGATTTTGCTCGCTGATTAGCAAATGCAGAACATAATAATTATTGGAATACACGTTCAGATATTGAAACACATTAAATATAAATTTATCTTTCTATTTATTCCACAAAACCTAACATCCATTACGCCTAATTTATTATTTTCTCCGATAAACGATCTACATATCGATACGAAAAAAAAAGAAAAATTTCAAAATTATATCTTTGCATTTAATCAACAATTTCCAATATTCGCAATTTTCGTTAATAAGCAAAATTATTTATTTCCTAACTTAAAAAATTACGTGAAACGTGTGCAACTGCGTTACTTATTTGTAACTTTTAATTTTAATTTTTTTTATTTAATTTTTGTCATTTTTACTAATAAAATATAACTTTTTTGTTTCAGATGAAAATCGAGAGGAAGACTTTCGTCGAAGGAGCACCAACCTGACATGGCCAGTGCTGAGAGGAGGAGGAGAGCCTAGGAAAGGCATCGAGCATCGGCGGAGCAACTCATAGGTAAGCAGAAATTTTTTTTTAATAAAATCTTTATTTAAAAAATTATTTATTTTTTTTTATTAATTTTATTAACTAAAATAGTGGCATGTCTACATTAATATTTTCCATTTTATGTTACAGTCGGAATTCTACAACTCCGCTGAAGCAGATTGGTAAGTCGTATAATTTTTAATTTTTGTAGTTTGTAATTGGGGTTTAAAAAAAAAATAGCGCGTGCATGGTTTCTTCAAGTATACTCAAAATCTCGACTGTTTTTAAGCGTCTAAACGAATAATTTACCAAATTAATAAATATATATTAATTCTATTTATGAAAATTAAATATTTCTAAAAATAAATATACTTAATTACCGTATTATTCGTAAAACTGCTGCACGCTATCTACATTAATTATAAAATTAGCCCGTGGTCTAATATCAAAATGCACGTCGCATTTGTCACAGAAAGGTTATATTTCGTAAGGCGGTCTTTAAATCTAAATGTATGACATCATAGACTAATAGCGTAATTTCCCGACGTAATAACATACATCAGGAAAGGGCAATGCTTCCGCTTTACCTCGCGAAATTTCCCCTCTGACGGCGTGAAACATTTTGCCTGCCATCAGCAGCGCGTCAGACGAACCCTTTGACGATAACGTAATTATAAATTATACCCGTGAATCGCTCTTTTTTTTCTCCCCCTCTCCCCCCGCCCCTGACGAAATTGCGAAACCGCAGTTTGTCTGGCTCACCTGCATTACCAGCGAAACCGGCGGGCAAGAACGGGAGGGATTTCGTTGAGCCTCGAATAACGAGGCGAAGTTTTTCTCGTCACCGGGCTTTCGTTTCTGTCGCGGCCATCTTACGTCTTTCTTCGTCCTTGTGTGCCGCGAGAAGCGGCTACTGTTTCGAAGACATTTGTAGCTGACTGCGAGCTCGATTCCACATAATGCCTTACCAACGAACGCAAGTGTCCGGCTCCTTAGAGAAGATCGCGGAAGGGACTACCCACCGGGAATCTTTCGAACGGATGTATGGCACGGTCGTAAAACGGAGTATTAAGCGACAGTCTCTTTCCTTACGACAATTTACGGCAATACGAACAAGGGAACGAATAACCACCGGCTTACTATCGCAATCATTAGAGCCCGTGGTAGAATCAGTTTTTCTAGCAGCACGTTTTATTGTTTTCTGCCTGTTTACGGCCAAGCTATTCTTGGCTCCTGTCTACCTCGAAAAATTTTATTCATTCTTTTGGCCAGAAGTTTCGTTATTCGATAGAAATAGTTGGGGGGAGAAAGTTCTGTTGGCATTCGTAACCGTCAGGAGGAACGAAACAGCAGTCAGAGACCGACCTGGAGAGTTGGCGCGGTTCGGCGATACGTCTTCATCGATTCGAATCATTGGTCCCTGGTTTCCGTTTCTCCTAGGGGGGTATTATACGCGAGAGGATTACTATCCGTGCGAAAGGAGAGCCGAAGTCAGGAGGGAACGCCGTAGCTGCGCCTTCGAGATACATGCATTTATTCAACGCGGGCCGAGCAATCCCGCCCGGCAGGAAAAGTGCTACGAGAAATGGATGGGCCAATTTTCTATTTCGCAACGCCTCGGGCCACGCACTGTCGGGATATCCTTTTATTATGCATATACACACATATATTTGTGGCACGTACGACTCTCGCGAGCGCGGAGGCATGAACACGCGCGAGCGAAAATCTCCATCGAACGGCGGGCGTTCTATGTATAATGTCGCGGTGCTCTCGGGCGTGTCGGGGCAAAAGTGAGTTGAAAATCATCCGCCGTGATAGGTGCTAGTACATGAAGAAGCCCTTTATTTGAACGAGATGAAATATAACTCTTGAAGTGTGTATTATGAACGCGCACGCGAGGAGCGCTCTCGCTACGCCCTGAGAATTTTAGTCTGGCCTAGACGGGAGAAAAATATTTTGTCTTTAGCGTAGACAGGCGAGGGAGGATTTCGCATGCCGATAAAGAAACGTATCGCATTCGCGCGTCTTGCGATTTTTAAAATGCCGTTGCGCGGGATTAGGCCAGCCGATTTCACGCCACGGTTAATTTAACTAGTGAAAGCGAATTTCGCGAAGCGATCGGTCGTTCAACTTACAGCGCGTAAACCCGGTTTGATAACGGAAGCGTTTACTAGCTGACCCGGCCATTGGAAGTCTACTACGGCGTCAGGAACATTGCCAGCATGAGCAAATTGTTATTTCGTCGTCGACGAGGAATTAAACCCCCGTTTATAAACTCGAATGAATACCGCGTGCACCGACGTAAGTTCATTAACGTTATTACATAACTCGTTCTCTTGACGTCGATTGTCAAAATAATTCTTATATAAATAACGAATGCTATGAGGAAATTGTAATATAATCTCTTGGAAAGAGTTCTTTTTTCATACGCTTACGTTTGATCGAGATACTGAAAAAAGAAAGTAATAGCAAGCGAAATTAATTCCAGCTCACCAATATATTTTGTAGCGCAACATCAGTCTGTCCAATAGCTCTGCACAAAGTTAGACTTTAATAGTTTCAGAATAAATGTCATACCGCCATCAAGCAGGCCAGCTACTGAACTTTATTTACTTTGCCTCTCGATCCTTGTCCTAGCTCCATTTTACGAGCAATTCAGTTGCAACGTCCGTTAATTTCTGTTCGTTGCGCGGTCAAACAATTTCCTCATAGTATTAATTATTTCCAACAAAGTTGCCTCGTAATTTTCGAATGCCTTACGCTGCGAGCTAGCTATCAATACTCCGTCGTCAATTTTTTAACGTGCACACAGTCATGTATACAGTGGCGTTAAACCTTCAGTGTAATATTCTCAAGTCGTTACAGTACCACATATAAATATTACGGGCATTATCGAACATTAGTGCTTTTATTTTATTAACAAATATTTTCAGAACAACGGCATTGATTAATACTTTTTTTTTTTTTTTATTTAAATTGTCGAGTGCTTAATTATTTTTGTGATTTTATGTTCAAGTTACTATACTCCTAGATTTTTCTTTTCACATTTTATAATTATAATTGTACTGATTTTACTCGATTGACTCCGAATTCAAATAACAAAGCAATGACTGGAATTCAAAGTGGGTTACACATCCCTATTGAAATTGCATCAATCGAGAATTAAATTCTTAACAATGGGGTGTGGCCAGCTTTACGTACGACTGGACAATAGCCACAGTTATCACAAATGTCTATTGTTACACCCGAAATTTTTCCACTGCATATATGGCCATGTACTTAATTGTATTAATTAATTTTTATTTCCGAGCGTGCTGTAAAAAGAAAAAAAAAAAAGAAAAAAACTACGTTTATGTGGCAGTCCGGTAAAAAATCGAGCCAACCAAATTTCAACTCTTGGGCAAATGGATAGAGAATATATCGCACTGCGCGTCTCCGAT
This sequence comes from Cardiocondyla obscurior, assembly GCF_019399895.1. Taxonomy (NCBI): domain Eukaryota; kingdom Metazoa; phylum Arthropoda; class Insecta; order Hymenoptera; family Formicidae; genus Cardiocondyla; species Cardiocondyla obscurior. Next base: position 5,968,269 of record NC_091873.1, on the reverse strand, counting down.
TTTCTCGATTAAAAAACCCGACACCATTGTTCCCGATCGTAGTATAGTCGGTTACATTTCATTGGCTTTGAGCGACGTATCTGTGCGCGGTGCTAAATTTCAAAGTAAACAGACTGCTACGTCAATCGAAAGTTAAATCCTTTGTTACGTACCGCGGATTATTATACGCGCAATCGAGTGACAGATATCACGACTGAAATTACCAATAAGCCTTATCAAACGTTGTAACGACGTACAATCGCACGTACGTACCTGTAACGCCAGGAGTATTTAACCATTTCTTGTTAATATATAGATTTTATCAAAATCCGTTCTTTCGCAACCGACTAATACTTTATCGCGCATTAATTCAGTATAATAATTGCTACGCGAAACTGTCGCAATAGTAAAATTAATACACGTTCTACCGGCTACGTAGAACACGTAGATGATGCACGAACTGAACAACTAATGCATACTTTGGGTTCTCTACAAAAATTGCATGTGTAAATTTCTCTTTGAGAGTTAGACGCTTGCCCTGAGGTTACACGGAAGTCGCGTATATAAAAGAATTCTCTCGTTTTGCGAGACCCAGTTTCTCGAAACAGTGCTTTTACGTGAAAAATTTATTAATCTATCGCCGCAAATATTGAGAAAAAAAAAAAGAAAAAACTTTTAGCCTCAAGACGTATTGTTCAAAATAACTATATTTTAATTATTATTCCGATTATCGATGTTATTATTCCGCCTACAAAAAGATGATGTTTGATTCGCTTTTAATTTCTTATTGTTCGCATGGTTACATTTTAAATTTAGAGTAATAAATGTCAGACAAGGAGAAGATTAGAAAAGAGATAGAAAGTGCGAAAGAGTAAAGCTAGAAATTTTTCAATTTATTTCTGTATAAATAAATCCGTAGGCATAAATACAAAAGAATCATATGCATGCAATGGCATCATATTTTTAGTGGAGACTTCGTTTTTATTTCATTATATGTAAATTCAAAACGTGGTAGATTGCAAATTTTCTTTCTTTTTTATACAAAAGTCGTGCATAGAATAGTTCTTTCACTCTTTCAGGCTCGTTTCCTCAAAAAAAAAAAAAAAAAAAAAAAAAAAAAGAAAAAAGCACTCTCTCGAACAAAATCCATTAATTTTACCATTGAAAAAAACACCTGCTGTACTTTACCCTGGGTTGATGCAGGCCGATACTGCTATCGATGCGCTGCCCGATTTCAAAGTAAACACGCCATTAAAATCGCATCAATCGAAAATTGAATCCTTGACTGTGGCGCGTGAACTGTTTTACATTCAGTCAAACAATGGGCACCGCCACTATGCTCGGTGTGTGCACACGCCGTATGTAAACAAGGATGGAAATATGACGGAGATACCGCGGATAGCGGTCACGGGGGTTGCTCACGCGGGGGAGAGGGTGGCTCAACCGGAGCGCAAGTCGGCAATGGTGGAAGCAAAGCATATAAAGCGAATTTCGATCGATACTAACCGAGTTTCGAGAGGCTCTCTTTTCCTACCGGTAGCTGGAAAAATTCGCGCATTTCGCCGTTCTGCTCGCTATCGTAAAAATAATCGGGCGATCGCGATAGTAGTTCGCGCGTTGCGAAACTGCGTCCGCAAACTGGACTTCTACGTATTCAAATAATGGAAACGTTCCATGGAAAACCGTACCGGGCGTAAACGCCCAGCTCGCGAGAGCACTTGGCGGCTGACGAAACAACACCGAAAATTTGTTTCCTCTCTCTTTTTTCCCTTCCCCTCCCCTTTCTCCCTATTTTTTAAACGATTTCGAATTGCGTCCGCGGAATGTCCGGCACCATCCGGTGATCTCGCGCGACAATGAAAGCGTTGCAGTAACTTGAAATCTGTCCAACGATCGTGCCGATCACCGATGAAACGCAATCAAGAATTCATGTGCAAACATTCCGTGAAATGTTAGCCGGCGTAACAAGAGAAAAATACATAGTTTCGTAACCGGAAACAACTCAACTAATAATTCAGTTAAAAAGTCAATAAAACAAATTTACATATGAGAAATTAAAAAATATCACTCAAGAACTTTCTTTTTTTTTTGTTTTACGAAGATTTAAAGAAATTGGCAAATTAATTATATTTTTAAGAAGGTTCTACTTACTTATTTATTCAGAATTTCAGTCTGTCGTCTACGTTTTTAATTTAGTATATTCCGAAAAGTGCGTTGAATCGAATATATATGCATGTATAAAAGTACAAGATATATCGCATGGCGACGCTATTAATTGACGTAACTTGCGCTTATAAGATATCATGAGTTTCAGGATATTATAAAGTAGCATGATTTAATGCCTGAAGTAGAGCACGAACGAGTTACCTCACGCTGTGCTCGCCATGCCGACACGGGAAACGGAGCGAATGAAGAAAGGGGTGATACAGAGTCAAACAAGAAGAAAGAGGAAAGAGAGGGGAGGAGGGAAAAAAGGGGGATGGTGCTAAATGAGAGTAATTATGAGACAAGTTTTAACTGCGCCGTTGGTGGACAATGCGTTATCCTTCATTGCACTCCGCTATCTTTCCCTTTTAAATAACCGCGCGGCAGTAAAGACAGCCGAAAAAAGCAGAAAGGCAACAAAGAGGCTGGCATCGAAGTCTTTCTCTTTCTTCCCCCTTTTTTTCTTTTTCTTTTTATTTTTTTTTTTTTTATCAAGCTCTTGTCGAAAGAAGGAGCTCGCCGCTCGTAATCGAGGTACACGATTCATCCCGACAGGAAGAAAAGAATTTTTAACGAATGAATGCTGTGCTATGCTTAATTACTGCAGTCTGGCGCTCTTAGTCGTAATTATAACTATTGTAATAACGTTTGCCCCCTTCAAAGAGTCTTTCTAAAATTTACAATAGCTCAGTTTGCCCACCGCTATCATGTTACGAAGATAAAAAGAATTTACGTCGAATATATGCAGCCTGATTACTATACTTGTTCTCTCTCTCTTTCTCTTTCGTCGTGTCTTTCGAAAAAAAACGTGCTAATAGATTACGGGGACAAATTATATGTTCCCTTTCTCTATACTAATGTTATAGAAATTAAATTAAGCGAACGAAGTCAGTTAATTAGTAATATTTCTTTATGCCCCAGTTCTGCTCGCCCACATTATCACCTTGTATATATTTCGTATCTCCTATTTATGTTCGAGGTGCGTATCTCATTTTGGGAGTAATGTGTGTATGTTTTATAAATATTTCGCATGCAATATACAAGGATTCGGGATAACAAACGCCTCGGCGAAAACTTTTATCGTAGTTACTGATATATCTACAATATTCCAAAATAACTGGGAAAGAAAGCGTTTGCGAATTCATGTTCATATGAGATATCCGTGTTTCTTTGGTACGTGGAAACATGCACGAAGTTTCACTGATCTTTTATATTGTGTACAAGCCGGATATTTACATTCCCGTATTTTTCCCCGCATCGCAATGCTAAAAGGATACTTTATTCAATTTAAAAGCAATAAATATTATCGCGTTTGATATTTCTTTATCAAAACTATTTGATGTCTTTTAGAAAAATGCACGGCTGCATTGTATGTCTCTCTCTCTCTCTTTCTCTTTCGTACTTTTTCATAACTTTCATCGAATAATTCTTTGTTCTTCAAAATGCAATGTCGGACAGATGCAAGGAGAGGAACGGAATGACAGAAGCTCTAAATTACTTTAACATTCTAGCGTCAGATTTCGTCGGATTACTCGATAAATTCGTCGCGAAAGGGGTTGCGAAGCGAAGATTCGACCGGTGTCGGTGGGTGCGCGGAGGGTGACTCGGGAGAAAATGGTAAGTAGAAAAGAGGCGGAGAAATGTCAATTTATTCTGGCTTTGTTTACGAGCGATTCCTTAGGACGCGACAAGGGGGAGGCGACTGCAATTGCGAAACAAGGGCAAAAGGGGTGACTCGAACAGCCGGGGTGAGTCGGCAAGAGCCCGTTAATCCGAGCAAAAGACCGGTCGACGACTTGGCGCCCGTCTTTTTGATGGGGGGGACCTGGTTGGCTTTAAGTTACACCGACGATGTCGGCGTATCTAGAAACAAGTGTTTCAGTCGATGACAGAATATACAAGAACGAGTGGCCGGAGTTATACAGAGATAAGGTGTGGTAAACGAAGGTAATGACCCGAACTAAAAAGAAAAAAGAAATCAGAGATTGTCGTCCCCGTATCGTCAGCCCTCGTCACATCAACCCTCTTGTGACACGGCTAATCGCGTTGAATCGCGATTGCGCTTGAATTCGTACGTAAAAGATATGAGGAACGGCGTAAATGTAAGGAACGTTTAACGACGTACAGCTAATAGCAAAATACATTCGCATTTTTTTAAACGCGTTTATGAACTAGATAAATGACGAGTTAACTAATTTTTTTTTCCATACAATACATATATCGCTTCTATGAAAGTTCACGCTTACAGAACGTGAAAAGATGTGAGTTTTTCATGTTCGTGCAAAAAAAAAAAAAAGTTATTTTTTTCTCTAACTGAGGATTAAAACTCAATGTTATTTAAAGCAGTCGTTAATTAATGTCAATCGAGGCGCATTGTCACGTTTTAGGAATTGCATCAAGATCCTCTCGACTACATCACCCACTGTTGATTTTACGTAACCACCCATGCGTACTGTTTATTTAATGTCCCACGTCAAACATTTAACGCTCTCCTGCCCATCGGCTCGCGTCCAACTACGAGAAAACATTATCGTTACCCCTGTATAACGTCGTATTTCATTGTACATTTTAAAACAATTATTAATATTAATGTTGAAAAATTGGAATAACAAATGAATTAATTAACTTTTGATTAAAAAAGCTTTTTTCATCAAGTTAATTAATTATCTCAATTAATCGCATTTTACGAATAACGCTGTGCATTTACCAACTAAAATCTAACTTTTTTACTTTGGCAGATTAAATAATAATAGTTATAATTATTGCGAATATATATATACTATATAATTTTGAGGATGTATCCCCCGCGTATTTTCATCCGCCTTTCAATCCATAAACAACATTCGAATGCCGCAAGAGAAAAATAATCGCTTAACGATAAAATAAAGAAACCATTCGGGCGCGTCAGATATTGCTAAAGCTATTTCGTCGCGCTGGCACGCGCTCGAACGACCGTCGAAATTGATATTAGGATTTAAACGTTGAATCCTCCGAAAATCTTTCGCTATTTATTGCAGCCAAAGGGTAAATCCGGCTAACGTCCGCGCTAATAAATCACGCGGTAATGGATAATCAAGCCTGCTCTCGCCGCGACAAAACAAAAAGAACTTCGCCGCCGATCGTAAGGCGCTGAAAGTCGCGATAAGGGAAATTAAACTCGAAGTAGTTTGGAAGATTAGCTGCAGCAGCGCGGAATTCACTAAACTTTTCTGCACTGCCGCCCCTCACCGCCACCCCCTCCCTCCCTCCCTCCCCCTCGCTTTCCCACCGCCTGCCCCCTCGTCTCGTTCTCCGCCCTTTCGCCGTCGATCCGCATTAGGTCGACGGGCAAGTCACAGTAAAAACACGTGACGGAAAACGTTGACGGAAGATCGTTTGCCGCCATCGTTTTCGGGGCTAAAGAGGGTTACGTTGGAAAAGTTTCCATCGGCGGGTTTTTCGAAACCCCGCCGGTCAGCACGTGGACGCGACGTGTGAACTAGCCGCGTAGCAAAAAAGGAAATCAACTGGATCCACTGAAACTATCGGGAAAGGTCGGACGTATTTACGGTACAAAACGAAACGGCGCGAGCTTTCTCAACGCTCGGCGGTCGGTCCGCCTCAACTCGGTAATTTAATTTCGACCCAGATTTGCGATCGCCAAGAAAAATCTTCGTTCCCACGAAACAATCGATTTAGCGGTTAAAGGAGTTTCGAAACAGTATTCTTCTTGAACATTCGCAAAACGTAAAAAAAAAAAAAAAGAAAGAAAGAAAGAGAGAAATAAAAAATTAAAAAAAGCTACTTTCTCGTATATACCGTGATAGAAAAGAAATAAATTCTACTTAAATTCAAGAACAAGATATTCCACTACAAAACTTACGGGGGAGGGATTTCAGATTCTGCAAAGTCGAAAACTCCTGCGATCGACAGGCATGAATGATGATCGCGTCATGTATCGACGTCAATTCGAATAAATCGTAAGATTAAGAATGAGGATGCGCATTAATCGTTATTTCATAAATATTCGATTTGCCGTACGCTCGCGGAGCTTATATGCGCTTTTCGTATGCGTACAGCCTTGCGAGAAAATCTGAAATGCACGGTAAGTTTAGCCTTTGGATTCATATTACCCTCGCATCGGTGGCCGATGTATGTCCATGGCCTCTCGCATTCAGGTCTTCTCGGACCCTCGCTTCTTGAATAAGTCAAATACTCATGAATAAGCGGAGAAAGAGACGGAGGCGCGTACCTTCGAGCCTCGGCTCTAAAAATGTTATTTACCGGCGGATTCTTGAAATCACATTTTACGTCCGCGCATGACGCGACTGGCATACACATATCCAAAATCATCCTTACCGGGTCCACAAAATAGAAAATAAAGAGACGCTTTAAAATCATTGACAGGAAACCCCGTATTCTTTTCCAACGAATTATACCGTGAGATATTTAAACAAAATGTAATACACCGAATAATTTTGTTTAAAAATGCAAATACGTACTAATGATAATGTTATCGAATATTATATTAATTCTCGATCGTGTTTTTTAATTTTAATTACGCTAGCATTTTTTTTTTTTTTTTTAATTGCCTTGCATTAATATCTTTTCTCGTTTTCACTGGAGATACGTCCCGGAAGTATACGGGTCTGTTCTGCAAGAGCAGAACTCTTTGAAGAAAACGCGAAGGACATTTACAGAAATATTAACCCCTGTGCAAATAGATTTGGAACGACTGAAATGCAGCCTTAATTAATTTACGACGCGGTCTGCGAGGTAGGAATGCACTGTCTTCGTCCGTGATGTCTACTCGTTCGAAGGACAATTGCGTGAATTACGTCTGTTTGTTGTGTCGTAAGTCCGTGGAGAAGGGTTGTGAAGGGAAGTGCGAGCTGACGCCGTGTTAATTAAGGTTGTATTTACTCGAGCGGAAGTAGGCTGGTGCACAAACGCAGCATTGCACTACTGTTGCATACCTCTGTTTTCTACCCCAAAATTGTATCTTCAATAAAACGAATAGTACAGTATCTCGTCTTAGGAAAAAAAAAAAAAATCTTTATACGAATTCATGTAGGCACGTATCGTAAATGAATTTTACCGAATATTACGAAATTAACATTAATATTTATAACTACGACGCGTAATATCCATGAAGGGGTACGCGTGCAAATTAATTAAAAATACTACATTTTGTTCGAATTAATAGATTATGTAATTAAAAATAGCCCCAGTAATAATTAATTTATATTATCTGCCAATTTTGGAATATTAGCACGTACGGCGAAAGAGATTATCGTTCATCTGTGTATAAATATCGATGCGCGAATTTGTTAGACGAGCGTGTCGACACGCCGAGCGATCGCGGATACTAAACGAGGTACCGAGGGGACCGAAGTTCTTAAACGAGAGCTAAATTCTTTCTTTCGGCGACGAAGAAGTTCCGAAACAAGTGGTAAATCTCCCGCGGAAAAGGGTCACGAGACTCGCCGTCTCCTTCTTCTCGTTCTCCCTCGACGTCGGATTTCTTTCGCCGCGAATTTAGCATGGAATATTCATCTTGTCCGTTCTCACCCTCGAGCACGGCGTCTCGGTCTCGCAGTCGGATTATCCGCTGACTCCCCGTAAAATCGGCCTTAAATTCGATATGAATCGTTCTTTCCGCGTGATATTGCCGGCTCTTCCATTGAATCCGACTCGATGAATTTATTCGGAACGAATTGAGTCTCCTTTTGTATCGTCGCGATGAATAAAGAGGGCAAAAGCTTTCCCGTACGGCGCACGTATAGTCATTATTACTCTGTAAACAATTCCATCGCTCTCAGCGAACTGAACTTTCATTATCGCCGGAGTGCAAAAAAAAAAAAAAAAAAATATATATAAAAAAAAAAGGGAGAAATATTTCAGAGAGTGATATTTCAACGGCGGGATAAAAGTAATTAAGCCGGGAGTGTGATAATAACGGTACAAACAAGCGAAACAATAAACACATAAAACGATTATTTGACGAAAAGCATTTTTATCCGAAAGGCGGAAACAGCCTAAATTTTTATAGTCTCGAAAAGCGGCGCTGCGACGGACAGCTTCAAAACGCGCCAGGGAACATTTTTATATCGCGGCGGAGTGCGCTGAAATGACACTCGCCGTGAAATGTGTTTTTTTCAGCCGTGAGAGCGAGAACCCTCCGCGTGAATCTATTACGCGAGACTCGGAAGACTTTTCATCCATTGCATATTTATAAAAATGTGTATTTTATCTCCGTTTCCTTTTACCTTGAGACAACAGAGGTGTAATTTATTCCGTGACATTTGCATAATTAATTTATTATGAAATAATCGTTTTCAATCGTATGAATATTTTATTTCACGTTACGTTGTACAATTACTGTATTCCGATTAATAATAGAGAAAATGTATTATTCATTGCGAATACGACTCGCGTGCGGTTCCTAGTCGCCGTGTCTCATAATCATGTAATATTTACTTGAATATTAATTACGAATTATACAATTAAGGTAATTAATCGTTCACTTATAACTCAAATGTATACGCCCCGTTGATGCATATTAATAAGTATCAGGCCTCTGTGATTAATACACCGAAGACGGCCGTCTATTTTCCAGCCTCTTCGTTCGTTCCTACGATTCCGCGGAGCAATGGCGGTGCCGATCGGGTTCTAATTAAATATCGTTCGCAGGTATATATACGTCGGACCGGCGCGTGTAATCGCCTCATTTGGCGCTGACAAATAGCGCCGTCTAAACGGATTCCGCTCGTGCGATTCGCCGAATCGATAAGCACTGAAGGGAGATAACGAGAGTCGTTTACGTCCACACCGATTAGCAGGTTCGATTCTACGGAGTGCTCAATCGGCCGCGTTAAATTCGCGATTCGATCGCAAGAAAATGCTCTCATCACCTCTCGCGGTGCATCACATACCGCTGCGTAAAAATTTTGCCCGTAAACGCTCGTAAAATGGTTATACGTTCCCATTAACGTCTTTTTAATCTCCATCAAAGTGCGTCCGATAAGTTTCCGCCGGAGTTACAAAATGCTTTTCTTCTAATTTCATACTATATATATTTACGATTACGACATTAAAGGCACGCTCGGAGCGTCTTGTATCATCACTCCCTCGTATTAACTTCGCCGATTATTACGATACGCTTGAGGTTTCCTCAAGTGATTCGGTCAGATAACGATATCTCTATCGCCACGCGCTATTTCCGTATGTTGCCGGCGCTGATGGACTTTGCGTCACATCCACGGCGTATCATTCCCGTACGGTTTAATGATGTCTCTCCGTTAGTCCTCTCCGCGTTGGAAGCACGCGTTGAAATTTACATGCGAAACATCTACTACGCGCGAGTCCGGGCGCGAGGAAAAGTACGCGAGCGCCGGAAGGCTTGTATGTTCTACGCGAAGTCACTACGTGCGTATAAAGCCTCGCCGCCCCACACTACCGCGGGTGCTCGCGTAACCAAACCCTTCGTACGATATCCGGGATTCTAGAAACTCGTTAGCGTATAGGTACATTGTTCTGCGCCCCTGGACTTGCAGGCGTTACCGTTTTGCGCTGGGGGTCATGGCGGCTGTACGTTGAGGTGGCATAAGATAGGGTAATTGATTGCCGCGCGCTCCTACGTAGATTAATAATAGTCACCGTTATCATCCCCACGTATATAGGGGTTTCGCCTGCCCCGTATACGTCGCGCTGTGATACACGATACTTGGTTGCTAGCTACTCGAGACACGTTCTAGCCCGCGACAGCTAACATTCTCACCGTTGGTACGGCGAGATTTGACGGACGCGTTTTCGTCAAGCAGAAGTTCCGCGGTAATTGCAACAGTTTCAACTATGCCGGATGCAACTGGTGTTGCGTTTATAATTTACCACGCCGCGTATGGGAATCGATCGCGCGGGGTACGGTCTACCGCTAAGTTGCAGCTAATTGATTTTCTCCGAGGGCAGGTGGCTCTTGACAAATCGGGATAATTCGCACGCTGTTCTCGCTGAAGATATAGAAACGATATCCATGCTAATGGTGAAATATGAAATCACGTCGAAATGGTTTGAAACACAACGCGTCGAGCGGTGAAATAAATTCCTAGCTTAGTCTTCCGATTAAAAACCGTCCTGACTACTGAAAAGTTTTCATATCGCGGCGAACGTAACTTATACAAGAGACAAAACCAAAATTGAAGAACATATGTTTATAAAAAAATAAAATATTGTATATTTGAAAAATTGCACAATAAAACAGGAAATGCAGAAAAAAAAAATTGTAGGAAAAAAAATATAAATATTGCGAGTAAATAAATAAATGCAATTTATTTGCCAATAGTGGACATTTACTATTAAATATTTCTATTATTGAAATTTATATTGTGCAAGGTTTATAAAAAAAAGAAAAAAAAAAATCAAAAATGACAGCAATGTGTTCTGCAATATCGTCAATTATAAACGTATGCTCCATTGTATTGAGTTCTCTAACGTAGAGTTATATTGCGCAACATCGATACATTACGCCATTAGATTTCTGCGGTATGCTTTATGTCATAGACCACCTCGCGGAATTAGGAATTGCAGTCGCAGTTATATTCGCAGTTACACTTGGTATCACGTTAATAATAATTCGCGTGCACCTAGAGGATGTACACTAATTTTCAGTCGTTAACTACAATTAAATTTGACCCCGAGCATTCGCCCGGCAACAGCCGGCGATAGTTAACAGCCTTCGCAGGCGATACTTGCCTTTTGTCAACTAATCCTGAACCAAAATAACCTTCGTCACAAAACACCACAGGCTGTCCCTCCGCAGGGAATTATTCGACGGCAATTAACGGGAACCCGGGACACAAAGGGAATCTAATTATAAAATATATACAACTGCGCGAAACTGACCTGCGTAAAGTTAACCCGTAAGCGTAAAAAAAAAAAAAAAACATTCGTAAACATTAAAAATGAAAGTGTTTCGCGTAACTATCAAATATAAAGTGAAGACAATTATCGAAAAATTTTAATATTTATTTGCATAATATGGATTAATTATTTTTTTTAATTATGACTGTAGTAATATTTTTTGCAATAACCAGACGTAATTCCCGTTGTCGAATGAATTATGATTTATAAATGTCTTTATGTGTGTCTACAGTTTTTACTTGTCTCAATACATATATATTTTTTCTTTTCACATATACGTCGTATGAATAAAATTAAGTATTTAAATACAATTTAATTTAATTTTTAAAATTTTTAATTGAGCTTCTGTTACCGTTCATACGTACGTACATGACGGTAAAAGAAACACAAAAGCATTGTAATACAATTAAATGCAATAGAATTTACGAGAGCAACGCGAAACGCACGCCCCGAAGAGTCACAAAGCCCGGCTCTTACGAGAAACCTTTCAACGGGTTCACGAATTCAGTCCATTTAACGAAATCCTGCGGAAGTGGATTGTTACTAAATATTTCAGGGAATCCCTCCATTATTGATCGGCCAATACTCATTTCCTACGTGTCGATCGCGGCCACGCGTACTTACGAGGTTGGTCACGTAAGACCACTGTATGCCCACATACGTACGTACACTACTCGCGCTCTCCAACTCGAGAGTGAAACGCAACCGTCCATCCCGTTGCTTTATCCTCATTCGCTTTCGATCGTACCGTACTTCCTCGCGCAATCGTGAACACAAGAGGGGGGAGGGGGAAAGACGGAGTTAATCAGAGGCACTAGATGCATGCCGCGACACGTATCTCGGTAGCATGCTCAAGAATGATTACATTAACCGTGCTGCAATTATAGGTGCCATCAACGTGGACGGGGGGCCTCGGCATAGACGAGCGCGCGCGTGCCCGGTCCTCGCACTTACACGCGCGAGGCAGCCAGCTCCCGTAGGCGGCCGTACATGTGCACGGTTACACGGCTACACGTTGGACGTGCCTTCAATTTAGCGAGCGGTTCTGCAATTCGTGCATTCCGCCAGGCGGCTACTTAATTACTTACGCGCCGCGGCCGGTAATTACTTTCGCCCTCTCCGGTTACGAAGCTTCGAAATAACCCGGGTGGTTTCGAATGACGGCTGACGCTGCAATTAGCACACAAGCATGTCAAAGACCGCGATAGTGCGACTTCTTTTTTTTCTTTTTTACTTTTTTTCTAAGCCTTAAATACGGATTTTTACCTTTACGACGTTGGTATTATATTATATATCGAACAGAAGCAAGTAATTATAAATATTAATACCAGAACATTATAAAAACGTAAAACTTTAATATCTTCCTCCGCAATCTTTGCATCTATTTTTCAATATTCTATTAAGGAAACATTTTTCTTTTTTTTTTTCCCCCCACTAAAAACTTATCTCCTTTATTAGATTTTACTCTAAATAAGTATAAATTGTAAAAGACTACGTAAAATTAATTAGTTTATTACTATAACTACAACCTCGTCGCGCCAAGCACTATCATCCTATTAGGAAAGTAAAATTAAAATTGCAGTTTACTAAACGCGTACGTTTAAACGGTTGCCTTGACGTAATGATAAAGTGGCCTCGTTAACACCATAAGGTATTAAAAGATTAATTCGTAAGTCGATGCGGCGCATAACTGTCGCGTGTTTGCAGAAGACAGCATAAGAAGCAGCAGCAGCCCGCAGCTTTATTAATGATCGGCAACAACAACGTGCTGGCGACTGTATGGAGCTTCGTAGCGCGGAGCGCCGCGGTATTAGAACGCTCGAAAGTTTGCCTTTCCACGGCATCCCACGCTACATTAATTTTGTATGGTGGCTAATTATTACAGGGACCCACGCTGCTTTTGTTACCTCAGCATTCGCGGCACCGAAAAAGATGCAATGTTATATTGCGCGGTATGAATTTCCCGCTGCCGGCAAGGTCCTTGGTCGACAAGACGACAACTATTCTGGGTTATAATTCTGTTTGGCCGACATGAATAAAACATATTGGATTTCATTATGATTCATAATATTCCGCGTAATTATTTCGCATTGTGCGGTCGACGTAATTGAAAAATAACTGATATTAATATGCATACGTAGTACGTTCGATAAATTGAAGTTAAACTTTCTAATTTCATTACAGACGAATTTGCGAAGACCTAACAGGTGTATTACGAAAAGGGAATTTTCATGTATTATATAAGTTGTAAAATTTTGAATTTGAAAAATCATATTTTTCGTCGCATTAAAGCAGGAGAGATTTTGCACGGTGAGTAATAGGTAACAACAATCGCGAATGAAATGGGGATAGCTTAGAGTTAATTGTACGCAGAGAGGGTGCGGTTATACTTACATACTGTATAAAATACTATGGCAAAGCAAGCTCTCGGAATGACACGAAGTAATTTCCGCCCCAAAATCTCACATGCATTTCTGCGTAACTACCGGAGCTGCGTACTTAAATTTAATTATAATTCGCAGCGCCGCGACACGGCGTCATCTGCATCCCTGCGTCTCCCCCCTCCATCCTTCTCACGTTCTCATCTAGCTTTAACGGCTTCCGGAATTTTGGGTTATTCAGCATTTGTTAACCCATATGGCAGAAAACTGTCGATTCCGCAAAACGTCACTTTCAGGCGGGATGGCCGCGCGAAGCAGAATTGTCCGAGAATAGCGTACTATGTTTTTTTCATTTTTCCGACCCTGTTATCCTTTCTGTTTCTACTCAAAATTTTCATTAAAAAGATGGTATGCGCTTCTAAAGAGAAAGAGGTGTATAATCGTGTCCAGTACATCGCGCAATCACGGATCTAAAAACATCGCGTTAGCGAGCGACACGTTTCCCCTGATGTAGCCGATCTCTTAATTAAAGAGGTCAGCGATCGGTGTAACATTTTATAGTCAATCCGCGTACTTTTTGTAAGCGAACATGAGTCTACGCAATCCCTTCTATTTGCACATGGCGAATCGTTTTTGTTTTCGGCGATGTGGATTTTCCAGTGATTTTCCACGATTTTCCACGTTGAGCAAATACGGGGATTTCAACTTAATGCACAACCACGATTGGGGCTTCCAATGCTGGGCTTTCATTTCGCCTCGTCGTTGCACTGGTTCCATTTTACCCTGTCGACTATCCAGTCAACAGTCAACACGAATCACAATAGCCGAGAAGAAAACGAGGAGAGAGAAGAAAGACGAGAAAGAGAGAGAGAGAGAGACGACAATAAATCGTCTCGACATTTGAACTTTAGGTTTTTTCGATCTTCTGACTTTCCACGTTCGTCGAGGAATACTGAAAAACTCTCCGGGAACAGTCGCGAGAAATTGAAAGTTTCTGAATCTCGCGCGAAAAGATATTTACATGTCGAAAGGATAGGAAGGGCTATTATAAATCGTCTATAAAAAATCAATTTCGTAACGACGCGATTCATTTACGTCAGATTATTAACTCGTACGCGTTACGACTTCGTTCGCGTCGTGTGCCTTGACGCGCTGTTTTATATTATAAAAATATTCATTCTTCAAAAATATTAACTTCCTCCAAACTGCAATTTTGAGTAATGCAAAACGTAACACCGTATGCTCAATTATTCGTTATCGCGGGGAATACAGCACGCTTCTTATCATAGAGTCCCGTGTTTATCATCTGAACCAACTCGGATAGCGATTCCTCGGGGGAGCCAGGAGAGTTTCAAGAAGATTGCTTAGCCGGACGACCGAGGTAGAGCAGTCGCGAAAGTTCGAACTAGACTTCGCACTCCGATACCGATTGCTCGGAACGTATTTTCTTAAGAAGTTTCTCCCGAGCACTCGCCCCGAAATCTGTATCCTCTGGAGGCAGCACGAACTGTCGCTCGACTGCACATAGGTGTACTAACTTTCCACTCTTAAAAAATGGATTTCATCAAAACTAAATTATTTCACGAGTTGCGCAACGTTATTAGATATCGATATCAGGGAAGCGTTAACGCTTTTACGCAATACCTTATAATCGAAGAATTAAGAAATCGTCAGTATATCTTTAATTTGTAAAAATCATAAATATATTATCCGAAAAGATTACTCGTTAACACAACTACTATATAAAAAAAAAATTAATTCAGTACAGATTTACTTAATTTTTATGAAATAGTTTTTTAAATATTATATTATTTAAAAAAGAACTTTCTTCATAAAGTACTTGCTACTTTTATCGGACGTTTTTTTTTCTTTTATTTTAAACTCGCAGAAATCAGATTAAAAAAATATTGACGATATAAAAAACGAATAAGAGCATTCAGCAGATAGCTTAAACTCCTAGGCTGCACGCTTTTATTCACGGAATACAGCTGAGATAAGGAAAAAAAACTTCTACTTATTCGAGTTATATTTGACGTTCGACACGAAACCTTCGATACCGGAATGTTTGGCAAATAAATTCAACAGAAACCTTATTGGCCTTTTCCCAACAGTCCTCTCACCACAAAATTTTGTTTCTGTCTGATGCTTTACTCTCTTTGGGGTATTGACTCTCTCAACGTACAAGAAGCACGTCTGTGCTGCAATTTTCGTATTTACTGAGAAGCACCACTGTTCAAATTCGCGACTCCGTAACGAATTACATATTTCGAAATTTATGAAGTTTATTCTCTTTCGTTAAAAAAAATTAATTTTAATTTTTCTTTTTTGTCCCGCGTTAATTTCTATATAATATATTTCAATAACGCCTTGAACGAATAAATTGCAATACAGAATACGTCTATATTATTTTAAAGAATGTTATTTGAAATTAATATTTAACTCTCACAATTGTTTTACGTAATAAAATCGCGTGCCTGTATTCAACTAAATTCAACTAATATAAACCAATGTATGAAATTGTAAATTAATTCAAGTGAAAAGTTTAATTATTGCATTGTAATCATATCTCTTTTTACCAAACAATGATAATGATTTTTCTTTCCACGTGTTAGTTTTATTAAATTATTTTCTTTTTTCGCAATTAATAATTTATTTATTCAAACGTAGATATTATATTAATGATATTGTACCGAGCCAACAAATATGAATCGTACAAAGCGTAAAGCTGATTTTAATTAGACAATAAAGAGTATGATTGTAGCCGCGTTATATCGGCCGCTTGATTACATTCACTTTCCGGCACAGAGTGTGCTAGTAAATTCACACGGATATTAATTTTTGAGTTCAGCGCGCTGAGCATTATCACTGATAATATCGAATTGGAATCATTTCCATACCCAGGGTGCTATTATCTATATATTTTCGGCGCGGCAACGAGTTACAGCATCACGTATTGTCAATATTTGCCGCTTATTTACGCGGACTACACTAATACAGGCCGCAACTTTCCAGTAATCGTTGTAACGTATAATCCACCCGCTCGCAATATTATTTATTTTCTTCGATCGACTGATCATTAACGTCACTAATCAGCGACAGTGTTCACCGGCATCGTCGGTTGTGTAATTCATGCGCGTACTATTCCTTCCGATGCACTAATTGTATTAGTTATCATATAAATTTATCCGATACGCCTGCCTAGCTCGGAAACTAACGGTTTAATGGAAAAGCGAAGGATAATCGTTTCATGCTTTCCATATGCTGCAAATTAAATAGCTAAACAGCTCTACATATGTAAAATCTATGCGTCATTGCAGATGGTACCGAAGTCGCGATCGTTCCAATCAAGTAATTGTAAAATTTATTACGCTTTCCCGTAGTTTTTTTTTTTTAATGCTACGTATTTTTAGCTCATTATAATATATTCAACGAATTCTTTTAACGATAAAAAAAAGTATTTCATATATAAATATAAATTTTTTTATCTTTATCATCACCGATGTCAAAGTGTATGTATAACAGTGAGAAAGAGTGAGGCGTAAACAATTTAAAAAAAAATACTAGATTAATATTACGTTAAAAAAAAAGGGAAGTAGTGACATAAATTCATTTCGACTACGTGTACATTAACGTAGAAGTTGACTGGACGTACACTTGCGTGGTTACGCTCGCATGTAGGACCTAGCAAGCAACAGAATAGCTGCCTTAATGGATGCTGACGCTATTTCGAGGTTAGATTACGGCGGTGGAGTTCCGAGAGACAACGAACGAGATGCTGGTATCCCTTCCCAAGAGCGTGATCGGAAATTATCATTCAATAATAATAGCGAATTGCCGCTTTTTACGCAGCTACGTACGATATAGCAATTTAATCGTAAGACCTCATCTCTATCCGCACGATTCAAGAAAATCACATTAAAAAATTAATTTCATTATATAATACAGATACTTTGACAAATAGTTTTACATAATTAAAAATACGTAATTAAAGAAAAAGCTAATAATCCATTTAATGCGATTAAATAAACGCGTGATCGTATAACGTCCGAATGTATCTATAATAGTCTCGTGTAAAAAGTTCCCGGTCTGTAAAACGGACATAGTGTCCGATTACGGACGATATCTTTTAAGGATACGATAACAGCTTGGAATGTATATACCCCTTCTGTTTTGCTTATGTGCGCCAAAGTGACTGGCTGGTTCCCATGTATTTTACTCGTACGCGGGCGGGATGACGGCTTAGTGGTAGCTTATATGGGGCGAGTGACAGCTTTTGCGAGTGGCAGCCGGGGAGACCACCGAGTAAGACTTGGATTCTACAGACAGGGCTTTTAACGTAGCGCCGACGGATGCGTCATCGAAGCACTCGATCAAGGATTTACCGTGTAAAATATACCTCGCACGACCAGATATTACCGGCGCTATAAGCCGCCGCGCTTAATACATCTTACTGCCTCCGACTTGGGGGGGAAACCCGGGTGACGCGCGCGCCGACCCGACTCGTATGTAGAATACGTACCATATGCACCCGGCGTATCGTAAAATGAGATGTCGCGCTGGCTTTTATGGCGCCTGAATCAAGATTAGATTTACTTTGCTCCGACGTAGGACGTTTTCACCGAGAGAGGCGGAAACCTCGTTGAACCCATTTTGCCGTCCGGAAATCGCGGCGGGCTTACGTTCAGACGCGACGCCGACTATTGGAAAATCATTGTTTACGGTAAAATTACAACGCCGAGGGACCGGAATCGTCGACCGCGAGACCAAGCTGTAATTATTATCGCAAATCCGTGGAAATGATACTCGAGCCTGCCTCTAAATAACCGCGGATACGCGTAGCCGTGGATTTTTGTAAAGTTGATAAGTGTAACGGGGAAAATAAGTCTCGTAGAGATGTAAATTTACGGTTGCCCGGTACGCCGCGGTAACGATTGATCGTAAATACAGCCGTGTTACGAGCTATTGATAAAGCATCGAAACGGAGTAACATCTTTGCGTATTTCAACCGAATGATATGGTGGATGCGAATAGTGCTGGAAGACGTAAAATAGAGTCGTTTGCCATAGGCTTTAACGATTTTAGGATATTTATTTCAATCCCGGTGCCATTAAAGGAACCATTACGCGACCGAGCAGACTTCGAAACGCCCCGCGTCCATTTGTGCACGTGTATCGTCATTCTTTATTTCGTATAAAATTTGTAAAAGCTCCCGGGGCATGCCGAAAATGCCGGGAACTTATACCACGCCTTTAAACCCGCACAACCGTGAAGTATCGTGTAGTTTCGACTTATCGATCACGAAAGAGACGACTTGAATTTATTTACGGTGCCTCGGAGAAGCGAGCGCGTACGCGGAACGGCGCGAGTTCGCGTTCGCGTACGATGTTTTCGCAAAAAACTCGCAGGGCCAAAAAGTAATTTGCAGCGTGCATGCCACGCCTTTCGCTTTAAAAGCATTTTTAATATACCGTGCACAAGGTCTTTAAAAAAGAGAGGGAGAGAGAGAGAAACAGCAGATGCCTCCTTTTCGCGAAACTAAATTTTACTTCGTAAATTAAATGAACATATCTCTTATGCGCAAGAAAATATTTCGCTTATGAAATCGTGCAAAATACATTCTTGTTCACGACAGCTAATGCCATTCTTTTTTTATTTTTTTTTATTTTTACTTTTATTTTTATTTTTTTTTGTTTTTTTTTCTTGCTTCTCCGCTTCTCGTTTTACGTATCTCGCTAGAATCTAAGCTAATTCCACGACGTTAAGCGACTCGAAGTTTGTATCTTTCCCGCGGGAGTCTTCACTTTAGCGCAGTTTCCAGCAGCAACTCCCGAAGACCCCAAAACGGCGGACTTTATGTTTCTGCGAGAGCGTACATTTCATTACAAAATCCATCCGGCGAACCGAAAAACACACGAGCCACTCGGCTGTTTCGCGAGAGAGAACGTATACCGATTTCTCCCGGTGTCTCGACGAAAGGTCTACAATTCAACGGAATTACAAAGTCCTGTAACTCGCGTGTCGTTCCGTAAACACAATTACCGCGGAACGAAATCAACGGCCTGCGAGAGTGAAAGAGAGCGCGGGGGGTGGGGTGGGGGGGGAAGAGAAAGGAACGGGGCGAAAGAGAAACGTAGAAACGAGCGAACCGTGCCGCGGTAAGTGGCGCGATTATAATTTCCAAGGAAGGGGGAGGAAAGGGTGAAGACGTCCCTTCGCGAGCAGTCTGCTCTTCTCTGGGTTCCTTCCAACCTACCCTCCCCCTTCCTCCCCTCTCCTTTAAGCGCACCAAAGGCGCAGACTCGGCAAGTGCTTGGGGATGCGAGCATCCGCAGGAAGTCATTAAAATTTTCATTGTCGCGTTTGCCTGAAAATTTCTGGACCAAATAAACACACAGATTTATTATTTTATCTCGCCGACTACCGCGGGCCGCGGCCGCGAAGCCGGGCTCTCGCCGCGCCGCTGGCGAAAAGCCTGCCAATAGCACTGCGAGATAATACTTCTCGTAATTTCACGCCTTGTTACTTGTTCAAAAGAAAAATAGCAACGCCAGCGCGCTTCTTCGATATTTTCATAATATTACAGCGGTCGCAGCGTGATGATTGAGTAAAAACGACAGCCGCGTAACAATGGAGCTACATTTCTCGTCTCTGCTTTCACGACTGCACGTGCGCGTTTCTTAAATCTTAAATCTTAAAGTCACCGCAAAATACAACCGTTCCGCGATTCTTTAAATTCCGACTCGCCGTCTCTCTTTCTCTCTCTCTCTCTTTCCTCTTATCCCTTCTCATTCGACGCAACTTCGTGTGCCGAGCTTTCTTTTCTCATCGCTTCCTCGTCCCCTTTCCTAGCGGAGTAAGTATATGTACGACGGTGGAAAACTTTCCTATCTTACTGGCGATACAAAACGCGATCCCGAGCACCTCTTCCCTCATACGACCTCATCCCCTCGGTGTCTTACTCTGCCCGCATCGCCACCTTTTTATCATCCAAACCTACTTCTGTCGTCCCCTCATTCTTCCGACCTCATCTCGATTTCCTACGCGGTTTCGCGAATCTAAAACAGCTCTCGGTATCTACGGCCGCGCAATAGTCTGCTCTTTGCCAGGCATATAACGTGGCCTACTTGAGAATTTATATGAAGAAACTATGCGTATGAATTCGTATTAGATGAAGTTTTGGGCCACCGTCTTTCGCGAAAATTTCTGAACGGCTGCTTGTTATGCCAATAGATTATACCAACAGGAAACTTTCGCGCACGTTTATAACGTATAGCTATCGAAAATATAAAAACAAAAAATACCTGCATAGCCGTAATTAAAAAGCTTTGACTATCACAGGCGGAATAATAATTTCATTAATTAAAATGTACTCATTTTTTTTTTTTTTAACATTTATTTCTTAAAATATCAATTAAATCTCCAGGCATCAGATACCCGATATTCAAAGCTCAGTTTGTTGTTTGCAAGTTATTTTCTGAATACAATTTCATATTGCAGTAAAGTTGTCTTTTACCGCTTACGCGACCCCAGGCGAAACACGCATCATATATCGCCATAAAGAGCGCGCCGGATACATATTTCCTGCGGCACTCGTATTTTATTCCGCGACGTGCATTACCGCTCTTTAAATATCACGGTACAATTTCATGCCCGACAAGCGTCCTAACGATGCCCAGTTACGCTTCAATGCATGCGCTTCCAACTCGAAGCGCCGTAGAAATTCTCATGCAAAAGCGCATCGACCCAAGAATCGACGCTTACCGGACTCTCCGGAGATTTTTTTCAATCCGCGCGCGACCCCTTTCACGATCGAACAGGGACAATATTTTTCGGAATATTCGCGTTTCATTTGCGCGACTGCCTATCGCTCTCCCGCAAAGATCCAGAACCAAAGATAAATTTTACTCTTCATCTCTCCCCCCTTCCCTCCCCCCTTTCCCCTCGTATCTACAATCGTCGTTCTCACAGCCTCGCCACCATCTCGCTCATTCACCCCTCGGAACAGCAATGTACCGAGAGCAATGAAAATGATTAACCGCCACCCTGAATCCCAGCAAAGCCTCTCTAATCCGGCACCAAAGGCAAAATCAGAGACACCGTCGGCGCTGTAACTCGTGAGTTAACTCGCCACCGTGTGTACGAAACATCAAGGCGGTTGAAACGCGCTCGCTTATTACCGGCGTCTTTCAGAAACGATTAACATTTTTTTAACGAACCACTACCGACCTTCGAGAAATAAAACATCTTGTGCGTAAAAATATGCGTATTTAACATAACGTACTGTACTTATATTATAATAATACGAGTTGAGCAGTTGATAAAAATTATTAAAAAAAAGAAGCGTTTTATAAAATATTAGAATTTCGCCGTGTTCCACGGGGAAAATGAACGAAGAATGACGAAAGAAGCTGGAGAACATTGTCTGAAATACTGTCACGCCAGTTAAAAGTTTATACCGTTTTTCTAGCGTCTATGTGATAATTCGATTGCAGAAGCACTTCCTACGTCGTCTGTAGACGACGCAGCAGCGACAGACGGCCGTTGAGAGTTTCGGCTTCCCTCTTCAACCCCAACCCCCATCGCCCAAACGCCTCATCCTCCGCGTTCTCGAGATGGCAGCATACCGAGGGCAATGAAAATGATTAAGCGCCGCCGTGAATCCTAGCGAAGCCGCACTAATCCGCCGCTAAAGGCAAAACCGGAGTCAACTTTGGTGCTGTAACTCGTGAGTTAACCTCCCATTACATACGGAGAAACGCAAAACGCGAAATGCGAGACGTGAAACAGCCCGCACGCATCACCCGGCAATGGGCGAGCATGTGGAATGGTCCTTTCTCATCCGTCTCCATACCAGCCGCTATAACGCTATCTAATTTTCTCTATTCCGACCACTTGATCTTGAACGTTCCGGTATCACTCTTGTTTAACGTACTTTTGGGTACTCTTTCCGGGGTGGAAATATAGCACGCCTGGGAACCCGGTCCCGCGCGCCGGAATTTGTGGAAACAATATGTAAAACCTACACACCGCGACTGAATTTGTGGTAACGGTATGCAAAGCCCGAGCGGTCCCACGGCTTCTGAGATGCCCGTGCGACTTTTCGAAACAGCGTCGCGTAAAAGTGTAATGTCAATTTCCGAGCGGAGAATATACATAGCCGCGCTTGATATATTTTTCAGGGAGCCCGATCGAAAAGTTGCGAATGACGTTTACGACACGTTATTATATATCGCGAGCGATACGAGAGAACGGCGTATATAACCGAAGCCGGTGTGACGGTCGCGAATAAAGCTGTCTTAGATGATTCAGGGAGCGCCTCAGTCTCGGGTTTACTACTCAGAAGGAGAGGAGAGGTTCTCTTAAAAATATTAACCGCTCCGAAAAGCGCGGAGCTGCCCCTCTTCCGCCCCCCCTTCCACCCTCATTCGCACATCGCGCCTTTTTGGTGCCGCGTAACAAACTGTTTCTACAGCCCCGTTATCATCTTTCCGGTTGAGGACAGTCGCGGAGGGAACGCGAGAAAGAAAGAGAGGAAAACGATCCGAACGCGATGAGAAAGGAGCGGGATAGAAGGAAAGACGAAGTCCAGGAACAAGAACAGGATTAATGGGCCGTCGTATCACGCACGGTGGGCGATAAAATATCGTAGGAAATATCCTCTGGCCGTGTAGAGAGTCTTGGCCATCCGTGGAATTTACTCCCCGCGCGATATCTACTATCTTAGATAATCTCCGCCATTAAAGGCCACCGGCCGGATACTGCTCACTCTCTATCTCGTTCGCAGCTTTACGATAAAAGCTTATGCGCTACGCCAAATTCCGCCGTTATTACAAGAATGCTCATTCTACCCGCGAGAGAGGCACTTATAGTAAATACCTCGCTCGCTAGAAACAATGTGGCGATATACGTCACGATGTTAATATCGTCTCATATTAACTCATTGTCATTTCATTAGAAAATTGCATATCAAATCTCTAATAGGCTTTTAGATTATCCGCAACATTTTGCAATAACATTCGAGCCTGACAAGCGCGGAAATTAATTGCTAGTTATCGCACCAGATTTTACTTAAAAAAAAAAAAAAAAAATTCTTTTAAATACGACGCTATAAAAATTTGGATGACCGCTGTTATTAGCCGCGGCCGAGAACGTCATCGCGCCAATACCTTTGGAAGTTATCCCCTAGACGTCGCATTTCTCTTCGGCTTTATCCATCAAACGTCAAATATCCCGCAACGTTCGGGATCGGAAAACCGAAATCGTGTGTACTTGATAAATATTTGCGGATCCTTGGGTAACGGCGTACGCGTGTGGACGTTAAGCCTGCGTGACGGCTCGATCTCGTGTTTCGAAGCCTTCTATGGGAGCGTGTATCGCGAGCCACTTTGGACGTTCTGACGTATGGCGTGTAAATACGAATATCGCGCGCGGAACAGTAATGTGGTCCGCAAAGGTCTCGCTCTAGGGAGGGTAGCGCACCCCTGTCATGTTCCCAAGCCGCAGTGGTCTGCCAAGTGGGATTTTGGTCGTTCTGCCGACCTGCCGGGCAACTCGTAACAGAGTCACCAAAGCGGGAAAATTACGAGTGGGACGCCAGCTTTCGGAATGTTCTTCTTCAACATGAAGCACGCCGGCTCTCTCAAAAGAGACGCCCGCGATCTCTTTCCGTACCGCACTTCCGTTTATTTTTGCTTTCATACTCCCGTCTAAACTTGAATGGGGGGTTTACGCCGAGGGTCGGGAAATGATTCCTGTCCTCGGCTATGTGTAACAGCCACTTGTCGGGATATGACCGCGATCGTAAGTTTATTAATACTTCAGCTATAGCATAAAACGGCTTTCTCAGAATTCAAGTGTAATACAATGATATTGCGATTTATGTTATTCTACGGGAAATTTCCAACGTTTAATTAAAAATTTTAGATTCACTTTTACAAGGAAATTTAAAATTAAAATTGTAATAAAATCTTAGTAAATCAACGATTCAACGGTTCAAATAGCGAGTAAATTTAATTTATTATAAAATAGTGGAAGGCACGAAAAATATATAAATTTTCAGAAATGCAAATTATCTAACAAGAATATGACACATTATGCCGACATATGCTACGCCTATTTCTTGAACAAACGACTATCAGCAGCCACGAGAATCTTCAAGGTACGTGACTCGAGTATAAACAGAAGAAGATGGTACCAGCGCGACAATGCGGTGTTCTTGCACGAACGACGTATTACCTACTCGGGCATTAATCGGTTCGTGATAGCGCGGCACTCGGTAATATAAGCACGATATTACAGAGGTGACAGGTCGGCCGATCTTTGAAACGACGTTGCGCTCCTTGTCGCGGGCTTAATTAAATTCCGGCAAAGAATCGGAAGTAGGGAAAAGTTCGGGCTTTCTTCCCGGTGACGAGGCGCGACTTGAGCCACACGGGTTTTAATAACCGTCCCGGTTCCCGAGCAAGAAGAAGCTGGCAAATGGCCGTGCAAGCGTCGGTGGCGGCTCTGGAAAGCGGCCGGGCTGGAAGAGAAGGGTATAGGTACCAACCCGACCGGAGTCAAGCATCGATCCCCCTATTCCTATCCCGTTCCCGCTCTCTCTTCCACCATTTCCTCACGCAACCACCGACGTATTCCCGTCTCGCCACCTTCGTCTGCTCGTTCCTCCGTCCTTCCCGCTTTTACTCGTATGCCATCGCGTTTCGACGTTTCTCTCGAAAAGCTCACACGTGCCTTATGTCTCCCTCACCATCGCGGAGGCTCTTTCCGCGTGCTTTTTGCCTCGGCTGTCGGCTCTCACAGTAATTCTTTTTCCCTCTTTCTGCCCGCCTATCTATCTATCTGCTTCTATCTCCTCCTCTTCGTCCCTTCCTACCTATTCGTCTGCCGATCTATCCCTGATTTTTCTCCCGTGGTTCACTTTCGCCCTTTTTTTTTCTCTCTCCCCTTCTCCCCCCTCTCTCCATCGTCCTCCGACTTCCTGTGCAAACGTCCCCAAGTCGATCTATGACATTACTGCTTGCTCCCGCGCTACTTCCTCTCCGACTGATTCCACCAAAGCCGGCTTCTACCTTCGTCTTTTATTTCTTACTGCCTTTACCGCGCGATATCCCACCAGTCCCACCGACACCACTAACCCCTTCGCAATCTTCACGGCAGACGGTACGATATCTTGCGTAACCACGGTGGCTTATCACCAAGAAAGAATTTTTCTTTCCCCCACCGACCCTTGGATCACGAAAACTTTTTAATCGCGCTATCCCGATTATGAAAAACAGAACGTAGGAACGCTTCCTTCCAAAGGATTGTAATATTTCATTTCGGATACGTACAAATATAAAATGACGGAAAACAATTTGTTTATAATTAATTTTAAATGATATAACATTCAGAAATTTATATAAAATATACTTTGCCGAAAAATGGAACATTTGCTTACGCAACGTACATTATTATATTTATTTGTAATTATTATTTCCTTTTTTAATACATATAACGATTTAAAAAATTATATATGTATTATTTCGGTTTGACGATTACGTAAAATTAAATGCATCGCAGACGCGGCGGTATTTCACGTGCTTGCTATGAACGATTGGTCAGACGTCTCCGAAATGTGTATATATTTCAGTATCATGGAAGGCTGTTCGAGTTACATTCGACGGTCGGGCCACTGACATTTTCCACTGCGAGCTATCATAGATAACGTATATGCGGTATCCGTATGCGAGGAGAAGACACGGATGCAGACTTGTACCTAACTGTAACGTTATTCCTATATGCTAGGGAAGATACATGCCACATCGCAAGCAAACATGCGCGTGCATACACAGTCGAAAAATACACGAGCAAAATGCGTGCGCGACTCTTGTGGAAATAACTGCACGGAGGGAATGCAATCAAAAAAATTGAAAAGTCGATCGAGTATCGCGTACAAGCCAGCTATTAAATTTAATATGCCTTCTATCTTCTAAGCGCGCTCCGATGTTTAACTTTTCTTCCTTTTCCTTCTATTTATAAAATAGCATTTCTAACAGAAATCTTTCAGATAATTACAATAAAACGCGTTCGCGAGTTTAAGGATAGAGTATATAAATACATAATATATAAAATAAATATATATAATATATAAAATGTCGAAAGAAAAAATTTTATACGCGCATAATAGAAAATAATTGTTTTAATGGGATACAAGGAAGAAGTAACTTTATACCTTCGCAACGTAAATGTACGCGCAAAGTACACGTAATACCGCGAGCGCGTTGTATGGATACAATGGTAAGTACGCTTTTCGTAACAATAAGCTCCTATTGGCTGAAAACCCTTACGACGTCTCCTATGAAGACATATCAGCTCCGCGAGGGAAAGCGGCTCGGTAATATCGGATTACTCGCGGTCGTCTCTGATGCTTCTACGCTTCTGCTATTGCCGCAACGATAGTAATGGCGGGTGCAGTCTACATCATGACACCGTAGGGCGCGTACGTGGCAGGAGAGTAACGTTATTCCCCGACACGAATAGATATGCATTCCATCGACACTGGTGCTCAACAGCCAGACCGACATATATCGCGCGACAAGCGTACAAGGCGTCCGAAATGCATCGCACGGCCAATGCGAAATATTGTTATAAACATTCTATTAAAACGGAGCATCGAAATTTACAGCCCCGATGTAATAACGATCGTTTGTTAAACGGAATTTTCTCTAATCTCGTCTATCGTTACGAAAATATGTACGTATTATTGTATTTTTCAACGTCCCTAACGAAGTTTGCAAAGACTGCAGTTTTACAACGTCTCTTCTAATAGTAGACGTAGTCGGCTAAAGAGGATTGCAGAGTAAATTGGATTGAAGTTAAAAACTCGCGATCCAAGTAAATTATAGCCATGGGGCGCAAGAGTAATTGTTTCGTGGCGTCCAAGAGAATTAGTAGACCAAATCGAAGCGAGCGGGGAAGTAAATCAGTGTTCCTCACTTAAAATCCTGTTTACTCGCCATTACAATACGATTTATCAGATCCTAATAAACCTCATAACGCCTCGCGCCGCGTCTAAAGGAATAGTCCGAATTAATGGAGAATGTCGCGAGAGGTGTACTCGCCGAGTTACATTCTCACAGATTATCCCGGCGACTTTTATTTTCTTTATTTTCTGTTCCGCAACAAAGCCGCGTAATTCTCTCTTCCCTGCGGGACACATGCTGACAAATATGCATATTCATATGTGTACATACATATATATACAGAAACGGTACACGCAATTTTATTTTATTTTATTTTTTTTCTTCTACGTATAATTTCTGGCGGTGCTTACTAGCTGGCTAAGCCGTTTGAGCGCGCTACAATTAACCGTAAGAGCGACGATCGCCGATAGCACTGTCTCGAAATGTACGCCGGCAAAGTGAATCAACTGGAGCGCGATTGCGCCGTGGAAATGAAACCGCGGAATCTTGGGCCACGGCAAATTTCGGAAATTCGCGGGGCCCGAATTTCTATATTAATAGCTTTAACACACAGAACGCGGACGGCCGGTACACCCGAGCTCAAATGCCGATGGTGTGCGGGAGAGCGGCGATTCATAGAGAGAAGCATACCGCGCAGCGGCGCGTCGTGTTCGACCTCGGCGGAATACGCGTCGATGACCGTATACGAGAGCCAGCGGTTTTGTCATTCTAATAGGGAGGGCAATGCATCAATTATAGAAACACAGGGCGGTTCGGCCTGGCATTACACGGCCGTCGAATAACGCGGCCCGATTGCGCGCGATTATGCGAACAATAAATTGGCAGTCGGATGCACCACGCACGAGACATTCCGACGTTTCAACGTTCCCGCCATCGAACGCCTCTCCTTTGTACCGCTCGCAATAAGGATAATAGCAAAATTCTTGCAGCAAACGTCGACCCTTATTCATCCCACCCGGTGACTCTGTTTAATTCTCGTACCTCCCGAGTGAGAATATCAAAATCATGCCTCGCGTTTCCAAGACGTTTACAATTTTAATATCTTGATTATTAGGAAAGTTTTAAAAGCCAATTACCGCGCTAAACAGATTCGCGTTTTCGTTAGCTTCTAACGAAATATGAATAATAAGTCACGATTATGCAATTAAACAACTTTTTTTTATTCCGGACGTGCATCGGGACGTAAGAAAATTAGCCGCATAGTTTTGAGAACTCATTTCACCCGTTTGACCATTAAATCGCTCGCCGATCTCAAACGGAGGTAGCGGATACTTCAATGGCGCAGCGGCAAGAATTTCCTCTCTCTCCGACTCTCGTTTTAACTCCGCGCAATACCTCGGACGCACGAAAATTCGATTTCGCCTTCCTATCTACCGGCCTCTGGCAACGGGAAGCAAATTCTTCGACAGTGTGCGAGGCAAGGTACGATGGAAAGGCTACGGACACACGGTCCTGTCTCCCTTGTCTGGTAGCACCGTGCTATTAATCGCATTAGGCGACCGACGGGTCTGCTTGAGTGGTAGATGCCCTTGCCTTCCTTCACAAAGGCATCATACGCCAGTATCTTCAACCGTGCACCATGATACAGCCAGCGGATGCGCATTCTGGGTATATATCAATCACATACCAAGAACGTTTAGAGTTCCGTCGCTGTCACTCGATTAAATCTTTTAATAAGCCTCAACGCGTGTACAAGGAGAAACGTAGAAACAGAGAGAACAGAAAAGCGTACCGATCGACCGTCGCAACTAAAAAAAAAAAACGAAGATACTCTCCTCTCTTTTCTTTCATTCGAAAATCATAAAGTTTCCCGGTGAAAATATTAATTCAATAATTTATCTCATAACAGTGACAAGCCTCATATAAATCTCTGAAGAATATTTTAAATTCCGTAAACACGTTTTTCTATCTAAATTTTTTTTTCCGGTTCTAAGCATTACTTTTATAATTTCATAATATTTTTATCACGTCACGTTTATATAAAAATTACGAGCGCCACGTTGATTCCACCTCCACTTATTTAAATAACAAAAAATCGCATATGTGAAAGAGCAATTGCGTGAGACTATTTTAGTATCCTCCTTTTATGGCGCAACTAAAAGCGAAAAACAAGATCTAAAACTCAGTTTTACGAATGCATGCTCGCGCGCGCATTAATTTTACAGCTTTAATGAAAAAACGTAAGCGCGTGGCGCGTGTAGGTACATCGCGTTTAATATTAACTAGAGCGTTGATACCCGATGCGTCGTAAATCGGGGTCAACCGTCTACCTGCCTTGCGATGGTTTTCACTATCCCTTTCGCATAATTCCGCCCAAAGTATACGGCGGCGCAGTGTCTTTGAAGTACGACAGAGCGCGATGAGGAAAAGCGCGAGCCGCGCGTGCGGCATAATTTGTGCGAGGCAACGAACCCTCTCCGTACACCTACATTCACCGGCGTGTCGACGTCTCTCGTGCCGCAACCTTCCCCGTCTTTTCGTCGACTTACCCGCCGTGCTCGGTTTCTCCCCGTTCGCATAACTGCGGAAGCGAGACGCCGTCATTTCTATAGACATTCATTATTCACTACTCACTCAACGTGCCTCCTCTCGTACCCTTTCCCTCCCCCGTTCGGCCCATCTTCGTCTCACTTTCTCTCTTCTCCGCCGTTCTTCGATACCCGACTCCGATATGTACCTGTTTCTCTTTCGGTCGTACCAGTTTCTCCGCTTACCCGCCCATCGGAACCGCCCGCGTCCGTTAAAATCGGCAACGGCGATAATCCGCCGAGCTTTTAAACGAGCATCGCTCTCGCCGTTCCACGAGCGATGGACTTTGTT
Organism: Cardiocondyla obscurior; assembly: GCF_019399895.1. Classification (NCBI taxonomy): domain Eukaryota; kingdom Metazoa; phylum Arthropoda; class Insecta; order Hymenoptera; family Formicidae; genus Cardiocondyla; species Cardiocondyla obscurior. Next base: position 5,938,022 of record NC_091873.1, on the reverse strand, counting down.
GAAGGATTTCTGATCGACGAAAAGAGCCAACAGAGAAGAAAGGTAGAGAACAAGAGCGTCGACAAGCCCGGTGAAAGACGGAATATTTCATGAGAACGGAAGAACGACGGTAAACGTTCGCGCGCGGTAATCCATCGGGGCAGTAATGTTTTGCACAATTCATACGGACGACGCTAAACGCTTTTTGATGACTCGATTTAATTACAATACGCTTCGATTTTCGGGCATGTGCGAGCAGGTGCGCATTCGTAGAATCGATTAAACTGCACCGTTCCATTTGTTACAGTGTTATTTCCATAGCATTATTTTCGCGCAATTGCCTTGTTTAAAAATTTAATTATGAGACACTGGGCTATTTCATAGCGCCCATATATTCATTATAGATTTTACGATATATAGCGCGGCCTTTGTTTATCGCAATTTATTGATTATCGCGTATAATAAGCGGTTTAGTATTAAGTCGTAGTTAATTGCCTCGGCACTATAATATAGGAAAAGCTTATAGATAAGTCATGTAAATTTTCATTCAGATGCAATTACAGTGCTGAATAACGGATGATGGGCTCGCAATCCAAACTGATCGGTAAACATCGACGGAATTAATTTTCGACTACAGAAGATAATATACGGTTATGGAAGGTAAGCTGTTACAGAGAGATCTAGAGCGGCATATCGAATTAAAAATATCGAGTATTTATACGTAGCGCTGAAGCGTTTCAAATACAGGCGCGCTCCGGCACAATCAATTGATTAACCGCTATTACTATATTATACATACGCGTGCTGCAATCTCGACGTGTCGATATATTCCGTTGCAACGTAGCAACCACGTTGAGTACACATCAAATACCGTAATATCATATCCGTCGAAAACAGATGGTCGCGAAAAATACTGTTTGTACCAGTAATATTGGTAATGATGCGAACTTGGGCAATATTTACGCGAGCCGTGGATTGAAATATAAATAAACCTATCGCAGAAGTACGTAAAAAGTTACGCATTCGAACAAAGTTACTAACGATTAAAAAAATATTTTGTAAGCTTCCAATATTTATCAAAATGGAACTGTGTCCGGTAGTATTTATGCCGTCTGTGTATTTTTCGAGTATCGCTTTGGTCGTTTGTAAAAACGCTTTACGTTTTTTTTTTTCTTTTTTTTTTTTCCTCTTTTCCTCCATAAAGCTCGATCGCAGGCCGGGGGAAAAAAATTTCGTGCATGACGTTCGAGATCGTTACGGAATGTCAAAGTTCGGCTCTCTGAATGAGAAACTTTCACAATCGCCCGCACCTCGCCTTTTCTTTGGCTTTTCGACTTGTTATTTTCCCGTATCCTCCTATTTTAAAATCGTAAAACGAGATTGATACGAGAAGCCATCTACTAGTTGAAGTTAAATTATTCATGTACATGTAAAAAAACTCGTTTCATAAAATACGAGATTTTTGAAAACACAACATCAACAATTTTCTCTTGATTCTCTTTTTGAGCTGATTAGCATTTATAACTCCTGACCTGATACCGTACAGAGTTTCACATTAATATTTTCTTTGATAAACTGACATATGTATAGAAATGTATGTATAAAGTAATATTATCTGCGTATAAATTAATAAGTATATTTTGATAAACAATTAAATCTAACAATTTGACTTTAAATTAATTTAAAAAGAAAAAATTTAATTTAATAAATTGAATTTTAAAAATAAAATTAAAATTACAAATTTATTTATTACTGTGTCAAAATTATATATTACAAGAGAAAACGTTGGTGTAATTGTTAATTTAGTTTTGATTAAAGACGGATTGGAAATATTTTGTTTTTCTAACATTTTTTTTGTTTGCAATCACAATAATAAAATATAAAAGTCAGAAAAAATATTATTAAACGATTAGATATAAAACAATTTTTTTTTTCTAATTGACTGTAAAAAATGTCTTTTACTTCTGTTTTTACAAAGGAGCAAAAACAACAAAAAAAAAAGTTATTAAAAAAGGTAAGTTTAGTTGTTTCACTTCAGGCCGTAACGATATCGTTACGGATGCAACGTAAACAATATGTGAAATAGGAAACGTTCTTTTGACTACATCATATGATACCGATAGAATTTTGTTTCGTTTTATTATTTTTCTCGTTTTGTTAATGTTTCTCATGTACCCCGGCATCCGTGCATAGAACAATATTATTTTAAACATTAAAATATCACAAATACCGAGTACAAATTAATGTGCCGTAATTAAGTGTGCTGCGAACGAAATAATGGCGCTGCGAGGTAACGATCGTGTAATGTGCATATCGTGTATTACGAAATTATTTATTTTGCCGCATTTTTCTATCCGGGGGCAATCGACGTGGTGTTGTCCCGGAGGAGGAGCCGATATTATTACCAGAGCATGCTGTGCCAGTATTTAGAATACATAAGCGAATGGTATGTTTGCACACGGCGGCTATGTATACCCCCGAGTTCAGTAACCCTTCTGCCGACGGCAGACGTGCTCGACGAGGTTGAGCCCGGCGAGCACTCGACTCGGCGCGTCTCTCGCAAAATGTCTATAGCTGTAAGTTCGGTACCACTCGGGTCTCCCGGCGCCGTGAATACAACAATAACGATGTACGACACACAGACAAACGCTCACCGATAGGAATTTTCTCAGGAAACGCCGCGGGTACCAGGACCAAGAGGACGGTTAAGGCCATGGTCATCATCGTGGCGATAGATGTTAGCCTGCTGTTTCTACCGGCACCAGTGTTTCTCGCGTTTATCTCGGCTCGCCCGGAAACGGTCAACGCGGCGGTAATAAGAGAAATCGCGGTGGCGCGACGCCGCCGTCGCGACGAGGGTGGTCCACCCGTCTCGTGAACAACCGGGAGCATCTTCCGAGCTCCGTGGTCTGACACAAACTACTGTACTCCACTCGGCGTGAACTCGGTCTCTCCTGAACCGCCCCAGCATCCCTCTCGTTCTCTCACCCCCCTAGCCCCTCTCCCACCTTCGCTTCTCGCGTATCTCTCTCTCTCTATCGCTCTCTGGTTTGTGGACCCTTTAACCAGCAGCCACCCTCCCGTCAGCTCGCGTTTCTCGCCCTCTTCTAACGCGTTGCAGCCCTCTCGCTCTCGATCTACCCCGCCGTACCCTTCATCACGACTTCCGCCACCACCAACGCAAGCATCCTCCATCCTCCACCCTAGCATCTCCCCGTCTCCCTTCTTTCTACCGATCTGTGCTCTAGCCTCTCTCCCTCTGTCGCGCCCTCGTGCCTCACTACGGTAGTTCGGGGTGGAAGCGTACGTTTAACGCGCATGTTACGATAGTCGCGGCGCGCGTGTTCGTCTCGGAAATATTCCACGCACTTGCTGACTGACGCTACGCCGCTACCGATACCGCCACTGATACCCTACCGATATCCTAACTATCCCACCCGAATCATTGCTTAGAAATTACAATCATAGGGTAGACAGAAATTAAAATGTAAGTATACTTTGCATTTGATTAGTAGCTGATTTATCCGCGACGATTCACGTATGTGCAAAAGTCAATTTTAATAAAATATACAATTATGCATATAAAGTAAAACAAGCATATTTTTATTTGTGTCTATTATGTAAGAAAATATTAAAAAGAAAATAGAAAAATAAATTTACTCAATAGTGTTGCACGCACTTTAAACAGTGATGTATAGATAGAATATTGCGATGATTGCAATATAAATAAATAAATATACGAGTTGAAAGCAAATATTTGTGAAATGTTATATTAAAAAAAAAAAGATTCCCGTGTTGATTGTTGTACTGGTTAGCACGCCTTAAATTTCAATTCCAAACATACGTGTATCTCGTAAAACGTAATTGAAAAAAACTTTGATATACAAATTGCTGCTGAGCTATTAATAAATATTGAAATATTATATTAAATATGCTTGTTTTTATCACTTAAATGCAAAACGAATCCTGCCCGATTTAAAATTAAATTCTGTCCATTGTAGCAATCTTTTGATAATGACTAAAACCTTCAAGATTATATCGAATTGAATTTTAATATCGTTCACTTCGCGTGGCATTGTGTAGTGCAGCCTGAATTCGTAAACATGAAATATATTATTCCAAACCGATATGTATCACCTTTCTCTATTACATAAGTTATTCGAGTTAATAATTCAGTTTTCTTCGCGTTGAATTTATGCAAACCTTTTGGCATTAATATTATTTAAATTATAATATTGTTCTTATTATTTCAATTTATAAAACAAGTTACAAAATCGGAGTTAATATTTGTCCACTTGTGTATCATTTCCCAACACCATTGTAAAAAATTTTCTGACCTTTGATCTGATGCGCAGCAGCGAAGTTATGGTAACGTAGATAGGATGGCAGGTTCTGGCAGGATAATCCTGAAATATAAAAATAAAACATTAATTGCAGAGACGTTCAGAAAGTAATAGGAAAAAATTAGAATTTTTAATATAGTAAAAAAATTATGCTCACCGAAATGTTACTTCGCTGAAGCATGTGCCACTCCAAGGCCTCCTCCTCCTCTCAGTTAATTTGGGCCCGAGCTGCATCGCTGTTTGTCCAATATACGTGGTACTTGCAGCACGAATATTCCATCGATGTTCCAAGGTCGGTGGCTGCATCGGGGAACGGAAGGGAAGATGGCTGTGTGACGCAATACCTCCGCAGCTTGCGCGACCGAACTTCCCCGAGCGTTCTCGAGAGCGGACAACCGCATTCGGCTTCTAGCTGCATACACAACGGATTGCGCGTACCCATTGCACCGCGTATGCAATTGCTCCTATATTCAGCGTCTTTGTCTCAATCTCTGTAAAATTCAATACGTATAAAAAAACCGCGCCACATAAAAGAGTTTACGCGAATATTTCGTGGGCGGCAGAAACGCTGCATCAAAGTTAATCATTGATCTTACTTGACATCTCATCGAAATTAATTTAAATCGATCGCTTAATTTACATGAACGACTAAGAAAAATTAATATAATTAAGATATATGGGGATATATGACTTACGTTAAAGGAAGCAAGAGTGATTTTATGTATTTTCCGTAGGTAGAGGATGGACCAGGAGAGGTGACTGGCATCGGGGTTACATCGTCGCCAAATATCCTTGGACTTTCATGACAAGCGGAGTGCCTCTTGCACACGTCCTGCTCGGTCAGCTGCCGGAACGGCAATGAAACGGCAAGCAAAAGTAAGTAAGATGGCTGACGGCTGTAGTTCGCGGCACTGGCGGCGCTCAAGTCGCTCATATCAGCAAATATTCGGACGCTAATGTCTCAATCTCTGTAAAATTCAATAAGTATGTATAAAAAAACCGCGCCACATAAAAGAGTTTACGCGAATATTTCGTGGGCGGCAGAAACGCTGCATCAAAGTTAATCGTTAATCTTACTTGACATCTCATCGAAATAAATTTAATTCGATCGCTTAATTACGTGAACGACTGAGAAAAATTAATATAATTAAGATACATGGGGATATATGACTTACGTTAAAGGAAGGAAAAGTGATTTTATGTATTTTCCGTAGGTAGAGGATGGATCAGGAGAGGTGACTGGCATCAGGGTTACATCGTCATCCGTCAAACATCCTTGGACTTTTATGACAAGCGGAGTGCCTCTTGCACACGTCCTGCCCGGTCAGCTGCCGGAACGGCAATGAAACGGCAAGCAAAAGTAAGTAAGATGGTTGACGGCTGTAGTTCGCGGCACTGGCGGCGCTTAAGTCGCTCATATCTGCAAATATTCGAACGTTAATTACTTTAGCTATCTCAATTACTACGAATTTTAACACGTTATAAATGAAATTATACCTCAAAATGATAATAAATATTAATCAAATATTAAATATTAATTAAATATTAAAAGTCGATGTGACGCGTACGGATGCGTTGCATCGTCCGAACTGCATCGATTGCAATAATCATCGGTTTTTATACTCACCCCTCCACGTAACTAACAGCCAATCGCGTGACCCGAATTTAATTGCAAAATTAATCAGCAGATGTCATGGCGTTCCTATATAATGAGCTATTTTTTCGAGCTTGAATTATTTTCGCATTGATTTAGACGGAGTCAATATCTCTATGCACTTGTCCTACCGGCGACGGTCCTTTTAAGGACACCTGTTCTTTTAAGAACAGCCCGGTTCTAAAGAAATATAAATAAAATTATTGAATTACAGAGAGAGTCGCGTATATTATAATACATATCATTTGTTACATTAAAAAATTATCTCAAACTTTTTATTACAAATGATCTTCAACTACGTTGTCCGTCTCGGCCGCTACAAAATGTAACTCGTTATAAAATAAATTATACTCTCAATATCATATTGAATATTAATCAGATATTAAAAATCAGTATATCGTAAATTTGTAACAGATGGATACGTTAATTGCAATATTCGATCGACTGCATTGATTTCTTGCTTCCCCTTCCACACGACTAACAGCCAATCGCGTGTCTCGAATCCGAGGCGCTGATTGGTCAGCGGATTCGTATTTAAGGAGTCATTTTTTGCAGGTCGAATCATTTTTGCACTGTCCTGGATGGAGTCAACGTCTCTCTGCACCTGTCATACCGGCGATGGTCCTTTTAAGGACACCTGTTCTTTTAAGAACAGCCCGGTTTGCACAGGAGAAGCTGCTGCTGTCGTCATAGTTTGAAAGCACCTTGGATACTTGGATACCTTCAACATTTCTCACCGAAAGATCTACCTTGTTAAGGATAACCCAAGCTCGCGTCGCATCTAGAAAATCGCTGCTCGCGTCATACTTCAAGATCATTTTGGATGCAGTCAATGTCTTTCACTGTGAGATTTAACCTTCCGAGAATGGTCCAGACAACTCGCACCGTTCGAATACATTTTTTTAAGGTAAGTCACTTGCAATATTATAATAATATATAAATTTGATATTGAAAAAAACGCGTCGTAATTAAAAATGAATCATTTTTCGCAGCTTGAATTATTTTCGCACTGAATTGGACGGAGTCAACGTCTTTCACTGTAAGATTTAACCTTCCGAGAATGGTCCAGACAACTCGCACCGTCCGAATACATTTTTTTAAGGTAAGTCACTTGCAATATTATAATAATATATAAATTTGATATTGAAAAAAACGCGTCGTAATTAGAAATGAATCATTTTTTGCAGCTTGAATTATTTTCGCACTGGCTTAGACGGAGTCAACGTCTCTCTGCACCTGTCTTACCGGCAACGGTCCTTTCAAGGATACCTGTTCTTCTAAGATCAGCCCGACTTGCACAGAAGAAGCTGCTGCTGTCGTCGTAGTTTGAAAGCACCTTGGATACTTGGATTCCCTCAACATTTCTCACCGAAAGATCTACCTTGTTAAGGATAACCTAAGCTCGCGTCGCATCTAAGAAATCGCTACTCGCGTCATAGTTCAAGATCATTTTGAATGCAATCAACGTTTTTCACCGTGAGACTCAACCTTTCAAGAATTGCCCAGACAGCTCGCGCCGTCCGGATCAATTTTTTTAAGGTCAGTCACTTGCAATACTATAATAATATATAAATTTGATATTAAAAAAACGCGTTATAATTAGAAATCAGTTTGGGTATAATCCACATGTATTATGAAAGCAGTCCTTTTAAGAATAACCGCTCACGATATAAAAATATAATGACTTGATGCAAATAGAATTAAAAGAATTAAAATCGACGCTAATATTTGATATGAAGGAATTCTTATACCGTCTACACTTGCATTGAATTTTCAGCTATGTCACTGAAGAAATATAAATAAAATTATAGGATCATAGAATAAGTTTTGCGTGTACATATGCGATGCGCGTTACGCATTTAATAATTCGCTCATTCAGCGATGTTGTCCATCTCGACCGCTATAAAATTAAACGCGTTATAAAAGAAATTGTACGTTGAATATCATATAAAATGTTAAATCTTAAAATCAATCTGTACGTTGCAATAATCGATCGATTGGATCGTTCGTAATTTAATTATTTATTTAATTGAAAGTAACAAATATAATTAATATCCAAATATACATATATATAAATTACATTTTAAGAAATGAGATTTGGTTAGACCATCACGTAAGATACATACATCGGTAATTCGTTGTTCAAAAATTTGATACGTACATATACTCGCTCGCATATTTTACGAAACGTAAAATATGTATCTCTTAAAAGTTTTATAGCTTTTATATGATGTACAATGTAACAAAAGAACGGCTCAATGTCGCCTCGGTCCTGATGGAAAGAGTTATCCGATATTACATGCGGACGCAGCGTGCACACACGCGTGCGTGTACGTACATGCATTCACATTCTCTTTGCCAAGAAATTCATAAGAATAAGGTATAACTTAGCGGAAAGCGCGCAGCGTCGCAAACAGTCTCGTCTAATATATGCACGACGCGTCTTCGCTCGTTGCTCGGATAACTTTCTTCGTCGAGGTTTTAAGCGGTCGGACGGTCAACTTTATACGTCCGCGCTGGCGAATTATGGAAATCCTTCCTGAAAAAGTTCAAAGTGCGACGAGACCACGCTAACGTGTCAAAAGGTGCAAGTCGTTGTTAAAGTTCGTCAAAACTTTTCACAAAAAGCATTAATGTTTGTTCCCGGCGCTATCGCGTTATCATTTTATCGCGATTACACATTTGCGGTTTAATAGCGGAAATCAGAGTCGGAAGTGCTTACTACGACGTTACGTAATCGATCTCTCGCTTGCTAACGAAGAGCCATAAATTAGTAATTCACTTAAAGACTTGTGTGAATTATATTTTCTTTGTTAATGAATTATTTAGAAAAAAATATTTAAACAGTAAAATCACTTTCTCTCGGGGATTTTTTTTTTTTTTTTTTTCTTATACAATAGTCTAATCGTTGTCGAATATTATTACCTATTGTTATATTCGCTGCAAGTTCATGACGCGAGATAATAGAAAAGTATGTTTGTTGTGCTTCCGAGATTATAGTAGTTTATATGTTCCTTCGATGCAACGTTTATCGCGATTTGATTTACCCTCCCGGCAGGAATAATTTGCCGTTCCCAGGTGGCCGCAGTAAATCTCGCAGATTCATGTTCAAGTCGAAGGTTCTCTCGTGCTCTTCGACGCGCGAAACGTCGTAATAATCCGGCTGCGGAATAGAGCAAGCCGCGCGTGTGCTGTGTTGCTCGCAAAACGCCCAGAGACGCGGAAACACGTCCGAGAACTACGGGACCCTTAGACGGCGTAAAGCGTGTCCCCCGTGCGAACGTAAATGATCGTAAAACGTCGTTCTGGATCATTGGCCGATGATTGCAGGAGAACTGATTTGAAATTTCCTTCGCGATCGCCATCAACACGTCGCGTAAAATTCGTGCGTGCTTCATTAACTCGCAACTATTTTATTTTAACTTCTGTTTTTACCTTTGCCGTTTTATTGCTAAGAGGAGATTGCAGATTCGTTAAGGCTCATTAATTAATTCCGTAAATTTAACTGTTTCTCATTCGTTGAAATTAAAAGCAGTCTTTTATTTACGAAATATGCGCGACCTATTTTCAATTTAAAAAAAAAGAAAAAAAAAGAACTCTATTCCATTCGCGAATATTTCCTTTGCGAGATTTTCAATTAAAGCGTATTGCAAATAAAGGATTTAAATTAATAGATCCTTGTAGATAAGAAATGCAAAAAATGTAAAATTCTAGACATCAAATATAAATTTATTTGCAATACGCGTATGTCGTGTACGTTTTATATCAGTATATAACGCAATAAATATATTCTTTGATAAACAACGATTCTCTGTGATCTCCAATCGCAATAAAAATCGTGTTCAAATCGTAATAAAAATCGCATATATGAAATGGATTCATTTTATATAGAGGAGTTATATGAAATGAATACGCAGCTTCGAATGCAGCTGTGCTTGCGCAGTAGCATGCGTTCGGGGCTGAGACCACCAAGACAAGATTGGCGTTTTCGTTGGAGAGGTTAGGTTTTGGTTAGTGGCAGTGTGGAGTGTGGACGAGCAACAGTACGTAAGGCTGTAAAGGAAGAATTCGTGGCGTGAATATAAATAATATTTGAAGTAAAATGGATCCAGCTCTTCTCAGAGAGCGAGAGCTCTTCAAGAAACGTGCTCTGTCCACTCCAATGCAAGTATTTTTTATCTGCTCTTAATACTCCTTTTACAGCTTTAGATATACACATATCTAAGGTGGTATTTTAAGAAACAGAAATAATAAATATAGATATTTAATTAGTTTTATTCAAAAACATAATTGTACACTTTGTTTTATATATTAATCTTGGGGTGTATAAAGTCTGGACAACATAACCTATTACGGCGACATTGTAATAGTTTATCATTATAATTACACCTATATTATATCTGTTTCGTATATCCTCACATTTGGGATATTTATATTGAAAAAAAATATATTTCTAATAATATAATAATTTCAGAGTTGACAAAAAGAAGCAGGAGAAGGATACTGCGAAAGATGAATCTTCTAAGAAGAAACCTAAACCATCTCTGGTATCTACAGGACCAAAATTGGACATTGTTAGCTATAAAACCATGACTGGTAGTACGCAATATAAATTTGGTGTGCTGGCAAAGATAGTGAAACATATGAAAGCAAGACATCAAGAAGGGGATGACCATGCTTTAACATTAGAAGAAATTTTGGATGAAACAAATCAATTAGATGTTGGATCAAAGGTATTTTCTGTCATATTCCCATTTATCATTAAAGTAAGCTATTAATTAATTTTTATTTTTTTTACTTTTAGGTCAAACAATGGCTTCAGACAGAAGCATTGGTACAAAATCCTAAAATAGAAGTAACTGATGGCAGATTTGTTTTTAAACCTATGTATAAAATTAAAGATAAAAAATCGTTATTAAGATTATTAAAACAGCACGACTTAAAAGGTCTCGGTGGTATATTGTTGGAAGATATACAAGAAAGTTTACCACATTGTGATAAGCATTTAAAAGTATGAATTATTAATATTTATTTTTTATTGCTATTAAAAAAAATATTAATTATGTTATTATATATTTCAGAATCTACAAAACGAAATTCTATATATTACGCGACCGCTTGACAAGAAAAAGATTATTTTTTACAATGATAAAACGGCTCAGTTTCTCATTGATGACGAATTTCAAAAGCTGTGGAGAGCTGTTGCTGTAGATGCTATGGACGATCAAAAAATAGATGAATATCTTGAAAAACAAGGAATTAGATCGATGCAGGATCACGGACTCAAGAAACCAGCGCCGATTAAACGAAAGAAACCCGTCAATAGAAGAAAACAATTTAAGAAACCGAGAGATAATGAACATTTAGCAGATGTCTTGGAAACGTACGACGATTAAAAATTCCATTATTGTTAAATAAAATTTTATACAAACTTAGGGAATAACTAAATGTAAATAAAATAAGCATTATAATAAATTTATTTTGTAAATAATTATTATTTTAAGTAAAAATGTTATAAGAAATATTTTCATACGTTTTCATTTCTTTAGGATTTACTTTCACATAATGCTATTTATATTTTATTTCATAAATACCTGTTTGTATCGTAATAACACAAAGAACTTTCGACAGTTGTACTTTATTCTAAGCACATAATAAATAAGTAAAACATTTATTGTCATATCTCGCACTATAAGTACAAAATAAAAATAGAATTGTGTAAGTCGCAACACTTGTACGAACTATATGTATATTTGTTTGTTGTACGCTTGTAATCACCTTTCTTTTTAATCCTAAAGGATTATTCATTCCATTTGATGGAACAGTAAAAAACTTATAAAATATATTACTATTTTGTGATACAAGAGTATTAAAAATTATTAGAAATAATTAAGTTTTTTATATTACTCTTCTTTTTTTGTCTGAACTGTTCTGCATATTTTAAGGTAATAATTAAATAGTTACGGTATCATAAAGATGTTATAAATATTTTCACATATTCGATGTTACTTTGATATGAATCTTATTACATTCTATTAATTAAAATCTGATATTTTCTTTGGTATATTTTACTTCGCTCTTCTTTATACATATAACAAATGATTATATTCGCGAATAGTTCTACTTTTTTCCTCACAATTCTGTTTCTTTTTTTTTTTTAACACAAATTGATCTTTTCTTTTGAACGATTTCTTTCATTCTTGTAATATGCGCATATTTCAGACAAGAATATTAATCCTTTGGTAAAGCAGAGTCACTTTTTCCACGCGAATAAGCGCGTGTTGCTTTACCACCGAGCATTCTGTCCAGTAAAGATTGTTTGTTTCTTCTTCTAGCTGCGAGGACTTCTCTGCATAATTCGTGGAAAGATTCTGCGACCTGAGCAACCTACGGAAATTGTACGACCGTTTGAAAAGAGTCTATAAAAATACATCAGAGACTTAGCGGTAAGTCATTAATTAAAAATAGCAAATTACTTGCTCAGCTGCGGTTATTTCACTAAACCAGCATTCGAAATCTTTTGCCAATATCTCTCCTTCCTCGGTGCTGACTTGCCGCAAATGAACCATATCGGCTTTATTTCCAACGAGAGCGAGAGGCATCGCGGCTTCGGGATCAGCTACCGCGAGAGCTTCTTTAGCTTTTCTAACGAAATTAAAAGAATTCCTGTCTGTTATCGAATAAACCAACAGCAGCCCGTCTGCCCATTGTAAAGTTTCCATCGTCGGTAGCTCATCCTCGCTCTATAAAATGTTAGAGTGTTACACGATATAGTTCTATTTGTTAACCAATATATAATTTGCAAGATTTTGTTTAATAAAAAAAATTACCTTGGGACACGTATCTAAAATTTCAAAGAGAATTGGTTCTCCGTCGACTAATACCTCGTGCTTGTATCTCGTTTCTAGAAAGTAAAATGATTTTTTTATTACATATGTAATTATTACAGTGGCAAATGTGTGATACGCGTTAGGCTGCGTAAGGAGGGGGGGACTCGGGGGGGGAGCCTCAGGTGGGAGAAAGTGGGACGGTAGGCCGAGCATGCGCGCGGGATCACTCGGCTTCCGGTAACCGAGCACGCGGCACGTGTCGAGGAAACGTTCCGTTCTTCAAGGTACTGATCGCGACCTTGGTGATGCGGGGGTACATCCCGACGTGATTAAGCATCCCCGGGGAATACTCTGAACCCAGAGAGCACGTACGAAAAGCCTTCGAAGCAAGTTCTATCACCATATACGCGTTGATAATATTCTCGTCTTTGGAGCGATCGTCGCGACTCGCGAGTAATTAATTACGGTCTTTTTCGACTCAGCTGCGATCGGAGATCAATCTTTATTCCTGATAACGTGTGTAGAAGTTTCACGGTAGGAAGTTAATCTGTGAGAGAGACTCAGGTGGAGGAAAGCGGAACGGCAGGCCGAGCATGCGCGCGGGATTACTTGCCTTCCGGTAACCGAGCACGAGGCACATGGCGAGGAAACGTTCCATTCTTCACAGGCACTGATCGCGACTTCGTGGTGCGGGGTTACATCCCGACGTGATTAGACATCCCCGACGAATACTCTGAACACGGAGAGCGCGTACGAAAATTGGTATAATATGTTTGTGCCGTGCAGTGCGTAGCGAGCTAGACGGGCAGTTGCTGCGCACGAAAGAGACAGAGGTCGCGCGAGACAGAGCTGTGCTCTTACGTACATTCGCGTTCATGCGATTGGTGACCTTCGGCGACAAGGTGTTAACGCGATCGCTGGTCAAGTCAAGTGCATAGTTCACGGCGGAGGTCTGAATACGCAGTTAGCATAAATCGGGACGGACAGCTAACGTGTTTGTTAGAACGCGCATTCATGCGATCATTTCTCGACCGGTGATCTTCGCAGGCAAGGTATTAACGTAATCGCCGGTCAAGTCGAGTGCGTAGTTAACAAAAATCGGGACGGACAGTCGACGTGTTGATTAGAACACACGTTCATGCGGTCACCTCTCGACCGGTGACCCTCGCGGGACAAGGTATTAACGTAATCGCCAGTCAAGTCAAGTTCGTGCAGTGCGTAGCGAGCTAGATAGGCAGCTGTTGCGCATGAGAGAGACAGAGATCGCGCGGGACACAGCTGTGCACTTACGTACGTACATTCGCGTTCATGCAATCGGTGATCTTCGCGGGACAAAGTGTTAACGTGATCACTGGTCAAGCCAAGTGCGTAATTCATGGCGGAGGTCCGAATACGCAGCATAAATCGAGAGGGACAGTCGACAGTTGTTGGTTAGAACGCGCCGAAAATTAACATATATCCATTGATCTCAATAAAGTCGTCGTGGCTGACGCAACTAACTTTATAATACTTGCTTCCTGCTTTCGATAAGAACCAAAGAACACAGTAAAAGTGCCATTGTCGCCGATATTTAATAAACGAACCGCGGACGGTTCGTCGGACGTATCGGAAGTGCCGAGTCAGTCTTCGGGCGGATTTTTCTATTCGATTTTTATAAACGGTAGTGCGTAGTTAATTCTCGCGAATGTAAATTCACGGTCGCGTTTTTTCAGGAGTGTCTGTGCGTGGAAGGAGGATCCGACTTGAGTTTCTAGTGCTGAGAGGAGGAGGAGGTCTAGGACAGGCATCATGCTTCGACGGATCAGCTGTAAAGTAAGTATCGCTTCTTTCAAGCGAAAAATCCACAGCCTTGCCGTTATTAAATAATTCTATCTTTAATTAATAAACTAATCACTTTTATATTTTTCTGTTACAGATCATCAAGTGTCTAGTGCTGAGAGGAGGAGGAGGTCTTGGAAAGACATCCTGCTTCGGCGGAGCAACCTCAACGTAAGCATCACTCTTCTCTTTACTTAAAATTAATAGCATTCCTCTTTTAACGATAGACATTTTTATTTTTAATTATTTTATTGATAAAGTACTTGACGCGTAATATTTTTTTTTGAACGTTGAAAATTATTTTCAGCATCTCTTCATTGAAGCTTTTATTTTTATGTTACAGGATCGTGGTAGCTGTAACTCCGCCGCTGCGCATCAAACCGGTGAGTCAGAAAAGACAACAATTTTTTACATTTTTATATTTGTTAACAAATAGGATTTATATTTTTTTAACAAGCGTGCTATAAGCATAAATGACGATGCTTGATAAGCACAATATCTCTTTAAATATCTCCATTCCTCGTTTAATAAATTTAACTCAACGTTTTTTCTACTATGACTTGTCCCCGCGTATTTTAGTAAATTAGATTAATTTACGCCGATATTTAAATTCTTTCTACGTATCAGCTTAATGATACAGTAATTTAGCGTGTATGTAGAGGGTCGCGGCGCAGCCAAGTTTAATCGTATCAAGTTGTTAACAAAAGCCGCGAATAGAAATATTTAAACGTATCGGTTTAAATCCAATAAATCGACGATCATCCCGACATAATATACAACATGCATCCGAACATGATAGCGATCAACTATCAATAATTATTAAATGCATCAAACGTACGCTTCCATCTTTATTATCGCGATAAGGAACAACGTTGTAGAGGCGAGAAAAATATAAGATAACGATAGGTCGATGATAGGTGTAAGGTCGTAGAATTCTTTTGTAATAGATCGTAAAATATTCGAAGGGCTTCGCGCGAATAAATCATCGTTTCGCTTTTTAGTCCCGCGTATGGTCTCATTTAATCTTTAATTTAAACGTGAACTTTCGAGCCGGTCGCGTCTCAAAATACGATTTATTTCCAAGTGCCTCACTCGATAGGCTTCTCGAGACTATCTTCGAGCAACTATAAATACGGGCCTAAGATCTATCTCACCTGATTGATGATCGTATTCCCCGATGTATCTTCTCGTCAGAAATCTCACTGTCAATGCTGAAACATAATGGAAATATACATGTATATATGCATATACCGCTCGCATATATAGTTGAAGCATGACATAATTATGTTGTACGTGATATAATTGAGTTGGCAAACTATAATGACAGGCTACTCGCGCAACGTTGCGTCTCGAATTCGTATGCATCGCGGTGATCTACATTTCGTCCATTTGTTACAGTCGTATCTATTTATGCAAGAGAAAATCAACACGCGAACACGGTTGCTACCTCTCAGGGTGTCATAATTATTGCGTTATAAACGGTATCGGATATTTAACCGCGCATTGCAAAACAAAAATTAAAGAAGTTAGGATATTTAATAATTTTTAGACAGTCTGTGTAACTATCTACACTCTGTATAATTATTTCTATCTACTTAGCGGAAGTTTAAATACATTTTGAAATTATATATTTCTATATTTCATTATATGCATTTGCGTGAATAATATATTTTTTTGTTTTACTTTTTTCAATTTTTGGTATAATATGCTTTCATGTAAATTGGTTTGTTTCTTTTCGGTACAAATTTAATTGTACAGAATACGCGTTAGATTTAACAAATAGAAATATATCTCGATGAAATATTTTCATGGTATTTTAATCTTCCGCACGCTATTGAAACTATCCATTAGGCTTAATGCTTTCTTTTTTTTTCGGTTTTATCCGAAATAGTTTTTATCCAAAATTAATCTTTTAAATCTCGAAACAATGCTTTGCGTAAAAAAAGTGATGAAAAGAGGTTGCTTTCGCGCCGGACTTGCTCGATATAATGCATACCGAATGTATTGCGATTTGATCAGAAGAAACGAGAGTTACAACCCAGTGACACGCTTCGAGGTATACCACACTATTTTTACCACAAACTCAAATCTGCCACGGCGCCACAAAGCCTTACGCGATGCATTAACGCCACCGTGGCTTATTTTATTTTAAATATAGTTACGCATTTACTTTTTAAATACGAAATGCCAGTTTATCACGAAGCATGTAACGTCAGTAATTAATTCGAGTCTAACTTTTTAACTGCAAAATTAATATTTCATAAAATATAATAAAATGCGACTAGAAATAGGTTCTTGCAAATGTGTAAACTAATGTAAAAATAGTCTTGAAGTATATTATAATTGGTTGTATATGTCATAGCTACTCGAAACATTGTATAGATATTATCTAAAATATAGGTCAAGTTTTTGATCGACACGAGCACGTGGATGTTACGAAGGTTAGCGAATTTATTAACGATTAGTTTATTTGCGTTCAAAATTTGTGGTCCAAAATCATTGGGTTGCCGCTTATTTTCTTCTTGATTTAACGCAATGTTAATAAATAAATATTTAATACTTAAAAATCTTTAAATTCTCGAGCACGTCAAATATTTTTTTAACAAAAAGGAATTGTTTTAAAAATAATTTCAAAATTACACTTAAATAATTAAAATAATAATTAAAAATATACTTACAAAAATTAAAATACCTTTTAAATAATTTTCGCGTTAGGGTTAAACTTATTATGTTCCTTATTTACATCGCATAAAAAGTAGTAGGAAGAAAAAAAAGTTTTTTACGTGCTGTTTTATGGTATCTCTCAGATGTTACGTTGCTCGAAACAAAAAGAAATGATATAATACTCGTTTCTTTTTCTCGATATGAAATCTTAATCGTAGAGAAATGTTATGGAAAGCATGTTATAACTTGAGGTGGTCCAAGGCAAATTTTGAAGTAAAATTTTATAAATAGCAACCACGTATTTTGCGGCCAACAGAAAAGACGCACCGTTCTGGCGAGGACGGATCAATTATTTATTCATGCCTTTACACTTGCCATTACCAAAAATACGCGGTTAGCTACTCTCGGGGTCCTCAACGCATATCTCATATATTCATCTTTATCACGTGAAACGTGTTACTTACGTGCTGGCACACGAATTTAAAGTGTTATCGTTTACCGCAAAATTATTTTATTTTCGAAAACGCGTTTCCTACTTTCGGTTCGTCGCTTTTCTCTCTGCAATTATTTCGTAAAGCGCGCAGCCTTCGCAAAATTAAATAGATTTGGTCTTTAATTGTATATCAGTTTTTAATTTTAATTTCTTTACGAAAATACTTTATTATTCCTATTAAATTTAACTGTCAATCTGTTTCTTGTTGTATTAATTACTGATCGCGTTATTTCTTGATATTAAAAAAATAAGAATTTTTGATTTATTAAAATACACTCACCACTTTTGCCGACTCCTGGTGCTCCTATTACAGCCACTTTAACTTCGCACAGCGAACTCTTCTTTCTTCTAATGCCTCTAATCGCATTTGACGTCATACTATAAGCATCTATCTGCAAAGAAATAAATTAAAACGATATCAAAACAAAATTATCGATTAAAAGCTTAAAAAAAAAAAAAAAAATCAGAACACACATTAAATAATTTTTTGTTTCAATATTCTCAAAATATCAGAATCATCTTTAACGATTTGCTATTATAAAGTAAAAAAATAGCTGCAGGCTAATACTTTGTTTTATTTTTTGCGCACCAAACTGTGATCTATTTACCGGGTGTCCCATTCTTTTTTTCTTTTTTACGTAATAAAAAAAGCCAACATTTTTTTCGGCACTTCGTGGCATCCGCCGCTTGTTTCTCTTTAGGCGCGTGTTTGAATAAGTTGCGCTACACTTCGAGAGAAGGAAGGCAGCGGCGAAAGCGCCCGTCTAAAAACGAGAGAAAGAGAGACAAAGCGACGAGCGGATAAGAGGAGGCAAGTGTGATGGGTACATTAATAGAACGGTTTGCACACACATGTTCCGTGGAATCTTGGGAATTTCTTCCACTGTCTAACAATGTGCCGGGGTTACGAATACCGGGCGCGATGGGTACGATAATGCGGTTTATTACGAAATTTCCATGTAATCTCGTGTACGCAAGTACGAGGCATCGTTTGCGAGTAAATTCGTTGAGCTCTACAGCGATTGTTAAGCCGTATCATATCTTTATCTGTTGGTCGTTAAACAATTACTGAAACTTTGAACGGCAGTGCGCGGAAACTAGTGCGAACGCTGCTCTCTTAATCTCTGTAACGTTAAAATGCCCGCGTACGTGCACGTGTTAACGACACACTTTCCTAAATGCACGTTAATGGATCTTGGAACATTTCATCGCATAACAAAGTAGCCGCGATCGCGTAGCGCAAATATAAATAGATATCGTAAAAATATGCAAATGAATACACCTGATGTAGGTAATGTACCTAATGTAAGACAATATTTAACGTAAGTAAATGTAAAACTTTTTGCCGAGAAATACTTTCTCTCGTCCGTTACATAAGCGCGGAAAAAAATTTTTTTCTTTTTTTTTTTTATTCATTTTTCAACTTGTTTTCATATTTTCCAATATTATTGGATTACGGTAAAACGAGAAAAGCTGCCTCGCGTTTAACGATAAAGCTGTTAAAATGAATAGAATATAATTAAATTTTTACATTTCGGAAAATTCTTTTCTGTTAAACTATATTTTTTAATTATGTTAACCTTTACACTCTCTGATATCGCATAAAGATATACTGTTACTGATGATTTTGGCGCATAATACTCTATTTTTTTTTTTAATCGAGGATAGATAGAGATGCAATATTGATTTTATGCTAGCATCTTGCAAGCAAATAGGTTTTGTTTAATTGTTATTTGTAACTACATACTTAACGTACTTTTACTTACCGGGTCAGTTTAAAACACACTCTGCTGTACGACACCGCTACTTCGTTTCGTTATTCCGCTACACGCTTTATCAGTTCATATCACGGTCGAACTGTTCGTCGAGTATTATAGGAATGCATAGCTCAAACTTAAAAAATAAAATACAAAACGTTTCGCGAAATAATCTATTGACAATTATTGATTATTTCGTTTAAAAAATGATCGAACGGTGCTAACTTGTCATCAATGATAACTGTAGTCTGTGGTCTTCGCCGGATCACGCGGTTAGATCGCGAAGAGGAGATTTTATGGTGATAGTCGTGCGAATATCGCATAAATAGCAATAGTTTCGAATTCGCGACTTCGCGAACCACCGCGGTTCTTGGTCTCAACGCGACTGTCTCGCCTCATTCTCTTCTGGCAGCTCGCGAGGCTCGCCAGTTCCCTTATTGCTCTTAAGCCACGTACATGCGGTACCCGCTTCCGGTACAGATGTGCGCGCAGACGAAGGTCGAGATTCGAAACGGCCGATGTCCCTTTGAGCTTCTCGTTATACGTGCCATTTTTGCATCGGGATAAAATTGGAGTAGACGCGTCCGTGCCGCGGCGATGTGACAAGGAACCGCGATGTAATTAATGTTAGGGACCTGGGAACACCGAAGTTTTTATCCAACGTTGATTGAATCACGATTAGTGACGATTATAAAAATTATTACACCAAGTCAGTACGTTAGGCTTTAACGAATATCATTTATGTTCTTTAAATAAGTTTAGTAAGTTATTATTTAATGTAATAAAATTAAAATAAAGCAAAATTTTATACAAAAAAAAATTAAAGCAGTTAATTTAGCGATTGTGATATTTTTTCAAGAATATTATTTATTTTCCGCGGGAATTTATGGTAAATTAAAATCCAGCAGTAGCTAAGTTTTTCTTTTTTTTAATTAATTAATTGCTAACAATTTTTTTTAATGCAAAGTTTTATGTTTCATAATAAAATTATCGGCCATACGTTTTGTGCGGAATATTTAGGTATTGTAATATAATTACAGAGATATTTGAATTTCATTATTATTATGTTAAAGTAAAAATTGCAAAAAGCATTAAAAAAATTTTAACGAAAGTAATTGTAGTTATAAAAAAAATATCGACGATAAAAAATTTGTCGTTAACTATTTTACGCTTTGAAAAGTATCTCCATGTTATACCGCTAAGATAAAGCACTCTGAATTTATCGACGGTCTTATACTTTACTACTGCAGATACATTTTACGCGTTTCAGGGAGCCGCACGTTAGTGAACTTGAAAATTTCTTCCTTTCCGACTTTATCAACTTGATCTCGGTGTTGTTTCGGTGTTCTCGGGTAATTTTTGTTGAACGACCAGTTTATTGCAAAGCTAGAAAACAAAAAATACGATCTCATTGATTCGTAGTTACTATTATCTAAATTGGTTTCGTTACTTTAATTTTGTTAACAATCCCTCGTGTTTACATAATTTTCAGCATAGCTCTTCATTTCGAGTATTTTTTTTTCGCTCTTATCTCTGCGTGTTTAATCCCATTTTTATTTAAAATAAATTTTAATTCGTTTGCAATAACATTTATTAAGATATGCTGCGTGTGTCGTTAAGAACATCTAAAAACATATATAAAATATTTATACAAAATTCGATTAATTCGATTCGATTAAAAAATTCGTATAAAACAATACTGATTTATAATTTTATCCAATATTCTCGTATAATATAATATTATATTAAATTTTAGTTCCGTCTGAAAGTTAATCGAAAATTATAAACGGTAATAAAGGTTCTCTTTCTTTCGCTCTTTCTTTCCCTTTCACTTGACATTTTTTTTCTTTCTTCTACTTACACGAACGTGACTTGGGCACGTAATACAAAACGACGCCACACAACATTAACGCGATTAACGAGTGTCGCTTCAGGTAGATGATCCACTCAAGCGCGCAGAATTTCTCGTCGAAATAAGCTGATGAGTAAAGAAGGAAGCTATTTGGTCGATGAGAGACATTACTTTCTCTCACCGTATTCGTTCCAAGATTTGACGTATATGCATAGAAAACGCAACGCTACGGATTATAAATTTTACGATAGACATTAGATGCATTCGGTTAAATTTTATTTTTCATTATTATATTTAAGTCTTATAGAAAAAGATAAAATAAAATAAAAAATAAATATTTAAGTGACACACGCATTTTGAAGCGACGTACGTTACAACGCGAGAGGTAATTTTACTTGGTTCAAAGCGTTTCCAATTAAGTCCGGCTTACTAATATTTAATTACGTCTGACGTTCGTAATGGCTAAAATGCCGATAAGATAATCACGCCAATAATTACATTACTAATTTATACAGGATTTTCGGTTAATTTCACGCAATTATACAAACATATGTCGGGCTAAAGGATAATAACACATGTAAGATTCATATCTTAACTTTTTATTATGCTCTGAGTACTTTACAATATAATACAAAGGAAACATGTCATATGTATTGACCGCCTTAGCTACAATCTAACAAGGGTGGGTTACACGCACATGCACGTACGAGAAAAAAATATTTCATACGGATCGGTGCGATTTTAATAGCATAGCGTGCGCAAGCAGGGACTCGCACTACTCGCTAAATAGTATTTCTCTAAAGCAACATTGCTTCGCGAGCATCGGGAACCTTTTGAGGATCGTAGTCTTCAAAGAGTTCGATCGAACGAAAAGCGACGCGAACGTCCATAATGCTTACTATCTACGTAAGAACACAACTTAAAGATATCCTTTACGAAATACTGTTTAATTCGATGCAGGTAAATTCTAAATTAAGTGCGACAAACCGATTAAAAAAAAAAATGTCTGCTAAACGCGCTCAGTTTGCGTTGGGCGGGCGTATTTTCGTATCGCCCAACGGCTTTTTCGTCGACAGTCGCCGTGACTGACGATTGATTCGCGAAAGAAGAGAATACTGTACATTCACATTAGAACAACAAATTCTATCGCGATGAGGAATCAATCCCGCGAGTTCTACAAGTTCTATAAGACTACAATAACTCTTACAATTAGCGACAACCATCTCGTGTTATAACATCTACTGATCGTAGATTTTACTACGAAGTATCGGGGCGTATGCCAGTGTTTGCTGGATTAAGCAAATTTAAATGTAATAACGTAATAATACATTATTATGTAACCATAGAATAGAACGAAATAATAATTAATAATAATATAATAATAATGTGAAAATCTCTCATACACGTGTACGCGTCGCGTAGCTATTGATTAAAAATATATAGTAGGATTCTTCTTTTTTTTTTCTTTTTTTTCTTTCTTTTTTTTTCAAAGATAACCTTGCGATATACATTTCCGCTCATTTTGCGTAAAGACATTCGAGGACAAGAGCTTGAGCTGTCCCGAATTACTTAATCCACAATGTGATTCATTATTTAATTAAATTGCATCATTATCTTGGCGGAATGTAGCAGAATAGATAACCACGCGATATATTTAGAGCGGCATTCACTTTTCGCGTGTAATCGGAACGCGTACACGCGTATAACAATGCAAATGAAACGATTTTATACACGGAATGACGAACGAATTAAGCGATAGAAATGACGATGAAATGACATGCTCCACCGAACCTGGAGGATGAAGTCTCGATAAACGTAAAAATATATTTCTTTTTTTTTCTTATTTAAAACGAATCCTTTCGCAATCGAAGCAAGTAAAAATCTCGTAGCTTCCTTAAAATTATTTGGTCGAATTAATGCGCTTCCGAAACGCACAGTATTTAAAGACTCGTTAAGCTCTGTTACAATTACTAGGAAAAGTGTTCCCCCGCGGTATGATTATCAGCAGTTTGATAGATTATCGAAAGTTATTGTCATCGAAGTGATTAAAAATTATTTAATTGGCTATAATCGATCTCGAGGTTCGATGGTTACGCGCAAAAAAGGAATAAACCGGGTGCGAACGTTTACGCGGAAGTTCTCATTCTTACGCAAACTGTCTCGCTTTCATTTTGTTGACGGCATTCGTGAGGTGGGTCATCTCGGTATTGAGTTGTGAAATCAGACCCTCCATTCTATCGACACTGTCGAGGACTTCGACACTTTGCGTATGCGGATTGAATCTGACCTCGAATGGCCGGCTCATAGTAGCCACCTGCAAGTAAAATCAATGTTCATGAGTAAGCTCATTTACCAAACCAAGAAACAATAGATAGCGGAAACGAATAGAGACTTCTAGCCTTTATTTGCGAGAAAAAGAAATTAAAAAAAAATTGAATTAGCGAGAAATATATATGTATGTGCAAAAAATAAAAAAGTACTGTTCTCTGATTCGAAAAGAAATTGAAATTCACTCCACACAATGCCGTACCGTCTATTTAAACGCATGATTTAAATTATCTCTTTCGCACTTACCCAACGACGGAATTTCTCCTTGGCATCCTCGAAACTTTCGGCTACGTAATATATCGGCTGGTAATCTTGATCTTGATATTTTTGGAGAGCGGTAATTGACGGATCGAAAGCTCGATGCTCGCATTTATCGCTCAATGCGTGCAGGAGTTCGCCGTAGGCTGATAATAAGCCAGCGCCATAAGCCTTAACTTCGGGACCCTCTTTGCAAAGACCGAATTCAACCGTGAACCAGTAGATAGTTGATAACTTTTCGATTTCTTCATCTGAGGCTCCGAGGGACGCAAGTCCAATTTCTTGCGAGAACTGAGCGAAACTAGGATCAGCCAGAAGCGGCATATGGCCTAAGAGCTCGTGAATGCAATCTCTGCAAATAGAACAAAAATTAATTTTAATTAATATGTTACGTGCTCGAATTTATTACTCGGTTAATTTTCGACGCGAAGACTTAATAAAATCGTCGCAGCCTGCGATATTTAAATACGTTATTTCGCGTGACAAGATTTTAACTGCGTTAAATAAATTAAAAATGCTAGGCATTATCGAATAAATTGCGCGAACCATTTCAAGATGCCGTTCCATTCTTACAATCTCGAAAGCTGTCTTAGTTCTTAGAAGTCATACTGTGACGCGTATCGCTGCGCGGAGAAACGAGTTCGCAACTGTGGAACTGAGTTATCAACGCCATCGTGTCGTTAAAAGCCAATTAGAGTTCCATTACGAGCTTAGAGAGGCGCGGTAATTTTATTATCATCGTTCTCTGTGTACCACCGGGTGCAGGCTCCCGTCATAACGCAATATCGATTGCCTTGCAGTTTGACATGACACGGGCAGGCCGTGACGCGAAGCCAGAGCGACCTTTACAAAGCCCGATTTTTATTTAAAGTCATGTTGCAGTTTCGACACCTTATTATCTTCTAGCGCGTCTTATACAGTTCTTTTTATCTGTTTGCTTAATAGTTCGTCGCAAACATAAAATTATCTGTATATTAAAATTTTTATCTGTACTCAAAAATAAATTCTGGGATAATTAGGATATAAATATTTTTTTTTTCTTTTTGTTAATTTCCGATAATTAATTTTATGTTCCGATAAATGCAAGCTAGCTAGTAGACAATTAAAAAAATTAATAAATAAACTATAAGAACTTACGGTTCGGGGGTGTGATACGGGCTGTTGACGTGGCGAACGTATTGGGTGCTCTGAAATATTCTGAAAGCGAGGCTGGACAAGAAGTCCCGCGCCGTTAAAAGTCCGGCGGCCGGTCGTAGAGTAAATCCCGTGTTCCTCTTCAGGAAGTCGCTGACTTCCTGCAATTGCGGTATACGGTGCGGCTCGAAGATCCTCTCCTCTTGCAATTTCTTGAAAACCCTCTGGTACTCCACGCACGCGTGTTTCGGCACCAGGTCCAGCACGGTGTTAAAGACGCGCGACCAAGTCTCGTTCTCCGTTTCGGTGTAAGGGATACTAGGTATCGGGTCTCCGTACTTGTAGGCGAATGCGATTTCGGCGATGACTTTGCGACGTGCGCGGTACTCTTTGTCGGCGAAACCCGGGTGATTCATATCGAGATCCGGCTCGTACTTGGTCATTAAGTGGTTGCAATTGTCGAGATCGGCCGCGTGACGAGGGAACCAGGGATCTTTGATGCTTACGGAATTGTCGGCGAGCAAGGTCACGCCGTCCAAGGCCGCGCTCTGCCGCAGGTTTCTAATCAGTTGCAATAAACTCTGCCTGCTCATGTCAATCTTGACCAAGACCTCGAACTGCAGACCTTCCTTCTTAGAAGGCCGTGTCTCGACGTGCGTAATCGCGCCCTTGAAATTTTCGATCGTCTTCAGAATTCTGCCCAAAGAACCGATGCCCTCTCGCAATCTCAATACCAGCGCCGCTTTCTGCACGCTTTGCTCGCTATCCGGGGACTCGGCTATAGTTTTCGCGAGCACTATTTCTTCTTCGGTTAGTCCAGCATCTGCGAAAAAAAATCGAACATTGTCTAATCTAGCTTGATAACATCGCAAATTTTTTTAAAACAAATTTGAATTATTCACATAATTAATAAATAGTAATCAGGATCTTTAAAAAAAAAAAGAAAAAAAAAGACTTGCCGCTAAATGACGTAACTCTACGTAAATTCGAGATTCAAGAAAATATGAGCGTTTTATTGGCACATATATTATAACTGAAAAATGGAAAAAGCGTATTTGATCTATAGAACTTTCTCGGGAGCAATTCTTTCGGGCATAACTTCTTGCGAATATCTTAAGTGACTTCCGCGGGCGGTAATAATCGGGCAATTCAAAGTCCATTTTCGTATAGCGCCTCGCCGTCACGTCGGAAACGGCATCGTCTACTTGGCCGCAGGGACGACGGGAAAAGTGGCAAAGTAGCCACCATTGTCGTGGGCGCGAACGTGCCGGCGAGATGGAAGGTAACGCGAAAAGGAATAACCGTGTTACACGTTTACTGCGGCCACGCAGGGTCGCTTGTGAAATCTCGAGAAAGGCTCCGGTAATACGATTCTAAATGCACAAAAGCGGTGGCCGAGGGCGGGCTGGAAAAAGACGGAAATAGCTCGCAGACGTAATTCACCCCCTCTGAGTGTCGACCGAGCACTCGCTCTGTCGACCGTCGACAATAGCGATCGTTTCACCCTCCATTTACTATCGCCTTCTTATCCTTCTGTCGCGCACCGCGCGCGTACCTCCTTCGCGCGCAATTATCCATTTCCTATTTCGTTTACGTTGCGCAACGTGACATTTCGCGACGCGATGCGGACGGGACGTCGCAATTACGGTCAGGGGATAGAAAACGTACTCACCGTCGTCGTCGTCGTCGTCCGGTTTCCCATCGCTGTCCGAGGAAGCCTCCGCTTTCGCTTCTGAAAGTTATACGTTTCATGCTTCATGCCGTATGCAACATTTACATACTCTTGAATACTTGGCGGCAGATGCGTTTAATATCGACCGATTTAGCATTGTAACATATTTACGGTAAATAATAAAAATTGTCATATCAATTATGATCGCGATTATGTTTCACAGTAATAATACACGCCGTGCCCCAATTATTCAAAGATCGTTTCGAATTTTTCAACTCGTGTATACAAACCTTCCTTTTTCGTCGCGCAAACTAAAGACTCCATCTGCTCGTCATCGCTTGACGAAACGTCGTAATGCTCTCCCTGTTCTTTTTGATCCTGAGTACACGTAATTGTTTGATCCGCGTTCGTGTCTATTCGATAACAAAGAAACACGCCATGCGGTATTAACATCGACATGCACATACGATATACATATATTGTCTCGCTATATTCTCGACTTACGTTCGTAAAAGATAAATTTTTGTTTTTAAACGAAAAGAGAAAAATTTTTTAAACAGTAATAGGGTGGGCTGTAACAACTCTACAATCATGCAGGTATCTAACGATATAAAAGTATTTGTTTCTATATTATAAATGACACTAAGAAGAGTTCGTATAAAATACATATAATAGCATTCGTAAGACTCACCATTCGCTCGTTGTCGAGCTTCCTCGAGTACGCTTTGCTTCGTCTGTTTGACGACCAGGGTCTCAAAACGGGCATCGTCTACAAGAGAACGTCGTCGCGCCGGATATCCGTTCTGAAAATATAAATACAAAATACAGCTTACGTATACGTATATAAAATTATGATAGTTTTGATAAAGATAAGGAAAAAAAAAATTAATTTCCGTCACTTCCGTACGATTAAATCCTGACTAACGATGTTACATTACATTCACGTAATTCGTTTTATTTTGTTACGCGTGCACAAAAGCAATTAGAGATATAATTTGGAACTTTAAAGGGCGGATGTCCTCTCGTCTTGACTAGCCGAGTTCTGATTTTCGTGGCTACCTTTGGCGTGAGATGAAACGGAAATCTAACCCGTCAGTTCGACCGAGCGTCGCTTAAATCGGATAAAGAACAAAAGGCACGGAAATGAATTTTCGCGACTTCCGTCCTCTTGTCGTTGAAGTATCGGAAATGAATTAATTCCGGCGAAGAAACGAAAGGGAACTTGTCCACCATTTAGACCGTTCGTAGAAAAAGATTAATAAATCTTATTTCTTCTATTAACGCTCACTCTAATATATTTAATTTAATGAACAAAATTTACTTAAAATAAATTTGTACTTACATACTATTTTACTTATAAAAATAAAAATTTACTTATGAAATTTATTTATGAATTCGACCATGTACAAACGTACATAAATTTTTTACGTGGAAAGAACATTTAGAACTTATTCGCGTTAGGAAAAAGAAAATAATTGGACGAGTCTATCGAGGCAAGGATTAAAATATACGTCCTTATTTAGCGAAAACCTGGGCAAGCATGCGCCACCGATCATTCAAATTCCTAGCTATCGCGGTGTACATATAGTACCATTGGAGACCTAGTTGCGTTTTCTAGCAAAGTCATTGGTTGACACAGTTCAGAGAAAGCGTTTAGCAATCCCTTAACAACGCGCATCGTTATGTGGGCCAAGTACTCCACCGATGGCATGGATGACTATGCCGAGTAATTGCGACATAACGCGATAACATATCGAAGGAACGGCTAGCGCGTGACAAATCTCATCCAAATGCATCGATAAAATCGCGAGTTAATTAATTCCCGTCGCAAAGAGCTGCGCGTGGCTGTCAGCCGTCCGCGTAAGTTGCGATTGTTGTCCGCGAAAGTGACGAATATAGACAAATATTTATCGATTAGGCAGCTGATGTATGAGACGGTGACTGGCCGTCCGAGTGAAAAAGAATGAAAACGCGGCGCGACGACAACTCGGCAAATAAACGACGCGAATGTCCAATCGTGCAAACAGCAAGTACCGTAGGAATGTTGTTCCCGACCTTGTGAAATCGCATGAACGTGCAGCCGAAGATGCAAAAGAAACGACCTCGAATCGGCAAGTCGAGTAATTACCCACCGTACGGCAGAGGAATCGTATCCGTAGACGAACAGGATCTCTATTTCTCTCATTCTCGCCTTCTCTACGATCGCGTTAATTTTATCCGCGACGCTCGTTGCTTCGTTTTTAATTTTTCAACGTCTAATTAGCCCTTTTGATATTCTTGAAAAATTTTATAACACAGTAACATAGTAAAACTCACGTGCTGTCTTAATTGATTTAAATTGACGATTAATCTTTGAAATATTGCTTTCAGTTTTATTTAAAAGTATTAAGCAAGCGAGTAATCGTAACGATTAATAATAATAAATTTAATCAAGATGTATCTCAAATTAGTTAGCCACAATGTGTTTCGTACATCGTGCAATTTAACGAGCATTCTATCCGAAAATATGATATTTGTTAGATTTTATACGTTTTCTAGTGCAGTTCTAACATTATGCGAATATCAGTCGATTACGATGCTAATGCGGTGTAATGTCTCGTGGATAATATTACCAAGGTTGGTCATTAAAATTGCGTTCGCATAACTTAGCTCTACGATCGCTGCCCAATTATTCGAACGGATTTTGCTATCGCGATTGATTTTTTACTTATCTTTCCGATAATTATAAATATCCCATTTATAGTTTATTATTTATGATCCTGTTCTAACAGTAGTAAAAATTGAAATATTAGTAGCGATTTACAAGAAATTATCGTGCACATAATATCCACTACGCGATATGTAATATTCAATTTATTATTCGAGCGACGATTAATAATTGAAAAAAAATTTCCCTCGGTAGAACATTTATAATCGTTGAGTGCTCGTTTCTTGAAATTATCAAAAACATTAATATTTAAATTATTCGTTTTTGCCTGCCAATTAATTAAAAAGTTAAACTCATTACATTTATTACACCGATTAAATTCACTGAAATATATGTAACGTTAATCTCGTGTCTACGCGATTCCTCTCGCCTTAGGAGAGAGAACAATCGGGTCCCGACGAAGCGGGCGGCTTAAATAATACCGTTACTATTGCAAGCTCGCGTTATACGCCTGTGTAAACGCGCACGCATGTAGTACACGAGTTACACGCGTAAAGGATAATTGCGAATGCAGCAAACATGTGCCGCGGACCTCCGAAGGCGAATAACGGGTGCAGCGTTCAGGGCCTCTTTCGCGTGTCTCTCTTTTTCTCTTTCTTAGCCGCTTTATACAATCACTTCACTCTCATATTTATAATATATTCATAATTATCATGCGCGAGGCCGGAGATTGATTTCGCAACGGCGACGATATAATCCTGCTTAATATAACCGATTAGCAGTAGCAGCCTTGGTATCGGGAGGGTGCTATCAGATCACGTTGTGAAAACGCAAATGGCCCATAAATTCGCCGCCGTTCGCTCTAATGTTATTCTATAAGTGGAGTTTGAGCAAGTGGTCGCGTGGACGGATGCTTCTAGGGCAAGGTGACTGACTTAAGAAAAACAACCCATAACCGTGCGTGTTCATCAGTCGTTATATCGCAATCTAGAATCGATTAAATCAGAATTTTCATTAAAAAAAAAATATATATATATATGTTTACATATATAAAAAGTAAATAAAAATAAAAAGAGAAAAAGACCGGTTCCATCACGGTCGAAAGAGTAATCAATATTTTTGATAGCGATTTATATACGAATTGATTAATTAATTCAACTAGACAGCGAAATTATCTGGCTGAAAAATGATTTAAATTGATCGAATATCTGAAATAACAGAAACGCGAAATAGTATCCGCATTGACGACGCGATCGCGGTAGGAAATTTACTCAAGGCTGGTACACTTTTCACCCCGCGTTACCGCCAACCATCGATCGTCAACGTGATAACTATCGGTCGCACATTACTGATTCCGGATTTGATCTGGTCCAGTATCTAGATCCGGTGTGTGCGCATATACAAGTGCCGTTCGAGTGAATCAGACTCGTCGCGATCGTCCAATAAGTAAGAATCGATATTAACGCACACGCGTAATTCGAAGCGAACAAGTGCAATTTTATCGGCATGAAATTGATAATATTAAATGTGCATATCTATTGCATTAGCCGGATGCATTTACTTCCGAGATTGAAAGCACTAATAGAAAGACACTACCCGCCGGAATTGAAATCGCCAGGCATTTTGGTAGATACTATATTCTTCCGTAACAAGAGAATATAATTAAAGTCTTTGGAGATTATTAATTTATAATTTAGAATCATATAATTAATTTTTTTTGTCGTATACGTATGTCTATGTAGGTGTAGAACTGTTTTCTTAATTTTTATTTAATGCAATTTGGAATTTTACGCGATGATTAGCTAGTTTGTCTACGCACATCGGCGCCTCCGGTCCATAGACCACCGCGGAGAAAGTGTAAGATTGACTAAGTCGTCACACCGAAGTGACGCGTTCTCATATTTATACAGACAGATGTAAATAACAAATCGTACAGCGGCTGGAGGAAGTCCGGGTGTCTTCTCAAAGAGAAAGAGGACAGAGGCTAAATTTTTAAGTATTGAAATAATAATTTATAAAAATATTGCACGATCGAGAAATATTAATTGGTCATTCGTTGGTAACGGTATCTCCAATGCGCACGTATAACAATGTTGAATTATTCATGAATGAAGACTGCAATATTCCGGGAAAACTCTGCCGAGTCTACGATTAGCATTCGATCTTGCATACATCAGCGATTTAAGCTATTCGCGCTAGTATTTTTGCGTCGATAGATCCTCGATCGTTCGGGAAAAACAGTAGGAGTCGAAAAGATCCGAGTAGCGATCACCGATGTACGTTTAGCGCCGGTTGATAAAGAAATAAATCCGATATCGCGTGAGAAATGAGACATAGACCTTGCCGATTATTCCCGTGCCGTTACGAAATTTCATATCGCCGTTATGAGTACACGTACAGGAGGAAAAAAAAAAAGAGAGAAACAAAAAAAAGCGAATAACCTCGTAAGCTCGCCGATTATAAATTGTCGTACAACTTATTCGACGCGAATAGAGACCGGAATTAACCTTGCTATCGTAACCCACCATGCGTTACATGCTTCGGAGAGATAAAAGAAAAACGCGGCAACCTCGAAAAAGTATCGATTAAAACTATTAGCGTGAGATCTTACAGAGAGAGAAATAGAGAGAGAAAAAAAACGTAATTACGTGAGGAAAGACGAGTCGTTTCCGCAAGCTGTAATTTGCAAAATAGACGAAGACGGGACGCGCACGGTACGTATTAAAAAATACTGTTACACATCAGTTCCAGTTATCATTACGTATTCGAGAACGACTATGTAAAGATAATCGATAATTGTATCCTCCGCGCAGAACCGTTTTGCAATTGTTTATTGTTATCTTGCTATTTATACTAATTGCCGTGGAATAAATATGCAAATGCAGTTTTATGCATCAAATAAAAACGCAAACAATTCGCGAGAGAAAGGGGATGATACGGCGGCTATTTTGCGATTTGCGTAACGTTTGACAAGAAAGGCGGGTGCTGTTTGTCTTTCGACGAGTTTCATAGCTGAAAAGTAAATTCGCGCCGAGACTCGCCGGTTTCTCCCAAGCGTTGCATCTTCTTACAAACAGCTGACTCGCGACCGGCTACTTCCTCGTGTAATCTCATGCCTCGTCAGCAGATTGATTTTTCGCGTCTGTTAGGTGTCACGGATCTTGCATCAGCTGCCTTTGCACGAATCAGTTTTCAAACTTATGTATATTTATGCACGCGAGCCGAGGACATTGAACGTCTTATCTCTACAGCTATTTTTTATAATATTTTAATTTAATCAGAACGAAAAAAAAAAACTATCAAAGTAAAAGACTCGCAGCGACCGAATGGCATTAAGACTTTAATCTTTTTTTTTTTGTTTCTTCTATTAATTAATCAATTCAATTAAATTGTCGAAATGCTTTATGTAAATATTACGTTTAATGCAAATAAGACATTTTTATTATTTTGACGAACGGCTAAATTTTGCCGATAATTTAGAAATGTGAAGTTCGACGTCGGGCCGATTTTTAGATTATTGAAATGGAATGAAAAATTCTCGAATGTGATCCATACAAAATGTGACCTCAGCAATTAAATATTCATTAATACTGCGACAAGGTCAATAACATTGCGTAAACAGGATAATGAACAGCGCATTTACTTTCTCTGCGCGAGGACTCTTCTCCGTTTCGCCGGGCCTACGTGAGAATTTCACTTGCGTTGGTCTCCGGTTATTAAGATTGAGAAAGAGCGGAACCGACACACATGCACCATTAAGCGATTTTCTGACGCAATTTTTTCACCCATTTCGAAATGTGCCGTTAGCCAGAAAAATCTCGAGGAATCTAACTACAAAAGCAAACACACGCGCTGTGTACAGAAATCGTATAATTAAGTCAGAGCGCATGGCGTAGCACCCGTGGAGGCACTCGTGTCTCTATAATGAATATAAAGTGCATGTAATTTCATATAATTCGATAAAAAATATGCAAGAACTGTTGCATATACTACAAGATCAAGTTTTGCAATGACATTTGTCGAAATATTAGAATTCTCGCATTAAGAAACTAGAATGACATTTTCAACCGTCTTCAGACAGACATTCCTATGTGTTACGGTGATTTAAATGAACGGCTGGATTCGCGCGCTTACCAAGGTCTTTTTAATCGAACCTGTTGCTCTTGACGTTTACATGAATAGAACAATAAGATCATTTTTGACTATGGCGAATATAAACGTCTTTATAAATTAATCGCAAATTTATCATGAACATGACTTTTTTTTATGGAGAAGTATGAAATTGAATAGGCAATAATAAATTATTAAATTAGATATAAGTATTTTTTTTATGTAAAATTAAAATTTGTTTTTAAATCTAATATTTTAAAACTGTATATACTTGAAAGTTTTTGTTATAAATCGACGCTTCCAATATTCATTAATTTTTAGGGATATTTTCACAAAGAACATGACATTTTTTTTTACAACGTAGAAAAATCTTTTATAAACCTTTTAATTATAATTTTAGCAAATATAATTTTTTAAAATGTAATTAATTCTGACGCTAAAATAGTATATTTATAAATTTACATTTAACCCTTATTGAAATCTTTGAAGATGTATTGTTTTTTAATTTTTTATAATACTTTTTAACAATATCTAGAATATTTTTCAATCAAGTTAGTAATTTATTAATTAATTAAAAAAAATTGGACTTACCTCGATACTGTAAGACTTCTTGATGGCGAACATTTCGCGGTTTTTCTGAGCGGCTGCGACTGCCATCATATCCTCTTTATCACTCTTCTTTCTCAGATAAAAATTAATTTAGGAAGGTTTTTTTTTTTCTTTCCCAATTCGACGGTCGATCGACTTAGGCGTCTTTCTATCGGTTCTCGGCCTGCTGGTGACCACAGGAAAACGCAGTAGATGACGTGCGTGAGCTCTTCACTACTGCTCGCGAAAAAATTTACACGAATAGACTTCCGGTTGATCTTTTCCGCGCTTTTTCGACTTCGGTATATCCCGCTGTGCTCCGGCTACGTCCTCTTCGGTCTCGATCCGTCCGTTTCTGCTACGGTTCGACTACGATAAACGACAGAGCACGTCGGCGACAATAACGAGCTTCTACTACTTAAGTCCGCTTTGAACGGAGCGTACGAGCGAATGCGTCTACGGGGCGGATTGCCTCCGCATATAAACGTTGCCTCCCTTCACCGCCTGCTAATGTTGGGGTCAGGGGTGCCCCCACCCTATCGTCGTTTCGGGTGGTCCACCAGCAGCAGCCGCCGCTACCACCTCCGCCGTTGTAGCCGTCGATGCCGTCACAGCGCCGTCGGCGCTGCTACCATTGACGAAGATCACGACCATCACGAGAATTGATGGAAATCCCTCACCTAAATGTTGACGTTTTCGTATCTCGTGGATTCCCGCAGGATATCTCTTATCTTACCTCGGTCAACGCGATAACGGAGTTTTAATGGCACAGATATTGCAAATTATATAGGCTCTAATAATTGCAAGTAATTCATTACTCTTAGTACGAATTAATTGGTCCTTGACGTTAAAAGTAGTATGACACAAAATCTGTCTATAAATACCTGATAAAAATTGCCGTGACATAGTATTTTATATTGAACAATGCACTGATCGTAGGAACTCTAACAAGAGTTAAGTGTGAATATATTATTTTAGCGTTAAGATTAATTACTTTACAGAATTACTTTAATCAGAATAATTGTTTAAGTAATGTAAAAAAAAGTTTTAGAAACAGTCTGCTTTTATTATTTAAAAAAGAAGTCATGCTATTTGTGAAAAATATTTAAAAGCGATTATTAAAATTAATTTGAACAGAAGACAAGAAATAGAGCAATTTATGTTGTTATAGTTCTCAATATCATTTTCAGCATTTTCTCAACGTATTTATAACTTGCGTCTCAAAATAGGATTATTTATTACGGTAGATTGGTTTCGATTATTTCTGAAAAGTACATTTTTAGAAGTAAAACGATTTTTAGAAGGAAAATAAATTTTTATGTAATTATTATCGTATAAATGGATAAAAATAAGGTTTAGTTTAATGTTACAAGGCTCGATTGAACGAATTAAATAGCCAGTTTTTACCTCTCGCTAAAAAAAAAAAAAGGATGTTAAGGTAATTTACCACTTGACGTAGTTTTTCCTGTAGGTTTGCGTAAACCGTGCATTAAAGGTTAAATCGACGATCGGTTTTACGTCCGCGTCGTCGGAACTAGCTCCTCGCAAATGACGTTCGTGCGATCGCTTATACGCGCGATCCTCGCCGATCCTAGCACCTTTCTACGTCAACGCATTCACGTGCGTACGCACATGTACGCACGTACGCACGCACGAGGCGAGCGATCGCGCAATTAAGCGATCAGAGAGAAAGATCTTACGAGAGAAAATGCACGTGTTAGTATTTTTACGGCTTTCTAAAGACACGACTGCGAACGGTCCAGCCTCTGTC
Source organism: Cardiocondyla obscurior (assembly GCF_019399895.1). Taxonomy (NCBI): domain Eukaryota; kingdom Metazoa; phylum Arthropoda; class Insecta; order Hymenoptera; family Formicidae; genus Cardiocondyla; species Cardiocondyla obscurior. The sequence goes on along the minus strand of NC_091873.1, from coordinate 5,902,124 downwards.
GCGCATTTGTCAACAATGGTGCATTCGGTAGGTGTGTCGATATATTATAATGAATATTTAATAAAGCTGGGGCACGATCGCTGGTATCATTAAGAACCTGCTCTTCATGATATACATAATGACACGAGCGTATACAGAAATAGAAAAATATTGAATTTGCATACACAAGGCGTTGTGTAACGGAGGCTGGACAGAGATCCAGAGACTTCGGAAATTCGATTATTATTGATTAATAGCTGCGCGAGATTATTCAGATATGATAACATTCCTAGAAAAACCTTATCGATCGGAAACGAAGATTGATGAGAAGGAAAATGCGTAAATGTTATTTAAATCAATGAAGGCGCACGTGTCCGACGCGTGTAATTACGCGAAACGTTAATTAATTCAAATAGTAACGATCGATTGCCGTAAAGATTTTTTAAATAAAACGTTCACAAAATAAAAATCATTATTTAATGTACATGGAAAATTTAATATAATTTATTTAAAAAAAAATAAAAAAAAATTATTATAACGTACAAAACTAACGTCAGTATTTTATATTAATATTCAGTATTTTTTAATTTTCAATATCAATTTCAAAGTCAGGCCTTCGGAGAAATTATAAAAGCGGCGCATAATATATTTCCGGAGACAACCGTTTCTGATAATCTCACCGGTTTATCAGCTCATTGATGAAATTTTCCTTAGACGTCATTCAGGTATGGCAGCAACGTATCATGTGTTAATGTTCGACGTCACGAACTCGTTGCTTGAAGGCACGAATAGCTTGGGGACTCCCAAGTGGCCGAGTTGAATTCTGCCGATCTCCTTAGCGGCCAATCCGGTTTCAAAGTGTGGATTCCCAAGCTGGGAGTTTCCGAGAATAATCTTTACTGAAGAAAAGAACCGTTTAGCCGCAACGTCAGTGAATCATGTTTCAAAAAACGCGATAGTGCATTATTGCTTTCACGCTGTATCAATTTGTCTTTACGATAAACACGTATGGGATTTACGTTACTCGCACAAATAAGTATCGGAGTTAATATTTTATGATTAGTTTTAAATAAGTAGGTAAACATGTTTGTCTTTCTTTACGTTACATAATACAATAATAATTTTACAAAAAAATAATACAAATATTTAAATCTAATTAATCAGCTTTAATCTTAGATTTTTAGGCACATTTTATTTTTATTTTTTTTTCTTTCTTTTCAAAGTAGTACAATTTAAAAGTAAAATTGACAAAATAATTACAAAGTAATGACACACTCTTGAAATTGTATTTTTCAAAGAAAAACCGCACGTGCGTGTTTAAGTTTCGTGGTTTCGTAAACTTTAATCTAATTTCGTTCCGGGTTTATTCCCACTTACTCATCATTATTATGCAATTAGATATTCCGTATTATTTATCTCTTTTATTAAATAAAAATACATTAGAATTTATCCTCTTCATGAGATCATCTTTAATCAGTAGTGTCTGCTACATCTTTTTCATTAATTGATAACTCATATTGATGTCGTTTCATGAACTTTGGGTGTAGAATGATTAACTGCTTTTTCGTTTAATAACTAATGACATTTGTATTTTCCTTTGGAATAACTATAAAGCACGCTATCGAAATAATAACTAAAGAAAAAAGTAAATAATTACTACAATAATCAAAAGCGAAATTATTAAAAATAGAAGAAAATTATTAGAATATCAAAGTTTAAACACTATGGTTACATATTTTGAACGTTGTTGAAAAGCTTTACTGAACTTCCTCTACAGAAATTAAATTAATAATTGATCTCGTAACGAAAATCATTAAACTACGTAACTCGATCGACGCGGATAAATCACTATTAGCCTTTGGTCGATGAGTTAGATTAGTGCAGAGCAAACTCTAAGGTCAAAAGAATCGATTGTCTCGGGAATTATATTTCGTGTCGTTAGATATTTACCATAGAGGTTCTAAAATCTAATACATATCAATGCACACTGTAACAATACTTCTATTAATTTTTCTTGCAAAGATACGGATCGTTCTTTTTTATTTTTTTTAGGTCGTTTAAAATCCGAAAGTATATAAAAACAGATATGTTTTAAATTGTCGATTCTTTAGCAGATATGGACGAATAATTACGTATATTTATTTGTATGTGTACGCAAACTGTACGTATACACTTGTCATCGTTATACCAAATGAGACGCGATCGCACTTTCATGTATCAAGGCCACTCCGCGTGTTCAGAGATGGAATGGGACTTGTTTTACGTCAGGAGTTACGTCGTTCGTGATTAAGGCCATAATTAGACATTTCGTACCTTTTCATCTGATAACTCGAACAAATTAGTGCGAATGCGGCATTCGCAGCGTTTAATTAATTACTTTATATTAGCGGAATTAATAATGGTTTTAACCTTAGTTCGGTACAAGATTTCAACATCAAGTGTGCATTGAACATGTGCGATCGTACGAGTATGATTTGCCGCGTGAACTTAACAAAACCCGAGGTTTGTGTTATACGCAACACCGATATGTCATGTGTTAGCAGATATACGATTTATAAATTTACAATCGTACGACTTTCATAAATTCTTACTACGTAGAATGCCAATTGATCTGTTCTTATCATCGATAAAATGTTAGGAATGTTAGAAAATTCTATTAGGCTATCATTAAAAGTTATATTTTATATTTTAGTTGAATTTTTTTTTTAATCTAAATTAGTTTTAATAGAATTGCTTAACTTTAATATTAGTTAATTCTTTATTTTTCTATTATATGAAGAGTATCACATCTTTTTAGCTTCTTCTTTTTTTTTCTTTTTTTTTTTTCTTTTTTTTTGTTATTAGTAAGAGAATTGCGAAAATTACCATTCTTCTATTGCGAATTTGTAGAATTATTCAAGGAAAATTCCATTGTATAAATTTTCTTCTTTTTATTCGATTTTCCTTATTTTGCAAAATGTATTTATTAACAAATGATAAAAATTTTTTAATTTTTCCTATATCTATTTTTGCATGTATATCATGGAAAATATTCAGTTTTTCAAGCATTACATTAAAATTCATGCCTTAGTTTGATTTATTAAATATCAGAAAACCAAACACGAAACGTCATATTACTAGATGTAAAATTATTCTATTCCATACATATTACACGAATTAATTAATAAGAAATGTGATTTATTAACTTGTGGCTATCGGTTTTTTATATAACTCATGAAAATACTACGTTTAAAAAACGCAAAGACGTATGTCTTTCTTTAAAGATATCATTGTCAATTCAGATTTAATATCATTATTTAGCTCCAGCAGTCTAGCATAACTAAATATCTTTAATAAGGTTTAAATTAACATATACGATCATAAGAGTTACCTTTTTCTTTTTTTCAAAAAGTGATAAAGAAATATGTTGTAATATACATTGTCTGTATAATTGCACTTAATAGTTTTTATCAATACCGATAATTGACATATGCTAATACCCAGACACTATTATACAATAATCTGGTAATAAGTTTCTTAATGCAAATAGATTGATTATAAACAAGTCTTGGGAGCGTCGGCGTTTGATAGGCAATATGAGAGTCCAATTATGATAATTATTGTAGTAATAAAGTCACCTAATTACTACTTTAATCACTGTGATATTGCTTATTAATAATTTGCTCGATATAGAAAATCCACTCGGATATAATTCGCCCAAAACCGATAGTTTCATTTTTTTATTCTTTTTTTCTAAACTTAATTTTAATCTGGCGTTTAAAATATAATTAAATTTAATACTTTGTGCATATACTTACTATGGGTACAATAAATAGAGATGTGATATTAAAGTAATTTACATTATAATATTTTATCGTGATTTGAATTGAGTAATATGAGGCCACTAGTAATTTTTATAGTGATAGCGTGCATTTTACACGCTAGAAATTTACATACTCTATGTAATTCTCTCTCATTTAGATATTCAGAAAATTAATGCGAAAAAGGTCGATTTATGCTGTTGATGTATGCACGCAGTAATTATCACATTGCGTAATTATCGTGAAGTATTTCATTTTTATAAGATATCTGGGAAGAATTATCATTACGATAGAGATAGCCATGACAATTATCGTCCATTGAACGTAATTTCAACTGTATTATTGAGACCTACAGTTTCTAAAAAATCAAATTGTTAATGGTTAAAATAAAAAAAAAAAAAGAAAATGTGAACAAAAGTACGCGTAATCGATCGAAAATAAAATATTAATGGTTTAGAAAATTAACTTTTGTATAATTTAGACTACTTTAATTAATTTATTACATCCTTTTTTTTATGCACGTAATTCATATATGTATAGCGTAATAATTACATGCAAATTGTAAAAGTCTAATTCAACTCTTATTTAAATCGGTTTAATAGATATATGACTTGACTTGTTTTGATCGTCGTTATCAAGATAATTCCACATTTAACTTATAAATTTACAACGGATTTTACACAAATGTCTGGTTATACAATTAAGGAAAAAATCACTAATAACATCTCGTTCGGAAATTCCGCGGGTAATTAAACGTCCAATAGATAATCTTTAAAATATACAGCATTCGAAATTGATTAAAAATTAGTAGCAATTAAAACGTTAACGATGTATAACACGTATACAGTTGTATGTACAAATATGCAACATGCAGCAATAAAGCATTTCGATGATATTGTTGAAACATTTAATTGACAGATGAAATACTTTTATGATTAATAGAATTAGGTAAATTAATAAAAATAGAAAAATATGAATAAATTTTTATGAATTCAGAATTTAAAATGCATACAAACATTTATATAACATAATTATCTCGTTTAATAACGACATGTTTTACTCATAAGTAAGTCTCGCCAATGAATTTAAGTAACTTGCGAGTTATGCAAGGCCAATTGAAAGACACGAAACAAAGGATAAAATGTACTTTAACAGCAGCGACTCGCGTCGCTGCAAAATTGTGACTAAAAGGATAATAACGATGCTTGAAAGTACAATCTAATATATCTATATATCGCGATCGGTTTGCAAAGGGAACGCAAATAATCCATAAAACTTTTCCATAAAAGAAACGGAACCTTTTTTTTTCTTTCTTTTTTTTTTCCCCTTCGATTAAGGTCTGCCGAGTTCAATGCTTCTCCCTCTCTCTTTTTGTCTTAACCGGTGCGTGGCCGGTCTATTAGTTCACGCGACGCATGCACTGATAAAGTCGATGATTACTCACTCGTGGCGATCACCAAGCACCGCGAAACAGAAAGCAATTCGATCTCGGCCGGAACTGGAGAACCAAGGTCTAATTACGCGACAGCGGACGTCGGGGATCGTTTTGTGATTCCGTCTCGATGATCTAAATCCCGACAACCGATAGACCTGGTTCCGCTTTACCGGTCGATACTTTTAATTGATACGTTACGGATTATAATTCCCGGTACAATAAGGCAACTTTTTTTCCCTCCGCAAAATACGTAACGTGACTCATTGGCGATTGTAAGAAAAGAAAAAAAAAAAACTTTAACGTAATAGAATAAACACATTTGAATAGCGACGGCGCGCTGCTTTAAACGTAATATTAATCGTGATGAATATTGACTTCATAAAGATAGGGAGAAAAATGTTCAATATGTTTATGTTTTAATTCTTGTATAAAAGATAAGAAGAACACAAGACGCGCTTATCTCGATTATTTCTTGTAACAATTTAAAAAGCTATTCGTCACGCATCTGCCGTATGCGTTTATTACACGCAAGAGCCTAAGTGCAAAGACGCATTAATGATAAAGGATCGTTGGCTTTTTTTTTTTTTTTTTAAAGCTTATCTATGTCAACAGTTACACATTAACATATATTTTCGTTATTGCTATCAAAGTAGGAATCTGTGAAATAATTTAATGAATTTCTATCACCTCTTTCTCATTCTTTTCGCAGACATATTAATTTTTCTAATTAAGCATAAGTTACTTTATTACGATATAACGAGTGACGTGCTCGCCGATTGTAATTTCAACGTTAAGAGGCACAAAAGTATCGTAACGTCATATTCATATATATTTTCGATCTTCTTTAATGCGCGATAGTTATGCAACAGATTTGGAATTTTAAAATGCCTTATCATGTAATAGATTCCGTGATGCTGAGAAACGATTATATCACTGTCTAATTGCCCTATGATTACAGTTATTCCGTACGAATTACAGTACTATGGATACGGTAAACATAGCGTTACTTTGTTTAAAAATGTTTAAACGTTAGATGTGTATCAGCTCGGTAATTGCAGCAGGTACGATTCGAGCTTTAAAGACGTTACTCGGTTCAAGTGATTTTACTCTGTATTCTAAGGTGCGAGATTACATTGCGTAATAACGCTCTCCTATCAACGCTGTAGTTGATAAGCTAATTTTTTCAGACGGTGATCGTTCATCAGCGGTGCTAAAAAAAAAAGAAAAAAAGAACCGTAACGACTCAAAGTCAATAGTTAGGAAAAATTAACACACGCGATATCATCGCAAACAATAATATCTTATTATTGCAACTTACTCAACAGCTGCAACATTGCAAAATTTAATGCCTTTTATCCTGGTAATCTGAAATATGCTTAAGCGCGTTTTATTTAGAGACGTCTTCTGATTTCTTCACTGATTTTCTTCATTTTATCTTTAAGCAGCGCGTTCACGATGATCCTTTGAAAAGGATTAATACGACATGTAGGTACTTAATTTGTTACATGCTCGCGACTTTATGCGGGGGAAAAGAGTACGAAAAATAAACTGGATTTCCTTGCGTAGATATTTTTGATGCGTCTTATTTATTTCTCTTTTGTGATAGTATATGTGATGATAGTATACTTTTACGAACATTCGCTCACGCTTATTAAAAAAAAAAACCCCTTACACTGATATTTTATGCGATTATCATATGCGCAAATAAATATCATTGCTTGATTCCGTTTTATTAGTTCGAGAGCGTAAACTTGTAGAAAATGAATAATACGAGAAGATTCGAAGACAGGATAGAGCAGGTGTTGACTCGCTATTTTTAGATTTCTTTAACAGACTTTGTTTAAACTTATAAGTATTGCGCTTAGTGTATTTTATTATTTTGACATATTAAAAATAAAAAAAAAATTTGTCTATTAAAAATTAATTTAAAAAAATCGCCGTAATGGAAACATTTTTGCAAAGTTTCGCGATTTGTTGGAACGTCTTCACGAGCGAAATCACGCGAGCGATCGATAGCTCTTTGATTCTATAACGCAGGAAGTCGTTCTGGGAATGACGGGCCAACAATGAGCGTGCCAATGGCACGAGAGACTCTCCGTCAAGCCACTGAGAGGATTTTAATAATTACGAGGGCTCGCTATCGTTCAGTGTGTGCGCCAATGATGGGGTATTCGCGAACAAATAATCTCTGCGACGTACGGTTGTGCGTATCAGCACAATTCAACGAGATAGCCGGAGAATTTAGGTCTCGTACTAGGTACGAAGGGGTTATCTTAGAATAATCTCGGACTAGCGTAGGTCAAAATCTTAATTGCAATGTTAAGTTTATCGAAAATCTTGTTTCTTAGTCACACTTTCATTCGCGCGAGCCTGGCAAAAATTGTCCGACGTAAATTAACCGTAGCACATTAATTAACATAACCAATTTATTTTAAACTTATAAATTTAAATTTACGTGTAATGCAACGTGATATAAATCAGGTATCGAGGAAGTTGTTTCATCAGTACGTATCAAATATTAAATAATCAATGTCACTAGTACATGTACACGACATTCTAGGTGAAGGATTTTTTTAACGATTGGTCGTACACATCCTAGATATGCCGCGAGAATATTCTTCTCGGATATGCAGACAGTTTTATAATAAATTATCTAGACGATAAATAATCGACGATAAATCGTTAACAGTTGCGATCGGAACGCAAATAATCTTAGAAGCAACTATTATGTGTTCGTAAGGATTTTCAAGATATAACGATTAAAAGCAGTCACAGTTTGTCTCACGTTAAAAATTAGAACAAATAGAGATTAAAATCATATCTTATTCTATCTTAAAAAATAAGGGAAAAGAAAGGAGAAAAAAAAAAAAATTTGCACACTTTAAAATTGATTAATTATTTCATGCAACGTGCGGTATACGGTGTACGGTTACCACATATTTAAGGACTGAGTTATCGAACTGTACTTTCAACTAGGATGTTTCAACGTGTAAGAAAAGAAAGAAAGGGAAAAAAAAAAAAAAAATTGCACACTTTAAAATTAATTTATTATTTCATATAATTAATTTTAAAGCGTGCAAAATTTTTTTTTTTTTTTACAACTAGGATGTTTAAACGTGTAAGAGAAGGAAAAAAAAAAATTTTACACACTTTAAAATTAATTATATGAAATAAAAAATTAATTTTAAAGCGTGCAAAATTAATTTTTTTTTTTTTTTTTTTTTTTTTTCTTTTCTTACACGTTAAAACATCCTAGTTGAAAGTACAGTTCGATAACTCAGTCTTTAAATATGTGGTAACCGTATACCGCACGTTGCATGAAATAATTAATCAATTTTAAACTGTGCAAAATTGTTTTTTTTTTTTTTTTTTTTTTTTTTATAGCTCACCAAGCCTTGAGTAAACTTGCTTAACTCAGTTATCGGAAGACAACTCTGAGTTAGGCACAGAGACATTAGTGACGTCACGCGATTTAATTTAATTTTTTTTTTTTTTTTTTTTTTTTTTAAATAAAATTATCATGTCGGGACTCGAACCCGGTCCATCCCCGCGCTCCTCCGGACACTAGACTAGTACCATAGGTACTCGGCTAACCAGCCTTTATAATTATATTATATTTTTTAGTCTATTTAAATTTAATTTTTTTTTTTTTTTTTTTTTTCTTTTTTTTCCCTTTTCTTTCTGTCATCGGTTTATCGTTTCTGTATATCAAAAGTTTTAAATTGCAATGCCATTGCGTAGACAATGAATATTAGTCGGCAATAATAAAAGAAATCATAGATCATCCTAGTCGCGGGAAAAGACCCAACGAGTTCAAGGAAAGTTCGGCCAAGGAGAGGTTCTATTATTTCTTTACGTCGCACGTAATCAGTCAAAAGTCACCGAAGCATGCCAACTTTGTTTGTCATTACCCCGACAATGACGCACCTCGATCATGTCTAATTCGCAAGCGTGTCTAAGAACGCTATCGGATATATGTATGTAAGCGATGTCCTTGCGGATTACTGGCATTCGTCGCTTTCGAACCCATTAGGAATCGTTCCTTACTGCTATCGAGTTATCGCGCGGAGAACGTACTACCTTATGTTAGTACATACATAATTTCTAGATATACACTTTTTTCTTTTTTTTTTTTTTTTTTGTTCCGGCCCGACAGACGACGAGACTCCATCCAGCAGTAATGCATTCTTGAAACATTACTATAATTCCAGTAGGATAGCGCGAGCTTGCGGAATGTGGCACATTTTATGGTCGAAAGACCCTCTCTAAGACCTAATATATCTCACACGGATTCACGGTGAAGGATCATCGCTTTACGTGCAGAGAGACGCTTATTCCAGATAAGTGGCCGCGTCCGAGTTTTCTGATATACAGGGACAGTCATTGTCATTTCCTCCCATCGTTCACCCGCGAAATCCAGTATTTATAATTTATAATCGAAACGAGTTTAATTCGATCGCGTCATTCCCTCAGTAATCTTAATCGTGTTGAGCGAACGCGAAATATAAATGCCTATTATACGAGATAATTCCAATCACGTTCTAGAATTCTTTGACTTAAACATTTAAATGTAATAATTCACATGTGCAAGAATTTTAATTAAAAAACATTTTTTTATAAGAAATATTTTTACATTGTTCGGTTTTGTAACGCAGCCGTGAATGTCGTGTACATTATTTTATAAAAGTACTTAGCGAAATAATTGGCACATTTAACGTTCAGTGATTTAAATCGATCTCTAGATAACAATTCATTCGTAGATAAAACAACGGCAAACGCAATTGTATAAAAAAAGAAATAGAAACAAAATCTAACTACTTATTTCATCAATATCATTGCTCGTGCTTGCAAGCACACGTTTGCTTGGCAACAATTAAGAAAATTTACGGAAAATCTTTATGCGTGTATTTTTAACAAAACGCGTAAATCGCAATGGTAAAAGGAAATGACGCGTAAATAATTACTAACGAATATTTAACGAGCGTGACGCAAATACAAATCTGGTTTGACTACTGGAATAATTTGCTTGGATCAATTAGAGTCAGTCAATTACAGATACACTTCTATATATCTGTATGTCCATCTTGTTTAATTAGAATTATTTTATCGAACTCAGATTTTTTTTTTTAAATGCACAGTGACAGAATGGATTACAGTCACGCAACGGTATAACAAGTTCGTATATATGCACAATGATCATGATATAACGATTCATGCGTGATATATGTGCTCGGCGGCCTTGCGAATCTCGAGTGAAATCGTAGACAACGTAGGATGCAAATCAATCTCCAATTATTATAATTATTTTGGATGCACGCAACTGTGGACGTTTGCGACAGAGCCGGTTTCTTGCAGAAATTATTAATATAGGACTAAACAATTACACGATTAGATCTGGCATTAATTTTGCAATTAATATACGTTAGATAATACTCCTTTTTATTTATATTAGACCTATATTTTATTTGTATAATATTCTAATATAGAATTGTTTTCACATATTTAATTTTAATTACGTCTTATTGTAATCTGGCGAAGATGGTAAAATATTATCTCTTAGCATATCCTCCTTTCTAACTCCGATTATAGTTGTTATTTTTCTCTTCTTTGTTTCAAATCTATTCTCGTCGTTCAAAAGCGAAATCAAATTATCTTTCCTATAATAGGCGAATCTATTAAAAGGCTGGGAAGATTAAAATTGACTTAAGGATCAATGCTCGTGGTATTTACGTTTATGTGCAGACGAATATATCTACGATCTATCTATATTTCGCGATGGCTATTTTTGCAATATTGCAATATTACACGTTATTTCGCGAACATTGATTTTCGTGGAAAGTATGTCGGCTGTATACATTTTACTCTAAAAATAAATTTTTATAAGTTTTATTATATTATTAAAGAGTGCAATGCTTGAAATTTTTTATTGCACAACGTAATAAGATGAACATGATTTAATAACTTTTTTTATTTTATTTATTTTAATTTATTTCAATTTTTTATTTATTGAACTTAAGACAAATTAAATTTAGATATGAAATATAAGTATTAATTGCAAAAGAAAAAAAAAATAAATTTAACAAATGTATCAGGAAGCAGATTATTCGTGTTGTTAATTGAATTCGTCGTGTATTGTTCCAATTTTACGTGCCAAGGTTTCCTATAAAAATGTGATTGCTTAAGGAAGTGTGCAAACCGAGTAAAATCAGGTAAAACCCACGGTTTTCTTGCCGATTAAGTGAGTCTTTTTTTTGCAATCAATGAAATACATTTCATAGTCCAAGATCAAGCACAATATATCGAAAACGACTCTGTTGCGCGCGTTCATTGTTACGCGGCGTTTTATACTTACGTAGCAAGCGCGTAGAAATTAAATCATAAAAATTAATTTGCGGGTTGGTATGACAAGATGGATAGATAGTTCTACTTGCGCTAATTTGACAGTATGAAATATATCGAATGTGTTCAGCTTTAAAGTTGTATTTTTCGCGATTTGCCTGATGATTTCAACTACTTTTACAACCTTCAATCGATAATGCACGTTGCGTTGCATTGTTATTAGAATTAAACACAAGTATCGCTCGTAACATCAATGATCGATGATGCACATTGTTGCAGGGTCACATAAGAGAAATCACTAACGTATCACAATCTTTTATCGACAGCTCGATTCTCTTTTATGTGCCACGTGTTAGATTTCAAGGTACTGCGTGGAGGAAAAATCCGGAGTCGATCGACATTAAAGATTTCTTTAACGTTACGATGCGCCATTAACTAGCAATAAAAAAAAAGATTAAATTTTTTCGTAAATCAGGAGGGTACATAAAATTTTTTTTTTAAATCAATTTTGTTATTCAATTTAAGAATTTAATAAAAAAAAAAAAAAATTGGTTTTGTATTATCTGCTAGGCTTTCATTTTTCGTTAGTTGAATGAGAACTTTTCACGTACTCGTGATATTGAATACGGATATCAGTGTAGTACAATTATGGTTGGTATGTCGTCCAGTGCTACGTCATTAGCTCGAGGTAACCACCTGATTTACTGACGTGAAAGAAAACAAGGAACGGGATTTCCCTTTAATGAGAGAAAGTTGTCCGGCCGGGGCTAAAATTAAAGTCTCTGAAATTCTCGTCCCAACCTAATCATAATGACTTCACACGCTATATCGCATCCAAATACGTCTTTCTATCTCTCGTTTTAGAAGAAAAATGCAAGGGAATGTATAGAATTTATAAATAAAATTGATTTATGCGTGATGAGACAGACCAGAATTAATTCGTTATAAATAATGTAACGGAACAGAAGCTGTTGTCCATTGTTAAGCGTTTAACTAAATATAGCACGATCGCAATAACAAGTTATAATTATCGTTTTCAAATTAAGTCAACAGTTGATAAATAGTCGCAGATGACAAATCACATTTCTGCAAGAGTATTACATAAAAATAAAAAAAAAATTTTAATTATATTAACTCTAAATTAAATTTTCTCATTTATAAGTTTTCCCTCCCCCCACAAGTTTTCAATATATTTTCTCTCAATCGCCAGATTTTAATTTTAAAAATTGCGAAAGTACAGCTACCTATTGATAGATTTATAAAAATAAAATATTAATTCAATTATAACAGACTGAATGGGCTTTGTTTAAAAAAAAAATAGGAAAATGCTGATTTTTTTACACGGGTGAACACGGGCTATCGGCGGGGAATACGTAATGAGTTCTTTGTTGACGTTTTTATAAGATTCGCATTTATAGTAACAGAGATCAAATACTAGTTCAAGTCAGGAGATAATCCAAGGTCTGCGAGGGGCCCGCCTGCACGGCCGCAGGCCACGTTGGTTCACACCCACGATCAACGAACGTGGACGTGAACGTCATGTGCGTCATCCGAGAAGGAAAAAGGAAATACCGCGCGCGCCAACTAACGGGGGGGTAAATATACGTATGCGCGCGATAGATCACACTAGCAAACGGACATCCTTATCGTTGGGAATCGGTTCATTATGTAACGCGCCGATCGTTAATTACTCGCGAACCCGCATGTAAATCGCGCACGCCAACGACGACCGCGCGTTTCGCACTTTAAGCATAAGCCAACGCATATACATATAATTCGTTAATCGAAGCATTTGGTACTGCTAATGATCTATCACAATTAGTCACTTCGGTCGGCTGGTAGATTGCTGTTGATTTATAAGCTCGTTAAATAATATTTTGTGTTATGTAAAAACGTGATAATTCTATCGTAAAATAAAAAAGAACACACGGAAAAAATAAGGAAACAAAGATCGTGAGAAATAAAAAAATGTGCAATGATAATTATAGTGGATAAAAATATTTTATTTTTTACAATTTATTTCCTCAATTCACTATCGCAGGCAATATACATGTAATTAGAGATGCTAAGTGAATCTTAGAATTAATTAGGGGGAAAAAAAAACTAATAAGAATATTACTACTTCTGCATCTTAAATAACGTTTTATTTTAGTCCACTAAAAGTTATTTTGTTTAATGAAACTCTTAAAAGTTGTTTTAATGATTATGATTGAAACCAATCAAAAAATAATGACAATATTTTACTAATTTTGTATGTAAATATTTGCATTTTAAAATATGCAAATATTTTTAAATAATTAGTTTTTTTTAATGCATACTATTTGCATTATTTTATATCAAAAAACTACAAATCGACAAAAACAACTTTTAATTAATTAAATAAGAGTTAATATAATACATTTATTTTTGAGAGTACTTATTCTCAAAATTAGTTAACATTTCATAAAGCATCTATATTTTAGTAAAAATATATAACACACATTTAAATTAATATTGACAATAAAAAAATATTCGGCGATAAAATTAACAATAAATAATTTTTGAACAAATTAAAGTTATTTTAACAAGTATTATATTCATGACTTGAAAAAACGATGAAATAATGTTCTACATGATTTTGAAAATGATTGTTTACACGTGCACTTTGCATTGTGCATTTTAGTTGATGTCATAGGGAACGTAGTATTTTTATCATTCCTCTTTTTTTTTATTTCTTTTTTGCAACATGGTATGTAGAACGTCGAATCCAGCCGGTCATCAATTTTTCTATTAACAAAACATTGAACATTAAATAATTAAATACACAAAATTGTAATATTCTTAGATTTCTTGAAAATTTTGTGTAAGCATTGTTTTATACAAATATTAATCTCACCTGGAATTATATTCTGAATGCTTATTAAAATCGGTTACGGCTGGTGGAAATAACTTTCTTGATTGTTCAGTTTCTTCTTCAGATATTAATTTCTTTGAGATTTGAGTATCGCTTTCAGGAGCTGTCTTATACTTATTATTTACGTTATTATTATTGTCAACTACAATTGTACATGAACAATTAAAATGAGGAACAATTATTATCCTTTTTACATTAGATAAATTCTGTGGTTGCTGCTTCATGCACTCACAGCTACAACAAAAATTGTTTAGAAATTTATTATCTTAATAAATTGTAGAAAAAAAAATTAATTTTATAATAACTTTGCATGATATCCGCAAAAGTTTTAGGAATTATTTAGTGAAAACTGAATTCTAAGATTACCTGTCACGATTTTCGTTTCTTTTTACATGTGTGTGGTTGAAATATTGTTTGTTCTTCGGTACAACTTCAATTTTAAGCAGATGTTCATATTCGTCCGTAGAATTTTTAGAGTTAACATTTTTATCTGAAGACAATAAAATAATTATTTATAAAATGCTTTTTGACTTATAATAATGTAAAAATCGGGTAATTACCGTCGTGTTTGTCTTTAACGATGTGCAATTCATCATCGACGATCTGCTTCTCTTTGTTGCAACATACGTTCACTATGATATCACATATCGCAGATAATCCCATGATTAATTTTATTCTTAATAAAACGTGTGTTTCTTCCGCGAGACGGTACGTCTATAACGTTTGATCGACGACTGACATCAAAATCAAACAAACTTAAGTAAGTTAGGTCAAATAAATTTGCTTATAAATACGAGTAACTGAAAATATTAAAATAAAATTAATGAAAATAAATAGTAATAATTTTAAATTAAAATAAATTAAAATAAAACTAATTGCGGAATGTAAACCATTGTATATGAGGTTTCACGTTCGTCCGTTAAAAAAAAATTTCTATTATCTTAATCGTGAAATAATACAACAAATGTATATGTAAAGACTTATCAAACTTGTCAATCGATATCACCAGCGGGATCGTTATATCAGCATTTGAAAACACGCCTATCAAATTACTGTAGGAATTAATTATTGCGTGGAATTGCAATTATTTTTTTATATATTACTGCGGAGAACCTTGACGGTTTTTTTAGAGATTTATTATTCTTTAATAGCTATCGATAAATTTGCCTTATGTTTCTAATATTTTAACGAGTATGATTTTTGTCGCTCTGTTAAAATCGTGCCGTGGGATTCAATTAATTTCGACACAATTGTTTTAAATCATGATGCGATTTTAAGGACAATGCGTGAATCATCAACTCGTAAAATTGTCTGAAACATATATTCAAGGCAAATATACTTTCGAAAATGTAAAGTCGTAACACAATTTGAAATTCGAACCGTTTATCTGTTTTCTCTTGCTTTATTCATTGCGAGTCAACCAAAAACATCACAAACTGCTTGTTCCACAGCGAGGCAGTGTAATCATTTATCAATACACTGTCTTCAATATTGGTTAAAGAAGCGTATTAAATATTGCGTCCATGTACATATTAAAATGATACACGTGCTATATATCGACCTTGGTATATATAACTCTAGTACTAGCTCTGTACAGTCTATGCACTTGCATATGTGGGAGGGAATTTATATACTAAATTTTTATCGCATCGATAAACAACCGGTAACATGATTAATTATTAATTGAAGGATCAAGGATCGCCGTACACGGATCGTGAACGTGGGCGTTTAGAATTCCCCGCGTGATCTACATCAGCTCCTTATCACCTCGATGCACGTGCATCAAATTGCAATTATCTATTAATAAAGAATTAATGTCAATGGCCATTAGTATATCAATTTTAGAAGAAACAATGCACACCGTTGCATCGAACGTCACGAAATTCAGTCAATAAGAAAAATTTTTTTAATACAAATTTAGTATATTTTAATGTTAAATTTATAGTGAGCCCTTATTGCATGGGATTAAATAATACAATGTCTATTTGCGCAATCTATTGAATGTAGTAATTAGGCTTTGATCAAATTTCTATTGTTTATTTTTTGATTGATAAATTGCTTACAATAACAATGTATGTTTAATATTAAAATATATATATATTATCTCCTGCAATAAATATTTAAATGCCAACATTATGCTAATTGGATTCGCTGTAAATCGCTTCATGTGCTAAACCTGTTTTCCGCGCCACTTGATAATTACCGGTGACATTCGCTCGTGTCATTGCATGATAATTAAAGAACGAGAGCGCACGAATACAATACTGAAATATGAAATCGCTCCCTGCGCCGAATGTGCCGGGTTATTGTTTTTGTCAGACGAATAGCCGCCGGTGACATAAAGACACAATGTAGAACAAGGACAAGTGGCGTTGCGTCACTATACTTCCTACTTCTGAAACGCCCGTAAAAGCAGAATTGAATAATCTCGCGTAGCGGAAAAGCAACAGCCTCTCGACGAGGCTAATCTAAGGTCGATTACTTCGCCATACACCTGTATTTATCTGACTCATAACGGCAAAATAGAAGTCTACCGACCCAGAAAGTTTCCTTCCTTAAACTTCATAGCAGAGTTACGTTATTCATAGTCAATTAACGACGTTAATTGCTATTATAAGAGATTTTTTTTTTCTCACGGATTAAAGTATAAAAATGTATTTAAAAAAAAAAGGAAAAAAAGAAAAAGAAATTTTCCAGAGACTTAAAGAACAATTTTTATGGACAGTTTTAAAATATTAAAATTTCACAATATTAAAATGAGCATATTATGCTCCCTGCAGCATTTTCCGCTTGTCAATTACTTGACGTCTACTAGTTGATCGTGAGAATGTATAAAACATCGTGCTAAGAGATAATGTATCTTCGAGCCCATTAATTCGCGATATGCAATTTAAGACTCGATTTTCCATAATGAACGAGAACTGCCGATAAGTCGTCATTAGCCGTATCGCAACGCGACGTTAAGCTATAAAAATTATTCTGCAGACCACACCTGCGATGCAAGGCCAGATTTTTATCTGACTGTTAGTATGTCAGCTCGTGGGATTTATTTCGCCACTCCTACGCGATTGTGCGTTTTCTATGCAAGCTGCGATTTTCCAAAATCATATGTTATCACGAATATGCTTTATTCCAAATGTCAGACTGCTGTATCAGCTGTTATACACGTGAAACGTACAAATAGTTTTAGAATCGCTTACTATAAATTGCGGCTGCATATAAGCTGCATGAAATAGCAAAGTCCGTGTCCATGTAAAAATAAAATATTTACATATATCATATTTTAAATAAATTTATTAATTTTTATTTCTTTTTTTTATTTGTTATTTTTTTTTAATAATTATATAACGTTTAAATATTCATTTTTTAAGAAATTCAAATGCTGACAGATGTCGAGAGAAATTAGGGTAAAAGTTATGCATTGTTGAAAATATTCACAAAGGGTAGATATAGTTTCTGCTTTCATGCACATCATACATAGAACAAGGATATGGTTTTAACGACATCCATCATAATGCCATCGTTTTCCCGTTGTGCGCGTGCCAGTAATTTATTGCGACAAGCTTTATGATATTTTTTCTTTTAACTACTGACTTCCTTATAAGCATAATTAAATTATGATATATGGTAAGATTGAGATTAAATTTATTTTTAAAGTAACACGAGAACTCTAATTAAAATTAGAAAAAAATCTTTTATTCTACATTTCTATCGTAAAGTTTTTGTTTTAGTAGAAAATTTGCAGTAGCTGATTTTTTTTTACCAAGTAACAATCAAATAATAAATTTATTCATAAGCTAAACCCTTCGTGACGTTTTTTGCAAAAGAATAAAAATATAATTGAACATGTGTTTTAATTGAACATGTGTTTTAATATTATAATTTTTCGATTGAAACGTCAAAGTTATTAATTGAATTAATTATTTACAAAAACAATATGAAAGAAATGTGCTGTAAGTAATTTTTCCGGTTCACGGTGATCTTTTCTTTTACTTTTGTTATAACGGAATCGATGTCCCTTTATCCTGAAGCTTATCCCAACTAAACCAGACTGCCAGGGTAGTTTTTGCGGAGACTTAACATCCCTCTATGGCCGCTTATGCCATATTTCGTCCATTTCTTCAAACCCCTTTTCACCGAAAGTCGGAGAGCTTTCTAGTCACGCCGGTAACTCATTTCCCGAGCTTTTACGTTGGCCGCGACCTGGTTATTTAAAGACTGTGACGCATTTTTATTGCGTCTTCAGTTCATGAAGATAATCACCGATTGCGATTATTACTGTGACAAACAGAATCTAAGAAATAACTTTTTTTTTATATTAAATCTTGATGTACATATAATGAATTTTAAAAAAAAATTTAGAGATAAAATTATATTTATTACAAAATATAAAAAAAGTTGACTCAACTCTCTAATACTACTACGTCTTGAAGTATGAAAATAAAAGAAATCGGTCTTAAAGTTCGAGCTTTACGATTGTACAAGGGAGATTAATTAAAGCATTAATTAAAGCATTTAATGAGTTATCTGCGCGATTATACAAACTTGGAATGAAAAACGGTCTTTGTTCGCTGTCTTGCGAGATTTGGAGTTAACTTTGAACAGCAAGAAAAATAGAGACGCTGGAAAGAAAATAGGAGCGCGCAAACGCAATTGCGAGCGAATGCACCGCGTGCGTACGTACACGCGCCAAGTTATTGCCGTTACACCATTTTTTTGTCTCCAGTCGCAATAGCATTAACAATTCTAATTAGATTGCTACAATATCACGTGCCGGAGGCCTGCCGCGACCGCGGCCAATAGTGAAGTCTTATTGTAGGAGGAAAATCATCAGCGTGACGACCGTTCGAATAATTAAAAAAAAAAAAAGGGAATTATTAATTATATTTTGCGCGAGAATCCACTTAAAAAACCACGCTCATAAGTATGCATTGACACGGAAATAATTGCACTGAACTGGCTTTACATTAAAGATGAGCAATATTTAATTAATTAACAGACAAAAGAAAAAGGTAAAATATAATTGATAATTACAATTAATAAAATCATTGTTCGATTGTGAATTTATTTAACAAGTAATTATTTAAATCAATTTTTTATTTAGATAATTATTTTAATTGTATACTATTTGTGCGAGTAGTATTAGAGTAAAATTTGTAATTAAATAACTAGATGAAACTTTATTAAAATAATGCTGATTTTTCTCCTCGTCGTCATCGGCATTGTCGTGGTCACGAAATTATGTGATCTTTGAGGAACGAGGTAATCCCTCGCCGCGTTTTTCTCCGCATTCATCTCCCTCGGGAATGTCGCGAACCAGGAATCTGCGATAGGATTTCGCGAAAAAGAAATGGACGGAAAGTAAGCGGATTTTCTTATGGATTCGCTCCATTCGCATTCCTGCGCAATTAAGAATTCTCCTCTTCCTATACATGAATGTAACATGATTGCCGATAATAAAAAAAAAAGAAACGGAATATTAATTATTACGTCGCCTGCATCGCGTACTAGATCTCGTAACTAAATTTTAATTACCAAATCAAGATATTAATCAAGTTGATCGATATTGTTTTGCATAAACCTCAACATCTGCATACAATACGAATGTATGTATCTTATTATTTTTTAATTTATTCTTCAGGCATCTATGCCGAAGATATTTTTTATCTTTTCGTAAGATTGCCATCGTGATTTTACTTGTGCTTTTGTATTAATTTTTTTATTCTTTAATTTTTTAATTAAATATTAATCGTATTCTACGGCAAAAGTCTAATGGGAATAAATTAAATATATCTTAAAAAAGAAAAAAAAAACAATTTAATTTTTTCTGCTTAAGTGTATAAAATATTTAAAAAAATAATTTCAAAAATTTAGATATTTTTAGAATTTAATATATAATATATCAGTTGCATCTTGATGGAATTTTAATTTTCCAAATCATTTAAACGCGTCACAGTAAATGATTTGAAATGTTTGTAGCGTCATCTACTAACTGTTCTCAGCAATATGCTCACGAGGAGATTGTAAGCTCAGCAATCGAACATGTAGAAAATAATACAGCATATCATCGAATGTAAAAACTGGAAATTATTAAATTGTTAGAAATATGCGAGGGGATTATTTAATTACCGTTATCGATCGCTAATCCGTGAAATTAACGAACGTAGATAAATCGTCGTCTTCCAGGCAACTATAAAATTAACGTGATCGATCGTCGATGATTATACGACACACGATATCACAATAAAATCCGTAAATTGATTTTAATTTAAAAATATAAAATATAAATAAATTTACGAGTAAAACAATTGGAAAATACAAATCGCTAAAAACAATATAAAAACAAATTTTAAAATATATACAACAATGACTTGTAGAGTTATTAAAAAACTTAAGAAAGAAAAATCTAAATATAAAATAGTAATAAGAATTAAAAATTTACATATGCTTTATTCCTACATGTCGTAATAGGATTTCAATATTAAAAATTATGTGTAGGAAATCAGCTGATTAAAGGAAAAGGAAAAGAAATAATACAATTTCGGTATATAGTTTATAATATATTTATTATTTCTTTTTTGTTTCCATTACATTTGCATTTTAGACAAGCGCCACGAGAATCGAATTGCAATTTCGATATCTCGAGACTCGTGACATCACTCTCTCGACACAGATTCCGAATATATGTATGTATATGGCGAATGCAGATCAGTCTTGCAACCCGTCGCGGCCGGACGTGTATAGTCTCGCGTTGTCTCGCGATTGTTGCCGATGCGAAAGCGAATCGTCGCGGATAAAATTCGTTTCTCTCACGGTGCGTACGATCGCGTTAACATGTCGCTGCCGGGTAACGACGCGGCGACGTTATCGAGACGTTCCATCGCGCGGTAACTTTTCGTATCGTCGCGCCGTTGGCGCCGACGTTTGGCGCATCGCCCGGTCTCGCGTACGGTATCCAAACGCATACATAGTGCGTAATATTCGTCGCGTGTACAGCCGAAGGGGGAGAAAGGTGAACGGGAGCGAGCGGTCGGGGGAGACGAAAGGGGGAGGTTAGGAGGAGGAAAGGCCAGGCAGGGAGCGCCGAGCGCGACCGAGCGCGGCCGAGCCAGGCAGATTTGCGACAACGGGCAACATGGCGGCATCGCGCCGCCGCGGCTGTCGCGTCCTACGCGAGGTCGGAGCCGCGTGAACGCCGCGCCGCACCGTACCTTCCCACCCGTCCGGACACGTCGCGTAACATACCCGTAGGGCGTGCGCCGCGCGCTAGCCGCTCGATAGAACCGGGACGGGGGAGACGGAGCCTCCGCGCGATGAGCGCGCACCACGCCGTAGTGTGACAACATGTGCAGTGTTTCGTGACGAAAGGAGTCGCCCGCCGCGACCCCGGGACACCCGTCCACGGACAGCAACTCGACGCGCGATCAACCGGCAGGATCTCTAGGCCGCTTTAATCTTCGAGTCCGAAAGTGGCAAGTACGTGCCTTCGTAATTTATCTACTTCTTTCCGCGCTTCTCTCCCTTTCGCTTTCTCTTCTTTCGCGCGAGCGCCGCAGCGCGTCCACGTCGCCTGCGGTTTTATCGAGTCCGCGAGATTTAGATCGAGCCACATCGTCATTTAGCCCTCCCGCTGTCACGCGACGTCATGTGAGCGTTGCTGGCGCAGCTTCGGTTGCCGCGGCCGTATGCGTGCGTGCGTCACACACCCGCTATCATTCCGTAAGGGCATTGACACCTAGAGCGCATCGCTCTCGCGATGCTAGCCCTTATCTTCGGGCGATGTTAACGACCTAAGCGTGCGTCACAATCGAACCGGCCACATCTGCTCGTTTTGCCGGATAAAGGCGGGTCGGCGGCGAGGTTGAGGTAGGCTTCGGTCGTTACGATTTGTGCCGCGCCACGGGTTTTGCGATAAGCGCGACAGCGAGAGCAGCCGCGTTTATATACGTCGTCATCGCGTTACCCGTGCCGTGCCACCCGGACCCTTGTACTCCCGGCCTCTCGGCCGTCGATCGAATTAACCTTTGTCTTTCGCGTCGTTGCGTCTGCGATTTAGTCGCCGACTCCTCCCTCGTGATTTCAATCGATCCGTTTCGCTGGTAAACAAACGAGGACGCTCGGCGTCGTCCGACTCTCTCGTCGGCGCTCCGCTTTCGATCTTACGAAAAGGGAAACTTTCACGGCGACGATTCCGCGATCCTCCCGAAATGGGCGTAGGGGAATCGGCGGGATCTCGACGGGAACGGCCGGCGGTATGGATTTTTCGGGGAATGCTTATGCTCGGCGCGTGAACGCGCCGAGGTTCTCAATCGTCGCCGGTAGAAATAATAGATGGACAGAAGGGGAGAACGCACGTACTCACGCACACGTGCGCGCGTGCCCGAATACGTACGTTCGTGATAAATAGGTCAGGCGCTCCTCAACGCCGCGGTTGTTGACCCCAGGATTCGAGGCCCCCGCCGATAAAGCAGAACGTTAATTGTTTGGATTTTTCATTACTTATATACGCGCCGACGATAGAGGTCACTACGAGACTTGCCGTTTATTCCGTTTTTATTTTGCGTTCTTTTGTCTCGTCGGCGATATCGCAATCCGATAAGAACCGCGCTTAGAAGCTCGCGACTACGATTTCGCCAATTAAAAATATGATAATTCCAAGCGTAATCGGAATGTGGCTCAAGGCTTCAAGCCGTTTATCCAGGGTATTTTGTTTGGCTTCACCACGTCACCGCGAACGAACACTTTTGGCGTTTCCTTCGATAATTCCTTCATAAATTGATTGATCAGCGCAATTACTCGAGTCTGGCAACGTGATATAATAACGCTACAAAGACATATTTATTGGACATGCTTTGCAATTACACGTTTCTACGACACATCAATAAATATTTTAGAAACAAAAAAAAAAAATAGGAGTAGCTCGTTTCAGAACAATAAGAATACAAAATAAAAAATGAGAGTCATATTCACTTAATACAAATAAAACAAATCTTTAATTGAAAAAAATAAAATAATACTTTCAATAAAACAAAATGTATTTCTAATTATAATTTTGATAAAAAGTTTTGTTTCTCAAAAAGTCATTTTTAGTATAACATTACATAATTTTATGTTATTCTTAAAACATATTAAAAAAAAAAAAAACAAAAGATATCTGATATCGGTTTGTAAAAAAATTGACAGTTGATATCGGAGTAGTGAAAGAGAACACCCAAAATCTCTGTAGAACGCTATCTAATTCGTAATTGTGCGTGTAATATGATTTTATATCTCGTTCCGCCGGTGTCATTCACCCTCGTTTAATCGTTAAAGTCGCTTACTCTGCGCACTCACATGCGTGTGCAGGCTATTGCCCTCCAACACGTTGTTAAATTTATCAGAATTAACTAAGCGTGGTCAATGGGGAGAGGGCGGAAAAGGGGGTGGAGGAGAGCTTCGAATGTATATTTAAACTACGCCTGACGATCGTGAGCAGAACCCACCGGCCTTGAACCTAAAAACTATATTTGATAACTGTACCATGTAACTATATTCACCCAACCACGCCATTAACTGAAAACGCGAACTGTTTACGCGTTACCCAAGGCTAATCGCGCGCCAAACAGAAATATGGGGTTAAATATAGGAGCGATTGTCGCGTCGACTTTATTGTAAGAATGTTAGAAGCCTTTATTCGTCTAACGTCGATCTCGAGGTGTCCAGGTGTTACGTCACGAGTTCTCGAGGCGAGTCGTTGGCAAAAAAATATTTATATTTCCGCACGTAACTCCTTCGCGCGGGATTCACCGTTAATAATTCTCGCGTTCGTGTATCAATCTGAAATAAAAAAAAAAAAAAAGAAAATAAAATAAATCTTATTCGTAAATAATTTCGTCAATTTTTGTCACTCCGCTTTGAAAGTTTTGTTATACAGCGGTAAACGATTTGGCGTACAACCGGAATTGCGCCTTTCACTCGGCCGCTTCATAAAACTTGAGGCAGGTAGTTAGATAACTAGCTCTCGAAAATTAATTACTGTATTTCCACGAGTCGCGTCGTTACATCGTAAACTTTGCTGCGCTTTTTTAGCAAAATTATTTGACCTCGATAAACTTTCACCTTGTTATATTCTCTTCTGTGGATAGTTACTGTAATAATTTAGAAGACGGCGAGCATAGCCGCTTATTCAAAGCGCACACATCACCCGATCGATCGCACGGCAGATCGCAATTACGTGACGTCACAATAAATAACATTAATATCGTGGCATTAGGCTGGCGTTGCGTCACTCGGCTAATCAGGTCACTACCCGGACGAAATTTTATAAGCCTCGACGAAATTCAAGTGCGAGCTGAAACGGCACGGTTTTATATTTAAAGAATTCACCAAGGACAAAAATCATATCCGATACAGACGCTATAGCTCGAGCGCGACAAACAACTCCCTGAGAAAGCTGAACAGTCCTGCGGTACAACGTTTGTACATTGTAAAAAGGTTGAATTGGAGATTGCGAGCGGATAAGGAGCTCTTTCCATGTTTACGTCTTGCAGCGATTTCCTCCGATTTGATCCTGTATAACAGTACGATTATCTATGCAGGATGCGACATTTAAATGTCTCTTTCTCTATCGTGTTCTCTCTTTCTCTTTCTCTCAGATTCACAAATACGAAAAATATATAAAATAACATTTGCGTTAATAAACGATTGTCTGATGAATCGTAGGCATGCCTTAAATTTATTTTACGCGGTATACGATTTAAAATAATAGTACGATCGTCAGTTCGATACACCTCGCACCCATCATTACGCCAGTAAGCAAATCTTAATTGCAAATTCGCGTTTTATTTTAGATTTTATACCTTGACATTGAAATCATTATACTTTCGAATATGAGCGAAGACTATCAATTCATTAAATTAGCTCTTTAGAATTTATTAGATTTTTTAATACCTTAACTGTTTTAGCATAATGCTGAGAAGTAAATGTATACTTTTAGTGAATTTTTAATGCGACGCTCACGACTTTATCGTTCTCAAATCACCGAAATACGTGTTTAATTTCAAACATTAGAAAGTTAATCAATACGGATTTTTCTGAAGAGCTCAAGTATATTTTTCTAAATAGAAACGGTCATCGAATGGTGGATTGACGTACTCGAACATCGAGAATAAGCTTCTCGGCCCGGTCGATACCAGGCATACTTCTATTAAGCAGTCTTATTACATTGACAATCATATTTAATATGTCTCTTATCACTGTCAGTTGCTAACTGAATTACGTGTTCTACATTTATTATTAATTTATTAATTTCTTAGAAATTTTTTTAATTTAAACGGTTTATAATAAATCCCTTATATTAAACTCTTGATATTACAATACGAAAAAATGCGTAAAAATATGTACTTTATTAAATCTTGCATTATTTCTTGAAAAAAAAAAAAAAAAAAAAAACGAAAAAAAAACCTTTGTTCAATTTATTAAATTTTTTAATCCGTTGTTTGTTCCGTGAAATCTTGAAAAATTCATGTCTATCATTTATATGGAAATAACTATTTGCATGTGCATTCATGTCAATACGTTTAAATTACTTAGTTCACATTTTTAAACCTTTTGAAGCCAATCTACTTTCTTTGCCGTATCTTGCGCAATGTGTTTTACGGGGAAAAATCCATCTTTGTCCTTTTTGTCGAGGGTTTAAAGTAAGACGTACAATGCACCGGCTATGCATGCGTATTACCCTTGAAGGGTGACTACCGGCGCGATCATTGGGTGTTAGGAATCGCGTGACGTATCGTGGGCGATAAGCGCTTACATTGTGGTTTGAAATTGCTAGTAAAGTCCGCAGTCATTACCGCTCGGTGTAAAAGAAAAATATATTTAATAATAAAAGTCCACGTACATCATTGAAAATCGGTGGTTTACCATTCACGTTTCTATAATTAATCGTTTCGATGATGAACCGCCGATTTTCAATGACGTATGTAAACTTTTACGTCTGTACAAGCGTAGCTGACAAGCAACCGCGTTTAACGTGCGGTTTAAGATGCGCCGACAATAATGCCTTCGACGTCTTCTAAATTCAATAGTGACTAATGACAGGCCGCGCAAAAACAACGACGTCGTGTCATCATCGATCAGCAGTTTACAACGGCTCATCCGCGCGTACCCGCACATTGAGGTCTAATTGCCGTCGCGTGATAATGCTATTCTCTAAGGGAACAATGGCCCGTTTTCTCGTATTTAGAGTTGCACGCATCCTCGCGACTCCGATCTTTCTCCCCCCCCCGCCCTCCCCTCGGGTTTTTTCTCGCACGTTTACCGTAGATTACATAAACGCCGCTTATCGTCTTCGTTAAAATGTCACGCTATATCCGTCCCGCCGGCATTAATCGGTTTATCACCGGCGTTGGTTTAAGAACTCATTAATAATTGCGCCGACCGTAAATCATCTCTCAATTTCCGCTCGAAAGGCACTTTTGTCTGAGGTCTGTGTCTTCCCGTTCTACATTTAGGGCTAGTAGGCGTTGTACTGTTTAATTTTCATTTGGCCGGGACCTTATCGGCTTTGTTTGTTCTAATATGGAAATTGATTAAATGTTAGGTCACTGAATTAGCGAGATATTTGGCTGTGCGCCATTCAATTTAACGAAAAATCGCAATTTATTAAAATTTGCCCGTGCTTTATTAAAGTTTTTAATTAAGTTACATTTTTGTATGATTTACGGTGTATATCACATACGCTTTGAGTTCATAGAAAAATCTATTAACGGTATTACATTTAAATTTCTCACAGCAAATGAATAATTTCAATTTTTTTTTTTTTTTTTTTTTTTTTGTTAATTTAAAAATTAGTAGCGCTTCTTTCAGTAACGGTACATTTTAATTTCCTGTAGTTAATTTGATACGCTAATAACTGCGTACCTAATAGGAATTTTTATGAAATTCTATCCTACGCCTACGATTTTACTTTGAAACGTCATATTATGGAAACAATCCGGTATCAAGTACGGCATTTCACGTTCCAGTCGGCGGTCACTCTCGTGTGCGGAACAGGTTATTATCGAAACAGTAAATTTAGCAGTAGCGAGACGGCGCATATCGAAACAGAAGCGCTTGTAAACATTGCCCGTTTATTCTGACCTAGATAGCCATTCCGTAGTATTTATAGGAAGAATCTCGGCCCTTTAGTTTCGATTTGATCCGAGTATTCTTCATCGAGCGAGCGGCAACACGCTCGATCGAATGACACGCTGCTCGGAATTTCAATAACAATTCGCTAACTACCAGTTAAGACAACTTCTGGCAAGTAATCCGATAGCGTTCTATTGATACTCGAGCTATAGGCACTTTAGACGTTGCATGAAATCGATCCCGGTTGTAGTATTCCGGCGATCATGAAGTTATTATGAGATTTTACGTTCCTTTCGACGTGTGTTCGCCAGATTTTCACGATCTTTATTTTAAATAACCACCCGTAAACATTTATTGTTATATACCATTGCAACGGCCGCACCGCTGTCGCAAGCTCGCAACGTAATCGCGATACTCTTTATGACGTAGAGGAATTTATGATGCAATTACAATATTAATCAATTGTACAAAAAAGATAAATAGCCTTGCCGATCGAACGAGAAGGCAAGGCCCTCCCCCCTACCCCGTCATAATTTCACAAGCGGAAGTTCAAGTAAGCGACTTAATTGGAACGGCCACGATCAATTATAAGCGAGCGAAGAAAAATGAAACGCCATTCGTCATACTTATGCGGGAAATTATGCGAGAGTTTTTCTCGGATAAATTCGTTGGTCGAACGAAAGAGGAACACGGGTGAACTTTTTATCGGCCCGAACCCGATCGGCTTTTACCGGATCGTGAGGCATGACGCGTTCGGATTTACCCTACAAAAACAGACCGTGTCGAATCATCGCGCAAGCGATTGCTGCAAGCGCGGTGAGCAACGCGTCCTTTTGATTTATATCGATGTGCGGCGAATACGCGTGCAACAATGTACGCTGACAATGAATTACAGTCCCCGATGATATCGTTAATTTTCCCTCCGATTCTAATGTAATCAAAAAAGTCCACCGCGGACCACGTGCATAAATCTAACGAGAGAACTATCGTCGGTTAACTTATCTTAATGACATTGTAATATATCACGGTTTTAAATACCACTTTTCGTGGAACCGCGAAGAATAAATGTCTACCGCGTGTCCATTTTCATTCGCGGAAATAGTTTCCGTAATGATTTTAGCCTTTCCATTATTTACCGCTGATTAAATATTAATAATTATTAATTTTTTTTAAACGCCACTAAAAACGGGAATTTAAAATATACAAATGTACGCCGCATGTACATTTATAGGTGAAAACTTTCGTGGCACATATACGATCCACTCCAGTTCTCTACAGATTAAATAACGTTAAATTACATTGATAAGTATATTAAGTTTCCACACGTTTTTATTCACGGCAACAAATTGCCGTATGATATTAAACACATCTTTCCATCGGACACCCCGTGTATCTCATGCATAATTTCATCTCATTAGATTTGCGCGTTCGCTGGTTTGTGACTTTAACAAATGGGCAGCTTCGAACCGAGTAGCTATTCTTCGCGTCAAATAGCGATAATTAACGAGCGACGGACGCTGAATCACGTAGCGTACGAAGTAGACATTATTTTAGAATCAGGATTCACGATATTAGACATTTCTTACGAACATATCCGTTCGAGTTGCGCAACGGGATGCCATTAGTCTTCATTAGAAACAGGATCGCGCCGCATCTCGCGGCGCATTTACGGGCTAGACATAAATCTATCGTTACATTGGTCGCGCCGTGCTGCAACGGTGGCAACGCGCACTTCTTTGTAATGCATTGTACGTAGGTTATAGCTTTATCACATTGTTGTCACGCGTCCACCGACGATAATTTTGCACCGGTCACGCGACGTCACCGATGTCACGACGTTACTTTACAATGCGCGCACATATCATACGCACGTCCCTACGTTTAATTAGGCGCGTACGCGTCGAAACTAGCTGCTTTGGTTTAGAAAGCTTTGATCGAAGGCAAACCAAGCACTCGTGACATCCGATCGCACGCCGCGCCCGTTTTAGGAATCGCAAAACACAAGGACCTTAGAAACGTCGAGTCCGAGAAACTATTAGATTTTCTCGTTACTATTTAATATTCCCCATTTCGTGAACTTTTCGCGTCGCTTTCGATAAAGCGAGGATCGTTCATATATTATCAGGCATCGTGGCGTCACCGGCGACTTCTAAAGTGGTCGTACATAGTTAATTAGTAGAAGAATGTTCGCCGATTAAAACTAGGTCACGCGACTGACGTCCATCTCCATGCCTGACCGGGTGGCGATAGTTATTCTTAGCCCTCCCCCCCCGAGAGGTGCGAGAGAGGGCCGCCGCAAATTGCAGGGGGTGCATTGTTGACATCATCTCGCATTCTCGCGCTGTTCACGTGAATGAACGTTATTGCATCTCTATCGGTCTGCTCGGCAGCGAGAAGTTCAAGGGCGTCAGTCTAATCGTTTTAATGTTCACGCTAATCGATTACGCGCTTTCGCCGTCGACGATGGGCGTCCTGTGCTCACAAATTGAATTATCGCATCCACCTTTTTTTTCTTTTTCTTTTTTTTTTTTTCTCTCGAGCCGCAGGTTTAATTATCAATTGTCTGATATTAGAAATACTTTTCACCGGGCGATCTCGAGCCCGGGATTGTTTCGGTGTATCGAGTACTTGCATCTCTCTCCTCTTAAATCTGCAAATCAACCGGCTTGAATTTTTTTTCTCACCACGGCAGACGCACCTGCCGGCAGGTGCAGTCTTCCTGCCAACGAAATGACATGACGTTGTAGGGCAATGGCCAGAGTGCGAGCCGAGTAATCTTACATGTAGGCCAATTACGATACTCGTTTAAAGATATTTTTACAGCACGTTTACTTTACCTATATTAGATAGATATTAATTAGAAAAATGTTTAACGACACTATGATGAGTATTATTATTTTAATTATTGAAGGAAAGGTAGAATTATATTAAATATTGAATTTAAAAACAGGAATTAAAGTAAATTATAAATGTACATTTAGAAAATTAATATAATAGTTTCGAACATATTCGATTAAAAGTCAATCGTTATATTACGTGTCATTTTTAGAAATAGCAATTTTCGAAAGAAATATTACGAAAGTGGAATAACGCTTAAAGCGTGAAAAGTCTGTAGAAATATTATGCACGTTTAACTTGTACGTTATAAGTTGCTCAAGCAACGCTTAGTTATTTTTAACTGTGTCATTTTCTTCAAATATATTTTGGATGAAATAAGTCTTTTTTTTTTGTAGTTTTTACCGTTGTTATGCCGTGGTTTTCTATCTTATCGTTCGCGTGAAATAAGTGTTACTCGCAAGCATCGCGTCCTCGACGGAAAAGTCGAGCCCGCGGAAGATTTCATGCTTATCGCATAAAAAGCGGGAATGCAACTGCGCAGCGATATCCACCGCTCGCTATTTCTGCTGATAGAAGGAGAGAGGATACGAAGTACAAAGTTACCGTCGATATCGACGCATTTCGTTTACGGATTGCGAAGATCGGAAGAGCGCGATCACGTCTGCGACGCGATTGTTTTTTTTTTTTTCAAATTTCTGATAATCATTATATACCGGAAGTTATGGTCAAAGATTCATGTGCACAAGTGCCGGATGTCACAACTTTCATTCGTAAACTACTCAATGTCAGCTGTATCAGTTTGTTTGCATCAAATATTATACACGTAGCTTCCTGATTATTAAATTTTATATTATATTTCTCATTTTTTAATTTTAATATATTATTACTTTTTTTTTTAAAGAAATAATATTATTTCTTTGCTAAAGATTAACTTTGGATTTAATGTATAAGTTTTGTCTTTGCATATTAGTTTGAAACTCAACGATTTTTAATATAATAAACCGGAAACTGCTTTTTTTATGCATATTGGTACGTTAATTTTTTAATTTTTTTTACGTATTATAAAATTGCATATTTCTTATTGAAAACAGTTTTAATTTTATTTGTGTAATAATACAGAAATAAAAATAATGGTTATACATATTTGCAACAATATTCATATGTTTCATATTCAAAGGCAAAACTGTTATACGATTCAATATTATTATTAAAATAAAAATTAATAGGAATACTGTAATGTTAAAAAATTGCAAATATTTCTTTTTCGAGTAGAAGCTTTTTCTAGCCCCCTTTTTTTTTACATCGATAGTCATACAAAGTAACGATACTTTATCATCATCCAATATTGTAACTTTAACACATAAACTTTCGCTTACTTTTTAACGCTCTGGTTAATTCACAAACGTGTGCCCAACGTCACGCAGAAAGGATTTGCAACTATTTAAACGGCGGAATTAGTCACATATGTAATGCACATTCGTCCGTGTATTTTATTAAAACGTTATTGCCATACCGGTGTATCAACGTTCACCGAGCGAGCAAACACACGAGACTATAAAGCAAACAATTCGGTATATTTCACAGCTATATAAAAATGTTATAATTGTGAAGTAGAAATATTTTTACAGAAATAAAATTGCACCGCGACAACCACGCCATTGCACTTACCGAAAGAAAAGTTATTTAAATGAATTTTTATATAAGAACGGGTGCACGCTGGATATTAAATACTTTATTAAATGAAATGCTTTTTCAATCTGTTAAAAATATACTAAAACGCATTTGTATTATTTCGCGTAAGAAACAGAGAAAATCAGGATTTATCCGAATCATTTCCTCTGTTCCCGACAAACAGGAACTGTAATGGCGCAAGAAATGTTGGTCATCAGTAATATCAAGTTTACTACACATTACTATCTTCAATCTTTCCGCTTGACAGGGCTCCGTTAAGGAATATAATTCGCAGAAACTGATATCGTCCCCCACATTGGAATTAATTTATTGCATAATACGTCATGCACATTAATAAGTCACTAATATCGTTCATATTATGAGCTCGCGTCCAATAAGGTCTCGTTACTCGGTGCGATATGAAGATACATGACTCCTATATCTAACGTTCAGTTGCATTAGGTCATCGCATGCTCTGGTTAATGTTATGGATTGTTATTGTAATGTTAATGCAACAGGCGAATAACGAATATATTGCCGACGATAATTTTACAATTTTAAAAATCACATTTTCCTTTTTCTTTTTATTTTAAATTAAAACTCGCTCGATTTTATATCGTTTAACTTTAACGCATTAAAATACACATAAATTGATCGTATTTTATATCACATTACGTCTCGTTAGATCTTTACTAATCTGATATCTCTGATTAAAATATAAAAAATCTTACACCTTTTAAATAATGATTATCGCGCCGTTATCAATTATCAGAGTCTCTTTTTTCGACATTTTAATCGAGAATAAAAACTGAGATTTTTAATTAATTTTCTTTTATCAATAATTTAAATCTTTCTTACATAAGCGTGAGAGAACACGAAAGAGAGAAATTATTCGTAGTTTATTCGTAAAATATTATTAAGTTCAGTGAAATAAGTACTTGTTGCATTTGTGTGTTTAATCTTTACGTACGTATCACAAGATCACTTGTATACATCCGATAGAGTCTCATTTTCCGTGGGTGGCGTTGAACTCGATGCAGGTTCTATGAACTGAAGCATATCTATGGAAAATCCATGTACTTTAAAGCGCGGAGGGAGATGCACATGTAAAATGTATGTGTTGGCCATTTATATACGAGAAAACATGTACATGTATATATGTATACGCTTGCTCTGTAAGATCTTTGCCTATAGCCGCGTCTTTAAGAACATCCCACACGTCTACGTGACATAGTTGTACAATAGAATATCAATAAAATCGGAAATCGCGAGATATCGCATCGCTAAAGCTTATGCACGTAAGCCGGCAAAGCGTATTTACGTGCTTTCCATTATATTGGAGATTACGTTATACACGTACGGCGACAATGCGATCGTGTTGGTACGGTGACAGGACATTGTTGCGGCTCTCAATCTCTGCTTGGACGTGTGTCGCGAGAGCCATATACCGTCTGGCGAATATGACATAACCGTGAAATTGGCCCTAATATCGAGAAACATAGTGCAGACTTAATCATTCGGTCATACATATTCGTATAAACAGGACGTGTACAAATCGGGCGTCTATATTTTAACGTGAATCCAAACGTGTTCGATGCGAAAATCACGTAAGACGCTCATATAAACGTTAGATACATTTGCATATGTGTATGTTCAGGCAAAACGATTGTTCTACTTATACTTTAACTCGCAAAATGACGGTCCTCACTACGATTTTATTTTCGACATTTATACAGATCACTTTACGTTACTTTTTCTTACGCGTAGAAAAAAAAAGAAGAAAAAAAAAAAATCTTTATTAAGTTCAGCTTTCAGCTAAATGTTCCACGAACGAATAAATTATCTTAAATATACGTTTATCATATTGTATTCCACAGTAAGTTAAGCCACGTGTGCTTTTTATCCCGTCTTCCAGGGGCAGAGGACTCTGACTCTTATTTTACACAGAGCAAAGATACGTCTCTTTTACTCTCACGATATGGCAGTATATGGTATCCCGAAGATATCTATAAAGTCTTCTTAAAACATGATTACGCTTCGAAGAAAAAGCGCACGTTAAAGATTAACAAAGAAACAATTTGCGTAGGTTGCAATTTTTTTTTTTTTTTTTTATAATGTTTGTTCAAGCATCTCACAATGCCATTGTTACACGTAACAATATTTCGTGCCGTAAATTTAAAAGGACACCTTCAAGTTTTTGATGAAAGTAATTTTCCGAGCTAAATGAGTTTTTAACTATTTAATTTGCTCGGCATCGCCGTTATTGTCGAAACGTTACCGCTGATATTAAAAATATTAAAACTTTAAAACCATGAGATATTAAGCTAGCCGATAACGCAATAGTTGGTTTCTTTTTTTTTTTGTCTTTGTACTGAAAAGATCATAAATTTTACAGCGCTCGCTAGAAGTATTTATTAGCAATGTCGCCGCGCTCTTTAGGTATTATTCATTTTAGTGTTGAAAATTTAAATCGTCGAGTTCGGCAAATGACATAGACAAAAATATAGACAGAAGGAAGTAGACGAGCGCGGTAGCGAAACTAAATTGGTTCGAGGGCGTCGTTAACTACCATCGAATCAAGAAAGAGAGAGAAAGAGAGGAGTCGGTAGCAACGGGTGGTCGCACGTGTCCATCGAGACGAGCGAGTCGTCTCTGATGACCGACGATCTGTTGGACGTGTTCCCCGACAGGGAAAACAACAACCCGCGACCGGCAACGTAAAGTTACCCCCTCGTGCACCCACGCCCGTGAATTTTTCTTATAAAATTTATACAGTAAAGTAATTTCGTTTCGGGACATTTTTTTTTTTTTATAAATATACCCAAATATACGAAGAAATTAAATTATACGAATAATAAAAATATAATTGCGTTTTGGTTAGGTTTTTTTTTTAATATTAATTTACCAGTTTTTTAGCTTCAGGCGATGTAAGCGCTTCGTATATTTGGTTTGGAATTAAAATATCTAGATCGAGTGCAGCGTACCTGTATTACCTTTTACTGCCTTATCAGCGCCATTATTCACTGCGTATATGGCAGAACTTAGTGATAGTAAAGTAATGTCAACGACCTGACATATCAACGTAGATGCATCTGACACCGGTTTCTAGATACAGTCACTCACCTGTCATTCATCTCTTTGAGGAACTCAGGACAGGGACTTGCAGGAGAAAGAAAGAGAATAAAGTAGATTTACTTCTCTATAACTAAAGCTATTTAATTCTCGAGAATTTTTCTTGTAAATTTTTCAAATTTATTCTTTTATTAAGAAACAGAGTATAATTAACTTGACAATATTTTCCTCTCTGTATTTTTAATTTTGAGTAAACAGTTTTTATTCTACATACTTTGAAAGTTATACGGTGAGAGTATTGCAAGACGCAGCAATAAAATTTTTCTTAATATTAAAATAAAATGGGAAAACGTACTCTAGGGTAATTTCATTATTCCGCTTGTTTAATTAACTACGATGTGGCAGAAATTTTATATTGAAGCGTCTTTATTTTCTTTATTCGCAAATACAAATTAAGTTTTATTTTACGCAAGAGAAAATGCTGTTGTCAGATGTAACTATTATTCCCACAAGATAACTAAAGATGAATAATACGATGCGATGCGTGATCGATATATCGCGATAAATATTAAAATAATAGGCTTCGTTGATTTTTATTCAACCGTAAAAAGTACGACTAATTTACTCGGACGGTTTATTATACGATTCGCATTCCAGCTTGTTTATAAAAATGACTATACTCATTTTCGCTAAGAACAGGATTGCTTTTCTTCGAAATACGCTTTACACTTTGACGTGCCGTAAATTGGCGACTTAGTTTTCTTGGGAAAAAAATTAGAAAAAAAATATGTAACTGAACGTTTTCAAAGGAGCTCGTTTAATCGAACCTACAGCTCGCTGCGAATATCAAACATTTCAAAATCCGAAGGTACGAATCGGATCCATCGGCTCGACAGTATTATTGCGGCACCGCAATAGTGATGCTGAAAAACGCGGATCTCTCGCGCGGTCTGCTTCAGATCACGTACACGCCTGTGATCTGCAGTTGTGATGGAGAGTTGCGTGACCATGAACAAAGACCATCCTTGATCCTGGGCAGCGCCGCGTGATTGTCACGAATTAGCGTTGTTATCCGTGCCGCGCGGTAGCGTTCTCCATAACGTGGTTTACCCGCGTTCCTATTCGTTTTTGATTCTACTAGTTCGCCGAATGTCGGTCAATTCGGGCATATCAGGCGCGGCGTTCTGCATGCTAGGACAAATCGCGAAATTCGATTCACATTCACGCGGGGCAGCCGGGCGTTACCGCGCCGAGTTAATTCTGCTTTTCGCGTAGAGACCGACGAATTTATAAAGTTCATTCTGCTGATATTACAACCGAGGTAGAAGACGTAGCTAAGACCTGGCGAGTTTTCAATTTCAACATCCGTTCGGTTCATCACTTATTCGACCGTAATCGAATTACATAACTTGTTAAAATAGGATACATTGCAATCTGCGAGCTTGTAATATGTCATACTTCGTTTTTACTTTACTTTTTTCACCAAAGAAATTACATAATCGATCGAGGCTTTTGACACAATTTATTTTTAACTGAAACTAGGACGCATTCTCAGTGACAGACAAAAAAAAAAGAAAAATAACAGAGATACGAATACACATATGTGAATTAAGATAAAGATGATCGTCATTTAATACGAATGTATAAATGTATAATATAGTAAACAATTGTGTTATCGCATAGTTTTATCTTATTTCTTTCTTAAAACTGCTTTTTTTTACTTTAATTCATTTCTTTCAAAATTAGCTCCGCGCAGCTTGCAAAACAAAATATGTATAATTTGATAGCATTTAAAATTAGCAATAGTTAATAAAATCGTTTATAATACGACGTTCACATTTAAATATAGCTGCGTAATATTATTACGACTAAAATATCTTCAAGTTATTTAATACACGCCGCGTCACTTGATGACGACAGAAAGCTTATAATTTTTGTGGTATTATTTAGCTTATTGTATTCCATTAATTTAAAGCTAAATTTATTGTAATCGATTTGTTATATCGTTCAACTGGTGAAGATGTGTCACTTATCGTTTTCGCATCTACTCTTTGAACTTATAGTACTAGATAACTAGAATATTAAACCGTTTTTTTTCTTTCAAACAAGCTCGAGAAATCGCAGTTTCGCAATAACAGTTTCTGACTTTCTTTAAGTATTTTCTTTTATGAAAATTGAAACTTTAGTTTTAAGACTTTCGTTGTGCAATAGGTATAAGAGTCGCATTAATGCAATTGCCATTCTAATTTATAAATCTTTCATGCAAAATATATAAGAAAAAAAAGATTGGGTTTATACAATAAATCGAGTTAGATATTCTCATAACTCAGTCTCTATGAAATGTAATTACTTGTAAAAGAAAAGAAAAGAAAAAAAAAGAAAGAAAAGACGTTGAGTTATTATACTTTGCTCGCTCACACGATCTTATTAATAATGTTGCATTTTTGAAATAACAAAATATCTTGTCTTTATGTGCAGAAAAACGCTGAAAAATGAAGGATGACGTGGACGAGGATGACTCCGGCACGTCCTCTTCGGGAAGTACGTCCGTGCCTGAAAATGCCGCTTCATATGGGTAAGTCAAAATATTCATACTTCATAGTAGCATGATATGCATGCATGTATTAAGTGTATTAACATCGTCGTAACTTTTCGTAATAAAACCTTGTTCATGTGGTAACGCGATGAGTATAATATTTGCGCGAGTAATAAATTTTTAATTTAACGTCTTTTTACCAGTCATATATCATTATCATTGCCTTGATTAAATGTAAACTTTGATTTATTTATTCAACTTCAATATAAGATTACTTCAAAGTTTAATTCAGATTATTCAACGTTAAATTGTAAAAGAAAAAAAAAATACGTACGTAGATTCTTCTCAAGTAAACCAATGTTCGTGCATAAAGCATTCCGCGTGTAAGCGTTTTGACTTGAATATATCAAGAGGTATTGTATTTCCATGACAGAACTGTGCCACGAAAGTATTGTGCCGCCGAGAGTTTACTGTTAATTCAATTATAACTGCTCGCAAACTCTCGGGATGATCGTTACACCGCGATTAATTAATCAACCGTAAAGTGTGGTGCATTACTGCGCTTTTATCGTGCCGATATTATCAACTTATCAGCGTTACCACATGCCGAAAGGGTTCTCGAGTTTTCGAGTAGTAAATTAATGAAATGCAGAAGCTAAGAACTTTCCAATATATTCCGCGACATTAGCTGGAATCTCCCGTTTATAATTGCGCGATAAATCAAAGTCGCGAATTATATCTTATTTGCGAATAAACGTAAAGTAATTCGATATCTCGTGCGTGTAATCTTGGACTGCGTGTATTGCAGTAAAAGGGTTACAGATGAATATTTATTTTCCGCGATAAAGGGAAAAGAGCGAAATCGGACAATGCCGTGAACGTACAAATTATTAGTGATCCCAACAACAAACATATGATATATCACGTCGAATAAATCCTTATCGGGTATTATGACATACCGCGATTATCGTTTTGAGGATCATATTTGTGATTTTTATTTACTCGTTCGTTTGAAGAGCAAAACTCATATTTCATTGGGAGGGAAAATATATAAAAAAAAAAACCCCAAAAACACGCGAATATCAGATCGTCACATTGGATAGGACAGTTATTCGGAAATTCAATGCCTCGCCTGTTACGCCGTTTGAAGTAAAAATTATTGATATTTTTCCGCGATGAGAAAAATCAAACTACGCAGTCCATTTTTTTATTTTTATTTTTTTTATATATAAAAATTCCGACTGTCATATTGTTTTAATGTGACAGCTTAGATTATTTTAAAGCTAAACTTTTTTTTTTTTTGCTTATTCACGACTGTATACATATATCGTAAAAATCACATAAAATCCCCACAATTACTCATCATTCGAGGCCGTTGAAAACAAAATCTTCTAATAATAAACTATTTGTTTATGCGCAGTAGGCGATAAGGCAGGTAAAAATAGATTTGCATTGTAACGTTTACTATTGTACATACATTAGTAAATTAAACAACAAAAAAAAAAAAAGTGAAGATAACTTAGGATGTATAAAATAATCGTATTTTATGTTTATATCAATTAACATAATGAATAATTACCTTTAAACACAATTCAATCAATCATTTCCACATTAAATTATAAACATTTAGCTCATAATCTATAAGAAAAATTTATAAAAAATACTATATTCATAATACAAAGCGACAAAGAATTTATTTAATATTCCACGCTTTAAATACCTAAAATACATTGTATAATAAATAAAACTTCATTCGTTGTGGACTTAGCTTAATTAAAAAAAAAAAAAAAAGTAAAAAGACATAGTAAACGCGTAAAAATAACTTAACGATATTTAAAAAAAAAGAGACTAATGTATCGGTTTGGAGTATTTGTTTCGGTGCCTGTTATCACCGAACCGTCGGTGTGAGCGTCGCCTAACAACGTATCGTTATCATGCTGGGCGCTCGAATAGACGAGCGGCGGGAGTAGACGATTGGTTGCTTCTGCGTGGAGGCGCTGATTGGTTATGAGGGTGGGGAGAGCGTTCGTCGACCAGTTCACGTCCGACTGCCGTAAGTTACGGTCTTGCCGGTACGCTGTTCTCTCTCTCTTTCTCACTTCTCTGTCGCATCTTTCTTTCGTTTCTCGGCTCGAATCACGATTTTCCCCGGGCAGGGTCCGCGTGACGTTCGCCAGCTGATAGCCTCGCTGGTGCTCCCCGCGTTTAAGTGCACGATGTCGCCACATCGGCAGGACGCGTCGCAGTATTTCATATGACGAAGGAGAAAGAATACGCGCGGTTTTCTAACACGCACGCACGTAAGCGCGAGCGGACGCGCGACTGTGTCGGTCACTTTACGAGGACGTTCCCGCGCCGGCGAATAGTAAACAAGTGAACGGTGTCGAGAGAACGGGGTGGCGTACCCCCGCGCCGGTAGTGGTTGACCTTTAGAAACGCGCAGCTCTTCTTCCAAATCGGTGCGAAAGAGCGCGGATCCGGGGGCCTGTGTTTGTGATAAATCTGCTGCTCTGCAACCGCGGTTGGACGCTGTTCGGCATACCGTGTCAAGGCCACGCTCGGCGGCGAGTTCGCGCCTCGTGTCACTACGCAGTGCGCACTTCTCTGCGCAATACCGGAGGAAGAGTAAAAAAAAAAAAAAGAGATATATAAATATATAGAAAAGAAAAAGAAGAGAAAGAAAGAAAAAATAAAAATAATAAAACCGCAAAGTCGGCGATTAGTGCGAGAGCTCCTATTGCGATCGTCGGGAAACGCGAGGGCTTCACAATCTCGGGATTCATTTCTCTAATCTAGAAGACCGGTGTCAAGGCCGGTGTCAACTTCCGGCATAAACGACTCCGGCGCGAGAAGTAATCGCGCTCGCGTTCGCGCGCTTGTCGAACTGTCATCGGCAGGCCTCGATACGACCGATAAAAATCACATCGGGGGACGTTTTACGGCGTGCACAGCCTCCCCCCTCGGACTTGGGTAGATTTTTAGCGACACGACGCTGGTAGTGAAAGCCTACGGGGAGCGGAGTTTGCGTCAAAGAGCTCCGCGGTCGATGTTTGTTGATAGAAGCGCGTATACATCGCGGCGGCGAAGTGATCCCGCGGGAGACGAACGCAAGAACCGTTGAACGGCTGGGTGCACGTCGATCGATCGTTCGATCAAGGCCCCACGGCGACTCCGCTGTAACACGCTCTCTCGCCAGAGGCCGGCGGATTATCGCTGCGCGCGAATAAACTATCGAGGGACCGGGATTAATCGCCGGCTGGCCGGCTAATTTTAATTCGGCCGGCAAACAAGTCGCCGCCCGGCAGCGATAAGAGACGTTGCGTTACAACGACGCGTCTTCGCGTCGGACGACTCGGCCGGTTCTCCAATATGGCGTGCGACGCCCGCCGCGGGGACACCTGCTGCTGAATCGCAGCCTACGTTCACCGACGCGAGCGAGCGACTGTTGAGCGAGCTGATAAAGGACTGGTCGGCCGTATCGGTTAGCTATTGCCTCCGCGAACGTGATAATTGTGAGACAACGCCGGTCGAGCAGAAGGCAGAAGCGAATTGAGGAACTGTCGAGGGAGCTGATAAAAACTGGTGCGCCGTGTGCCGTCCAGTTACCGCTTCCGTGACATAATAATTGCGAGAGGACGTCGACGGACAGAGAGAAGTGAATCGGAGGATCTTGGCTCGTGCTCGCGATGGCCAACGACGACGGGCGAACGTACTTTGTACGAGCTGACGGATGAAAGAGACTCTTTTTCTTCCTTGAGAGACACGAGTTTATTTATTGATAAATGCATCTCGAAGTATACGGTATGTGGCAGCAGCAACAACACCACCAGCAGCAGCAGCAGCAGCAGCAGCAAGCGTACTTGAGGAGTCTGCCTCCACAACATCCGCAGCAACAGATCCATCCAGGGATCATCGGCACGGATAACCACGCGCCGCATCAGCATCATCATCAGCATCCGCACCAGCATCAGCATCATCGCCCTGCCATTATGGATTTGCCGGTACCAAGGTCAGTCTCGTTGTCTTATTATGAGAGATCAAGTCGCCTAGAGCGAACCTATGTGGGAATAGAGTCCGCATCTAGTCACCCGCGTTCGAATACTCGCGAAATCCGCCAGCCTCGTCGAGCCCTTGACTGACACAGTCGCGAAAAAATATATTCTTATCCACAGCCACGATCTTTTACTACGTCGACAACGCGTCTTAAAATCTTTTCGTCGTCCGCAACACGAGCTCGATTCCTTTCCGAGCGTATAAAAAATTGCGGGTGGGAAAATTTGCATAGTATTTATATATATATATTTTTTTTTAATAAAAGGTGTAGCCGATATTTTTATATTTTATAATAAAATAACTTGTAAGTAAAACAATTATAAATAGCAATAATTAACTCGATCTTAAACTTTTATAAAAATAAATTTATAAAAAAAGAAGGAACTAACAGTAAAATTACACGATATAGAGAAACTCATAAATATAATTCTTCATATCAGCATATTTGTACATAAGTCACACATGGTTCTGGTAAAAAAAAATTAAAGAAAAAAATTAATAAAAAAAAAGAAGGAAAGAAAGCTGCATTCTATACGCGTGTAATACACGTATTATACATATGTAGATGTAGTTATTATACTTCTAGGTACGTATGTATATGTATATACGTAATATTCAACAATCTTTGATACAGCATATCGGCATTTACGATTTGTGTATTTTAATAGCATATAAGGCCTTGGCTTTTGCTATCTAAGTATATATAACCGATGTGTCGTTGCCGTGCAAGAATACTTCACTTATGGATAAATTTATTCATGAATGCATAGTTGTCTTCCTTTAGCGACCAACTATTTCGGTGATGATTTATTTCCATCGTAAATACAACATTATTGAACGCCGTATCTCATTTTTTTTTTTTTTTTTTTTTTTTTCTCTCCACGTTCTGTTGTTTTAAGTTACTTAATTGTCTTTCGTCTTTTCCCAAAAACATCCGCGGATCTTTAAAACCGGTCGCGTTTTCATTTAAATATTACTGCATAACCTGTCTGCTTCCACTTTTCATCCTGTCGTGTATCAACCAGCGCCGTGTATTATCAAAATATATTTATGAGCCGATCAAATCTGATATGAAAAGAAAAAAGCCAACACGAATAATTTAGCAGAAGAATACAAGTTTTATAATTTTTTTTTTTTTTTAATTTTACATTTATATATGCACTTACTGCTTTCTACTTTTTACGGATATAAATAATATAAAACTTAAGAGTTTTTTTTTAATAAAATAATAATTTAATATTTATTCGGTATTTTAGTAGTTTTTATATTTTACACAATTCTGGCTAGTAAAATAAAAAATTTAATTTATAGACAAAAACGTAAAGTAAAAAATTTATAAAAACTATATGATTTAGGTGTCACAATAGGGAACAGATTTTTATCTCTAAGATTTAAAGTAAAACTTATTATAGATTCTATGTATTAAATACTGGCGTTTTACACTATTTAGAAGCTGACGATGTATCCCATTATTAATGACAATTTGACTTGCAAATATACATTATCGCATGGCCACCTTCAAGAACTGATAAGTTTGTACACAAATAACATTAAAGGTATAAGAATTCACGTGTTACACGTGACAATAATGCCATTATAAAAACCAGGGACTATTAAGAACGGAACGTGATTGATGTACAAAATCGTGGTTTTTATTTAATTCTTTTTTACGACTATTCGATATATGTATATTTTTAAACCTTTTTATTTTAACACATGTCATATCAGATGTGACAAAAATTTATATTGCTCGTTGTAACATAAAAAAATTTTAGAAGTTGTATTACGAAACGTAATGTAATTTTTTTTTACGAATACGACAATTATCATCTAAAAATAAGAAAATGTAAATAAATTTTAAATCGAAAGTTTTCAGTAAAGAAATCATTGTTTACGCCAGTATTTAAAATATTTATAACTAATTTCTTTTTGTTTTATTTTTTATATGATACACATTTATTTTCTCAAACTGTAAAAGACTTTTTATTGAAACTTTTATCGCGGTATTTCGCTTATATTTACAGGTTATAAAGTTTTGATAAAAAAAAATCTATACGATTACAGAAACTTTGAAAATAAAAAATATTATATTGTGTATAATACGGTTGTATCAGAGTTTCGCGATATCTTTTGTTTTATATTTTTAATTTACACACGTACGAAATTGTTAGCATATTTGTAAAGTTATATTTTCTGTTAGCAGTCAATAACGTAAAAAAAAAAAAGAGTAAATTGTGCTAAACATTTTTTTTTAGTTTGCAAATAAAAAAAAACATTTTTACTATTTTCTATTCTGATACATTATCATAGTGTTATACACGTAGTATCTAAAGAGATAACATTTTACATCATCGATATACAAATATACGTATGAAAGCATATCTTATGAAAGACTAATGAGCGATTTGTCTGCTTTTCTCGATCGAATTTTAT
This sequence comes from Cardiocondyla obscurior, assembly GCF_019399895.1. Taxonomy (NCBI): domain Eukaryota; kingdom Metazoa; phylum Arthropoda; class Insecta; order Hymenoptera; family Formicidae; genus Cardiocondyla; species Cardiocondyla obscurior. Next base: position 5,857,965 of record NC_091873.1, on the reverse strand, counting down.
CGTCAGATGAGAGAGGAGCGATTCGTGATATAAAGACAAACGCGATATGATTCTATATGGTTCCGAATTCACGACTTGATTTGCATGGCGAATTAATTCAATTCGACGACCTTTATAAGGAACGACATAATAACGTTAATGATGGCCTGCCTCGTTTGCATGCTCTCGAGAGAAACCTCGCAAACCAGAATCAAAAGAGCAAAGGGTATATAGTCGTACTAGTATTATATTTGATAATTATATGAGCATATCGGTGATTTATTTAATAATTTGTCGTATTCCACGAAAGGATTTAACTGGATATGGGATAAATGGAGAACTAATTAGGTCCTAAGACATATAAATGATAATGACAGATTATTACGGAATTACGGAAAGTTAGATAATTAATCATCGGATATATCTGTAAATGGAACTTTATTAGAAAAATTATTTAATAATGTAACTGTAATACGCAAACTTCTTGGAATCGTCTCGGAACGTAATGGAAATCGTATATTTTTTAAATCTTAAATTACTATTATTTGATAAAGTAGAAATATAAATACTAAATGCTGGATATCAATGCACAAGTATAAAAAGACTTTTTACGTCGAGTAAAAATAATAATTTCTAATAATAAGTTAAAATATTGTTATTATAAATTATTAAAATAATTTTAATTATTTGATACGGATCAAAGTATCGGTTTTATTAACTTAGACGAGATAATTATTTCTTTATCACTTTTGATAGATCTATCGCCTATTTATTGTTTAACCAAAATTTTTTTTTTTTTTTTTTTCTTTTGATAAGTTACAATGTTAGCAAAGACAATGCAGATAACTCGCATACTTATCTGTAATTTATGTCACTGATCGCTATTCCTGACGTACATTGGTTGGGGGATATTTGCAAATCATACTTTGAAGCTTTTTGGTTTGCAAATGTAAGTCTCCCTGCATTCACGACGTCATTCCCTGTATATGTTGAAAATAATTTCGATTGCAATGTTCATGTATGATCGCCTGCGTCGCTCGTTCTACCTATCGATCACGTGAAATCGCTCTAATAAATATAAAACATTGCTGTATAATCCGTCCCTTGCCGCTTCGCATAAATATATATATTAAAAGCATCGTAACAAATAAAATCTGTTATTGCAGACCTTCTATCTCGCGAAGTCGAATCAGATTCGACGCGGTTTCGCAGTGTATTGGGTTCGAGGACGTTTAACTATCGGGAATGTAAATTATTACAATGTTTCATCACGCGTTTTTCTGACAGCCGTCGAAATCAAAGTCCTGTACGATATTTTGTTAGGTGAGATTCTTTTTAATATACGTTTAATATATGTTTAAACCTCGAGAGCTGACGTTTCATTTTTCGTTGCGTCGCTGGCAAGACTCGATGCAACTTTGCATATTTATTTCTCTTCGTGTTACATAATACCTGCACAAATGTAAGAGGTATCCATTAGAAGCTTACTATCCATTTCATATGTCGTATATAATCAGCATCAAACGTGGTATTAATGTTATCTTTGACATTTCTTAATCCCTAACCGGATTAAACCGGAAATAAAAGAAGAAGAGCGTAGTATTTTACGCTTTAAAAAAAAAGAAAGAAAGAAAAAGGAAAATACACAAAATATTCGACGTTTCGGATAAAGAAATAAATCTCTAAAGTGCAATTAAAAAAATATACAAAAGATACGAGCTTTGTATGCTTGTGGTTTCAAAACCGATCGAAAACTGATATATAATTTATACGCAGAGCGATTGTTAATATTAATATTCCGAAACGAGAATGTTTTGATATTGTTCCGTAAATAAAAAATGCAAGCCGAAACATATTAAGCGAGACAAACATTAAATATATCTTTTATCTCTGTTGGTTGTTCCCATTCTAAAATATCGATTTATGTAACTGACTCGAAAACATGAGTTTTATCAGATTGCTACGGTAAACAAGTAACGGCGTTAAGATATCTGACTTGCGTCGTTTGCAGAATTTGTAAATAACTTAATAATAATGATATGTGATGTTGAATTATCCATTTAGATTTATTAGAATTCGTACACAATTAAAATTTTATTCAATTGTATTTATTAATTATGTAATACGCATCTATTTAGATTTATTAGAATTCGTACACAATTAAAATTTTATTCAATTGTATTTATTATTGTGTAATACGCAAGTAAAAAAAAAAAAAAAGAAAAAGTATACTTTACCAAGATTTAAATCGCAGCTTAAATTACGTCAACCTAAAACAAAACGAGTACTTTTTTGCATAAATATTTGTATATTGACCGGAAAAAAAATTGTGACTGTGATTGGTAAAGATTCAAATGAAAGGATTAATGTTACCTACTTTGAAAAAAAAAAAAAAGAAAAAGGAATGGATTTCCATAGCAAGAAAAAAAAGCCTTGAACGGCCGTCTTGTTTACCGACTATCGCTCATTCGCGGTTCATTCATACTCTTTGACAGTCATTGCCTAAACCTACACGTACTACTGCCTGGGTTTTATCATTTGATTCAAATGACTCAAATTCGTCAAAATCAGCCGTAAAAACGTATGACCTCCAAAGCGTGGTCGTAGTTACGTTCTGAGGTGAAGGCTGAAGATATTCACGGACTTCTACGCGTTTAAAAAGGCGTGCTGTAGGTGTCAAATTCTAGCTAACTGCGAAGTAAAATAATCTCTTTCATCCAGTTTCAGTATATCACATCAGTGTTACTTAATATAGACGATAAAAATGCTTATTTTCTTCAAGTTGGAAGTCTAAAGAGCATATCTAAAATTAACAAAACATTTTTTAATGATTTATATTTCCCCAGATAAATTTAATATTATCGAAAATTGAGAATTACAATAAATAAAAACGTGTCAAGTTTCGTGGAAAGAATAACATCAAATTAATTATATGATCACTATTTGCGAGAGTACGATACGATTTTATCTCTGCAGAATTAATTATTAGCTAGGTAACTAGCTGATAATGTCTGATAATTTCTGATAAAATTAGATGATTTAATAAATACGTAAGTGTACAGTCTCTATGTATCAAAAAGTATGAATTGTCTTTTTATATCTTTCTTTTTTTAATTATCGAATACTGATTCTTCCCTTTCCTCCCAAAAAAAATTGGGGTTAAGTAATTGGTTTCAATTTATAGCGAACAAATTTAACGAAGATTAATTAATAGTTTTTTCGCTTAATATCTAAAAATTTTATATATATTTGACAAGAGGGTAATGCACGATTGAGTATGCAATCACTTGAGATTTTTATTATTAAACTTTTTCACGTTGCCCAAAAAAATAAAATAAAATAAAATAATTTTTAAACATAGGTCTACAGAAAGAATTTAAAGTTAAAGAAGTTAAAGTTATCAATGTTATATCCGCTTTTATTTTACATGAATATATTGAAAGGATTTTATATACATATAAATGGATAGTATAAAGAGTACAGAAACTGAGGGACTCGCGAAAAGCCATCAGCTACGCAAGATTCTCCACATTTTAATTAGTTTAATCAATGGTGAACGAAAATGGCCGCATAGTAAACCGTGCGGGAACTTGTTCATTCGCCAACTATATTCTCCCTTTTGCGACGTGTATTTTCCAACATATGCTAATTCATATAATTAATTACTTGCGGAGACTCGTAAAGGCTAATAATTTCTGTCTCGCTTGTTCAGCGATTGAATAAATTCCATATTGTCGGGGATGATTTAATAAACGTAACATTAATACAACGTTTTTGTATATTATATAATATCGTTGCGGTAATTGTGATCTTGTCAAGTGCAGAGTATCATCAACAAATCATATTTTTCAATAATTTATAATTGCAAAACAAATTATATATGTATACGAACGGCATGGATAATACATATAAATATGTAGGACGTAAATTAATTTTATTTTAAATAATACACAGATAACATTTTTAATAACGTTAAGCGTGCGATTTTTAATTGCATCGCGATTATCATGTTACCTTGATCGTTTCGACTTAACGGTGGCGGGAGGGCTGTTCAGGAAATTTCGTTTTTCTCTCGTTTATCTAATTTCACGTCAGTTTCACTCCGTGCATATATGCATACTTGCAATCTTTTGATTTGGTGTGAATAGCTTCGGATATAATTTGTTAGGCTCAATTGAATATTTATTAAATGCCATCACGCACTATTTTCGTCAATTCACGGTATGCATTCCCGCACGGTCGAGGACGAATCGCTGGCAGAAATAAAAAAAAAAAAAAAAAAAAAAAAAAAGGCGCTTAATTCTACAGAAAAGAAGGAACCAATGTATTTTGAAAAAGAACGTAAAAAGGTGCAATTATGTAAGAATACTAAAAAGCAAAATGCGCTGCATAGCATATGGACTGTGACGCAAATCGCAGTCTCGGAATGAACAAAATGCGGATAAATAAAAGATGAATTAGAAAATCCGAGAGATTGCGCTGGAAAGAATACGAAAGATCTCGAAGTTAAAGCAGTTGTGTCGATAAATTGCAAATTACTTGAAGCAATATATGTACATTTAACATAATACTCTACTCTTTTTCGATTGTAATATTTTGAATAATATTTTTATATTGAAATGTATCTCTCGATTATTTGATTCTTCAATCTAGTCGAAGATATTTTTCCGCTACGTATGCGAGTAATTGGCTCAGGTTTTTTTTTTTTTTTAAAGGAAGATATCTTTTCTGTTTACGTGAGTAAAAATACGTAGCAAATTATATTGATAACGTAGTTTTTATAATACGTTTTATAATACTTTGATACGTTCAACATCATTAGTGTGGGCGCGTCTACGTACTTCGCAACTGGGCTTCAAATGTCACCGGGGCGAACATCTCAATCCCGGCTTTGTACTTAGACCTTAGGCAACGTAAACTCATTACTTAACCACTGCTCAAAGTATCATGGTGCGTCGACAAGGTCCGTAATTGCGTAATGCTACTCTGTAAAGTACTGAGCTGCTTCTACTGATGCAGTTAAATCTAGGAAAACAATGAAATATTCTTACAAACACTCGGGATCGCGTAAAAAAATTTCGTGCAATAATTATCAAGCTCTCCATATAGAATTTGAAATTTACTTTAAGGTCAGTTACACTTGCGTCGCGTGAAAGTCGCTTAAATTTTGTTGGCGAACGAGATAGAAAAAAATATAATTAACTTGATAATGAAAACGCATCAAACGGCACTGCTCTAAAATTTCTTTTATTTAAGTTACGTTGCAGTATTTCGTTTTAGTACTCGGCTTTTCGAAGTATCGGTGATCAACAATCGTGCTTGCATCTTTAGAAATAGCTGCCGAGTTTTGAGGTTCTAATTTTGTATCCTCAAGACCGTGCGTGTTGTAAGAGAAACGTAAATCGAGCCTCCAGCGATAAATACGTGATCGGAGTACGGGCTCCAGCATCCGTAATACTTTCGATCATCTAGCAGTAAAGCGTTTTAACTAGCTATATTTACTATAGTGGCCGCAGTTATTTCGCGGCAAGAGAAGTTGTGCAAGGTCGCGATCGAGACCTCCGCAAGGCCGTTGCATTATTTTCAGTTCCTCCGTGTCAGCGTTTCGTATTTTAGTTCGCCAAGTATCTCCGTGAAAATACGCCGCAAGGAACAGCGCGTTCGAGTTTTAGCGTCGTAACACGGAACGGCGCTTTCAAATATATATATATCTATATATCCACGTATATTAAAGAAATCGATTCTATCGGGTGGAATTTATTACGTATGTTTGTGAGTACGTTTTAAAGAGCATTGTGTCGTATAAATTAAATCAGACTTAACTCCACGCGGCGGAAATGTAGTCCCCTCTTTTATTACCTTTTTTTTCTCTCTCTCTCTTTTTTTTTTTTTCCTGCTCTTGCATACTTCGTCGTGACCTTAATAGTCGACGTCGTCGTCGTCGTCAATCGGAAAATTGTCACTTATTACCAGGCGCGTACACGCGAACGAGAACATGAAATACGAATGCAACTGCGATATTTTCAGATGCGTATTTGAGTCGAGTCTTTTTGAAACTGCTTTCAATTAGCAATTAAAAATCGCTCGCCCATTGAAAAGAGATATCAAAGTATACTTTTTAGAGGTACTCTTTTTTTATAACGCAAAAGCATTTAAAAATTTTATGCATAATAAGTATTTTCGAGTAGCATATAAATTTTGTTTAAAATTTTTATTTTTTTTGTAATATGTAGTAAATAAATCTTTATTTCAATTGGCTTGCTTGAAAAATTGATATCAATTACAATTGATCGCCAACTATATTTTCATAAATCTGCTTAAAAGAGAGAAAGTTCCAAATGAATAGATTTTAATGACCCACAGATAATTTACAACTAATTGCACTTGTTTTTTGTATTATTAGCGACGTTGTTTTTAAAGCATTGGTTTCTTCGTTAACTGTTCGCGATACATTTAAAGAGTATGCGCGTGCTGAAAGGCTTTCTTTAACCCCTCGAGGAAATTACAAATAAAAAAAGTAATCTCTAATCGACATTTATCGGTAATTTTTCCTATGAGAAGTCACACGGTCACGAGACAAAGTACTTGGTGGACGTACACATGCAGCGCGGCACAACAACGGACTCTATCTCTGCTGCTGTGATTACGCCGTTCTTTACCTAGGACATTACGTTCTTAGTTACGTTCTGCGGATTATCTCGGTTGCGTCACTCGTGCTCGCCGGAGCTTTACGACAATAAAAAAAAAAAAAAAAAAAAAAAAAAGAGGAAAAAAAAACAAGTAAATCTCAACGTCATCCCCCTCGTGCGCGCGTATCGGGTGCGAAGTGCAATAAAAAATACGTCGGGAGAAGCAAAAGGGGGGCGGGAGGGGGAAGCAAAAGAAAATATTTGCGCCGTTGTATTATCGCGCGGGAGCGCATTTTGCCGGAAGTTAATTAGTCTAGAGCGTAACGATACATAAAACAACATATAAAAATCACAAGAGAAATAATGATCCCTCTAGGTAGAAATGTGACGTCGCGCACGGCGCGTAATTAGTCGAAGGTTAAACGAAAGTATTAAAAAAAAAAAAAAAAGAAAGAAAGAAAAAAAAGAGAACAGTCCACTTTTTTTTTTGCACTAAATGAGATACATTTTTATCTACTTCCTGCGTATCTACCTCTCGCTATTTCTCCGGCCTTCCGCCGATAAGATACAATCTTCTTCTTGCGACAATGTCCATTGGACAATTATGTATCGGGTCGTTTCGCGTGCTCTTCGATATCTTAATGACACGCCATTCACTTGTTTTTAACCGCTCGTAATTTGCATCTTAAAATAACCTTGCAACCGTGCTGCTACTTCTTTCTGCGCGGCATTTGCTCGCGCGCATCCGTTAGCGAGCGCTTGCATATGCGCGCGACTTAATTTCATCTACATCATTGTAAAGCGGTTGCGTAAAGTTGATATGTACAACTTACACTTGCCGAAGTTGACACGTGAGGTACACAAGGCCGTAATTAGAACGCCGCGAGTGCGTTTGGGAATTGGTTTGTTCATTTGCCGAGAGCGTGACTCGGGCCCTCGTATAATCTTTCGCTGCTCGACTTTGTATATTTGACTGTGAGAGACACAAGTTCGTTTTTATGAATAATACATAGTACAAAGATATTTTTTTTTATTTTTTTTTTTTTTTTGTTAAGGTGTTGCCTTGAAATTATACAACCCTGTCGATCAAAGATCGTTACAAAGTGTATACGCGTATGTATTTTTTTCACTTGACATGCGTACATGCGTACGCGTAAACATGTGCACCTACACTGTCGCTAATATTACGCATTATAAGAGTTCGTGCGTTTTATCGCGAAAATACGCGTGAAACTTTTACTTCTATAGAACACGAGAGGAAAAAAAAAAAAAAAGGCTGATACGATAGTTCGGAACTTATTTAATCAGCTGTTTAACTCGACCTAAGGAAGCATCACACTTGTCTTTTAAATATGTTTCTGCACGTTATCTCTATCAATAATACCAAAATATTTAAGAGAATCAATAATATATCGTTATTTTTTTTTTTCTACCTCCGCGAAATATTTACGATAAATATCCGAAAAATTTCGCGCGATAACTTTAATAATTAAAAGAAAAAAAAATTATTCAAGCCTTATCAATGTTGGATTAATTTTAAGCTTTATCTATCGAAATACGCGTACATCACGAAAGACATTTGTGATATGTCTCTGCTTCGCGCTCGTTCCTCTAGATTATTTGTCTTCGTAACGATCGAGAGTGCTTTCTCTTCTTGCGCAACAGGTCCGAGGTCCTACCGCAATCTCGATGTTCTCTCTCTCCCTCTCTCATCCTCTCCTCTTTCTCTCGCTTTCTCTCTATCTCTATCCTTCGCTTGCTCTTCCTTTATCGTCCTACCGTACGTTTAATCTAGCTCTCTTCGTATATTCCGCAGCATCCTCGCCCTTCACTCGTGGCTGACGGCACTCGTATCTGTCGATATCAGAGGTGTCCATTGCAATAACGTGAACCCCATAAGTATTGAAACAAAATTACACGTAGTAGCTCCAGTCGATAAACATATAATAGCAAGATTTATTGTTCGCTGAATTTTAAACGGCGAACTTTGCGCGAATTAAAGCCACTTCGAAAACAGGGAGGAATTTCTTAAATATTATCGACTTCTTTATTTTTATTTTAAATTATTTAGCGTCTCGTGTTTCTCATTTTTTTGTCAAATCTCTTTCGAGTACAAAAATATACCTGCATCGCGGTGAAATTTAACACGCCGCACGGATTTTACTTCTCGCGATCCCGCAAAAAAGACGTGATTTCGATCGAAATAATAAGCCTCGCACCAGCGCGCGGTGTTGTGTGTTTCCCTTATGAAGCTGCACCGCACGCGCTTTCTCGCAATAAACAAGAATCAGTCAACAACGCAGCAATAAAATGCGCACGTTAATAAGACTACCACTTGAATAATGTTCTTTAACAAGAGAACTAAAAAGCCGAGGTATTATACGGATGCAATGCAATTGATGCTGCAACGTGTTTTCTAGCATTCAACACGAACGCGCTTTTGTGTACGCTTCTCATTTTACCCACCGGTGAAATTACCTCCGCGCAATAATCCACCGCGTGTTGCACCGCGAATTCATTTCTGCGATGAGTTATATTCGCACGGCTATCCCCCGCTGGTGCTTCTGGGAAATGTCGAAATACGAAATAATACGCCGCCGCGAGCGTGTATCTTTGATTAGCTCGCGATATCGATGGAAGGCATTACTGCAAACAAGCGCTCCGATAGTAACGTTATTCTTATATAATATTTTATTCTTATTTTCTGTATTATTTTTGTATTTACGATATATTCGAAAACCTTCGCTCGATGGCGATTAAAAAACATGCGGTATTCTGCATAATATTCTTATGGCTCTCTAGATCGAGTAAATAAAAATTTTCCTTTTAATTGAAATTTTTATGATACATCTGTGATTTTATACTTTTGCGAAGGAGTGCTTGTTTGGCGTAATTTTGAATGTTAAATTTTAATTAAATATTAATATAACATTTAATAAAATGTAATAATATTTAATTAATTATTGAAACGAAGAGGAGGTATATTGAAATTGTTTTTGTCATAAATCATTAATTACGAACAATTGAAGAGAGTCCAATTTTATTCAATCGAAAGTTGCGTTAGAAGTGCATTTTTTCACGAAGTGCTGAACGTGCCGTCTAAAAAAAATCACGTGATACGCAACGAAATCGCATACCAAGCAGCGATCGTGGAAAATTTCATTCGTGCATCGCATTGCGTCGCTCGTGATAACGTTCAGAAAAAGATACTTCTCTATCTACCTCCTTTGCTTACGCTTCGCGCTCACTTTTTAACCAAGGACTGTTTCGATAAAGCCGAGCTCGGGCGAAAGTTTTAATTGCCTGTGAGGATTGAGATTTCGTTGCGATGTCAGAAAGAGAAAGAGAAAGAGAAAACGGCAGAGGCGTTAGTTGCAAATAGCTCGTTCAATCGCGTTACAGTTGCAATGCCGATCAGTATTACAATGATTTCATAGCTTTTTTTTTAATTTAATAAACTGCGATAAACTGCACAATAATTTTTATTGTGCTCCTCGAAAAGGGAACAAATTTCTGGATTCAAGTAGTTAGTAACGTCAAAGATTATTATTTGCATTCATATAAAAATAACAAACCTCTGATAAAATATATATTTTATTCAAAAATATTCGGTGAAAGATATATTCCGAGATAAAAATAAGATAAAATATTAATCTGTAATTATAATAGTAACAAATAACGGACTATTATTAAGATTAATAATCGTATTTTTTCGAATTTATATTTTCCTATTTTATTTCATTGTATTTTATTTTATTTTTTTTCTTCTTCTTCTTATCTTTATGCCGCTTGCTTGAAGTATCTTTAGAATTCTTTCCGATAGGAATAAAAAAAAAGAAAAAAAAAAGAAAAGAAAAAAAAAAGTTTGCAGGGCCGTTACGATATACATAACAAAGCTTACGCTTAAGACGTAACACGTAGCCGGCTCTGCCGGGAGCTGTTACACAAGTAGTTTCCATCTTAAGAAATTCTCAGTGTATGTAATATACTCATTGTTCGCGACATGCGTGGTCTCGGATGGGAAGCTCTCCTACGTGAATGCAGAATCCTTCGGATTACTGCCTCGACAGACGACGCGGCAGATCTCGGCTGAATCGCTGATTCAGAAATCAAAGCAGTAACAGATAATAATAACCGCTTGGTCAGGTGCTTCGCGTTCGCGATGGAAGATCCCCCTTCGGCGTATCAGCTTTCAGCGTACTTGGGCGCGAAGCTCCTCTACGTATATTCAGATATATCAGGTGCCCTTTGTGCCGATATCGCGTACGCGGATCCTCTCTCGACGCGAAGAAATTAATTTATTGTATCGTTTCGCATTACATGGGTCTACGGGTGCAATTGGCTCTCCTCGCAAACGTATGCGCGGAATAGAATTTATTTTGCGGAAAGAGTGCCTTGAAAACTGATATTGATTAATTAAAGTCAAATGTTACACGCCGGTATTGTGCAATGCGAACGCAATTTACGTGATTAAATTGCAGCTCGAGTATTCTCTCTGCGCGTACCTAACTCATAATTAACAAATGCAATCACAGTTACATCGCGGCAATGCGTTTTGATTAATTCGTAGCTACGTGTGTATTTAATATGCTTACTACGTGGATATTCAGTGTCGGGTTGTTACGCGATGCCCCAATACATTTTTATCCTTCTAACGACTATAATTTTACGCGAAAGAAACGCGGTGACGTTAAGTCACATTTATTGTCTTCGGACTGTTCCCGCTAGGTAGGAAAAAGACCGTCTTACGAAACGTAGATCTGCTCACACACACACACACACACACACACCGACACACCTACGAATTCTTGAAACTAATTTCGTCAGACTGATTCGACAACATCTCTATTCTTGATAGAAACTATTTTGATGTAACTCTTCCCTGTATATTTACATGTTTGTAACAAGTAACGTATTTCTGTAAAATACCAACGATATTAGGAATCGTCTCGAAAAATTGCATAAAAGAAATTTTTTTTTTTCTTTCTCTCTTTTAAAATCTTATCACCGGTTTGGTTTCAAAAGATACAGGCGACGCGATTGTCGGAAATTACATAGGTATTGAAGCCGTGTGTAAACATCGGACTTTTGGTTCAAGAGCGCTCTTCAGAGAAAATATTATACTCGTCAACGGTAAATGGTGGGCGGTTGGGTGCGCGTAAAAGCACGGCGAGGTATCCCTGTGTGAGGGTAAGAACCCCGAAAAATCGACGCACGCGTGGGCGCGTATAAGCGACGTTACGTGCGCGCCGCATTAAGCGCGCGCTGGATTATCCGAGCCCTGCCGAGGAAATAAAACGAAAGAGAAAAGAACAAGCCGGGCGAAATTACGGGCGTCGTGAACGTTCGGCTGGAAGGGCTTTAGAAAAGTTTCGGCGCGAACGACGGAAGAGAGGCGCAAACTCTCTCTCGTTTGATCGTACTTTCTCTTTCTCTATCATCGTTAAAAAAAAAGAGGCAAACAAAAAAACGCGTTTTTGCGAAAGCTAGTCGCACAGATTATTATCGTGAAAAGCCGCAAGTTTTATCTGCTGGTCAGCTTCAAACAGATTACTAATTGAGTAATTAGCAAGTACACGAACGTGACTTCAGTCTATCAGTTAGATTCTGTTTTTGAATTTTTTAATATTTCAAGAAATTATTTTATTGAATTAATATAATATTAATAAGATTAACAGAGATAGCAAAACAAGTTTTTATTTTTTTTTATTAGTATTATTTCTTTTTTGATGCACAAGTATTTTATTTCTTGCAATATTTTGCTTTATGATAAGAGATTATTTTAATTAAGAAAAAAACATTACTGCGGTATTTATATAAAATAATATCTGAATATTAATACATCAAAGATTTTTTTCCAATTTTAAAAGTTTAATTTTGACAGTTTTAATAATAAAAATATGTTTTATGTTCGTGACTGTTAATTTATACAATGTATAATTGCTAATGTTCAATACCGCAGTGTGATTATTATGCTTTTAAATGCTTTTGATGCTAAAATGAGAATCGAAATGTACTAACTTCCGTTTAATGAAAGTCTAATTAGAATTGAGTAGCGAATTAAATTGTGAAGAAGCCAATCTAGAGGTAGTTTTCATCACAATAAAATAAAATTGTATTTCTGTTTAGCTGACGAATAATTACGACTTGCATTGTCCCATTTTGTATAAGTGGACAAAACCATTTAAACATTTTATGTGACAATGGAAATGTTATTCGAAGGCCACGCTTTATCTTTAACTATGTTTTGTGATATTATTTATATTAAATGTGACGTGTGTTTTACAACGTACATTTACCAGTCGTGTTCCCACGAATTCTCTAATCTTGGCAAACCGTGCATTTGAGTAATGCAGCTTTAAATTAATTTTCTAGAATTTCGCCACATTAGTTCTTCGCGAAAGCACTAACGTCGTTAACTTGCCGATACGCGACATCGCGGAACGGTTCAACTGCCAATATTCTTCCATGAATTGGTCCGTCAATCACGTATTACCGATTAAACTCATCCATATTAAAGGTTCGAAGAAAAGTTAAGTCTCTAAAACTATTTTTATCTGATGATTTTCTTTAAATCCGTAATTCACACAAGTCGCTCATTTTTTTATATTACTAAACTGATTCGATCTCCGCGAATTTATTCAGCTATATTTTATTTTTTATCAAGCTTAATATTAAAAAAAATATATAAAAAAATTGTAGAACGTTACTTACGTCATTTAAAAATATTTACAATTGCTTAAATAATGTAAAAAAAAAAAAAAATTAAGTATACGTACGAATATATGTCACGAAGCATATTTAATTTTTTGCAATCTAGTCTCTCGGTTAGCGTCGCGTTATACTTACGATAGTATCTCCCTGTAAAATACACGCATGTTTCCATTCTGGATCCTCTTTCTCCACGCGAGGACCAACAAAGGCGAAACTTGCTGTCGCATCCGGAAGAACGGCTCGCGCTACAGCATAAAAATGTTCGCGAACGACGAGGAAAGGCACGCGAAGCGTCTGCATCCCGAGATCGCTTTCAGTCGTCGAGACATATCGCTTGTCTGACGAATGAAGGCCTGGGGATCTAGTTTACAGACGACATCACGTCCGATAAGAATTTGACCGCGTGTTGTCGGATCCGCGCGTCGTGTTTCCGATGAAAGGAACACTGCACTACAATAGAATTGTGAAAGTTCGTCGAAGTTGCATTGTAAAATCGGAAAAAAAAAAATTAAAAAAAAAAAAAAACAATTTTCTGCCCGGCGTTGGAAAATTTTTGAGCGAAAATGTTTTCGCCGAGAAAAGAGAGGAATGAAAAGGGAACAGCTGGCGAAATATATTACAAAACTCTGACGCGTTTCATTATACATTTTATTATATTTAAAAAGTTCTCTCGCAAAATTCTATTAGATCTCGAAGGTTTATTTAGCGACGTTTGAAAGGACGCGATGATTTAGAAATAAATTTGTAATTTGCGTCATTTTACGCCTTTATAGGTAAAAGATTTTACAAAAGATTCAATTACGCACTTCAATTGTCGATGATGTAAAAGTATTTATTATGATTCAACTCTTTTTTTTTTTTTTTGCGAAATTAATTAAATTTGCAGTTACAACTTATAAAGGAATTTCTATGTGCTTTTCGATATACAATATATTATATATATAAGCGAGATATTTATCGTCGAGAAAGAACGGTTACATTTTTAATAAAAACCATTTAATATCGCGTTACTACGGCACGAAAGGAAAGAGCCCCGGTGACCATCGACGATCGTAACCGTCGATGTCAGTGTCTAGCAAATAGAGGATGTAAAATGACGTTCAATACAAGCTCCGGCGCACGAGAGACGAATCGACATTCTGACGTTTAATTAACTTTGTCGCGTTAATTGAGAGACAGCGTTCGGAGGTGGGTCTATTCGACGATCGCGAGATGGTCTCGACACACATAGTTCAGTTTTCATATTTCTGGGCGCACAATCAAAGAGAGCACTTCTTTTTCTACCAAGTTTTTTCCCCATCAATTGGAAACGTTAAAAATGTGTTACACATGGGAAAGTCCGGTTATAAATGTCGGTTAGCTGGATATGAAAAATCGATTTACCGTTTAACGTCGTGTACGGGCAACTAAATCGTACTCTACGATATCCAACGCGAAGCCCAAAAAAGCGTGTTAATATTGAAGAACTTTATTTCATCGGAACGAAGTAGATTGAGAAGGCCGTGAGGCGCTAAAAAATTTATTATTCCCCCCAGAGCTAATATTTTATTCCCTAACAACATTTTATAAAATTTTTAGCATTACGTCTATAAATAATGGTACATTGTATATGTATATCCGCAACGAAACTTTTAATAGCAATATACGTAACAAGCGCGCAAAGTTATAATGGCGGATACTTTACCGTCTAATTAAAACTGAAGTTATGAATTAAAATATAAAATTTAGGCTTCTTACTGCGCGGCAATGATACTTCGTCATTGAGAGAGCTCTTTTTTTTTTTTTTTTTTTTTTAATCTTAAAGATGTTTTTACAGTACCACTGACACTGTAAAGACATCTTTGAAATTTGGACAATAAAGCGTCAACTTTATAAAGTCGCACACCACCTGTTAATTACGTGCACAATTAATGAAACGTTACATATCGCGACACTACCGAGAAATTAGGTTCGATATCGTCGTCGCTATTGTTTCGCTTCGTTATTCTCGGTCAGCACATTAAACATATAAATCAAATTGAATGACCGTACCGCGAATTTATCTTCGTGCTGAAATTTACCGACCTGAATCACAATTAGATGACTGAATTTCAGAGGTATCGAGCTCTCTCGTAGCGAAATAAATTATTAAATCTGATGGTTCGAGAAGAGAACAAAACCAGATTCTACCCGGTAATATGTTGTTACAACGTGCGGCATTAGTAGCAAATTTTATGCCATGATTCGTGTCACGTACAGTAACGATTTGAAGTAGAATATTTAGATTAGACTATTGCGTTGGAGAGAGAGAGAGAGAGAGAGAGAGAGAGTTATATATATTCAATTATGTGCTATTTTCATTATCAATTTACGTCATATAATAAGATCATTGAACGGCGAAATTACCACTCTCTTCGTTTCTACTTTCGTATTTTTAGAAGACTTTTTCCTGACATGTACACGAAAAAAATTACGTTACGCAAGACAGATACCCCGTCTTTCAAACGTGAATGATCGGCTGCCAGCGACGTGAAAGGAATTACATGCAGGTATTCGATAAAAATGTTTGATGCAGCAATCTTGCGCCGGTATTATTTATTACGCGGAATTGACGAGAATCGTACGTAGAACGATTAAGCGGGTCACGTTAAAACAATCGGGCCCGAACCCCTTAGCGATTCACCGCTATACGTTACAACTGGAATAGTTTTATTCCGGCTAAGTGATTGCCAACACCCATTATTTGCAATTCCATCGACAATTTCAACGAAGTGCAGCCCGCTATAATAATAAGCAACCTTTTATTATACAGCGCCATGTTATTGATTTCATCACCGCTGCATTAAAAAATTTCTGGCTATTATTTTCAATACAATGAAAAAAATATCGAGAGATAATACGAAGAGCGAGAATCGTATCTACAATAAACTCCGAGCATTGTTTTTGTTATATTTGTTTCTGTAAAATATTTAGATGAAAAGCTTCCTCGCATTCGTCAATTATTAATTTTTTTTTATATATTTTATTTTATTATATTTAAAAGAGTGACGAAAATTTGAATTTTTCGTAAAATTAGGTCACACGGAGGATTTCCATTACGTATATTCGCTGAATCGATCTCTCCTTATGAAAAGAATCGTCCACGCCATTTTCAAACTAATTTGTAACGACGTCGTATTACGCACTATGTATCTCTGCGCTAAATTTGCATTTCGCTTGACGATAGTCGATCGCTTTGTCGTCGTTAATTGGCGCGTCTTTATTCGCATCGTACGTCGTTTGTGTCGCTTATGCACGAACCACGAATTGTGCTCTGCTGCGTACCACGGACACTATACATTACTGTCGATAATACCGGACTTCCATTGTAACGTAACGTAGCGCGTAATTCAATTACTTGAAGCTCGCGGTGGGAAAAATAGGGGCGGGATCGCGCAATCAGCGATCACACGTGGGCGGCCGATGCCGGTGGTTTTTTTTTTTTTTTTTTCTTTTTTCGACAGCGGAAATATATTTTTTCCGACTTTCGTAAATCGTATCGGAATCGCAAGGAATTATAAACTACCAACACCACCGTCGTACGATCGTAGGACGCCTGCTGGTGAATGAAGAAAATTGCATCCATTAGCAAATTACTTTTACCTACTTCAACCGCCTCGTCTCCGGTGACGCGAAACGGCAGTAAGGGTTGCAAAAGGGAGCGTCGTTAGTTATATTGGGTAGGACGGAAATAATATTGCGCTCGTGTAGCCGTATATGAAAATAAACCTGATTCGAGTGGCCGGCAAACAGCAATTCTTTTCATCTACTTATTTATCATTTCGCGACGTTTTACCGTTGATTTTTCCGAGAAGCAGTTGCGCGATCGGTTTATCGTCGCTTTGCGGTGATTCTAATGACGTTAATGATGCAAACGAGCGATCGCTTTCTAACAATTTGCGACGCGGTAGGGGGGGGGGTGGAGGTAATTAGTTTTTGAAACGGCCGCTCGGACGTCGGCGTGCGGTTTGTAACACGGTGAACTTTGTTACTCGTGAAATTTATTAATCGATGCTGCCCCGAAGCTTTTCAACAACACGAATTTCAGTCCGGCAGGAAAAACAGATTTATCAACGTGAAATCTTTCGCGCGATTATTGTCACTTTGTAATTTCGTTAAATTTACCAACGCGAAATATACGTATTGTTTGCAGTAAATACGTATAAATCTCTACGACAACATATAATACAAATTATTAATTCCAATTACAAAATTGAAGCACGTTTCAATCGCAATTTTTATTAAATAATTGTAATAAATTCTTGAGTACATTTTGTCTACACATTTTTTAACATTAATAAAAAATTGGATAGATTAATTATAAATAAACTTAAGTCTCGCGAGAAAATAAGATTCGTTGAAAGGAATGTACTCGAGATTTAAAACTAAACTTTATAACTGCATCTTTATATTTAATAATATTTTTAAATGATTTATTGATATACATATGTGATGCAAAACGAGACTTATATTTTATTTCTCTCGTATTTAATTTTTATTAAAAAAAATATTTTTTTAATCTATATGTATAGTTAATCAATTAATGATAATGTCATTGCAAGTTTCAACATTCATTAATTAGCCTACAACTTATTTCTTATACGCTTGGATTATTCTCGTCTTATTTTATGCTGATTTATTTAACGATAAAACTGTATAATACAAAAGTAAATTTAACAATTGACGTGAAAAGTGTTTTATTATTTGCTTTTCTAATAAAGAACGTGATTTTGGTACAATATAATATGTATATCAGCAAGTCGCATTCAATGTTACATAAATGTATGATCAAACGCGCCATTAAATTGTGAGTCGTGCTAACGTAATTTTTTTTTTTTTTTTTTTTTTTTCCTGCTTGATAATTACTCTGTATTACGAAAGAAGTAAATTTCTAATCTAAAACAAGTTAATGCTTTCAGTTATACGACATCAATAATTTATTATTCCCTCTAGCTTTTAACACATACGTGTCGCAATTTAGTAAATTACGGTTCACTTCTTTACCAAAAAAAAAAAGAAAAAAAACAATTAAAATCTGTTTTTCCTCCGAACCAAAACTGGACGTTATAATAAATTCGCGTATCGTTTTTTTTTCCCCTTTTTCGACGATTACATGTGAGAATGCAACTGACTAAACAATATTGTCTCTCGCCCGGTAGCCTCATTAATAAGTTCTTGGCTCCGAGCGACAGCTGTTCACACTTTGGCGCACTTGTGACCTTCCTCACTTTAAACATACGTGGATTACAACTACGCGTAGTACTTCGTGTACAATTTCATTTCAATTTCCGAATCGCACTGTTCTTCCTCATTCTTCAACTTGTTTGCCTTAACATTTTATCTTCTGCCTTATTTTTTTTCTTCTTTTTATTTTTTGCACTGTTGAGTTTGTAATACCAAATTAATTAAATTTTTAGTTCGGTTAAATCGCGCAATTAATACTTTGATAAATAAAAACATGAATGTGACAAAAAGCCTGTTGCTCGACCAGTATACGTATACGCGCAAAACTATATATAGTTTAAGTTCTATCATTATCTTAGACCTTGTGTGCTTAAAATAGCAACATAATTTAATGCGTGTCCTTACTTTTTTTTTCTCCTTTTTGTCGACGGGCGGATCGTACGACGGGGAAAGTAAAACCGCGGAGTCCTTCGGTAAGGTTCGTTTAAAAAGTATAAACCGCCTGCTCGACTCCCGTCTCTTAATTACGACGTTAAACTCTCGCGTCGAGTGCGATTACGAACACGCGAAGTACTTTTCGCGAATCACGAGATTAATTCGTTAGCTAGACCCGGATCGGGCCGAGCGTAAACGTCTATCTCTTTTCGAGCGTGTAAATACTTATCGCCGTGTCGGAGCGAAAGGGGAAACGAAATTTGCGCAAATCCTTCTTAATTGAGCCGGGTAACGCGACCGAGTTGTACACATCCCGAGCCAGTGCGCCTTCCGATTCAATTATTTCGGGTATATCGATCCCGCAATCGTCGGTTTTGCAGGTGCAGTATTACGGCTGATGCGCTGCGTCGTTGCGTATATACGTACGTATAATGCGCCGCCTTCGTACGTAACTCGCATCGCGGTCTGTCGCAAAAAATTGCTTACCTCACCTCGCCGATAAAAATTAATCGGCTACTGTTTATGTAACGCACATATCGTACGGCCGCCGGTGTCGATAAGCGTCTAGAATTACCAGCAACGCGAATTCGATAACGCGCCGCCAATTTCGTTAAATTTCAATCGGTTACTTTAACCCTGCGAAATGATTAATTAACGCGCAGCGCGCTTGGATTTGCATACGCTCGTTGTGGGATTGTTAACGCGCTGATTATCAGCGCCCGGAGAGATGGAGCGAAGTATAATTTATATTTATGAGCGGCTACACGACTGCGGATGCGAAGCTTTATTTTTAGCCCGAACGCAATGTAAACAGTGGATAATAATCGAAAAGGTACTGTCACAAAGTGGAACCGTCTCGCTAATTGACCTGCCAGAAAGGGTTTTTTTTTTTATTATATTTTTTTTTTATTTCCTCATTGCGTTACTTGATGACCGCGCGGCTGCTCGCGGGAATTCGTCTTCGAGAAACGCGAAAGAATAGACGAATCGGAAGTCTCGTGTCCTCTCGTGAGCGATGAGTGACGGGTGTTTAGAGATTCACGTCAGGCGTCCTTCGAATCTTGCTCTTAACGGCACAAACGATCACAAATGGCCTGGCTAGTTGTTTTGATGTAATCGTCATGCGAAGTCCGTTGTCGTCGTGGCCGAAGCTTACCCCCACGCAGTGTATTACCTCGACCGGCAATTGAGATTAATTATCGTCGTGAACTGACTTTCTTTTCGGCGCCGTTATGATATAATCGTCCGTCCGTAGTACGTGTTGATCCAACTCGGCCAAAAAGCCCCACGGATAGTTTAGTTAACGGAAATTAGAAATTAAGATCGACATCGCGGATTGATTCACATTTCATTTAACGAGTACTGTCGTGAAATAAGAAAATTTTTCAATTTTTTATAAGAAACTTTTGGTATTTGAAGTTCAGAAAATAGAATTTTTTTTAATTTTAATTTAAATAACCGTAAACGTGACGATATAGTTTTAATCTTTATTACCAAACAGTTAAAGCTCTGCTTATCGTGGGCAGTGATTAAATTATAATCTATCTTATCGATCACTTTAATATCTCGTATATGTATAAATAGTTGTTCTTTGTTATAAAAAAATGTATAAGCGGAATTCAGTATCGTAGATGTCATCAGGCAAGGACTGTTCTAAAAATACTTAGGTTTGTAAAATATGATTGCATCTTCTATAATCTTTGCTGTGCTCTTTCCTTGAAATGATTAAAATGAATTGATTTGTTAATAGTAAAAAAAAAAGACTCATTGACGTTCTATTAATAAAACCAAAAAAAAAACAAGCGATAATGAAAAACGATAGTCACAGGGAACCATTACGACCATTATGATTAATCATTGTTACAGATATAACTGGCTTTTGACGTAATGTTTAATATGGAACACGCACGATCTGACAATTCAGCACGTTTAAAATATTTGATTAATTTTGAAAATCCATCTTTTAGAATTGTCTTCTCTAATAATAATCGTCTAATAAATTTGACATCCATTAATGAACGTAAATGAGGGTGGAACTTGATTCCGTGCCGTGTCGAATGTTATTTTTATTTTTTTTTTTTAAATCGACAAGACGTGCCACGAATGCATACAAACATTTTATTCACCTAACGAAAAAATTGCGCTCAATTTACATACCTACTTGAAACGAAGTCGAGAACCCACTTGTGGATGAATTGAATGTTGATTCTCGAAAAACGTCACGGCCGGCTTTGATTGAAATAACGATTTCACTATGTAATAATAAGTTGACTGATAAAAGCTACGTTTTAAAGAAATTATTAATCAAAATTAGTGAAAGATATTTTTTATATTATACTCATAAATGGTTAAAGATGGTAATAGCAAATATTTCATATAATAATTTTGCGTATAATCTGTTTAAAATATTACTGTTTAAAATATTTAATTTATTGCATTTATAATATTTAAGAAATAAATTACAAGTCGCGATAAAATGTCAAGAATTTTGATTCCGACGGGATGCATAAATCACTTATTTTGTTCGCGTGCGTTGGCGTAAGGCAGGTACACTTGGCATTTTTCGAGTACTTTCATATTCATTTTCGCGTACTACGAACGATATGCGAGCACACCAGCTGGAGAGATTTTCATTCGCACGCTCGCGTTTTCGCTGGTTATTTTTAAAAAGTTTCAGACTCTCAACGCCCTACAATTAACGACTCCGAGTATTATTCCTGCCCTGTATTTTAATTTCCATTAGAATTGACTTTTAATTTGTGCGCAAAATTTTCCCACTAGTTTTCGGATATTATCTGTCGTTGCTTGACGTAAACGTCAATGACGATGCGCTGTAAAATAAATTAATAACGTGAAATATGCACAATGTACATTGAAAATACGGTTACGATGTTTCTATAAATAATTGAAGCAAAAGTTAAAACGCACAGAATCTTCTAACCGGCTCGAATATACGTCGCGAAACGTGACTTCGATCTCGATAGTTAAACGATAGCTTTTTCACTTCTTTTATTAATAATATTCTGTGCTTCCGGCAAAAGCATAAAACTCACAAATAAACAGCGGAAAATTATATCTTTTAATTAATATGAAGTGCGCTCGAGAAATAAATTGATGACGGCGTAATTGCATAATTAAGTCCGTTTTTCTTTCGATGTCGAATTGCATAACTAATGCATCGGAACTCTCTTCCTGTAACCTGGAATTCTTTAAATTGCGCCGCGTAATCGATACGTCGACTCGTGTATCTATGTGTATCTGGTTCACGCTCGAGCGGCAGATATCGTCGCGTAAACTTCGTGGAATTTCGCATATTGAAAAATATTTTACGCGATATTGGTCCCTCGCGTTCCGTTAACAATTCGACATTAACGCGAACAAGCATACGCGGGCGGGAGGGATGGAAAAGAGGATACCGCGACGCGATCGATCGGCGGAGGAGTTTGTCGTAGGTTTAATAAACACTGGTTGGTAGATAAAGGTTTATTATTCAATCCATTTCCGCAATTTTCGCAGTCTTTTAAGTCTTATCACGTGCCGAGGCTATACTGCTCGTTGGCGCGGTACAAGGAAACGGTAAACACCCGGCAGGCGCGAGAGTAACGTCGTCAGGGTGGTCGGTCTATATCGGCCTTAAGTCGAGAGAAGTTATACCGCCGCCAGTCTTGTTCTTGAATATCGTTTCGCTTTAAAAAGGTAGTTTAATCCATAATAGAATTGCACGCTCGATAGAATATTTACTTATTTCTTATCGAATATCTGATCTCCCAATCTCTATAGAACCTGTTGGAATTCTCATAAGATCTAGTAAAAAAAAAGCTGATAGCCAATTATCTCGGAAACCATTTAAATTTTTAGTAAAAACTATCGGTATAACGAGATATATATTTTTCGCATAAATGTCGGTTGATTTATTTCAAACGTACGTACGCGAAGAACTCGGCTTTATCTGAATAAAGCATGCTATTAGCAATGTTATCATTTTATGTTTAATTATTGAGAAATATTGATCTCTCGCGCGATAATTAATGCAGTAGTTTAATTAGAGACTGCATTTTACAATAATGTTTGTTTCGAAATAAAATCAAATACGATATTACATAACTTTTTTGCTTGAAACTTTTTTTTTTAATAATTAAGACAATTATTTATTAACTTAAAATGTACAACGTATATTGCTGCAGCAAGATTATATCAAATGTTAAGTATCTCAATAGGAATTTTCCTAGAAGTCTTCATTAAAATAGTTAATTTGAAATTGGCTCGAGAAGCGAGTCTCTCTTTCTCTCTATCTCGTTTCTTTGGAAATCCAAGAAGTTTTTGTCTCGAGGGTTTTTAAAAGACTCGAACAATGTTAAATAACACTCGCCGACTGTCCGGCTTTGCTGAATTACGTTAAGTATAAGATCTCATTAGAATTATATATCTCTCTTGGGACACTTTGCACGTCGTCGGAACGCCTATCAACGAGAAACCGACTCCTTTCGGAGAATCCTGCGCAACAAACGGACGGAGAGAAGGGAGCATAATGGAGTTGTAGGTTTTACAATCCTCTCCGGCTTCGTCTTTCGTGAAACCGTTCGCTCCTTCCAACCTCTTGCAGCTATACCAGCACCCTTACGCACTTTGCGAAGGAGTGGTCATGGTCGAATTTGGGTTCAGACTCGGCGGGGAGAGACCAAGCTCGATCGAAGATGTAGCTAGGGTGTGTCCAACGTTGCACGGAAATCGTACGAAATACACGCAGTTTTATATCGCGTTAGAACAACGAAAAATGTAGCCTTTGACGCGATATTTTCAAGATATCTTTATAATTCTATCGCGACGCTTTAATCTTGGAACGAAAAAAAACATAGACGGCATTATTTTTCTATACGTGCGTGTAATTTTTTTTTTTTTATCCGCGAAAGTAGCAGACGGAAACTTGACACGTGAAAAAAATAATTATTTATTAATCCCGTGCGTAATATTAAATAAAAATTTTTTTTTTTATTTATTTAGCGATTGTAAAATTGCGGGTGGGGAAGTTAACGCGCCGTTTACGCGTAGGTGATCGTTCTTTATATTCTCCGAGCTGTAGATAAATTGCGAAAATTTTTTACAACTCGGTGATGTGAAAATATTTCAACAATAATAAGTTGCATACGCTAACGTAAAGTACTTCTTTCCGACGACTCTATAATAAATGATTATGGGTCGGGGAATGAAAATAGAAGCGGAAGCTACATCACGAAGCAAAACGATACTAAAAGCAAAAGCGCTAGTTATATTCGACTTGTACAAGAAATGCGCGAGTTCCTCGACCGAAATACGATAAATATAAGGAAGAAGCGTTGCCAAGCGAGCTATTCCGGTGAATAAATCGTCAAAATAAGACCGGGAAGAGAGAGCAAAGAATCGGGGACAGAATCTAGATCGTCATCTATCGTGCCGTCGATTTTATTACGTTGTCCCGCGTCTCGTCTCAGATTTACAATCTGGCGCGTTGAAAACCCTCGGCTCTTTCGAAAAGCAGCGCGACTGAACGCACCGACTGATAACCACTTCCCTCAACGTGTACCGGCGCAAGGATGGTCATGGTCGATGGTTGGTGGTGGCTCGGGACACAAAGGGCGCGCGAAATCCTGTTGGAGGATCGCGATGGATAAAGAGAAACGAACGAGGGGTCGAGAAACAGAGGAAGAGAGGAGAGACACGATGCGAAAAGGGGGCCCCTTCTCAAACAATCCCGTCGAGCCGAAATATCGAGCGGCTGGTCGAAGCACTCGCAGTTCTCTCCCCTCCACGCTCTGCTTTCCTTTTAATCGATAAAACCGCTTTTACACCCCTTTAAATTATATCCGCCGACGTTACCGATCACCTTTCCGTCATGTCGCATCTTGCGAATCGACGTTCTCTTAAACGCGGCCCGAGTTTTCGATCAGCCGCGCGGGATATGTACGTCGGTTCTGCGAGGCGAAACGCCCCGGCCAGATGTGAGGATGCCAAGACTGCGATTCCTAAATAGATTGTATCGCTTCGAGTGAAATTTCACGATAGAGCCCCTGGGTTATTCGCCGTCGGGACACTCGGAACGCCGATCGATGCGTGACTTATCCCGACCTATGCGACCGCCTGGTGTATTAACGGACTGATTCCGCCGGTCCAAATTGTGATGTAACACGATCATCGCGTATGCCTGGCGACGAGTAACACGCCGGTTGCGTTAATAGAGATATACGTGTCTTCCGTTCGTTGCTAAATTACGTTTCATTTACATTAATCGACGAGCGATAAGAGGATACGTTAAAATATATTGAGATTTTAATTAAGACAATATACAGGTTTTTTTTTATTATTTTTTTTTTTCTTTTGTCTTAATTTTATTTTACACGCGACATTTAATCGAGGATTTAATTAGTTTGTTTAAAATAAGAATAAGGAAAAGACTGAAATAAGATTGTTTTTTATCGTACGAATAATATATTGAGAAATCTGCGGTTTCTTTGAATCGGCGTCTGTCATCGACATTTTTATTCGTGTGAGGGCCACAGGGTTTATTCCGTATTATTTATTCATGGGCGGCACGTAGATTGAAATTATAGCAGAACCGAACGTAAATCGTAGAAGGGATACCCTACGCTCTGCTTTCGCAAGATAATGCTACAGTGCGCAGTTCCCCGGCTAAAAATGGCGTCTCCAGTTCCAAATACGCCAATGTGGTCCTCCGAATGTAGTGAGTTTAGCGAACCTCACCCAGACCCGGACCCGGACCTGAACCCGACCTAACGGAACGAACGTTTGTGTGATGAGCGAAAACGAAAGGCACGTCGGGGCGGAGCGAGGGGGTTGGCGGGGAGAAATTGATGGCGAGAGCGATGGCGAGGGCGACTGAGCGGAGGCGGAAAGGGAACACCATAGAAATAAAACGTCATCACAACGTAGTTGGAAGACGGGTGGAATTGGTGGGAACTCGAAGGGCACGGGAGGGGAAAGGTTTCGAAAGAGAGAACCCTCGGATAGTCCTACGACCCGAGCACCGAGAGAAAGGAGTGCCGAGGCGAAGCGGAGAACGGGAGAGAGAAAGATAGCTGATTTACGATATTACCGTGAATAAGAGGGGGAGGGGGAGGAGGATGGGGGTCCAGAGATCGGGTGGCCCGAGAGAGGCGGAGGGACCGGGGGACGGTAGAGATATCACGGATAGAGGAGATTCGGTTTCGCGTTAACACGAGGAAGAGAGGCAACGAAACGCAATAGCGGCGACGTAGGGGAAGCGTGGGGATCAGCTCGGGTGGCCTCGGGCCGCGCGGGTAGCGAGGTGAGGAGAGAATTCGAGGCTGTTGACCGGGCTTCGAATTCGAAAGGCTTACTTACGCGGGCCCGCAGTGAGGCAGGACGCGGTCCCGCTTGTGCGCCACGTCCCCAACGTATACGAAAGAAGGAGAGGCCAAACCGTACGGCGAGGAGCGTGGAGAAGAGAGGAGGGCGACCACCACACACGCAACCCGCCGACACCGCCCGAAATTTCGCAACAGCGGTGCCCAAACACGACCGTGTCCTGATCGCGGGTCCTCCAACTTTTATTTCACGTCGAAAGTCGACGTCAAATATATAGATAGACCTTTATAACGATTCGTACTTAAACCTCTTGATTTAATTATTAAATTATTTAACGTACAGGTAAATTGTTAATAAATTTAAAGTTTGATTGAAAAGCTCGATCGAAAAAGATTAATTAAAGTACGATTGGACAATTGGGGCACTAAACTGTTTTTTTTTTTTTTTTTTATTACGATTGATTGGCTAAGTACATTATTATTGCATGAATAATCTGCATGTTAATATTAATAAAATTAAATTTGTACGAAATAATTTTTTCTTTTTAATCGGATTATAATGAAATTATCGCTAGCGCGTATAAATTTATTTCAGAAGTGGCACATGACGTCATTTTTATAGTTGGATAATATAATACTAATGAGATTGTGTGCATGCATCATTTTGTGAACTGTGTATTTACGATGTCGCCCTAGAAATGATAATAAAATTCTAAGTAGTGGGTTAGTTTATCTTGGTTCTTTCATATGATAACGTTCGTCGGCAAGATAAATGAATTATGTAACGCTTATAACATCATTATTATACCAAAATTACATTATTATTATTTAATGTGCAGCATTATTGTAACGAATATTTATGAACGAGATTACGTTATTATATTAGCATGCAATATTAATACAGTAGAAAACTTTATTTATGCTACATGCACTTTCAGATCGTGCGTTATATTTATTTATTATCGCGTTTCCACTCTCTTCTTTTTAAATATAATTGTCAAAGATTTGATTCGTAAATATAATTACAAAATTAATTTTTAAAAATATATTTAGGAAATGCAGAAAAACCTTTAAATTTATTCGCGTAAGATAAACGTATTTTTTTTTTTAATACTTTTATAAAGAATTACATTTTTTAAACGGAATTTTAAATATATTTGACGTCGCAGAAAAAACGCAGTTGAAAGAAAAAAAAAAGAATGATAAAATTGAGCGCATCTGTTGTTTCGTACAATTTTACACTGACGAGAGCGACCTTGAATGTGTATATCAGTCCGACCGGCCGTTGTGGGAGGGTAGCAAAACCCGTGTGGATCGATCCCGCAGAAGCAGCGTGGACTCCTCTCCGGTCCTGTCCTATTCCCAAAGCCATGCCTACCGAAACCCCTTCCCCATGACGGATCGAAACCTTCCTGTCCTTGACTGTAGAGAAGAGGGCGCGGTATTCCGAGAACGATGGGGGTCGTAGGGCGTCTTTTTTATTTTTTTATATTTTTTTTTTCAAGGCATAGGTCTCTTGGGCGAAAGAAAAGACATTTCGACTGTCGCAATAGATTGTTCAGAAATCACTAACGCGATGCAAAATTGTATTGTGCGCATGTAACTATTGTTCGGTATCTTGCAACAGATATCACGAAACTTTAGAGTCAATTGTAATGTCGGAGGCGAGCTTCCGAATTCCAATTGGAAACTACACACACCCAGGCACCTAAAGCATCCGTCAAAATGCACGGTCGTGTAAAGCTGTGGCAGTCAAAACCGTTATATCGACGGCTTAATTAGAAGCGCGAGGCGCACTATTAAAAGCGATTTGTTGAAAGCCGAGCCAAGTACTTTAATCCAAAACAAGAGATCTTTGTTCTTTTTTTTTTTTTTTTTTTCCTCTTTTATTTCACAAAATAGCACTTAGTCATATTACTAAATTGTGAAAGGAAATATCCTTCATACCTTTCGATTTTCATACGGTCAGTGCACTTGTCGAAACGTCAAGTATACCTTCTATAATGATTGATTGAATCATTGACGAGCGTGCGATGCGATCCGGATAGCGGCAATAAATTTCTGGCCATGAACCCTCAGTCGTTAAACTTTAGAAGTCATATATCGTCGTATAGAAATCATTTCCTGAATCAATAAGGTAACGAACCGGACCACCTACGACTGCAATTGTGCGTTTTAATGCGTGCTTTGCGCTATCACGTTTTCGGCTTTATGGCTTATGATTTACGTGGGACGAGGCACCGGACGTTCTTTGACAAGGTTAATGAAACGCGTACTAATTATCGCGATAATTGCATTCGCTGTTGCAATCTATCATTTTCATGATATCTTCATCGCAGCGAGCCAGGGTTATTTTCGAAACGCTAGTATATTTCTGTATGTTTGTTAATCTGAAAAGCATGTTTTTAAAAACATAGTTGCGTAATTTGCGTATCACAATGAAACGACATAAGACTAGGCAATTTGTTGCGATTTTAATCTCTCGTCTCTGTACACGCCACCACCTACATAAATCCTTGTAAATTTAAACCTATCCCGGAAATCTCTTCTCTTTTTTTTACTCTTTGCAGAATAGAAAATCTTATTTAATATAGTAATGCTTTTAAAATATCGAAAAAGCACATAATCCGTTCGATTTTCATTTACGATATTATTTGTATAATTATTTTTTTTTGCACTCGAGATGAGTGCTTTAAATTTTAATTTTATCAGACTCGCATTTTCAATTTCAAAGGCTCAAGAAATTTGATTACTTCTTTAAATTATATATTACTTTCTAATTTTACTTCGTAAATAGAATATTATTTTTTTTTTTTTTTTCCGTCAAGTGCAAAGTTTTTTTTCTTTTTTTCGTCGCGTCAACTGTAGTGCAAACTTACAATGAGAATTTTATCCGTGCAAGTATGTCCGTCGGCGTGTTGCTCTTGTCACGTTTGCCACGACCTATCCAACTTGTAATTTCAGGACACTTCGCACACGCTTTCACGTCTACTTACGTATGCGAGTGTGCGTGCTATAGATACACAGCATAAAAAAAAAAAAACCAGGGCGTATGGGAATCAGGTCAAAAATTTTTGTCGTTTTGTCCGCCGGCTTAACTTACTCTATACGTGAGATGTATTCATAGAAGCAGAGAAAACACGAGATACACGAAGTACAGAAAAGAGAAAAAAAGTCGCAAGACTTGGAATGTGAATTGAATAATCAATTTTGATTTTAATCCGCATATTTTAATTATATAAATAACTAAAATGTTACAAAAAAATAATTTACCTTTACTGCTGAACGATGTACATTATTGTATTATTTTATTGAAATATTTGGTTAGTTAATATTAGATGACTTTTGATAATTAAATTGGTAAAGTTAAATCGGTCAATCAAGCGGTACGAAAAATTAATTCAATTTGACTATGTTTTGTGTATTGATAAAATTTATCAAAATCAAACAGCAACGAAATAAATTCATAAATACAAAAAGTGAAATATGTTGACATATACGTGGGTTTTCATAACAATAAGTTAATACGATAAAAGTTCCATTTCCAGCCAATTAAAAAAAAAATAGTGTTTGCTTATACTTTGATCTAAATGTTTTAAAGCTGATTTTTTAATTACTTAAATTGATAATATATATGGCACATTTTTTTTTGCTTCGTTGTTTAGTATTATAATTGATCTGTTAGTCTCTTTCGAAATTAAATAAAATTTTGCGCCGCGAACAATTCCAAATCGTAGACATATGAATTGGCAGCAAATAAAAAAATACGTAGAAATATGATATTTTTGTAACATTTTATTTTGCCAATAATATGAATTGTTTCACTAGCTTTTTCTCTATTTCTCTCTACTTTTATATCTCTATGCCTTTGTTCTTTTAAAATAAAGTTTTGGTTATCGGATTTTATTTCTTTTGACAAAAAAAATCTGACAATTCAGAGAAGAGAGTGCCAAAATGTATTTAATCCTGCGAAAATTGCATTACGAAAAGTTGTTATTGTTCCGGGACAATTGATTGTTTTATACGTACTAGTCAAAAGATTTTTCTTGCACATTTCGAAAACTCACTTTTATCACATAAAATCACATACCGTCAACTACATATATTATTTCTCTTTTTTCTCTCTCTCTCTCTCTCTCTTTCTCTCTCTTCATTCTTCTCAAATCAGTTTCTTAATATAATATGCAAAGTCGATAAATTTCCATTGCTTTTATAGAACTAGTTCAAGGTCTACAAATTTTCCGTTACTTGAAACAGATAAATGCTTTTAAAATAGTTTTTAAGCTTAAAACATTTGTACCTTATTTTTATTTTTATTTTTATTCTTTAAAAAAATCGCAAGTAGTAAGGAAAATTAATTTTTATTCCTTTAAAATATGTCAAAAATTGTATCGACCACTTGAGTAAAATCCTTCCTTCAATTACACTGCTCTCAATACAATCTTAAGGTAGATAACAAAGAAATTGCTTTCAGATTCAATGTACATTGTCTCGGGCTTTCATTATGCGTTATGATTGTAAAAATGATTTTCTTTGAGCGTTATATTTCAGTCCCGAGTCCGAGCATTTAAAAAGAAGCACATAAAAATTCATTACGGCATTTTCTAAGAATTAATTATTCCGACTGGCAATAAGAAACGTAGATCTATGTTTCTAATGAATGTTTTAATGAACGTTTTGCCATTCTTTTTCATTCTTTTTTCGGCATCGTTAGCTTTGTATCATCTGGGCGCTATATACGCACGCGAAGAAAAAAAAAACTCAGATGTTGTAACTTACAAGATAAGTGGTCACATTTAAAAATGCGCCATCATAAAAACCATCTAATCTGGCATCATTTATCGCGGATGTAGCCAGTCTGAAATTAAATCCAGCCCTAAATTAATAACTAGCGTCTTA
Organism: Cardiocondyla obscurior; assembly: GCF_019399895.1. Lineage (NCBI taxonomy): Eukaryota > Metazoa > Arthropoda > Insecta > Hymenoptera > Formicidae > Cardiocondyla > Cardiocondyla obscurior. The sequence goes on along the minus strand of NC_091873.1, from coordinate 5,826,788 downwards.
AATGCCGCGTTAACAACATCGCGGAATGCTTATCAGCATTTAATGCTGTTGTATAAATACATTCCGTATGAAATATTTAATAATTACAGTGAATTTGTATTCTATACAATTCTCACATTATTATGCGCTGCAATTCACTAATCGACAATGATACTTTTTTACTTACTTAATTATTGATAACATTCATTTTACATTAAAAAAGTATGTTAAATAGATTCTGATATGCGCTAATGACATAATTAACAATCATTTATGTTAGGTATTCATGTCAGGGGATTTCTCTCTCTCTCTCTCTCTTTCTTTCTCTTTTTTTTTCGTTTCTTTTTGAGTACTTAATTTCTTAATTAATTGTTTTTATACACACAAACGTTGTGGTATATGAGCATCATTTTTTTTCTGATTTCTCTTAATTAATAACTCCCGATTATTTTTATAACATGTCCGATTATTAAACTCAAAACATAATTTACGATTGTTGTCAGACGTGTCAGATAGGTAGAATTAATTAATCGTCCTGTTACTGTCCCAGTGTGCAATAAAATAAAAATCAAATCACAATCGGGCAGTTTCATTGATCGGTGTCTACAAAATTTGCCTCGATGCCGGAGGTCGCGATATGAAAAATCTCGTTACGTAAAAACGATTTTGTCGAATTTTATTGCACGCATCGACGTTCCGAATAAAAATTACTTTACAAACGGGACCGAACAATAGAGTAAAAAGGAGATCAAAAAGATATAGGTGTTGGCAAACTACGTTCCCAATATTAATAGACGCGCGCGGTCGTTTATCGATACAACTGCGATTTGCCTTCGTTTTCAGAATTCTTTCGACGCTACTCGATGATAAAGACTTGTTTATTAATGACTATTATCTCCGACGTCGACAAATTGGCCTTGACGGGAGATCTGTAACCGGTTACGTCACCACTCGAAAAGGTATCGGACGGCCTTGTTCGGTCGGAATAAATTTTGTGAGCAGCACCTTTTTTTTTTTCCCCCCCGCGCAAAATAGCAAAGCGTGCCGCGCGGTTTCGCGCCATTTAATTAGGGCCTTAATTGACGGAGGCGACTTACGCGACCTCGACTCTCGCCACTTTTCCAGCGAGGGAACGGAGTCGAGAAACAATCGATCCGCCGTTTAAGCATCCCTTTATCCTCGGAAGCCACCGCCACTTCGTCGCACCATCTCGCCGAGAAACATATATCCCTACGTGAAATTACGCTAACGCCGTTATTATATCATATTTTGTCGCTTCCTATGCGCCCAACGTAGGCGTTGTCGTTGAATTTTTATGCCATTGTTTCGCGGCGGGCTTAAATATTTATTGCCTGTCGTGCAATGTCGCGGCTACGAAATATACGTTCTGCCATTTTGCGAGTTGCGTTATTATATTATTATAACGCTGGGATATATGTTTGGCAGTTGACATTTACATCTGCAATTTATTCGCAGGACATCACATCCGCGAGGCTGGACCTCCATTTTGTGAAAGCTAAAAAAAAAATTAAATTTCTTTTTTCTCTTTTTTTTTTTTTTTTTGTAATTCATTATCTGATACATTATATTTTCAATTGAAGTTCAGCTATCAGCTGCAGCGATTTTCGGCAAGCCTGACGAAGCGGCGATACGGCTGATCTCTCTTATCGAAATCTGTCGACGAAACTTCTATTTTGATTTCATGCGTAATCTCTCGGATATGTAATTGTCAGCGGAAATCTGTCGAAAAGTAATGAAATCTTTTACATTAGAGTCGCTTTTATCGCGCGAAGACGAGAATAGAATTTATTATTTGTGATAAGCGCGGTGCAGCGCTGCTTAATTCAACGCCCGCTCTTTTAGGACAAGGTTCTATCAATGAATTTAATTAATTATTTCCGTTCTTTTTTTATCCTGTTTTGTCGTGTCTCTCGAAATCGTTATCCCCTAGCCTTCGCTGCGACTCTATCAAAACATTTAAAGCGAAATCTTGAACGGCGTTATCGGTGCGATAGGAGTTATAGCTCCGCTCAAGGTCACCGTCGTAATTGCTCAAAGTAATCGAGACATCGTGTAAAAAAAAAAAAAAAAAGAAAGAAAAAAAAAGGAAAAGAGAAAAAACTGTCAGATGACTTTTGTACGCTGATAAGAATCGCGTATTAATACATATATACAATGAAAGAAAAATCTTTTCAAAATATTTAATTAAACCGGCGAGCCGTCGATCGCCAACTGCGTTATTTTTAATTCAAATATTATGAAAGTATTATTTTAATTAAATTAAAAGTTCCTGGAAGTTTTTAATTTTCTAAATGTTCCGCGAGAAACTTATTTAAATGTATTACATTTCTCTTAAAGTTCTTTTGATTAAAATATGCTTGCCGTGTACAAATATTATTAATGATATTCATACAGATTGATTAAAACGAGCCGCCTTGTGTACTGAATGGCATTTCACGTTAGTGTAATCTGCGTCACCGATGCTAACACATATTTTAATCAACCGTATAATATGCGCGTTTTCTTCAATTAACAGCGATAATGAACAAAATAGATATTCAGTTTCTATAACACTTCCTAGAATTTCAGGCGCTACTTTTTATTTAACACTGTACAATCGTAAATATTGAATCATATATTCATTAATGCACCGTCGTATGTTAAAGCTTACGATTATGCGAGATTTTACGTTGCAATTTTCAATTGTCACTAGAGATAAAATTCATTTAGCTCCTTTTATCAAGCTCAAATTTCAAGTACAATCAGCGAGTGATCTACATTACTCGTAATTTCTCCGAATTTTCCTTTTTCTCTCTTTTTTACATCCGCGAAACTATTAATCGCGACTGATCCTCGGACAATTTTATTTACGCGACCGCGTATCTCGCACAGCGTAATGCGTCGCCTTTCACCCTCTCGCTTCCAATTTCTCGGGCTGTACTGAAAAGTATATATCATTTGTTAGCGTTATGGCGCGCTCCGTTTCACGACACAAGATACTCGGAGTTCGTCGAATAGGCACTCGGCCAGATACGCAGGGGATACCAGAACGGTACAGCCAAAGCGCCGATTGTTTATTACCGGTGGCGTATCTCACGCGAGGGAGTCGCCGCGCGTGTGATAAATATTTTAGACGGCGCACTAATTCCTTTACGTGACGCCGAACCAATTAGACTTACTTTCGCGAATCGAGAGATTTACCGGAGTCGGCCGAGGAGAGATAAATTGATCACGCCGCGATTCCGGGGACAAGGCTCGAGACGCGCTCACGTACACTAACGCGGATCGTAAATCGAATGAAATCATACCATTAGCCTTGGTCTAAAACTGTCTTGCGTTTGAGAATGTGCCTCGTACACAACATCTCGACAATGTGCCTCGTCCTTTTTAGCCGTCGCATTGTAACGCGGTATTTACAGCCGCATATATATAATTACATAAGCATATATGTCGTTTGTCCATTGTTCGACGTTGTTTACGCTGGCGATCTTTTATTTCCCTCGCGACGAAAATATATGCTCTTGCGCCGAGGCGCGCGATGCCAAAAAAAGTAATCCATCAACGCACGCAATTTAAAATGTCCGGCGCACAAATCATCGCTAGGAATTTCCGGCACGATTTTATATATCTATTTATTTTACGGCCTTTTTTTTTCTTTTTCACGGTTCGGTCGTAACGAAGAGGTTTATTGGGATTACGCCGCTTTAGCTTTGATTCTATTATGCAAGCCATTCCGTTTGCGCAAAAAGATTAGGGTCGTAAACTAACGCGGCGTCAAGATGCCACGTACGCTGTGCTTTCCTCGCTTCGGTCATTTTATACGTATGCATAAGCGTGCAACAGGTCGTCATTTTCAAACACTTGTGACGAAACGCATAAAATCAGCAGCACACCCTGGGAAACCGTATTTGCATACTTAACGTACAACATATTTGTTTTTATAAATCCCTAATTATAAAAGATAGATATGAAAGATTATACATATATTGAATTTTTATAAACCGCGTACTTGATAACACGTCAATTACGATAGACCGATGCGTGTAGACGGCATTATTTCTTTAGGATATATTTAATTACGCGAGCTTGCAATAAAGGTGGATATGCTTGCAAGAATAGTATTTACAGTGATCCAGTAAGCTACGGCGATCCATCAATATGTCATTCTATCAATGCGAGATTGATCATTCGAATAATTTGAAAGAATTTTCGATCTTTTTTATAATTTCTGAAACCCCCGGTGGGGTCATATCTCATATACATTTAACCTTTAAAAAAAATAGAGAAATCAGTTCGGGACTAATTTTAGTTTCATTCTGTAATATTACTTTATTATATTTATTAGCATAAATTAAATGGGTTCTTTTTTTAAAGTTTAAAGTTTTACATTAGGTTATAATTATTCATTATACATATAAGAATATATTATTTTATACCCACAGAGACAATTGTACGATCAATGACTTTTTTTTTTTATTATTTTTTTTTTTCTCTCTCTTTACACTTGAACCGGTTTTCTTACGTTATGCGAAACTGAAAGTGATACATTAAGAATTTTTATATAATCATACTATATTTTAATTTATGGAAATTCGAAATACCTAGCTTACATTATTGACGTAGGAAAATATATTTCTGTCAATAAAAAGGTACAGAGAAATTTATTTTCGTCTGCTTCGTATGCTAATGATTTCTGAACATCACTGCTAAATTTCGCTTGCGCTCGCTCTTTGTTACAGCAATCCACGTGCGTCACGAAATATGGCAGAAAAGCAACGCCGTGACAATCTCAACGCAAATATATCGACGATGGCGACCCTCGTGCCGAGTGTTGCTGGAAGTTCGAGGAGAATGGACAAAATATCCATTCTGAGATTAGCCACCGCCTTCCTGAGGACACACTACAGTAAGTCGGCCTTGTCAATTTTCTCACTCCATAAATCATTTTCTTAATGAATCGTCATATCTTTAAGACACCATTTGTACCGAATTAATTATTCCTGACCACTTAATTTTTATTATTGCGTAATCGTTATTGAACCGTTATTGCGAAATTATATTACGTCGATGACATCGCTACTGAATTATATTTGTCGGAGAAATTTAATATTGACGGTCGTATACTTAATTTTTTTTTCTCTCTTTTCCTGTTCAAACATAATTACAAACTAAGAATAATAAAGTTAAATTTACTATTAGTCATTTATTCATAACATTACGACTATGCAAAAAAAAAAGAAAGAAAATTATTCACAACGCACGTCGTGAACGAACATTATTTACAGCACTCGGAAGCGGCTCGGTGAGTTTCCTACGCCCGTTGTTCAACGATCAATTCGATATAGAACAGTTTTTTGTCGATGTGAGTATACGGTGCTTATCTGTAAAGCAGATCGATCAAGACGATCAATATTCTAAACTCGTTTTTCAAACCATAACAGCATCTAGTGGACAGCGGTGGTTTCTTCCTGGTGGTCACCACTGCGGGAAAAATCGTCTACGTCAGTCGACAAGTGGAGCAATATCTCGGTCACGTTCAGGTGAGTCTCTTTTATCTTAATGAAAAAAAAAAAAAGTAAAATATAATCGCAAATAATTATTTCATAGTTTCCCCCGCGAGGCTTCCTCCGCCGTGAAACTTTACGGGAGAAATAATAAAATTATACAATCATTTACATGATAATTGCAAAGATTCTTTTTAATATCTTTTTTATTAAGAACAATAATTTTAAAAGAAATTTATGGTGAGATTAAAGAACTTGGCTGGTTTTTACGCCCGGACGGCAAAAACGTTAACGAGTCGAATACTTCATGTCGAATAATTTATATACGTATTCTTGGAAACGTTCGGACTTCCACAAGACGAATACGTTATGTTAGTTCTAGGGAAATCGTGAATTTCTTATTGCGACGGATTATCTAAACATTTTTAATACGAAGTGCTTAATGCCGCGAGACGATTTCCTTCACTTTCAACGCGCGCCAGTAATTGAAAGGCCGATTAGTCGTGAGTGCTGGAATTATCCTCGACTCAATCGACCGTGTTATTCTTCAATATTCATCCACGGATAAATAGCGAGCTTCGGGTAAAAATGCAAGCGCGTTATACGAATGAAAGAACCGCCAGAATACCTTTCCAATATCGTTTACCGAAGAGAGAAACGATTAATACGCTTTTTTTTTTTTTTTCACGCGTCGGTGATAAGGTCAGGCGAGTCGCCCGAGGTAGGAAGCGCTTGAAAAATGTTCGTCTCGTAACTATTAACGGTGGCTATTTACCCGCCATCGGCGCTTTATTCGATTCCTCGTCTCTTTTTGCCGGTGGATTTTTCTTTTCCGCGGCGTATTTATATTATACGCCGGTTGAATTGCGCGTCGTTTGTGCGGGCACGGGGCGCGCCGGCGCGCCCCGTTGATAAGGGATGAGCGAGAAGCGCGGGAGGGTGCCCCGGAGCACAGGGCAGCGATCGCGATCTCGTGGCTGCAGCTGCAGCTGCTGCAGCAGCCGCCGCCACCGCCGCCGCAGCGCGCGCCCGACCTACCCTGTAACGCGCGGAGTTAGGAATTATCGATCAAATGAATGCGTGCAACGCAAATATGCTCCCATGGCAACCGGCGCCGCTCTTGCGGCCTCCGTTCCTTTTCGCTCGCGATGAAACGTGCCGCGCGGCCCGCCAATATCCGCCGCGCTCTCTCGTTTTTCCCGCATTTATCGTGCATACGCGGGAATTACTCGCGCAGCTCGGCAATCGCTCGCGGTAAAATCCGCGCCCTAAACGGCGTTTTTCCACGAAAAAAGCTCTACTCCCCTTTAACCACGCGGGTGAAACGCGCAGCGATTCTCGCTCGGTAATTACTCGCCGGATCCACGTGCGACTTTTCCCGGAAATGCTCTTGTTTCTGTACGCACATCTGCATGTACGGATGATCTCCGCCTTTCGCTCGTATTCACTGCGTTTCCGCAAAAAAAATCGTTTCGGTTTGCGAAACGTGAAACTAAAATGTTAAACGAAAAAGAAAAAAGAAAAATCTCGCTTACGTTGTTTGACTAATGGTAAACGATCGAGGACACGTTCAGATATTTTTAATATAACATATTCTTTTGTATAGCAAATATTTTAACGTTGTATAACGCGGAGAAGTTCGCTGATGATTATAAATTTCGATACAAAATTATAGCTTCGCGTTTGTTCGATATAATGTGAAAAATAGATTTGGCGAAGGGATAAAAAAAAAACGCCCGCCCTCGAGAGATCTATGTATAAGATTAACTTTGTTATACCAGCTAATAGAAATACGATTTGATTCTCATGTTGGAGGAACGAACGATAAGCTCGATCGTAAAACGCGGAGTTTTGTTTCGTCGGGAAATATTAATTTAACCGGGCGAGATTGAGTAAATGGCCGCGAGAGAGTCGGCAGTGAAACATAGTCTGATTAACCGGAGGTAGATTTAAGGATCAAGTAATGAACGTTACGGGAATAATGCGCGTGGCTCGTTTATGTCTCGCGATAAAATCAGGCCGGCTAACTATACGCTGCTGATATTAAACGAGTATTGTATATGAATAATTAGCGCGATCGACGCCGAGATACCTGATACGTACGTACAACGAGAATCTCGTTTTGCTGTCTGGTGCTTCTTTGTTCCCGACGTCATTCGGCCGAGATTAGGTGCTAGCTTTTCCGTGCACTATCAGAGACGTCGAAATTATGCATATGACGCTTCTCTCTCGTCGACAAAATAATCTTATTTCGCTCAGACTCGGCGCATTATGAAAAAAAAAGGGGAAAAAAAAACGAACTCAAAGAAATAATCTGAAATAATGTGTCCTTCGTGCGGATATAAAACTGGAAATTACTAAAAAGATATTGAGTAGACATACGGAAACCAGCCCGGGGAAGGAAAAAAGAAATAAAAAAAAAAAAATATAAATAGCGCAAAAAACGTCCCTCGTCTTTTAATCTTAAAATTGGAAATTGCAAAAGCAAGAGCGGAAAAATGTCAGAGATACATTATTGTGTACTACTCGCGGAGAGTCCGATGTTAAAAGCAAAAAATATTTATTTGAAAGAGCAGAGTTTTATCTGGGAACGTCGCGGCGTTGCACGTGAATAAAATCGTCTAGGAAAATTAGATAACTCCCTTCCGTCGTATAATAATATTTTTAATCCGAACAGATTTTCAGATTTCAAACGTACCTACCTAATTTTACTTTTTCTTCCTCTCTCTCGTTAATCTTTTATCGTAAGATTTATTAACGCTAGGATCCTATTAAATAAATAGTCACGGGCAATATCATTGGCGTCTGAATATCTCTGACGTCGGTCTTAGGGGGATTTCGCTATTCATCGGGCAATTTGCGAGGAACTAAGTCAATAACCCACCTATCGACTGCAAGTCACGAGTCTACAAGGGATCCCTGGATAATCGAAATTTAGAAACAAAGGTGGTCCGTTTAGCCGGGCGTATTAAGCGGTATCTGAAGCCGTTCACCTTCGCAAAGGAAAAGATAAAAAAAGAAAAAAAAAATGAAACGCCTGATGACTCTGTGATTGATTCTCTCCATTATTCGCGTGCGCGATATAATTAATTGCGCCCGCAAGGCGCTCGCGCTGTTTTTTTTATTTATTTAAAAAGAAATCAACGCGCGCGTATATACAAAACCACCGTTCGTTTTGAGCCTCAATTTTCGTGAGGCTTCCAGATTCCCACGGCTACTATTCAAGCCGTGTTTAAAGAAACAATCCCTTTCGTGGCGCGTCTATATAGAATCGTGCGAGTTCCCGAAAATAGCCGGGCGACCAATTTTGGTCTTTTCGGCAAAGAAAGATGTGGGTTACGACTACTGACGCAAGAGACCCTTGATCTTTAAGGAGTATTCTAGACAATATGGCGTAACGAATATTAGGCGAGTATCAGGCGGGCGAATTACAAATAGAGGAATAACTATAGATCTAAATTAAGACGGGAAAATGTTACGAGATTAAGAAGCAACGAAGGGACTGAATGTTTTTCGGCGGATTAACGTTACATTTTGCGTCTATATTTATTTTTTGATTACAAAGGTTTCCCCGCGCTGGTAACTACGCTTAATTTCTAATTCCAGCTTTTACCTCGCCTTATGGTTTTACAGGAAATTGCCTGTCACTTTCAGACTCGGTTCATGAGAAGCTATCGAACGTAATTGTTATCCCCTTTATAAAACGGTACGATGCGACAAAATTGTTGCTTCTTTATTAATAAAATTATTAGCGATTTATCTCCTCGCTCGAACAGTCGATGGCCCGTTGCTCGTTTTAAAAAGATTCTACGATTCTCTGCCGACTCGCTCGTAGCGCATGGTGAACCGCATTTTTTGACACGCTTCGTGAATAACTGCGGCTTGCCTGCGACGCGTATCGTAGGAATCGAGCTGTGGAAGATAATCGCGTTAGAGAAGTGACCCTAAGAATGCCGAAGCCTTAATAATTTGAAATCTAGAGTAGCAGCGCTAAGAGACTTCCCGGAAATACTTTCGGCTGCGTGCTTCTAAGTGCCGCGGCTAAGCCCGCTTAGGGTTATCGCCCTTTTGTTTGCGCTCAAGACTTGCGGCGTGCTGTTTCCGCGGACGCGAGATTGCTTCCAGGAAATCGCACGCGGCCGATATTGGTCCCGAAACAACAGGAAAGGATAAAACTTTCGGCGGGCGTGCAGCTCGATAAGACGTCCGGTTGTGCGGGCAGAATTAATTGATACCAAACGGAGCCTACGCCCCCGAAATAAAAAAGCTCGCCGGAGACTTCAATGCGGGTCTCAAATTTCACGAATTTCGCGCAAAGCTCGGCAGCGCGAAGGTGACGGAGCTCCGCGAATAACATGCGCGCCGTCGGGGTTTCATCCTCCCCGGGCTCACCCCCTGAATAACGTCCTCGACGACTTTTCCGCGACGAAAACAACAAGGCGGACGGGTGCGGTGGGACGCGGGGTGCCTCGGGTTGAAATGTAAAAAAATATTTCCCGCGCGCTATATCGATCGCGGGGACGCCGTTCCGCGGCGTTCCAGATTCAGACGTAACGATAATTCGCCACTCTGCCGTAACGAACCAACTCTTGGAAGCCGGCCGAGTGTCACTTCTCCTTTCTTTCTTTTTCCTTCGCCGTCGGCGTCGCCCTGTGCGGAAGATGCCCAGAACTCGGCGGCGATGAGAAAAAGGATGAAAGGAGGAGCGGAGCTTGGGAAGAAGGGCAGACAGGACGGAGAGTTGTTTGCGAGCGCGGTTTGCGGCTTGCTCTCGTTTTTTAAGAAGGCACTCACAATCAGGCTGTATTGTTCTCAAGGAGAAACCTCCTGCCGCGAAAACAAGCTCCGTCGCCGACGTGGTGCACCTCCGTCGTCGTCGTCGTCGCGTTTCGCCGCGCGAAAAATATCTGGTCCGACGGTGTGTAGAACCCTTCACAGAAGGAGTCTGAGGACTTCGCAAACGAAACTTTCAAGCACCGCTATTCGGAGAACGCGCGGAGGCACTCGGTGTGTATGGAAAATTAATAGAACGTAAACACGTCAATCACTGCGCTTCAGCTCAAAGAATTACTTCTAAAATTAATAAACGACGCGCGTTTACTCTTATGTCTCCCAATAAAACATAATGAAAAAAAAAAGAAAAAAAAATGTAACGAAGGGATGAGTATGTCGTATTATTTTCTCGAAGCCGAAAAAAGCAGGATATCGATTCTACTCGTTCCACGAACTCGGATTACCCCCAATCAATTTTATTATTCTAAAAAATGCGGGAGCTAAATTAATTGGCTGATAAAATAAAATGGAAATTAAAGTTCTCACGCTTCACGCGTATACGCGTATATACGCGAACTTTCTCCGTTATTTTATTAATTAATTTTCTTTTTAATACATTAGGGACTGTTTTGCGACTGTATCACCGGCGAATTATATACCTATATTATATAAGTCACGAGTTGACGCGTAGGTCAACACCGGTGGGTGCGAGGGGGTGGCCCCTCCCATCTAAGCTGCGAAATTAGACTTCTCGTGAACTAAACTTCGGAATTACGTTTCAGAACGAGCTGCTGGGCCAGTCCCTGTATAATTTCGTCCACCTCGATGACCACGAAAGGCTCACGTATCATCTCACGCCCGACGGGATGCAGCCGTTGTCGGCGCCGTCGCCTACCGGCCTCCCCCAACTGACCGAGAACGACAACAACAGCTCGAGCTCGTCGGACGATGCCTCGACGACGAGCCAGAGGACGAGCGAGCGGACCAAGTGCTTTCGCGAGCAAAGGCGGAAGTTCAAGATCCGCATGGCGCAGCGGACCAACTCCAGGCGCGATCACACGCAGTACGAGTGTTTCAACGTCTCCGGTCTCCTACGGCTCGCGGAGGCCTGCAAAAACGTGGACGGCGGCAGGGGCAGGCAACGTGGTGGGTCCCCTAGTCAATAGATATATTGCCCCGCACCGACCCCGAAATTCAACGTCGTTGCGTAACTGGAATTTGATACGCCGGATAAATTTAATCCCGGAAGAGAAAAGGATTTACGTTAAGAGCACAGTCTGAATGAGAATTTAATTTTCCGTTATAGCCTCAACTTCCCTTCTATATTAACTTACGATTGTGTTTTTGGTTCATTATCTCGATGAGGTTCTTTTTTATGTGCCATCTGGAAAAAAAAAGAAGTTATATTTTGAGTGCAAGGGGGGAGCCCGTTATTAAGAACTATTCGAATCTTCAGGGCTTGACGTTCAGATTTTTTTGTTATTTCACTCCGCGCGTCGGGTTTATTTTTCCTACTTTTTACGTTCTATAAAATATTTTATTGAGTCGTAAAAAGGGAAAGAGACTAATTATAAATCGTAACTATTGCCGTGCGCTGTTAGAAGATTCATCCGCGGATTAATGAACGTCAATAAATGGAAAAGCTGACCGCTTAGTTATTTAGATCGGGAGAGATATCCAATCGCGTAATCACGAAAAAAAAAATCGAATCGCGCGGAACGTTTATCGCTCGCGTTACTTCACGTGGCGTTTAATTCGATTACGGTTCAATCGGCACGCGAGTTTCTCGGTTACGCCGTTTTATCGCGCGGGCACGGCTGACAACAAGATCGCTTCCCATCGCGAATCGAATAATCCCAACGTGACTGCCGCGCGTTGTACAACCGCAGACGTCCCTTCCGCATAAATCAGCAATATCGCGCTTCATTACGTATTCCACGTCGAACGGTTCCCCGGAGCGGTGAAGCGATTCTCGCGCGCGTATTCCTTGGTCCGACGGTCTCGTTTTATCCGCGCTACGCGGCTGAAAAAACCTGTAGCGCTGGTTTCGAAACGAGTATCGCAAATATTTACGCTACTCCTGTATTTAAATTTAGACCTTCAGCGTCGCGCGAGTCGAAGATATGTAGGCCCAGCGTCACAACCGTTTAGCGTAGACTTCTCTTTTTTTTTTTTCTCTCCGCCTCGTCTCTGAGACGAGAGGCCACTCGAAGAAACAATCTTCTCGACCGTATCTCCGTTCGATCCTTATTACATCGAATAGCCCTGTCGCTCACCGTACTTTTCGGTACGCAAATTCTTTAATGTATTTTAAATTACTCCTCACCCTCCCCCGGTCTTTATGTTTAATGGAAGGCCGACGTAACTTTTCACTTTTTCGGCATTAAATAATCTCGGTAAGCTGGCTCGAAATTACGTTTTCACGATCGAGCCACCCTCATAGGAAGTATAATATAATTTATGTATTTGCATTTTAAACTTCCGTCTTGTTCGATAACTCGCGACTCGATTCTAATCGATGCCCCAAAAATGAACCGTCGGGTTCAACTGCTCGATTTAATGTAACGAGCCGGCGGGGATTTAAATATCGCGTTTCGACTCCGGGATTGATCGGTCCTTTGTTTCAATATTTTTTTATTTTTTTTTTTCGTGATTGATCTTCTCTTCGACCCAACATTCTCTTCCTCGTACTATCCTTGGTTGTTTGCTATTAACTGATGCTTTACGAATGGCTTTTTCAGAGACGACAAACACCAGTAACGACATCGTTTTCGCTGGCATAGCGACCCTGCCAAAGAAGCGACCCATCACCGAATTGTCGATAATAGACGTCAATAAAGACGAGTACGTGACGCGGCATCTGGTCGACGGGCGTATCATTTATTGCGATCACAGGGTGTCCGTTGTTGCCGGGTACATGTCGGAGGAGGTATCGGGCCTGAACGCGTTCGCTTTCATGCACAGGGATGATGTGAGGTGGACCATGATCGGGCTACGGGCAAGTAAGCCTCTGCATTCAAATATAATACTCGCCAAGTCCTCGCACTGTAATACCCGCCGCACTTAACGATCATTTTATTGTACAACGACACCGCCACTAATTTTCCTTTCCTTTTTTTTTACTTCCATTCCCTTTCTCCAACGTTTGAAGAAAAACATTGTAAGCTATTCTAAATTGAAACAATGCGTATACTTTTATCACGTTTGATAGCTGAGTCACTAACGTCGTCCACCACCGTATATTTAACGGTGGTATTAATAATGTTGTATTATGCAATACGTCGACGTTATTTTAATGCGTTCTGGCTTTACATTGTTGAACGAGCTTGAGAGTTGTTTTACATGTTATTTCCATAACTAATTGCGATTTGAAAATAGCGACAGAATATATATCTATATATATATATATTTATTTTATAAGGCGACTCATTTAGAATCTGGCGGATTTAAATGGGTGAAAACATCGTCGTTTTACCTCTATGATTAATCATGATTTGTTTGCTTTCAGTGTACGATCGTGCCGAAACATTCGGCTCGTCATGCTACAGACTACTTACAAAGACCGGTAAATTCATTTACTTAAAGACCTACGGTATTTTGGAATTCGACCAGGATACGCACACAGTGGAATCCTTCGTCTGCGTCAATACCTTAGTATCGTAAGTACCTATTCACACCTTGGAACAGATTAAAACAGATAACAAGGTGATTTTCGATTGATCCAATTAATAATATTTGACAGAGAAACTTGTTTAATTATTACGAAATAATTACGCGTATTGAAACAATATATAGTAATGAAAAAATTTTGTATGCAGGGAAGAAGAAGGGATTAAATTAATAAAGGAGATGAAAGAAAGGTATACTGCGACAGTGGATGTTAATATCAGAGGTCTTATTCGTCCTTCAGATCTTAACTCCTCAATAGAAGTGGTAAGTCAAATTTTATACATGTCTCGTATTTGTAGAGTTAATATAATGTTTTATGTATTATGTATATTGTGTGATACTTTAAGCAACAAAAAAAATGTTTAATTCTAAAAAAGAAAATTATTTTTTAGAGCGCAAACTCCCAGACATCGAATCCAAGGTGTAATCTCGAAGATCCAACGCAGCTCGAGGTTGCTATTACCCACCTAATCAGCGATTTACCTTCACCGGCGATATCAGAGGATCGTTTTTCTCCATCGCCGATGCCAGATACGCAATTTGTGAAGGCCGCTATATTCTCTTCTCGTATGCCCCCAGCTGCTACGCATGCCAATAAGATCGGTATTAATAAAATCGACCGCTGCGTTATCAAAGGCAAAGGTAAAGTATCTCCGAAGCAGGAGTCCAAGCACATGGTTGGAAAATTGATTAATCCCAGTAGCGCGGAGCAAAGTCCAATATCAGACACGGAGAGTACAGTATCGTCCGGCAAACCTTTGTCAATATATGAAATGATAAATAGTACTCCCAACAGCAATGCTGAAAACGCTGATATATCTGTTCAATCAAAAAGTCTTACTCCTCGTAAGTCCGGTAAGAGTCCTCGCGCGCTTCATGACCAGACACCAGGTTTAGACGTTACTCAAAACGTAAACGTCTTAAGCACGCAGGAAAGCATAGATCAGTGCAGCGCGAGCATGTTGTCACCGAATGCTCTAAGCGACGCCACACCACGCAATATCAAGATAGAACGTGGCATTGAGGAAACATTTAATTGTTTGGAAAATCAAAAATCAGTACCGAAATACTTCGACGATAGCGCAGCCGATAGTTCTATCGTCTCACCGAGACTCGAGTTCGACAGTCGGTGCCCGTTGAAAAGGATATGTAGCGATGAGAATCTTTTAGTAATGCACAGTAAAAGAAGATCCAATGATATGTTCGCGTCGACAAATGCGATTAATGAACAGCAGCGCATTTCTTATTTAAAATGCAAGCCTTTTGCGGCTGAATATCCGATGTTTTCGGAGTTGAATCAGTTCAGTGATGTCAATTTGCAAACGTTGACGATGCCAAAATCACCTTCTTCAAGTCTGCATGAGGTTGACACTGATTATCAGCAGTTAGTAGATTCCACTGCATCTCTGGCTGCATCAAATCGTGACGAAAAGCAATTTCTAGAATTGCAAGACGATTCGTTAATAAATTCGGACCTGGACGTAAATCGAGGTAAATTAAAACAGTAATTTTTTTAATAGCACCATAATTCGAATTAAATAAAGTTAGTGTTATATATCTATTTTACTTTTTTACAGAACTGATGAAAATATTTGATGATGTACATAACAGATCTGGTTTCGAAAGTAAATTTATATTTTATATATTATTTCTTTAAAAATATTTTTAAAGATATATGTTCGCTAAATTAATTATGGTTTATATTGTTTCAGATTTTAGCGAAGCAAAGATACAACTAACATTTAATAATGTAAGTATATAATAATGAATAATGTAATTAATTAAAAATTCTAATAATTTAAAAATGTGGCTTAAAGTTTTTGAGCAAAAATAATATTACAATATGTATTTTACAGCAAATGGTCAATGATGAATTAAATCGTACGCATTATCAGTTAGCAGATAATTTATCATTGAATGAATCCCAAATCAGCTTATTGGCACGTGATCTCAAAAATCCAGCTCTCCATGTCCAGAGAGAAAATTTGTCACAGTTACAGGTACGTCAGGTAAATATTTAATATTATGTTGTACGTGGTATATTAAAAATGTTATTTCTTTATATCATTATTATTTGCCAGATTGAACATGGTGCACAAAAGGAAATCCTTAAAACTTTGCAACATGATTACTGTAAAATGCAAGTGAACACAAAGCAGAAGCTTGGCACCTAAAAAACGAGACAATCTCCTTGTCTTTTTGCGAAAGCCGCATTCAAGAATAATCCTTCATATAACATCTCGGAATTGTTTTAAATATTTCTCGATATTCTAAGATTCCTTTGTTTCTCTTAGAATTATCGATATTATCAAAATTCACAATGAAGATCTGGATAATTATTGTCAGAGCAGCAACGAATGAAGGTTTACGTCAGTGTGGAACACAGTGTACTAAAAAAAAGGCGTTTAACTTATAAAGAAGCCAAGACATTGTTTAAGTTGACGGCAAGTGAATTATTTATTACTAAAGTAGTCTGTGTTCGTTTCAATCAGTGTTTTACTTGATCGGTGGAAATGGAACAAATGGAAAGACGCGAAGAAAACGAATTCTCACAGTATAATCGAACATTCGTATGTAGATTCGTATGCTTTTTCTTTCCCTGTCGTTTCTGAACTCTCAGTGGAAGGTTAAAGACTTTATTCGGCACCGTCTTGTAAAAGAATGCGTGTGCCGCTCACTAACTGATCATGCAAGGCTCGTACAAAACCGGATTGTATACTGTTATTTAAAATGTTAATACAATAAAATAACAGTCGTTACTCAGGCAGATTTCTGGTGGTGGTCGAGTGTTATACAGTTGGCAATTTTCAAATTTTACGATATGATGAACTTGTATATATGATACACATTCGATTTTAATGCAGCACGGCTGCGTGCAGCACTTTCCTTGTGCTGATTTGCTCGCTGCGAGTTTGGCCGAGTTTGAATGCTACCTCTGCGATTACGTATTTGTATCGGATGGATATGAAACCAGTTTTACTTTCCTTATTCTATCAATTATAATTGCAAACCTATGGTGTTAAATATTAATAATACTCATAGTACTGACATCTTTTTATAATTATAAAAGAACGTTACATTAAATTGTAAAAAGACAATTTTTTTTTATTTTAACGAATAATATTTTGACTTATCGTGTTTCGTGTAAATTTTGTTACGTATTTATATAAAAGAACAAAATATTAATTTAGGGATATACTTATAAGGTTACCACACATAGATGTATTTTACACATTTAATAAGTTAACAGTTTTAAAACAGTGCGTACCTGCAATTTTATTTAAATTTTATTGATCTTTAACGTTTGAAAATTGAAATTACTAACACGTTCATTCATGTGCTATTAAAAAGTAATAACTAATATCAAGTTAATTATTAAAGATAAATTATATTTTTTATTTGGGCATTCTTATTTCAGCCACAATAACACCTTTATTTAAAGAATGTTCTTTAATACTTTTATAATGTGATAACCTTATTATATCTCCGAGTTTAATTAATAACTTTTCATATATAAGTGCAATATAGAATCGCCGAAAATATATTTTAATTTTATAACGTAGTATCGTTAAATGTAATAATATAAAGTAAGTGTAGATGGATACTTTTAAATCTACTCATTATTTATGAAAAATTTATTTGCATATAAACGAAGTTTTAATATGTTTATTTTATAGTTTGGTTAAATGAATTTTTATATCCTACTGGCCTTACTATCCATCCAATATCATGTTACTACGCAAATATTACATACTAATAAACGATATTTTTATTTCATCAAATAGTTGAGCTCTGCATTAATGAATAATTGCGTGGAAGTTAACACAGTTGACGTATATGTATGTCAATTATTAAAATAAAATACATATTAGCCAATTATGTTGCCAGCAATTACTTATGATACGAGTCAGCGTGAATATAAATGTATATCATGAAAGTGTTTAAACTGTAAAAGAGTGATGGAAATTGTATTCTTGTCAGCATATTCAGCACTCTTGTCACTTAACAGATCTACAAACTTATTTGGATTCTGTACAGATAATGTTAAGGCTGGTCCTGTAAATAAAGATGTTAAATCTGATCTCTCAAATTGATAGCTTTACAAGCGTTTCTTTTTCTTTGAAAAAGAGAATAATTTGTCGAACATTTATAATGTACATCTGTTGTAGTCACGTGCTGTTTCTTTTATGTATTAAGTTGACAGTTAAATTATTATTAATTTTTTTTTACTATTACAACACATGAAAACGAATTAATCTAAAACAAACAAGTTTTTTTGACCAACTTAATACATGTAAATTTTTTATGCTCCTGCGTTCTATTGTCGTGTATTTACATTAATGTGCTACGTAAGTTTTTCATGCTCCTGTTATTGTGCATCTACCTGTGAAACCTGGAATGTCATTGTCACTTGTAAAAAAGACAATGGTAACAACATAAAATATACATACCTATGTATGATGCATATACATATATAATATATATATATATGCAACTACCTTGTATGTATACACACGTGTGTGTGTATATATGCATATTATATTTATTGTAAAAAGTTTCGTTAACTCGTTTTTAATGTTACATTGATGTCGAGTGAAGAAAGCAAGATTATCGGTCAGTAAAGGCTTCTATATGATGACGATCGTTATGTATGTTGAAATTATGAAATTTGAAGTAGTCTATGCCTTTCGTCGGCTTTACTGGTAGAAAGGGCTTTATTGTCTTTACGTGTCGGTCACTCGTCATCGATAAAAAAAAAAAAAAAAAACCTACATTTTTATGCGGAAATCCACCGCTGAAAAAAAGGAACATTTAATCGACTTGTAAGTATGTACGAAATTCATATTCGCATAATTAATGACTGCGTGTGAAGCGGGCATCAAGTTGATTCAACATCGCTTTTGATGCCTAATTACTCGTATAGTCTTATAGTACAAAGGACAAGTTTAAACTGTCTGTGTTCAGTGTACCTCATCCTCTTCTCTCTTTTTCTCTAAATTAACTTTTCATACTGTCATCAGTCGTACCGATGATAACTGGTATTAATACGTCATATGAGCTTTGAATATATCAGCTTGGTTGTGAATACAAATGGTAGGGCATTTTAAAACAAAACCTGCTTACACATATATCTTGATTTTACGCATTATGTATAAAAAATTAACGGGAGTTGGTCGATTTACGTAAGAAATTTATATAATTTAAAGATAGTTCTTTCTTTCTTTTTATTTGAAAGTTAATTTTTATTTTTATATTTATGATAATTTGTTAAATTATTTATGAGATATTTTTCAAAAGAAATTGTTAACGAGAAGTAAAGAAAAGAAAATACCGATGTCGTGGTCATTAGTTTTTACATACTATACATTTAACATTATCTGAGGTAATTTATGAGAAGACAACCAAGCGTTACTACGATTTGTATGGCACACTGTGCATTGTAGTCATTTAAGAATTCATTCATTGTTAAAATGGAGTAGAGGCATCTGAATCTTTTGGAAATGATTTTATGCGAGTAATTATATTGCGTATGCAAAAAATTTAAATTACACGTACGTGATCGCGTTCACGCGTATTGAAAGATATTGTTAAAGCAAGGATTAAAAAAAAAACGGCTAAGATCCTCTAAACTCCTTTATCTTAAGATAACTAAAAGAGATATATTAAAACGGACGGCTGCTCGATATTTATTAGAAAGAAGTGGATACTAATTCAACACAGACGGCTCTACGGTTCATTATAAGCTAAGATAAAGTTCAATTTTATATACTATTATATTATATTATATTTTATATTCTGCTAATTGCACATAAGTGGCTTTTCGATTTCTTTCTATTAAGGAGCTAAGGCGATTAAGTGTGTTATGTACCTTCTTCTCATACGCCTCTTATTATATGTATATACATATTAAACGTAGAATATGGCATGCTTCAGTGCCATTTGAATCTTCGTAGCCTCAAACTGTACAGTTAACTCTACAGATATTATTGTTTTATAAAAACGCAAGAGTTTTAAAGAGTTCTTTTTATTTGAGGTAACGGATAACTCTTTAATAACTTTTTTTCTTTTTTTTTTAACAGTGTTATAAATTACATCGAGAGTCAAATGTGCTTTTCTACCTCCTTAATTTATGTTAGTTTACAGCGAAGCTCGTATCAGAGCAGGGCATGCATGCAGGATGTAAGCTGTTTGGTAACTCGTCCAGTTATATCGATAGGTTTAAATATTATATTGTAAATGTCCAGATTGTAATTATACTTGCATACTGACGCAAGAACTAATTATAAATTTTCACGATGACGTATATGGCTCGTTAAATATTGCGTGCGCAATAAAACAGTAGCGATTTTTTCTATTTGCTTTTTCTTTTCTTTTTTTTTTTGTGAATTAATAAGACAAAAATTACAGAATATATATTTACCTCTCCTGCTAATTGCTCACATATTAGATGGCATTTCTCTCGCTAGCAATATTGTTTTTAATTAAACGATCCATATATGAGCTCGTGAATTATTTTGAATGAGTCTCAGCCGGCCGATATAATTATAAAAGCGAAATTTGTAAAAAAAAAAGAGGAAGAAAACTTTTCTAATGTATAATCTCAGTGTATTTTGCTGTTAAGCCCTATGTAAATTTTGATGGAGATCACTGAAGAATATCGAACGTGATTTTTGCGTTACGAGCTACTTTGGTAAACAATCTACCGCTAAATTGTTTTAATTAATTTTATCACCTTCGTGTAATTTTCATTTTACGTTTCTTGGATATCTATACATATATGTATATTAATAATACACAGCTTACGTCGATTTCATCATGGCTCTACATGTTGAGTTTAGCATTTTTTATTTTATATTGTAGTATATTGTCAGAAAGCACGCAAATTCAAAATATTTTAATATATTTCGAACTTTTTTATAACGTAGTTTGTAAAATTTTAAAATGTAAAAATAAATTAATGTTCGATTAATTATCACGCTTATAATGTCAATGTATGTGGATTAAAAACAGCTATAAGTATTTCATTTCTCATTTCTTTCTACTTTACATTAGAAATGAATAATTCTTGTCAATGAAATGTTGAAATAAACTGAATTCGTCAAGTTATGCGTATATTGTATACGAGTTTAAACAAATCGCGCAGAGATTTATAAAAATGTTTACGGTCGAGTCGTTTAGAAAAGTATAGATTTATATGGTACAGGAAAGTGTGAAATATTACGAAACTCATCAGACAAAGTTGTATACAAAAAAAAAATCTTTTTATTTGAATAATCTTTGCTTCTTATAAATAAAAGAAATTAATATCATAACGACATATAACTCGACATATAATTTGCAAAAACTCGGTTACATTAAACAACAGAAATAACTTGTGCAAAAGAAAAGAAATATATGTAATTACAACAATTAAAGCATTATATAACGATGAGGAAAAATCATGTACATGTACAGTTGTGTCAAGACTGAAATACTAAGACTTTAAACAGGTGGAACATTTTTGTAAATAATACTGACTCTGGAAAAAATATATATATATATATGTAGAAATTATGAATATAATGTAAGTCGATTGTTTAATTCATAATTGTCCTTGTCATCGTTTGCAAATGTAAAATAGAAATTCCGAACTTTGAGTTGTTAATATAGGTAATTTTTTCTTTTATTAAATTAAACTTCCAACAAAAAGCAAAGCGTACATTTTGTACTGCTCGCAATCAATGTCCAATTAACTGTAATTAAAGTTAATGCCGCCGCGAGGCATGACACGGGTGCGGTTTTTTGCGTAGAAAACGATCTTCGTGCGCAATGCAAAGTCACTCGGCGTCTCGCTCTTTTTCTAACCTCGAAGGACCCGGCGACATCGTTCGACGTAGTTCGATGGGTGTAAGTAGATCTCGGGCTCGAGCTTCGGGATCAAGGCTCGTGAGACAATTACCAGTTCCTGTGCTTCTTCGATCTGCCGGTCGACATCCTGGACAAAGGCTCGTTTCTCGTCTGCAGAATTACGCCGCTTGTATTGATTGTCGCTCGTTAACGGGAAACTTTGACGCGACGCATTGCACCCAAAGAATCGTACGACACCCCTTTATTCGTTACGCCGGTGACCGATTCTTTACCGCCACTGAAGCATCTAATTCGGCCGATCTTCGTAGTGATATCAGCTGTCAGAGCGGCGTACAGGATACGCTTTGATAGGGTGTAGCTCGCAAGTTCAATAAGAAACACCTTTATATATGTAATATATGGTAGTTTATTCATAATATAAATTACAATCATTACGAAATCTTTTTATTGTACTGTTAAGTTTAAACATTATTAGCTAATTAATCTCTTCGACTAGATAATTACTATATTTTCTTATCTCACATTCTTTTTTATAAGCTCCTTTCGATCGATAAGCGTAGAAGTATCATGCACGAGTCTTGAATCTTCTGTATCACTGATATGTCCGCTGTCGCCGCAGAAGACGCCGTATTTGCTCTTCCGTGTACAGGTGTCTGCGCGGCCAGTTCAGTTTGTGGCGTCGAATCCGCCACAAGTTCAGTTGGAGTCGCTATCTAGCTTTGCCGGTGTTCCATGACACACCCGTGTTCAAAATGGCGTCGCTCGTTGACAGCTACGAGCAGCAGTACGCCGCTCTGACAGCTGATATCACTGCGAAGATCGGCCGAATTAGACTCCTGAGTGGCGGTAAGGAATCGGTCACCGGTGTAACGAATAAAGGAGTGTCGTACGATTCTTTGGGTGCAATGCGTCGCGTCAAAGTTTCCCGTTAACGAGCGACAATCAATACAAGTGACGTAATTTTGCAGGCGAGAAACGAGCCTTTGTCCAGGATGTCGACCGGCAGATCGAAGAAGCGCAGGAACTGGTAATTGTCTCACGAGCTTCGATCCCGAAGCTCGCGCCCGAAATCTACTTACACCCGTCGAGATACGTCAGACGATGTCGCCGGGTCCTTCGGGGTTAGAAAAAGAGCGAGACGCCGAGTGACTTTGCATTGCGCACGAAGATCGTTTTCCACGCAAAAAAACCGCACCCGTGTCATGCCACGCGGCGGCATTAACTTTAATTACAGTTAATTGGACACTGATTGCGAACAGACCAGTTTTGCTTATCAAGATGACATTGTCATTGCGATTAATTAAACCTGAAATCGCATGCAATTACTTTATATGTATCGCAGAATATTTACGTAGATTTTTCAATGACTTGTAGAAACTCGCTTCTCTTGATCTCTACACATTTATTTCTGCTTGTGAATCTGATCAACTTGTTTAGTTTTCTTTTACAAAGTGAGGCAATGGTTTTCTTAGTTTAAAAAAAAAATCTATCTGCTTTTCTAATATTTTTAATTTTTAAATGTTACTTCTAAAAGATACGTGTACGAAGTTCCAATTTTTATTTAATTTAAAATTAATCTTTGAAAGATTTTTAATTTTATTTGTGAAAATATTCTGCGTTAAATACTGACGTTTTAGAGAAATTAAAATAATTTAATTAAAACAAAAATTAGGCAAGAATTAAAATATATTATTATCGGTCTAATTTTATTTGGCACGTTTTTGTTCGCATAATACTTTCATTAGAAAATATTTCCAGTTGGAGCAAATGGAGCTGGAGGTTCGTGGGATGAACGGAGCAGCACGCGATCGTCTACGCGCTCGCGTTGAAAGTCACAGAGCAGAACTCAAGCGGCTGACACAAGAATTTCAAGCTGCCAAGAAACCAAAGGAGGATGCCATAGAAATTACAGTAGAGGAAACTTGGGACAATAACGTGACGGAAGATCAAACGAAAAGATTATTGGATGCTTCTGAAAGAATAGAACGGTCAGGGCGAACTTTACAGAATGGATATCGTATGGCATTGGAGACGGAGGAGATCGGCTCCCAGGTGCTGAAAGAACTCCACGAACAACGAGAAACGATACAGCGGGGCAGAGGAAGAGTAAGTTGTACAAATATTAATATCATGCAAATTATTAAACAGAAAATAAGATATAAAATTTTTCCTCTTTTTTTTTTTTCTTTTTTTTTATCTTAGTTACGTGACACAGATGCGGAATTAGGACGGGGGTCTCGGGTATTATCGGGAATGATCTTTCGAAGCCTTCAACAGAGAATTATTTTGGCAGGAGTAGCTTTAGTACTTATCATTGTCGCGTGCATTGTGATATATTATAGTTTTAAGAGTTAAAGAACAGACATTTCTTTTTCTTCGGCCAGATCCACCAAATGTGGTTTGGAAGTCATATTTATTATCAGAGACTTCAAAATGTTATTTCTATCAAATTGCGAGGTAAATCTGTATTATATCGTCTATCTAGCTTTCGAACTTGTTTGTCACATTTTGCCTCAGGACAGTCTTTGCTACGTATATTTTTTTTTCTTTTTTTTTTGTTACCAACGTGATCAGTTATCGAACGACTAAATTATGATCTCTTATGTAAAGCGAATATACTTCGAGCGAGCAAGTAGGGCTGGCAAAATGTCACGAAACAAGAACAAAAGAACTCCGTTAAATGTTATGTAAAGTCTTGTATAAAAAAATATTGACCCATTCTCGTGAGATAAATTTAAAAACGGTTTTATAATTCTTTTCCGTTTACGCGTGAGATGACCGAAAGAACTGTATTAATCCAGTGTTCAATTATGAAATTGTTTTATTTTTAAATTATTGGATAGGATTATAAAACCGTTCGAGTATTGTTATCTGAGCAGCATCCTGAAATCTTGATCAGCAGTTAACATTGCGTTCAAGCTTTTAAAGATATTCCGAACCACAAAATATATTCAACAAGAAGTATATTTATTAAGTCAATATTCAAGGTTTTTGACGTTACGTGCGCCGATTTTAATCGGACGCTTTGAAGTATTACCTTTTCAGAGTAATATTCAAGGAAATATTACCTCTTCGAATTAACAACTACTTGTAATTGTTGTAATTTTGACCTGAGCCGTAATCGGGTAAGTTCACTGCAATGGACTCTACCAGTTAAAAATGCATTCTATAATTCTCTTATAAGAATAACAACAGTCGCTGTGTACATTATTGAAGTATGCGTGGGTAAGGATCGAATTGTAAATACATCTGTCACCGAAAATATCAAAGGATGCTTGTAATTGAGAGAAAGAGAGAAACTAGACGCGCCTAATAATAACTCTTTTTATTACTTGTTATGTTTATCATTTACCTTTTAATTAGCCTAAACGGTGCTTCTTTTTTCCGTCTTTGTCCCTAATGTACCTGTGAAAATAATATAATAAAAGTATCGAGGATTAACGAATTATTCGATGACAATAGTGACTTCGATGAGAGAACGGCGGCGAGGAAAGGCGCTTTGCTTCCATCTCTACCATCGAACCATTTTCTTTTACGTTCAGTGCTGGTGCGGACGAGCGATAGCACGATAGCTCAGTCTGGTCAGTCCAGTTGTTGATAGAGATCCTCTATCTGTGGTTTGAAATACGCTTTCAGTTGAGGCCGTTTCGATTTCAGCGTTGGTGTTAAGAGCCCATTTTGCACGGAGAACGGGTCTGGATGGAGATAAATATCTTTCACCTGTTAAATAAGTAAGTTTTCATTAAATTCTTTAATTACTAGAAATAATAAAAAGAATAATGTACCTGTTCGAAGGATTTCAGACCGGCTTCTTTTCCCCACGCTAACATATCGTCTAGGATCAGTTTTTTGACTTCTGGATTGGCGCACAGAACACTTAATGTACCAGGTATACCATTCTCTACCGCCCAGCACTTGATTACGTCTACGTCTGGTATTACTATTGCTATGATACAGGACTTCAACGATTCTCCATGGACGAATACTTGTTGCACGTACTGGCTGCGTATATAAATGTTTTCGATTTTCTCCGGTACGATGTATTCTCCTTGCGACAACTTAAAAATGTGCTTTTTCCGGTCGATTATTTTTAACGTTCCATTCTGAAAAGCAATTTAAGAGGTAAATATAATAAAAGATTGACTTATCTACGTTTAACTTGAAAATAATTTTAGTTATCTGATTTTGTGCAGGATATTTTATTTTAAAGGATAGTTTTAAATTACATGGTATTATTAATATAAATGTCTTTACTTACAAGTTGCCACATGCCAATGTCTCCTGTGTGATGCCATCCCTGTTCGTCGATGACCTCGGCAGTTTTTTCCGGATCTTTGTAGTATCCCATGAAGACGTTGCTACCTTTAACACACACCTCGCCCTGATTGTTCACCGCGTAATACTCCATCTCCGGAACGTCGACGAGTTTAACGCAGCAGCAGGCCACCGGTGGTCCCACATGCTCCGGCACATGATCGCCCTGTGGATGAAAGTCAGAAATTAATAATCCGAAGAAGAAATTAATAAAGAAGATAAATTTCTACTTTTAATCTTAAGATTATTTCAATTAAACGTAAATCTATTTAATACTGCG
This sequence comes from Cardiocondyla obscurior, assembly GCF_019399895.1. NCBI lineage: Eukaryota > Metazoa > Arthropoda > Insecta > Hymenoptera > Formicidae > Cardiocondyla > Cardiocondyla obscurior. The sequence continues at coordinate 5,800,421 of NC_091873.1, read as the reverse complement.
TATATATAAGAACATGTGTCGCTTACGAAATACGTTTAAATGCAATTACGTTAAGATAATAATTTAACAAAATGCAACTCATAGTCTTGTGACGGAGACGACACGCCACGTGCCCTGGCACATGGCTCCGTAGCTTTGATTCGATGAGCTGACAGAAATATCTACGACTGCGGCGGCTTTTGCCGTCTATATATTTATGTCGATACTCGCGCCAAGAATAGAGAGAGCACGCGCATCACTTGATTATTAGTCAGCATTGAATAAAAACATTATTTTAATTTCGCCAATCTGTTAGCGTTCAACACCTTCGTTTTTCTCTAGATAGGTAATTTTTTCTTTTTTTTTTCTTTCAACTTCACGCATCGACAAACGAAGGATTTTATTTTTATTGGATCTAACAATAAATGTAAATTATAGATTGTAATGAATTATTTAATTTTAGAGAGGGTATTGATTTGCGGAACATCGCGAAAATTACGTTGTATAAAAGGTGCGAATGCTTTATTAATTTATTACGGTCTGTTAAGAAACCTGCGCGTTTATTATGCTTGCGGCTCTCACAGGTATAATGAAAGGCAAAGCGATATTAATTACTTAGAGATTTACGCTTCGGTGATTAGGGTGAGATACGGAACACTGTTTCTCAAACCGTGCGGAGCTCTCGAGCCATCACGAGTCCGCAATTAAAATAAACCGTCTTAAATTTATCTATCAGGCGAAGACAGATTTTTCACACTAATTTTATCGATTGGCGAAGACTCGTAAATACGAAATCTCGTGAAACACGCTTTGAAGCCTGAATGTTTGGAAAATCATCAAAATGACTCGGCTCCAAACCACCGCGAACAGATTACACATTCAACGGCGGAATAACGGCCGATTTCTGTCGGGAGCCGTGAATTGTATTTGTTGATGAAAAATCCGATAACGTAAATCAATTAACCGGATAAACGCGCGGAGGCACACGCGTGGAATTTGCGGAATTTCAACGGAGATCTGACATGTTTGCGCCCGACGTTTCTGCATAGCGCTGATTTTGTCGCAGTGCCAAACGGCGTTCGATAAAGTACGACTTCTCACGAACACTCCCAGGTTTATAACTTTAGTAGAATCAATAAGATCCTTCGTGCTGAAACGATAAACTTTCCACGTGGCGTTATCTCGTCCGCGGTATTAATTCTCGACGATAGCTGTACTTCGCAATATATAAATAAGAAAAGCAAATAATGTCTATGAAGCCTTTACGTTATGTAAGAAAGACATTTTTCGAGTTACTTCCAAGCTTAAATAAAGTTTGTGCGAGACACATTTAATACTCGTGCCTGACGTTGTTCCATAAAAAATGCATTCGCGAGGCGAATATATTGACCGCGGTTTGTACAACCATTGGTATATTTTATACACGATCGAAGAGTCTTTACAATGCTCGCATATCCATGATTACCTTCAACCCTAAATATTTCTGCGTAGGATATATCAACGGTCTTGCAGACATACATACGTCAGTCACCGAACGACATTTTTCTTCTAAAACCGAGAAAAGAACCGCGAGAAATATAGAACGAAAGGTGGAAAAGACTCGAGCTGCAATAATCTCGATATTCATGTTGCTTAACTGGCTTATAAGCTTAGCTGTAAACGTGCAAGGGATTATTAACGATTCAGCTGTGAAATTATAAAGTCTTAACAATTGATTGGTGCACGAACCTGGATAGTGAGTGTAATCGGTGCGGTGCATTCCGTTTGGCCGTAGCCCTCGACCACGACGCAGCCAAGGGCGCACCTGGTGAACGTGAGAACATTTCCTGCCAGCGGCGCGGAACCCACGAGCATCAGCCTCAGTCTGCCGCCCATCGACTCTTGGATTTTTTTGAATACGATCTTATCCCATATACTGTTCATCCTTACGATACTCTTCTTGATCTCCGTCTCCTTCGCCCGCATGCCCATGTTGAACATCATCCTCTTGAGGAACGAACTCTGTAGCTCGGCCTGTACCTACGATGCCAGATGGGTGAAAATAGTTTCCGTACGATGTACATTAAATACTGTATTACCCACGTAATCGTAACGTTAATGAACAAGTTAACACAATATAATATTAAACATAACGCTATACATAAAAGTCCTAATATAACTTTCGGAAAGTTAGAAAGTGTATTATTTAATAAATCTGATAATTTTCCCATGTCTATATTGGCATATGCAGGTGAAGAAAAAATTTTGAAGCCTATCCAGACTTAAGTTTTAGTTTAACACAGATGTCTCAATTCTACAAAGGACAGAACGTAACTAACTGCATTGCGCATGGTGAATCTTTCATAACTATTTCCTGAAATGCTGCCGAGTGCATTTTATCTGCTGCGCTCGGTGATACTAGCTCGCTGGCGTTGCTAATTTTGATATGCTTTAACATTCTATTTTGGTAGTTAGTGTCATGATGTCAGCTTCGCTAAAAAAATTTAATATTCGGAAAAATGTTCGCGGACTTTCGCAATGATTACATCGCTGAGATCCGGATTCAAAGACGTTAAGGAAAAATCTAGTGGCCGGATTATCTACTTTGTCTTCTGTTGAAGCAAAGCTATCCGCTATACGTGACTTGTCTATCAAATTTTGTGCAACCTCAGCACGAGCAACCGGCGTTCCTCCACCGCACCTGTTACGCACGTCATCGTGCACGTGCAGCGTCTAGAACGCGTGACTACTGTCATTGACTTGGCCAAATAAATATCGTGACACTTTTTAAAGCCCGGGATTTAATAAAACTGCGAAATAAAATATAATTCAACGACCACGCGCTCGCGTTTATCCGCGATCATTCAAACAAATCCCAAGATTACGTAAGGGACGTTATCCCGTCGCGTCCGCGATGCATCTTGATTCACGGCGAGGGTCTTGAATGTTCAAGATTCCAAAGGGGAAAGAATATAAAACACCTTTATTTTCGCACTGATCAATATTGCAAATTAGTGACGGCAGCGAATTGCGTCGGGTTTATAAATTGACTCGAACATTTCGCGAACGGAAATAAAAAAAAAAAAGGAAAAAAAAACGTTCACCGCAGCGAATGTTATCGTCGCGTTGTAAAAATATTGATTCGTGCCCAAGTGCAACTTCCGTTTAACGATAAATCACTCGTTGATAATTCCGATTGCGAGAATAGAAGCTCAAAGGATGCTTCATTCTATTCAAGTAAATTGTTTAACGGGAAACGTTACAGAAAGAGAACGTCATTTGCGAAAAGTGCCGGTGTTTTCTGCGAAAATTTATAGCGCCATTGACATTTCACCGGCTTCCACGTAACGTGAGAAAATGATCGTAATCATTTTAGGTCAGGAGGGAGGGGGAAAAAAAAAGGTGTTGACGTATACTCCCTACATCGACAATTCAGTTTTAAAAATAGGCAGAAAACGTAGTTGCCGATCGCGAAAGCGTGAATTATCTAATCAGAAAAATCGATACGGTAAAATTCTGTAACGTAATGGCATTAACGCTTCGTCGGATTCATCGCGACGTTAACTGCGCTCGCGAACGATATTTTGGTTGCCACGTTTCAAATTAACAACGATTCATTAACCGTATTCTTTAGGTATTGCGACGTGGGACGGGCTACGCGACACATTTATCACGCGATCCAGTAGCCGACCCAAGTGCAAACTAAAAATAAAATATTGCAGATCAACGCGAAACGCGCGCGGACAACAGCAATAAGCCTCGAAATAAACCGCGGCGATAAACAGAGTACGATCGCACGTTGCAAACGTGAGAACACTTTCAAGATTTAATCACTAGGCGCGAGATATTCCAGAACGGCTCTCTCGTTAAAGGTCATGAGCATCACATTTACGTTTCGCTCCGTTATCTTTTCCCGACCTTTGCGGGGGAACATCTTCTTTTTTTCTCTCTCTTATTTGCGACTAGATCTTTTATTAATTTTATTCCGCAACAGTTTGCGTTTAAAATAATAGCCGTGCGTAAATTAATGAACAAAGTCGAAAGATAAAAATCTATTTTGATCTGCGACTCTTCAGAGTCTCTTCTCGAGGATTTTTTTGAACCGCCGAGAATAAGCGTTCGACATGGCTTACCTTGTCGTATACGCGATTGAGCAGCCTAGGCACAGCCGGCATAACGGTAGGCCGAAGGGCTTTCATGTCCTCGGGCAGCTTCTTGATGTCGCCGCTGTAGAAGCCGACCGAGCCGCCCATCATGTACATGGTGTTCTCGCAGCAACGCTCCAGCATGTGCGCCAACGGGAGGAAACTGATCATCGTGTCCTGGGACGTGATCCAGTGGTCGCCAAGCTGCATCACCACCGCGCAATTCGACGCCATGACGTTCTCGTGGGTGAGCATCACGCCCTTCGGGTTCCCGGTGGTACCAGATGTGTAGCATATCGTGCAGAGATCGGACGGCTTCGGCGGCAGCTCAGGATGATTCCTCTGCGCGCCGAGTCGCTCGATGTCGTCGAACTTGTACAGCTCGACACCGCGGTTCTTCGCCCGCTGGTTCGTCGCCGGCCGCGTCTCCTTCACCACCACCAGCTTCCGTAAACATCTGTCGAGAGTCGAGAATCTGTTAAGGCCTGGCCGCGAGGAGATCGCCGCCAAGGGATTTCTCGGCCAGCAACCGCCGTATTCTGCCGCCCGAGCTTTTGGCAGTGTTACAGATTAACGCTTTCAACATCGCGCGCTTTTAAAGCTGTTTTCGGGGGGGCGACCCTGAGAGAGTTTTCTTTGAAGAAACCGGAACGCTCGAAACGCACGCGGATCATTTTTGGCTTCCGATCCACGTTCAAATTCGTTAGAAAAAAATTTGATAAATTAAAGTATATAAAAAAAAATGCAATTAATAAAATTTGTTAAAGACTTTGGAGGGCAGGGAGACGTGAGAGGGAGATTAACGTCGCCACATACCTCGGCGCTTTGTCGAGGAGCAAATTGCACTTTTGGTCGTCTTCGCACACCACCAGATTAATGTCAGCTTGATTTATTATATACGCGCAAGCATCCGGACCCAAAGTGTCGTACAATGGCACCACCACGAGCGAGTACGAGTAGCATGCCTGCTCGGTGAGAATCCACTCGGGACAATTTTGACTGTACAGGCCTACTAAGGTTTGTTGACCAGGGGCCAGCCCCAGAGACACTAGGCCGGAACCAAAATTTTTTGCTCTGAGCAGCGTCTCGTTGTAATGAAGCCATTGGTATGGTTTGTTGGGCCCGTCCCTCCATCCAAGACAGGGACCGTTATCTGCGGAAGAAAGAGCATTAACGTTAATTAAGAAGCCAAATTGTTTCAGTAAATATATTCTTACGTTAGCCGACTGATATAACGATTCAATTATCCGCGTATTAATTAAACCAGAGTCTTTAATGTTCGTCGGATTATTACACAAAATTGCACGTGATCTGCATTTACTACGATGTTCCCTTTTCTCGTCTTAAAATAAAATAAAAATTTCAAGAATTCGCGAGGCATCTGTCATCATTGCAGTTCGCGGCGTCACCGTTATTTTCGATAGGTAAGTACGTACTGTTTATCGAGTACTTTATTTTTAATGAATTCTAAATACAGTTACGAGCAGATGTTACATATTGGCTCGGAAGCTTTCGCAGGCCCCCACGTGTTCGACGGTGTTAATTACGTTATCACGGTCTTTGTAATTTATAGCGGCTTTAAACTTCAAAACGTACAACTCCATTCTGCTCGCACATGTTCTTTTCGCCTCCGCCGGGATATACTCGAGGGTTTGACTTGACCTAGAACGGCGGACGGCCGGCAGCGGATGGGTTCTCCACGAGATTTCCTCGCATGATCGCCGTACGGGCGAAACTATCTCCGGCGAGATTATCGATCTTCGATGTCTGTCGTCATTGTCATCGTCGTCGTCGTTATAGGTCGCGTACAGAATAGCGACAGGTGTCGGTCGCGCGGGCGTGAGTTACGCAGTGCGGCAAAAATATAAAAGATATATACGCGACCGAAATAACTGTCAACCTTCGTCGGGAAAGGTCGTCGAATCGACGACGCGGCTAGAAGGCGAGCCACCGCCGCCGTAATAATCCACGCCGGTAATTCGCGCCGTTAAGCACCGTCGCTCGCGCTCGTTAGGAAGCTACTCGGTTGTTTATTCGCTTTACAGCGCGACCGTGCCGGAGTCGCTTGCCAAACGATCCGCTAAATCGACGCACGCGTTTGCGTACACCGGTCGGGCGTATGTGCGGCAGAAACGCGCGAGATCGTCAAGGTTGTTTCCGCGACTGGCAGACTTGCGAATTCCGCGACGCATCTCGAAGCCCGCCGTCCATTATTTTCATTTAAATTCACGTGGAACGCATCCGCGTAACGGCACCGCTGGTTGATTGGAACGTGCTGAGCGCGGACTGAGCGCTAATTGAAATTAATATCGACGGTTCTCCATTTCCACTCCCGACAAACAGGCCGCTTCCGAGGATCAATGACTTACTGGACTCCTTGGCGCCGCGCCGAAAGCCCTCGTACAGGGTGCGGGTGTCCTCGTAGAGAAAGGTGACGAACTTTCCCTCCTTGCCCTCCTTGTAGAACTTGGACACTCGGATGTGTTCATTGCCCTGCGAAAAAAAGAAAAGAATTAGCGTAAAATCACATCCGGCACGTTCGTCGCATTACGCAATCCCGACGTGCGGCACTAATTTTAACCGTACTTTACGCACACTACACGCGCGGGTACACCTGACGAGAGCGGCCGTTTACGCAGGGCCACGCGGACCGGATGTAAGGGCCGAGGGCAAAGGGACAGCATATGCCGTATATCGCGTAGCAGCCGTGCACGTAGGTATCTCGCGTGTTTCCTATATGTATATCGATCTCACCACCACCGGCCGACGCGGTCGTGGGCTTCTCTTGGGCTTCATCGACATGCCTTGTGCAACGACGACATCGAACCACCCACATTCCCAACGCACATACCGTTCGATGTAACGCACGAGGCGTTATTGAAATAGCCCACGTATCCTTGCGGCAGTTTTTGCCGTCTTCCCCGCGCCGAAATATCCGTCTCCTTGATCGCAAAAAAAAAATTTGTCACCCCTCGGGACCTAGTTCGCGAGCATTTACGGCTTGGAAGGGAAATCGACACGCTCAGAGCTTACGTTCACGAGCAAGAGATTGAGGAATAATTTCTCGGTTCGATTTAGCGATATCTTCCTCGTCATTTAAATGATTTTTTTTTCCTTTTTTTTTTTTAATTAAAAAGTCGATGGTCTTTAATGGAAAATTAATTTGAATTTTGTTTAATGCCGAAAAATAGAGAGAAGTGAATATATATTTATACGAATGCATGTTACACACGGCGACACGTCCGCATATCGCGACCTACTCTCGTAATTATATCATATACTTTCATTATCAGGCGCTTTAATGATTTGCACTTTTACGTTAACGTAATCGTCCACTAATCGTGAGATAATTAAGAAAAAACTTAATGCTGCTAACGTCGTTGTAAATAAAAGCTAAACTACAGTCGTTTATCATTTAAATAGCAATTAGCATTAAATACAATAATTAATTGCGATATAACGTTTTATAACGTGTAATTTAATATTAAAATTTTTTTTTCCAAGGATTGTAGGTTTTTAAATTAAAAGAAATTATGCGCGGTTTGAATTTTCTTACGACAATCACGCATTCGAATGTTCAATAATCTACAATTTAAATTCACAATCGCGTTTAATTACAATTAATTAAATAGACCTATTAATTACGAATAACCGGTCCAGTATGTAGAAGCGAGCGAGCGAGTTTTTCTTTCACGGGGGATGAAAATCGTACAAATGTACAAAAACGTAGCGGCAAGCTTCTACCCTCGTCTAATTCGAAAACCAATAATATATTAAAATGCACTCGACCGTGACGCGTTCCTAATATCGTTTCTTCGATTTCCACCGTGCAACACATTTCGGCGCGACCCACTTGGACTCTCGCGAGAGTGAAACAGTCGCCGAATATCAGAGGACAATTTCCGCGTGGGCCACGGGGCGGAACTCGCGGAAGATTTATATTGCGAGTAGTCCTGCGGCCTTCGAAAAAATAAAAAAAAAAAAGAAAAAAAACCGGGCGAGAGAAGGTGATCGATCACCGAGTCGCGGTGAGATGCGAGGATGGACCGCTTGCGCGCGATTGCCGTCCACTCCGAAAGCTACCCTCTTCACGAAAAGGCTACTCCACCTTAAACGGATCGGACTGATCGCCAAGATCTATCGGCGGATGAATCGGCTCGTGGAAGAAGCAGCTCGACGACATCCTCGCGCGTGCAACACGTTAAACGCGCACTTTTAACGGGCGCGCACGCCGCCGAAATTCGCGATGCACGATCTCGAGATCGGTTCCTCTTACGCGGGATGTAAGATAGGTAGATTGGACCAGCCGGACCAACGCGTCCGCGGCCACTGAATTCAAGTTGAGCTTGCGGCCAAGCTTTCGGCCCGAGGTTTTGGCTCGCGACGTAGATGTCATGCGGATGATGCTGCCTGGTGAACGGAAGAGGTGCGTTGCCATAATATACTGTCAATATCATCGATCATCTTGAGCACTCAACCCAGTTAATTTAGATAAGCAAGTAAAATTTGTTGGCTTTTTTTTTCATTTTTTTTTTTCATGTACATAAGAAATATTTGAGAGCTTTAATTTTATACACTATGTGGGCTGGCTCTTTAATAAAATTAATTTCTGTGAGTAAAGTACGTGTAAAGCTTTTAAGAAAAATTCTAACTCTTCATCAATTTTATGCAGCTGTAATTTAAATTTTAACATTTTGATGAGTAGAGCTAATTAATTTGCATGTGTTAAATGGCCAGCGAGCCAGGTGTATTTTTCTAATCGAAGCGTCACCCAAAAGATTCGACATTAAAGAGCTATAAATCATATATTCAGTTTATATATTGACAGTATTAGCATAGAATCGACTAAACTAACCGGTCTTCGCAAGGCTCATCTTCTGCGCGAAGAACTTTGGCTTAAATATAGTACCTATGCCGGTCGAGCGTTGCCGTTCTCAGCTCTTTCCGAAAAGTTCTGGCCGGTCGCCAACGCAAGTATGGTCAGTCGACGCCTCGACACTCGGTCGCATGGTACTCTTTCCTCCTTTCCACGTATCGTTTTTCATCGCGAAAGGATATCCACCGCAAAACATGGGTTCGCTTGCCGTTTACGACACAATTTAGGGACGGACAGGATGTGGGCCGAGTCGAAAACCCGAAACTCTCATCGACCGTTTTACGGGTCGCCGATTAGTGTCGACGTGGCGTGTAGCAAAGATCTTGCTGGAAGAATATGAAGTGGGTGATGCGGAATATTACGTTGCTTTTAAAAGTTTAAACTACCTTACATAACTTAAACTTTCTGCTTTTGAGCGGAAAAAGAATTCCAGGGATTTAAAAGAAAAAAAAAATACAAATTGGCTGATTACGTTGCTAATTAATAATATAACATCGCAGGCTCTTGAAATGTCATATCGTTCCTTTGGCTCCTTTAACGAACTCTACATTAAAGTTTCCTATTAACGTTCGGCCGGAAAAATATATAAAAATTATTCCGTTAGATTCATAATTCCCGGCGTCAGATAATAAGGTCAAATGCCAATCATTTGGAAGTCGATCGAACGAATTAAAAAAAATAAAAATTACTTTTATAGTGCCAAGGGGTCATAAAATGCAATCGTTGGAAAAAGAAATTTAATTAAATCGAGAAATCATAAGTTAAACCGTGATTGCCATATAATTACACTTTGTAACTGAAAATTTTATGATACTAATGAAAAAGAGGCGCTCATTTACTAGGCTTATAAATATTAATGTGTTGATAGATAAAAAAAAAATAAAAGTCATAATGAGTTCACTAGAATCAATATTCCTCGGTGAACGTCTGCAGTGGAAGCTTATGTAAACTGATAGCACGGAACGAGGGTCGTTGCGAGTCGATTGGTATTGTTAATCTGAAAAGCTCATTATATTTGTAGTCAGGCTTCTAAAATAAACTTTAGCGCAGGTATTTCCAACGTCTGATACTTAGCGAGATATTTCACATGGCGGTGGGCACCATACGTGGCGCGTTCATTCTTTCCCCGATGAATGAATCTGGAGGTGCCAGACACGCAAACGACTGATTCAATGACCAAGCGAAAGGAAAATGTGAGAAACTTCCGACAGACGTATCGCTCCGCCCGACAAATTGTATGACTTCGTGATACGCGCGTATATATTTTTACACGTTATCCGGGCATTGTAACTCTGCCACTTACACGCTCGTGTAAGTGGCCTTCGTCGTTCTTAAAATCCAAGCTTCTTTTTTTTTTAAATACGCATTTGGAAACTCTTCTAGTCTAGATGTCGAGAAAGTAGGTCGACAATGGATAATCCCCCGATTAAAAAACTCTACGAAGATATACCTTCTTCCTTCTAACAAATTTTTGAATTGCTTACTTAAAAGCGAGTCATTGCTAAATGAAATGTTATAGAAATATAAAATTATGGAAATAATAAAAGAATATATTATGTAAGAAATATAAAAAAAAAATTAAAAAATAGTTTTTTTGAACACGAATTAATAACGCGTGCTAAATATTTAATAAATATATGACTCGCATTGCGTCTATGTATATTTTGTATAATTAAAAAAAAATTAACGTAATTAATAAAAAAAAGTAATAGATGTAAGACTGCAGATAAGCAAAGTTGATTTTAATATTCCTTTTTTTTTTTCTCTTTCATAAGTATTAAAGTACATGTTTGTATTTTTATGATTTTAATTAGTTTAAGATATGCCTTATCTAATCTTAATATCTTCGGTGATCGCGCCTGTGTATGTCGCAGGCAGTGTCAGTACAAATATTTAATCAATAGGCATTGTACAGATATCAAGTTAAATGCCCTCAACTAGTTCATCGGCTTGCAACGCAAGTATCAGTAGCAGTCTTACTTGCTTTCTCACAAAGTTCTTTCAACGGTCTTTTATTGCGCGATAATGTGAGAAACCTTTGTACTTGTACTTTGTACTTGTTAAAAGAAAAAAGTTTATCGCGTAATATTTCATGTAAATGTAAGAGATCTTTAATATAGTAATAATAATTAGACGACACGCCTTTAATTCGCTCAACCATATCTTACTAATTCACATATTTCTTTTTAAACAGAACAATATAACGGCGTGTTTGATAAACGTGTCTCTATCTGAGTTATCTATTTTGTTGTCCGATTTAAATAACAGTATCAATGAAACCTCGCATCTCGTGATTTTCCAACTGAGAGAAGAGCATTCATACAAGGCGATATAAAATCGAAGAATTTAATTTATCAAGTTGTTTTCCAGCTCTTTCCATTGCGTAACTTACGTACATGGCAGAGAGATTCGACTTTTATATGTTAATTTTTTTTCTATGTGTACTTTATAACCACGTCAAAGTCCACTTTAGACAATCTGTGATTTACGTTAGAATTCAACACACACACCCATTAATAATCTGGTCACGCGCCGCGTGACACACAAAAATAAAAAAATAAAAAATGTAGGGAATCTAGATTTTATACATAAAATATACGGAAAAGTGCATGAATAAATAATAATACGTAAAAATAAATTATGAAAAATAAAATTCCTTTTCAAAGTCTAACGTGAATTACAGATCTTTCATAGGAAACTTCAACGATAAACTGATGAGTATCTTTCACGTGATACGTTGTACCTCTCCCGTGACTATTTCGATTCCTGATGTTCCTCGATAAATATATAACACAATTCGATGCGTGACTGGTAAATATCCGAAGGCCATCGCATTGGATTAAAATAATTCCGGTTTAGCGAGAAAAAAATCTATCGTTTAAATAGCGAGATCTTTTTACGAAGTTCCGAACCAGCGACGTTCTTAAAAGTGCAATACGTATTCAACGTGAAATAAAAGCGAGATTAATATATTTCTCAGCTTCGTCTTATCGAGCTTGATACGGAATAAGAAGAAGGAGGATATGTGGGCGTGTAAATTATCGTAGGTGAAGAAAATGAAGTTACTTACCGGTAGCAGCAGCGCCTGTGAGTCGAGCGGAAATAGCGGTTTCTCGGCCGTTGGTCTGGAAGCCCAGTAAGCCACCCCGGTGACGAAGAGAGCGCCGGCTGCGCCACCCAGATACGGCAAGTAGTCCTCGAATTGAGACTGTAACACTTCGTTTAAAATCGTTTGAACCGTTCGGGAGAGACTTGCCAGGCTTACGTAATCGTAAGCAAGCGCGACTACCTGCATGACGGCGGGTCTAAACAGGTACGAGATGCGGTACCGCGGCGCGCCGCCAGACTAGAGACGCCAAACGGCTTCTGGTACGGCGAGATCGTCTGCCACGAGCGACTCGAGCGCGGTCTCGTAACAAATTGACTCGACTGCGGAGTTCGTACCAAAGTTCGACTTCGAATCCCATAACGATTACGATTATCCCTCGTCGCGCTAGTACACGACGGGGGGGAAAAAGCGAGTTTATCGCGCGAACCGCGGCGAGCTCGCCGTCCGCGCACGGAATCGCCGTCGTACAATGGACTCGCGACGGCGGAGTTGCTATCTTTCGCAGTGACAATGAAAATATTGTAATCTCGAGGGAGCGCGCGAGAGAGAAAGAAAGAGAGAGAAAGTGCGCGAGACCGAGAGATAAAAAAAAAAAAGAGTGGTGGAGCGGACGAGCGAGCGTGCAGAGATACCGGTGCGTGGCCGCATGCTCGCTCGAGCTGAGCTCGACAAGAGATAAGCGTATACTCACTGGCGTGGGGAGAAGAGAAGAGAATCCAGGCCCGCTGCGACTTTCCGAGCGAGGGCTGCGCCGGAGTCACGGACGAGCGGGTCCCGTCGGGCGCGGATTCGAGAAGGAACCGAGAACGAGGGATGGCACCAGGGTGGTCGGCTTGGCTGGCCGAAAGGGAGCCTTAGGTCAGGGCCACGGCATGACACTGCTTTTGCTTCGCCACTGATCGCTCGCTCGCACGCTCGCACGAACGGAACCTCGATGCGGACTACCCCTTCACTGCCGTAAACGCGGCGCCATGACGTCACCCCCGCGCACCGTCGTGGCGAAAGCGGCGCGAATCGATGCCGGGCGGCCGAACGGGTGCTGCGACGACCACCCTTTCGTCGTCATCGCGCCGGCATCCACCCCGAACCGGATCTACCGATAATCCGCCACTACGCGCTGCACATGCGCCAGCCGTGCGCCTCGAAACGCCGGCCGGTGATTTTCATCCCTATTTTTAATACAGACTTACCCTCCACATATCGTCATGCACTATCGCCGCATTCGTTGGCCTTCTTGAAAGGAATGGGGACAGCTGCGAGTAGAATCTACACTCCGTTCCACCATTGTTATACCCCTGATGCCGCGGCATTCATGTGACGAATCTGTCGATCGATGCGGCTCGAAATACGTATTGCCGTTTGTTGGACATGCTGAGTACTCTAAAATTAAAAATACAATTTGTTAATTAAATTTGTAAACTTATTAAAGTGTATTATATTATTATATAATAATTTTTTATTTATTATTATTAATCAGTAAATTTATTAGTAAACTGATACGCGTGGAAAATAAAAAAAAAAAAGAACCGCGCGATTGCAAATAATTATTTGCAATGTGTCATAATTTTATGAATGGAACATCTGTTCGCGACGTGAGTTAGAAAAATTACGAAGTCTATTACATTAGAAGAGCTGTAGATTTTCTCTATCTAATCATAAAGGAGCATTCTTCATATCGTTCTTCAGCTAAAGATACCGACGAGCACTAAAGATCTGGCGGGGTAAGTACGCAGGGTCGCTCGGTCGAGTGGTAGTCTGCGGTTGATAAGGGAATTCCAGGCGGCAACTTCGAACGCCTCGATTGGCGGCTATTTGAAGAAAACGGTCCTTCAACCGAAGCTTTCATCTCCGAGGGTTGCGACGTCCGCAGTTCGAGGTGAAACGGCATCGACGTCGCATCTTCTAAAGTAAAAAAAATACAAATTAAAAAAAGAACTATCATTACAAATAAAAATATCATATTTTAATTCAAGACTTACGAGCGCATCAAAATATCTCGTCTCTTCACGAGCGTCGCGAGTTACATTTAATTCCGATGGAAAAAATATCAAAGTCAATTATTTAAAGTGTAATATTGGAAATATTTTGACAGGGACTTTTTGTAAAACTTTGTTCAGTTTCCCGAATAAAATCTATGGCTTCGCTGCCTTCGTTTAAAACTCAACGGAGATACTGGCTGCTGTTAGGCGCGAGTGCGTTTTTCGTGTGCTGCTTGTGGAAGGCTGGATCAATCAGCCGGTGGACTTCCAACATGCACGCGAAAGCGCTGATCCATTTCGACCTGTCGATCCCATCGTCGTCGTCGTCGTCGTCATTGTTAACGTCACGTCGACCGATTTTCAACAAGACCAGCACAAGGCTGTCGCGCGACGCTGCGCACCGTCGGAAGCACCGGGGGACTCTATCCAGATACATGCTGCAGCTGTACCATCGGCGCCCGGACGCCGATGTCGTCCGCGCAATTCAGCCGGTGCATACTTCCGGTCCACTCGGCGACGGCGGAAGGATCCTGGAATTCGCAATCCCGTCCATCGACGTCGACGAGACGCTGGAAGCCGCGGAGTTGCTCGGGATAGCCGGCGCGATAATCAGAGTGAGATCGTTAGACGATCTGCCATCGACGAGAAACGGAAGCGAGATGATCCGGAGGTCCAGGAAAGACGACGCTTGGCGAGCCTTCGACATCACGTCCGTCGTCGCTGGTAGAAACGGCGATACCGTTAAACTTTACGTTCACGGAAGGCTGACGTATCGTGCTTACAGCGACAGTCCGATTCTCTTGCTGAATTACAGCAAGGTGAGATACGTTCGACGTCAGCGGCGGTCCACGGAGGAGCAGGAAGATCAGGACCGCTGGGAGGATGAGCTGCCACGAAGGAAACGTCGCAACAACTGCCACCGACGTCCCATGTACGTGGACTTCGCTCTGATCGCGTACGACGAGTGGGTGATCGCTCCGCCGGGATATCAGGCTTATCAGTGCTCCGGCAAGTGTGCTTTTCCTCTGGGGGATCATCTCAGTCCCACCAAGCACGCGATCGTGCAGACGCTGATGCACGGCGCTTTCCAGGCCAGCGAGGATCTCCGTGGAAACAAATTTGTGGGAAGAGCATGTTGCGTGCCCACCAAACTGGCACCTACGAGTCTGCTTTACGTGGACGCCAGAGGCACTCTGACCTATGAGTACGGCTACGAAGACATGGTCGTCGTCGAGTGCGGGTGTCGCTAATCAATACGATTAAACATACATCGTGCACGAACAATACGTGTCTTTCGGTCTTTTTATTAACAGAATTTTTTTATCAACGCAGTTACCTAGAAACATATAAAATGAATATACAACTGAACCAAGATACACCCGAATAATTTTCAAAAAAGAAAATAATTATATTTTTATTATGCGTAGTGATGAAATTAAAACAATATACAGTAAATCTGAATGTAAATTCGAATTAAAATCAGTAGTTCTATTCGATCACTATTTCACAAAAATAGAAAATGTAATACACCGCGTATAAAGATCAAAGTTTCTTAATGATCGGCTCTCTTCTTAAATTTTAATTTAATGAATAACACTTTCGAGCATTTGTGGAGGCTCTATTCTCTTCGTAATTAAACTATAAAAAAAAAAACGGTAACTTAAATAAAATTGAGTAATGTATCTGTAAAAGACTTCACTTAACTGTAAACGTATCGTCGAAGTTCAAATACAACGCTGGCCATCGATCTAAACACAAATGCTGTCGCGTTAATATTCCGATTTCACCCCTGTAAGAATTAAAAGAAAACTAGTTTTGTTTTTTATGGATTACGTAAAAACTCACTGGCAGTTCGGTATGCGTTAACTTAAGCTCGTAAACTTGGCGCACATCTCGTTGTTCTTCTGATTAAGTCTATAAGATCGGCCTGGCGAGTGAATCTTTGACCGGCGCGTTTTCCTGAGTTTGTGTCGACTGCCAGGTATTCTCTCGATCTTGTAAACCTGGTGTTTCACGGTAGTAATCGGCTGGCTTAATCTCATACACAATGCCACCGGCCCGCTAAAGTCCACGTTGGTGAACAGCTGGAGCTTCGGCTCCATCCCCATCGTAAATTCCGCCTTGCTCTGCACGAAACTCGTGTGAACCTTGGTACCTCCGTGGATCATCACGCCGGCGTCCATCTCGACCAGAGAGCGCGCGTTCCTCGACCACAGACTGAGCTGGATTTCTCCGGCCAGCTCGAAGCTGACAGCACCCTCAACGTCGATCTCCGCTACAAAACCGGAACCCAATGGCACATATTCGTTGTGACTGTACAAGGAAGCGAGAGCTTGAAAGGCGGGAGTCCTCTTATCCGCCGTGCCGGACCAGACATGGCCCATCAGCTCGCTCTGTCCGGAGAAGAAAACAAACGGTCGTATTCCGACGTCGAGAAAATCGATCTCCATTCCAGCGGTGGCTACCTCGTCGTCGGCTTCCGCGTCTTCGTCTTGGCTCGAAACGAAACTACCGAGGCCGCCGGCAAATAATCCTAACGAGAACATCGCTTGACGATGCTCGTTGCTCTCCAGCATGACGTCCACGATACCACGTTTCAGGAGGCCGGAATTCACCTCTTGAACGGTGACCAGAGAGCCATTGCTATCAGACGAGCGCAGGAAATTCCTTGTAAAGGCGGTGCTAAGACCGCGTTGCGCTCGTACGTGATAATTGTTGAACGTCACATTGTCCGTTGCGTATATATTTTTCAAGTATCCAGCAAATTGTGCGTTTCTCTCAGCAACTTGCGCTAAACGTTGACTCAGATACTTACGCACTTCGTAGGCCGGATCGTTGCTGCTCAAGTACCTCGCGAGATCGCGCAAGACCTCCTTCGAGGGCTCGTTCTCCAAAATCACGTTCAACGCGATTGTTCGCGCGCTGCTATCCCTTCGCGGTCCTCCGATCTGATAAAAAACTCTTTGTGCCGCGTTCTTTAATTCGTCAGTCACTGCTGCACGCGGTAGAGCATTCAAAGCGCGCCAGGCGGCAACGCTGATGGGTTTGCTGTCGCTGAGAGCGTGCACCAGCAACGTGGGTATCGCCGCTGGACTTCTCAAGTTTCGTAGAGCTCGCAAAAATTTGAGCTTGCACTCCTCGCCGGTACAGGTATCTAGGCCTATTTCTAAGCTCACTCGTGCCTTCTCTATCATCGCAGCGGATCCGTAATGTCGCGCCATCGCGCCCGCCGTGAGCGCATGAGTCTCAGATACCTTGTCGCTCTGCATCGTCTCCTCGGAGCGTTTGAGAATGTCTTTAGCAACGTCAATGTGCGGCGTAGGCGAGAGAGACAATGCCCACAAGTACCTCTCGGTCTCGTCGCCGATATCATCCTGCCGGAGTATCTTCATGGCGGCTTGATGCGCGGGCAAAGTAGACGCAGCGCCGAATACATCCAGCAGCTGCATTTTTATCTGCTGATTACGTGGTGTCTTCAGAATCTTGTATAACTCCTCAGGAGAGGCGTTCCTGACTAGAGGGACGAGTTTGAGAAAGGCCGACGCAGATTTCGCCGTGCCCAACGAGGAAGCGGTGAGCACTTTGTGGTATTCTTCGATCGTTTGATCAATCTACAATTAAATTAAGCAAGAATTATTTATGAGCTTATTTCTAATTTACAATAACAATTTACAAGATTTTTTAAAGTCCCTTTAACTTTCCTTAAATAATTTTATTTTATTTCATTAAAGTCTATATCGTTCTTTTTTTTATTTATCTATTTTTCAAACTGTGTAAGCACGGTAAAAAGATTTACCGTCGGACACCCGGCATCAGGACATGTGGCGGGCATCGGTTGCAGCTCAATGCCAGCCTCTTTGTATTCCGGCTTGAGCAGCATCACCGCATGCTTCGCAGAATTTGCTTGGATCGTGGTCGCACTCAGGACATCGTCCGTCTGTTTCAGCGTTCTCTCCGACACGACGCTCGTGCCGACGTCAGGCTTGGACACCAAGACCGTTCTGTGAGCCTCACGATCGACGACGTAATCCGGCAGCAGCGACTGCGTCAGCACATACGTGGAATTCCGGTAGCTTTCCAGTCGAACGGCGAAAATTGGGTTCGGATGTTGCTTCCGTGGCGGCAGCGTGTCGTGGACGCAGGTAGTCTTTCGTTTCTCGATAACGTTATCTCCGGACGTCACGTATATCACGTCGCAGAGCCCAGAGGCGTCCCGTTGGCGCACTTCGTCATCGAGCGTCCGGTACTGGAAGAGACTAGCTAGGCCGCGCTTTAAATTCGCGGACGACGCGCTCTCGGCCGGGTCCATGTACACAGCCTCGACGTCGCCGTGCCTCCAGAGGACGAAGAAAGGCCTCTCGGCAACATCCTCTATCTTCGACGAGTGCTCCACGAAGCCCTCTGGCTCCGGAGCTCGCCGGGATTTGATCCACAACTGTGGCGATAGTAACTAAAAGAAAAAAAACCCATTAGAATTCGTTATTTAATTAAAAATCATTGACCGATGTGCTCAGAATTTCGTGAAATATTATACGAATGATATAAATTCATATTTATTTTATTTAAAAAGTTTTTAAGTTGTATTGCAAACTAAATCGTTATCGCACGAGTAATATTTTACTTATCGATAATGGTCGTTTTACAGTAATATTGCATAATTGTGTATTTTGCCATTAATTATAAATTACATCAGTTAATAATTAAACTTTAATCTTTAAACGTTCTTTCGATGTACGGTAATATTGCAACTTATAATGTTGGTTAATATTAATTATTTAATTTATTAGCATCATTTTCAAGGCTTGTCTTCCAGTATTTTGTAACTCAAGAATTATTTTATCGCTCTCGGATAAAGAGTTATCAATATCCAACGCAAGAGTTTGGCACGACCTTTCATTGCATCAATAAACATACATATGTATGTGCTTTTTATTCTATTGAAATTACTTTGGAAGTTAGCTGCTTTGTTTCGTGCATAAAAACTTTTAAAAGTGACTCATACAATAAATATGCCGAAGCGTTAACTACTTATCTTTATAAATACCTTCGTTAACGAAGTAGACATTTCACGACCACACGTGCGAAACAAAATGGTCATATTGATTGCAAAAAACTAATTAACCTAATTTCAAATAAATTCTCCTGTTTTTCTTCATGAAAGCAAAAACAATTTTCTAAAATTAAAAAAGAAAAACTAAAAGGAAAAAATTATTTTATTTTAATACGTAAAGTCAAACGAAATAAATAAGTTATATAATATAATTTTACATAATATCAACAGTTGAGAGAATCGAAATGTAAAAATAAAAAGCATTAATAAAAAAAATAAAATAAAATAAAATAAAAAGCTACGTAACTTTAAATTTACTCAAGAAATATGTTCGACGGTATCAGTGATGAACTTTGTCGGAAAGTTTCAACCTTGCGATATATTTCGTACGGAGATAATAAATGAAAATGGTGCTGTACCTCGAATTTAAGTAAAAAAATATTAGAGTCGCCGGTGTCCTGCCACAGAGCGGTGACGTCCAGCTCGCCGGTCACCCTGAAGCCGACGTCACCTCCGGATTTCGGTGGCGCGGCCTCTCTGAAGATAAGCGTGTTACTCAGCTTGTATTTATGGCCGCTTCCAATCTCCCAGCCCCTCGTGCCACCGGCCACAGCTGCAAGAATTATCCATAATTTCCAGCAGTTACCCGCTATTGCCCGGCGAACCATCGCGATAGACTTTTGAGGTAGGTGTGTTGTACGTTGGGCACGTGTGGACGCGCGTGCATGTGAGACTGGATGTACGACGACGTCACTGATCGCGAGTCGCGCGTCGACTGACAACCACGAAGCCGGACGGCGAGGATCGCTCCTCTCTCGAGACGGGTCCCGAGAAGAGGAGCACGCACCACACGTGCGTAGCGATATTGTACGTATGTATATCAACGCGCGTGTGTAAATGAAATACCGTTAAATCGTGCCGGAGTCCCTGTTACACGACGAGGCGAGCATTGTTCTTTTTTTTAATTCTTTTTTTTTTTTATTTAAATGCCTGCGCCTGATCTGGCGAACGGAAGTCACGTGAAGCGATTTGAATTTTTGAAACCATAAGATGTTATATTTAATTAAAATGAAAGTAATTACCTGGTGCCATTTGACAGTACGAACCTGTAAAAAAAAAAAAAATTGTCTTATATTTCTGGAGAAATAAAAATTGTTTTATGCGGCGTTTAATTAAATGTAATTTAATTAAATGTAATAACTGATAATTTAAAAGACAGAAAAAAAAATAACACGTAGAATAAGTTCGTTCGATTTGTACGAAATAATTCTTTTAAAAAAGGAAGAAAAAAAAGGAAAACCTATTTTAAGCCTTTGTTTGATTATCAATTTAACTGTATCAACCTGAAAATCTTTTTACATAGTAATTAGGTGTTTACTGATATCATTGTTAGTTTTACTTATCGCGCGTCTAGATACGGTTGTATAATTCATGATAAATATACATATATTTTTATGCTAGGTCTAATTTTTTTTCAAGAACTTTGTTCGCCGTAGATTCAACGTATAAAACAATTAGGTACGTGTTAGCTACACATGTATATTTCCCTCGGTTGCACGGGTAACCAAAAGCGTCGGCTAGAATTTATCGAAACAGGCAGCGCCGTACTTCAATGGACCGGCCATGTTCCGGCCGGCTCGTACGGCGCATTTTTCAATGAATGACTTTAGGGGAACGAGGGGAGAAGGACGAAGGGTCACCGAGGAGGAACGACGAGGTCCGGGAGCGGCGTGAGAAGGGAGGCTCTCTCACATGGTCATGGTAGGGAGAAACGGACAAAGAAAGCAAGGGGGGAAGAGCCCAAACTCTAGGGATTCCACCGGGAAACTCACCGAGAAGCGTCAAAAGGTAGACCAGGCAGACGGCGAGCATCCTGGCTGTGCCCCGAAGAAAGCTGGCCATCCTTTCCTCGTCCCGGGCGCTGCGACGTCCGCTCGGTTCGCTTCGCTCCGCTTCTGGCTGGACTCCTCCGCAACTTCTGCGAGTAAACACGAATAATTAAACCGGGCAGGCCTACGTTATCGTGGCCCCTGGTATAGGAACCCCCCCGGAGCCCCCCTGCCGGCAAGCCGGGCCGCCGCGTGCCCACTCCGGGGGACTAACAGGGTCCTTTGCCCGAGGTCCCCTCCCCGTGCACACACATTTACGCACGCATCCGCTAACAGAGACGCCGTAGGAAAACGAGTCCTCGGCGGCTACGGTGCACCGGACTTGCGGGGCACCTCGGGGCTCCGCGCCGCGCTCCGGTCACTGTAAATCACACGCGCGTCACGCGCGGAACGCGTAATGCCGCTTGATAACACGCCGTAAACGCACGTTGACCGCCGTGTAAAAATACGAGATGTGCGTGCAGAAGAAAGCTATTACGAGTGCGGAAGCCGGTCAATTTGTCCGATCCGGACTGACGAGTGCGTGCTATACCGAGTGTCCCAATTCGTGGCACCTCTCGCGGTAGACTGTCAGTTAAAAAACCAACTTTGGTTCTTTTTCTTTCTTTTTTTTTTAATAAAAATCTATTTGCTTACTAGTCGTGTTTTTTAAATTACTTTCTTCTTCGTTTTAAATTGTAATTTAAATTGTAGTTTAAAATTCGTTCCCCGAGTGTAACGAGAACGCGTTGATGAAAGCACGGCCTGACGTCGTCGTTTTATAGATATATATATACCAAGTCGGTCTTACTTGTGAAGTAATAAAAACGGAAAGGAAAGTTTACTTACTTTTAAATTAAAAGGCGTGAATTTTTGTGATATTTTATCTTCAAGATTAATTAGTCTTTGTATGATAAAACGGAACCTTCTGATAAGATACTTTTCCCGAGCCAACACGTGCAAAAGTGTCATCAAGATCATAAATTGAACAAACTGGAATGATGATCTAACGAAGCAGGCCGATTCGAAAGCGCAATTGATGCGAGGACCATTTTATTAAAGCACGGTTCGATCGGAGAAGAAAAAAAAAAAAAAGATTAAGCCGAAGCGAAAGCAGTTTCAGTTTCGCGTAACTGGTAGATCGAACGAAGGGACACGCGCGAGGAACAAGATAATACGCGGTATAGATCTACGAGGCAACTGTCTGCGAAGGCCGAACGCGACCCACGTCGAGCGAGATGTCGCCGTCCCGAAGCTAACAGCAACGAATCCTGTCCCTGGAAACGCTCTTATCAATTAACCATGACCTCTGAACTCTAGGCCTCTGATGACCTCATCGACACCATCGCGCAGCTGATTCCGATATCCAGCTTCTCAATTAGTTTACGCGGCTACGCAACTGCTTGCTAATAACTACCGATTGACTTCCGTTTATACGTAGACCGACCTTTAATTAGAGAGAGGCAAATAATGTATAATAAATTAAAAGAACAGACGGAGATTTCGTGCTAGATTTACTCACGGGTTGTAGCATGAAATTATTTTATAAATTAAATTCCGCAAATTAAATAAAATTAATTTTAAGTAAAATATTTAAAAGCTAATTGAACTTCCTAGATTTATTATTAAAATTGTGTGTGTAATGCATGTGTGATAATTAAATATTAATTTTTATTTATTCTTTTTCTTTAGTATATGCATTAGATCTTCTACGAATGTGTTTTTAATTCACGTAACTAATTGGAAAATTAAAGTGTTAATGCACATGCCGATGTATAGGGTGTTCAGTTTAAAATATGTGTCTTAAAATGGTGTAGCAATCTATTTTTTTTTTTTTTTAATTCGATATCGTACTTTGATTAAAGTATGTTGTTTCTTTAATTATTTCTTGTAACTGGTCTTTAAATTTAATTTGATTACCCGTTTATAGATTATATAAAAATAAAACATTTTTAAAGATAAATTTGAACACGCTGGGAAACGACGCTAACTAGTGTTGAAGTTGCGAGTTACTCTTTGAATCGATAAAATAACATTCGTTGGCAACTAAAATTATAAACTGCACGTATTTATATTAAAATCTTTTTTTAATCTAATCAATTTAGTAAATATTTTTCTGACTATATATTATAACTTTAAATATAAATCTTTTTACCAAGTCAATAAATTTATTTTGAATAAAAATTTTCATAGAAACTTGTAAATAATTTACAGTCTTATTTAATGAAAATTGCTGATTGGAATGAAAAATTTATAGAAACTTGATATAAAAATTTAATAAAACGTCTGATTAGGCGTTGGATATCTCCCATCACTACCTTGGTTTGTCGGTGGCGGTCGACTGCCATCAGTATGGGTCAATGATAGTAGCGCGGCGTTTTGGAACTTCTCAGAACTAAAATGATATAAAGTTTGCCGCCAAGTGAAATGCAAGACATTTAAATAATTTTTTAAATCCCAAAACGCGACGTCACTGTCATTGACATTAAATCAAGGTACTGATAAGAGCCAACATGCAGACATAATTTTTTACTAACGTTTTGAATCTTCTAGTAACGATATTAAAAAAATTACGTCCACTGTTAGTTCGTTTCTGTAAGTAAAATGTTAAATTAGAACAAGTTACGACTGTCGATTTAATTCTCCGACTATTCTAATCACAACTGCATTTTAATTTCATTCCACATATTTCCAACTAAAATATAAAATCTTCTAGCAACAATATTAAAAGAAAATAAATTAAAATAAAATATAGCACTTCCGATTATTCGACTTCGAGAGTACTCTCGCGATTTTTTTTATCGACGTTAATTATACGGGATAAATTAACTTCATAATTTACGGTATTAGCCATAATTTTCCGGACGACTGCCATAAGTTTCTCCTTCCGAAACGTCCTGCGCGAGCCCGCGGAAGTAACCGTTCAGAAGCCGCAACGAACGAACGAACGAACGAACCAACGAGCGAATGAGCGAGCACGAGCGCGCTAAATAATCATAACTCAGAGAGACATTTGTAACGCCAGCCTCTCGCTCGTATTTATCGCTGTTGTTGGACGGTTTGTTGCAGCAATAACGGTAATGGGCCTCCCCCGCCTCCGGCCTCTCGCGCCATCCCCTTCTGCGTCTCCGCCGCCACCCCCGGCCCGGTCTCGCTCTCACCTCTCTCTTTCTCCCTCACCTCGCCGGCCACCCCTTGCCGAGCGATTTATCCTTGGGTAATTAGCACGGGTAATAATTAATGCGGCCGCGCATTGTGCTAATTATCAGCGAGAGAACCTTTTAAGAAATGAAAGAACATTCGAAATAAAACAGGGCGCCGCGGGGAGGGCGATAAGGGGAAGGCACGAGGGGTGGACACCGGCGAAGAAGGCCGAAAGGGGTAGCGCGAGAGGGTAGAAGAAAACGGACCGACCGGAAAGAGGTGGAGGAGGAGAAATAAAGAGGTGAGAATGACGCGTGTTTGTACAGGGCGGCTCGGTACCGCCGGAACATTTTAATCATAAATTCTATTAAAAATCCAGAATATAACAGGGAGAACATTCGTTATTCAATATTTTAAATACTAATGAGAATTTCTGTCGACGCGGATTTCCCTCGTAAAATTAATTTGAGAATAAGACTTCATTATTTATCGATGTAAAATTAATTCTCAATAATTCATTGTGCGTCAAATGCTTGATAAAGATCCCCGAAACGGGATTGATTTTTATATTTCACTTTCTTTAATAAATCGTAATAATGATCGTTGTATAAAATCCCCTTTCGCTGCGGGAAAGCGGACTAAGCCGTTTGTTACTCCAAGAATTACAACGGGAGGAAGGAAGAGGGTTTCCCCTCGCGCGAGGATAAAACTGGACGCGCCGTTCTCTTTGGAATTAACTTGCAATATTAAATGACCGTCGATCTTCTTTTAAATACTGAAAAAATAAACGGCGGGTTTCTAAATCGCAATATTGCGGGGTCGAAAGTATGGGGGCACAATCCCGGGGACCCGCCTCGCGTTTCGGCTGACTCGCCGCACGTATTACGTACAAGAAAGCGAGAGAGAGAGAGAGAGGAAAGTCCGTGCGGACTTCTCGCGACAGCCAAGCGGAGTCGAGCAGCTATCCATCAGGCTGCTTTTGTCGCCCTAATGAGAGCTTGAATTATTCAACCTAGAGACTCTCTTCTCCCGTCTTTCCCCGGCAACCCCCGACGTCGAATCTCTTCTTCCGCGCCGAGACGGCCACCCATCCGCGACGCTCGTGTGGAACCAGCTCGCGACGCTTGAAAGTCCTTCATTCCTTTACGTATGTACATACGCGAACGTTAATGCGCCCCTTCTTTCGATTAACGGCAAACTCGGAAACGGCCGCTGCGCCTAAGAGGAGCCAATTGGAGTCCAAACCGCGCTTAAACCGCAGGTATCGCGTAAATACGATAATTGCAGCGACCGGCGTCGCTTAATTAATAATCGCGGCGAATCACGATACGAAAGGATAATAAGTATGCGCCGAATTGCGGACGGGTCGCGCGATCGGGAACGATATATTTATTACGCCGTCGAAATTCCGCGATTTCTTTAAATTATTCCGCGCGTCTCGTTGTTGTAATATTGAATTTTTCATGGAAGGCGGCGCTTTAATTACAATTAACATATACATGAATTCGCGCGCGAAATCTATCAGGATATTTTTAACTCTCAAACGCGTGTAGTATTACCGATCTGGTGGCATAATATTCATATGCATAACTTTTACGCGGCTCTCACTCTCCTTCATTCCATTTAAATTTACCCGTTATACGCTGAAATGTACAAATATCGTTTTTAATGGCGAATATTTCGTACGTTTGTGTGCCGGCGGGTTCGGTGGCAAAACATTAAACGCAATCAAATGAAAATGTGATATCAAAATAGCGTGATGGAATTTCTCTGTGAAGTGCATTAATAAGCGTTAATAATCACATAAATGCCGTCAAGGTATTATATTTTCGTCTAAACAGCTAAACAGCTTGGCGAACGCCGAACGATATCGCGCTTGTATCGGTTCGTAAACTGCAGTTTCAGAGCTTTTTTCAATAAATTTATAAGACCGAGAACTGTGTACATATTTTTTTAATACTTAGCAGAAGAAGAGGTGAGAGATTTCTTTGTTCTCTTTTCTTTTTCAACAATGCATACGCAATAATTATTATCGTTTGATCTCACGTCTTCTTTTCGCAATAACGGCATTAATAACTGATTGCGCGATCGTGCGAATCAGGACGCGGGCCGGGGCTGGAATTCCGGCGGCAACCGGCCATTTAAGGCCACTTCCGGGTAACGGCTGCCGGCGAGTGCGCTGTCGACCAATTTCTTAAGAATTTTACAGCCCCGGCTAAACTTTCGTGATTAACTACTTCCTGAGTTGTTTTCAAAAGTGGGGCGTATATTACACCCGCTTGAACACTCCCGGGACGTCGTCTCGGTCCGCCGCGGGAACGTCTAAATACCGAGCTTTTACCGGAGCCGACCTCCTTCGCGACGCCCGGCGGCCGCATTCACGGCGCTTCTATGCGCAAAGCTCATTTCCTCACCGAGATAATTGCACTGTGATATCGCGCGGCTTATCCTTTCCTTTCTATTTTTTTTACTTTTTTAATTTTTTTTTTTTTTTACGTTCTTTGCGAAAACCACTCGTCCTCGTACCTCGCGACGACAATAGCTTTCATTGCGCTTCTTTACTCGCTGATGGCTCATCCTTACGTTTACGTTTACCACCGCGGCGCCCCTCGTAAACTTTCTAAGTCGATAAAGCTCCTACCAACTATTCACCTTCGAGATTTTCGCGCACCTCTTGCATACTGCGCAAACTGGGTGAAAAAGTACATTGGCATCCTCGATCGAATATGCAGCGGGAAGAGCAACGAATCGTTTTTAACCGGTGCTTTATTATTTGAGAGAAACTCATCGTCAATTAAAATCTCTGATTACTTTAGAATTAATAATTTTTTTTTTTTTATTATTACGGTATTACGCAGTACTCCGTAATGCCAAGTACAAATAGCGGTACGGGATTTTCCCCCCGATTCAGGATGCGACAGGAAATCTTGTCAGCCTGTCTTTCCTTCGAAACGGAAAGTGCGTAATCGAAGAGGGAGCAGACCTCGCGTAGCCAATGGAACGCCTCGGCCAAGGAGGCACAATCGTGACTCTGGGCGCTTGAGGAAAAGAGCCCAGGCCGACGGGGGACACCTTGTAGGGATAGGGATAGGGACGCGACGAAGGGAGAACGAAAGAGGCGGCCGGGCCGCTACATCCGCGAAGCTATTATAACCGCTCGAGCGAATCTCTATTAAAACGTGTTTACACTGGCTTAGGGGTTGACTCAGGCCGCGCGCACCCTCTCTTCTCCGTGCGCGCCTCATCCACCCGCCGGTCCTTGGTTTCAGCCAACTCGGGGGCTTCGTGGTTGCCACCCCGCACACGTACGCGGGTACGCGCGCGCCGGGAGAGGCTGTGTGTACGGAGTAATGCCTATCTAATTGTCGCGTGTATGAATAGTGAATCCCGGAGCACTCGAGGCTATGAGCCAGATCCGAGCTAACACAAGGGAGGAGCCATATGAGCTAATCTATATTATGATAGCCCGACCTCCGGGGTTGCGCTAGTTCGCCTCTTCCCCCTGTCTCTACCTTTATCTCACTCTCGTTACCGTCGTTGCTACCGCTACTCCGCACACGACACGCGGCCGTATACCGCTCATCGTTGATGCTGGTCTCCCGCTGGTGGCAGACACACTCGCATAAGAAGTGCAAAACAGTCGTTTATCCCCCTTCCATCCCTTTTCTCGCCTTCAGCCGCGCAGTAAAACCCTTTTCGAAACGAATCAAGAGACACGGTCAAGCGTACGCGCGACAAGACTCACTATTTTTTTTTAAATAATTTTTTTTTGTATGGAAGTATTAAAAAAAAAAAAATTAATATATCAAGTTGTCCGCCGTGCGTACACTCGACGTCTCTTTCTCTTATACTTTCTTCTTAAAAGAAAGTTAATTTTATATCATTTTTAACGCGAATTAGATTCTCAATCACTGCTCTCTGCGCGTAGAGTATTTGCGAAAAGAATATTTCACGTAGAATATGTAAATTAATTCATAACGTAGCGGCTTTTTAACTCGGTGCGTGTTCATTATAAAGTTTCTATTTCGAAAAAACGATAAAGCCCTACAGTATACCGTTGATAAAAAAAATTAATGTCAGATTAATTTATCCGCTTATTATAATTATTAAGAATCAGTGTGCCGCCCGTAATTTTATTTTGCCAATTTTATTTCGGATATTTAGCAACACGTCAAAGTGAATTCAATAAGTAAACGGCGAAGTCAATATCGATGACGTCGCCCGGTATCCGGGACGTAATTTCGCCTCTCGTCTTCATCCTTCACGATCTTGTTACTCCTCGCGCGTTACATCCTCCCCGAGATCAGACGCCACTTTTCTTTTCCGTTTCCCGTCGGCCGCTCCCTCCCTCCGCCCATGACCAGGTCCCCGAGGATAAAAGGGATCAGAGAAAAAAGGGGGATATAGATTGACACTCGAATTCCACCGGTAAAGGATCTCTCCTTCCGGCCGGTCATTTTTCTTACCCTCGTCGCGGCCCCTCGCGCGGGCCCACCCTTCGCCCCCCTCCCGCTCGAATCCCGCTCGCGGTTTAACAAACTAGATTCATCAAATTCGACACCGATCGTTTATCCGTCGGTCGGTCGATTTTTCGCTCGGGATTTCACGCGAGAATATCTCCCACGTGAGAGCCTAATCCGTTTGGAATTTTGGAATTTGTATTTCAAGCGATACGTTATAAATTTTGAGAGAAAAAAAAAAATTAAAATAAAAAGAAAGAAACAGAAGAAAAGTAATTTTTTAATTTCTAATTACGTACCTATATATAAACCCAGAAGCAGGGTGTAATAAAGTACGTCGAATTTAATTAGACTTAAAAGTCATTGACTCACGTGGCTTCTATATCCGAATTAAAACCGGGAGGAAAGATGAGGACGTTCGCGTGGCCCACTTCAAGATGTAATTCCCCGCCCGCGATGTTATATTGACACGGGGAGTATCGGCGCTAAATCATCTGTCACCCCCGAGCTCGCTCCGGTCGCATCACCGGGTAACTCCGAAGTCTCCGGCTGTCTATCTGCCGTCACTCACGAAAGCCCGCGTTACGAGGCGCCGTTCTCTTCCTCCCTTAAAACAGGGTGTTTACACGTAATCGCATTTCAAGGGTTCAATTTATTAAAAAGACGCCCGTCCGACCTGACGAGCCATTTTAACATCGGTGGCGTCGCAGACGGCGCTAAAATCAATTTTACGGAGACCCCGGGAACAATCGGTTACTTTAAAACCCGATGACTTTTGCCTTACCGACGTGTCTCGGGGAAAATTAGTTTATCGCGGAGTTTACGCGATTTCGCTCCTCCCTGCCCGCCTCTATAAGAGCGCCCGGTTGTAATCCAATTTGTCCGAAACGATTAGCAGGTAATCTGGACTTATCGAGTAACCTAAAGCGCATGAGTTCGCAAGTTCTAGAATTTATCGAGTTATCGGATATATTGTTGGGCTACTCGAATTTATCGGGCGATCAAACCCGAACCGCCGCCGCGTCCCTATAAAATTTAAGGGGATTCGATATTTTAGTACCACGTTATTTACATGGTAAAACTACACACGTGCGATAACGTATTACGTGATGATAATTCGTTTTAAAGTTCGGTAATTACATTATTAGCGGGTTTCATTCGGAAATAAAATGGATATCTGAAATTTAATTATGTCGATTTTCTAAATTTCTTAACAACGGAACAGGCGATTAATGTCAACTTTAAATCGCGTGGTATTAAACCTAATATTCTACAGGCTATTATGTATCAACACGTCATTTTATAATTCTATTAAATCGTAGCTACATTTTAAAGACACGATAAAGTGTTTCGGGATTTAGCAATGTGCCAGGGATCAAATTAACACGGAGAAGAGTTTTGCTCTCGGAACGAAAAATTCTGAGTAAAAGAGAGATCATAAGACCGAGAGGGTTGACCTAATAAAGGATTATTACGCCTTCGACACGGCGGGGAAGAACCAAGACACCGGGACGGGAAGGAATGAAAAGAGCAGCAACAAAGTAGACATTGTCGGAGGGCCAAAGTTGCCAGTCGATGCGGCTTGTTGCAGGATTGCCCGCGAAAGAATTTCACCCCCGACGCTACCACTTTCCACCCCCTCATCCTCCGGGCACCCGGTTTTGCGGATGTGTGGAAGCATCCGCGGCGTCGGTGGGTATCACCACCACCAGCGTCATCGTCGTCGTCGTCGTCGCCGCCACCACCTTCTACTCTTCTTCGTTTTCTTCCTCCCTCGTCCCCGCCACCCTTTTCCGCGTCCCCTTCCGTTCCTCGCAGGAGGAACATGGCTCCCAGGCAGGAGATCCGTCCGTCCACACCCTCGCTCTCGCAGGCACCCCCGCACAGTCCCCTCCTTCCCGAACACTTCCCTTCCTCGCGTCTTTCCTCCCTCCCATGGTGCCAGTCCCCCCGATGCATTTTAAATCAAAGCCTCGGAGGTAACGCAATCACCAGGCATCACGACGCTTCCACAATTTTCTACTTTAAGCTACTTTATGTATTAGTACCCCCCCTGCCCCTTTGCCGTGTCTCTCCCCCCCCGTTCCCCTCGTTTCTTCGTCGACGGCGCGCAGCGCACCTCTCCCGCCAACCCTCCTCCTCCTCTCCCCCGCATTATGTCAGTGCCCGTCACACCGTCGGCCTCGCAGCGCTGCTCTTCTGCCTCGCGCCCTCTCTTTGGTCCCCTCCTACCCCTCCGCCTCGTCCTTCCGCCATCCAGGCTACTGCCACCCCCCTGGCACGGAACTGGTAACAAGGTTATTTTATTAAACGAACCTCCGCACCGCCCGCTCGCCAACGTCGTCGGAATTCGAGACGCGCAGCAGCTCGTCTAACCGCGAGCGAGGAGCGCCGTCGTCCTCGCAAATAGAGCGGGTGCCGGAAAGGGGGAGCGAGCGCTCCTTCTCCCAGTGTGAGGCAGCGAGGATACTAAATTAGGTTGTAGGAAAAATAGAACGTGAGAAGAAAACGCGATTCATTAATTTAAATCACTCATCTTTGCTCCTGCGGAACATTGATCGGGATGAAAAAGAGGCTGTCGAAAAAATAAAAAAAAAAATGGAAGAAACGACAAAACTCGATTCTCGTGTTGGACATTAAAGTTCTCGACTGTACGTATTTAATTAAATTAAAAAAAAAAAAAATTTTCCAACGCTCTACAGCTCGCCGATAAGAACGGAGTTGGCGTTAATTTTACCAGGACCCTAATTCGCTCGCGCGACACGGCGACACCGACAAAAGGGGAGCGAGAGGGAGAGGAAATGTTGACTTCCAAATTCATCAAAGGGCCCGTCGTGAAAGTTTAACGCGATAGGACCGGTGCTCTCTGCAAACTCGCGAGAATGAAATCTATTTTTCACGTAAATGAATAACGCGTTTACGTCTCTCCAGCTCTATGCTCTCCCTATTTTTTTTTTTTTACTCTCTTTTACGACACGCATCATTCCCTTGCCTCCTTCTGCCCCTCCGGCGAAGGTTCGCCGCATCCGTAGCGTGAAACGGGAATTCGCTTAATGCGCTTCGCGCGGAAATGCGCGCTTTAGTCTCCTGATAACGAAAGGAAAAAATATCCGAGGGATAAGGGTAATACTTTTGCCTGGCACTCTCTCGCTCTTCCCGCCGCGTCAAACGGACTGGACAGTCGGATGACGTCCCGGGGTAGCTACTTATGCCGGACGGGGGATGCACGTGTGCTCGCGGTGTGCAATTCGCAAACGTGGCGCGGTGTAATCCAGTCACCACGTAACGCGATTACTCTCCTAACTCAGCCCGCCGCTTTGTCCCTCTCCCTCTCGCTCTTTCTTTCTCTCTACCGCTTTTTCGGGGTATCTTTTTCTCTTTTTTTTTTTCCCGCCGCTCGCAGTCTCACCTCCTGTCGCAACTCGACCATCCCTGGAGACCGAGTAACGCGCAGCCAGCGGGACGGAAAGCTGTAGCCGGGTATGCGGGTAGTTACGTGGCATTAATAACGGGTTGGAAATCTTCGACGCGCGGGTGTCGTTATTTTTGCCTCCTCCGTCCCCTCCGTTCCGAATAATGGAAACGTCTATTATCGCCTCGCCCGCCATTCGTAACGCCAGCTCGATTTAAGATTAATATCACATTAGCGCTGAAAAGCCCTCGCCCAATGCGCGACACGTTTATATACCTTATGCATATTTTGACAGATGTCTCGATTTATTTTTATCTATTGCAATTATGCGGAACGTTTCGACGCAGACGTATTTCATTTCGCGATACTTTACTATTTTTTATACTTTCTTCAGGGGAAGAAAAAAAAAATGGCTTTCCCGTCCAGATGTCATCGTAATTTTCCATTAGCGTTGAATCTATTTTTAAGTAGCCGCTCTCATAATTTTTAAGACAACTGGAGTAATTAATCACTCTTTAAAACTATACTTAAAATTACCCTGCATAAGTCGTGAAATAAAAATAAAATAATATAAAGAAAAATATTTAAAAAAAAACCCTTGCGCGGTCAGATATTTTATAATATATGCCTATTTCTTTCTAGTTCGAAAGTAAATTATTATAGAAATGCAGATAATTATACGGACACTATTGTTTATTGTAAGTACCAATTTCTGACTAAATAATTTTTTAATTAAAAATCGCGAGACTGCCGAAAATCGAAGACGTGTCAATTAAGAATATCCCGCTATCAAGAATCGGCGGAGATATAGATAAGGACAAATTCCGAGGGAGATACCGCGCTAGGGGAGGATATACTTTGTACGGGCAATGTAAACCGAAATTACGTTACCCCGTGCGTCGCCTGTATAAAGTGAATCGTATAGCAGCCGCGTCAGACGGTGGCTACGCAGATTTGCGAGCTATTAATCGATAATTCCAATTCCCCTCGATATTTTAATGCAACATCCCGGGATTTCATTAACTTAAATCCACCCCCTTCCACCATTTCTTCTCCTCACCTCCGCGGGGATCGTAACCGGAGGAACGCAGTTTTATTGCGGACGGTTTAAAATCCGTGTCCGATCGCATTTGAAAATGGTGCTGGAAAAAGTGGACGACACCGGAGGAGGGGGGGGGCGGAAGGGGGTCGCGAAAGGACTTCGCGAGAGTACGGACGCGCGGAGAACGCGGAGGGTAGCACGCGCTACGCGGTGGATCGCCATGGACCCGCGGGGGTGTAAAGAAGAGGCTGGGGTAAACGCGATTTACACCATGACGACTATCGCCTCTCTTCTCGCGCAAAGTGCCTACGTGCAGCCGCGAAAGGGCGCGAGGTGGCGAGAAGAAGCGAGAGAGAGGGATGGTGGAAGAGTTGTTACGACACACCGGCGGGTGACAGGAGATTCTGCGGGAGGACCGGCGGCGGGGAGGGCGAGAAGAGCTAGGGGGATGAAAGTAGGGATGTTTGTCGTACGCGTTATTTGGCCAATAAAACCACGTGGCGGCGCACGGAGGGCACCGGCGTCGCGCCGTTCGCGGATAGACGATCGTCGGGGAGAGCGAGCCGGCCGCGGAGCGACGACGGCGAAGGGTGCGAAGGGCGCGCGCGGTCCGAAGAGATGGGATGCTGTGCACGATGTGCGTGTAGACCACGCCTCGCCGCGTGCTCGGCGCACGCGTGGTTCCGCCTATCGTTGTGCACGCTTCCCGTCTCGCGGCCCGCGACGAAACGGACGATCGTCCGCGACTCCACCGCGGCCGCGACACGTCGTCGTCACGCGACGCACTATCGGCTTGGAGGTCCTGTCGCAGCTTGCAGCTCGCGGCACGGTATTCGCAGCAGGCAACGAGAACAAGGGAAAGAAAAGAGAAGCTCCGTCCTGGACCAGTGCTCGTCCACGAGAAACGACCGAGTGGCCGAACGCCACGTGAGACCGACCCTCCCCGCTTCGCCCCCGGACTGATTCACCGGAATTTGCACTTGGTCCCCGCGTGGATGCACCCTGAGCTGCGCTTCGAGGACTCCGCGGAGGTACGACCGCGAATCGTCTCAAACGCACGTGGGAGTCGAACCGTTTGCTGATCTCTCGCGAGCAAGTGTTACCGGAGGTAGACGGAAAGGACACCGGCGATTTCTCTACAAGTGTTTCGATCGTTCTCACGTTTTCATCGGAACTCCCAGAAGGTCTCGATCTGATACGCTTCATTCACGGTACACGCTCGCAATATTGTGATCTTCCAACCGCGTGTGACTGTCAGACTCGCACATGACAAAAACGGAACTCTCAGCTGTTGGCCCTGCACGCCCGACGTATCTGCACGCGACGGATCGTTTCAACGTTCGGTACTCGCGAGGATCAACCGAGATCGACCACGTAATCGTCGGCCAGGACGAGCGACAGTGATCTAACACCGCGACACACTCGCGAAGGTATCGGCGCGAAGTACCGTGAGCCCCGCAGGTTGCACCCCGAGCGTGATTACCGGAAACACGCATGCGGAGTTAAAGACGACGCCGGAACAACGACACGAGGTCGGGAAAGTGTGGCGGGAAGTGGCGGAATCGTCGTATCGATCGGAGATCGGACAGGCACACGTCGCAGCATCCGTCGGCCGACTGAGATTCGCGGGGAAAGGGGATTCGCGGCGGTGCGGAAGAGATCGGGAAGGTGTTGTTCAGCCACGAGTCCAGGATTCTCACCCCCGGAGGCAGTGCCATCTCGCCCGGGGGCGCGGGGCCACCCGCGAGCCCATCGCCGGGACATTATCATCCCCCTGCGCACAGTCCACCCCTGGTCAAGGTAGGCTCTCCTCCTCTTTCATCAGTTACCCGTAGAAAACCGAAGAAGCTCGTTGCAAAACGCGCTTAATTAATTATACAAAACTCGCAGCTCGAATCGATTCTTTTAATTAAACGATAACGTGCATTTTTAATCAATAATCATGATCGATAATAAATTCCTTCATCGGCAAACGCAACGTTCGCGAAAATTATTATTAATTATATTTCGAACGCATTTGTCACCGTCTATGATGAGCTCAATTGTAATTTTGAATTAAAGTGTGGCTACTAATTCTAAGTATTTAATCGTACATATAATTACGCGAAAGAGTAATATTTTATTTAATTTTTTTGGAGCACATCAAGTGCTGTACGTACTCTGGTTTCATAGCAGATAACTCATGTGAAGTATCTCGATCGGCCCGATCAGCCTCGCGTATACTTGAAATAAATAAATGAAACACGAGCGCTATTTATTAAATTATTCATTTTATCAGCGTGACAGATAACGAAGAGATTGAAACAATTGAATAATAGTGGCAAGATTACAACCAAGAGCACTGTTTTATCCGTAACTAACGCATTTCGGATGTCCGGCCTTTGACGTAATACACGGTACTTAAATCCCGTCCGCGCATTATGTCAACCGAGTTTTAAGGATAAACGATATCGCTTAACGTATTTTAGATAGACGGAACAAAAGGCGGAAACGTATCGAACAATGTAATTTAAAATCTAGAAAACAATGCTGCTTCTGTCTTTTTTTTTTTTTCTTTTTAGAAAGAAATCAAAAATGCTTATGCAGATAACGAGTAATTATTAAATCGCGTAAGTCACGTTAATTTGAGTAACTTCATTATTAAATACGTCTTGTTCATTTTGCTTAATAGAAGCGGTACAAGCGCAGTTACGCTTAACACTTTATTTTCTTTTTTTTTTTTTTTACTCGCGATAAACGTATTGAAAAATTATTAATGCGTCAGAGATTTATATTCGATCAATCGTTTTAAAGCCGATCGGAATTAGCCTGACGTTCAAGCAGCCTGTTAGGCTAGAACAAACGAATCTAATGAATCCTATAAAACAGATTTATCTGTCGTCATGTTAAATAATAAAGACAAATGTAATATCGATAGATTTCTTTAGTGCTCGTTTTGCTCGGGACTGATTCTCTCGCACATCTTGTATATTTTTTCTTTGTTTCTTTTTTCTTTTTTTTTGTTTTAAGGAACTTTACTTTTTCCTCTTTTACATATTTTGTCTGTAAAACAATTTCTTGCAGAAAGATTTGTCATTTTATATCGCCCGGGATTCGCAATCGCGCTTGACTGTCACATGACTCGGAGAACTATGTCAAAAATAATTTTTGACCATTATCGAATTATTTTAAAATTAACTATGAAGTGCCGTATGCGAACTAGTACGTGACGTAATAAAGCTCTGAGTAGAAAATTGGTGCGATTTGTTCCCCGTTCTATTTTCCATAAATAGTTGACGACGTGATCAATGTACGCATTAATAATTTGCATTTAATATTTAATATTTAAAATTGCGAAAACTGCTGAAAACGATTTTACAGACGGCAATTTCGATACGCGAGTGCAAAGAAAAAGTAATCTAGTCTTACGTGATTCGTTTCGCAACTCTTTAGATTGTAACGTTAAAATCAAAAATTATAAAAAAAAATAAAAAAAAAATAGGAAACAATATAAATGTGCGAAACTAAAATGAATTATATTTTATTATTCAGCGGCAGAATTATTTAAACTAAATTTAATTTAGCCTGATATTTAGCCTAGATTGTTAACTGCAACAAATACTGCACGATATCCGTTGAGAGTTACGGGCTTAAATTCATGGCGGAAACTTGTCAGCGATCACATTATAATCCAGGGATATGTATGGCAATTACGGCATTAGATCCGGGTAGCCGATAATTCCGTTTTAGGTTTGAACTAGACTTTGCGCTAATAGGATTAGAATTTGCGGCACGTTCAGGTGACCGTCTATTCTAGACGCGCACCCTCGAACCTATATTCTGCGAACTATTAGCCACACTTAATCCTGTGAATAGTAATTTCCAGCCGACTTTCTCAATGTGCCAAAGATAATGCTAATAAAAATAATTTTATTGAATAAAAAGATCGAATCATCAACGATATCGATCCGACGATCGATCACCGTGCTTCCCTTCGCTTTCCAACAAGATTAAATCGATAGAAGCCAATTTCCTTAAAGACTAAATACTCGCATGACGATCCTGTAATTTTGACTTTACTTCTTTTTCCGTTTCTTTTTGTTTTTTAAACGCTTTAATGCCCGGAGAAGGAAAGTACTGACAATGAGTGATATCACCGCGTTTTATAATTCTTTAAACCCGCCTAAATAAAATATTAACTTCCGTTCGTCGTTAGCCAGCTGAACGTTCTATCCTTCATTTTATCGGCGATTTTCAGTCCCAATATCCGACGTGTCCCGGATTTTCCTCTCTCCCGCCCTCTCCCCCCCTCTCAGCGTTACTTCCGGAATCAAGTGCGATCTCGGAATTTGACGCGACAAGCGCAATACGATATCGTCCTCGGGAAAAGCGACTGCTCTTTATGGTCACGTAATAACTGCGTGGAACTGCCGCCGAGAAGCGGGGGTGGTTTCGCGAACCGTGAGGGCGGCAAAGGGAGAAACGGCGGGGAGAGAGAGAAAGGGAGAACGAAGTACCGAGCAGACGAAGAAAAAGAGGCCGACGATGATGATGGGTGTAAGGGCGGCTGTCCGAGCTCGTTTTCGTCAGCCGCTGCCGCGAATCCCTCCGGGGACTACGCGCGGCAGCTGTCTGCGGACTGCCGGAGCTTGCCGTTCTGCCGTTGGAGAAGCTCCGGTCGAAACTTAACGCGGAACGATTCTTGGTCCGTTGACTCGCGCGCGATATATCATTTCCCAGTTAATAAAAAAAAATATTAAAAAAAAATAAAATAAAAAGAAAAAAGATAAACGATAAATCAGATTTACGATCTAATTTTGTAGACCTGTAAGGTATTTTTTAAAGTTATTGTACATATTTAAGGATTTAAATTTGATCCGCTAGCACTAAACGTCTCGCGGTTGGTCTATAAAAAAAAAAAAAAAATGAGACTCGCTGTTATTACGAATTGCAGAGCTTGCGGTGAATTATCAACGAGACGGAGCATTATCCGCGTTGCTTCCGACATTTCTATTCGCGACGAGCGGCCTTAATGCTCGATATGGAATTGTTAACCTAGGACGCGAGAAGGGAAGAAGGGTAAGGGCCGCGCGCGGCCCTGCTCGAGGACGACTCTCGCACACGCGCCCGACACTTTCGCTCCGATTAAGCTTAATTCATTCCGCCGACGAGGAGCGAAGCAGAGGAGAAGACGTTAACGCTAAACTGCTCCAAGAGAGCTTCGCCGGCTTGCGCGCTGTCTGCCGTCCAATCCCGCCAAGTTAACCTCATTAATAAATTAATTAGATATTATTGTGTTGGAAGCCACGGGGCGGCAGCTGCGGGTACGCTTTCCTCGTCCTCCCTGCTCTCTTCCTTTCCTTCCTTCTTCTCGCTCTCGTACGCGACAAGGGGAGGAGAGAGCGAGAGGGGTCAGGACCCGTGACGTCACTCCTTATGATCACAAAATGCGTGTTATAACCGCTCGTTCGCTACCCGCACATTTTTCTCTCGACGCGGGATCTTCGAGTGACCGGTCGATGATTGCTCGCGTTATTATATATATTCTTTTATTTTTTAATTTAGTTTTTATAAAGCCCTTTATACATACTCTAATAATAAAACTGTTATCTTCGACCTCGGCGACAGATTTCGGCAGATTAATTAAAGAAACGTTAAGGGCGAACTGTCTCCGAGAAAATCTTCGCGTGTCTAATTCCGCGGGGATGTTTCCACAGCGCGGTTTATTTCCTCCCGAGGAGAGAGAAAGGAGACGCGGATCTGAAGGCGGAATCTCCATTTCGAGTTACACGAAGCGCGGAATAAATTTTAAGATCGCGGGGAGGCCAGGGTGGACTCTCGGCAATTTACAGCCGCGTTGGCCAAGAAGACGGCCGGCGCGGCGCTCATTACGGAACAGCACGGCTAGTACTGATAATGACAAAAAGCACACACGGCATTATCATTGCGGAGTGTATGGCATTAAGCTGTAGGGGGCCAGGATTAGGATGTCGGCCATTACCGCGCGTCACTGACCGTTTATTCTACGCCGTGCGCGGTGCGGTGACTTCCTCTAGACGCGCATATGTATGCTCGCGATAAACGGAGGATGAGGACGCGAGGCCGACCGGATCGTGCATTCTCTACATGCGTGATTCACCTTTCGATATCAATGTCAATTCATCTTGATCGCGCTCGCCTTGGCAATAAAGTAATAAAATTTATCGGTTACTATTGTTACATAAAGGAATAATTACTACTTACGCGCTGGTCAAATAAGTACACTTAATAATCTTTTCCGTCGCAATTAAGGCACCTCTCTTTCTTTCCCTTTCCTCTCTCGCCCTGCGATCATCGCGCCGAGTATTCCGTAACGAATAAACAAGCGGTGGGTTTATTGGCATCTGCCGATGCGCGCGACCGATTTAACACGCGATACATAAAGTACGCTGCCTCGTCCGCCGCAATCAGATTCATCGCCGAGCATCCCTTAAGATATTGATCGCGATCGAATTCGATTAACCGCAATCTAGCGCGCATAAACCAAACGATTGTCGACGCAACGCATGAAAGGCCGAGTGGAAAAGAAGAGAGATCTAATTACGGCTGTGAATCATAATTGTCGCCGCTGTCGCCGCCGCCGTTCGCGATTCCGGCGGATTTAATGGAAGGAATGTTCGCGAGAAGTCTTCTGCACCGAGCGCGAGCACGCTCTCTCATGAGCGACGAGGATCGAAATTGACCTTTAATCGCAGTGGCGCCACGCAAGCATGAATAATTGGCCGCGTCAGGAGCGAATTCGACGACGGATAATGCCGCAATAGGCCGAATCGGTGCGTATCATTTATTCATTTGGCCGGGCGGCCGGCTCGGCGATGCCGCGATGGCCGAGCCGCGAATTTGCAAATCGCATTAAGCCGCGCGCGCGAGAACGAAAAAAAAAAAAAAAGGAAAAAAAGAAGTTAAAAAGGATGGAAAAAAGAACGGGAGAGCGAGAGAGAGAAAGAGAGAAAAAAAAAATACGCGAAAGAGAGGACCTGCGCCGGTTTCGCGAGGATCAAAGTGCCCGCAATTTTCACTTACCGCCAACGGCATTCCGCCGCCGGTGACTCCCGCAATCCGTTGGCTGCCTTTTCCCACCGCTGTTTTTCGATCGGCGCACCGCGACCGTTCTCCCAGATATTCCACACTGAAATCATTTGAAATACGAAAATCTTTATAATTCTATTTAAATGTGTTATTACAATTTTTTTTTAATAACGAGAGGAGGCGACAGAGTTGAGAAAAAAAAAGAAAGAAAAAAGGAAAGAAAGAAAAGAAGAAAAATAGGCAATAGAACACAAAGGGAGCGTAACGTAATGCGGAGGAGCGCTTAGGACGAGAAACGCACGTACGCGCTTTTCGCGCGCGCGGACACGCCTCCTTCTCATCCTTTCCTGAAATGCACGGGGGCAGAAAACGACCGAAAGAAAAGAGACGCCGGGGCACGGTGGCGTCGAACGGACGAAGGGCGAAAGGAGACCGCGCGGGGGAGAAGGGAGATAGAGAGGTGAGCGGGCAAAGGGTGGTCGAGACGGCGGCGAGGGGGAGGTAGGTGAGAAGGAAGGATCGCGGGGGTTTACTCGGTATATATCGAAGCAAGGAGCGCGAGCGACTCCCCTTTTCCGCCCCCTCGCCTTCGTCCCGCTTCGCCCTGTTGCCCCCCTTCAGCCTCCGGCGGCTGCGGGCGACGGCGGCTCCTGTTTTACGCTTTTCGACTTTTTCAAGATTTATCCTTACCGCTTCCTCGCTAAATCGCTTTCCGGGCGAAATTTACGGTCGGGCAATAATACAGGAGGAGCGAGCCCGGGCGAGTTGCACACAGTCCGCGACGGCGTAAGGGCGAGAAGGAAAACGGCGGGCCGGGGGGGTGCAGGAAAGAGCGAAGAGCCCGGGCTCTCTACGGCCGTCCAGTCGAGTAACGTGAATCCCACATACATTCCCGGCACGTTCCCGGCTTCTTCTCTACCTGACTGACTGCTTCCACCCCTCTCCAGTTACCTCGCGCGCTTCTTTACGAGCTTCCTCTTTACCCTATCTAACCCCCGAGCGCGCCGTTCCTTTCCCTCGGATCCGTTCCGCGACCCTCCGGGGGGCGGCTATGATCGTTCGCCGCGTCGTCGCCGCACTGCCCCGTGATTTTGCGAGAAATTTAACGTAACATTTTTCGCAAAGTGCCCCTCGCAAAGGGAGCAAAACATTTTCCGAGCGGGCACCGATCCGGTCTCGATGACAGTCGAATTAGATTTTCCCCGAATCAAAGGAACGCCGTCGTAAAAAAAAATCCTCTCGCGAAAATAAGCAACACCATCTTTTTCAAGACCATTAGGCCTTCTTCGTGGCTCAGTCTAGCGGTTATTCCTGCTTCGCAAGAGCGGGTGGAAAAAAAAGATCTACAGAAATTCCCCAGGAAGATAAGAATAACGACGTAAATTCCGTTCCCGCGGAAGATGCGGAAAAATGTTTACTGCATAACGATCCCTGCGAGTCTCGGGGAAGTTCGCGGGAGATGAGATTACCCGTGGAACAAGGTTTATGCGCTATGCGGCAAAGTTGCGAGCGCCGTAGCGAATTTGGCAGCTCGGTTGCGATGCGGACCGGGGGGGGCCGTTTCTCAAGGCGGCGTGGCACGCTGGTCCACACACGTCAGCTGCCGTCCGCTGCAACTTTATCTGTTCGGCACGCCTGTCTCGGGATTGACCGCGACGGCGTTTCGGGACATGCGCCAGGTTCCGCAGCGGTTTACAAGACACGGAGCTTGCGACGGTCGGTTGAACGAACGATAATTCCGCGTGCTTTTCCCCCGCCGCGGCGTGGATTCGTAAAAATGAATCTCACGGAAATATAGCGACCCGTCGCTCGATTCCGTTGAATAATGTATGCACGACAATGGCATATCCGATGCATGTTTCATGAGGGCTATTAGGGAATGTATCGGCAAATGCTTTCTTGTTTATGGCTGATCTCTGCCTTTTTAACGATGTAATTTTAACGTAACGGCGTAGCTGAGAAACCGAGCCTTTAAGCTTCGACGCGGTAGAGTTAAGTGTTTCACGAATAGGATTTATGCGCGCTGACAATAGGCCGGTGATTAATTTCTTAAAGAATAATTGAGCCAAATCGCAGTAACCCGAGAACGTTAGGTGTATTTATTCGGTGGAGTTAAATAGTAAAGGGATAACATCTGGCTCATAAGATATAATCGTTCAGCGTGAGATTAATAATTTATCTCGGACCGTACGCAATCGGAT
The DNA here is from genome assembly GCF_019399895.1 of Cardiocondyla obscurior. Lineage (NCBI taxonomy): Eukaryota > Metazoa > Arthropoda > Insecta > Hymenoptera > Formicidae > Cardiocondyla > Cardiocondyla obscurior. The sequence continues at coordinate 5,758,130 of NC_091873.1, read as the reverse complement.
CAGCCAGTCGCCCCGTAGCTATTCGTTTGCGTTAGAGAGCGGCGAGTAAACACGCGCCGGACATCTCGTCGACGCCTCTCACCGGATCTTTCCCGCGCGGAAAAGCCGGGCAATAAATAATATAAATGGACCTCAAACGTGACGACGCGACGAATATCATCGAGAAAGAGAGCGAGCGGTCACTCAGCAGCACGTGACCACCCGCGATCATCCCGCACGCCAGGGATTCCCTCGCGTACGGCCGGTCGGAGATACCATAAGGGTGCAGGAAACATTAGAAGAAAAAGAAAAAAAATAATAAATAAAGAAAGTCTTATTAAAAAATAAGAAATGTTATATATATATATAAAAAAAATGATATAGTACGTTTACGTAGCAAATTTTAAAACACATATACGGGTGGATAATAATAGTTTGCTTAAGATTAATTTTATAATTCGATGCTCAATTTCACCCACTCAATTTCACTCGAGCGGATTGTTGTATCGAGAACAAATGTCTCGTAAAATTTTTACCCTTCGGTTTGGTCTGGTCTAGGCGAGCGGGAAAGACGCGCGACCGCAAGCTCGCGCGGAGAGAGGAGGAGGTACGGGTGAATCGAGTCGTCTAAGGGGCGCGACATATTGGACGAAATTGGCGCATATCAAACAGGGAAGCAATTGGAATAGCGGCGGGATCCGGGGATCCCCGCGTCCCGGCTCGCGCGCGCTCTCGGTTCCGCTGGAAATGGTGCCCTCGGGGCTCGAAGCCGGGGCTCGGAAACGAAACCCTCGACTGCGCATCCCCTATTCCCTCTCGCAGCCCGCGGCTTCGGGCCTCTCTCTCTCCTTCTCCTCCACCACCGCCCTTGTCTCCGTTCGCGCATCGAGTGATATTACACCGCCTAGGAGTCTCTATCCGCTTCTCGCGGTCCCTTTCTAACGCAGACGCGTGCGAGACCGACGATATACCTCGTCTCGGAACAAACCTAACTTTGGCTTGATATAACTTTGCCGCGGCAAATGCAATAATGCCGCGTGCCTGCGTGCAATGACCTACAATAGGGTGGCGATGATCCGCGGCATCTTTCGACGCATTTCGGCGCTCACCGCGTCCAAATCTATCGACTCGGCCTAAAGCAAGTTATTCACGAGAAATTATCATTTAATAAATCGCATACAAAAATATATCTGCGCTTTTTTTTTTCTTTTTTTTTAGGGAAAGATATTACCTCGATAACAAATTTTTTTTTTACGCCGAACGAATTTGATTCGCAGAAAGGCGGGGAGAGTCGAGGCGACGCTTGACGTAGTTTCGGTATCGGGGAAAATATTCGCGAATTCAACGTTTGCTCCTTGCATTTTATATCCAGCCACCCACAGGGGCGCTTGTGAAAGCTTTAGTTTTCACGCGCGGCGTCTCGCGCGGAGGCCGGCGGGATTCTCGCTCGAGGCAGAAGTCAGGTTCGTCGTAGCTCTGTCGCGGGTAACCGGAGAATCAATACGATCCTCCTCCTCCACCTCCTCTTCGTTCGGCGCGCCAATTGAGCTCGTTGAATCTGTGCACTGAGCCACGCGGTATTACGTATGCACGCACGCACGCAGGCCATGCAGACGGTGGTGCACGCGTGCACGCACGTGCGTCGCACACGCGGAGAGCCTGAGTCCCAACCAACCGCCGATCCCATCGCGATCGATGAACGGAGACGCGCCCGCGTGCCGCGGCCGCCAAACAAACTCATCCGTGTAATTGGCAAATTGACAGATTAATTCAATCACGCCGTCGATGCTGGGCTTCTTCGTCTCGATATGCCCCTCGACCGCCTCGGCACCGCGTTAAACCGCATTCCGCCGGCGAGAAAACACCCCCGTATCTCATCTCGAGTTCGCGTATCTCGTATAAAACAATCTTCTCCGCAAACATTAATTTTTATAATTATATATATTTAATATAATAATTAAACTCTTTTTTTTTTATTCACGCGAAGAGATATTTATTGAACATCGAGACGAGATACGCGGAAAGTTCCAAGCTTTGGAAGCGATATCAAAACTGCAAGCGTCACTGCATTGTGCATCATCTCACCGATGCGACACGTATCTTTCTGCAATCGGACAGCGCGGTCCATAGTGCGATAATCAAAGCGCACTACCCGCGGTGCGCGGTAGACGGGATAAATCAAATATCGAGTGGATAAGCGGGGGAATAAACCGAAAACCACCGGTCGCCCTGTAAATCGGAAGCTAAAAAGGTGAGAGAGAAAGAGAGAGAGGGGACAGAGACGAGGCAATGAGAGCGGGTGAGAACGCGCGAGCGGAGGATATAAACACACGGATCGCTTCTCTCCCCTTTCGGTAAAAAGGGCGACAGAAAGAGGGACTGGGAGCCGGGGAAAGCTCTCTCGAGTGTGTGCACGTCGAGAAGGGCGTGTGCAATGCGGTGGAATCGAGTGGAGCGAAAAGTCAAATGGAGTCGACCTGTGCCGCGGCGCGTCGAAGAGACGAGATAAAAAGAGCGGAGAACGAGACGGACGAGCAGGAGAACGGAGTGCTATCGGAGAAAGTGCTATCAAGTGGGTATACAAGCGCGATTTTGAATTAGCTACCCTTTTCGACGTCTCTCTCTTTCTCTCTCTCGTCGACGCGATGACGAAGACACGCTGCGCGTACGAATAATTGAAACGTTTATGAATAATAGGAATGAAATAATTGTAATAAAATAGCAGATGATCGCGGCGGAATATGTAATATCGATTGTGTAACAAAGTAATTACGTTAATGACGTTATAATGAAATAATTAAATCGGATAATCATCAAGTATTATATTTCCCGTGAATTGCATTTTTATATTTATGTACGCGCCACGTGCAAATGTCATCGTTTCATTGAGAGAGAGCGGCGGCTTTTATTATCCCTTCCCGCGTGGAGAAAGGGCGACCGGACGTGATTTTGTCCTGGTGAATGGGCCGAAAGGTTCCGTTTCCGGATACCGTAGGGCCATGCATTTACGGTCCCCGTAGGTCGCGCGAGACTAGCACAAAAAGCCCTTTGTGATGGACCGCCACTGATGTAACACGAAAATAATATTGACCCATAAAAAAATACTTCCCTCCCTAAACGACGCTTCGCTTATATTCATTTTTTCCCCGCTTAGAAAAAAAAAGAAAAAATGTATTTTTCTCATATTAAACTGCGTTTTGCAATAGCGACCAGCTAATCAAAGATAAATTAAAATCAATTAGAATTAAATTGTCTTTCTAAATTGTCTGCAATTTAAAAAGTGCCATCTTCAAAGAGTAAGGTTAAACTCGAAATCGGCAATTGGCCCGAATAAAAAGATTCAGTTACGATCCCGGGACCGCAAGTTAAGTTAAGACTGTAACTCACGGTGCGGCGCAGTCTTAATCAACTTTCAATTAAAACTTGTCTTTGCAGACCGTTGCTCGAGGGGGGGTAGGGGGCGCGGTATAAAGCAAAGTCGATATAAATCAATAATCAGTTCAAATTCAATCGCGGCAAGGGCTCCATTTTCTTACTCGATAATGAGAATCTCTTGTGACGCTTACGTCATACTTATAATGAAGTCCCTTCCCCCTCCTCTTCTCCCCCGCCGTTCAAATCTAGAAGTAGATCAGCTCGCAAACTTTAACAGTCTTAATTCTATATTCCCAAACAAACTTCCCGTTACCACTCGACTTACGTATTTTACTTCTATCTCATTATGGCCCGTATTTATATTGTCCGGTAAATATTAAAATTCGATATAAAGAATTACCTCGGGGATTTTGATGAGCGCGGAGCGGCGCGGGCGTTTTTTTTTATCTTCACTTTTTCCTTTTTTTTTTCTAAATTAATATTACCGCTAAATGAATATATCGCCGGCATTATTCCGATTATCTCTCGGCCGGTGCCCGCGATGGCCGCTTTCCTTATTTTTAATCCGCGTGCATGGCGATAACTGTTTTCAGAGATTGCACAGATCCCTGCGTAATGTACGAGATAATGATTGCTGTTTAGCGGGCGTATTTATTATTTAACGCTGTTGTTGTTGGTATCACATAACCACCCGTCGTTCCAAATGGCACAGGGATCGCGTCGCTACGGTTCGCTCATTACATGCTATTAATTTATAATCAGTTATTCAATTCGGTCGAATTAATTTATTTACACATTTAATACGGGGAGTTATAACGATACCCGGATTCTATATTTGCGGCTTTCACGCTTCGGCCTTACCGAAAGCGATTTTGCATTGCCGATGCGTGTGCACGTGTTATTAAAAAAAAAAAATTAAAAAAAAAAGAAGGAAAAAAAAATTAATTTTAAATTTATTAAGAACCACCCTCTCCCCCTTCGTCTTTCAGCACCGATCAGTTGTTCTCGACTTCTTTCGGAGTTATCCAACAAACTTTTATTTCAACTACTTAAAAAACTTTGAATTTTCCGATAGATTAGATTTAATAGTAAAATAATAATAACTTTATTAGCCGCGGCCGTTCGTTACATTGTACCGCCGATGACGGTAATGAACGGATTAAATCAAGGCGTACAATTTGATAGTACAATAATATCACGTCGCTTGGTAATCCGCTTAACCCTTCCTGGACCAGCGATTTCAATTGGAATCACATATACGCTATGTCTTATGCAAACAAATCCGTTTAATCTGAGAGCGGCTGTGACGCTTTCTTCGAGCTGTCTTTAACGACCGAATTAAAGCTTTGCAAAAATAATTTGTGCATAATTGATATTCGCTTTCATTAATTTTATTTTATTTTTCTTTCCAACGATTCCAAATAGTAAATTATTGTACGCTTTGCATATATCGAGTATAGAATACACGCGGAAACGTTCCGCGGCGCGTTCCAACGTCAAGAGCGCACGTTTCTTCGTGAGAAGCGGGATATTCGCAAAGTGATACACCGACGGAGCTATCTTCGAGGAGCGGGAAAGAGGAGAAAGGGACGAGATGCAAGCTCAGGGCGCACTTACGAAAGTTTACGTACAGCGGCGCGAATAGTTTTACATTATTACATGCGCGGGGGCGAAGCGAGGAGATGAAGCGAAGAGAAGCCACCGAGATATAGAGAGAAAGAGAGACACGGAGAGGGAGGAGGAGAAAAGAGCACGTAAGATCGATCAAGCCGCCTCGTAATTATCCGCTTTGTATCGCATAATTCCCGGTTAGTTTGGACGCCGGCGTCGCGCGTTCGATACCGTCGAGTGCGCCGCGCCAGTAAAGGGGTTACGGCACGGGGGAGCAATACCATATGCAAAGTTAACCTCCATTAAATGCGTTAACTCGGCGACGAGCATGCTCCGATGCGCTTAACCAAAGTACATTACACCGATGCTCGATGTGAGAGCGATACCGCCGCGTGGAGAACGTGAGCGAGCGCGCGAGCTCGTCCGTTCTCCACACAGGATGTCCCGTAGCGTCTCTCACGTCGTTTCCGGGTCCTCTGACTGGATATTGAATTTACCGTTTACCCTCTTTTTTTTCCCAGAAATGATCCGGGGCCGATGTCGCGTAATTGGAATCGCAAACAAAATTCCGGATCAAAAGCCGTGCATAAAGCATTTAATACCGCCCAGCATTATTTCGGGATTTAATTAGCATCGTTGTCGAATTAATTAATGAAAAACGCCCGGCAATTTAATCGAGAGGAAAATCGAGTATCGGCCCTAGCGGAGTGCGTCACGCGGCTCTAATTGCTTCTTGCCGAGACGAGAAGGCGGCCGCGACGTATTTACCCACAGCTCGTTTCGTCCTCGATTTCTTTTTGACGAGACGACAATGCGGCCCGTTAACCCCGCGACCGTCCATGCCGTAATATTATCGAAGGAGCCAATGTAGAATAGTATCGTGGACAACACGATATTACATTCTGGGCCACGCTCTTCCCTTTTGACCCGCGGCGATCGACGCATTGTTGCTGCTGGGCATTAATGCTCCTGTCGTTAAAGACGACTCGCTTGACGTTGCGCGCGAGGGACAAAGAACGTACGCAATTTCTCTACGGTTATCATCACGGCGCATTTTGTAGATTTATTATTTTTTTTTTTTACAAAAATCTAGCTGTCGAATATACCTATGTACCTCAACTCGAATTTTGTAACAACATTTTGCAAATAAAGAATATTTTCTTTTTAACTTGTTTTCTTTTTTTTTTTTTTTTGATCGATTTAAAATAATACACGTAATAATAAAAAAAATTTCTTTAGATGCTTTTTATTTAGGCGGCTCTTTAGGAGCATTAAATCTTATTAAATATGTTAATGACGCGTTATAAGTTTGATGATGACATCCATCATCTCCTAAACGACATCTCCGCGTCCCGCATGCACTCGTTCGCTGCGAAGGGCCCGGCTAGCGCCCGCGGTTCTCTTTCTCCACGCCTCCCGGTTCACGTTGGAAGATACTTATTAAATTGTGTCATCCACGAATAAGGGCTAACACGCTGCATCCAATTTGTGCCGCTTAATTAATTCCCTCCAATTTATTCCCCGAGACCGGCCAATAAAGAAACCCGGGACCCGCGTCGCTCGCCGGTCAACGAGCGCCGTCGATGCCACCGCAATATTGTCCCTAATGAAATCTTCGTTAATCGCCGAGAGAGACTCTTCGCCGGCGAGTTTTCCGACGTAACTCGCGACCGCCAATTACAGCCGGCAACGACGAATTTCTCGCGTCGCACGCGATGCCCGACGATGTCCCCGACGTTACATTGATACCCATCATCCGCCGTTTCACGTTTATCAAGAAAACGATGAGAACGGGCGACCGCATAAAACAATGTAGTTAACGACGTTTTCGCGGAAATTGAAATATATTTGCTCTCGCGAATGTCTCGTCCACTATTTCTCTGTATTATTTTCTTACATTCGATAAAAAAAGGAAAATTACTAAAAAATATTATCAAAAGAGTATTTAATACTGCGTATAACGTCGCGTCAAGACTTGATCCTTGATTCTTACAATAGCAGCGTCGCTGCGCAAAGTACATCAAGTCTTTCGAAGAAAAGCGTGGAACGCGTACATTTGTTTTACTTGACATCGCTAATTGAGCGCGAACCAACTGAAATTCTGTTAGACTCGGGGCATCCCTGAATATCTGATTGCGTGCGGATCGAGTGTCTCTCGCGTTTGGCGAAGCGGATGCGGGAAGAGGATCCCGGCGGCAAGCTAATTACGGAATTATCGCTTTTAATTGCGATTCCCGCTATTTGCGCAATGGCGCGGTGGAAGCGCGCGATTGTCGTCGCGTGCCAAATTATTGGACGCTGACGTAACCGGCCGACTGCCGACGAGCGCCGATCCGGCGTCGCTTTGCTCGTAATTGCCGGCACCAATTATGCAATTAACGCCGCGCTCTAATGAGCGCGGAGTGTTATACGCGCGGAATCTAAACACCCGGCTACCCGACACCTACTCGGCGCGCGACACACCAAGCCCCGCGGTCTTTGTTCACCCCTATACCGCGATGCGCCCCTATCCGGTTTAACTTTCATCAACGCATTGTGCATTATCGCGAACGACGGCGGCCGGCAAGATTATTCGTCGGATACATTTAACGCTCTGCCAGCAGAATATACACGCAATTTTGAGTATCGGTATCACTGACCGATCGTAAACCTTTCAACCGATCTGCAGCTTTATTTCAACCTGATACGTGTAATCATTCTCCAATATTTGGAATTCTAACGTCAAACATTTGCGTAATGGAATTTTAATATATCGCATCAGAATGGCAAATAAAGAGGGGGAGGGAACAAATTAACCGGGGGACCTTTATTCCGTTCGCGATCGATCGCTCTTAATCTCGAATGCCGCTGGAGCCCCACTCGATGCTCCTTCGGGCATCGGTGAACCGGCTTCGTGTAACGGGCGCGTAACAAATCCGACGGCGTGTGCCAACGTGTAAACACTCGGCGCAACACTCGTAGCCGCAATCCCTTCGCCCTCTCGCGCCCGGCGGGGCACCGCCGTCGGGATGATCGCACAATAAAACACCGGCATAATATTTCGCCCGGCTGGTTGAACACCGCAAATACACTCCAGGACCACATGCCGACCCTATTTCGCGCGGAGCGAGGAGAGAGAGAGCGAGACGGAGGGCGGGAAAGCGGACAAGACGACGTATGCCGGGGTGCCGGCGAGGGTGAGATCGCTGGTTCCGAGCCCCCGCGAGGCTCCCCCCCCCGCCCCGCCCTGCGGGTTCCCTTCGCGGATTAGCCTCGCTACATTTCGTCCCTTCTGTCAGTGCGTATGTCCCGTCATTACGCCTCTAACTCTCTACAAAACCAACAGTACCGCCGCCCACAGCGGATGAATTTATGCGGCACGAAGAATGGATATTAAGCTGCGATCGTTTCCTGAAGCTATCGCGATAAATCGGCCCTTTCGTTTCTATAATTGATTGTCACTGTATTCGATTCATTAATTTATGCTGATACTTCATAATACAAGTTTGTAATATTCAAGAGGTGTAATTAAAAAAAAAAAATTATTTATATATCCATACTGCCGACGTATATAAATGGTAATATAATTTTTTGTAGTATACTTGAGGTGCATTAAAATGTATAAAGTTTGTCGAATAAAGAGCAAATAACTGTAACTGTTTAAAATTGCGCGTAGAAGGGTGCTTCAATCAAGCCGGACGGATCGGGACTTGCTTTTATTGAGAACCCACCAGCGCGGACGACTAATGCGATTTGGTATCACGTTAAAAGTACGTACCGTTAGGAGTACGTTTAAGCATGTATGCACGAAGGGACTGGCTACCGCCGACGCGTCGTTTTCGCCGGAGGTCAGACGGCCGAAACGAGAATTGCTCGAATTTTGTTAAGTTTGGCAGCAATTACTTTTGATACCCGACACGCGGCCGTAATTGCGTTGGGCCAAGCAGAACGACGGGAGAGGGGTAATAATTCGCTAATATCAATTTCAAATTTCAATTAGTATCATCTCGACGTCCGCCTCTGCGCTCTTTCCCTGCCTCTCTCTCCCTCTCTATTCGCGGACCCCACAGGAACACGCCATGATCTAAAATTCAATTTGTCCCTTCGTACCGGAGAGCCGCAAAGAGAGGAGGAGAGACATAGTGCAGCGGCGGAGGATAAAGGGAGAAACGAGAGATGAAGGGGAGACGTCGCGATGGAGCGAGCGAGATAAACAGCCACATAGAGATATCGGGGGAAAGGGGGGTCTAACTGCGGGCGCGGGGGCGATTGAGGGGGAGAGAGATGGTCGTCGGTGACGAGGGAAACCGGGGGGCGAGGGGAGGAAAGGGGGGAGGGTTTAGTTAGTGTACACCGGTTCTCTAAAGCCACTCGCGTGCACGCCGTTATATAACGAGAGAGAAACGGCGGGGCCCCGTAGGCACGCGCATGCGCGACATGCCGACCCATTATAAATTGATAACTCCGCCGTTTATTAAGTTCCACGACCGATGCCTGCTTAGGCAAAGAGCCCTCTACGCGTCGCGTCCCTCTCTCGCTCTTCTCGCGTGCAGCTCCTCTCTCGCCGATACATACATTATTTATTTACGCGAGTTTACAATCCCTCTAATGGGGATTGGCGTAATCGGCCACCCATCCGTACCCCTCCGCGCCCCCGGCCTGCAGAGCATTCCGCTCCCCCTTCACCCTTCGTATAACCGCCCACCCCCGCTGCAGCACGCCGCTGTCGCGCTCCCTCTTAATCATGTTTCACCCCGCTTTCGAAAATCCGCGCGTCGCACGGCGAAATCGGAAGTGGCTCCCGATGCTCCGCTTTTCGAGGTCCATCGCGATACTTCCTCCCTCTCGCCCACCGAGTACACAATGACGGGTTCAGGAAAAATCTGACCGCAGGGGTGACCACGGCGTAAAAGCGATTAGAGATATATATATTATTTAATTTCATGGGAAGGTCCGAGGTTTATTAGCGACTCTACGTAATCGTCGCCTAACGAGTCTCATTTTGACAGCCACGATTGCGAATTGTTTCCCTTTAAACAGTCTTGATATTAAAATTTTGATCGATCTCTCGCGGAGAAGCCAAGGAAAGCCCTTTTTAACGCTCTCCGGAAAAAACAAGCGAGAGCCACGTTTCCCTCGACATTTTTCTCTCGTCCTAAAAATATTATTTCGCGACGAAAAAGCCCTGGCAATTGCTGGGAAAAAATTCGTTTAAACCTCCGATTGTGGTAATCTTCTCTCTCTATCTCTCTTTTTTTTTTATCGCGGAGATCATGAAATCAACTGACACTGACGGGTGGTTGCAGATTGGCGCGGTCCACGCCCACCAGGCGAACAATAACCACCACCAGCACCATCAGCAACAGCAGCAACAGCAACAACAGCCGTCGAGTCAACCGCAGGTGCCGGGTGCCAGCGCGGGAGGGGCCGGCGGGCCGGGGGGCGGCGTGGCCAGGGCTGGAGGCATGTTCTGCTACCACTGCCCCCCAGGCCTCCCAGCGCCGCGATTACCGCCATCCCTGGAGTATCCTTTCGCCCCGACCCACCCTTGTAAGTAAAAATTCGATTCCTTCCGCTGCGAGCGTACGATACTTATTTTTTATTTTTTTTTATCATCCCGCAACTCTCCCCTCGTCGGCGTCTTCGATTGCCGAAAGGCGGACCGTGAAAAATCGTTACAAAATGTTAGGGGTAGAATTTCGAATTTATGCGCGGCTGGGGGCAAAAAGAAAGACATCACCCATCGACAATTTTTCGCATCGAGATGTTAAGCTTTGTTAAAAAAAAATAAAATAAAAAAAAAGAACTTTAGCGAGAAAACTCGAAGAGAGCAGCGCAATCGAGACGGAAAGAGACACCGGGTATACAGCGGGGGAAGAGAATTGGGAGAAGGTGAGGGGAGGCAGACTGATTGTACTGGCACTTGCTCTAGCGGAACACATCGATGAAGTTACATTACCGACTAGACCGAGTTACGCAAAGTGGACGCTACAAACTGGACGGCCGCTAAACTTAATTTGCACTTCGAGCCAACTTCCAGTTAAACCGCGTCCCGCCAGCAGTCGAGCCGAGTCGCTAACCCAGAACTTTGACGGCAGTTTGCCTATTCACCGATCGTTTTCCAAGTCGCGTCCCATTCCCGATGACGAATTTCAGCCCGACGCCACCTGTCATACAACCTGTTTCCTTACATTCGATAACGACTTATCAAATTACGGCCGTAAAAAAAAACATAAAGAATTTTGTTAAAAGTCAATTAACGTTTTATAAATTTTTCCAACTATCGGAAAATCTACGGCGGTGGTTTCAATAATCATCGTCATTTATTTCACTCTCTAGGCCCCCAAATCGTTATCGATAAATCCAAGAACGTGGGAAGTGTAACGCGGGGGCTATCCTCTGTATTCTCTTTAAAACACAATACTCATTGAGGCTCATAAATGTGGGAGGCAGTGGTAGATGATCGAACAAGGCGTCGAGGTAGACAGCGAGGGGGGAAGTCGGGGGTCCGGGGAACGGGTGTCCTCAGGGACGTCCGGGCACCCTTCCAGCTCCCGATTGCCCCCTCGTCTGTCTCCCCTGGTCCCCGCTGGCTCACAGCTCTCTATCTCCTATTCTCTCTCGCGCGCTCTCTCTCTCTTTCTAGTCTCCTCTACCCCCCGTTGGGATAAACAGATTAGGTAACTACGTGATAAGTCGGTAAGTGGGTTCCCTCGGCCCACGGTCCAGACCCACCGACATTCGCTCTAACATCTAACTACCTCGTTAGCGTCATTAGTAACGGTCGGGGTGTCATTAGATTTCGTTCTCTACGTGTAGTTTTTCCACGGGTCCACCACCGTTCCCCTATCCTTCCCCGAGTGCCTTCGAGACCTGCAGCGGTCCGCAAGTGCAACGGATACGGGCGATCATGGAGAATCGTGCCGCGCGTTTGAAATAATTTTGTGCCGCTCGCCTATGCATGCGAAAGTACAAAATCAACCCGACGAGAGCGAGTAGAATATAATTAATTTTCCGAAATTTAATCAACAAAAACGTTCGAATTTTTATTTAATTTCTTTTTCTTTTTTTCGAAGGCAAGACTTCGCAATAAAGAAGAAGCTTGACTGTAACTATGTTTAATTAATCTTTAAAAAAGAATTTTTTTTTAATTTTAAATAATTAAAACAATAAGAGTCTGAGAACGAAAATTAATAAGACACGAGGTCCGATAATCAATAGCAATGATTTGTACAGTAGGAGTTTATTAAATCCCATCTGGAAGAGATACACAATCTTGTTCCGCGTAATACGCGTGAATTAATAACGTCCCATGTGCGAAAAATGAATCGTCTCCCTTCGCGTTTTCTGATAAAGTGTCAACAACGACAAAGCGCGTTGCGAAAAGGTATTGCACGCGTGTTTCGAGCGCAAAGTCTCCAGATCTCTCTTTCTCTCTCTCTTACTCTCTCTTTCTTCGTACCCGAGATACTACTAATAAATTGGATCAGACCGACTCCCGATGAGTTGTACGAGTTGTCTGGATCCGGGCTTTACTTCGGACCGACTCTAATCTAAGATCTTGAGTGGATTTCAGTTTGGGGCACCGGCAAATTTATTTAGCCGCCGCGGTCGTCGCCCGACTTGCTTCTTTATCTTCGTTTTCTTTGCAGCCGCAGCAACAACAACAGTCGTTACTTATTATCGATATACCGGAAATGAGGAAAATTTTTTTTACGCGTTACGGTGACCTCGGAAAAGAGATATGCAACTGAGTGACACGTCAATTTAATGTTACGCACGAAAGAATTTCACTTCTAGCATATTTAAAAATCAAGAGATGCCCGAAAACTCGAGTGCGCGAAAAATATATCGGTTAAGCCGCGCCTCCGCGAGATTTTATTATCAGATCGCAAGGGGATGCGATATAAAATTTTCGATTTTCGGCTGCCGGTGGTCCGGGTAACGACGCGAAAAAACCTACCGCGGCGTTTGTACATCGAGATAAATCCGTATTGGCACGATAATCGCGCGTGCAGACGGGTACGCGAGCGGAAACAAAGTTTTAAGTGCATCCGCAAGTCCGCAACGTTGTTAAACGCCCTGATAAAATGCCGGCGGTCCGGAAAGCTCGAATCGTTTATTTTCGCGTGCGTGGGCTCTGAGCGAAAATCCTCGCGGATCCTCATTGATTAATCTTGCAAACGATACGGGAGATCGCAAGCGACCGTAGCGTATAATTGCGCGTCCGTGACAGTTATGAAAGTTCAGCGGCATCGAGGCGAAGCGTCTCGATGCGCCCCTGCGGTTACAGCCGCGCGGCTGCAACACCATCATGCGTCGTTATCTCTCTCGCTCTTTGTCGCCGTTATCATCCTCTGTGCCGAGAGGAACGAGGGGGAAAGGGAGAGCAAGAGCGAAATAGAAAGAGGGACGCGAAGGGAAGAGCGAAAGAGTGGAGGTAGAGGAGACATTGCGCGGACGAAAGAGAGACGGCCGGGGAGAGTTGCATGAATTTTTATGAGCTTAGGAAATTAATTTGTGTTTTTCGCTAAGCCGGGGCTTAGCGCCGCGGTAATTAATTGCGCTGATTGCTCTGCATCATTGATGAGCGGTTCCGGCCGACTCGCAACGTCTGCTCCCACTTCGCGTCTCGTTGTATGCGCGCGTATCCCGACCGATGCCTTTATATCGGTGCGCTTCACTTTTCGATCCTTCCCGTGCGCGCGGGGCGATCGCAGTTAACCACATTTCTCTCAGCATTTTTAATTAATGCGCCCGGCCCGCTCTCTCGGCGTAATTGCAATGGCGAAAACAAAACGCGCGCGCTGGGAGATCGAACGAAAAATACGGCAGAAGGGCAATGTAAATTACATATTAAAAAGTTTCTGACGAAATCTCAAATCGAATGCTGAACGACGATCGTTGTAAGTTCCTCGATGAAATAGTTTCACGGGTGTATTAATAATTTCGAAAGGCGAGACGACGCGGCGTAAGATACACTTCGAGGAATTCAATTATTACGCTCGCTAAATTAAATTCAATTAAATCGAATTAAGCGAGCAAACATGGGCGAGCGTGGCTCGCAGCGTGCGGCTCTGCTTTTATCATGGTGATTACGAGCCACTTGCGTTAAATAAAAAAAATAAAAAAAATAAAAAAACTAATAAGAGATATCCCACATTCCTCGCGAAAAAGCGGGGGAATTATGTTGATCGTTTTATTTTGTAATAACGCTCGCCGTATAAATTTGAAAATTCCGCGAGATTGTCAGTAACTCACAAGTTTCTTGAAGTTACCGAGTTTCGCAAACCCTAGTCAAGCACAGGCAAATATGCGGAGTACCGAACTAAGTTCTCTTGGAACTTTGCAAATTCGAATCTATCAAGAATTAAAAGGCGAAACTTCGTCGAAACCTCGTCCCCCCCTCCGTTCAAGTGAAAATATTTTCTTTATATCGATGCGACACATATTATTAACGTTAATTAATAAATAAACCGTGCACCGTACGTAATAATCAATCTATTCATACAACTAAACGTAACATGTAATAATACTTTTCACGTTTATTAATATCTATCGATTTACTATCGCTTAATTCACGCCAATCGTATTATCAACTTCGTAATTTTTTATTACGGTGAGAAATAAAGTTTGCACGAGATACAAGTAAGATTTTACAAACGGACGAAATCAACAGCTACTTTACAGTGCTTCCGGATTAATTACAGATACCAGTTACTCCGCCTATCACCCGGCGCTACACGGAGTCGGCGAGGATTCCTTCGTGCGGAGGAAGCAGCGCCGAAACAGGACGACTTTCACCCTTCAGCAACTGGAGGAACTCGAGTCCGCCTTCGCGCAGACTCACTACCCGGACGTCTTCACGAGGGAAGACCTGGCTATGAAGATTAATCTCACGGAGGCTAGAGTGCAGGTGAGTTGTGACAACGATACGCGCGCAGATATCCGTTCTGCCAGCGAAATCTTTTAATCCAATTGCCCCCGCAATTGTCTCCCGTAAGTCTCGCGAGGATTTGATTAAAATTTCTTTCGCGATATTTCATTTAAATATGCAGGAGAGGGAGTCGCGCGCGTTGCTGAATTATTATTAACATAATTATTTTACTTTGTTCAGTTTTATTTCGTCGGCTCCCGTAAAGTATCTTGCCGGCGCGTAACGTAATAATGCCCGTAATCCATTTAAATTATATATATCCTAGAAAAAACCATGCGCGCTACGCGCGCGCTATTTTTTTCAAGAGACCCCGAATTACGACTACGAAGGAAAAAATTAATTATGCGACTTACCGATCGGCATGAACCACAGCGGAGTTGACGAGTTTTGCCGGTGACTGTAACATAAAATGGAAAACATTAATGTAGACGTTATATTAGTAGCCGGTATATTAGTTAATAAAATTATTAAAAAAAAAAAGTAAGTTTTTTTGATAAAAATTTTATTAAAAAAAAAAGATTTATGCTTACCTAAAGTTGCTCCGCCGGGGCCTGATGCCTTTCCTAGGTCCTCCTCCTCCTCTCAGCACTCGGATGAGGATGTCGGTCTGGTGCTCCTTCGGCAAAAGTCCTCCTCTGGATTTTCACCTGAAACAAAAAAGTCATATATTATTAGCAAAAATCTAATCTCTCGTATACTATATAGGATGTATGTATGTATATTATATAAAAGATCATTAGAATAAGGGAGATGAATAAATTCGTGGTAAAAGCACTGTGCATTATATTTAAGGATATATTAAAACAGGTTACTTGAAAGTATGCTAATCACGTTGTATAATCACGTTTATTCGATAACATAAAGGCACGTGCATTAAAACTTCACAGAATGTTCACATGCTCGCGTCCGTGCATTGGCAGCAGCGAGCTTAATCTTTTAATGCGTCTCAGCGCATTGAGATTGGATTTCGCGTTTTAATGCGATGAGAAAATTACGCGCGGCAACCCGGTAATTTTTTGTCCGCCTTCGTAGCGTTAAGTCTCGCGTTAAGTAGAGAAATTCCGAGAACATTTTTCGCGCTTAACGGTCTCCCCCCCCTTTTTTTTTTCTTTTTTCTTTTTTTTTTTTTCGCGTAATATTACGCGAAACACACAATAGAATGTATTATCCGCTTCTACGTATCCATTAGTATCCAAATGATTATATCGCGAAAAAATATGCGTAAACCGGATTTCGCGATCCAAAGCGAAATTTCGACAAATTTTTTTTTAATCGATTTTTGTCCTTTGCCACTCCCGGTTTTAAAAATTTGCCATATTTATAATTTATCGTACGAAAAATAACGCGCCGTGTATTTTATGCATGAGTTACGTGACGCGGACGAGGAGGGGGAGGGGGAGGAGGGAAAGGGATCGCGAGATTTAGCCGGGGATGAAAATATTTTGGCTTCAACCGGCGATCGCGAAAATTAAAAAAGAAATCTGTGAGAGATCGCGACCGTGATCGATTGTCTGCGGGTGTACGGCGGTGCCGCAAAAGCGTGAGCGTATGTGCCGAGGGGTTGAACCGGGCAGCGCGGGAGAACGGAGGGGAAAGGGGACCCCGGGACCCCCAAGAGGCGCGCTGACACCCTCGACCTGACGTAATCTTCTGACAGAGTAAGCCGGTAATCTCCGGGATTACTTTGTACTCCTGGCTACGTCCTCACGGCCATATTTACCCACGCCGCTGTAATTCGCGCTGAGAATCCCTGCAGCGTAACAGCGATTCCAGCCTAAAATCCTGTCGGAACATCTGCGGAGGATATCTAATTACCAATCGCGGCTTTTGATTTCTCGCAACGCGTCAACCTGCATCACCGTCGTATCCTAAACAACACCGTGTGACAGTTTTTTCAATTTTTAAATCAACCTGAGCACTCGGATAATATTCGAAGATCTCCGGAATGTGATCGAGCCTGCTCGTTAATATCCTATTTTTTTATCGTGACATTTTTTTAAGTAATTATGCTACAGTAGACGACAGCTCCGCGTGCTCCTGCGGACTCGAAAGAGACGCATCCCGGGTACCTCACCCCCGCCCGTCAAATATCCTGACTCGCGAAGGATCCTCGATCACGAAAGCCAGCCTGGCGTGCATTGTACGGATTTTCGAAGCGGAGGAGGCTTCACGAGATAGACGACGGTGTGTACATATATGACAATGAAAGAGGTGAAAGAGAGGCTGCGAGAGACCGAGGGGGAGAGGCGGTTGGGTCTGGCTGTGACGCAATTACGGCGCAGACTCATTGTTTCATTAGCGAAGACAAAGGGAATCTGAAATAATGGACAAATAGGCGCGTTTACGTAGCGCCCGTCCTCTTCTCCAGGCTCCAATTAGAACCTTCTAAAAGGGGGGCGAGGGGCGAGGGCGTGCGGGCGGGGGAGCTGAAGGAGGGTCCGTTGTATCGCCGAGGCACGTACCACGCGACATCTCGTCACACGCGGGCGAATATGCGCGTATATTTCCTCGCGTAACGCGTGCACGTTCGCCCGCACGCAAGCACGCACACGGACGCGCACGCATGTGCGACGCGGCAATTACCAGCGTGCGTGAATTAGACGCGCGGCGCGGCGCGGCGTCAAACGCCCGCTCGCACCTGCGCCCGTGCGAAGTGCCCTGGACCGTGGATGCTGGGCACCGCGATTACATTGGCTCTCCTATTTTCGGTGATTGGATTTCGCGGAACTCTTCACTCCCCTTCATGTAGTTATTTACGCCTCTCTAAAGTTATAAAATGCCGAAAATTTCACGCGCTACGTGCGGAACGGTCGCCTCGAGGAGAGCAGTCTCGCGAACGCGGCGCGAGGGAGCATCGATACATCTCCATTTATATGACAGTTTTGGCGCGCCATTAATTATTCGAATCCGCAAATTGTAAAACGAGGCGGAAATTTCTATAAACATGAATTTATTAAAAAGGCGGACATTTTTCAATTTGCAGGCTGTTGGAAAAACAGCTCCCCCGTGAATTAATCAGTAGTCGCCGTTGTCGCTGTTTTAAAAAGCGTATCACAATGATACATGCGATTGGTCATCCCGCGACAAAGCGCAAGCACATTCATTTAACAAAAGGTCCGACCGATTAAAAACGTTTTATGCCCATTATCAGTGAATTTCGGATTAAATTTGTATTGGGAAAAAAACGGGGGAAAAAAGAAAAAATAAAAAAAAAAGTGGAGGAGAGATATCGCGCGAGAGTGGAAAGGAAAACGACGGCGGTCCCTACGGAACCGCGGCTTTGTTCCCAGCTATTATTCGCCCTTCTCCCCGTAACCCTTAGGATATTATTATATCTCCCCGTCTGCCGCCCCAGCCTCCATCCACTCGCGATGCTCGAGGTGGCGGTAGAAGAGTCGTGCCCATCGTATTTATTTTATTAAACCATTTTCCGAGCTTCCTCCTGCGAAAGTTCCGCGCGCTCGAATGTAAGATAATCATTTCGCAGACCCATTACACAGGATAGAATGTGCCAATCCTATTTCAGCTCCTCCCGGCGCGGAACTTTTTTTTTTTTTTTTGCGCGCGAAAATTCTGTTCCTCTCTTAAATATATTTGCACAATATTTCCTTCTCTAAATAATCTTTCCCTCGAAAACCGTGCGCGGGCTGCTTAATGAAATTTACGACGTACGCATTTCTCAACGTAATATCCGCTTTATACGCGGCGAACGTTTTTCAGACAAATACCATTCTTAATCAATTGATTTACGTCCCACGAGCCAAATGGTTCTGATTACGGACGACGCGTTATCGTTGCCCGGCGCGTTCAGCGTGCCGAATAATGATTCCGTTGCGAGAATCCGACCGCTGTACGCCTATTGTCGCGGCGAAAGTCAACGACGGAGAACCGCTGGGTGTAATAAAGTCTATTTCAGCCGGTATTATGTCAAGTTAGCCTCGTTAGCGGAACTCGAGCTTTTTAAAAAACACTCGGCCGCCGTGGTTGCTGTCGGCTCGTTGAACATGCACGGCGGAAAGTGCCCCCCGGCCTCCCGTCCCCCTCCCCTCGCCGCTCCCCCCTCCTACCCCCCTTCGTTTCCCTACATTTCTGCCAACGAACCCGCCGCACCTTCGTGCTTTTCTCTGCCTCAGAATGTCACCTCCCCCGAGCATGCAATTATCCTTGCACATTTGCGGACGTTGCGGAGTGCCGTCCGTCTCATTTTTCTCCTACCTGTCTACCTCGTTTCCGTGACTTTCGCGAGACTTAGCCCTCTCGTCAGCAGCGCGCGCGGTATAGCCAGATGACTGAGATGTCGGGAATATTGAATCAGAGAATTATGCAAACTTCCGAGCGAAGTTGCCTTTTGAGAAGTTTAACTTTCTGAATGTAGCGTACATCGCGCGGCGATATAATATTTATTCATATTTAGCGTAACCCTAAAATTGCATTATGGAAAAGACACAAAACATGAAATAAAAACGCGGAGGGAGGGGGAGAAAAAAAAAAAAATGTTTACTACGTAAGAGGTGTTGGGTGTTGCAGATATTCGAATACATGTATTTCCCTTCCCGTTACGTGCTACTTAATTGCAAATTACAAATTAACGAATTTAATATTACCAGCGCACCTTTTTGTGTAGAAAGAATTTCTCGACTGCTTAAAAAAAAAAAATAAAAAAAAAAGAAAGAAAAAAAGAAAAAAAAAATTAATTCAGCAACTTTACTCGTAAAACAGAAACTTCTGCATCAAAGTTACGCTTCTCATTATCGATTCCCCGGGTCTTAAGCGCAAGGTTAATCTGTCTTAATCGCGGCGATTGTTATCTTTTTTTCAGGTATGGTTCCAAAACCGGCGGGCGAAATGGCGTAAGAGCGAACGACTGAAGGAGGAGCAACGCAAACGCGAGGGTGGAAACGGCGCCGGCGGCGGCGGCGGTGGCGGCGGTACCGTGGAACCTTCGGCTTTGGCCGCGCCGACGTCCTCGTCGGCGGGCCCGAGCCCTACGGGGAACGATCCGGAGGGCACGACAACGAGCAGCAGCGCCGCCGACACGGAGGACGCGGTAGCGGAGGGAACAGGGGGTGGTGGTGTCGGCGGCGGCTCCAGGAGCCCCAGCACGACTTCCGCCTCGGTCAGTCCTCGGCCTCAGCCAAGTCAGCCGTCCCTGGGTGGCGTCTCGACGCCACCGCCGACCCCCATAAGGGCGCCACCGCCGCCACCGAGCACCGTAGGGGGCCTCGGACCACCCGCCGAGAGGTGAGCTCTTAGCTTCGTTTGTATTTACGTCTTTAGGAAATATCTTCCTCCTGCTTCCTGAACTCCTCTCTCCGCCGTGGACTTCCCCTCCCCCCGACCCCTTACAAACTCTCGGACGATTTCAACGAATAAGTGGGTGCAAGCGCCGCTGAACATCGCCAGCCGGATGCTCGATACGCGCCATTAAGCCACTCTTCGTGACGGCATCGCTGCGGCCCCCGACACCCGCCGGTTAAGCCGCTTCTTTTCCCCGGTACCTCTCTCCGCGCCCCTTCCGCGCGTCGCCGTCATAGCTACTCGTATAATCGCGATAATCGTCGCCTCGTTAAACTGCAGCTTCCACGGGAGTCAACGTCGTACTGGCGAGGGGGAGGAGCGCGATACGCGTCGCTTTTCGCTCTCAACTTTTGTCTCGTGAAACTAAATGGCGTCCCGCGTTTACGACTCGCATGTCACCGGAAAGAAGCGTCGAGACGAGCTAAAGAGTTTGCCACGGGTAAAAAGGTTAAAGAGCTGGCGACGGTTTTTGGCGGGATTTCACAGTCCCACGAGCAAGTGGATTAAGCGTTTCGAAGTTATTGATTCCCGCAACAAGCAAATGTTTCACAACTCTGCTCGCGCCCGGTATTTAACTTTGCGCGTTAACGAAGAGCGCAAGCACGGTTTCTTTCTTGCAACACTTATGCCTACGTAATTTAATATTTATTCTACACGTGCCGTATTAAATAAATTAAAAAAAATAATTTTCCACGACAAGAGCGTATCATGATATCTCTCTTATTTACTACGGAAATAAATCCACGTATCTATTTATATTGCCGCTGTTCCAGACATCATAAAGGAGAGGTTCGACGTACGTGTGTGCATAGAAGATATAGAAAAATATTTGTACCGCATAAAATATTTCTGCGAGAGACGCGTTTCATCGGCCGCGCGTATAAGGGGGCCGGAGCACGTCCGAGAAATCGGAAAGAGGCGATTTATCCCGCTCGCGATTCTCTCTTTCCGCGGGGACGGCGCATTCGTTTATAATCCCCGAGACGACGGCGGTGGGCTCTCTCCGGATCGCCGGGAACAAAAAAAAAAAAAAAAAAAAAAAAAAGAGAAAAAAAAAATGCCGAAAAATACGCGTAGCAGATACGCGTAATGCCTGCGAGAGGAGGGCACGCTAGATGTCGACAAGACGACGAAGAGATAGCGGGCGGTCCGAGAGGGTCGGCGGGGCTCGCTGGTACCCGGGATCGAGGGAAAAGGTAAAGAAGAAACGGCAGGAAGATACTCCTTCGCCGTCCCCGCAGTTGTAATTTATTTAAAACCGCTCGCCGTAAATATATCCCCATCATTTATTCAGTGGAACGGCGAAGCTGCTGCCGGGGGTCGTGGGCGAAGGTGGAGGCCTGGGGGAGAGGGGAGGGTGTAAGCTCTGCGTTCCTTCTTACCTTCGCTCTGCCTAGCTACCTTAAGAGCGAGTAGCTTCACGCTGCCGTACAGGGGCGGTTCCGCGTCTCGCGGAGACGTTGTCTCGTCACTAAATCGCTCTTTTGTCTCGCGATTCCCTCGGAAAGCCCGCGCGCGAGAATTGATTACGCGTTGCTCTGATTAGACGAGCGAGAGACGGACGCTTCGTTTTAGAAATTGCATTTACGGTTCCGGTTAGCGAAATGCAATTTTCTTAATTGGAAAATCAACTTAGTGAAGAAAGTCATAACAAGCAGAAAAAAAAATAAAATAAAATAAAGTGCGCTATTCTGTCAAACGCTGAAACTTGCGTTTGAAAATAGAATCTAATTGAAATGTGCGTAAATGATATCGCGATAATACGTACATCTCGAAATCGTTTCCTGTCACTTTTATTACTTGCTTTAACTTCGTGCCATATTCGCCTACCGGAGCTGAAAGCGTTTAATGTTATTGAATTTTAAATAAAGATTTTAATGGAGTCTTATTACGCGGGAAACGCGACCTCGTCTAGCTAATATCGTAGTTATCGACGTCGTTACTTATCCAGAAGCGTTTATAGGATAAAAAAAAAAAAAAAAAAAAAAAAAACTAGATATACTAAGTAAAGTGGAGCACATAAATATTGAGTAAAATAATTAAGGTGTTCAACTAAAAAACGGAACTTTACAATGAAAATTTGCAAAAAATAAAAAGGAAGATAAATGAAAAAGGTACGAATAAGAAAATATTTCCATGCAATTATCAAAACCGGCTTGACACTTTCCACTTTAATATACGAGCTTTCCCAAGATTTTCTTTTCCTTTCGGTCGTAATAATTTTCATTTAATTCAAAGGGGCCCGCGGTTGTTAGTCACACGTCATTTCTGCGAGGAATAATCTACGTTTCACCCCCCCGTAACTCGACACCGTAACTCAGTGCCGAGCAAACGCGTCGATAAGATAGGAGGATGTGCCAAGTTGCGCTTCGTCCGTCACGTCGGCGTGTACGTACGCTGCATTTGCATGTGTGCGCGCGCGCGGCAAGTAAACGAGCGCGCACGTAAGCAAGGCGCACGGTAGACTACGCGGCTAATTGCCGCTAATTATCGCGCTTACCGCGGTTCGGCTCTTCCTCTCGCCGCCACCGCCGTCGCCGTCTCCGTCGCTCTATCCTCCTTCGCCCCTCCCCCCCGCGCCCGCGTCGCGGTTTACCGCCCCCTCTTCCTTTCCCTCCTGCGCCCGATTTAACCCCTTCTCTCCACCCAGACAACCACCTGAAATCCGTTACTCTGGCCTGCCGACGAACTGCGTCTTTCCTACCCTCGCCGCGCATTCCACTAACGACCTAAATGCCGTGGGGCTGCCTGCCCTAACTTTCGCCCGCCCCCGCGCGTCCCTCCGCTATCCGCTCCTTCTCCTTCCCTCCCGATTCTCGGCTTCGACTCGAGCACCCGACTCGAGCTCGTTACATTAATTAAACAATATTTGCGATTAATATTTGAGATAATCATCAGCGCCTCAAAGCAGCCTCCGTTCCTCTCGGAGGATGCGGAACATCGCGCGTGCTAATCGGATTAGCGCTTGTGAGGCTGTGGCTCCTTCTCTCTCTCTCTCGCGCTCTCTCTATCTCTCTCTCTCTTCATCCCATCCGTTCTCGGCTCCCGTCTTTCTTCCGCGCTCTATTCGCGTCTGTCTGTCTCTCGCTTTCGCTACTCTGATACGCCGGTAGTTGGAATCGCGCGAAATTGCGACGTCCTTTTGGCGATAATCGCACCGGTGCTTGAAATAGCGTTAATTCGCGGACGAGTTAAGGATCGTTTCCGGCGTGACGATTGAGACGTTTCTGTGTCTACGTATATCAGTGCGCGTCAATTACGCTATTGTCATCAATTTAAAAAAATTACAAAATAAGAGACGCAATATTTTGTTACTTCAACAGAGAAGCAAATATATATATCACATTTTTAAACGCCAATGGAGAACAAAGACCCTATAATTCGCCTTAAAAAATACTACGACAACAAATGATAACATTTCAACGAGCTAAAAAAAAAATTACTTCCATACTTATTAATTAAAAAAAAAACCCCACCAGGCAGGTGATGCTATTAAACGTGACGGCAATTTAAACTTTGTTGTACACCTCGTACTATATTCCTGTGCCACATTTCCGACTTGTACGCCCAATTAATTTTCATTTCTTTCCTCTCGTCGAACTTTCAGCACCGCAGGAATCGGCGCAGGCTTCAGGCCGGTGGAGCCGCCGACGTCCCTCTTCTTCTCGCCTCATCTGGCTGCCCAGTTCTCGCCGCCGCTCTTCGGTAACAAAGTCGTCAGCAGCGCGTCGTCATCGTTGACATCGACGACGCCGTCGTTGTGGACCACCAGCGATCAGCACCGGCCGGGCAGCCTTCAGGAGATGCTGTCTTGGTCACCGACCGGCTGGCCCGGTTCTCTCTGCGGCTGCTGCAAGCCCGGCACCGGCGGCACCGGCACCAGCGATCTCCATCGGAGTAACAGCCTGGCTGAGCTCCGGAGGAAAGCTCAGGAGCACTCGACCGCCTCCGCTCTTCTCGGTGGCCTTGCCGGCTTCCCCGGAGGGCTCCCCCTGCCTTTGCCCTTACCGCTGCTGCCGCCCTTGCTGGGCCTTTCCAGGCGACCCGAGCACCATCACCATCATCACCTGCCCGGCGTGGTGCACCAAATACAACCCACCACTAAGGAAGATCCCTAGGATCGCATCCACGAACCCCGGAGTCGTCTCATTGACGCAGGATATAAATCTCTAAAGGATATTCTACGCGCGTCGGACGATTGCAAAGTCGAAGCTAGACAGCGATATAACAGTCCCGGTGAGTTCGGATCTCGATGCTACGTTAAACTTGAAGAGCGTTACATATGAGGGATATTATATAAAGCGTTGTAAACATATATGCGATGTATATGTATATAACATGTTGCAGATTTGTTTCTCGCTGAGAAAATTATTAGGTTCGATTTATCTTTTAAGCGTACGTGGCCGCGAATCAATTTTGCTAAATTCAGTTTTGCAATTTACATCTTTCTCATCGAGTTAATAATAATTGAAATTCTATCGAAGCGCAGCGTCGAAAATTGAACTCATCGATTGTTGTACCGCCAATCCTTGCAAGTGCTTTTCTTATTATAATTGCATCTCGATCTTCTCGTATTTTTTTAAACGGAAAAAAAAAAGCTTTCCTGAGTTTCGACGTTGTGATAGTTCAGGCGAGTTTAAAAAGTCTCGATTCCGGAAGACGACGAAGATTTAACGAACCACAATGCTACGAGGTGGTAACTTTCGCTCGGTAAGGCGGCTCGTGCAAACACTGCAAACTATTCATTGTCTGCGAGTGCGACTTGTTAAAATAAACATGACGCAAATTCTGTTAAGAACTTGTGCAATCTGGATGAAAATTTATTTTAGCTCATATAACACGTTAATATTATAAAAAAAAAAAAAAAAGAAGAAAAAAATCAAAAAAGAAATTTTCGTTTGCAACAAATTTGACAGTCGACTTAATTTTTTGTTATACAATATATAAAACGAAAAACATTTGGAGAAGTTTTCGATAAACTTCTCCGTTGTTTAAATTCCTGCTGTTAATTTTTTTTTTTTTTTTTCTTTTAAATTGCCAATTAATTATTTGCGATTACTCCCGGTGTGTTTCTCGGCTCTCTATCGTTTTTGGCTTTTAATAAAAATGGGAAACAAACAAGATACCATTAATACTCATTGCATATGCAATAAACCGTTGAATAATGCAGCACTATCAATTTGCAGATTACTTTGTTATATCCGCGAGCGATGTAAATAGGCGGGTTGCATTACAATAATCTTTCGTAGTATTATTCTCAGACACGTAAAACCTTTTTCTCACACATGTAATCAGCAATAGCGGCTCTCGTGTTATGCAGAATTTTTATTTTATTTACTGCCCTAACTTGCGACCCACGGACACACGTTTGTACCGCCACCCATGAAAATCGTTAATCTCCAGATATATCGTAACAGGTTCGGCGAAATCCGTTAATCACGGCGGACGGCGTTTGAGATAAGTTCCGCGAGAGAGGGTAAGCCCAGAGATTTCGGGCTGAATTCACGAACTTGGAATACCGATACGTCGCGATAACGTTTGCACTGTATGTACTGTACATAATAAGGACAAAATGCGGCGAGAACGGGTGACGACGGCGCGCGTACGCGTCGTGATCGGTGCGGGGGAAATGTGTAGCAGAGCGTTCGCGAATGGTTTCGTTTCCTTCCACGCGAGTAAAAAGACGCGACGGACCAACACGTGCCTGATGCGCTGTATATTCAAATTGCTCGACATACTCGACCAGTCGATTCGTTCAAGCCACGCGGACAGGCTCGAGTGTGCACTCATCATAAAATTCGCGCAGGGAGTTGAAACCGATATAATCACGTTTCAGACTTCGATGCTGCTGTCGGAGGAGGGGAAGAAAAAAAAAAAGCATCCAAGATTTTGGATATTCTTCAAATCAAATCGATTCCCACCCGAGATTATATGGACTTTAATTCCCGCCTATAAGCAAAGCGAAGAAACTCGTTTCGAGTTGGCTACTACTCTTATATGCCTTAAAAAAAAAAAATAAGTAAATAAATAAAAGTAAAAAAAATTAAAATATTCGTCGATCGCCCCGGCAGTATAATCAATTTCAGATCTTTGCTACGTTTAACGAGTAATTGTAACTTGTCAAACAAAATCCGTTTTGGCGCGAGGACGGGTGCGGCAGCCAAGACGCAGAGGGGAGGGCGAGATCACGGAACGGATTTGCTTTGATAATTACGCGTGAGTTCGACGAGATAATTCCATTTTATGTCGTAATCCCTCTGGATTTTCGCGAAGCGAAAAGGCGTAGAAGCGAAACGGATGTAGTTGTTTGTAGAGACCTGTATATTACCTCCCGATAAATAGTCAGTGCTAATCAAAGATAGTCTAACGAAAGGTATAGCGTAAGGTAGCGATTAACTGTGTAGTCAGAACTGTGGTAGCGATATATCGAATAAACTTGTTCTCTCATGTGATGAACCCTGGTGTATATGAATCATTCGTCCGTGCAATTAATTTAATTCCTCCCCCTTTTCCCGCACCCGAGGATCGCTAAGGGTATTCCCGCGCGGTTGTCTCCTATTTCTCTTTATCGTACGATTTTTTCCCATCCGAAAAAACTCCGATTCCGTAAGTGATTTTGCTATCTAGCGCGTTACCGTGAGATTGCATATCGCGGATATCGCCTTGCGATTCGATCTCGGCGCAATAAGTTCTCCATCCTCGCGTCCGCCGATGGTATCGGAACACCAAGGAAGCGCTCTTTCCGATCCCATATAGACAAATAATTGTGCCATAACTGAGAACAACCTAGCCGCCGAGTAAAGCCGGTAAAAACACAGGAGGTAAAAGAAATAATGCAAGAACGATGGGAGAAGAAAAGAGAGGAAAGACGCGGAGCCTCCGCGGAAGCGGAGGTGAATCGCGGTAGAAGAGTGAGAAGAGGGTGCGGGGGGAGGGCGCGAGTCGGCGAAGGCAAGTAGCAAGGGGTGAAGGAAAAACGGGTGGAGGAAGAGAGAGGGGGGGAGGAAAGGGGGGAATGTTGGCAATCAATGCTCCTCATAAGAAAAGCTCGCCCTCTCTTATGGGATCAACCCTCCTCGGGGGTACATGCCGAGTCTTCTCGCAAAGTAAAAAGAAAGGAGCGAAAGCACGCGGAGGGGTAGGCGTAGAAGAAAGTGGAGGAAAAGCGGGTGGCGGTGGCGCGAGAGGGTAAAACGGAGAAGCGAGGGGGTTGTTCCCGGCTCGACCAACCAGCGGCAAGACGCCATTGATCGGCACGTGGCTCCCGGTTGGTGCAACGAATTCGTCGGGGGTGGAAGGGAGGTAGCTCTTCTGCCTCCGTGGCGGCGGTGACGGAGGTGGTGGTGGCGATGGCGAAGGAGACGGAGATGGTGGATAGAGAGAGGAACGGCAGGAGAAGCCTCGGTGGAAGACGGAAGAGCGGCAGGGGGTCGAGAGGGTGGCGAACGCGCGTGTTCTGCACACTCCGTTACACTTACTGGTAAACCGTATTAATCAACGACATCATGGTTTATCCCCCATTCCTCCCCGCCTCCGCGCATCTACCTTCCTTAACCTCCTCTTCTACTTCCTTCCCCTTTTCCTCCCGACCTCCGCCCGCTCCGTCTCTTGCTCGCGCTTCTTCCTCTCCCTTCTTATCCTCCCTTCGCCACCCCTGCGAGCTCCATCGCGATCTATAGCCAACGCGCACCGACATAGTCTTACAGCACCCTTGCCCGGCGCGAGATAGAAAGACGAGACAGAGAAAGCGGAGGGGCCGAGGGGAGAGTGAATCAAGGCGCCGGGCCACTTTGGGAGAGGCGATCGACGCTTAACGATGTCTCTCGATACCCATTACGCGGCTAGCCGGGATTCAACGAGCCGGCACCGTCGCTATCGCGTCATTGTGCGCAGAGAGCAGACCAACGCTCGCAGAAAAATCCGATTGATCCCCCCCGCACCCTGGGTCCGATACGTTCCTTCCTCCTAACTCGCCTCGAACGGGATGGGCGGATTTTGCGGATACTCTGTCTTACATCCCTCCGGCCCGCCGCCGCCGCTTAACAGTCCTTTACAATTCAGACAACGCGCGCGCGGAGTATCTCTTTTACGGCGAACACGATCTTCGCGGCCATGCGAATAAAATAGCTGCCGACACGAAAGACGGTTCCTGCAAAGATCCGATGTGATATTTTATCGAGCAAGGAAAGCGAATAAAATTGAATCCCTATGCGTGCGAGAACAAACCAATCGGGCGATATCTTCGAAAAATATTTGAAAGAAATGATGAATTTTAATATAAAAAAAAAGAAAAAAAAAAAGACATTAAATTTTTTTTTAATTTTTGTATTAAATATTGGAACAAGTACGAAATATAATAGTTCCAAGACGGTCCTACGTTGCAAATAAAATTCTATCACCTCGCGCAATCTCGAAATTAAATTCGCACATTAAAATAACCTAATTAAGATTATTCCTCTCTTCCTATTCTTTCCGGCAATCGACGTCTTTGATAAAGTATTACTTCGCTGCGCGAACCGGGATCAATCTCAATCCAAACCGCGCGGGGGACAGGGGGGCGGGGGGAGGGAATGCGTTTTAATCGGGCACGAGTAACTGATTTTCGAGCATCACGCTTAGCAGAGAGAAGATGGTTGAAGCTGCCTGACGCCGGTAGACAGTGATTAATACCGCGACGTCGTCTGGCGTCTCTCTCCCGTGCCGTTCCTCTTGCCACCCTCCGCGCCACCGACGTATGCGTAGGGTCGTGCACGAGAGGGCGTGCTCCGTTTCACCTCGCTCTCATCCCGACGGCCCTGCGCCACCCCCGAAGCGCGCACTCCGCGGTAAAAGGTTTTACGAAATTCATTGTCAGGCAATTTGCATGTCAAAGCCGCTGAGAAACGCGGCGCTCCAGGACTCGGCGGCAGCAGCTACGCTGCCGTCGAGTGTCTGTCTCTCTGCTCTTCCTGGGCTTCGCCACGCCGCCGCGTCGCCACTTTCAGCCTGATGGAATTAGGGGAAAAATAAGGCCATTTTGCGCGCGCGGCCGCCGCGAGCCGAAGGCAATTGTTTATCAGGTGGCTCGATCCCACGCTTCGGACCCACTCGCGATATTAGATTCAGCGCTAACGATCTCGGAGATCTTTAATTATCAAGGAATATGTTTCGCGCGCAATTAGAAAGCGGCAAGCGTGATTCCCTCAGATTACGTCAACGAACCCTACGTTTGCTTGCACCCGACGTCCGGGAACGGCTTAATCACACACTTGTATTATTTAACAGGAGAGGGAAGAGTATTAAAAAAAACTGACGTTCTAATTTTCATCTTAAAAGCTCCCCGGTATCTTTTCTTAACTTTTCCGCAGACTCTCTTATTTCCTCTCAAAAGAAAACGTTTTAACGCGATTAAAGCTCGAAAATGAAAAAAAGGGAGAAAACTTTCCGGTAAGCTTTCAATGGATAACAAATATATTTCTCTCCTATTGTTTTATTCATCGATGCTCGACCTGTTCGGCTTAGCATTCTCTATTCTAATGTAGAATTTTACCATTCACCTCCAAACCGTAAGTAAAATATAAAAAAAATTAGATAAAAAAAAAAGAAAAAAAAAAAATCTAATTGCTCTTATCGATAAAATTTTTATAGAGCGAATTAAATTTCTGTTTACGCAGTTTGCAACGATATAATAGCACACGCGTCGTTGAAATAAAAGATCCAAAGGTTCCGCTGGACAAAGAGGAGAAAAGAGCCGAAGAAAGGGAGGGAGACCCTCCTCGGATCCTCCCCCGATATAACGCCTTATAAAGAATAAAGCCACGGGCGGCGAGGGCGAGCGGAGAATTTATTGAGGTTGTCTGGCGAAACTAAGGGGATCAGAAGCCGCAATGATTTTCAATTTTCGAATCCACTTCGCGGCCGTTCCTTCGTTCTCTTTCGACTTCGGCGGGGGAGATCGGATCGACATATCTGGTTCACGTGTAACGTATACAGGATAGACGTAATCCCGCCCGCGGGAAAAACTCGTTCTCTCGCTTTTGCCCCCGTTTCAACCACACCGGCCCCCCCCTCCTCCTCACGAATGCCGGATTGCGTTCGCGTGCTTGTTAGGAAACGCGACGGTATCGATATACCGGGGCACGGCCGCCATCGATCTCATTTATTCCGCTGCTTTAATTTATCTCCTACAAATCCCGCCGCGTTCCGATTGCGCGGAAACGAAGCGCTCGTTTCGAAACTGCCGGAAATATGCATATTAACGACTTGAGGTGTTACGATAAATTAAATTATTCGGTAGTAGATTCTCTCTTTTTTTTTTCTTTTTTTTTTTTTCTTTTTACAATACCGAAAAATATATAACAGATCTGGATAATAATATAAAATAACATTCAGACGGTTATCTCTTTCGTTCTGAATAAATTGGAATTTGCAGCTTTAATCGAGCGCGAAAAAGAGAGCCGGGCAACGGCGAGGAGGCGCCGCCGTGGAATTTTCAAATTCTATTTGCGCAGCGGGGCCGAAAATGGGTGCGGGATGTTAAACGACCGGGTTCGATCGGCGGCGGTGCCGGCGCGGCACGTGGCGGCCGGTGCCGTGAAAGGCGAAGACGCGAAAATGATCGGGGAGCGGCGCGGTCCCTAATGGAATTATAAATTCAATACCGGCCGGCGCAGCGCACCTGAGTCTGTTTCCTGGTATTCGGGTAGATTTTCTCGCTCTGGGTGCACACGCGGGATGTATGGCGCGCCCGCGGACGTACGTGTGAACTCGTATTCGTATGCGAAACCGTAGGTGTACCTGCTACCTCGCGCATGTATCGCCGCTGCCGCCGTAATTGCCATCCTAATAATTGTCATGGTGTACGGGCGCGCGTATCGCGTCCCGCGCCGCGTGTGTTTCCGGGTAAATGATGGCCCGCTATCCAATCTACGCTCATCGGACGAAACCGCGTAACCGGCTGAAGATTAGTCGCGTATGTGCGGGAGTTGCGCGCGCGCGCGTGACAGTATACGATCGCATGAATCACTTGCGCGACGTTTCTAATTGCGGATATTATTACCGCGCAGAGAGATCTATCTCGGATGAGAACCGATGAGAGACGTAAAGAGAGACGCGCCCGTGAGTTTAGCGAGACCTATTAATTCCTCGGAAATTTTCTCCCGAAGATGCTGAGAATTCTTTGCTTCATGTGAATATTAAACTTTCCGAAAAAAAAAAGAAAAAAAAAAATATGTGCGTTTCGAGCGCATTGAAAATCGACCAGAGGAAGGAAGATTTGCTCTGGATTTTTATTAAAGATTTTACGCCGAAGGTGGGGGTGATGTTGGATAATTGAGTACTTGTTACGCGATTACGCGGCGATGCGAGTGAAGAAGAAAATTAGCGAACTTGTTAATTCACTACTACACTGCATATTCATTACTATTACATATTATTACATAAAATCATGTGAATTATTAGATACTTGATAAACTCGTTGGACGAAACGAATATGGGTATGTGAATATTATTAGAGTTAGTAGAGCAGATAACCGTCGGTAAACCCCTAAAATAATCGAGTCGCATTACGCCAATTAAAAATGTAAGAAAAATCAAACGAACTTCCGTGCGCGCGATAAATTTTGCAAGCCCCGATCAACGAGAGCGGGATCCTCTTTGAAAGATACAAAGCTTTGTAAAGCAAATCCACCTTCGCCCTTCCCAGGCAAAATATAAAATACAAGCGACAGAAATTAGTCAACTCGACGTGCACCTTCGTCTCGCTTTGACGAGAGCCCTACGCAAGGGGGAGAAGGAGGGGGAGGGGGCATCGACTTATTTGGAAAATTGATAATCGCTATCTTGTCGCTCGCGGCAATGCAATCCCGAGCGGTGCAGCCCCTATCCACGGGTATCTCGCACGCGTCAGGTCGTATCCTTCACTACGGTCGTATTATCGAGATTGGGCTCACCTCCTTCTGCCGGCCCCGCTCACCCTTCCTTGCCAAACGGCCATCATCCACCCTCACCCTCTCTCTCCCTTCCTCTCTACGGTTCTGTAGCCCCAATCACACCGGCAGCCGCTAAGTGCGATCCATTACGCGTAATGGAATGCGCCAATTATAACATTTGCTGAATAATTGGCGGACGCTCGGCTGCGCCTGCCGATGGTGCAGGCCGGCACACAGGGTATATACGCAGAGGTGGCTGAAAGGGATAGCGAGAGTAGGAGAGGACCCCGGTCGGTGTGCGGGTGGTACTTGTGTGGTACTCGCTCAATACGCGCGCGCACACACGCACGCTCGCACACGTATGTGCGTACACGCGCGCGGCATGGCAAACATCAAATAAATCATTTAATAAATTTTGCGGAAGTGACGGTGGTGGTGGTGGCGATGGTGGCGGCGGCGATGGTAGTGGTAAACTCTAAAAGGCTAGTCCGTTATTTTGCAGTGACGTTCACGAGTATCAATGACGGCTAGTTTTAACCCCCCTCGTTTCTTTTGGCTTTTCGCCCTTTGCTCGCGCTCGTCGACGGGGAGAAGGAAAAAAAATTATACTTAATTTATTGGCACCGTTGTTCGTTAAGTAAGATACACGTTACGATTTTACTCTACACTTTTCGAAAGAGTGTCGACACACTACGGGAGAGAATGAGCGAAGGAGAGAAAAAAAAAAAAAAAAAAAAAAGAACAACAACAAGAATAACGAAACTTAAACTGGAGCATGAAAATTTCGAGATGAGATCAATACCGCGGCACAATACGGTTAAGATAATTTATAAAGAATAATTTAGTAGCGTGATGGAAAAAGTACCAGTAGTGTGTTATGGAAGCAAAACAAGAAGATCACAAAGCCAAGGGACGACGAAAAAAAAATAGAGAGAAAAAAAGAGCGAGAGAGAGAATAAACAAGATTACAATGATAAAAACTGCTGAAGCAATTTTTCTAAACGCAGTTTAAGTGTCCGCAAAATATGCCCGTTAAAGCACAAAGAGGCAAAGATAAATCAAAAGTGATGCCCAATATTACGTCTCATTAAAAAAAAAAAAAAAACAAATTGAGACTTATAAATCTATGTTAAAAAGCTACGATATTCCTGCTATATTTTCTGAAATATTAAATTAAAAATATATTTTTTATACACGGGATTCTATAATAAATACTTTTATAGAACGCGCGTATCGTTCAATTTCCCGCTGACTCTGAAAATATTACGCGTGTTTTAAAACATATACGCTCCACTAGTAACGCAATTTTTCAATTATATCAATTAACTCTTCAAACATTTACATCGCTCGAACTTCCGCACGCTTTTTTCGTTTCTCCCCCGCCCCTCCCCCGGTGGCGTCCGCGTTTTCCATGGGTTTTGCATCGACAGCGCGCAGATAAATTTGACGCGGTGCGTATAAATATGAAAAAAAGTGAGTTGAAAAAAAAAGAAAAAAAAAAGAGAAGATCGGATATCGCTGTGTAACAAATCCGGCCTCAAAAAGCGTCAAAGGGCGTCGGCGGCGGCGATTAAGATCCTCATGCGAAATTGATGCTAATTGATTTAATCCAGTCGGTATTTACGGCGGGCAAATGAAACGTGTTTTCATCGTGACGTCAGATACCGGTATAATATCCCGTTCTTTCCCCCCCGCTTCCCGAACCCGGTCGCACACCGACACCGTCGTCGGGGATGCGTAAAAACGCTGCTCGCATACACGTCGACGTGTGTGCAGTCTATAATCGAGTTACGCACGCCGCATTTTTCCATCAGCTCTGCCTCTCTCCCGTCGATCAAAGAGCGCGCGCCCGCGCGTGGGACGGGGACGCTGCGAGGACGAGGATGCAAACGCGCGCGCGGGGAGGGAAAGAGGGCGCGTGGGGGGGTTGCACATAAAACGTTAGTAATGCATCCCGGTATATAAAATGCCGCTCGTTCGCACAGCGGCGCGATACACACATCAAACGGTTTATAAATCAAAACTTATAAAAAATTTTTGCGTATACGATATTATTTTCCGGCCGCGTTTACCCAGCCCGCCAGCGTTTACTATGCCGGGCATAACGCATTAACCGTTCTCGATA
Source organism: Cardiocondyla obscurior (assembly GCF_019399895.1). Classification (NCBI taxonomy): domain Eukaryota; kingdom Metazoa; phylum Arthropoda; class Insecta; order Hymenoptera; family Formicidae; genus Cardiocondyla; species Cardiocondyla obscurior. Next base: position 5,723,917 of record NC_091873.1, on the reverse strand, counting down.
AACCCTTCCCTATTTTTTTTTTTAACTCCCCTCGCTCCCCCCCGCCGGCCCTTCCCGAAATGTTTTCCGGCGGAAGATAATTGGACGGATCGCCCCCGCTTCATTTGTCGCTGGCGCACGGCAAAATATCGAAAGTTGCGGCGAAAGTGCGATAATGAGTGCGCCGTTACGCGCGCTCACCGGTTATCGCGGAAAAGCGACCGCGATTGCGAATTCCGACACGAGGAATTAATTAATTCGGTCTTTCTCGATGGACTCCCAACCGATCGATGTCACTTAATCAATTCTACAAATGCGGAGTGGCATTTTCAATTATTTATCGCCGGAGGATTGTTACTGCGCGTGAGTGTTAAAGATTCGTACTTGAATACTGGAAGGAATATTGTTTGGTCTAAAGTTCGCAGATATGGCCTAACAATCTCATTGCCCGTGGCACTTGTTTCGAAATATTAAATAATTAATCGACGATGTTACGAAACTTGTGAAAAAGTAAACGTTAAATATTTTCAGAATTCGTCGAGTACTAAATTTGAGTAAATATAATCTTTTTAGCACCGCAATATTATATAACTAATAAAATTAAACATAATTAAATTATACATGTAGAGTATACTTTAATATCGCTGCATAATTAAAATATAATAAGTTTTAATCAATTATACCCGATAATCAATTATAAATATTGCACCGACCGAAAGCTTTTTAACCGAATTCGACGGTTTACGTGCGCACGACTAAACCCCTATGTTCATAGCGGGATTGTTTACCAGAAAATAATGAACGCGGCGGATGATAATGACGTGAAAAACAAAGAAGAAAAAATTCTAATTACGACTCTATAAGCAGACTCGCAGGGAAACTTCGCTCCGTTACTTCTCGTAACGTCCAAAGTTTTTATATAATTGTAACGCAGTTGATAACACACTCGACGAGAAATGACGTGAGATCAGAAACAGATAATAAACTTCACCACCAAGATTTCCCGTCAGGATCACTTTTTTTCTCGCTACATTTTTATAACAATGTCTACAAACATCCTGATATTGTTTTATCATTACTCGGTCTACTAGAATTATATTTCAGAATACAGCGTATTAATACAATCAAGTTATATTGGGATATACAATTTTCATTACGAAAGGTACCATGTTTCGTGATTAAATTTATTCGATCTCGAGTCATTTTGCTTCGTTTCGTGTGTAATGATGCATTGCAGATAAATAATGTAACAAATTAATGGATAGGCAAAATTAAGATGAAATAGATAATGTATATATTTAAATATTTCACATTAATCTATATTGTGCATTTAAAATATGTATTCGTGCAATAAATCGATTAATAATTATAGATGTTTCGTTCAAAGGTACATATTTAATTTCATCTGTTTTAACCTATCCATTTCAAGACAACGGATCTGTGATTCACGCCGCGTTTATCTGTTATACTTTTCTCTATCGTTGTCAATTTAATAAATCAAATGTATCTCATGCAATTTAATTTAATAAACGAGAGATCCGTCATCTGAATGTAAAATAAGATTTTTTTTTTACTCACAGGAAAGATGCGCAGCAGCGGAGTTATAGTTGATTAAACTGTAACACACAAACGTAAAAATTCAGATTAATAACAGGGCTCAAAATATTTAAAGATTATTATATTTTTATCAAATTCTACGTTTTTTTAAGTAAATACTCGAAAACATCATTTAATTATAACTTCTCTCTTCTCTTTAAAATAAATTAGCAAGCTCGGTTAAGTCAGAACTGATTAAGAATAAGTTGTACATAAAGAACAAACGATACTTACTCCGAGGATGCTCCGCTGATGCCCGATGTCTCCTAGACCTGCTCCTCCTCTCAGAATTGTTTTCGGGTAGCGAAGGTCCAGTCCAGCACAGTCTAGCACAGTTCAGCACAGTCTAGCACAGTCCAGCACAGTCCAGCACAGTCCAGCACAGTCCAGCACAGTCCAGCACAGTCCAGCACAGTCCAGAAAAGTCCAGAAAAGTCCAGCACAGTCCAGCACAGTCCAGCACAGTCCAGCACTACACTACACTACACAGTACAGCACGGCACAGGATAACTGCAACAAAAGCAATAACAATAAATTAATATTCTGTCTCATTTATTTAATATATTTATATATGTATAATACGCATGCTTTACTGTCTTTTATCCGTTCGCAAAACATATACATAAAATCTCCGTTCTCTTTAAGTTAAATCAGCAGCTCGGATAAATTAAAATTAATTACGAATAATTAACACGTAAGGACCAAACGATACTCACTCCAAGGTTACGCTTCCGTTGTCCAATATCTCCCAGACTTCTCCTTCCACTTGGAATCTTTTTCCGAATAGAACCAGCACGATGCGTCGAGGCACAACTGAAAGAACAAGAAAACGTATGTCAGCCACGAAATATCGCGTACAGATCATACGAGAGACAAAGAAAGCAATATGGCGAAGCTTCGACGGCGAGACCTCGCGCGATATTCTCTCGTCGAATTCACGAGAACTCGACCGCGAGCACAAGGTGTCGTATCACGATCGCGAAACGATCGCCTTACCAATCGCGAGGAACACGCGGCAAGCTCCTCAATCTCTCTACGATCCCCGGCACACCTTCGAGAACAACGATGGAACGTCGCCGCATCCTCACACGCCGAGTCGCCCACGCCGAGTCGCGCAATTGTGAAGGTTACCGCGGTGACCGTAAACAAGCGTCCGAGCCATGTATTCTCGCGAATAACTAATGCGCCCAGATACCTCCGCGTAATATTCAGTACGGCTTAATTTACAGTATATAATGCGCATCTGATAATACCTGTCGAATGACTCGCTGACGAACAGCATCCCGCGCGACTCCTCACCTCCCACCATCTTGGCACGACTAACATAATTGTCCGACCGATGGCTCGCGGATCGCTTCGCGCGTACGGTCTGAAGTGACGGCAGAATCGCATCTCAATGGCGCTTAATTGAAATACGAGTCGACACGGTGGAGGTGACCGTCGAAGCTTTACAGAAATTATTTTCCACGCATTTGCGATCGCGATGGGGTGATACGTGACGTTTCTTTTTTGAAAAAACCGTACGAGACTTTTCGCAGTCTCTTGTTGCTTGAATTGTTGAATAACTTGCACGTATCAAAGAGATTGAATACTTAAATTTAGTGGAGCTTACGAATTTATTTTTCCCCGATTTTTCAACGGTGTTTGAAATTTATTAAAATTACACGATTTTACTGTTAAAATGTTAAAAATAAAATACTAAAAGAAATGTAATAATAATATTAATAAAATGTACCTTATATGTATAATTTTTAAAAAAATAAAAGACATTTCTGTGGATTATTCCCCCATTTATAATTATAACATATCAAGATATTTTTAATTAAGAAAAAATGTAATTAATTATTTTCGTCAAATTTAATTTTAAATAATTCGCTTATTAATTAACCTGTTATTTATTGAACAGTTAATCGTCATCTCCATCATGCAAAAGCCCCTTAAACGTGCATTCGGGAACACACTTTAATTTTGTGTTCTATGTACTTTGCAAATGTATTTTCGCTAATAGTGGCCGCCAGTGCGGTATACATATATAGCTTTTCACAAACGGCGTGGTTGCGCACGTTATCTCGAGAAAGCGGGAACGGAATCGGATAAAGAGAGCAGCGGTATCGTCGGCTCGAAGAGTAACGAGGTTTCCCTCGGTTGGTTAATCCGCCGCGGATTGGATCGCGCGAAAACACGCGCACTAACGCGATTTTCGGCGGGCTCTCGCCCTCTCGCCCTCTCACCGCCGGAAGTAGCGGAACCGTGGCGGCGTCGGTGACACTCCGATCGTGCATCGTTTCGCTTTCGATGGGGGAATAAAAAAAAAAAGAAAAAAAAAAGCGAGCCGCGCAGAATAGCCGACGTTCCGGGACAGCAAACTCGACGCTGACGTACGTGGCTTTTTTTTTTTTTTTAATTTTTAACTTCTCAAGATTTACAATATAAGCCAATTCGGTTATTAATAGCGATTGATGCGAGCTAATTAATAGAATCGAGCCTTTCGCGTGATGTGAATAATTTACTTTTGTTCATAAAAAATTTTGATAGCTATGACGTAGTTCGTTAAATTTAACAGGCACTTTTACTTTATTTAATAAATGCCTCTCAATTTCCGAGGAGTTTGTGATCGTGTTAATTAATAAACGATAGGTGCGTCTGCTATTTATTTGCCCGCGCATTGCGATGTAGCTCGTACGATTCATGACGAATAGATTATCTGTTTTATAGCGTTATAATGGCGTGTGCGGCTCCCATATACAAATGAATAGAACGACTCTACGCCGAGCATTGTATCATCAAGTGCAACGGATCGTCAACCGGGGACCGGAAATATTTACGGGACACCCTTCGAGCGCGGGCGTACCGCCCTATCATTATCGGCCGCTTTGCCGGATTTATCGAAAGCGATCCGGCACGTGCCAAATGATCATTACGCCCCGGTCGTTAAGAGCCAGCACATGCTCATGTTTATACGGCAGCGCATTTCCGCATCGTGTTTCCCCACCCGTGAAAAGCAATTGTCCCGACAGTCTTTAATCACCATTTTTTAAAATTTTTCTCTCTCTTTTTCTCTTTCGGAAGCCGCCTCCGCTTGAAATCTCGACAAACACTCGCAACAAAGTTAAAATAATAATTTTCCCGAGCGTGCAATTTTGATTTTAGATAGATCCGCCGAAGACTCGGCACGAACAACCGAAAATTTCCTTCGTCGACTGGCGCGAGTCCACGTATACCGTACGGACGAATGGCCTGTGCCAGCTGATGAGGCGGAAGGCACGTAAAGAGATAAAGCGGCCAAACGGAGAGACGAGACACAGAGGGATGCTCGAGATGGGAGGAGTGAGAGCGTACGGGAGGTTGGTAAGAAACGCAGGGGTGAAAGAGGGACGCGAGCGGGCCGGAGAAAGAGAGAAATCAACTTTTATTTGCCCGGAACGTCGTTAGGGGTAAGTGGAGGACCGAAGGGTGGCCGGACGTAATGGCGCCCTTCAGCCCAACCTCGGCTCTTGCTTTCCGGTATCCGTAGCGTGTCTATCGTGCTTCTTCATTCTACTCTCCCGGTCCGCCCATCATCCCGCTCTCTTTCTTTTTATCTCCCGACCCACCCGCGTGTCTCCGTCCACTATCTATTGGCGAGTGTTCGCCCCGTTATCAAATTGGCGATGTCTCGGCGGGGAGTCTCACCGGAACAAAAAGTCACCGAACTCCGATGTACAAACGCTGAATTATAGAATTAAGATTTTTCTGTGAATTCGAAATCTTTTTATCAAGTAACGTCTGAAATACGATCGTAGTTTCCGTTTCTTTCAGAAAAAACACGCACGCGATTCGGCTCGGACAATTTATGACTTGCACCAATTAAAAGCGTTTCTGTATCAAGGTAGATCATCAATTACGCTTGCATATCCGCGGACGTTTATTGCTACGAAGTGTATCTCTAGCGTGAGTCTCGCTTGAAAAAGTGACGGCGCTTGCGGTCGCAATTTAATAGACCGTGGAAGAAGCAATTAATTCTCGAACGACACAGCTCCGACCCTGATTCCCGACCAGACGTATTACCATCACAATGGCGCACGTCGAGTGGCACGAAAAGAAGGGTGGGCGGGACGACGAGATTGCGACGTCCGGCGTCCCGACGCCCTGAAATGCCACCACTCTCTTCCGCTTGTCTCGTCCTCGACGCCCAGTCGATTACGCGTACCCCAAATACGGTTTGACTTAACCGTATCTACCGGCGAAATGGATTTTCGTGCGTTTATTTGCGAGGAAGATCGTGTCTTGCGTACAATCTCTTAAAGCTCGCGAGAACAAACCGCGTTATAATTTAAAGGCAAGAGCAGAGAAATTTGTCATCCGACATTTACATCAATTTACAATTTTTTTTTTTTCTATTTATTATGAATTCATTAATTTTTATTATAATTTTTCTCTGAGGATGATAATTAATCGCGACGGATTTTCTCGGTGTAAACGTTCTCCGAAAGCGACTGAGTGACCGCTCGACTGCTTCTTCCACGCGTATGGGCCACGTGCCGTTTGCTTCGCGTGCGTATACACATTTAATAGCTGTCGGGACATTATGTCGAAAACCCTCCAACGCTCCGACGCTACCGCGGGGGTCTTTGTATATAAAATAAGACAGTCTCCCATCCGCGGCGGAAGGGCAGGAGCAAGAGGAAGAACGGAACTCGTTTGGGGGACGGGAGAAGGATGGCTCGGCAGATATTACGACGAGTAGTTCCAGCCCTAGACTTCCGCCGTGATAAATTAACAGTAGCTTACGACGCTTCTCTCTTTCTCCCTCCTTCTCTTTTGTCCCTTCACCGGGAACTGAAACGTCCTGAAGGCGCTTCGATCGTCGCCAATGATAATCAACTGTTATCTTCTATTTTATTTTCTGCTCTGAACGTCGCGGGTCTTATTTAGTAAATTAATTCGTCGCATTGAAAAATATAATACCGTGCGAGAAGTATGATTCTGAAATTAAGCGAGAACTCGAGGAAGGAGGATAATAATTGCCATTTTTACGTAGCTGGAGGTGCGCTCGGAAAGAATGGTATAAAAATATTTTTTACAGCGCCTCTTTCTTTTTTAGCCGAAGGGATTAGTCTCTGGACGGTCTGACCGCGTGGAAGCGGCGGCAAAGTAAACGAGATTTCACCCGAGGGATGCGGAAAAACACAAGCCGAGCCGAGTCCCGCAGCGAGTAGCGTAAGTAAGCGGCGTGTAGCTTCAGTATGTAACGAGCGATTACTTATTTAACGTGGGGTAAGACGCGCGGGGGAGGGAGAGGGCCGCATACGCGCCGCGTGCGATACGAAATTTCAATAAACCACACGTGAGAATTCGCGGTAATATAACCTCATCAGAAAATGTAACGGGGGCGAGCCAGCCGCGCGAATAGATAATAATAAACGAGCATTAATAATGCACGGGGTTAGGGGAACGAGGGACCCAGCCTGAATATACGTGCTTGAACGTACGTGCACGGCACCACCCCAACCACCCCCTTATTAACGAGATTCTAATTCCAGTCGTTATCAACGACATCAAGTTTCTTTGCATGCGACACGATTTTATAATGCCGACGTTTAGAACAAAAACGTTTGATTCTTAATAACGTTGCCAGTTAGCACCAATAATAGGTAAATATTTTAAAACTAAACTTGCATTTCATTTACATCTGAAACGTACTCTGCGGCTAAAGACAATTAAATGCTCTGCTGTTTTTTTCTTTTTTTTTTTTACGATACCTTTTATAAAGATTAATCCCGCTGAGAGAGATAATGAGAAATACGATAAAACAATTTTTCCATTGTACAAATGTTAATTCTATATAAGGATTATTCTCCCTGAAGCAAAAGTGCCCGTGTGCATTTTCGTTTTTCCATATCTTAATGGCATTGTAATATCTATATGCACTTTCGTGTACACATAACTAGGACGGACTTTCAATTCTACCTAGCGAGCGCCAGAGTTTACTGATCAACGAAGAGAAACGAGAAGAAGCTGATAAGAGAGATGCGTCGTACGTGAAACACGAGTATTTTCTTTAATTAAATTCTTTGTCTCACGAGAAGCGTGTTTAGAAAAATTTTGTGTAAAAATCGCGCCCAATTACTTCACGACTTACATTAAAATATTATATATAAAATAAGTACTTAAGTTTGTTTTAATAAAAATTATTCTAATTTTATATTTTAATTATTCTAAATGCGTATAAGGGTCATTTTTATTGCATAAAATTAAATTAATTAAAATTGAAACTTTATTAAAAATAATTACTTACCTTTCAGTGTTCCGGCAAGAGTATCGTTTTCTTTGAACTGGGCGACCCGGCTGGAGGACTTCCAGAATAAGATGTGAAGCATGTAGATCGCTCACTCGCTCGCTCGAACGCCAGTGTTAATATTTTTCCTTGATACCTGTAGACAATTCAATACATTTTAAAATATTACACAGATCGAATATTATATTTAATATTCACTCCAATTTATCGCAAAAATGTAAGCATTAAAATTATTTTGTAACTCACTTAAGTATCTCAAAGAAAAAATTATAATTGACATATGTATAACAGTATATGTATTATATTTAAAAAATAAAAAATTAAAATCAAGAATAAACAACGTGTCGTTATTATTTTATTAGAATAAAAGCTATTACTTACTCTGGGATCGTGTGATACTTCTCCAAAGCTTCCTCTTTCTCTCACATCGTTCGAGATTTTCCCCAGCCGGATCCTTCTTTCGAGCACAAGTTCCCTGCATCAAGAACACTTTCTGCTTCTCCACTCGATTTCAATCTAAAACAGAACAAGAGATTTTCTTGGTTAATAAATTATCAAGTATTAATATACTATTAAACTGTACGAATTCACTTCACACGTACTATCTGCGTAAAAAATATTCGGTGTGTACAGATCCAGCGACGCTCGCTGCGTAGTCGGTCGCTATGCGGTACGACGATGAAAACGTTGAGCGTGAGTCTCGCCTTCCCCCAAAGTTGCCGTAGGTCGTACGTCTGTGTAGATTGAACGGTTGTAGTCGTAGATCCCACTGAGCTAGGTGAGCGCGACCGGTTGTCTGTGTGGGCGACCGGCCGTCAAGATCAGCATCACATGCAAACACGTCGCTCGCGAGCTACGTACGCCGCTTGCACCAACACTGCCAAGGACTTCGGCTGGCCCGCTACGCAACGCTGCTGCGTAACGCATAAAAATCCGTAGTAAATATCACACTTGCAATCATGCTTAATATATCCCGAATTGCTCACTGTACGCGCGTGCGAGCTACGTACGCCGCTTGTGCCAACACTACCAAGGATCTCGACTCGCCCGCTACGCAACGCGTTACGCACAAAACGCCGGCATAAACCATGGATTAGCATTAAATTAACTCGTCGATCAGCTGGCTTGGAGCTTTATCTAAGATGATCTTGATCGATCATGCGTAGGCTACGCAACCGGCCCGAAGAAGCGAATATTCAATTAAAGTATTAATCGAAATGTGACTTACTTTGGAGGAAAGAAAGGTCATCTCGGGATGCTCTCCGCGTAGGCTGCACAGAGGATGGAACAGGAGAAGGAACTTTCGCCAGGGTCGATCGTTGTTCGACGACAATGTGCGAGCGTCTTGTCGATACGTCCTGCGTAGTCGGTCTCGGAAAAGGAAGTGAAAGGGGACTAGAAGATGGCTGCCGTGAGCAGCGATACTACGTAACCAAAAACAACTGTGATTACGTCACGGTTCTCGTCGGTAGAGTCCATCTCCGAGAGCGAGCTCCGACCGAACTCTGACCGACGATACTTTCGGTGCTATCAACGATATTTCTGTCGGCCGTGTTACGGAAATTCCGTGGCCGGCAGAAACATCGTGAATAGCATTAAGTTAACTCGTCGATCAGCTCGCTTGGAGCTTTATCTAAGATGATCTTGATCGATCATGTGTAGACTACGAAACCGGCCCGGAGAAGCGAATATTCACAATTAAAGTATTAATCGAAATGCGACTTACTTTGGAGGAAAGAAAGGTCATCTCGGGATGCTCTCCGCGTAGGCTGCACAGAGGATGGAACAGGACAAGGAATTTTCACCGGGGTTGATCGTTGTCCGACGAATATGTGGAGCGTCTTGTCGATAGGTCCCACGCAATCGGCCTCAGAAGGGGAAGTGAAGCGGGACTAGATGCAGGCTGCCGTCGAGCAGGTACGCGCATGCGCTGTTCCCTCCTATACGTATGCCCGCCAATCACGAAGATTTTCGCTACGCACCGATACCACGTAACTCAAAATAATTAATATGAAATACGAAACACGGTAATGACCCGATGCTTCTCAGAGACCTTTCCCTTTTTCCCTCGACGACGAGGATGCGTTAGCTCATCTCCGAGTGTTCAATCTAAACAGAAAAAGAAATATGATTAGATAATGCTCTTGAAATCTTGCCCACCGCGACGAACTCGTACCTTATTAAAGGAAATACTTTATAACATTAAATAAAAGTAATCGGCGTACCAAAAGAAAGCATTGATTCACTGTTCTTTTTTTTTTTAAACGCAAGAATGGCTGACCTCATCACTTTTCTTAAAGAGATCGCGTCGGATATGATAATCTCGCGAAGCCGAGAGCCCTTCTATCGCCGATCCGAGCACTTTCCGCCCTATGCACGCCCTTCACTGTCTCATGGGCGATGCAGACCGTTCCACGGAATTCTTTTGAAAAACTACTTCGTAAAATTGGGGACGTGGCACGAGAAGGGCGGAACGAGGCGGCCGAATGAATAATAAATACGGTTATCGTTTAGTTGATATTTTGAAGAGGGGGCGCGGACGGAAATTCCCCCGCCTCGTTCCCTCCACCTCTCGCCGAGGGATCGGAGTGAGAAAGGGATCAAAGCGGATCGGAGATGAAGGCCAGGGGAGATCCGTCCTCTACATTTCTGTGCTCCAATTGCTCGGAGATAGCCCTGAATCACACGGGCGGCGTATTGACAGCGCAACAATATCAATCACAATGCCAAGAAGGCCTCGGGATTTAATCACGTTATGAACATTACGTAGAAAATCGTTAGGGATGCCGTAACACTTTGATTGATTCGGCAAAATTCGAGAGAAATACGCGAAAACCTATCGAACACATTCCCTTTCTTTCCTGGACTTACATTAAATCGTAAATCTATCACTTAGTACAATATTACGTTGTTTTACTTAAAAAATAACTTAAAAATAATCGCGTGGACAGAGAGCTTCACGACAAGCAGGAACAGGCGCAACAATATTATATTAAAGAGCGTATTAAATTTTATACGTGTACATTTCGTACGAGCCTCAAGATCTATAATGAAAACGCGGTAGGGTAGTTTCGTTCTCACCGGTATAGGATGGCCGAGCGATGGAGCGACTAATAACGATAACGATGCCAGAAACGATAATAGAGTTGGGGGTTTCCGCGGTTTCCATGGCTCTCCCAGGGCGCTGATTGCTGAAACGGTGCGGCGCTCGGTTTCGCCGTCGGGATGCATGGATGCATCCGGCGATACTGCCTCTCGCCTGGCGATCGCCACGGCTTTGCGCTGAAAATGCAAACCTCCCCGACGCATCAATTTAAATCTGGAATTCCATCCTCAATCGAATCAATCTAAAGTCAATTTTTATTTTACACAACGAGAACTCTTCGATTTCCAGACGACAATTCTTCAAAAGTTCATTTTTAGGAACGTTTAATTTTCGGTCTTCTTAAAATTATACTGAAAAAAAAAAAGAAAGAAATACTGTAATGCAAAAAAATGTCGAGATAACAAAATCTTAATTAAAAAGTAAATGTTTTTGGTAAGAAAAAAGAAAAAAAAGAAAAAAAAAAAAGAAAAGTAGGCAACGCTAATGAAAGAATATCTACAGGCGTTGTTATCGTCGTCTCCGTCGCCGTCGCCTCGGTGATGTGTACGTGCGGGTACGGGCGCAGATGGAGGCCGTAACGAGTACACAATGCGATGCAAATTGGTTAGACTCGGTATGCCGCGCCGGGCCAGTCAATCGCTCGGCCAGTTGCCTCCAGTCGTGGCAGTATCGCGCGATGGTATTACTAACATCGCTATTCTATTATGACGTTACGACTACCCGAGCAACGGCAGCAGTCCATTACGATGCCGGCTCCCTCCCGCAGGCACTCGATTCGCGATAACTCGTTAACTATAGCGGTCATCGAGACTATCGCCGGAGAGAGACAATACTGGAATGCCCGCCCGGGGCCGACTTCCCGATTGATTCTCGTTACACGCTCAACCGATTCTCCCGCTTCAATTGATGATCCCAAGCTGGAAACCCGGAGCTTTTTAACGCCTTGACAGTATTTTCTCTAATACGTAGACACCTTAATTGCACAGCTTCGAAAATCACTTATATTATTGTGTAACGGCGATTTAAAGATGGCAAACATTTACAATATGTTATAAATCTGAAAATTAAATTTATTGAACTTTATTAACCAGCTCCACACTTCTCTTGAAGTAACTTTAACAATCTTTATTGTAACATAACGATATCTTATTACTTGAAGTAATAGGTATACCTTGTATCTTATATTACTTGAAATATTACATCTTACATTCTGTTATCCCAAAATATTTTTAGTATATAATTTATCCGTACATTTTTTTTTAATGCACACACACATTACAGTAAATATACTGTATTAATCACAAAAATATTATCGTGTAAATAACATATCAAAGAACATAATACATATGTATATATTAAATAAAAGAAACGTACGTTAAATATAAAAATAAAATTAAACTTGTTTTCTTACTCATTGAAACAATACTTTTTAGCTGGCCTGTTATCTGTGTTACAGTCATCCAAGTTGTATCTTTTTTTACCCAATGTACCTCTGGATAAAAAACTAGCCACTTCTTGGGATTGATTAGATTGCTCTGTATCAGATTCTTCATCTTCACTCTTAATGTGTAATAAAGAACTCATAGTCTCGTTGAAAGCAGAGAATTTTACTGCGGTCATTCCACTGCAAAAAATTAAAATCCGTCGTTACCTTAAACAATCTAATTTTTTATTTTAAAAATATATATTTTTATATTACATACTTCGGTTTACGATAAAGCTCGTGGAAATGCTTGTGATTATTCAAATTGGCAAGTTTCTGTAGGAACTTCTCATCGTGGCTGATTATAATCAACTGGAAATTCTTTTGATATTTTGATCGCAATTCGACCACTCTGCAATACATATCATTCATTATTACGTCACTTGTAATTACTCAATTAATTTACATTTAAAAAAATACATACTTTGTTAGCATATCTGCTAAGCTGTTAGCATTTTCTTCATCTAGATTTGTAGTTGGCTCATCTAATGCGAGGATACCGCAATTCTTGCAAAACGTTTCTGCCAAAGCAAGTCTTATAATTATCGACGCCAATACCTGTCAAAAAATTGGCTGTTAGTGTTTTACCGATTACGTATATTAATTTTTGAAATATTAATTACCTTCTGTCCAGCACTGCAACGTCCTCTCATATCCATTTTACAACCGTGCTTAGTCTGAACCAATTTATAATTGTAGCTTCTCTTGTTGCTGCCTACACCCTCTGTAGGTTCCGTGCAAATCTCGATGCTGTTGGTATCCGTACCCTTGTAAACGTGCTTCCACATCTTTCTCATTATCCTATTAACCGTCGACATACGTTCCTCGTGATATTCGATCATCGCGGTATCCAAAATTTTATTATAAGCTTGCAAATTATTTATAGTATCTTCTTGAACCTAATTTAAAAAATGCAGATTTAATAAAAATCACAATTAACACTTGTAATTATTATAGAAAGTCATTATAAAAGATTATTGCAAAACGTATACTAAATATTGCATATAATACTTTACCGTTAATTGAATGCACTTTTGAGAGTAATTCCGACGAGCTAATCGGTATTCCTCCTTCTGTAATTCTTGCGTGTACTGTTTAATTAATCTCTCTAACTCTTCCTGATTTCCCATAGTTACATTCCTCTATTAATACGATCAAACGAGTCGTTAATTAATTAATAAATATACAGAGTATCTCAAACTGTATAAATTTTAAAAAAATTGATATATTACGTACTTGTCGAAGCAATGTTTGCTTTTCATTATCTAATTGATCCCATTTTTTCATCATTTCTTTGTAATCTATATTCTTCAGTATTTCGCTCAATCGTTTATATTGTTGTTTTACAATTTCTAGCGTTTCCTTAATTTTACGTAGCGTTATGTTGTCAAGTAACTCTCGCTTCCTTATTTCTTGAGAAGCTATATTCTCCTTTAACTTGTTTATCGTTTGTTCCATATCTTTTCTCGTATCTATGAGTTCTGTTAATGAATTCTTGTAAGTCTCAATTTCGCGTTCGTAGCTTGTGAGTTTCTCCACTACACGACTATTAACAAAAGAATTGACCTCGTCTGATATTTTAAGCAAATCGGACAAACGTTTAGCACTTTCCGACATTGTTTTTCTATCAGCTTCTTGCTTTTGCCAATTCTCCGTCTATAAAAAGTTAAAAAAAAATAACACAATTTTTTTTGCTTTTAAAATAATGTACGATATTATTGTGTTTCATTTCTTGTCAATTATCTCGTTTAAAAATAATATGAAAAGCAAACCTTGATTTTCTCTAACTGGCGAATACCAGAATCCAATTCAGTCTCAGCATGCACTAAATCTTTTCGTAGTTTTTCTACCGCTTCTCCTACGGTAACTTCTCGCGTATACAATTCATCTTTCTTGTCCTTCAAATGTTTTAATTTCTGCATATCGGAATGTATTTTTAATTGCTCCTCATGTAACTCGTTGTACATCGATCTAGCATCCTGCAGTCTGTCATTGTGCTTCGTTAATTTAAGCTGCAACGCATCGATATGGTTACGAGTTTCTTTAAGAGATGTTTTCAAAGAATCTCGCTCTGTCTGCGCTTCTTCTATAGTCCTTTTAGTCTTAACTCCTGTAAATTAAAAAAAAAACACTAATTACTAATCATAAGTTATTAAAATATTATTACAAACAAAATATTCATTATAAATTATTGTAAAATATTATTTAAAAAATTACCAGCATTAGTTATTTGAGTTTGCAAGCTATTAACAGTTTTCTGTAACTGTTGTATTTCGTCTATGCATCGGTCCCAAAATTTAATATCGCCAATCATATTTTTATACAGTAATAGCTTTTTTTCAGGCTCTGCCTTTGACTTTTCTAAATCTTTAATCGCCATTTTTGAATGTGTCACATTGCTGTTCATCTTGTTTAATTTTTCTCTAAATAAAAAAAAAGAAAATGTATTAAAATTATAACTTTAAATCTTAGATTTGATTAAGATAATATAATAAAATAATGCTTGCTTACTCTAATGCTTTCAAGTCATTTTCTTCACATTGAATGACTTTTTCGACAATGGGTTTCAATTGCAACATTTTATCATATTTCTTTTGTTCCCTTTCTAAGTCCCGCTCACATGAATTCAAACGATCAGGTTGGTTATGTATTACATCGCTTTCCATTTCTTTTATCAAATCTGCAACTTGATTTTGCTTCTCAAAATTTCTATGACACAATGGACAACAAGGATCTTTTATAGATAGTTTTTTTATATAATCCTTGTAAGCTGTAGCTTGATAAGCATAAATTCCTCTCTTGTCCTGAAGATCCTTCACTATCGTTGATTGCATTACTAAAGTCTCGTCAAAATCTTTGTAATCGCACACTATAGATATTTTATCTTTATCATCTAAAAAGAAAAAAGAAAAAGACCATTTAATACAATCAAAAATAACATTTTATATAAATTATCTAATTTTAATAAAATTTGCTTTGTAATTACTGCGTAATTCAATTGTTTTCTTCTTAATATCGGATTCGATATATCGTGCTGATGTTTCAAAAGAAGTAGTTTTACGTTCCTGTGCTTGAATCTCTCGTGTTAAAGAATTTGTTTCCTTTTCCTAAAATTCACAATAAAATATTAAATTTTTACGAACACGCAACATGTACGAACAAAAAATTAATTACGTACCAATTTCTGATGAAGGCGTTCCAAAGTATCTTTCAATTTTATTTGTTGTAATTCTCGAATATTTAACAATTCTTTAATGTTATTACCATGTTTTTCCTTCAACTTTTCAAACTCGTTTTCCATATCTTGTAATGCCGATTTATTTAATTCAAATTCTGCTGTTAACGAACTTAACTTATGCAAAGAAGTAATTTCGTCATCAATCGCACTTAAACTTGCTTCAATCCTATCTCTAGATTTTATTTTTTCTGCAATATCAATTTTAACGGACTCGGCATTTAACGCATTGCTAAGTTCGTCAATTCTTTGCTTCGATGTTTGAAGTTTTTGTTCGATAGACTTTAACTTACTCCCAGATGCACCAATCTAAATTTTTAAAAGTTAGATATATTTTTTACATTACCCATTTAAAAACAAAATATTTCTACGATAATTATTCTTAATAAACTAGTATTTACCTGTGTTATCTGGTTTCGAATCACTTCTATCTCATCTCTTATCTCCGTTGTTTCATTTTCTTTAAGAACTTTCTCCGATTCTATCTTTGAATAGTTGCTACGTAGTGTATCAACTTCCTTCTGCAATTTTTTCTCCTCTTTTTGCATGGCCAATCTATTTTCTTCGACCTGTTTTTCTAACGCCCGCATTTTTTCCTCCAATCTTTTTGTACAAGCCTTTACCTCTGCGCACGAAATTTTTGCACAATTTAGTAATGTAAAAAAAAGAACAAAACGATTTAATTTCGATCAATTTCATATAACTGATTATCTTTAAAAATACCTATTTCAGATACATCTGTTTCTATCGCGTCACATTTATAAGCTTGCAATGCGTCGTTCAGCAATTGATTGCGACGAACTATTCTTTTCTCGTGATCTTTTACTTGTTGTTTCAATGTACCTACAGTTTCCCGTCGCAATTCTAAAATATTCGAAATCCTAGCTTCTTTTTCGGAAATACCCTTAATTTCGGCTTCATTCTGAAAGTAAAATTTAATATATAGTTATACAAAAATACTGTCGTATTACATATTTATACCTCTGCAATATTAATGTTTTTTTCTTTCAATGTAGCGTCGTACGATTCTACGAGTTCATTTAATTCTTCCGTTGTTCCTTCAAAAATAGTTGTTATAGTTTCTTTTAATTTGTCATATCGATCCTTATGCATACCAAACTCCATCTTCTTCTTTCCTATAAAAAAAAAAAGAAACGGTTATTTTCTTTTTATACATTAATGAATTTTTATTCAACTAACCTTCTTCAGTTTCGAGATTCTTATATTCTGTAAGGGATTGTTGCACTTCATCAAGCTTTTGTTTCACAGGTTCGAGTTCTTTATCGATATCATTTATTTTCTCCTTTGTAGTATCTAATCTTTTTTTATGCTCTTTAAGTTTATTTTCTTTATCTTCTACTTCGGTCACAAGTATTTTACACATTTTTTTCTCTGCATTTAAGATTCGAATATCGTTTTGTAACTCTTTTTGAAGCTTTGAAATAGCCTCCATGGCTTTATTATATCTTGTACTGTTAAATATTTCGTCAAATCTCTCTTTTAATACTTTTCCTTGATCAAATGGCCAATTAAGTTCATCTTGATGACAGAATATAACATAATTCAAGATAGATTTTGAAATACCCAACACTATACTGACTTCCTCATCAACATTGCTACATCGACTAGTTATTGTTACTTTCTGTAAAAAAAATAAAATAATTAAAAATTTATTCAGAAATATTAAAATAAAATACAATCTACAAAACTAGAAAATAAATATTTCCAGATAGATGATTTACCTGTGATTTATCTTTGCTTTTTGTAGTCACAGTGCTATCAAGAGTTTTAAGCTTCCTTTTCTCACCTTTGGACAATTCAATTGTTCTAGATACTGTATAACTATTACCCATAGGATCAATTATCTCAGCTTTGACCATTCCTTTCACCTGTAATAATAAATCTATCTTTATTCCTAAAATTCATATTTTATTGTTTATATAATCTGACAGCACATTGTCAGAAAAAACAATTAAGAGAATTTATTGTTCAACACATTTGTAAACCAACATTTACAGTTAATTTATATTCTGCTGTAAGTTTTGTTAATAATTTACAGTAAACATTATTAAAATCTAAATATGCCCAATAGATCTAACTATTCAATTGTCATTTGAATAGAATATTTAGATATTGTAGGTATACCATGCAATCAAAAGACAAGATATACAAATACACGAAAAACATTTATATCCGCATATCATAAGAACTATAAATAAAAAAAATATAATTGTGACTGTCATACCGAGCCGGTTGTCGATAGCTTGGGATCATGTATGAAGGATTTTCCTTTGTCAGAACCCGGTGGGTACTCGCCGGTTGTAGCATACTTCAATGCTTCTATGATAGTAGTTTTGCCCGTGCCATTCGGCCCCAAAATCAATGTCAACGGGCAAAAGAAGCGTATCAGGGAGTCATCGGTGTCATCGTCGAAATTACGAATGCCGCGAAGCGACAGCCGCCGTATTTTTGACATGTTGTCTGTCCTAACCGAGACTTGCTTAGCTCGGCATCAGCCGCACGTTGGTGTTCCCGCAAAGCAGCCTTTCATGCAATTATTTCCGATCTCGCAATCTAATCGGGCAAATGATATGATGACACACGTGAGGGGAATTGGGAGAACAATACGTTACGTACCTCAGATAACTCGAGTATGTTTAAAGGCACTCAATGATAAAACGCGCCAAATGTATTGCGGTGTAACAGACCGAGCAGGCATAGTAACCTATAAGAATAATAATACATGCATCGTACGACAAAGATTTTGTGGGCATTGATTGGGTAGAAAATAGTAAGTCTTCAGTAACATGAAAATATTTCTATTTCCTAGCCAATCAGCGCGATCAAAAAGTCTGCCGTACGACGCATGTGATTGGGTTACCTGTTATTTCGTTCATGGTGTTCGTGTATTTCTGCTGCTGTCTTCTTGCGTCTTTTTTAATTCAATTGAAAATAATATTATTGGCAAATTTAACAAAAGTTATTTTAATATATCTGCATATATATTTTCTTTTAATAATAAAAACTCTTCATCAGGATTTTCTTAAATAATTTAAAGCAAATTGAAGAATGTGGATCTGAAATTTATTTGTTGTAACAGTTAAAATCTTTTATAATTAGGAAAAATGTTTAAAATAAAAAACACTTAATTAAGAATTGTTTTAAAAAAGAATTAAAGTATTCAAAGTATAAAAAATCAAAATACTATAATTTATAGAATGTAAGACTTCAATGCTTAAGATTATTAAGATGAAAGTATCAAGTCGTCTTAATTTCTCTTTACATTAAAATCAACTGTATCAATTTTTAAGTTCGTATTAATACTATCTACAATGCAAAATTCAAATTAATTCGAGATGCAATTACTTGTATTGTTTATTTATATTCGACAATATTTTATTTGCATTAACATCTTAAATAGAGAATTGCTTAGGCAGTTTTTGCACGAATAGCAGCACGTTTTCCTGTGACAGCCTGGAAAAGGAAGAAAAAAATTATGTTTACAGATATAAACTCCCGTTAATGAAAACTATAAGCGTACGTAGAAATGTATTATGATAACCGTTATAAAATATTTTATTTTTAATTAAAAAATAACTTACTTGGAATCCAGATTTTATGCTGGCGACAGAACATCTCGAACCGCAAGTTTCGCATTGCAAGAAAAAGAGTCGAGTGTCCTTTTGAAGGATAGTGTCGGGCGAGCGACATGTGTGACACGTGACGTATTCTTTGATATATCTTCTAAGAACGTTTTCTATTTGTTTCTGTTGAAAGCGGCCTTTAATAATTAGCTGACTGTTACCATCAACAGAACCGCTCGTACCCAACTCCGCCAGCAAAAAGTCTAGTAAATGTTTTGGCTGTCTATGCAATGTTTTACAAATCTGTAAAATAGAAATATTTTGTGTTAAGTAAAGTAGAAATTATTTCCAATAATAATGTTTCTATTGCCATAACTGTAGTAATCCGTATTATAATGCATACCTCGGTGAAATTAGCAAAAGATGTTTTCTTTGTTCCAATGCGCACCACTTGCGGCGGACGCATAACAAACTTCTGCTTTTTACCAGCCACCATGTCGGGATTCTTTTCTCGCATGATATTAAACACTCTAACTAATAATTCGTCATATGTATAGTCTCTATCCGAGCCTACCCATAAACTTGGTTCCTCTACTGGAGAAAGAAAATAATCACTTATTAAATTGTAACTGAAAAAGCTGTTAATTAAATTACATTAATTTCTACGTGTGAGAATATTACGATTCATTAAGCAAGTGCAAATGAAAGCAATGAATAGTATAGCGTCGCCAATATAACAATTGATAAATTAATAAATGTGCATTTGTGATTGCAAATATACATACGGACACACGTGCAGATATCAATTTTACATATCAATTAAAAAGTAAAGCACCTGATTTTTTAACACTTTACTCTTTCGAGCTATAAAAATTTTGCGTCTTACTTGCTGGGAGTTATAAAATCGTGCACATTAGAATGGTAAAAAGATTGTTTCTATCATAAAAAGGTAAGCAGTGCAAGATTATTGAGTGCTAAATAAGTGCATGATCGACATAATTAGTACACCAAGCATATGTCTTACCATACTCTGCACTTCGCTCAGATTCAGTGCAGCATGTTAACAAATAATGAATGAACATAAACAACTAGATGCAAAAACATATTGGGAAAAGTCATTTCTTATTGATACATACCATTCTCCTTATCTTCGATCTCCTTGCGCTCTTCTTCAGCTACCAATTCGTCGAGGTCCTTCTTCTTTTTTTTCTTTTTCTTCGTCTTTGAGAAATCCATATCTAAATCGAAGTCATCATCTACCATGATTTCTTCGACCTGTTGCTCTATAGGCTCCTGTTAAATTAATATAACTTTTGTACAAATGTAAGCCACTTTTCAACCAAATACTATTTCTGATATTAAAAAAAAACCTATTTTATTCGGTAACAAAATAAAATTACTTTTCAAATATTTATCTTAGCATCTATCATTTAACAAAAATGTATATAAACATTTTAATTAAATAAAATTTTTTTTTATTAAATAAATTTTTTTTTAATAAATTAAATAAATTTTAATTAAATAAAATTTTTTTTAATAAATTATATACATTTTTTTTTATTAAATAAAATTAAATAAATGTATATAAAAATATATAAAAATTGAATACTTAATAATAAATAATTATAAGGTTTAAAATTATTAAAAATATAATGACTTAGTCTTTAAAAATGTTTTATACCTCTTTTTTTGTGTCAGGCAAAGCTGCTTCTAATTCATCTAAATTAAATGCCTTTTTCTTTTTCTTTTTTTTTTTACCAAAGTTTTCCAAATCCAATGTTTCGTCATCTTCAACTACTATTGGTTCTGATTCCTGATTTTCTTTGTCAATAGCATTTTCGGATGTATCACCACCACTACCTCCTTCATTAAAAGCTGCATCAATATCAAAAGCGGTCTTCTTTTTCTTCTTCTTCTTTTTTAGAGTCGGATCAAATACCTAGTAATGTTTAACGAGCACCAATGCATTAAAACAAACCACATCTACATAAAGCAGATTATTTTATAAATAATATAAAAAAATATTAATAAAAATAATAATCTAGAATAAACATGCAGATAGTTTTTAATCTTGTTATTACTAAAAATTGTAATAACATAAAACGATATTAACAATAACATATTTTTCCTAAGAGTTTTGAGGTTGGAATTATTTCTTTCAATTATCTGCAACATTATTTTTTAACAATTATTTAATTAATAAAAAAATAAATAATTAAAGAAGCCAAATTTATTACGACAAACCGAATTTAAGTAGGACAGTATACCATGCCGATTTAACATTAGACTTAAATCGTAAATAATACTGTACGTACCGAATCTTCCTCCGACATTTTGTCGATTATTAAGTGTCCACGTCTTGAAAGAAGAAAACTTGTAGTTTACTTCAAACTTAAGCGACATAAAGCATACGAGAAAAATTGAACGAAATAGGTTCAACTCCTGCTGTCACACGCTGCTCCGTAAAGATTGCATCAGAAAATTTCATACGCCAGCTATAGAAGGTCTAACCTTCTGAAAAGAAGGACGTGCACAGCGCTACCACGTCTGCGACGAGGAACTAAAGGGATTCGCGTAAAACTACGTTTACAATGCGTCGTTAGACCATTTCCGCACTGGACGCGATGAGCGTCGAGCGTCGAGCGCTGTCCAATAAAACTCGGCTTTTGCGACTGGTCTTTTGGCGGGATATCGTTAGATGGTGTTAGGTGGCTAATTGATCGTTTCTTTTAATCATTGGGTTCGTTACGAATTATTTATTGCAGTTATCGTAATCGTCGTTTTTTTAATTTCTTAACAAGGGCACGAACTCTCGTGGGGTCGAGTTCGTTCTCCCATCGTCCAGCTACTTTGAAGTGTGATCCTACGATTAATGCGTCCGCCGTATCCGTGTAATTATTTATATTGTCCAACGTAACACCCGAACCGATCAGGACTGGAAGTTTCGTTGCAACGCACTTCTGGACTTCTGGAAGATGTAACATGATACACGTTATTGTGAGTTCCAGCTGGTGTCAACGACAGGCACGCAAATTACATCATGACATTATTTCTAGAGCGACATGACTTAAACATTTCTGATAAGAGTATAAATAATACCTAAAAGGTCTTGTACATCTGTTTCTCCACCGGTTACCTTGCCAGTCAGAATAACGCCGTCAGCTAAAAAGAATTCGGCAGCTTTTACCGTTTCCAGCAGACTTACATCGGACGTGATCATGTGCGAACTAGAAAAATATTAGTAAAAAATAATATATTTGTGCAGAATCATTAGACATGCAGCGTTCTAAATACGTACAGTATAAAAAACAGACTACGGATTTCTCATAAAATTAAAATATAGTTACATAACCTAGTAGGGCTTGTTTTGTGTCTACTTGACACTCACTCAATTATTATTGAATATAAATCGAGTTACATTATAAAAAACAGTCGTGCAATATAAATAATATTGTTCTTTAATCTTAGAATTCTATTTACTTTCTTTTTATTATTAATCTTAAAAAAAACGAGGAAAGACATATAAAAAAAGAGAGAACAGAAATATTAAAATTATATTACCTATGCTTTTTCTTAACGTCAGCGAAAATGAGAATGTTTTCTGCGTCGATTTGCTTTCTATATCTTAATAAAATTCCAGGATTGGAATCAATAAAGCCTTCATCAGCCACGTGTGAAAAAACAAATCCTTCAGCTCTGATAAATTGTAATCCAGCAGCTTTGGCAACTGCAATTGCTTCTTTGTTACACCCTGCCAGAATCTATATTAAACAACATTTGATTGATTAATTAAATTTAATTATAATTTATTGTATCTTTTTTATCTACAGATTGGGAGAAAATAATAATAAATAAATACAAAAAAAATTATTTTAACCACAATTTCTTACTTGAACGCCGCATGGAATGTTTTGTGGCACAGCCTTCTTAATTTCTGTGCAGATTCTAGTCATCATAGCCGTAATCTCTGGCGATATGTCTTTTTGTTTAACGTAAGGGACATCATGCATATTTTCTATCAGAATACCATCCTAAAAAATATATCAGCATTTAAATTAATGTGTAATAATTTTTTTTTTTAAAGGTAATATCATTTAGTATGTTGTTCCACTTTACCACGCAACAATCGACATACATTGATGCTTCTTTTACTGCATTCTCCACAATTTTTCTACTGCAGCCTCCATATTTTGGTGTTCCTATAAGTAAAGTTCATAAACTTGTCTTGAAGTTTCTAATATAATCAAAGTGTTACCTGGTAAAGCTCCCACATGCACCATTCCTATGATTGAGCAAGATTGTGGAAATAATTTTCGGAATTTTAACATTTTCGAGCAGTAAATAACTGATTCATATATTTTTTTTAGTATCTCTGCAACATATGAATAACGTTAACGACAGAACAAAGTGACTTTATATCGTTATAACCAAACTGATTTAAAGTCGAGTCGGCTTAGCCGACTACTGAAGCGTTGGTTGACTAATCATGACTAATTTATCTCGTCACGTTTCATTCTTAATGATTGTTTTCTTTTTTTTTATCGTGATTTTTGGCGTATGCGTTATCGACAATTGTTAACATACGTGATTCCATAACGTGGACTTACCGATTACAGTCAATACAAGTCTCTATAAACGTTGTCACATTTTAAAATAATAAAAATATAGTAACTTTATAAAGTTAACATCAAGGAAATTAAAAAATTGTTTGTATTACTATTTATCATAAATTTTAATTAATTTTTAAACTGTCTCCTTTTTGCATTATTTATTTTAAATTAACCGAAGCACTCGTGATTTGTACGCATTTTAATCGCGTAAAAGATCTTTTAATTCCGTAAAACCATATCGAAAAAAATTTCTGCCAAACAAACGTACTGTAAAATTCCTTTCAGCCCTTGCGCTATGGTTGTGAGAATGATATACTATTTTAGTCGCAAACAGCTTGTGACCTGCAGCAGTCAATGAGGGTGGGAGCTCTGCAAATAAAGCTCAATAAACCAGTCTTCCAGAATCATGCTGCATCGATATCGCCGTACGCGCAAGTGATAAAAATCGATAACCAACGATAGCGACAATCATCTTGCCACCGCTCTCAACTCGGTGGCTTGCATAAGATAGGTAACACTGCCTGTAGCCCATTCGAGGCTAAAAATCGTTTGGAGAATTCTCCTTTCTTTATTGAACAAAAGAAAATGCAAAAATGTCTCGCCGTATTTGCGGCGTCAAATAAAATCACATTTACAGCGAGTCCTGCTTGGCGCAAAGTAGTTGTAATATTTTTTAAATATTATATAGTAATAATAATAATTTTATTTATAACTTTTGACGTTGGCCAGCCTATAATTAATACACGTGTTAATGATAAAGATTGCTTTAAACGTATGTCAGTTTAAAGATCGTGATCATTGATTAATCGTTTTTTGCAAGTACAATTAAGAAAACATTTTCCTTCATTTTCATCTAATATAAAGAAACGAGAGCATTTATGTTTGTTGCCGCAGTCAGCAACGGAGAGAATTGCACCTTTAATCAAGATTTCCACCAATTTGTGAACGCCGACGGTGCGAAGACAAAGCCTATTGTTGCCGTAACTGGTCGGAGCTTCAAGTGTTCCAACGCAATAGTGAGAGCCTGATGAGTATATAACGGGTGTACGAACAAGAAAGATCGATCACCATATACCTCTGGGTATATTAGTAATTTATATATTTACTGTTAATTATAAATTATAATATTTATTATTAATCCTTTCATTAATCAAATTTTATGCATAATAACGTGAACAAATGTCATTAAATAACATACTTAATTTATAAGAATTTGGTCGATTTAAAGTCGCAAATTCATGATTGTTTAATAAACATGTACATTTTAAAATTAACTTTCACCATTAAATCGATAGCAATTTCGGCAAATTTAAATAGTTTCTAATTTTCAATCATTTCTTAACGTTATAAAGTATATTAATTGATTTCGTTACATATAGAAATTTATTCAAGTACGTAACTATGAAATGAGCAACTACTTAAGGATTACCTCGTATATGCATGCCTTCGAACCAGAGCAGAAAAAAAAGGGATGATTCCGTAGTGGAAATTGACGTTCGGGGACCGTCAAACTAGTCGCTTTGCATCCCAGAAGCTTTACCCCATCACTCGCTTCCGGCTAAACCCGCTGCTACCGCGTCCCAAGCAACTTGAAGCCACTCGTAGTTCTGTTTGTGTTTGCTAATTGTGAATTGTCTACTTCTTGTCGGTGGCTTGTGTGCTTGCGGTACCAAGGGAGATAGACATTACCTCGGATATATGAATAGCAAAGAGAGAACAAGAGGAAGAGAGAGACTGTTAGATATAAATAAGGTAAAGAGAAAGAGAGAACAGCGGATTCGTAGAACAAGTCGTCTGTGCGAAGCAAAATGAGCTTCCAGCTGGAAGCACATCGCCTACGAAATGCTCAGACCGAAGAAAAGCTAACACCTCGGTCAACCAAGATGGGTCCTTCATTCTTGAAACTATATTTATATTTATTGCACTTTCGTGCCGTAAACATTCAGATTAATTTTATTAATTAATAAAATTTCCTCCGCATACGTGAACCTTCACATATGTATTTATAATAAGAAACATTCGCGGAATTATCTATTTTCCGTCGTTTAGAAATTTTCAAACGCATTCTTAATTAATACGCTTTAAAATAATAATTCTAAAATATAATGATCGGTGTTACGCGATCGTTTTAAACGCGGCAATAAGACAATTTTCAATGTTGCCGACGTGATATATTACCCTTCCCGTCGCGTAAAATAAAACAATATTCTGACCGTATTGTGAGGAAAATACACGCGACGCACCCTTCGTCGGATGCTGCTAGCAGGGGCGCGGACAACTCGCTCGAAATACGCTCTATCTCTCCTGAGACAGGGGACATATTGTTTGGTTCAGTAATTCCTCGCGTTATTTCCTGTGTTTGCTTTTTATCATTGTAAACTGATATATTGTCCGCCGTAGCTCCCCTCGTCGCAGAGAAACTTAAAAGCGTAGGAAGAGAGCGGCGGTTATATGATGTGAATATGAGCGACAAAGAGGATATAATGGTTCGGACCAACAGTGCAAGTTTTCCACTTTGTAAAGTGATGGAAACGAGATTACTCGACTATAACGAAGAGCAGTGCTTTCTTTATTTTTAGACGCAAACGCGTTCAGCAATGAAATATTGGTTCTGCGCGCTGGTCTACGTTGTGTGAATATACCTGCATCGTAAATGAATTTGATAGAGTGGCAGCGCGATTGTCATAGTAGTCTGTTTTTCATCCAGTCGAATATTTTGAGCTGTCGAGTGCTGGCTTATATTGATATTAGAGAAAAGGTTTCGTGCGATTCTTACTGCAGATAAAAAATTTTTTTTTTTAATAATAGTATGAAATGTAAGGTAATTTAATTAAAAACGGATAGACAGATAAATTGAGGGGGGTGGGGAAAAAGAGAAAGAGAGATATACATATAAAAAAAAATTGTAACAAAAAGAATTAATTCTATAAAAATTATTTAACATAAACATTATCTTTCTGGCAATTATAAATTTAAATATTGCAATTGTTTTAATAAAATTAAAGCAATTTATCTTATAATACGCGTATATCTTTATAGTAATGTAAAATAATATTTTTTTATTAATAAATAAATATAAATTTAAGTAAAAAAAAAAAAGAAAAAAGAACATATTTGAGAAAAATGTTTAATTTGATTTCTCTTTTCATGCGTACGCGTGCTCTCGTGTATACGTGCGCACGTACACTTCTCGTCTTTCTCTTTTTACACAGCCTCGACCAATTAATAAAAATTTTGTCTTGACTAATCGTTGATCTGCCGTTATTGAGATATTGTATTGACACGTACTTCGCGTCAATGTTCGAGCCTGAACTCTTTCGAGTGTCGCGTAAGTGCTTGCGTGCGACACATTGTGATATGCACGCTCGTCATATGGCGTGACACGTGTGCCAACGCTAAACTCTTGCACGGCAAACAACGTATTAAGTCTTCCCGGCCATCACATTTTAGAATCGAATTAAATTCTCGCCAGCTCAAGACCCGTCAGGATAAGATTTATCAATACAATGAAATTAATTTGCAAAATGATTGATATACTTTGGCCAAATATTCTTTATAAAAATTAAAGGCAGGTATACTCCTCGTATTTAATTATAGAATATAAATTTCCCGTAAAAGTAATAAGCCTCCAGATACGCCTATAAAATATAAAAATACGTAATAATAGTAACGATGAAATTATCCAAGAGCAAATAAGAAATAAACGATGCGAGCTCTATTTAAATGAAAAATTATAGATCTTGTATATTATACACAGTGTATCGAAGCGTTGAAAGGCAACGGGGATTCGAGGCAGTTTCACGTTCAACGTCGTCTTGAAAATCATTTGAAATTCGGATGCGTTTGACTCTATATACCGATGAAGACGTACTTATCGATGAAACGTAATTTGTGTTCCTCTTCAGTTAATTACGCGGAGGGGAGCATTGATACCGGTGGAAGGAGCGAGGCGAGGTGAGACGATGTTTAAAGGGCAACGGCGTAATACGAAGAAAGGTGTCGAAGCGTATCATGGTGTTGCTGGGTAAAGTGGGTGTAAGTGAGCGGCGGAGGTAGGTGGTTACCGAAACGATAGTAGAGGTGTGGTTGTGCCCGCACACCGAGGGTTGCCGTCTTAGCAAAAGCTGGTATGATCTGGCACGAAAGACAGGGAAGTCTGTCTGTCTTTATCAGCCGGGCAGGCAGGTAGAGCCGTCGGGCCGTCGCGCCACCCCTATCTCCTTCACCTCTCCCCTCTTTTCATCCTTCACCATTCTTCTTGCCGAGAGTTACGCCAACGGCGAGAACATCCGATTGGCGTTTCTCTCTCGAACGAGGGAGGACACCATGCACTGCTATTGGCTCCCGGCGAATCCATACTAGGTATTCATTCGCCACCCTATTCGTCGATCCTTTGCGGGGTCGAAATCCCATCTACCCTCTTTGCCTCGCGAGCCTTCTCTCTCCTACATCTTTCTCGTTCGACACTCCTTGTGAGCGACTGATGCAACTCATCCCTCTCACGGCCTTTACAATGCATTTCACCGCCGGCGCTTTTACTTTTCACGTTGGATATTTCTGAATATCTTTTATAATAAGCGGCGAGGACGCGCGGATAGCGAGCGCCATAACTACGATGCGTTTCACGCATATTTTGTAGGTAGGAAATTGAATTTCCACATTTATCTTGGCGTTGGTTATCCTTTTGTTCTGACATTTGTTCTAGGCATTTACGTTGGTGCTCTAATGTTTTATTAACATTGATAAACGGTTAGCATAGACGTTCCTTCTTCCTTTCGCTCGAAAATGTAAATTGTACAAAATTGTACGATGGATTGTTTAAAGCCGTCTAGTTAATTATAAAACTTTGAGACTTTACTCGATAATATTTAAAAAAAAAATGTAACATTTCTTTAAATAACATAAATAAATTATAAAAATTATAAGTACATACTTTTTTCTTTCCTCAAACAAGTAAATCAATTAAATAAAAACAATTTCAAAACTTTCAAGTAATTATACACAAATAAAAACACTTTCATGTAAAAAAACGAAATCCTAAAAAATATTTACAGAATTAATAAACCTATTTTTAGAAATGTGTATTTAAAAATTATAATAAATTAAACCACTTTAATTAATTTCATAACGAAAGATATGTTAAAGCTTTTAACAATTTCAAGTGTATGATAAATAAGTAATTTTTTTTCCTTTTTAAAAAAATATAAATAATTTACCTCGTCATTATGATTTAAAGAATCAGAACGAAAAGATAAGATATCACGTCACAGGTCTTAAAAAGCGATGATGCACGAGAATACCGCCGACGTCTAGTTTTCAAAGCGACGCTGGGGGTCGATGGTGGTCGCCGTGACGGTGAACGAATTAAACCGAGGAAGGAACAGTGCCTCAAAGCTCCGAAAGAGGATCGATTCAAAGTGTCGAAAAAAATGAGAAGAGCGATCCTACGTCTGCACTTTTGATGTCGGTCGCACCTCGTTCTATCTATTGAGAATTCGAGTAACTTGCGCGGCAGACAGAAACGAAATAGCTACATTACGACATTTGCGATGGGTAAAAGTGGGAAAGAACGTACGAGGGGGGATGGAGAAACGCGGGGATGAAAAATTTTATGGGATAATAGCCCCATTTTAAGGATAACGCCGGTCGAGCAACGAGGATGGGCCGTCGTATCGCTCCGCCCATCGTACCGCCCACGCCATCGGTGGTTGCTGCTAAGCTTTCTCCCGTTCTCTCACCCTTCACCCTTCGCGGCACAGTTGGAACCTTCTCGCGGTTCGCTAGCAAGCGGAGCACACACGTCATCTTTACCAGCGACAAACGGCGTTTTCAATCGTCGCCTCGGGGTCGCTGCCGCGATTCATCCACGATCCATTCCATCGGAAATCGTCGGATTCGTCAATTCCAAACTGCTATTGGAACTACTTGCGGAAGTGATCCGAGTTGTGTATAAATGTGACATTGCCCGGAGATCAGTGAACCAAATCGGACGTTATCGCGAGATAAAAACGAAATTTTTTTCCAAGCAAAACTCGTCAAAACGATGCCGAAGAAGAGTAAAAAGGAAAATGGTATTTAAATCAATTTGTGCAAGAGATAATTCGGTGCGAGGATGATTAATCTTATCGGTACCAATGTATTAATCGAAATCCCTGATTTGTAACGATTCTATGAACTACAAAATTATAATTACACTTCAGAAAAGTTCGAAGCTTATGTCCCGATGATTGCGAGCAAATTAAAATTAAAATGCAAAGACTAGTTTAACAAAGTTAGTGATCGAATAATGTAGAATATGTGAAATAACTAGTGGGTCGAAAAATAATGGATTTTGACAATGAAGCCGGACAAATAGATTGTGTAAAGTTAATCGAAGTGTAAATTTCAACACCAAAGTCGACGCAAAGGATTCATTTTGGCGACAAAAATTAAGGTTTTCGAACTAGATGTCAATTCGCATAACGACGGGCATAATTTCAGATTATTTGCGATAAATTTGAACAATTATTAGAGATTGAATAAAAGAGCATACAGTAACGATTAATGAGAATAAATATTGTTTGAATCTTAAAGCGTACTTGATATAAAATTTGCGTTAATTAATTGAAAAACTGTGAAAGTGTTCGGTCTGTTAACAAGAGAAAAATTTGTGTAGTGAGCTGTTGCTGAGGTCAATTAAACAACAGTATTTTCCGAATTTCTGTAAGTATTAATAAAACGAATCAAATTTTTACGTATTATCTTGAAACTTTATTAAAATTAGCGATATAGTTGCGTTTAATCTATTTTTTATTTTTTACTATTTATTATTATTAAATTTCTTTCCTTTTTTTCAAACGGAAAATATTTAATTTAAAATAGTAAGCCACAATTCATTTAAAAATAAGTATAAATGCGTTTACATATAATAATTAATCTACCGTTATTATATTTAAATACTATATTAATGAATAATTTAATGAAACACTCACATACATATATTAATTAATAACACAAGATACAATAATTATTCTTTCTTATCTCTGCATTCAATGCTCATATTAATATACGTAAGTTACGTGTATTAAACACATAGCGCGTTATGCAACAAATTCTCTGATAATCATTCATAATTCCAATCTTTTACGTGATAGATATCATTAATTCGACAATAAAATAATTCTCAATTACGGCAGAAAGTGTGTATCGCATTCGTAAACGTGTCCACGAAGTCTACAACGCTGCAGAAGCTCATTAATCGAAGGATAGATTATAAGATCAAAAGCTTGGTGTAATTAATCGGATTATACGAGTGGCTGGAGCGAAGATACGCGCTGCTTTTCTGCATTTGGGGAGGTACTAAATGGATTAAAACGCCCGTCGTGTCGCATCGCGTCGCGTCGTATCGCGACTTCATTTTCCCGTGCGATCTCTGGAAACTAGATGCGTCGTGTGCTACGGCCAAATGTAATTCAAAGAAAAGCCGAATGTTCAAAAAAATAAAAGCAACAGCACGGCGCAATAGCGAGCTGAACTTGTCTCTTAATAAAACGGGATAGATATACTTTTTTTTATTTTTTTATTTGTGGATTGTTAATTAGTTTCGTAAGAGTACCGTAAGTTTACGAAGAAGCGAGTATTCAAAACTTACTGTACACGCGTGGATTGTAAAAATTTCTCGTCACCTGTAATTTATGAGCAAGATATTTGAAGCGATCTCAGATGCGCGCAGTATAAAACGGATACCGTCGATCAGATTGCTTAGGTGGGATAAATTTATATGCATTTCTGGCAAAACCAGACGTAAGACGAAAAAGGAGTCCTGCCTTTCTTTAAATTTCTTTAACAACCGTATCGTTATTATTTCAATTTCGTTATCATTTACAATGATACATCGCACAATGCAGTTTCGCGGCGTCGATGCAACAATTTTCCTCTTCACTGCTTTCTCCGCGTAAGCGATTCGAACGTATGTGCGCACATTGTACGCACGCACAATGTATCGTAACGGGGACAAAAAAAAAACATTTAGCGTTGCGAAAGCGTCGCGACGATTATCACGGTGAAATATAACAGTTCGCGTACTCGAAACAATATGCGCGGCACAAAAAGGAATGAGTGCCGAAGCGGCAACTGTACGGCCAGAAGCAGTAAGTGCCACTGGATATTAACGAACAATTAGTCCGCCCCGCTCGTGTTTTATAAACATGGGTGCTCGTGCCATCGACAACTATTATTTTTCGAGGATTCTTTCGCTCGCTCGCCTACCCGACTTATATGCCGCCGCCTAAGTACCACCGCGTTCAGAACGCGCGTCCGAAACATGCGTGTATTTGAACTGGTACTTGGGGGTCTTCGAGTACTGCACGACACGTAAGCGCGGGGACTCGCGAAGGGCGTTTCGTTATGCTTAAAAGCGCAGTGAGAAACGAAGGGATGAATGAGCGAAGGTAGCCTCGGTGTTACTGCCTCTTCAAATTTCGTGTAAACACTCCGCGAGCGAAGCGTTCGCCTATCACGGCGATTAATATCCCAATAAACTTCGTACACGGTGTACGAACTCCACGATCGGCTCTCCGATCGTTTACTTATTACTTTACTACGAAATTACTATATTACTTTACTACGAAAAAAAAAAAGTCATGCGACTTACCGATCTGCATGAGCTTCAGCGGAGTTGTTGAGTTCTGCTCGTGGCTGTAACATAAAATGAAAAATATTAATGTAGAGATGCTGGTATATTAATTAATAAAGTTAATAAAAAAAGTAAATTCTTTTTTTTAAATAAAGATTTTTTTTTTTTAATGTATGCTTACCTATAAGTTGCTCCGCCGATGCAGGATGCCCCCCGGGCCTGCTCCTCCTCTCAGATGGGACGTGTCGAGCCATCCTTCCGCGCACAAGTAACTCGCGAGCACCCCGACCGTGATTTTACTATTCGCGAAAATTACTCAATAATTACTTTCGCGCGTTCTATGTTCGGCACTCGCGTTCAGAAGCCAATCGTATATTAAAAAATTCCGCGCGAATACTCAACGAACTTCCGACGAACCGGTTGCGGTTCGTATAATTATTAATCGGCGGTGACGACACTTTTTTGTAGACGACAGTGGATGCATCTGCGTCGATCTGTAACAAAAAAAATATATATATAAGTATAATTTAATAAACGGCAACAATAGAATTAATTAATTAGCTAAATCATGCGTAACGCACCAATTTTTTTTTATTTTTTTATTTTTTTTTATTTTATTTTTTTTTTAGAGAAGAAATGCAAACGGGTTTAAATGTTGCTCGAGTAATAGATATAATACGAATATCTTATTAATTAAGTTATTTAATATCGGAAATATTATCTAATTTTACACTCGCGTAATTGACATAAACGACGGAGAGGAGCGCGAAGAGACGTTTCTCAGACTCAATGGAACCGCCGCGATTTCCTTTCTCGCTTTATTTTCTATGTCATGGAGTCTTGAGCATTATTCCGCTACTTGATTTTGCATCGAGCCAGCTGTCTCCGATTATTTGCTATAGAAATTTCGGGGATTCTGATTCAAAGGGAGACCCCGGCAACCTTCGCTAATATTTGAGGAGAGGCCTCGCGCAGTCTTGGGTCTTACCGGACGTGCGCGGGCTCTCTTGACAATCAATCCCGGGCCTTTTTTTTTTTTCTCTTTCTTTTTCTCCTCAACGAATAGACACAACTTCGCGAACGCGTAAGTACGACGAGGGTAATCGTTACCCCGTGAAAGTAAAATATGTTACGGATCGAAAGTGATGAAAAAGTAATTTATCTCCACGATTCGCGACAGCTAACGCGCAAAGTGCCGAAGTAGTATTAAATCACGCCTATCAAATAGCGCACGTGCAATAGTGCCGGGTATATTTTCCAGTAAAAGGAAACCCCGCAGACATTTCGGCGGTCGACGGAATTGTTAGCGGCCGCGGTGCTATAAATTCCGGATAGTTGCGCGCGAGGTCTTTAAGCTTGCTCTGTTTTAAGCTATCCGTGACTTAGGGACCACCACCCGGCCACGTCCGCCCTCACCCTCTCTCGCAATCCGCGTGAGCTCGGCGTCTCGGGCCAAGGATCAGCAAGATGGTTAGTCAGATAGCACTTTGCCAGCGCCACAATGCTCGCCCCGCTCACGCGCACGGCCGGCGGGTGGCAGTCGGCGATGCGCGGGGGTGTGTGAGTGATGCTTACAAGTGTATGCCCGTGGGACATCGTGTGTGCGTGATGCAAAGTCGTGGATGGGGCTGAAAAGGTGGTTGGTATCTTGTTGGAGGGCGAGAAATACGAGCTGGCAGTTCGAGGCTCTTCCAACAGCTTGCGTGCGCGATCAAATCGAGAGGAAGCGAGCGTGAGACAGAAAGGCGGCGGGAGTCGGTGGGGAAAAGAGCGGACGAGAGAAGGACGAAGCGCGGCCGCCGCGGCGGAGTTGCTTTACCTGTTCGCACCCCCTTTTTGCAGTACTCTTTAAAAAATTAGCCTCTCCTTTGCCTCGCTATGCTCGAGCGTTACCGCCGATACCGCTTTATCGTACGCGCACAATTAGAAAGGCCGAAGGGCACGATCTGCATGCTCGTGAAACGGGGGATCAACGGTTCTACATTTATAAATAATTTTTACAACAATTTGAATGAAAACGAGTTATGCCCCTGGACTTGACGTATCACAATCACTCAGCTTTTATTACAATTAAAAATCTAATTAGAACGAAATAATTTCAGAAAACGTTGACGAGAAAAAGAATTTTATTTAATTCCTTAAAAAAAAATAAATAAAAAAAAAAATCTTGTTACGATATTTGTGTCTATTAAATCCACGTATAAAGTATGCTTCTAATACATGGTATATGTGTATTATAGAAGGTTGTATAGAAAAGAGGAAGTAGTGCGTTAATTTCGAGTTACCCCTCGAATACCTTTTTCACGTGTGTGCAACACTACGACTGTTACCCTAAGAACAACGGTTAGCCTGCGGTGTTCAGGACGGCCGGTAATTTGTAAGGAGATATACGATAGACAATAACACCAGTAAGGGGCAGGAACGCGCGCCGACTAATTTGTTTATCATAAATTTATCTTGATTTATCGTTGCACCCTCACCTGTATCGTTTCGTAATGCCAATCGCGTCACTCCCCCTCTCTCGCCCCCGATGAATAAATTTTCTTTATTTCTTTTCCGCTTTCTCAAAGTCCACCAGCTACGTCAATTACGGGATACTGTGCTTTTCAAACGAGCGAACCGGCCGGCGTAAAATATTTTTACTCGACGAACAAATTTCGAAGAATTTATGCGCGGCGATAAGTTAATTTTCATATCACGCTTTGTTCGATCGGCCTAATTTGGGAGCATTAATAGCTGCTAATTCGATATAAAATATTTTTTTTTTTTTGTGTATTAAGTTTAGAGTATTTATTTTGTACAGAATGGAATGTTAAAAAAAATTTGCCAGAATGGATTTGATCCGGCTTGTGTTAAAAGACTCGCATGCATATTGCGGGAAAACCGCTCGCATGTCCGGCAATAGGGTCATTTCAATGATACAGCCTGCATTTACGTATATTTATATGAAATTAATTAAACTGCAATTTTATTGATCGCCAAGCAGCGACTGTGCTGTCAGATTTTCAATACGCGACAATTTCGATTTTATTGAAATACTTGGCGGCGTATTTAAATTTACAAATCTATATTATTGTCTTATTAAAACTGCAAAAATTATAAGCTTGAAAAATGTATAATAATTTTATTTTTCTATATAATATTGAGTTATTAATTGAATTAATATAATAAATTTAATTATATCAATGAATACAAAGTGTAGAAGGGCAGATTATCGAATAATTACAATTAATTCTGAAATAAATGATTCATAATGGTTTCAATTTTTAATTATAATTCTACACTACGTTTTAAAGAATATAATTAATTATAACTTAAATGTGACATCTAGATGTGCCTGCATTTACAACAAAAAAATGTAATTTGTGCAGCGCGACTTTTACAAAATGTATTATAAAATATCAATTTATATAAATATTGGAGTTAAGTAAATAATAAATTATATCCATTAAAAAGAACATGAAAACGCACCCGCGTATTAATGGAGTGAAAATGGTGAAGATATACCGGAGGAGTGTCCAGTCACGCTATGGAAATTATGACGTATTACACGATTGCCTTTTCAACGTTGCATGCAACCTGCTCATGCCGTGACTAATAAGTAGACATAACGCAATTTAACGCGCATTAAGGCAAACTAGCACCGTAGTGAAAAGAATTTGAACGATGTGATTCGGAAGTAGCTATTCATTCACAACATGGCATGAATCATTTTACCCAGGGAATTGTCCGTAAACTGAATTTGAGTGAAGTACCTTGATTGCAAAATTAAGTATGCCAATGGAATTTAAATACGCAACATACTTTTACGCCATGAAAGTTCAATGTCAATTTTATTACCTTGACTAATCACGAGCCTTGGTAAAAATTAATTTATGTCTCAACATAGTTATTTATTTTTTTTACTTCCACGTCGGAAAAAAAAAAAAAAAATTAATACTTAACATATACTTTACTGCTCATTATTTTATTTTACGAAAACGATATTTCAAAAGTGACATAAATATAATCTCATCTTTTACTACACACGTGAAAATTGCTCTCGTAAATTAAATGCTTACTTATAATTAAGTGATAGGTCGGAGTCTTAACGCGGTTCCCGTAATAAATAATTATATATACTATATATATACAATATATGTATACACATACGTAGTACGTGTATGAAACAACTCTGTCCTCGTTAGGCGTGCTTATTACGCATTTAGATAGAATCTTAATGCGATGAGGAGATGAAAATATAATTATCCGCCGGCACTTTATATCGCGGGGTGCTACGCGTGTGTGCAAGATACGTGAGCTAGGTCATTTTTTTATGGATTTGCACGTGAAAAATTAAAGTAGTAAATTAGAGCGAGATTCGCATGAATGTGTGCACCGTGTACGCGGCGTCGCGGAAACCGAACCGCGCGCGCTGGTTGGTGTCAGTTAATTCAAAGCGGTCAGTTAATTAAAGTAATCGAGATAGTACGGAGAGCACTCTATAATTAGTAGTCGGCGCCCAACGCGATAATGCGATCTCGGATCAACTTGCGATCACCCTTCCAGCGAGACTCCGCGGCACTTTACATAATATTTTCAGCCCAAGGAAAAAACGCATGAAAACAAGGAAACTAAAGCAAGGTCGCGTGAAAAATCGTGTCGCGCAGAACTTAATTATTCTCGTGCGAATATTCTTTCGTGGCGCGTACAGAGTTATATTTCAAGAAATAAATTTTTCATTATATTATTAATTATATTTGCTCATATATGAAATTTAATACAAAGTCATGCGTGGCGAAACGAAGGATAAATAAGTTCCTTCTCCGTCTGAAAATCAGTGAAGTTCGCGTATTTTATTGTTACCGTTGTAGGAATACTTGTATGTTACATGGCGAATAAAGCATTCTGGGTTCACGAGTGTACGCGAGCATACCGTAGAACGCAGCCGAGGTGCACAGACACCGGAAGTTCATACTTATTCACTGAGCACCGAAAGGGCGACCGGGTATAATTTACGTATAAATTAAGCAGAATGAATCAACGGCAGGCAATTAATCGCAATGGCTCACCCACGATAATAGTAATGCCCTCTCGCTTGTTTAGAGTTAAACGCATACATTATGTTTTTCATTATCTGGCCACGTGGACACAATATTTGCCATTTCCACCACTTTTCGATGCCTAGTCTCTCCTGGCACAAGTATCTTTTCCATATCCGTTACACATAAAACTGTTTCGTTAATTATAATAGAATTTATCAATAAAAATAAAATCAAGTGTAATAAAGCAATTAATTTTTGCAAAACTCTTCATCACGAATCTTGTGATAATATGCAAAATAAATAGTTGTAATGTGCAAACTAAAATTTAAAAAATAATCTACATCTACAAACAGTTCAGTTAACGGATTGAAATTATTTATAAAAGCATGGAAAATTATGTAACAATAAAAATGTTTTAATTATAAATAAATTATTTGAGAAAGTAGAAGGATTTATTAACAAGAAAATTTGTTTAAGAATTTTTAAACCGACCCGAAGTACTTACTCGTCGAGTTTTACCCACTTGCCGTTAACGAGCATCATGCAAATCGTGTGTTATCAAGTGAAAACGATATATTGATACTAATCGTGAGAAATGGTACCGTTTACCATTTACGAAAACGTGGTTCCCATACTTCAGCGTCGGTAAGAGTAACGCATGTACCGCGAAGGGGAAAAGAGAATAGAACGATGTGAGGGTAGGCGGATTGCACGAAGTAAACAGACCGTGAAATTACCTTTTAAATATTAGATTATGATTAAATGTGTACCTTCCTCCGAGGTACTAGATGTTCAGCACCACTCTACGCGCAGTTCATAAAGCCAATGGGGGTGGTTTATGGCGGATGAAACTCGAACCATCCCTCTTCAAGCTATATCAAGATATCAATCAGCTCTTGGCATCAGATAAGATTGGTTGCTCAGGAAGCGAATGCCTTTCAAAATCCGAATGAGGTCCCCGTATTTCAGCGAACTAATAAGCCGACCGGAATTTTCGCGAATAAATTATGTTTGTACAAGCGCGATAATGCCCGTATTAGTTATGTAACGTCTGCTATTATTCGTAAGAGATAGTCTGGTGTGTTATCTTTTTTTTTTTTTTTTAAATTGTAAGAGAAAGTAAAATATATAATTCAATTTTCAATTATAATATTATACTTAAAATTTTTGTATAATTAAATAATACATATTTATTAAATTAATCATACATAATAAATTTTATATAATTCAATAATTGAAAATAAAATTATATCTTCGAGGAAAAGAGTTATGTATACGAACTTGTATTAAAACTTTTCTTTTTAATTGCGTAATTTATCGCCGATTCACTATGCGTATATTATGTAAAATAATGAGCATGATATAACGATTGTATATGTTATTTTTAACAAAACTCGTTCAATTAATTTATACCGATACTTTTTTATATTTTATGTCTTCCCAGTGACATTTACTCGTGTATCGTTTTGATGGGTATCGCGACGTGCTAAAAATTTCCCGTCCAACTTTATATTCCCTGCGTCATAAACAACGGGGTAACTGCAATTGAGGCGTTCTCACGTATCCGTCGATAATCCCTCCCGTCTCAACGGCACTCGATACGTTTTACACGTAAGCCGTAACAGTGTTTGGTTTTGTCGGTGCCTAATTGGGTGTCGTTAACGCGTGCACCGGGAAATAAATGTTGGTAGCGGCGTCTTCGGCAATAAATTTCCTTATATTCCTCCCGTAAAAAAAAAAAAAAGTTAAAGGCCCTAACGCCGATATCGGCGCTATCACGCGAACGCGCCCTGGGCCGTAAAGGCTGAATGCGACAAGCAGGTGTTTATATCCGGCCTCTTGGTCGACCGGTGGTCATTGTTCCGTTCCGCGTCCGTCCGCGTGCGCATACGATATGCATACATATGCATAAAAAGAGCGCGTAATGCCTAATAAGAATTGTACGCCCCCGCCGCGGCTCGCAGTTCGTTGAAAACTTCCCGGCGACGTAAGCATATGCATTGCTCACTTAACGAGATTCATATAACGAGATATGTGCGGGAATCGCGCGCGTCCGACCGTGCATGTGCATCCGCAATTACGCGCGACAGAGAGGATAATAGATAATTAATGCAAATAAAAGGCTGACCGGAAAATTTCGGCATCGAAAGTGGTCTTCTTACGTTTACTATTACGTTTACTACTTTCTACTTTACGTATTACAGACAAGTTTTACTTTAACCATTTCTAAGAAAAGACCTTTTCTTTTCTTTTCTCTCTTTTTTTTTCCTTTAATATTACGTTTTCGAAACATTTTATCAGCTCGCTACCTTTTCCCTCCCGTTTTGTGCAATATGCGTTGCAGTAATTGGTACTTTTTATCTGCGTAACATAAAAATTTAATTTACGATAACGTTGCATCGGCCGACAAGTAGCTGCCGCGAACTAAATTCGCATCCTGCCATTCCATTTAAGGGTAACCGAGAAGTTTGAAATCTCCGGGGGAGTTCGCCGGCTAAAACCAACCCCTACCGGTTGCTCGAGGGGCTGTACCACAATACAAGCAATAACACGTACCAACCTCCGTTCTCCATTCTCCGTTCAACATCTCACCCCGCAATTTCACTGTCGCCTCGTGCACGCACCCCCTTTTACCTTAATCGATGAAGGATGATTTGGTCTTAAATAAACTTTTCACTTCTACCGACGTAGATCACATCCCCTTCATTGACCCTCCGCCATTTATCACATAAATTGTCAAGTGGTCACTTTGATTATACGCTTACCCCGCGTAATTCGTTTCTGCGGATTTCTCTTTCGAGATAAAGAAAAAGAAAAGAGGAAGAAAACCAAATCTTTTTAAATTCCTAAGCGAACCTTAAAGAAACTAAAATTAAAATAATGCCTATTCCACGTAACGTTAACTAAATTATGACCGAAAAAAAAGAAAAAAAAATGATGTAAATCAATATCGAATTGACTCTTCTATTCTCTTAGAATTTAGAATATATTTTCAGACTTTTAATATAGATAGAAAGTTCTTGACTTGGAATAAACAGTTGCCGGTGGGGAAAATGAAATGTCTACGTCGTTAAAGAAATTACAATGGTTTTAAGATCCCGAGACACGCCTTTGCGTGAACCTCGAGGTTACAAGGACTCCTAGAATGAACAAAAGACTACCGATTGAGGAAGGTAGAGTTACAACGCGAGGCGAGACGGTATTATCCTTTCAAGATGAACGGAAACGTTGGATACGGAATGTATACCGACATCCGGCCACGTGTCTCCGCCGAGACCAATAGAAGCTGCGATATCGGAGGAAGGAAGGGCTATCCTGGCGCGAGGATTCAAGAAAAGGTACGTACAGTCTTGGTGGCACGCGCCAAGGCGACTGGGAATTATTCAAATAGAATTCACAAAACGAGCCAGCTGCCTTCGCTTTCACCGAGATCCGAATACTGGGGTCACGAGCAAGGAACCATACGTTGTACATAAGGTTTTTTATGTCACACGTCAGTTCGTTCCCGCCCTCTATTTGCCCGACAATTTGACACCGATTTACGACTTCGTCCAAGTCAAGTCGCAAGCAAGTCGAAAATAATACGATCGCGAAAATTCGACGATTTGCAAAAAAGATAGAAAAAAATTTGTTACATTTATTAATTACAATTTAATACATAGATATTTCTGTGTTTTTTTTTTTTTTTAATATCAGCTGTAAATAGAACTAAATAAGTTTCGCAATTAATTTTATAAATTAATATTTTAATTTGTAAAAAAATAATTATTATTTAATATTTAATAATAATGATGAAGCATAAAATATTATAAAACAACGAACCTTGTTGCATATTCTTTTAGCTCGAATCACGATTGTTTTAAAATAATGTTTCTAAATTTTAAACTTACAGCTTGAAATAAAAAGTTAATAATATAAACGCATTTAATATTTTTAATAATGTAGCAAATTTTTACTTTTGCATTAGACGCCGCGATTCATTCGACAGTTCTCTACAGTACATTTCCGTTCCAATCATTTCCACAGATTTCTTCGATGTCCAACCGACGACGTAGCCCGAGGGGTTAAATTGTGACATTTAACGTGTAATATCCTATATAATCTTGTATGAAAAGCGCCATGCGCAATGGTTTGCGATAGAATAAAGCCGCTGTGGTAGTAAGGGTGGTTTCTCAGGGGCGGTTAGAAGGACGGTTAAAGGCATTGAGCCGTCCAAGCCACTCGCGAGAGTTTCGAGCTTCTGAGACCGATGGCAAAAACCCCCGAGGGTTGGGGGTGGCAGATGGCAGCCATCGGACCAGTTCTTTATGGCATTTTGCCCCACCGGTTTCGCTTGATACTTACTTCAAAAAAGAGTAAGAGATTAAGTGGCACGGAGATGTCGGTGTCATTGCGGCAATAATTAACGTCTCTCGTTAAAGAACATTCTCAATACTATCAAACTCTTTAAAAACTCTTTCTTTATCCACGCGAGAAAAAAAGCGGCTCGGAACGAATTATTAATACATGTACATGCGACACACGTATACACGAAATTTACAAGCGCATAGTTAATAACTTCAGAAGTAAAAAAAAAAAACGCGTTTTAAATGTGAATTTTAATTTATTTTATTTTATTGAAATAACTTCCCTTTTTTTCAAAACTGCTATTATAAAATTTGACAGCAAACATTTCTCGTGAACGTAAATAGTTGCATGCAAATGTCGGCTATTGCTTCTTCTTTTTTCTTTGTCAGATATCAGTTATTAGTTATGCGCTTGATTTGGGGTGCGTGCAGCCTATTACGTCGGCGATCCATTGATAAGCACGTCAAATCCGCCAGTAACACACTTCTCAACAACTAAGCCGTTCTATCGAGGGTCTCGACGACTACCCAAATCGATCATCAAACACCTTCCAAGATTGAAGTATCCTTGATTCAACCTGCCTTCTGATGAGTTTCGATCACTTGCCGTTTATCCCATCGCCACGAAATAAAGAGTTACGTGTTTTGCTTTGACCTTTTGTGTTTTATTGAACTAAATGACGTAAAACGACGTAAAGGAACTTACGATTCATAAATAAATAAATTTATAAATTATATACGACGATATATAATTTATTTTTCCAACTATTATTCAATTTAATTAATTATTCGATAAGATTAAAATTTTTGTGAAATTATCCTGTTTATTATTCGCGAATCAGTTTAACGTCTCGTTAATACAAACGTGAATACAACACGTTTTGTTATATTAATTCGTAGAAAATAATCGTTAATCAAGTTTAAGTACTATATAATTATCTAAAATTGTTTTTCTCGTTACTAGATCGGATGTCCTTTTTTTTTTATCTGCCCTGGTGGCAACAGGCACGCGCCACTCAAAAAGTCCCCTTATTCATCTTATCGTGATTTCCGAAGACGTGTATAAGTATACATCGTATGAAGCAAATGGCACGCGAGACTTCCGGCACCGGTCCCCCGCTCACCTTTGCAACGAAATCTCCTATACTTGGAGTATCGGGTTTATGGTTCATTCTTCCTTCGAGAATCGAGATTGCGACTGAATGGCGAAAGCGGAAGTAGCCTACGCCTCCGTGCATTTGTGTACGAGCCAGTCGCGCCACGTAAAACCCCTT
Organism: Cardiocondyla obscurior; assembly: GCF_019399895.1. Lineage (NCBI taxonomy): Eukaryota > Metazoa > Arthropoda > Insecta > Hymenoptera > Formicidae > Cardiocondyla > Cardiocondyla obscurior. Next base: position 5,680,789 of record NC_091873.1, on the reverse strand, counting down.
TATTGTTCTCCATTGTCTCATATGATTTAATGAAAACGGCCGAAAACGCGAGAACATTAAAAAAAAAAAAAAAAGCACTAGAAACCTATCCGAATATACGGTTTTAATAAAACAGTTTCAGCGTTCATATACCACTTTTAAATAAAGACGAATTACGTTCTGCTAAGTTATTACTCGGCAAATATTTTTAATCGAAACCTAATGCGCTGAAATAGATTCTCGAAGCAGAATTTTTCAAGAACTTTTATTTATGTATTTCTGCGAAATAATCTTCAGATTCGGCCTATTTTATTTGCGGCGCGCGGAGAAATTTCAACCTCTCGTTTACGGATCTCTTGTTAAAAACATCCGCGATGCAAGCGGGGTATATGGGGTGGTTTGAATGGCTCAGGAAATGACAATGGTGAGGCAATTGTTTCCCTGACTTTTATCCTACTCATTATTCGGCGCGACTATTATGATCATCCAGGCGACCGATCGTTATTATGGAGGTCGATGATCTCGAGTTACCAGGCTATTGTCGGCGACGAACACGCACGACGCCGAAAATACGAAGCGATCGTAATGATGCAGCGTGGCGCACGTTAAAATCTGATATAGCACGGTGCGACGTAATGGTAATCGTCACTTTCCGTTTATTAAATATGTATAATTTAATTAACACTTCAAACTATAATTATGTCACATTTAGAATATATTATAACGTTAATTTACAACAATAATAGCCTGATTGAGTTTGTAAAAAATTTAACACGACGTTCGATAACGATGCTTGTGATAATACATCAAAGGAAAGTGTTAAAAAATCTTTCCGACTTATTTTTCGTATCCTAATATTGAAATTCAGGTGTTAACGTTATTAAGCGCGAATGTAACAAATGTTTTATATGAAAATAATTTTAATTTTATATTTGTGGTTAAATTTAATATTTTACATTGATGTAATATGCGTGCAGTAATAATATAGTGCCGTAGCTGTCGATTCAAGTTATTTATTGTGAATTTAATTTCCTTTTCGTAAAAATAAAGATAATCTCGGAATACCCATGTTTATGAAAACAGCTGTCTACAGAAAATTTAACTTTAAAAAAAAATAAAAAAAAAAAGAAGAAGAAGAAAAAAGAACTAATGATATAACGTGAAGTTTTTGCTGCTCTCTAATGGAGGCTGTAACAGTCGTCGGGTATAGAAGTGAATGTTAACCTCTTGTATATTGCGCAGCTGTGAACCCCCCGCCAACTCGTCGCTTCAACGACGATATGTCGAACACCAATGAATTCTGAACATATTGAACGCAGCGGGATCCGTTGCCATTTTGTAAAACTCACATTCATATGAGCACATACACGAACGCCAATTTTACTTTCGAGCCAGTGGTTCTTAATCTTTTCGACGCCGAAAAAAGATTTTTTTTATTACAAGAATAACTTTGCAAGAAATTGCTGATAAGACAACAAAATTAATTACAATCTCGTGATATCGTTCGCGTCTTCGCGACGTTTAAGTTTGTACAAGACAGAATATTTATTATATTAAGAAAAAATTAAGTTACGGTATTATAATACACGCGTTTTAAAACGTATTCGAATTGATTAAATCAGTTTGAAACGATTTAATCGAACCAGGTCTGTATTTGTCACAATCGTCGTATCAAATAAATCGATAGCAGAGGAACGAGGAGAACGTTCCAGGTGTGACGCGATCAAAAACATGTTAAACACGTCCGGTAAAATCTGTCAAATTCAGACTTCGTGCCGCGGTATCTCTAATTGCGGAACATGTAGACGAGACATATTAATCTTTATTATTTAATTCAAGTTTAATCTATCTAGCATTTGAAACTGAATCGATTCGACTGCCGCGAAGGCCTCTCAATTTTTACAAAGACTCGATCGGTTTTGTTACGCGGGCAGATTTTACAAAAAGTAATCTGCACAAAATTATCAATATCTCGTATAACTTTTCTGCAACACGTTATATTTTCTGTAATATAATTTTCTTGTCGTTTATATATTTGAGAATACGCGAATTCGACACGGCGTAATTACGTTTGCTGATTATTTTTAAGTTTCATTACATTTTCTGTTTTCTATTTTTTCTTTTCTGTTTTTTTTTTTTTTTTAAGATATTAAATTACATGAGCTCGGTAAATCGCACATTCTCGATTCCACTGATCGAATGTCAAAGTTCAAGTTGGTAAATACACCGGGAACTTTCTTAAAATTAAGTAATTCTCCCGAATGATTCGGGAGAAACTGCCGAGACGTAGTGTAAACGACATATAACTGAACAACTTAATCTGGAATATACCGTTGGAATACACCAATCTCCCGATTCGTCGACTCGCAATTTATTCCTTCGTACCCCTCGCCATCGCACTACCGCTCTCCAATTAACTTTAATCACCCTCCTCCGCGGACTCCCTTCATAACGTGAAACTTCAAAATTCAGTCCCAGTTTATCTTGATTTACGCAAGGACGTTGTATACTGATATCCTAACGCGTTAATACAACATTTTTAGAAAGTTTCAACAAACGTCTATTTCTATTTCTTTTTTTTTTTATCTTGCGACTTCAAAGTAAATGCAAAATAAAATTATTACGTGACGTAGAAGTAATAAAACAGATGCTACTTAATTTTATTTATGTGAAAATTATAGATATAACGTTCTTACGTATATTATTTACTGATAAAATTAAAATATGATGTTAACGTTACATGCCGTGCATATACCAAGTAATTTGCATTACGTCAATTAAAATTCTAAGTGAATAAACAGCTTAGAAGGCTGTAAAATGCATGCGACAAGCGACGGAGAATATCACATGATGCTAACGTGTCGCTTCCCTGTCTAGAATTCTACCCGTCGGTCGCCGACTCCGCTCCTCAGCTTCAAATAATTTATAATCGTCATTGCTTGCCACTTTCATTCTAAATTCTTACTTCCACATTCATATTAATCGCTTAAACGGTACGCAAGACTTTTTCTCGGCCTTTGTGTCGCATAATTAATTTCTAAAAAAAAAAGAAAAAAAAAAAAATATTCATAAACTATGAAAAAAATTAAGCCAGAAATTCTACGGTGCACCTTTTACTTTCTTATCGCTACTTAGGCTGCGTATGACTAATATACGTATGAATTTATAAATAGGAATACTGAAAGAAGACAACGGTGATTAATGCAGCTTGCACACGCGAAATTGCTTAGTAATGTGCCTTATGATTTTTGTAACGTAACGAAAATATTGTGTAAATGGCAAATTAAATTTGTACGTAACACGTAATGATTTACGCTACACGTCGCGTAATATGTTTTATTTTATTAAGTTAATATAATTATTATATTATTTTAATTGTGAAGGACAGTTTTAAGAGAACGGGATCACGACGATCGAAAGGAGCGACTGGATAGAGAAAAGTAATTACTATTACAAAGAGATGAGTAAATTTGCAAAGCCATTTCAAGTTTCTTCGAGCCCTTTCAACTTTCTTTAAGTCTGAAACTATTCATTCATTATCCTTAATAGTTTACTGGAGGTGATTGAATTCTTCAAATCAATTGTAACCATATCGGTAAACTTTGTACATTTAACATCTGCGATTTAATCTTTGCTTTCAAATCGATCGCCCGCGAAAGAAAAGATGAGAGAGAGAAATTTATCTATGCATCTTTTTATTTTTTTTTTATTTTATTTCTTTTTCAAAAATAGTTTGAAATATAAACCTCGACGTTCTTTTTTGCTTAATTTCATGTAACTTATTTTCTACGTAAGATGTTGATTCGAAAATACTATCACCTTGCTACTGAAATAATTAGAAACTTTAATTTATTCGATTTGAACAACATATTAATTAAAAAAAAAAAAACATATTTGGAGTGAAATTTAATTCTTTAATTTTGGAAACTCAATCTTCTAAGCCTGCAATCTTCGAGAGAGAATTATTTGAAAAAGTATACTCGGCTCCGAATAAAGTGAACAGTTATATCAATGATTGCGTGGAATATGTAGCTCATTGGATCGAGTAGCGTTAAGAAAACAAAATGGTTTCTGGGTATATGTCGGCCATGCTTTGGTATGGATTGATTTAAATTGGTAAAATGACTGGGTGCCGCAGGTCTCGGTGGCAGAGAACGATATACTGGTTACCACGGCTGCTTGTTAAGTACTGTAACAATATTGACCCCCACCACGACACGGTTTACCATCCCCCTGCTTCTTGTACCCTCGTGCGACCGATGATAGCCTTCGCCAATCTGTTTTCGTTTATCCCTTCCATCGGCAACGATTTATTCCGTCTCCGTTAACAAAAGTGAAATGAGAAGAGGATAGTGCAAAAGAAAGATGGATTAATATTGAAAGGAAAGATGAAAGTAAAGGTTCGGTTAGTGCGTAAAAAAAAGACTACGGTAAAAAGAAAAAAAAAAAAGAGAGAGAGAGAGAACATAAAGCTTTCTTGCTTCCTTCCTCGAAGAGACAGAAGATAAAGCAAAAAGAACGGAAGGTAAAGCGTGAGAATGGGAGAAAGGACGCTCGGTACAGAGTAAAGATAGCAAAGGAAGAAGCGTGTGAATGTGAAGAGTGTGGGAAGGAAACCGAGAAAAATAAATTAGTAACACTCGGCGAATGCAAAGAAAGATGAATGGGAAATACAGCGATAGTTCACGCTCGCACGCACGTGCACGCGTACATTATGACCTACAAAATATGATATAACTTATACTTTTTATGTAACGCATTACTTTAGTTACGACTTGCCATTTAAACGATATTATAACCACATCATAAAGACATAAATTATTATTAAAATGTTATGCAAATTTTATATTAAAAAAAAAAAAATTAATAACGAAAAATTTAAAAAATAAGACATTATTTTCTAATATTCTCTACATTATTTTTGCAATTAAAAAATATATTGATAAGATACGCATAGACGAAGAAGAAAGATACGGAAGGAAAAGCAGAATTAGAATTTTCACGCGAAGTAACTTTTCCGCCAGTCTTTTTATTCCTGTTTTTATGGCAAAGCCTATGTTCCCGATTATATGTTTCTACGTGGATTTTTTACGCAAGACGACTCTTTTACTCCATTCCTTTTTTTTTTACATAGAAAATAAAACAACTCGGGTTGAACTGCAAAACTGTAAACGTAGCTTCACCCTGAAAACAGGGAGAAGGGTGGAATAAAAGTCGCTTCGCGTGAAAAGTCGAAAACTCACGTGAAATCGTACAATCATGGACCTAGCTTCGCCCCGAAAACACCGGGCTGAGTGGGGTGGAAGTAGCTTTCCGTGGAAAGTCAGGCTCCGCCCTTTCTGCATCCCGCCCATACGTTTTCCAATATTTCTCTCAATAGTGCTTTATACCAATTTTCAACTTTTATAAAAATAAATGGTACATCTAAATTACTATAAATATCTTAATGATAGAAATTTAATTACTAATAATTTTAATTATTATAAATAAAAAAATATGCCACTTATTTATAGAAATAGAATTTATAAAATAGAATGAAAATGAAAAATAATTAGAAAATAATAAAAAGAAAGAAACTAGAGTGTATACAGAATATTAAATACAATACGATATTTTAAAAATGAGGAAAAAAAAACTCACACGATTATAATTTTCTATAAAAAGAGGAATGTGTTAAGTACGTCATATTTTTATAAAAGTTTAAAAAAAAGTTTGTAACGATATAAAAAAATTAAAAAAAAATGGAAGAAATGTGCGACAGGATGATATAAAATGGCGCGAGAAACGACGGCTGTTTTCAGCTTACCCTCGAAGGGTTTGAAGAGGAAACCTTCGTGGTACGTAATCGCGTTCTTTTGTCGGTGGTGCACTTTAGTCGACAGTTGTGCTCTTCTATGGCGTTGCGACGCACCAGGTTGTCAACGTGACGTCGGTGCTTTTCTATAGGCCACGGAGGCGATTTCGAGGCGAATCGCGTGACAAGACCGTTTTCCCTGTTAAAATCTCGCTTCTCATACGCGTTATAGCTCTTCCTACCAAGCTGTCTGATTATTAGGGTCGTCTTCGATCGAGAGGCAATTCAGAGACGCCTTAGTGATAGACAAAGTTCGCAAAAACCTATTACGTTACTACTCAATAAGAAAGAGAATTTCCGCAATAAAAGAAAAGTTTTTTTTTTTAATTCTTAATAAATAAATTTTTAATTCTTAATAAATTAAAATAAAAAAAACATTTTCTTTTACTTCTAACGAAATGTTAAAGGTTGCATAATAATTAATGCATTTTCGTCTACGCGAGCTTATTTCAGACTGATCTTATCGCAAATCTTGAATCGAGATCCTACGATTACCATGCGATCCAGTCGCAAGTATTTTATGAAATCGCCAACGAGGTCCCATTCAATTTCAGTCGTCATTCCAAGTCCAAACATGATGCTACTCCACGGAGCAAACATTTCTACTTTTCAATGTGCAAACCTTTCGCAATAGCTTCAGGGAAGCTTGCATTTCTACTGTGCTGACCATTTCGCCTCTCATTCACGTTGGCTCTGCTATTCATTTTTTTTCCTCTCGCATTGCATATTAGATTATATAAATCGTTAATTTAAGTACTTAAAAAATATTTCTTAAAAGTATTCCGAAATATTAACGTTTATTAAAAATTAAAATTATTTTCTTTCATTAATAAGTCTACAAAAATATATTATTTATGTATTAACTATGTAACAACAAGGTAGATTAATTATATATATAACGAATAAATTTGTTAAAATAACTTTAACGTTACAAAAAAAAAAAATACTATTACGAAAAACCATAATATGATATCGATTATTAAATAAATTATCCGCTAAGTAATTAATATTTTCTTTTACAGGTTTATCATGCAACCATTCGCAACCGGTAGTGCAATGGCGACTGAGACACCAACGAGTCTACCACTCGAAAGAGTAACTTCCCCGACGCCGTGCCGAAACCTCACCTTCTCCATCGCCAAAATTATGGAGCCGGACAAACGATTGACCGAGCAGAACGCTAATCTGGTGCCACCGCCGCCGCCGGCGGCGGTCCCGGCGACCACCACGACGACGACAATTCTACAATCGCCAAACATCTCTTCCCCGTCATACTCGGCGCATTTAAAATCGGCGTTCGAAAAGTATGTACCGACCTTGAGGCATCAGGATATCCTCCAGCACTATCCCGTACTGTCTAAGTATTATCCGCTGTACTATCCGAATCCCTTATTGAGAGCCTTCCCCGGCCCGCCCGCCTCAACCCCGTCAGTGACGCAGAGTTCACCGCCCCCCGCCGCCATCCAGGAGGCGTCCTCGAGACTGAATCTGACTAGCATATCGTCGGAGAATCAGCGCGGCAAGAAAAGTCCGGCGCCGCGCGGCGAGCTCGGCACCGCGAACAAGCAAAAGACCTTCACTTGCCCGGAATGCGGCAAGGTATTTAACGCGCATTATAATCTAACGAGACACATGCCGGTGCACACGGGCGCCCGGCCGTTTGTCTGCAAGATTTGCGGCAAAGGCTTCCGTCAAGCGAGCACGCTGTGTCGACATAAAATTATCCACACCGCCGAGAAGCCGCACAAGTGCGTCACGTGCGGCAAAGCCTTCAATCGTAGTTCTACTCTCAACACCCATACGCGCATACACGCTAATTTTAAGCCGTTCGTCTGCGAGTTCTGCGGTAAGGGCTTCCATCAGAAGGGTAACTACAAAAATCACAAGCTCACGCACAGCGGCGAGAAAGCGTACAAGTGCAACATCTGCAACAAGGCGTTTCATCAAATCTACAATCTGACATTTCACATGCACACGCACAACGACAAGAAGCCGTTTTCCTGCAAAATATGCGGCAAGGGCTTTTGCCGAAACTTCGACCTCAAGAAACATATGCGGAAGCTACACGACACGGGCTCGCCGGTGCTCAATGGATTAAATGCCTCGGGTCAAAATCACAACCAACAATCGAGCTACTCCTCAGTTTATCACGGCCCCGAACACTCTATCGTTAGTCCGTTCATACTTCCTCCGCCCGGAACTACGAGTTACCATTCCCTGAGTAAGATGTTGTGACAAAACGAGAATATGCACTACCCCCGAAAAACTCAGTATCCGCTTCTACTTAGCTCACCCTGCTATTCGACTGATATGGCTCAGTTGGCGCAAACTACTAAGTAAGGTATTAAAAAAAAAAAAAGAAGGTGCCCGAAGGCCTCGTCGAGTTCTTATTTAAAGAAACTATTTCCCGACTTACAATTAATTATAAAAATGAGTAGACAAATGCATTTCTTAATGTATCTTGTTGAAAACATATAGAATCTTAAAAAGAAAATAATCCGCAGATAAGATTTTTAAATATAATAGATGTTTTAATACAAAAAAAAGAAAAAAAAAAACGATATCAACGACTTATTCGATAAATTTGGATAACTAGTTAATCATCCTAATTATATTTAAAATTAGGATAAAATAAAATTAACGATTGGCTTCGACAGATTAAATTATTTTTCTCTACTTTTTTACTTTTTCATATATCGAGAAAACAAATATATTTAATTCTCTTCTTTTTTTTTTTTCTTTTTTATTTATTTCTGTAGCGTAATCGACGAAGTTGATTCTATTCTTCCAAATTAATATGTATAAAAATTTAATGTAAAAATTAATTTTATATATTTTTATATTGTCGAATTGTTAAAAAGTTCTTCAGTAAATTCAGATTGGCATTAAATTTTATCCGTTTAAAGTAAATGACTGTAAATAGAGGGGTAATTGTTAAACTTTCGACTGGGATTGCATGAGTTGTAACAGTCTGGACGATACTCATAAACAATATAATTTTGTGGAATATTCGCAAAGCGTACTGGACATTACAAATAATTCGCAACGCGAACGAAATCAACTATATCACGAAGATAAATCAATAGGACCCAGATGCCCTGTTAGTCTCTTCACGAACTGGGAAGGGTTTTAATTGATCGACTACGAGTGTTGATGGCTGCATCAATGGATTTCTGCGGGTAAATGTAAATATTTGTAAATATTTGTATGTGCAAAGCAAATACGTTACGCGTTAACGGTGAGCGGGAACGAGAGTTATTAGTAAAGTGATTTGTAATTAGGATCGTCTCAATATAGATACCGATAGAGAACCATGGGAAATCCGATAAAATCGTCCAGATGTTTGTAAAAAAAAATTTCGTCCAGATTTCATGAAAACGTTTACCTTTGAGTCCTATTATGCATTAATTTCTTTATTGCGAAAGTAAAAATTGAAATAAATATGTTAAGTTGTAAGAAGGTAATCTCAAAAATTTAATATTTGTATTAAATTACAAAAAAATTAATTTTGATATAATTTTTTTTTTTTTACTTTTTAATTATTTGCACTTGAAACGTGTTCAAAAAATGTTTTGCTGTTACCACCCAAGACAAGATAAAAATAATGTAACAATGCTAGTGTCTCACTGCACAATGTACATTTTACGTACATAAAAGGTATATTACATTGCAGTTACATCGTTGAGTAAGAATTGTAACTGCCCGAGTGGAAATTTATCTACTTAATTTAATTTTGCAGCTGGTGATTAGATCGCGCGGATTAAATTTATTTCTTAATTAGCTCGATGACCAGCTTGATACTAGCCATACATTACAAGAAAGTATTTATTCTCAAGTGACTGTCTTCAAAAAAATTAAATTGTCATTTAAAGAAAAAGAAACAAAATCTGTCCAGAATCGGTCGTCTCGTCGCTGCCTATCGCGGACTATGTATCTCAATAGAATCTAAATCTTTTTCGTCGCGTACTTGTTTATCCTGTCGCGTGTTGATCTTACGCAAAACTCGCTCGAGTGCCGAAATAGCCGGGCAAACCGGTTCTCGCCGCCCGCCGCTCCGCGCGTCCTTCGCCGTGCGGACTTAGAAAACGCGAGAACTGCCGGCCGATGAAAAACACCCGCACGTACTAACACTACCGCGGCGGTCGACTGCCGAATTCGCCGAGTAAAACAATTGCTGTCCGCCACCCGCGCGTCCTTCACCTTGCGAGCTTGGAACGCGAAGGCTGCCGGCCAGATGTTGACACACGGACGTACTCACACTAACGCGGCGATCGGCGAGCCCGGGATAGGTCAGGATTCGCAGCAGATTTTAGCACGCGGCGAAAAACGTACAGATATCTAGCTTTTCTAGCTCGTTATCAGCTGGTAAAAATTATCTCGCACCTAGTACGCTTCGAGCGTTACGTATCCGGCTCGGTGCTGGACAGTTTTTGCCAGGCAGCCACGAGATGAATCACGAATCGGCTAACTAATTATTAGGTAACGGTGGGTAATCAATTTCCACTCGGGTGACGTTACATTACCACGTGCTTGCCGGACGACATATTTATATTTTACTATTTTCGAAGGGTACTTCTCTTTATAAAATATCGCATTTACGCAATTTTAATATAATGGAAATATAGTACAATATAATATAATATTTTTAATAATAACATGTCGAGAACTTATACATCTATTCATCTTGTTTTAAAACTGTCGATATTATCGAACTGTCGCGTATTCTCATAATTATTATTTTTTTTTCTTTTTTCTTTCATCGATATAGCGCAGTATTATCGGCCTACCCTGAGGCAGAATTGATACATAATCGAACACGAAGGGAAACAATATTAAATGAAACTTTTGTATCGTTAAATAATAAATCAAGAGCTACGACTATGGCAGAACGTACAAGGCAGACCTTTTACGTTGACCGCATATTTATCTATTTTAAACAAATGTATAAATCGGTGTGATAGTAGCTTTAAGTGAATCATAGGTAGCAAATGAAATGTTGGTCATTATTATTACTATTGTAATTATTATAACTGTCATGATCATCGTGGCTAATGCGACTGCGATCATAAAAAGCTTTGCAATAGAGTCGAGAGTGTTTAAAAAGTTTATTAATATTATTATTATTATTATTATGTAACTTGTATAACTATGCATTTTTATTTACATCTCATAATTGTGAAGAGGCCACGCGAAGACTATTTTTATTATTGTGCCTATCGTAAATTTCAGGACACCGCGTTACAAAGCAATATTGATTAATATAGTAAGATGTAATTTGCTTTAGCGTATCGTAAATTTGTTTTAAACGAAACGAACCGTAACAGACTCTTGTATAAGTATCGAGCAGGCTAGATAAGCGGCAAGTAATTGCAATGAAAATTTAATCAAGCGTAACTAAAAATGAAAAGTTATGTATGTAGATAATTGATAGAGTAGATGAAAATGCATATATATATGTATGTGTCTTTGTTGTAAATATGAGTCAATCCGATGCAATAAATTCATCAATACAGTGAGAAGTATCAATTGTTCCTTTCAGTCCTTGAAATCTTTTTATGATCAATTGAATTTATTACTAATTAACATTGGCGTTAACCGTACGGTAGCACCGAACCGAAAAATGAAGAATATTACAATAATAAATAATTAAAATACTCTTGTACAATTAATTTTAATAATATTCCTGAAACTTATTTCTTTTTTCTTTTTCTTTTTTTTTTCTAAATACCACAAAAGAGTAAAGAGCAAGTGAGTGAATAATTAGTTTACGAATTAAACATATAATGTATGCATGCGTGTATAATTAAAATTTATTAAATAATATGTTTACTGATTTTGAAAAGATACGTCAGTATTATAAAGTATTTTTTTCTTAAGAAATTTTACACTTTAAATAAATTACGAACAAGATTAAAAATATTACATTGAACGAAAGATTATTAAAATATACTAAGTTGTTCCTTTTATTCATATAGCAATAACTTTATGAAATTGTTTTATATTATTTAATCTTTAATTTTTCAGTGACTGAAAAAAACAAAAATGTTTCTAACGATTTCTGATTTAATGAAATTAATTTAGCTCGCGGCAAGTGTCTGACGTTAATAAGAAATAGAAATGTTGCAAGCCTCGTAAAATTGCCTATCGATTACGCAGAGAAGGGCTTAAACCACCTCGCGTGATATACGTAACAAGGATGTATACATATGCTCCACATGCATGTACATGTACCTCGAGTATGTCACCCAAGCGATCCCTAATCTGCAACGATAGAGAACCGCCCCTTAAGCACATCGTCTACTTCGATATCCTATCTTTTTACAATCGCGAAAGAGGATTAGCGGTATAATAAGAAGCGAGTGGCCTGATCGACGGGCGAACGCCCGGGAAAGCGGAGACAGAGAAAAATCCCCGCCATTCGGACTAACACGATGTGTACGAGATTGCCGGTGGAATAGAAAGAAGGTGGAAAAGGGAAGTCGCTTAATTTATAACGAAACAGAGATTGAAAGTGTAGCCAAGAATGATAGCAATTACGTGAAAGAGTGGGAGACGCGTTGGAAATGGATGACTAAGAGGGTGCGGTGCTCGAAGGGCGTCAAGGTGGGACAGGGAAAGCGAGAGGACAACGTGCTTCTCTCCTGATGTTCGCGCGAGATATCGCGCCGGTCCTCTGATGTATCTGCAGAATCTGTTCTCTATCCATTAAATTTGAGCCCGCCCGACCATCGGAGCCATTCTGTCTCTTATCAAATGCCGTCGGTCATTACGGGATCGGTGAGTCTATACAGTACGTCGTTCAGATTACGTGTCAACGAGAAATACGGCGGCGTTGTAACGCGGCGCGCTATTGAATACTTTCGTGGTCGATACGTGAAATACATCGTATCTTAATAATGCATCTGCATGGGGTTTCGATAGCGCGCGATACTCGGCGCGTTATCCTGGCCGTATTATTGGTTTTAAAGGATTCTTGTCAAAGGAATTTAATTACAAAGATGTATGAATTTATCGCAGAAATGTTATAGAAAAAAAGAAATAAAAAAAAAAAGAATCAAAAGACGTCAATCTAATTTTATTAATATTCATTACGAATATTATTACGGAGTAATTATATAATATTTTTAAATATGAATAAAGTCCACGCGAATTTTGCTGCAGCGTTGTAATATTACTGTAGTGTTGCTGCAATATTTTGTGTTTGCTGAGAACTATCCATTTGCTAGTCCATCTCTCCCGGAATTTTTATTCACCTCCAATGATAATGCCGCGGTTACTAAAGGGCATATAAAAGTAACAAGCTTCCCTCCCGTGTGTAATAGCAGGAAATATCGGCTTTTTTAGTATATAAAAGAGATCACGCGGCATTATTTGTATACAAACAAGTATTTAGTGGCATTTAATAGGAATTATCTGAGCTGGACAATAAAATAGCACAATTACGAGCGGATTATTAACACCTGGAACCGATGTCGTGCCGCTTCTTGAGTTGTCGGCTTCTCGCTTTTATTGCGAATCCTCTGAACCACGAATTTATACGGATACGTCGGGGTGGATAGATCGCGCAAAGTAACTGCGGCCGTCTTTCAAGTCGGGTTGTTCTACCACGGTTCCGGTCCCGGAATTTCGGGCGTATAAAGGATGAAATTTGACGTACCGTGAAATTGCTAAAAATCACCGTTACAACGGCTAAGAACCGCGCGATCTCGAAATGTCCGTCGGTATTTCGAAAAAGGAAAATAAATATTCGAGAAAATAATTTAAAAAAATTTAACTAAACATTTATAAAGCAAAATTCTATTAGGCATATTATATGTTAAACAACTTCGGCTAGTTATTGCCCTAAAAAAATGTTCAATTGTTTAATTATTAATTTGTTAATCTAAATAATATTTATAAATCTATATAAATAAATTTTAAACAATGCGATATATGTATATAATTTCTTTTTAACGAGGTACCGCGCGCAATGTAGCATATCGCGGAGCAAATAAACTCAATAATTGTTAATTTCCGCAAATCCGCCGTAGATTTTCTCTCAATAAATATGAAAACAGAATGCGTCCGAAATGTAGGTATATCTATGTATATATCGAGCGAATTTTTGCGCGTATCAGCTCAGTCGAGTGAATATTCGCGCGAATCCCGTAGTGGAGCGGACGATCCTCGGCGATCCGTAATACAATGACAATGGTATGGAGGCCGCTATAATGCCAGGCATCTGCACTGACACGCCGTCGCCCAGGCCACGGAGGGATGAAGAGGGTAATGAAGAGGTGTCGAACCGTATCTTGTAAACTCCCATCGCCGAACCAAGCGAACCAAGGGTCTTGTTCGCATAATAACTTACAGTTCGCTCATCAGTTACGGGTTTTAACCAATTATAAGGATATTAACGGGGGTGGCTTGGTCGCGAAACAGCCCCCGGGGGTCGTATTTACGAGCGACTCAATATCACGCCAGGGGGATTTAAAGCTTCCTGCTGCGATCATTTCGCATGCTGCTATCGCACATATTTGTTTCGTTCCGATAACGTTTTGATGATCATTTATATCAATACGCCGTATTACATTGTACGGTACGTTGTTTCGTATTTATCGAAAAACATTTCGATTGATCAATGATTTATTTATTTATTATGTTTGTAACTAATATTGTTTTAATTAGAATTTAATGTAAAAGCGCGTACGCGTGGCGCCCGTAATATTTCGATAGTAATTGCTATCGCCTTTGTTGACCGCAGCATTGTGCCGCCGTGCCTCGGTCGACGTCTAATTACAAAGTATCAGGTGTCACTGGGCCATCGCCCAGCGTAACCCCATTTTTCTCGATCATTGTGTCTTGCCCGAGCGTTAGATACGGTTCGACGCCTCTGTGAAACGCAACGGGGACAACGAGTCATTCAATTCCGTCCAAATCATTCGACTAAGTGGAAATACTTAGCGAAAAGAATATAAAAAGTGCGCTCGAGCATTCAACGATCGCGTATCCGTTTCACAGACATAGCATTTTCTATTGTTACCCCCCATAAGACGAGTCCTAATTCCTTTCGCATTTTTTTTTTAAGTAATAAAATGGACCGCGTATAGATTTTATTGATTTCAGAGTAACGTCGGGACAGGTTCTAAAGTCGACGATGTTACTATTTTTAGTTTCGTGGTAATGCCACTATTTCTATGCATTCGCAAAAATTATTTGTTCATTTTTAATAATTAATCGTTAGTAAGATTTTGTTACAGAGATGCATCCCGAGATATTCTTTGTTAAAACTGACAAAGAGACATTGCATAAAAAAAAATAATAATAAGGTTGCGACAAATTAATAAAAAAATTGAAATCTATTTTAAAAAATGACGACGGAGGATTTATATTAATGATACCGCGTACTACAAATTATTGTGTAATAAAAGAATTTTTTTTAAAGCCTTTTCGTTTAAATGGACTACCGAAAATATATAAATCAGTTAAATCTGACAATTAAGATCGTTTCATATGCAACATAATTTACGTAATAAAAACGTATACGTTCAACATTATTTACGTTTGTATTAGTAAAAAAAAAAATTTTTTCCAATGACACTTTCGAGTCATTTCGAACGATACCCTAAGAGTTGACTCAGCCATAATAAGGAACTCCGTACATCATCCTCGGACAGACAGTAACAAGTTGACACGTTGTATCTTAGAGAATGACGAACGGTAATTTAAACGATGTAGTGGAGGTTCAAAGTTTGTCGTAACGAATCGCGAGGAAAGTAGTCGAGAACGAATCCCCGCATGCGGATCTAACAAGGGGGTGGTTGGTGGCGATGGATGCGCGACGCAATGTATTATAATGACGTCCCTCTTGGGAACGGCAGCATTTCTCACCCTTGGTAGCGATGCCTGTGCAAATCTAAGTACTTACGCGCGGGGTGCCATCGATTCGCTCGACCTCTTGGCTCTCGTAAAATTGTACGTTTCTACGAACCGCCTTCCTCATTATCGTCGGGCTCTTACGAAAATCGAATGGAAATACGACTCGGAAAAACCGACACTCGATAAAACATACACTTTCGAGATTTTATATTTTATATTTATATATTTACGTTATCTTATTGTTTGATGTTACACGTCGCGTATTATATCTTTATAGAAATCCAACGTATCACTAACTTTTAATATTACAGTTCTACGACATCGAGAATTCCTTCCAGTTGTACTTACTATAAGTCTGCACAGCATAATTTTTTTTTTACAATTACAAAAAAAAATAAAATAAAATAAAATAAAAAATATAAAAAAAGAAAAAAAAAGAAAAAAAAATGTTTGAATAATTATATTATAATTAATTTATTGTGAGACAAAAATATCTTTTCGTAAAATAGAAACATATATAATTCTTCTAAGATAAATTCTCAAGGTGTAAATTAGACGAAAAAGGAACAAGCGTCAAATCGGTAAAAGCGCACGCACAAAGTCACGCGCCTACTCTAAAAAAAAAAAGGGGTAAGTATTTTCAAAAGAAAGGGTTAACGTCGCGCTGGGCGACGGACGGCCGCCAGAAGTGCTGGTGACATTTTTGAATCTGTTTAATCTTGGTACGCGGCGCGTAAGTGAAAGCTATCTCCGTGAATACTAAATCAAACAAAGCGACAAACAAACGCCTTTCCCGTCGCTATCGCCGCCGTCACCACCTCGAGAGAAGCGCCAGCCGAAGTTAGGAAGACGACGCGAGATTGCGTTCCTTTATTGCACTCCTGTACTTTGATGTACGTGCTCAAAACTAGTGTCTCACACTTCGGGTGTTTATGAGACGAATTCTTTTTTTTTTTTTACCTTTCTTTTATAACACATCTACGTTTTAATACTTGTAAGCGCCTTTTCTTAATGCTCGCTTTAATCTAATAATCTCTAAACGTTAATTTCTTTTCAAATCTAATTTCGTATAATTAATTACCTATTTCTCTACTTCCTAATCAATCATCGATCGCCCGGCGAAAGTCGTTGAATTAACGATTGTGCGAAAATGTTCACGCGCGACATAGTCGCGATAGAACGTAGCAAAGGAATTTTAAAATAAGTTTCAAAACCACCGCCGCACAATGCGAATAGAAAAGTAATCGATTGTTGACGCCGTTGAAACCGGTTTAAAAAACAATATATTCATTTATTGCTTATTTAAAACGCGAATATGTTGTGTTACGCGAGTTTTATTAGATTATTACGTTCGCGCATATTATATAGTTACATTCGTACAATGCGATACCTGCTTGCCGAGTATCCAGCAAGCAAACGTATCACCTAGAAGCGGCTTTAGCACGAAAAGCGGTTTGGTGCAGAGGATTAACGCGAAACCGTGAGCGGTGAGATCGCGCGAACTCGCGCAGATACGCGGAGGGTATTAAAAACGCATCGTGGCAATTCCGTTTATACTTTACGGCTCTCGTTCGCAAAACACATTCCTACGATGCAATTTGAATCGCGGTAGCGATTTCCATTTTAATCCCTTCCTACGAATGGTAACACAGATGTTGGGATAACTTTATCCGGTAATTTGATTATATCGGTTTGCGTTATGCGAGATTATATCGAAATTATATTTAGATATATTTTGCTTATTTCATCGATTACGCGTGCATCTTTCTTTATTTTTTTTCTTCTTTTTTTTTTACGCCGACGAGAAGAGAAAACGAATGAATGGGGGAATGAATATATTTAGAAACTTGTTTCAACAGTGACGATAATAAGGGGCCATTGAAATAGTACGAGCTATTGTGTCTGTTCGGGTATACCTGTCCCATCTCGAATACTCTAAAGATTTTTCGAATGCAGCAAACGAACTCTAAAGAAACAGACGAATTGCGGGTATTTATTTTAATTAAAAAAAAAAAAGAAAAAAAAAAATTAATAATAACTGTATACTTTTAAATATTGTTTTTTTTTTAATTTTATTCTTTTTTAGATATGTCTATAAGATTTGAGATCAATTAAAATAAACATATTTTTCAGCAATTTAGTTTGGAAGAGATCAACGTTAAAATCTTGAGAAGAGTTCGTATTCGATACGAGCAAGCATATTAGAATCAAAACGGTCAATAATCCGCGTGTCGTTTTTGATGGTAAAAGAAGTTGACAGTAGATTCATTGAAGATTTTAACATCGGCTCAGGATTAAAGAACCCGCGCCGGCAACAACACGGATCGGCGATTACAATGGAGCCGGTAGCCAATGACCAATAAATTGAACCATGGTTCGTTTCACTAATTCCCATAATAATCTAATAGATTAACGATTATCTGTTTATTACGGCTCGTTTACGTCCGCTCTATGCCCGTGGAGAACGGTTCATTCAAAAATTATGAATGAATCTCTTTCGGAAATTTTTTTTCTTCAAAGGAGAAAAGAGAGAAGCCTTGTGTGAAAAAATTTGCTTTACCAGGACTTTTAATTTGAGAAAATATAGAAGCCTTTATACGTATACTACTACTTTATAATAATTAAATTATTACAAAAATTATACTAAAAAATGTGCTCGTTAATATATTATAAAATCATACAAAGATCCTAATCCTAATCTTAAACAACGCATCCCAATTTTTAACTAATAATAATAAAATAACAAAAACTGCTGCAGCGTGTTGCGTAACACTTTTAAAAGCGACGTATACTCATCAGAAAATTAAAAAAATAAGATCCTTCTGTTGTTAAACTATTTAACGCAACCTCGGTATAAATAACATAAAAACGTATAATTTCCAAGACTTTAGCTCAAGTAGATTTTTTAGAAAAAAAAAAAACCCTCAGTATTATAAAAATGCTATGGAATAATAGTTGTCTTTTCCCATCAGCAATTGAAGCTGCAGTTTTAAGAAGAAAGCGCAAACGTACACGCGTTCGCCTGGATGATCGCGCGGAATCGTGATGCACGGGGCAGAAAATAAAGACAAGTGCAAGTTCACCGCGATGCACAACGCTGTCGACAACCGCGGGGGCACGCTGCGTGCGACAAAGGGGATTTTCATGGGGAATGGACACGGGGGGGGAGGATGGGAAGCGCGTTCTTGAATGCGTGAGACGCGTTACGTGTGCGTGTGCGTGACGTGGGTGGAGAGGTTAACACGTGCATGCGAGGGATTTCTGTGTCGCCGTGAAACGCTTAGCGAGATTGCTGTCGACAATACAACAATACAACGTGCGTGACACGCCCGGCGCGGTTTTCGCAGGAAGGACGGGGTGGAAGGGAAGGGCGCGAAGGCGGCTACGCGGGGGCACGGAGGGATAGTGACGACGAAGGGGTAGATTTCGAGCAGACACTGAAATCTCGCCAATTCTAGAGGGGTGGCTCGCCACACCCCAGTTCGCGCGGCTTTCATCATGCGGACACGATTCTACCACGACCCGCGATTTTCACCCTTGTTTACCGCGACGATGCATTATCTTCTTCCCCGCCTATCCTCCCCCCTATCTCTTTCTCCCTCTAGCTCTTTCTTTCTTCAGCCAAAGACAAGCGTATGATATTTCTGTGCAATTGAAAGCCGTTAGAGATCAACTAATCTGCATGATGGAAGCAGATTTCGCGCCGGTAATCTGACGAATTTGATTAATGTTTGTTTTCCGCGGGGATTATCGATTCTAATTGTAATAGACTATTACCGCTTATTGATATATCGCCCATGTATTTAAGTAGATGAATTACGTTTATCGAAGTTTACGGTAATGCCGTGCGTGCGTATTGAAAAGATTGTACGACGAGCTGAACAATACGCTTCTCTCGAATTCAACCTCGAAGCAAAGTGGCAAGCTGTTAGTACAAAAAGATGCTCTTATGTATACCAAATATCATTCGGAACCCGTCCTCGCCCCTCTCAGTGTTGTATCTTCCCGTGTAAACCTACCCATATGTATCTAGCTTATAAAACGGCGTATAATACAGGCATTGTAATACTGCTATTATAATGCCCGGAAAGTGCACAAACTCATGGACTCTTGAATTTATACTAAAGACTTTGTATCTATATATTCTTTTGTGTATGGTTTAAATGGCAAGTCAATAGCAAAAGCGACCTCACGTTATATCACATTGTCAAATCTTTACAATATAATTATTTTTATGTATATATTTTGTAACGCATAAAATATAAAATGATAATCTTGACATTACATTTATGTATTATATAAATAAGCTAATTTATGCAAAAATTAAGTTAAGGCACTATATATATTTTAAATATTGTACAAGAGTGCGTTTTCTTTTTTCTAAACAGCTGATTAAGATTGATTTTATTTAATTAAATATTATATGAATTTTCAAAGCTCTTGATTTTAATATAACATTATCGCGTTATTCTTTCTCTATAGTTCTTTATAAAATATATGCCAGTTTAAGTTTCTTGTGTAATAATATTAAAAATGCATGTTGCAGGACTCAAAATCATAGAGGATAAGTTTTTCTTTTTTTTTTTTTTTTTATAGAACGGAGGACGTTTTTGATGAAGAAGCATGACCCACTTCTTCGCTATTACAAATCAATATTACGTCGTCTCGAGGACGCCTGGTTGTACATATGTCAAAGCGAGATCAAACTTTTTCAATCTCGATTAATTCCGCCGCCGCGATATTGCTGTGACAGGAGCGATTGTCCGCTGTTAAAGAGTGCGGAAAACTGCGGTTGAGTGACAGAAACGCTTGAAATGTAAAAAAAGAGCCCTATGAAAATAAATAGAACAGGGGTGCGCGCGGTGACAGGCAGCGGCGCTTCATAAATGCCGCGCTGCGAGGTAATTTCTCTTTGTCACGCTCAGTTCGATAACGAGATGTTTCTCAAAAACGCAATTCGCAAACCCCTCCCTCCCCCTATCCCCGAGTTACCGTTATAATAAATTTGGATGTATCTTAGCGGAAATAAATAGCTTCGATTTCTTTTTAGATTTTAGAGTTTAATAAAACTAATAAATTTATTTTTTAAGTTTTGTTTTACGTTTCGTGGAATATTGTGACTTTCGTTTAAATACAAATTATGCAGATTTATATTATCATACCGTTTATCTCTTTACGTTTTATTATTAATTATTATTTTATTTATTATTATTAGAAGCAACCAAACTACGAAAAAAAGTCTTGCGACTTACCAATCTGCTTCAGCTTCAGCGGAGTTGTTGATTTCAGGCGGTGACTGTAACATAAAAAAAAAAATTAATGTAGACATGTAAATTTGCAAATAAAATTAATTAAAAAAAAAGTACAGGTTTTTATTTAATAAAGATTGTATAAAAAATATTTATTCTTACTTAAGAGTTGCTCCGCTGGTGCAGGATGCCCCCCGGGCCTCCTCCTCCACTCAGATGGGACGTGTCGAGTCATCCGTCCGCGTACAGGAAACTCGCGAACGCGCCCGGGTGAATTTACAATCGCGGTTATGACTTAACACTGTCGCGCGTTTTTTTTCTCGGCACTCCCGTAAAAAAGAAGATCGTAAAAAAGAACGCTCGATAAGTAGCGGTACTTCGGAAACGACCGACGAACCGTCCGCGGTTCGTATGACACTGATAACGGCGTGCGGCACTTTACACTAGCAGGATAGTCCACGGGATGGTCCAAGAGTCTCGTCGGCGGGACGAACGTCGCCGAAAATCCGCACCGAGCAGCGAACGAGGCGGGCCGCGACACGAAATGTTCCCCGCGCACTTTGTCTTTTTCAAGTTCCTCCAAGATCACTTTGAAGCGGATTGAGAACCGCGGCCGCGACGGAGAAGACGCGCGAGGTGCAGGGGGCCACCCTCCGACAATGGCGGTCGCCGAAAATCCGCACCGAGCAGCGAACGAGGCGGGCCACGACACTAAATGTTCCCCGCGCACTTTGTCTCTTTCAAGTTCCTCCAAGATCACTTTGAAGCGGATTGAGAACCGCGGCCGCGACGGAGAAGACGCGCGAGGTGCAGGGGGTCACCCTCCGACAATGGCGGTCGCCGAAAATCCGCACCGAGCAGCGAACGAGGCGGGCCACGACACGAAATGTTCCCCGCGCACTTTGTCTTTTTCAAGTTCCTCCAAGATCACTTTGAAGCGGATTGAGAACCGCGGCCGCGACGGAGAAGACGCGCGAGGTGCAGGGGGTCACCCTCCGACAATGGCGGTCGCCGAAAATCCGCACCGAGCAGCGAACGAGACGGGCCACGACACGAAATGTTCCCCGCGCACTTTGTCTGTTTCAAGTTCCTCCAAGATCACTTTTCGAAGCGGATTGAGACTCGCGGCCGCGACGGAGAAGACGCGCGAGATGCTGGGGGCCACCCTCCGACAATGACGGTCGCCGGAACTCGCTGAATGCCGCCGAAGGAGACGGCGAATGAAGCGGGTCGGTAACACTGGTCGCGGACGACGCGGCTATCATGTCGGACGCTCGGTGAGCCGCGCTCGCGACGTAACCTTGTCGTTCCGAGGCATGTTCTTGAGACACGAAATAAAGCGCAGAACGACGATTCGAATGACACACGAGCACAAAAAATGATTGTCCGTTCCTGACCCGACGTCGTCGACACTGATTTGTACGCGAGACTGTCCTCACCGTGATCGAAACAACGCGTAATTGCGGAGCAATTAACAACGCGTCTTCACGCCCGAGTTCTCCGCAACCAGACTGAAGTGACCGTCGGATTTCGGCCCATGGAGGAAAAGAGTGAGACGACAATATGGCCGATCTTCGCTGTCCTTCTCGCACGGTGCGCCGCGCTCGCGATGCAACCTTATCGTTCCGAAGCAACGTTCTTGAGACACAAAACGAAGCACAGAACGACGACTCGAATAACACACGAGCACGAAAGATGATTGTCCGTTCCCGGGTCGACGACGTGGACACTGCCTTGTATGCGAGACTGTCTTTACCGCGGTCGAAAACTCGCGAAACTGCGGTGCGACTAGCGACTCATGCTCGCGCCCGAAGCTCAGCAATTAGACTAAAACAGCTGTTATAGATTCCGGCCCTCGGAGGAAAAGAGAGAACCGTGTAAAGAGAGTGAGTGAGACCGTTTCGATGCTCGTGGTATCGCCCAACTACAGGTACGTAAAGCTAGACATGACGGTGGAACGAGACAAACGGCGGTGTCCCGTGCGGGTCACTGCGGTTCGTAGGGCCCCAGAGCAACGCGAGACGTAGGTACGCGACGATAAACCGCGAGAGAACCCACGCAGAGCCTTGATATCCGTCGCGAAAGCCGCAGCTCTGCACGTGGCCGGCGTATTCTCTCGACTGCGCAACGAGTTACGCAGACCGGCAGCGGAATCAGGCCATCCGCGGAGCGCTGTGATTGGTCGGCGCGCTGGGTCACCCATCTCTTCACGGGCCAGGCACTTTTTTGCCGCTTAACCCGAAGACGATAGCTGGGGATCGCGGGTGAGGCGCGGGGTGAGGGGAGGGAAACCGTCTTTATCAGAACATATTAATTAAATGTTAAAATTAATCCGAATCTCAACATCGCCGATATAATAGCTGATTAATACAACCGTAAAAGAGATTAAATTATTATAGATAGAAATTAAAAGAGAGAACAAATCCGCGACGATTTTAAGCAGCAAAAATAAATGGCAATAATAAAATCGATGAACAGATAATTCAGGCGTCGCCCCGATTTTTTTTTATTAAAGAAAAATAAATAATAAGCTCTAAAAAAAAAAGTCTAGCGTACTTTACGCTGTTGCTATATGGAATTCTCTGTAAATGGTTAAGCTGGTTTTAGTCGTTGCTCGAATAGTACAAGGGTAAAGGTTACAAGTTGCCGAAAGAACTCTGCGGTTTCCGGATATGTAACACACGCACAATACATGTGTATTCGTGCGGAACAACGCGGCTTGCTGAAATCTCCGTGTAAGAGAGTTCGACCTCACGATCACAGCTCCCGTAATGCCCGCAGGAGTGCCGAGGGGAAAATCCACGGTAGCGGGATCTTCAATGATGATGACAAGAGCTGACAGCCTTTCCAAACACCCAGTTGTAAACGTCTGTTCTCGTTTCATGCCAGACGTGACCGCGTCACCCTAAGGGCTTTACTTCTAGTTCGGCAATAGCTACTATTCGCTACCGAGTTAATACGGTGGAGTAACTCTTTGTTACTAAGGTGCAAGAGAAAAAGACGTACACGTACGTGTCGATGAATTAACATAAAGAACTTGCGCTCGATGACAATTTAATATCAAGCGACAAAAAAAAAAAAAAGTTGATACAGTAAAGGGCTGAGATAAGAGCAATAAGAAATGTAGCAATCGAGATACCGAGCCGTTTAAAAATTGACATAAATTAAATTTAAAAAATTGGTTTACCTTTTAAATCTCTGTCGTATATTTTTGGCTGTGTTACATCGTACGAAGTAATTCTTTTTTTCTTTTTTCTTTTTAGTAGAGTTTATGCGTCAAACGAATTTTTCCGATTACTTCTCTTTTTGAATTTCCCGTTTAAACTAGTTCAATTATTCCAATTGCTAATATTTTATATCGTTCACCGAGCTTTGCTTTCATCAAGTTTGCTTTCATTCAGCCCTTTGAGATTTTATTTCCAAAAGAAGCGACATCAAAATGACAACGACACAAGAAGATTTCGCTGGCCGCGCAGCAAGGCTTACAGGAAGCTTATCTTCCTAATGCCGGTAATACTTTGGCTTTAACCGGGCATTAAAAGCGAATGTACTTACGTTCTAGTATTCGACCCCGTTTCTGTGCCGCCGACCATCGTGGTATTAATACATGAAAGGGATCCGTAACCCCGTTTACATTTCTTTATATATCGGATTATCAGAAAATGCACAAATATGTTGGAGTTATTCGTATTTGTAAATCACCGCTAAGTATATACCTTTTGCTTATTTCATTTTTCAAACGGAGATCGCTTAATTTCATACGTTTATTTCATTGTTACAATTGCAAAACGTAGTTTTAATTATTTAAACTTATATTCAAATACCCGAGAGATCACCAAGATACTTACGTAAATGACTGAAATTGTTTGGGAGCTCGGTGGTCGTATTTAATGCGGACATATGCCAGTGTTTGTTTTCGAGCACGCTTTACGCTCTTCTGGTTACTTTGTCCAATTTATTTCGTTCTTTATTCAGATGACCACTCAAATTGATTCCTTTAATCGATCGTAATGAAACAAATAATTATTCGTACGCTTGAAATAAATTATTTTAAATAATAAAATTCTTTGGCGTTACGTTAAATGTGAAATATACACTTTTCTTTTAACTCGTTGTTAATTATAATTCTTATCTTGGCAAAGACTCGATTTCGATGCGCTTTCCGATTTGATCGATACTTATAATTAATCTAAGCCTATTTAAAATGCACTCTTACTATTTGTAAATTCTAACGACAGTCGTTAACGTTCACGCAATTGGAATTTGTATATAGATATTAAATTAAAATTCTTAAATCAGCATTTTATAATTTACACGTGTAGGTATGCATGTGAATTACTTATATGAGCGTATAGTGAAAAGTTGATTGTATATATCGATTTCGAGCATTTAATAAAAGGTGTGAATGTATTCCTGATATTGATAAATCTACTGGATGTGCAGTAAATCATTTACTAATTCATCTATTTAACCAACCTGTGGTTCGTTTTCTCCATACCTATTTGGTTCTGCTCGTTTGCACCCCCTTTTGACTACCGCCGCTATCCCAGACTGCTGCTAACCCTTCGCACGCCCATCGACTTTGTCACATATCAGCTTCCCTTTTAATTCCTGTCACATTCTATTCGCTTAATTTTCGCTTAATACTTAAACACTAAATAGTAAAGAAATAGAGTTCGTTATTTTCGTGGAAAATAAATTAAATATTATTAAAAACAAATTATATTATTAAGCCTGTTCTTTTTTCTTTTTCTTTTTTTTTTTTTTTTTTTTAACTAAACTGACTGCACATGTTTAGAACTTATCTTTATTAACTTTATTCTTCCAATGTAAAGAGAAAAGGATCGATTTTAAATTAGCGCAGCTAGTTTAGTTATAAATAACAAAATCATTACTTTTATATCTAAATATAGTCGATATTCGCTTAGCCTCGGAAACTTCGCAAGCTTAATTGATAGTTGCGAGGAAGTTCAAATAAGTGAAAAAGTAATAGGATAAAAAAAAAGGAAAGAAAAGGAAAAGTTGAATAAGGGTGAGAGGATGAAATTGACGAGGCAGACGAACGATAGAGGAACGAGTATTCTCGAGAATGAAAGCGCAAAGGAATATCTTTGGTAGAAGAAGAGCGGACGCGAGATTGCGGTTAAAAGGATTTCGCGAATTAAGACGCGATAACAAGCTTTATTCACTCTCGAAAAGCCATTCTTAAAAGGATCATAGTACGACACCAGTACGTCGTTTATTAGTGATTGACTGATTATCTGACAAAGTAATATGCTGGTTTATTATCTGTTCAATCTGACACTTCAACCTCAAAGACAAGAGATCTTTTTCACTTCGTTGATTTCTATCTCGATGAAAGAAACGGCTCGATGAGAGAAAGTTATAAAAGGCAATAAGAAATAAAAATGTGCATTAAACACAATGGCCGCGTAATTTAATAAGAAAAAAAAAAGAACCTCATGTATTTGTATAAGTTTCAGAATTTCTTTTTTAATTAATTAATTAATTAAATATTACTCATAATATTAATTATATTATAATTTAAATAATATTTAATTCTGCATTATTACACAAAATTTTATTATTTAAATGTATATTAAAATGTATTAAAATTCCACACGTAAGAATATCTAATAAAATTACTATTTTACATTTTTATATCGTATCCTTGTTACATGTTTTTTTTTTTTTTAATGCAAAGCATTTTAGTTTTAAGAATAAAATTAATTTAAGCAATACTCGACGAAAATTGGCAGTGTGAAAGCGATAGAAAAGGACTCGATTGAGAGACAATGGTCTTCAACCTTTCCGGAGGGAGACCTTCATATCCACGTCACGTCACCTATTATTGCGTTAACAGCTAATCATCTACAATCCCTTGTTCTACCGCGTTATAGGGGATTCCGGGAGGGTGAAATCCAGATGACGAGTATAGAGAAATAAAGACAATTTCTTGGCAATACCAAGACGAAAAACTATCGCAGCTCCGAATGGTATTTAAAGTCGTATATAAAAAAAAAAAAAAGAAATTTATATTTAGCTTTATTATCGCGTCAGATATACGATCGATGGTTTAACGCGTTTAGGTGGGTGATCTTGTTATGCGAATGAAAAGCGGAACGAAGAGACCGATTGTTATACCTAAATAAATCACGAGATTGTTTGCAGTGGCATCGTTTCACGCATGAACCTATCGTCGAGGCCGTTCTTTATTCCTTTCTAGAGAGTCGATGCCACTTGAGCGAACTCGAGTATAGACGAATGCGAGGAGGGCTGCTCTCTCGGTCGGTCGTCATGCCGGCCACCCCCGCGAAGCGGACGGCTTTGATCTACTTTAGAACTAACCCTGCTGTTATTTTATCCACTTCGACGATGCTCCAGAGACTGCTGGATTCAGCTGCGCGTCGTTCAGTCATTGCCGGCAAAGGAATGACGCCCCGTGCGATTGTTTTTTGGTCTCCACGGCCACTCAACAGAAAGGAATCGGTCTCTTTGCTCTGAAGTCGGCTCTCTTTGTTTTCCTTCCTGGATTATGCTTATCAAAGTGTGATCTCGTTAGCCAAGTCCCAAACCAATTTGCAAAATTCCGATGGATCGGTATATTTATTTTTAACTATACATATAACGATAAGATTAATTATGATTTGATATACTCGGCAACGTAAGCGTGTACTTATTATACACGTATTTATTTAATTAATTATTATAGAAACAAATTGGTAATCTTAATACATTAAAGAAGCGTTTATAAATAACGTTACTTTGATTTTACGCTATACAGATACGTTTCAATTTTGGAAATCTTGTAAATGGAATTTATTTTTCGCCTCTTTCTTTTTTTTTCTTTTAAATGCTGCTTTTTTTTTATCGTTCCTCTTTCATCGCGCAGTCATCATCGATCGTAAAACATTAAAAGAAAGCTACGGGTTGTTAATGCAGAAATGCAAAGGTATACAATATGACAAGATCATTATTTGAAAAGTACAGTTGAACTTCGAATGTCGGGGTGAGTTGTTTGAGTAATAAAGAACGAAAAGTTCGCGCAGGGGCTATAAGGACACCGATGTCACAGTCGAGCGGTCTTTGATCAACTCACCGGCATATCCCCCATCTAAACGCGCGTTGATGTTTCATGAATATGGAAAACTTGGTAGTCGAGGTTACCACTACATCATCTAATTGTAAACCTTAAAGTTTACCAAAAGTGCAATTACGTAAAAACATTACCATTATTTTTAATCTAAAAATCGAACAGCTATAACGTTTTTATTTAGTGCACTTTCTAAAACAATACGTAAAAGTATATAAAAATTTTATTTAACTTTGAAACAAATGTTCACACAAAGAGAAATAATTTTTTAAATTTTACACAAACTATTTATTAATATTTTATTTATTTAATTTAAGAAAATTATTTTTTTAATTTTTTTTTTTTTTACGAAAAGCTTTAATAATAAACTTGACTATGAAACTTAAATGATAATTTTTAATAAAAAATTATTTAATTGAAATGCAGATTTTATTTGTTATAGTATAATATTTGTGTAACTACAGATAACATCAAAGAACAATATCGTGCATTTGAAAAGTGACTTTAGAAATGTAGAGAAAAAGAAGAGCGCTTCCGAAAATGTATTGTATTGTAATGCATGCAATAAAAATGGTTATTATTGATTTTTTATGGTACACATGTTAGTGATAACATGCAAAAATAAGTTGCTATCGTTTTGAACAGATGGCAGTATCAATTAGAAAACGTAGGGAAAAGGGAAAGAGACAAATACCATGTGAGTAAAGTCATACGATCGATTACTCGAAGGCTCACTCCCTCTCCTATATTTAAATATACTCTTTATATTTTTAAATAAAAGAAATATCATGTGAGTGGCAAAAACAAAATGCGTTTACAGCATATTTCCATAATTTTAATTATTTTCCCTACTATATCGACTTTGTGTAAGTTTGACATCTACCTCGGGATCTTCCCTTTCGAGAATATGGCAGGGAAAAATAATTAGTGAATTTAAAAATAGAGTACCTTGTAATATTATTTATGTACAAATTTAGATTTCTTAATTTCTACATTTAAGATAAATTAATTTTTATTATTCTCGTTATAACTGTAACTAGTCTAGAGAGAAGCATCCATATAATAATATCGGTAGTACAGAGGAGTACGGCAAACGCTTCTAGAGTTTCACGTTTGCCACACACGATCGATTATTCTGACCACAACAGTTTTACAAATTATTTTAAAATAATTAATTATATTATTAAAATTATTTATATGTACTTATCAATCTATTCCGATCTAATAAAATTATCTAACACATCATATGTATGCCTAATATTTATTATCTAATTTTTTTATTATAACTAACATATGTGAGATTACACATTTTAACGAAGAGTTGCGCAAAAATATTTTTTTTTATAATAACAAATTTATAATAAAATTGTTAATAATTATTTGCGTTTTATAAAACTAAATATAAATAAAATAAATTATTTTTATTATGGTTATTATGAAGATTTTTGGCATATCAACATTTATATCATATATTAAACAGATTTCAAAGCAGAAAGAATTCATTTTAGACAATTTTTACCTTGCTTGTAAAGAGAAATGAGCGCTCCCCTTAATGATAATAACGTAATTATTATAGTGATAATCATTAAAATAGTATCGGCATATTTTATTTTTGTCACAACGGAAACCCAAGAGTGATTGTAACCATAACACTGTGAGACCATGCCGATAACGAAACTAGAAATACCCAGAAAATTGTGAAAAAATTTAATAATTACCGGACGCACGAACTTGCGAAGTTGAAAAGCAATCCATACTGGATATCCGAAAGCAGTTAATACCAAGACTATCACTAGTGACGTGAGACCTGTGATACCATGAATCGAAGTGAAATGTACTTTTTTATTGTTGTACATAAAGATTACACCGACTAAATTAAAGATAAGCCCGAGAGCCTGTAAAATCCAGTGAAGATGTTTCTTGGTTTGATGTGAAAAAGAACCAGTTAACACGTTGTTACTTGCAAGGACGACAAAGGCTTCCGACATCAAAAGAATATACTAGGAAAATGAAATTAATATGTCAGAGATTAAGAAGTCTAAATTAGAATCATTTTTATCACCGTAGATCAACCTTGATCTTCGTTTAACTTGATTTCTATCTTATCTAATATTTCACCATGTGTTACAAATTTAAATTTATTTTTAAATTGGCTTTACGAAATCAAAAGTATTTTTTTTTACACGATAAGAAATTTTAGATACGTATTTTAAACGGAATATTTATAATTAGATAATATAAATTTTTTTTAACCAAATTTAACGGAGCAATCTGATTAACGGTGTCGATTTTACACTGCAAATCTAGGATCGTTCTTAAAATACTTACACCAATAGTACAAAGGATCACGTGTATATTTGTAACATTGTAATACTCCTTGGCTCCTTCGTACACAATGAACAACGTCACCAATACGATCAATAAATGATTGATCATATCTAATATACTGAAAAATATACATTCAGCAGAGTAATCCGGTTCCTTATTATCGGAACTGACGATGCTTTTAGTGGAGTAGTTACGTGATAATTCTGATTTTGTCGACTGAAGTGTAAATTCACTTTCTTTGGCTTTATCCCCCATTGTTCTGTAATATATACCATTGATCGTCAGAATTATAAACGTTAATTAAAAAGAATTATGGTTACTAAACACCTGCCACAATTTTGTTTTAATACGATCTAAACGCGCCAACGTTTTATAAGTGAGTTCGATTTATATCAATTTTATTATTTCACTAAAAATTATAAATTAGTGTCAGTTTTTTTATTAATATTTATATACTTTTTAAAATATTATACGGATATACAATAAATCAAAACAATTTTTTTAACAATTATTTTTCAAAGTATTAATTAAAATAATGTCTTAAACATGTTGCAATTATTTTATATTATTATTTTTATAAATAAAACTTTTTTTTTTAAATAAGAGTAGCTTTATGCAAAAATTAATCTTACTGAAAGTCGAATTTATATTTTCTAATTTAATTAAAACTCACGTATTTTATTTTAAAATTCATTATAAACCAATATATTATTATTTTTATTTAAAACATAGTTCTATACGTAATTAATACACATTTAACAAAGGAACAATTAATTCCCCAGTTCAAAAGAAGAAATAGAAAAAAAAAATACATAACGTTACTTACACAAGTTAACGTTGCAACGCAGACTGAAATAACACTTTCGAAATTAACTCTTTCGAACGACAGGCCAGTAACCGTTTATAAAAGGAAAAGCACTAAGTTAATATTGGATTTACAACGTATGTGCTAATTGATGTGATAATTTATAACATATGTCCTAGCAACCGCGCGACGTGAGCGCTTAATGTGAATAGAGCGCAGATGACCGATCGCGAATGGAGCTCCGCAAGTGAGGCTCGCCGAGATTAATATCAAGATGTCGAAAGATTGAGCTAGCGTTAATCGAAGGAGTCTCGAATAAGGGGAAAAGAAAACGGGATATCCCAAAGACGTTTCTGCTTGCATGCGCGCTTCGTGCTTGATAAACTCGCGACGATTAGCACACACATATGACTCACTTTGCATTAATGGAACAAATACGAGTGCGCGGTAGATGTTATCGAATAATTTTTGAGACGTGTCAGTGGCACTAACTTTTATCAGAGTCGCGTATATTTTTGGAATTCACTGAACTACATTGCAAAATATAAAATGATAGATAGTAGGCACCTAAAAAGAAATAACACATCTCCGTATTTAATGAAATTCTATTAATATAATATATAATAACAAAGAAACACAAAAGAAGAAAAAAAAAAAAGATAAAGGATAGTTCCTACTACTAGAATTTACAGGAAATCGACGTGTAAACGTTGATAAAAATCTCACGTTGCAAATTATAAAAATCTGATATGATATTTTAAATGAGAAAGCAATATGAAATAAAAACAGAATTATTATATATCATTGTTACCTATATACCTGCTACTTCTCACGTAGTGATAATATTTTGCGATACCGATCTTGCAATCGCTTGTGCGATCATTTTTATCGTCATACTGGTAAAAATGTTGAAGTATAATTTTATCAGCTAATTATTATACGCAATGTCCGGTAATGAAACACAGATTTGAGTATTAATGATAGTCGATTGCACTTTGTCCCGCAATTTGTAAAGAAATTCATGCGTCGGAAAATTATATGTATATAGCGTCCCAGTATTGATACGAAAAAATGGTGATTGATTGCAGCCAAAATTTTATTTCTTTGTGACAATATACGTAACAATTGCTGGCAATAAAAATTGTATTTGAGCAAGGAAAGAAAGAAAAACAAATTGGTTTGTGTGGTTTATTCGAGTGCACCCTCGAAACTCCTTTCGCGTTTGCACGCTATTAACTAGCACAATAGATGAAAATGGTTTTAATATGACTCAAGCGCGCAAAGTTTTTGTACGTCAATTTGGTTCTTATTAATTTTATTATTTTACTAACAATCGTTATGTAATACAATTACAAAATCGGTTTTAATTTTTTTTATACCAAATTTTTTTATAAAAAGAGAACGCATACTAGATGCTTTTTTACCTTTTTTTTTTCTTTTAATAATTTCTTTACGAGATGTAATTTTATTCTGTTCATAATTTTGATATTTTATGTTAAACGCTTAGACGTCGGACACCATAATTGGATAGTTCTATCGTTCCCAATCGCGAAGATGTCATTCAAGTAGTCCACCTACAACATAAAAAATATAAATTAGAAAAAAATCAACAATATATTACGCCATACGTTTATTGTATACAATATTGCGCCGTTCGGTCTTCGACTTCGAATCCTCTTAATATCCTCTTCAAGATAAGATAATTAATAATAAAGTCCAATTGTAACGTTTGAATGTAAATAAAAATTTAACATTAATATTATATATTTATTGTTAAAAAATTTTTTAATCCAAATTAAGAAGACGACAATTTTCGGCAGCATCTTCCGCATGTGTGATACTTACAGAGAAAATATTATAACTTGAAAAGAAAGTAGCGATCTTCTTCGGAGGATCCGTGAGGCTCGAAATTACGACGCAGCCGTCTCTGCAAATCGTTATCAAGCATCCGTGTATCAGATAAATTCCCATCAGCCTATCCCTATGTTCGGTAGGAAAATATTTCACTACCTCGAAGTCTTTAGTTGGATCTAATACGTAACACCATTCTATTCCGCTATCGAGATTCTGACCTCCGACGCAAATAAAATCTCGTTGCAGATTTAAACACGACGGGGAGTAATCTGAAAACTAAGAAGTGCACCTGCGATATCGTAGTTGTAACTTTTGTTTAATATTAAAAAAAAAAAAAAAAAAAAAAGAACATAATGACATTACTTTGACGGACTTGATGGTGCGTGCAGCCCGTTGATCCCATACGGACACCTCTCCATGATAGCTTGTGTTCACGATGTACTCCGTGTTCATGACTAGTTTCTTCACGGATGCACGTGGTTGATACTGCAATATCGGCTTAGGTCCTGCTCTCGGATCGAACACGAATACAGTATTTAGCTCGCTTAAAGAGTCCACGGATGTCGCTAACAGACCTCGTTTGCGACACGATGCCAGATGATACGGAGAACGTATTAAGTTTCTGTAAAAATATATTTTATATTAATATTATCACAAAACAAGCAAAAAAAAAATTAATTAATTAATTAATTAATTAATTTTACACTGTGTGCATTTGGGATCATCCCAAAGGAACAGTATTGCTATCGCGTACACTTCATAAGCTGCTTGTTGCCTCAAACCAGTTGTAAAAAGCTGCCACGATTTAATAACTTGATCATGTCTACCGCAACTGTATATTGTATTGTCTATCGCTGTCAGATTGACAATCTCTCCATTATGCGCAAATTCTACGGAGGTAAAATGCTCTTTGTCAAATAAAGAAAATGTTT
This sequence comes from Cardiocondyla obscurior, assembly GCF_019399895.1. Lineage (NCBI taxonomy): Eukaryota > Metazoa > Arthropoda > Insecta > Hymenoptera > Formicidae > Cardiocondyla > Cardiocondyla obscurior. Next base: position 5,646,837 of record NC_091873.1, on the reverse strand, counting down.
TCGGGACGTTAAATAAGTTTCCTCTGCACATTAAGCTATTATTTCTCGCAGCAATTACACAATCTCCATTCTAAAAATAAAAATCACGATTATCATCATTTTTTTTTTTTAAGAATAAATGTTCAGAAATACTCCGATTAAATCTATATAAACCTCTATTAATAACACAGCAGATATGTCACGTGTAACAGTTTCTTCATTTATTATCAAATGTTCCATAGAATTCCACAGTCCTGCTTGTTTCTCGATCGCGACGCACGACGACTTCCAAAACAAATTATCAGTCTTTGCTGTAATAAAACAATGTATGAAACAATTACGTGCATATGCTTGTGGAAATTAAAAATGATCAGAGTCGAATAAAGCGAAATAAACAGTAATTAATTTTTTTATTTACAAAATAATTAAATGCGCAAGACATAAAATCAGTTCGTTTGGACTAACCGGGACATAAAATTGGATAGTTAACACTTGGCCATATTTTATTAATTCGTGCTTTCCACAATAAGTCATCCTGCAAAATTAAGTAGAACCGTTTGCACACGAGACTCAAACGGTGCACTAACGTCGACGTTTCTAAGTAGGAGCATATGTGTAGGAATATCTGTAAAGCAGCGCAATAAAAAATTAAAAGTATAATACTTGCAAGTAAACGCTGTGATAAAAAAAAAGGATAAAAAGGAAACCTTATGTCCGCAATATCAATATTCATTTTTTCTTTTCTGCGTACAAACCTCCACCGGAAGATCCAGCAATGATAGGGCATTTCCCTTGTCGTTCGCGCAGCTTGTACTTCCGGCAGTTACTTCCTCGCTTTGCAAATGTACGCGTTCGAGTCTGCTCGAGATTGACATGGTCGATACTATCAATTTAACGAAAGTAACTGAGAGCAATGAAAACGTGACGTTTATCGGTGACTCAAGTGCCGTTATCATACGGTAATAGTAACCACGTTTAGTTTCTTATCTGATAAAAACGCGATCGCCGCATACATATAAATGACACTCCTTTCCATGATGTCACGAATACAAACGTGTTTCGATCAATTTTTCTTTTTCATTTTTCATTAGATTTTTAGTTCTACTTTGATATATGTATACGGAAAGGAAATTAAAATATTTTAATATAATTAAATATTTAATTTAAAATACTTGGCGCTGTTAAAGCTGTTTAAAAATTACAAAATGCAATTATTAAACTTTATTATTCATATTTTACGGAAATTTGTGTATAGCGCCCTTTACGCACAGCAACGTACAGTGGAACTCGTATAACACCCATCGATTTTCGCAATACGGTTTACCATGTGATAACGCGGACGATCTTATCGACTTCGTACTGGTTCTTATCAGTTTAGCGGTTGTCCCCGGCGATGTATACCAGATGGTGCTTGTATACTGAATTATGATTTAAAATAACAAGTATAAATAAATTTTTTTTATTTACTAGAAGAAACCATGCGCGCGTTAAGGGGAAGCTAAAGCCGTCGCCAAACTTGTACGAATTTTTCCTAAAACTCCAAAAACTCGAAGAACTCGAATATCTCGGTCGACAGGCAATAAAAATCAGAACGCGATGACCTTACGTGATTCTGATTGATTGATTACCACCCATTCTGCCTTTCCAAAGCCCATGAATTGGCACCCTTACATCGCACGCTCACTTACACACGATATCTGTGGTATATTTTATGTTCTTGCTTCGAACGCTTTTTGCAGAGGCATCTCGAAGACTTTGCTTTGCAAAAATAAAGCAACGTGATATTATTAGTGCTGTTTTTCATGCAATCTCATCATACGATGTATACGTTGCCTTGCGTCAGTTAACATGTAGTAAGGAAAAAAAAAAAAAAAAGAAAGAAAAAGAGAAAAAAAATGAAAGAAGGTAATACATAGCAGAAGCAACAAAATTTCACATTCCTCATTTACATATATTTTACATGTCAAACGTGCTTATTTTTGTCTTTCTAAATCTTAAATTAAAAAAAGAATTTTATACGCACGTCGATTAAAATTGCGTTACGAATGGCAAAATAAAAGCTGGACAAATATCTGTTCGATTTTCTTGCTCCATTATAATAATACGTTATTAATTAAATTCGTAATACGACTACCAATAATGCGAGTGTCAATTTATCGCTTACCGCGCTAATTTATAATTAGAAATTAATTATCAACATACCATTACGTTCTCTACGTGCCTGTCTTGGCAATCAAATATTAATTAACTTGATTTAACGAAATACACAACCTGAGTTTTGACATATCGTTGCATTTATAACTGCAAAGTGGTAATGCGCCATTTACATAGCGCGAGAACTCGATGTTGCACAAAACTTGGTATTATTTTACACGTATTTCCAGACAAACCGGCAAAAGCAAATTAATTAGATTTTTTATTTTATTTTTTTAAATTTACAAAAGTTTATTATTTTATGAGTGACAAAATTAGATTGCATATCTAGCGTTTTTATGAAAGTATTTCGTATGTATGTCCTGTAAGCTGGAATAATAATAGGACCGAAAGTATTAATTATCAACATTTTAAATTCTTTTTCCTATCTTAACATTTTTATCATATATGTATAGATCGGGCTTGGCTTTAGGATCCTCTCAACATTACTACGGCCACTTCGACCGAGCTCCGATTAATTTAATCGGAGATTAAATTCGATAGGAAGTAAAATAGGAGTACTTGTTTCACATGAAACTTCTCTTTTATCGGAATTCAGATCTTCCGATTAAATTAATCAGAGCTCGGTCGAAGTGGGCCTACATCGATATTGTGAATATCGTAGAATGGAACTTTTATGTGCATTCAATCCATTCTACTCGTGAGTAGAAAAAAGAGAACATTCTTGCATGCAATCGCATATACAGCATATACAGTGTCTGATAAAAGCAGCTAAAAAAAAAGTATTTTATCAAATTAAAAAAATTGGTTTTTCCACTTGTATAGTGTGGAGTTTGCTTCGATGTTTAGAGTCATTATCTTTATATGCGATCCACATTTTATTATTATTTTTTTTTTAATTAAACTAATGTTTTCTAAATTATACTAATGTTTAACAATGTCATGCTTTGGCAATTAACATTTCCTATCTCTCCCTGCGTATTTCCACAAACATGAAAATTACCGTTTCGTACGGAGTCAGAAGATCATAACTCTGAAACACTTTGTAGTTAAAATGTGTATTTAGTAGATAATATATGTAAGTAAAGTGCATTATGCCGCTGCGCCCAATATTACTGATAGTCCCAAGTTAGTCCAATTTATGAGCAAGGCCACTGACTTCATGAACCATGCTCTACACTCTCATCTTTATCCGCATACGTGTACATTGAGCTTCATTAATGCTTCGCCAAGGGGACACCCACACCACATCACTCTATATAGTTTCATACTATAGGGAAATATGATATATGAGAGGGGTTTTCCGACCGCGAGCAGGCGACCCCAGGCAAACGCTTTGGAAGTCGTCAAGTTATAGAGAAAACAATGAAGATAGCAAGCTCCATAAAATGTATTAACGCGATCTGCTAACATTGAATACATTAAACTTTCTTTCGAATTTACTAATAATACACCATTCTTTAATTTTTCTTTCAACATATCGACGTATATTTTAAAGAAAAAAAAAAAGTAAAGTACAGATATTTCAAACGCTATTAATTTCTACGCGAAATCAAGACGTAGAAAATCAATAACGATATTATAAATAAATCTCTATACATCTGCGTATCGTACGAACCTTTGGATTACGTTACAGGAGGGAAAAAAATTGACAAAGCAGCAATACGTGCATGAAATGAAATGGTTATATTTTTCATTGACGAGACTAGTGAAATTCGCTGGCCGCGCTAATGGAGTGATACCAATTGAACGAGATAGCGCGCACGACGAGTGACTGTGTTTGGTAAACCGTGGCGGAGCGTAAATATTAGCGACGTTCGGAACATATGCACAGAGCATTATGAATTTCGATTCGGATCCCAATGACAATACACCCTTTGGCAGTAGGTCCTTCGTCGGCATTGATTTGGGTCGGAGGCAAATTTTAAATTAATCACGCGAATGCGGCTAAGTAAATCCTTAATGCGCGACGCACTGCGGACTTGATTCCGTTATTCGATCTAATGGAAAAATAAAATCTAGCTACTAGCTGGCTGATACGCGTCATTAACGAACGAACGAAAAAAAAATAAAAAATAAAAAGACTCTCAATATATTTCAAAATCAAAATCGTTTAAATAGCATCATCGTCAAGTACCTGTCTCTTCATTCGTTCCCTTCCCCGTTCCACCTCTCTCCTTTCTTGCATGTGCACGTTCGAAAATTAATATTCATTGAAGTCACGTGCCAACGATAAATTCTGTTTTTTCGGAATTGCGCCATAGGGAGCTTTTTTTCATTGTCGCGTAATTAATGTGCGCCCAGGAAAACCTGTCATGGAAGTTGCATGAGTGAAAGTACGTGCAAACCTGCGACCACTGTTCTGTTTTTTGCATTTTTAAAAATAATTCTTTTATTTTGTTTGAATGTGCGAGCATTTGAGCTTCTCTTTTTTTTTCACAATTAATAAGCGTATCGTATTATATTTATAATAAAGTTACTTTTATTAGTTTAATAGGAATAATACTATTTTCTCAATAAAAAAGCAAAATACATTTTGTATAAATTGCTAAACGTTTCCAGAAAAAAAAAGAATGTTATTTGTTGATGGAAGTTTCCATCCTACGATCTGACCCCATTTTTATTGAAGTGTAAAAAAATATAAAAAATAAAAAGGTTAATGCTTCTCGCAGAGCGGTAACCATTTAGGATCAAACATACATACATGACGATCGAGTTTCTCAGTCGACTTCTGATATAGCGGCGTATTCTCGCAAAAGTTTATACGAATCTACGAAATACCTGTGTAGCGAGACTTAGAGTGCAGTTTCTTTTACATTCAAAACTTCGTTTAAAGGTGAAATCTGCTTTATGCAATAAAGAAGCAATGGAATTGAAAAGTTACGAAAACGAGCTGATTGAACTATTTAATTTTCAAAACCTTTTAACTCTGTTCATTATATATATATATATTTTTTTTTTTTTTAAATATGTTTATTACAAAGAATTAATTTATTTATATCATAAATTTATTTTTATTTTTTTTTCTACATATTGTTCAAACTAAGATATCACGATGCGTACTTCAAATCGTGAAATCGTCTTCTAATTAAGTCAAAACTTTCGACTACTTCAAGGATTTAAAAATAAATTTTAAAAAGCCCTAGTGTATTAATATAAAATTAGCGTCATTAGCGAAATGCTTCTATTCTTAATCCAAATTATAACGCATTCAATCTGCGCTAACTGTTCATTTTATTATGGTGATCCTGCAGTGCAGTCTTGTGAGTAAACGTATCTTCTAGACGTATGCAAATATAATCGCGCTTGTATTCGCTTATAATCCTCTGTGTGCATTCAGGCCAGTAGCTTGTTTAGGATCCTCGAAGAGGAGACTTGCTCCTTGAATCTCGGAAATTTGTACTCGTTATACACCAGCTATATATTGTCCACTCTAGTACACCAATTTATTATCGTACGAAATTATTTCGCTATTCGACAAAAATATATACATATATAAAATATATCAGTTCTTTTAACAAGAAAAATAAAATATACTTTTTACTTCTAAGAAATTTCTTATGTGAATTTTACTCCAATATCGAATCCCTCGATTCCAATTATTTCTTTACTACTTTTAAAGATATTTTCTAAATGCACCAAATTTTTTTCCACGACGCTTGTATCATTAATATTTATCTTGAAGTTGCCCGGCGATATCTGACGAAGTTTTACCAAAGTCTCGTGCATCTTATGCAATCAGGATAAAATTGGAAAGTTTCGAAAAGCGAACTGATCGAAGAGAAACAGCAAATCCTAGTGGGAATCCTAACGGAGTTGTCTCTTGGCGGACTGCTACATGTATTCGGCGCGACAACCGTAAACTGTTTTGCAGTCTGATCCTCGCTAATTTTTTTTTTAACCAGAAAGAAAAAGAAAAATGTAATGTAAAATGTAAGAGTGTAATAAATTATAAAAATATAAATATGCATGTAGGAAGTAAAGAGTTAATTGTGTTAATTTTCTTTACTTTTCGTTTTATAAAATTAATTTGTCAACAATTTGTCAAACAAGCTTTTTGTCTAATTTACGCTATTAACGTATTTATTAAAAAATATTATTCCTACCGCTTGATTTATCCGTTTTACCGATGTCTCCTATATTAGAAAATTAGGAGAATGTGTTTATGTTTAAAATACAAATTCTGCAAGATTTCGTCGGTGAATTCCGTGTTATTTAAATGTTACTACCAAGTTCCCTGGAAAGAGTAAACACTAAGCATCGCGCTCACTGCCTGTCGGCGTCAATTAAGCTCGTTTCTGCATTCGAGCTTACGTTCGCGAGCTCACGTTTGCGAGCTAACATGCGAAACGAGCTATTGAATCCGACAAGTCGTTTACATCATCGTTACGCCTAATCCGTTAGAAAAATATAACCGGTCTGTTATTTGCGCTTGCGATCAAAAATTTCTAAACGCGACTTAGACTGCCAATCATAAAAGCGACGATCGTAAAGCCTTCATCGCCGAAGATGAACCGAGCGTTTGAAAATCGTACCGAGAATTATCCTGACTCGGTGTTCTATTCGAGGGTTAATTTTCTACCGCAAAACACGTCAGACTCGGTGCCTTAGTGTGTAATAATTTGAGCTCATCACCGTTCGTCGACAGAAGGCCTTACCCGCCGGGCCGTCAATTCGTATGCGGTCGATATGGTCATCAGGACGAGCCGTGTACAGGGTCATTTGGTGACGCATACGACGCCAGCCGTGTATGTCTGCGTCATTATCGCGGTCGTCGTCGTCGTCGTCCTCCTTATTCACAGGAACGCAGGAAAGTCCCAGCCGTGACAGTGCCAGGACAATTACACGAGACATTCCTTTAACTACGAAATTTATGGAATGTCAGCTGGAAATACGTATGTATGACGCCAAGCTGAATTGCAGAACAGAAGCCGGATCAATGAATAGACCGTTCGGCGAACGAAAAAGACAAGAATTCGAAAGGTAAAGAGAGTTTAAGCGGCCGTAGCCCTTCGCAGTTTAACGTCATTTATTTTTCAACGTTAAGAGCCCGATTTCACTCGTCTCAACCAGATTGGATTGTTTCTTTTAACGCTGGTAATTATACTCGACGGAATAAAATATGTATAATAAAATATTAACGTCACAGTATAAAATAATTATTTAAAAATAATTGTTTCAGGTAAATGCTTAAAAAGAATATAAAGTTACTTATAATAATTATCGCAGAATGCCCGCGTTACAAACAATTCAGAAATAATCCTTACAAAAACTAATTTCCCCTTTACTTACTCTTTTCAATTCGATCTCGATATTGCTGTAATGTTTTGTGTAAATTTAAATTAAAATCCTCAAGTTATAACCAAGTTTTTAAATTAAAATTAAATTAAATGTTTCTTTTAAATAGTAGTAGGTCGATAAATGCTTTCAAACCCGGTGAAAATTTAAACTGCAGGACTTCAGAGTAAAGGACTGATTGGGTACAAGTAGTAATTCGCGTAATTCCGTCGGAACTTTGAACGGTTGTGCACACCTCTGCCTGGAATTATAAGCGGATATCACCGGTGGTCTTGAATGCCGATGCCACTCACAGATATCAGACTATTCATCCACTATTAAAAAATAATTTCACTATCAATTCCTATCTAAATAAAATACAGTAAAAGCGTTTTAATACCACACAATTATTTCTGGCTGATAACGATCTAGAAAACGATCTAGATGTCTAAACGTTTTTCGCCGCGTACTGGTCTATCACGCGTACTGACTTTGTTAGCTAACGCGCGTTCGACTGCCGAGGCCGCTGACCTCCGGGCAGAGAGCCCAACTCGGAATCACGGTTTCCACGCGTACAGATACAGAGGCTTGTCCGTGTGAGGCCAGCGCTAATAAAAATAAAAAGATTTTGTAATTATTAGACATTATTAAATTATAAAATAATTACAAAATCTTTTTATTTTTATTTTTATTAGCGCTGGCTTCACACGGACGAGCCTCTGTATCTTTACGCGTGGAAGCCGCGATTCCGAGTTGGGCTCTCTGCCTTCGGGACCGCCAGCCGCCGCCACACGAATCCCTACTACGGCGACCGTACAACAATGATGGCTGCCGGCTGACGTAACACGCGCACGTGCTCGCAGCTGACCGCGGGCCCGGAGGTCGTCGACCGCGGCAGCCGAGCGCGCGTTAGCTGGGTCAGGACGCGCCGTAGACTAGCACGCGGTGAAAAAACGTCTAGATATCTAATTTTTCTAAGTCGTTATTAATTAAGTAATAATTATCTCGATACATGGCGTTAAACAGTGAAACGTAAAATAATGCTATATTATATATGTATTTATTCTTTAACATAAAATGAGACATTAAAACGCATTTTGCTTAATAATAATTTAAGAAATAAAGGAAACTTGCTTGATAAAGAGTATAGAAATCATATTGACCAATTACGAATAATTGAATTACAGTAGCGATGCTCAATTATACAAAGAGAGAGCACATTGTGGTCTTGTGAGGTTCTTGATTTGATTGCCTAAGTGCTCAGGTGCTCTCAGTGGTTTTGATATAATTTGAGATAGAATTCGCGATAAAATCTCCCGAACAGTTGTTATACTATTTACTAAAGAATAAATAACTTGTCTTTAAAACTTTAAAATTAAAAATTATCAGCGTACGTGGCAAAGTGTATTTTACGTTATAACGTCAAATTAATTTCTTTTTCTTTTTCCTAACTTAAGCACTTTAGCTGTGGGCTTTAATGGGTTAATAAAATTACTCCAATTAAAAAGACATTGCAATTTTTTTTCTGTTAAATCGTTGGTTAGTAATTTACTGAATTTTAATTTAGCATATTACGTCGGCGAGGAAGTTAAAGTCAACACGAATCAATTAACCGTGGCTCACAGCAATATCATAATGTTACTGGATTCGTGGAGGCAGTTACCGGTATTGTTATCAGAAGCGAGAGTGATATCTGTCATAGCTTTCAAGCTAACACTCCGTTCTGTTCGTTCGCTGGAAAGATTATATATAGCGAGTACATGTAATAATCCTGGGTTTTATCCCGATTGATTGATTGTAGATAAGATACCTGAAATTACTTCGAGATCCGTAGCCTAGGTGCGATACACTCAGGAAGATGGTCATGAATAGCGACAGTGAATCGATGAGAACGAGAGAGAGAGACAGAGAGAGACAGAGAGAGAGAGAGAGGCTGTGTGCATATCTAACTACAGCGGCATTTCTATCGAGGACATGCATCAACAAACGTATGTGTGTATGCACAATCGGTCCTACGCCCGTGACGAGACCGCAGGAATAAATTAGAGTCATCTTCCTGGAATAATGACGACGTGTCGCTGCGCGATATTAACGATTCAAATTTAGCACGCTCGGATATCGGTGGTTGACTGTGAATTCAGCGCCCTATTCGACGATGCAATAACGTGCATTGCTCGCAATCTCTTTTTTTTTTCCCCTCCCCGTTTCTTTTTTTTTTGTTTTACAAATTTACACAAGCGGCGATTAGCGCGACGTGTTTATGCATAAATGTGCGGGCAAGCTTCATATTTACTTAACTAAAGATCTCTGGACGTTGGCTGGAATCGCTTTGGTGTACCCAATTCTCGAAATCAACTAGAAGAGAGTTTGCTATGCACTTGAAAGAATCGATTGTTCCGCGTTTGCAAAATGTGTACGTGTGTAACTTTAAAGAATCGGTTGTTCACACTGCAGCGGAAATATTGATTAGTATTTCGACATTAATGCACTTACTTGATTATGAAGCGTTGTTTGCAGACTGGCTCAGGGGGTGAAACTCTGGTAGGTTTAGCACACGATTGGAAGATTAACGCCTGCCGATTTCGCCGACGCGGAAAATCTTGCAATCAATCACTCGAAAATCGTTTATAATCTGATAGGATTAATTTTCGATACAAATGTTTTTTTTCTTTTTTTTTTTTTCTTCTTTTTAAACCAAAGTAATAAAAGCACATTCATAAAAATCAATTTAGATTTGATTTTTTAATGAATTTGAATTAAAATATATTTTAATATAAACGAAAAAACTGTTAAATATATTATACATATATTTATATAAGAAAAATTTATTATTAATTTAAAAGCACATTATTTAACATGCACAGAACAAATATATGTAGAAATAAATTTTATACTTTTTTTTTACATTTAATATTAATACATATGAATGTGATATCAAGCTTCGAGCAGTAGGAGCAAGAAAGTAAGATTTCCATTGCCTTGGAGATCGAATTAAAAAAAAAAAACACATGAATTTCGCGCACTAAATTAATCAATTAAATCGTCTAAGCTAACAATAAGATACAGAGAAAACCGTGCGAAAATTCAAACAGCTGGATGATTTTTATCCCCGTGCTTTTATTCACTTTAATCTAAAATTTTATAATCTGGATTTGTTATTATAAATATCGCAAAGCAATGTAGAACTTTTCTTGTTTATCTCAACATGTTTTACTACTTCGCGAGCGGTGTCGGGAGAACCCTGGGATTTTCTGTATATTGTAATCATATCGAATTAAATTGTAACATTGCACGGAAACTCAATATCAATTATAATTAAAATATACAAGCTTGATAAAAAAAAAAAAAAAAAAAAAAACAAATGGCATATGTGATAATTAAACTTTTAACATCAATTTAGTGATTAAGATTGCACGTGCCTACGTTTCATTGAACGTAATCTTGTAAATTTGATTTTCTTAAGGTAATCAGCGCGCTCTTGGGTGCAAACTGTTTCATCAGTGCGTTTACATTTATGGAATAACATACGAGGCTTTAATCTAATAGTCTATACAGATCAAACAGTTATCGTAATTTAACTGTATGTACACGCGCTACATACATATATTCACATGCATTCACACGCACGCAGGAACACGTGCAAAAGGGAGAGCAGAGAGAGAAAGAGTCGGATAGAATGAGATAGAAAAGACGGTCATGGGAAATCATCTGGATCATGTTATTACAATTGAATCCAATCATTCAATTTAAAGTTTCTGTCATGCATATGAAAATAATATTCCATAACCAAGCATGTATTAAAACAATTTTAAACGTGGTCACGAAATAATAAAATTTTTTTAAGTGCACTACATGGAATAGCGAAAAAGAATTTCTTTTTTAGTTCAAACAGTTCTACTTGCAAAGGTAATGACAATAAAGTTTCATTAAATTTCTTGTTTTACATTAGAGTCGAATCGAAACATCTACACGTCCACACAGATTTGGATAACAAAAATACGAGGAAACTTGATAGGGGTGAAAAGTAGCAGTGACCCCAAAACCAACTTGTGCGCGAGCACTTTGTCGATTGCGCACGGTTTCACGTTTTTAGCTCTCCTAAAACTCAATTTTACAAATTAAAGAAAAAAAGAAATAAATACAGAAATAGTTTTAAAAGCCCGTGCTATTATAATACATGTATAAAAAAAATTGTTTTTCGAGATTTTTAACGTTCATACTCTTTAAAAAAAATTTTAATTCATCAGTTTTACTCTCTATCTGCTCTACGATTTTTGAAGTAGCTTTGCGTTCCTATTTACATATTTAAAATGTACGCAAAAAGAAAAAAGAAAAAAAATTTGACGTTTGATATAAATCATGTTGCTTACGAGTACAAATCAATAGTTTCCTAAAGTTCCAGTTAAATTAAAGAATAATATTACTCTACAATAACACTCCATCATTTAAAGTATAATTAAAAACTTGATCCATATACGATCATACATAAAATATATTAATTTCTAAAGTAATTCCTTTAATTTTAATTTAAAATAAATTCCTTTTTATTCGTATAAAATTCTAACTCAACGCAAAGAGCACAATGAATTTATATGCTTCTCAAAATTTATTTTTCTTTGTTTTAATAAACCAACAAATTTGTCATTTATTATAGACGGGATAGATGGTAAAACCGTTATTCGGCGGTAACCTTCCGTAAAGCAATTCAGAGATGTAATTATCTGACGACGAGAATCACCTTCCGTAAATTAATGAGAAACTATCCACCTGTGTGCTATTTGAGCACGGCGCAATGATCGACTTGCGCCGGTCGAATGGGAATGTCAATTTTAATGTGGTAAACAATGTCATTAGCACGCTGATATTATCGAGGTCAACGCTTCAAATTGCAACGTAGTAATTACACTTACCGAAGGTATCAATCAGAACGCTCGCAACCCAAATTGTCTAAACCGTGAAATATCACATTTATATCTCGCCGTAAGTAATTTATATCCTTTTGACATTTTATACTTATATTAATTTATTACACGTCGCTTTAAAATAGAATACCATCTTTCCCGAATAAACCATTATTTGCATCTAAACCACACGTGCTTTAACGAAGAGTGCTTAAAAAATTTTTTATCACCAACAAAACTTCTTTAAACGATTAATCTAATATTTTATAGTTTATTTATCTTTTCCTGATATTTATTCGACAGAGTGTGTATTTCCTAGAATTATACATATGCATTTTTATTTTTTTTTTTTTATTTTGCAGTTGTGTGCAACAATTTCCTTAAATACAGCAGCAGATATAGTTGTATTTAAAGAAATGACAGGTTATTGTTTAAACCATTTATTATATGCTTAGCGATTAAACAATATTCCAGACGATGTAGTTACAGATATATTATCGTTTAAAGTTACGTGAAATCGTACATCGAGCGATCGATTTCTTTTCGAAGCAGTCAGTCGTTAAAACGTGTTTCTTAATATTAAGGGGATAGTTTGCCGAGCGGAATTTCACACAACAGCGAAACTTCTTCATTCAACGGTGCTGAATGATGCGTTCGTTGAGTGCCATTCGTAGTACGAAGGATTATTCTCACTGAAAATGCGCATGATACATGGCCATTAGGGACGCCTATTGCAGGATAATGAATTAATGGGGGAACAGAACGAACGAAGCGAGTATTTAAACTCGCAACGTCGCTGATTGCCAGGTATGCATCGGTTACCATTTTTTCTTTTTTTTTGCCCGTCCGTTGATAGAAAAATTAATAATCCGATCGTTAAGTGCTCTCTGGTAATTCGCGGTATATTCGATCTCCTCACTTAATTGAACCAATCATTCAGAAATGACAATAAGTTATAAAAAGCGAGCGCCTCGAAACGAATTAGAGTTCCACTGTCACCAAGTGACACAAGTCCGCTAGATCGAAACGATATAACGCGGGTGAATTTTGTTTCTCAGCAAAACACAAAAAAAAAAAGTATCAATCATCACAAGCGGACAGCGGCACGACCACCACTTTTATTTCGCGAGACAAGTCTGGTAGAGTGAAGCGATCTAGTGCGAATTTCGCGTTTCTCGGCAAAATACAAAAAAAAAAAAAAAAAAAAACAAAAAGAGTAGCAATCATCAAAAACGGACAACGGGGCATGATCGCATCAGCTCGTTGCTTCGACAGCGAATAAATCCAACGCGACATATTTTCCACGATATTTCACCACTGAAAACTGTAAAAAAAAAAAAAAAAAAAAAAAAAATAAAAAGGAAGAACACCGCGAGACCAGAGCAGAAGGAAAAAAACCGCCAAAGCGGAGGAAGGAAAAAACGACTGAAACGCTTCGTGAAAATCGCAGAAAATCAGAGCAGATAGTTGCCTAAAGCTGATACGCAACTGAAAAAAAATCGTTGGGAAAATCGCGCTTTTACCCCTGTTTTTTTTTTTTTTTTTTAGCATTTATTAATGTCAAATCTTTCCACCACCTGTTTCCGCTCCCAGCCCGTTGCCCCAAGGTTAAATACGAACACAGCGTGCATCGCATGCGACGATACGCCGGGAAATCCGCTGGGAAATGTTCCTCGCAACTTGTAGCCGGAAACACGATCTCTCGTGAATGTTGGGTATAACTAATTTCGACGTTATAAACAAGGTCAGCGGCGCAGCGACGGAGGATAATGTCGTTAGGCTGCGCTGCATCACGCCAGGATTATCGCGATTAATTATGTGCGCCAGTTACGTACACCGAATATACAAGATTATTCTCTGCGAGAGTCGCTTACATTCGGCTGCGGCACGAATTTCCCTAAGTCGAGTCCAACTGAGAAGGAATTGCAGCGCTATTGAAAGTTGCACGCACGCTTGACGCACGTTTGCCGAATATTTCAATCTCGACACCACTGAAATACGCTTCGCGATTTAATTTGGCGATTAAAATTCGATTTTTTGCAACCAATTTTGTAATAACCCAACGATACCGAAAGATGAACTTTCATATTATTATGTGTGTTTGTTAATCTCTTAATTAATTATAAATTATGTATGAAATTTGATAGATCCGCGTCGATACGAGGGATCCCGAGTTCGAGGCCGACAGTCTCCTCTATTTAATTTTTTTTCCGACGCCTACCGAAGTGCGATTATTCCGCAAAGTATTTACGACACCTTCGTAAAACGAAGCGGCAGCGATACCGTGCGATTAACGACATCCCTCGTCGCAGAGCGACGTGAGTCATCGTCGGTATACCTTGAAGGCATCGTCGAAGCAACCATTGATGATTCGTATTGCAGATAGATTCTGATCCGCGCTATCGACATTACTTTCACGCCCGTCGCAAATGGAACGTACGCACGGCGAAGTGTTCATCGCGCGCGCTTGATTTTCCTATCGATTTAAACTTAACACGTAATTACATATACATATATCACCCAGTCGAGTACGAGCAGGTAAATAATCTCGCACCGTAGTCTTTTTAACAACTGATATTCACATGTACAGGGTAAAAAAGTTTTGTGTTAAATTTAATTCACTTTACATTATCATGTTTTGCCTTCTTCAACGTTCGCGTTAATTGCAACAGAGTTTTGCAGCAGCAATATTATTTTGACATTAAAAGAAAATTGGTATCGATGGTTTCAGTGAAAATTAAATGTTAAATTGATACGTTTGACAAAAACATTGTCGAATAAGTAATTAAGAACTCATGTACTTACACATGAAACAGTGCCCTTTCACTTCCTAAAAATAATTAATTTAATTAATAATTAATTTAACGTAGAGGTCTCAATGATATAGCAACAATATGTTAAATTAACGTGAAACTGTGTCAGAAATTTTACACAAAACTTTCTACGCGGGTAAATTTTAATCCAAATGCCAAATAATTTTCTCACGTTTAAGTATGTGTCACACACGCACGTTCACCCATACATACAAGTTCCAGTTCATTAAATTAATACGTCGAACTCTTCGTCGGATACGTCGGATCAACGAGTCCGTCTTCGTTTATTCTTACCGCGAAGCACGCGATTCGTAAGCGATCAATCGCGAATGTGATCTCAGCAGAAATTGATCCGACCTCGATGTCGTCTGCCTTCACATTACTTAACATATCAATATGTGACATGGAATATAAGCGACCGATCAACAACAGAAAAAAATAAAAAAATAAAAAAGAAAAAGAGAGAATAAAAAACACGGTGTGACTCATATCGAAGATATGACGACTCTTCATTTCAGTTTAACATGCTAGCATTCGAACTTCTTTTTCGTTCCGGCGAACGAAAATACTGTTTACGATACACGCGCGACCTATTGTTATACGTTATACTTTTTATTAAATTGAACTTTTGTTTTTCCGATCAGAAATCGTCGGTATATAGATTATCGGGCACGATGATCGATTACTATTAATCTCGAAAGGACGATGATACAGTTATCCTGCTTTGCATTAGCATATTACATTGTTGTATATACTCCTCGTTGAGCTATGATTAGACGTGCGGAGAATGGATTAAATGGATTTACCTCCCGGCGACACAAATAAACACAACGAGTCTTTCGGAACTACTTTGCCCGGCAGCGAATAAGGTTGATCGTTCGATTGGATAGTAATCAATCACAGCCAATCTTGAAGCCCCCTCTTCTCCCCCTCTCCCCCACCCCACCCAAGAGTTCCGGTAATGCCATCATTCCGATAACAGTGATGAATTTAACTGGAACCACTATGATCATACCGCCGCACTACTAACTTCGGCGGTCGAAACTAGGGCACATCCTCGCACGAACATAGATCACGCGACACGATAAATGACAATATTACAATTTCGCTAATATACCCTAGATTTTCGCAAGTCTTGCACTTACACATGTCACAAACTCCAGTTCGTCTGCAGGGCCAGCTTAAGCGTGGCGAACGTGGTGAGCAGAGCGGTGCAGGCCATCAGCGACGGCGACGATGCCATGCTGTGCTGCATAGCGGCCGGATTGTCGCCTTTGAAGACGTGCACCAGGACGCGCGCCGGCTGGGCGTTGCTGGCTTTACAGGTGTAATTGCCCGAGTGGCGATCCGACGCCCTCGGCACCTCCAGCCAGCTCTCCCTGCTGACGAGGTCGGTGCTGACATTGACGCCTTGGTCAACGTCGTAATTGATCATACGGAAGTTGTGGTACCAGAATAGGTACGACGGCACTTCCGTGGACTTTTTCACCAAGCAGTGAAGCTGCAGCGTACTCCCCGGCCTCACGAACTTCTCCCCCGGACCGGCTATCTCCGCTCTGGCTTCTGCAAATGGTCAAATGTAATACGTGAGACGCGAGCGTTCGTAGTCCTAGATAGTCGGGAGCATTGTTTACTACATGGTTATGTGAGAGCCCGTCCCGAGGTCGGAAGATGAGAATAGCTTGTGTAAGAACGACAGGATCTAGCACACGTCCCACCAGAGTTTCTCAAACATCAAGGGCCAGAAAACGCCTGACTCAGCGAACGACTATTTTAAAAAATAATCGCGGCTGCATTTGAAAATAGAACTCATTTAAAATGTTCTTCTATGTACGCGACCTCGTACGCGATATAGTGACAGATGCATATTTTTATTTATCAACAATTGCATTTATTAAAAGATAATAAAAATTTTTTGCGAGATTCGTTAAATTAAAGATTATTGATTTATACATATTCGGTTATCGTTAAAATTATATTTGTAGAAAAATTTAGCTACACACATTGTTTTATTCTTTAAGAGCTTTTAATATACATTGTACGCATGCAGTAGTTGCTCCTGAATATCTATAATCTGGCAATTATTTTGGCCGAGCGTGTTGCAATTTATTCTAATACTAAACGGATAAAATATTTATCTGACCAGAGGAACCTCAACGATGTTTGGCCTATGAATTTTGCGTAGTAGGCAATCGACATAATTGCCGTAACGAGATGATTTATCGGAATCGATGATAGGATGTTTTATTCAATAATATTAGAATTATAATTAACACGTAAATCATAGCCGTGTGCGTGTTTGTATTTGTGTAAAAGCAGTCCGATCGCATAATTAACCTTTCATCTAGAGTAGCGGATCCGCGCGCTGTTGTTTCCATTAGCTGAGCATCAATCGCATTTATGACACTCGGGTATCAGTCACAAAGATGTCCATTGCTCTGCCGTCCGTCATTTCGACGTCAGAACAATAGCATCAATTCTCTTAATTTAAATAATAAATTTCTATCTCTAAAAGGTGCGTACGTGCCATAAAAAATTTATTCCTTTTACGCGTTATCGAGATTATAAAAAAAACAGAAAAAAACACACCATTTTAAAGTTTTATAAATTAAAAAAAATTTTTTATTTCTTTTTTACTGTTTTTACTAAACAGCGAATCAACGAAAAGCGCGTTTACCAATGTAATTAATTACCCGATAAGGGCAATTCTTCCGAGGTAATTTATTTTTCGAATAATTCACCTCATTGAGTAAATTGTCCATTAATTAAGCATTCAATTAGGCCGCGTCCCGGAACAGCGTGTCTCACGTTTTTCTCCGCGAAATAGCTGTCACGTGCAATCAGTATCGCTCGCCGGGATCCTAATTTATCGGCGACTTACCGCGCGAAGTGACATTTATTATTTCTATTCAAACGTCTTCGCGTAAAACTATTACGCGAGGGGGAGTAAATTATCATCCGCTTTCTTCTTCCCTATAGGTCTTAATTACTTTATCAGATGCCATTCAGCGTGGCTTTACTTTAAAGAGCAATCACGGCGAAGGAGGAGCTTATTAGTTCAATAACCGATATTCGATCAAGATATTTATTTACGCTAATCGTAGAAATTTAATGCGTACTATTTATATTCGTACGTAATAGCTATTTATTTTAACTGGCTTAATAAAGCCATTTAAATGAAGCTATTTAAATGAAAATGGCGCACATTAACGAAGATTGAAAATAGTATATACGCCTCGGTAATACCTTTACACAATCGCGGATTATCATCATGTATCGCTAATCAATCGAGAATGGAATCAATCGTGTAAAAGGATAATCTTTTTTTGATATCTTTCCGTTACCAATTATGGAGTATGAAATTTTAACAGGTTTTATCATAAATTGAAATCGTTTATCCTTTCCCCTGTCGATATTGATTCGCGATTCGATAGCACTGAGCAGCATGTGACACAGGGTTCTCCAAATATTTAAACTGGGCGGGAACATTGGATTGATAAATTCACGATTTGGATGCAGAATTTCAAAGTGATTACAAACACGCGATGCGATCTTGATACTTTGACAGCTGTACATTTTAAAGGATAAAAAAGAGAAATAAAAAAAAAATAAAAGTTTATATCTACTGTTGATTATCTGGTTTCATATTTTAGTAAGCAGTAAGTATACTCGATATACTATTTCAAAAACTTTATGTTTTATTACTTTAAAGAAAATTTTATTCAATGTAAAAAAGCCTTTCTTTCTGTGTATCTTTTTTAATCAGCGATGCACCTATTTCTATTATTTTCGAAACAATGGAAGGAATGATTGAGATTTTTAAATTCACGCAATGTCTTTCTCTGATATTGCGTCCCCACACAGCGTACAATTACATTACGTTTCCATTATGAAGTCTGCATTTAAACTCTTTATTCAATCCCGCTGTATTAATATACAAATAAATTTTAATTATTATAATTCCCATTACTTATTGCCGTTATTTATAAGCGATATGAAAAAGACATCGCGCTGAGATATGTCATTCGTAACGAGCATCGACTGCGGTTTCGCGTAATACAGAAGAGTTTTAAAGAACTCTCTGATCCGGACTTTGAGAAATACTGTCGGGATGACTCACGTTCTGCGGTATCTCGCGAGCAGCGCCGCGAATTTTAAGTCTGCTCACGTCCGAGCACGTTTCACCCTTTCACTCGGGGGCGACCTGACATGCCGCGCGTCGGCGGCGAGGCATTATAGGATCAGGTGCGCGAGGGGTAACACTGTAAACACGCCGCCAACACCCGCACCGACCAATCCAGATACGCTTTTACTGCTAGCCGACCGCTGTCACGGCCGAGCGGCCGCGAACGATAGTCGAGATGTGATTCGAAACGTTTGCACGCGATCTGAGGGCTCCCCGGAGTGAATGGGCATCGATCCTGTGGGAACTATTGCAGTTTAAAATCGGTGGAGCGCGAGTCCTTGTCCGACGTTTGCTCGAACAATTTTTTGACAGCCTTTATCCCAACATTTACGCAGGCCACCCCCTCCCGCCGCCGAACTTTGTCGCGATAAAGGATGCCGGTGGTTCCTAAAAAGCGCGACACAGATTTTCTGCGGGTTCGCGAACTCTCTTTTTTTTCTTTTTCTCTATTTTTTACTTTTATTTTTTTTTTTTTTTACTGCTTACGGATTGTTTGCACGATGAGAGATTCTAATTTTCGCGATTCAAGTGGAGGTAAATTTAAATGACTCGGTTTTCGTGATATTGCGCAACTATGCGGAGTTTTGTGTAAAGAGAAAGCGGAATACTTTTAAATTATTATGTGTGCTATTATGCTGCACATATCTCTGTTGTCTAGTTAGACAAAACTTAGTGTCTTTAAACTATTGCTTTAAGCGCTAATTTTAACTTTCTAACTTCAAATTTAAATTCAACGCTTCATAACTGTTGAAAAGTTTGTATTAAATTTTACGTAATATGAATATGTTAAACGAGAACACCAATATCATGTTATTATTTCAACACAAAATAAATATAATATATAGTAATTTAACATAAATTTCATGTATAATCAATACATTTTCAATGAACAAGTTTAAATTGAAAGAAGTTACTTTTACATTTTACACGTGTAAAATTAAAACTTTGGTTTAAAATAATATGTACCTAAAGTATATATTACTATTATATTACATTATTAAATAATTTTAGAAAATAATTACTTGCGTATAAATATAATAAATCAATGTACTTGGCAAATTTTTCTGTAAATTTTATCGAATAGATCCCATAACACAGTACCCATTAAATATAATTAAAAATATGTTCATATTGTACTATTTTCACACTTCTTTCCAGATAATTTCAATAACTTTACATTTACGTTTAATTAACGCAAGATCAGTATGTTATAATAACTATTACATGTTTTAAATATTTAACAGAAAAATTTTAACCAGCATACGTATTTTTTAACAAAATAACAAAATGATTTTAACGATATGAAACCTTTCGTTAACATTAATTAATATATCTTATAATGGAAAGAATTTAATACATAAGATTTTCTACAAATTTCTAAAGTAGAAAATTTGTCAAGCTTAAACTCGCCATATTGAATCAGCGTATCAAAATTTTGCAATTCTGACTAGAAATTTAAATTCAGTGACCTCAAGAATTACAACGTGACGTAGTTTTAAGTAAATCAGGGTAGAATTAATATAATTTTTCTCAATTGCGAAAAGCGGTGCCAAATAAATGCCACTGTGGTTCAAGGGATTAACGTTATTAAATTTACTATCATATTTAAACACTTACGAAAATTATTCATTACTTTTTCAAGGATTGCGGTAAACGAATCCTCTCGACAACGGTTTATGCGTTGCTTTTCAAATAGTCAACTGCAGGATAGTTATTCAGGTAGAGGCAGCCCTCTAAATATCTCCGTAAATGAAAGTCACGGGATATTTAATTCGATGAATAGAAAAGCTAAGTTAGCGACGTTATTCTGAATACCGATTAGAGAGCTACTTCACCGTAAAAGTTTTTCTCATTCAAGAATCCTGCGTCTTTCAAAAATAATCCCCGCACAATTAACGACCAAAAATAAAATTAATATAGATAACACGACATTAAATAAATAAAAATTAAAACAACACTCTACAAAATTTTTTTTTTTTTTTTATAATAAAACAGAATTTTAAAATATTGTCTGGTTGGTAAAATAACATAAATCCACTCGGAAAGCTGGATATAAAGTTTAATAAATAAACGCCAACTAGTTTTTGTGAAAATCTGTGGCAAATTAAATTAAGGTCGATTCAAAATTCGTAAATAGGAATGTCAATGATATAGTTTTTACACTTTTAATTAAACCCTTTGTGCGCTTGAATTACTCCTCACTGAAGTTAATTCGGACTTTTGAGATTCTTCTGAATTGCCGATTAAATATAAAACTAATTTAAAAAGTAATGCTAAGCAATCGCTGCTCTCAAGCAAAAGAACGAGTAGTGAAATCTATTAGAATAATGCATTTCTTTACCAGCGTGGTTCGAGAAAAACAAATTAATATTTAATTAATTAAATAAACAATAATTGGCTCGTTTATGGAAAATTATAGGAAAGCGATATAAACGTGCAGATATATACGGTAATACAATCATACGTTTTATGCATTTTTAACGTTTTCCAATTGACTTCTTTATGCCTCAATAATTCTTCAGTCAAAACCAGTTCCGTTCTTTACGCAAGTCCTTCTCATTCGACGATAAAAAAAAAGAAATCAATTGTTCATAAATTCGTATTAAATTTCGTATTAAATAAAGTTGTTTTTTAAATGCAAAATTGATTAAAATCGATATTTAATAATTTTAATTTTATATTTAATTTATCTTACAAAATAAATGTTTGTCTGCAGGTCTTATCGCGCATCAAACTAAATTAAAATTTACATTAACATTCACAACTTGTGTTTTAAATATATTGAACCTCGTTCGCTATTGTTTTCTGGTCGGAGCCCCGAGTTGTTTTTCACGAATATGCAACGAAAATCTCAGCGCGAGACATTAACGCGACATCATGACCTTGCCTATCTCATCGCGGGGCGCATGAAAGCATAATAAAACCGACAATAAATCCGCGCGGCACGGCGCAGAATGCGTGACACGGGGAACATTATTGGTCCGCTGAGGGTTAATAATTTAAAGCATTGTGCCGTTTAATAAGAAGAACGTGCGGCGCGGCGACGCGCGCAAGAGTATCGTTCGCGATTTATCGGGTGCGTCACCCGCACACTGTAATTAAATGGGAAACTAGGGAAACCCCGCATGTAAATTCGAAATTCGATGTCGCGCGCGAGAAATTGGGCAGCTAATAACGGCACGAAACATAACATCGCCCCAGCGATTGCGAACTTAAGGACGGAGTGCCATTATCGGATGATTAAAGTGGCCTTGCCGAGGGAGAAGGACCGGCGATGATCCTGTTAAGAGCGAAATATGCCCGGAGTTAGAACAAATAGATGACAACGAGAGCGCGGGCGCGCATCTCGCTCCGATTGTATTTTAATGAGAGCTCATTAAGGCCGAGTTTAAAACTATCTTCATTTCAAAGACAATATCACGATCATATTGATTCTAAAGTTATACCGGATTCCTTCCAACTCACCGTCTCCATTAAATTCACCTTTTCCCTCCCGAAGCCCATTTTTTTTGCCGTCTCAATTGAATTCTTTTTCATTTACTTGCGGCGCCGGTGTATAGGAATTTCGACATGTTCATTTCAATTTTCTCCATCGCGATATGGCACGTACGGAAAAAGATTTGCACGTCGTTTTAAGTAGATTTAAATAATAAATCTAATTTTTTTTTTCTCTTGCCGTAGAAACGATTAATGTAGAATTCACATCTTGTTAAAGGTTCTTTTTAAATGATTAATTATAAATCTGTCGAAATTCAGGGAATGTCGCAACGCACGGCAATATGCATATATATATAATTTATCAGCGAGGAAATATCTTAAGTTCTGCAAATAAGATAGCTTCAGAGAGAAATATAAATATTAAAAGCACGTAAGAAAAGACTTTAGTTACATGTAGCGCGCCAAGACGCTTCGGTGGTAAAAACACGGGCCGACATCTCGAGAAAATTACGATGCTGCATACATAAAATATGGACTGTCAGAAATTAGAGTACGCATTATAAACAACTTGGCATAAATTAACTTTCATGCATAAACCCGAGTAGAAATTTTTTCGAAAGGTTCGTCGTCGGCGGAATGAACGACGCTAAGCACTTGCGCGAAGGAACAAATAAAACGTTGTTCGATGTTCGCGTGTGACTTATACGCGGAAGAATGACTCGACACGTCTCATCAGAAAGGAGAAGCAAGTCTCCTGCATCGGCGGAGCAACTCTTAAGTAAGTATAAATTTTTTAAATAATATCTTTATTTAAAAAAAACCTTTACTTTTTTTTTATTAATCTTATTAACTAACTGGCATGTCTACATTAATATTTTTATTTTTATGTTACAGTCACCGGCCGAATGATATGATTTTTTTTTTCGTAGTTTGTAATTGCGATCTCTTAAAAAATAGCGCGCGCATTTCTTCAAATGCCTCAACGATTTGCATTTATATTAATGTATTATGACGTTTCGATTAATGTAAAGTTTAATTCAATTCCTTAAATTGTTTTTACCCTTCGAACCCCCGAAAATGTTAGGGATAATAGAAAAGACGCGTGCGGAAAGAAATATACCCAATGTACTTCGGAGAGTACATAAATATGAAGGAAAAGCAGTGAGAAAGATAAGCACATGTAAATGTAATTGAATAAGAAATAACAACAGTAAAAACCGAACCTCGAGGAAATTATGCAGATGAAAAAGCATTTGTAGCATTTATTACGTACAACTTTACGTATAACATTTTGTAAAAGAAAAAAAAAAGGAACAAAAAAAAATTATATTGTTATAAACGATAAATTATTTTTTTTTAAGTTATGTTAAAAGAAAAAGAAAAAAAAGCCATTGAGCTATTTGACAGAGGGTATTTTTCTTACTTAGATATTTATTCCGAACAGGATATTACGATGTAAAAATTCTGCCTCAACAGATATTTTCATCTTTTACTTTTTAATTTAGTTGTGTTTCGAGTTTACCTCGCTTTCGTTGCACGCACGTAAAGATTTCCATACTAACTTTGTGAAATATTGCTCGCTCTAGGCAATATCTGTTGCCATGAAACGACTATTAACGTTTATATAATATAAAAGCTCTATACAGAAAACACTGTTAGCGAAAGAAATATTTGGATTTAGATTAACAAATATTTTCAGTTTTTACTAAAAAAAAAATTTTTCTTTCTATTTCTTTCGTTAAATAAATTTTTTTGTTTGTTCCAATGTGCAACTAAATAAAAATATCGGTATACACAGCTCGATATCTATTCTAGAAGTGCGGGATAATAAACTATCATCTTGTAGCTTCGATATTTAACGATTAAAATAAAATAATAATTTTAATTAAAGTACTAAATACTTTTTCTTTACTGTCGTTAGTTTCAAAATCACCCCAATAGAAGTATTTTAATTTCTCAGCAGTGTTGGATATTTACAGCCGGGTCTGCGGCGATGTAATAATTTTCGAATCGTCAGAAATTTACCAATCGTCATCGATTATTTTCTTCAAATTATCGTTCAGGCGAGAGTTTCTCGAATCGTTTGCGAGCAGGGAAAGCACCGATGGGGTAAAGGAAACCAGTGCTAAGGTGATACTCAACAACCCGCGTTGCGAGGGGCATAAATATCGAAAGCACTCTGAGGAAAGGTGGAGCCGTGCGGGCGCCGACTACGCGCGCGGTGTCGAAAAAAGACCAGGAAAATCCCGTGGAAATTAGATAGCCTCGCGCATAAGAGATGCGCGCCCGGAAAAAGCCGAATCTAAATGCAAATATGCGGCTGGCTGGCGCGCGTGCATTGAGCGCCGCGCGGCGGCTGGTCGCGTTGAAAGCGTATTTCGCGAAATTCCCGCGACACCACGGCGGAAAAGTATTTTTCACGCTATCGATCTCCCGTCCTAGCCCCTTGCTTAATAAAATCTAAATAAAAGTACCGGCATCGCCTGGTGACGGCTCCCACGGAGACGCTTAATAATTGCGGTCTTTCGGCTTAGAACAACGACAGACTACGCGAGGAATGTCGTGGAAAATGCGCGGATGTGTATCAAGTGGATAAACTATCGAGCCCTCCCTTTCAGACGCTAGGCGTTACGAACGATGGGAAAGAAAGCTCTCCGGCGTATGTATACATACACGATATACATATATACATATATTATATGTATATATACATATATATTCATAGATGTGCTCTTATCAGCAAATGGACAAAAGCATTGCGGCATTTTTCGCAAGCAATGGCTCCTCACAACTACCCTTCTTTCCGCGAAAAGCTGAAATATACGGTACGATACGCACGTACATATGCCGCGCATAGGAAAGCTCGTCCGTTTTTCTTATAGATTTGCGCAAAAGCCGCGTGTATATTTTACGTATAACGCGTGAGTTTAATATATAAAGATAATTCAAAAAAATGTATATAGAGGAACACCGAGGTGTTGCTTAGAGTTTATCTCGCTCAAAGAATTTCATTAGTTGATTAACTTTTATAATTACGATAGAAACAGACCTTGAGAAGTCAGAAATAGGTATTAATGTACGGGATAATTTTTTTTTTTTTTTTTTTAAACTTGTTCAAGGTTTCTTTAACGAAGGGGGAATGGTTGTTTGGTTCCTTTTCCCGACAGTTTTCTATATTAATCGCGAGAATAACTCGGTTGCGCACGCTCTTGTTAGAGGCACTTAACTTAGTAGTATAGTTTTGTACTTACCGACGACCTCAAGAATTAGAAATATGCTCGTGGGCGGATGAGTGGACACTTGGCACTCGTACAGTCCGGCGTCCCTCGGTTGAACGTATTTTATTTGAAGCGTCCAATCTTCGCTGTGGTGGAAGTGAATTGCTTGAAACCGCTCGTCGTTAGCGTACGTCGTGAGTCCTACGGTTAGTAGCTCGTGTAACTGGATATTCTTCCGCTTAATCCACGATACCTGCGAGCAAGCAAAATTCACTAATAAATATAAATCCACGAATCGAATTATTTATAAAAGCACGCAGGCTACTTTTAACAACCTAATGGAACACCGTTCCAGTTATTCTATTTTGCGATACTTTACTCTGAATTTAATCTACCTAAATTAACGCATATTTTCGTTACATTAAAGATTTATTTTCTTGTTTGTGGTGGAATAATTTAACATGTAACTTGTCCGATTCTACTCGTTATTACGGAGTAAGTTTCGGTTCCTCGTAACCTCTAGCTACGATTCTTTTGTGCTTCCTCGCTAAAGATTATTTGAAATTTTTTGATAAGTAAGAGATGGAATACAACACCTAAGCTTGCAACGATACACAAACGTGCACACATGCAATACAATTTTAATTACGTTTTGCTTGTTATACCATTTTGCAAAATACAACTCCATTAAAATTACAGGTTAATGGGTATCGACCATCCAGGTGACACATAAAATATTTCCTCGTTAAGATAAAAGATTCCGGCCTGTTAGTGTGCTACGCGTAAATAACGGGTTATCGCAGACAAATAAATAGGGTATGTCTTTAGAGATTAGACAAAGAACAGTTTTGCAGCCTCGAAAGTATGTCGGTATTAAATTACATTTAATACCGTGAACTACATATGTATCATAAATATTATTAGAAATTATAATTACATATTAAAAGTTCTAAAAAATATATTAAGAATTAAAATATATAAATATATGACTACAGCAATGTTTAAAATAATTTAATTTGCGTCTGTACAGTCAGCGATACACGTGAGCGATTTTACTTTCAAATACTTCCTGACGTTTTTTTTTTTATAAAATAAATATAACAAATTTATGAATTTGTATTTAATTTTTTATAAAAGCACGCGGTAAATAAAATTTTTTTTTTTTATTACATACGCAGTCATTAGTGTAGAATAAAGAAAACAAGTAATACCCGATACCGAGATGATAAAGAATGATAATGGAAAGTCAGAGATACCGAGATACGTTGTCATTTGAAATAAAAGAGTTAATTACATTTTGTTTCCGCCGGTTGTTTTTCTTCGCTATTTACAGACATTCCGCGTTGCGAGCTCCTCCAGAAAAATTTTTACCTTCATTTCCTATGTAAATTTCCCGCTATTTCTTCCAGCGTGTATATACATGCGAATTCATTACAAATATTTCGTTCTGCTATTTGCAAAATACTCTGCATTTACAGACATCGTTTGTATATTGAACGTACTAGAAGAGTTTCAGGTTCATAAAAATTGATAAGTTTGTCGCGAGGCGCTCCAATGTTTATAGTTATTAATTTCAAAATTTTTCTTTTTTTTTTTTTTTTCTTTACTTTTTCCTATTTTTAATTCGACACATGATCGCACCGAGTTATTTTCCTTCGTTTTAAATTGCGGTCGAAAATAGATTTCGCGCGTAGCAGGAAAATCACTTTAAATCTCTTTAGTGTCTGGCACGTTTAAATGCGCAATAAAGTTAACCAATTCGTGACGCGTGTCCTGCCCGGGCAAACGACACGATCGCTGGACTTTACAGACTGTGAACTTTCCGCCGCGGTAAAATGTGAAAATGGATACCAGCCAAGTCGTATCGCCGTAAAATATTTTTCTTGCGGAGATACGCCTTCTGATCGACTCCGTAGGATATTACTCCAACGGTATATCCTTCTGCGAGCAAATATCGCATCGGTTTATATCGCGTAGAAAGATACAAATCAAACTATCGGTCCCGATGCTGGAATAGTGCCGCGCAGAATATTTTTCTGAATGCAAACGGCATTCTTTAGCTTTAATTTTCATATATTATTTATATTGTTTACGTCTTCGCTGCGTTTTGGAATAAACACCTCGTATAAGGCACCGGTCGCACTTCTGATGCAAATGCATCTTCGGTTTATAAACATCAAATGTTTTATGCATCGCGGAGCTCGTCATTCGACACGTATATTTTTCTCTATCGCGGGAAGAGCGTGACAAAGGGCGTAAGAAATATGTGGTTATCAAGGGGGATCTAAACGTCTTTGGAGTTCACGATCAATTCCGGTCACGAGCCTTACAATCATCTCGCGGCACAGTCGGATTATTCTGGCTGACGGCCCTTCTTAGGGCTTTCAGGTGATACGAGTCCGGTGGAAATACGTACGATAGTTACCGAGCGTTATTGATGTCCTCTAGTTACCGAGCACGTATATGTATATTTGTCGCAGTTACTGACCTGTGCGAGTTTCTCTTATCCGACGTGAACGTCCAGCCGACATTTGAGAAGTTTTATTACGTGTGACGGCACATGTGTGCAGTTAATTGACATCGCAAACTTTATAGCTTATAATTTGGTGCAAATGAGTGGAAGTCAAAGAAGAGACGCGTGTATAAAAGCAGTATCTGTACGCAACCTTAATTGCAATTTTATAAAAATACGAAACTATTTTTTCTTTGAAAGATTGAACAAACTTACGTCTTATTTTAGTATTTTTTATTTTTTTTTTTTTTATTTTACACGTTCGTACTTTTGCAGGAAACGACGTAATAAATCGAACGTTAACTCGCGAGAAATATTTCAGGCACGTGAAGCATACGTGCACCCTTTGTTTAGTTAACGTTGTCAAATAGTTGCGTATGCAGAATTAAGACACGAGCAATTAATGTAATAACGAGAACTGCAGACTGCGGTAGTTACGCGCAGCAGTTTACTGTTTGTATTCTACGAGCGCGTATCAGTAGTTGCGGATCGCTATGTTGGACAGTAGTTTCTAACTGTTATGAACGGGCAGTGATTACTGTTCATTATATACGGACAGTAGTCACCTACTGTTATGACTAACAATTGCGACAGATGCGTTGGCAGTCCGTATTCCAATTACCGTATCATATGAAAATACAACGAAATATTCAATTACGTGATTCACTCGAGTGATTAAAGAGCTGGTCCCGTGATCATTCGCATTAAACTAAGTAGGAACAATACACGAGATTAATAAATAAGCATTTTTCAACGTTTCTTTTGCAATGTAATTTACTTTGTTCTCTTTTTTATTGACATTTTAAACGAATTTTTGTATAAATTATTTTCTTTGCCTTGACGTTATTTTACGACATTCCTTTTACACAAACTACTTTTGAGATTTTATCCGGTTTAATTTTAATATTAAATTAATATGTTCTGGGTACATACCGTCTTCGTGACCTTTCCGTGCTTCCTCCGCAACCACTAGTGAACGTTTGTAGGTTATGTTGCTCGGCGCTCAGGAGTATTAGAAGACACTAGCGCGATGACAAGTCACACAACGTTTTATCGATTGTCTGATCACTAACGCGATCTACGCAGCCCGGTGCACAGTGGAGAGAATATGCCGGCCACGCGGAAAGCAACGACGTAATTTTAATATTAAATTAATACGTTCTAGACACACACCGTCTTCGTGACATTCCCGTGCTTCCTACGTAACCACTACTGAACGTATGCAAATTACGATGTTCGACAATATGGGGAGTACTAGAAGTCACTAGCGCGCCGACCAATCACAGCGCTCCATCGATCGCCTGATCCCTCACGCTTTCTGCGCAACTCGCTGCGCAGTTGAGAGAACACACCGACCACGCGGAGAGCAGTGACTTAATTTTAACATTAAATTAATATGTTCTGGGCACATATCGCCTTCGTGACCTTCCCGTGCTTCCTACGCAATCACTAGTGAACGTATGCAAATTACGATGTTCGACAATATGGGGAGTACTAGAAGTCACTAGCGCGCCGACCAATCACAGCGCTCCGCGGATGGCCTGATTCCGCTGCCGGTCTGCGTAACTCGCTGCGCAGTCGAGAGAATACGCCGGCCACGTGCAGAGCTGCGGCTTTCGCGACGGATATCAAGGCTTCTGCGTGGGTTCTCTCGCGGTTTATCGTCGCGTACCTACGTCTCGCGTTGCTCTGGGGCCCTACGAACCGCAGTGACCCGCACGGGACACCGCCGTTTGTCTCGTTCCACCGTCATGTCTAGCTTTACGTACCTGTAGTTGGGCGATACCACGAGCATCGAAACGGCCTCACTCACTCTCTTTACACGGTTCTCTCTTTTCCTCCGAGGGCCGGAATCTATAACAGCTGTTTTAGTCTAATTGCTGAGCTTCGGGCGCGAGCATGAGTCGCTAGTCGCACCGCAGTTTCGCGAGTTTTCGACCGCGGTAGAGACAGTCTCGCATACAAGGCAGTGTCCACGTCGTCGACCCAGGAACGGACAATCATCTTTCGTGCTCGTGTGTTATTCGAGTCGTCGTTCTGTGCTCCGTTTTGTGTCTCAAGAACGTTGCTCCGGAACGACAAGGTTGCATCGCGAGCGCGGCGCACCGTGCGAGAAGGACAGCGAGGTTGGCCATATTGCCGTCTCTTTTTACGCGGTTCTCTCTGTTCCTCTAAGGGCCGAAATCCGACGGTTACTTCAGTCTGGTTGCAGAGAACTCGGGCGTGAGGACGCGTTGTTAATCGCTCTGCAATTACGCGGTGTTTCGACCGCGGTAAGGACAGTCTCGCGTACAGTCAGTATCAACGTCGTCAGTCGGGAAAAGACAATCATTTTTTGTGCTCGTGTGTCATCCGAGTCATCGTTCCGCGCTTCGTTTCGTGTCTCAAAAACTTGCTTCGGAACGACAAGGTTACGTCGCGAGTGCGGCTCACCGAGCGTCAGATATGATATTAGCCGCGTCGTCCGCGACGAGTATTACCGACTCGCTTCAGTCGCCGTCTCTTTGGGCGGCATTCAGCGAGTTCCGACGACCGTCATTGTCGGAGTGTGATTCCTGCACCTCGCGCGTCTTCTCCATCGCGGTCGCGAGTCTTAACCCGCTTCGAGTGATTTTTAAAGGACTTAAAGAAAACAAAGTGCGCGAGGAACAATTAGTGTCGCGATTCGTCCTCGTTTGCTGTTCGGTGCAGGTTTCTGGCGACGTTCATTCCGCCGATGAGACTCTTGGACTATTCCGTGGACTATCCCGCGAGTGTGCCGCACGCCGATCAATGTTATACGAACCATCGGTTCGTCGGTCGTACCGGGAGTGCCGCTAATTTTCGGGCGTTTTTTGTACGATTATTTTTTACGGAAATGCGTTCGCGAGTTTCCTGTGCCGCGGAAGGATGACTCGTCACGTCCCAGCTGAGAGGATGAGCAGGCCCACCAGGAGGCATCAGGCATCGGCGGAGCAACTCTTAAGTAAGTACAAATATTTTTTATACAATCTTTATTAAATAAAAACCTGTACTTTTTTTTTTAATTAATTTTATTTGCCAATTTTTCATGTCTACATTAATTTTTTTTTTTATGTTTCAGCCACCGCCTGAATTCAACAACTCCGCTGAAGCTCATGCAGTTCGGTGAGTTTACTAATTATTTTTTCTTTTCAGGATTTTATTTTCAGCAGTGCCGATAAATAACGCGCGCGTGTTAAGTCAGAATCGCGATTTTAAATTCACCCGGGCGCGTTCGCGAGTTTCCTGTGCCGCGGAAAGACGACTCGTCACGTCCCATCTGGGAGGAGGAGCAGGCTCAGGATGGGCATCATACGCAGACGAAGGATCTACGAGGTGAGAATTAAGCCTCTTTCTTAATTTATCATTTTATTGATTTAATTTTTATTTATTTTTATTGAAAAATTAATTCGTACGCGTAATTTTTGTTTTGTTTAAACTTAAACTATTTTCAGCACGTCTACAATAATTTTTTTCTTTGTATGTTGCAGCCACAGGCGGAACTTAACACCTCAACAACTCCGTTGGAATTTATACAACTTGGTAATTTGCATAATTTTTTTTTTACAAATTAAGACTTTCGAAAATAGCGACACGAAAAATAGCGGACACAAAGCGTGCGCATGGTTTCTTGTAGTATATTATAAATTCCTATAAAAATTAAAAACATTTTTCATCCCTCATGTATATTATATTTGTTTAAAAAAATCGCAAGCAACCGAAACGGTAAATAATCGTATCAAGAATCAGAGTTTCAAAGAAAAACGCGGAAATTAAATACGACATTGTTTTTTCTTTAAATTCTTTAAAATAAATTAATTTTTTTTTGTCGCAATAATTTATTCAATTATTTTTATTATTCTAACTGTTAACCGAGATAAATTAACGAAACGAAAATTTTTAGTTTATTTTATCCACTCGCGAGTTTACGAGTAATGCCTGCGATATATGCATACGCGCGAGCAAGCACGACATAACTTTATCTGTTTGTACGCGATACGAATGCAAATGTCGGCGTAGAAGGGTCGAGTGCTTATGTAGATATCCCGCGTCCACGGGTTGTGAATTGCAAAATCACCGCGATCCTCTTTCTAAAACCATCGCGCGGTATTGGAGGAATCATTGTTTGATATTTCATTTCGCACCAACTTTTTTTTACTTTTTTTTTTTTTCTCGCTTTTCCCGACGCATTCGTCAGAATTTCATTTTCGAACATTTTCATTATACCGATGCGTTTTGAGGTGCATGGTGACGGTGATGGATGCGACTGTAATTTCACGCGTGTGTGAGCTTCCTCGGGGTGTAAAATTTGAATGCATTATTTATGTATAAAATGCATCGCGCGCATTTTACACGTGAGTAACGGTATCGCATTTACTCGCAATGATACCCGGCTTAATACGAAATGTACGTTCATGAAAATGTATGTATATAAGCGACCTATAAAGATTATTTCTAAGACAACCACGCGTGGTAATGACGAGGTTACAATATTTTTTAATTAAAGAAAAATTGAAAACTGTTGCCCGTAATTTTGGAGTAATTACTACAAATCCGAATTAGAAAAATTAATAATATCAATCGCGTAATAAATTGCAAATATATTTTTAGTAAATATTCATGTATTGAAAACAACGTTCCATTATATTATATTCTCACTACAAAGTCAGACGTTTAACCAAATACCTCTGCAATTTAAATTCATTTAAACTTGCCTTCTACAGCGAACGTTTTGTTCAAAATATAATAACTAACCCTCGAACTATGTCCTTTCACACATGTTTAGCTACTAATTTAGTTCAGTACCGTCAAACATTAGCACTGTGTTCACAACGCGTTACATATGGTAGCATTACGAGCCTTTATCCTATAATAATTTATAACAATTTACCGCAAAATAATCGTAAAAAAAAGTCTTCTCGATATAAACATAAAAAAAATATCCTTTAAAAATGCTTTTTACTTAAACTTTGTAATAAATAAAGCGAAGAACGTCGAACCTTAACGAAATCCATAATGATAGCGTACGCGCGGTTGTCGGCAAAACTTAGTTGCATGAGATTGATTGAACCGTTTCGATTAAAGCGTCATAGATGTCCAATGTTCAGAATTGGACGGCGCAACGACGTAACATGTGCGATCGATGGAATTCAATTTTCCACGAGAAAAAGTCCTACAAGCTCGCTTTAGCAGGTGCTTAGAACTGTACGGGAAATATAAGGACATATATGAACGAAGAGATCTTATCGTCACAGACAGACCACTTCTTTTCCGATTTCGACGGTCAATTCTGTCTAGGAAAAACGGGGGGGGGACCCATCGTTCGAGGAACGGCGTATTTGCCAGATAATCCCCGCTGATAGTCGTCCTTCCGAACTGACCGTTTTTAGGCTTTGTATATCTTCCGGAAGAGCTTGCGAGAACGGATATTGATTGTTATACCTCTCGTCTCACAGTAGTGCCACCGTCGTCGGCAGTACGTACCGTCAAAATATTTTCCGACGAAATCTTAACGTGCTCGGGTCGCATTCACGATGTTGATCCGGGTAGATTTAATTTTTCCTCAAAAGCTTTATTATCTCTCTCGATAGATTTGCTACATTAATATTTTTTTTAATCGTTCGGCTAGTCGTCGGAATTCGTTTTAAAAATACGATTACGCTTTTTCGTTGGTGAGAGACACCCGGGTGTTGCCGGTTCTACATTATAAATTGGATAATAAATTATTATCTACAATTTTGAAGAACAGAAAATGGCAAAACTTTATTTACCGCGTTGACGCGCGGGCCAGGGAAATAAAGGGAGGAAGAGATAAAACACGGAACGCACAAACGTGAGCGCGTTAACCGCGTAAAATGCGTGGTCACTACGCACGGAAGTGCAGCGGTGCGCGCAAAAATAAATAAATAAATAACGAATCGGGCTACTAGAGCGTGTGTGCTACTCGCGTTCAATCTGCATGCGTTGATTATTCGCTGATTACCGCGGGGTTGGGGGGCGATACGACGACAATCGCTAGGCGAAGAATGGGAGAACAAGAGATTTCGCGAAAGGCAAAATTGACCGACGTGCGCGGCCATTCAAAGGGACGCTTCTATTGGCGTCGCCGAGCTCTGTAGGATCGATCTAAATTGATCGAGCGCCGGGCATTCGGCGTAGCTTCCGGGACAATGACCACGCGGCTAATCCATTTTTTCTTAACTGCCGACTTTTTGCCGACAGCCCCGCCAGTAATCCCCGCGTGCAGTTCGCGGGCATTCGCCGATGACGATCGGAAAACCGATGGCGCGGGGGGGTATAAAAAATGTACCTACGAATCAGAACGTCTATACGCTCCGCGTACAGCGGCGTTAAATATTTTGTGTGTCGCACATGTGCGATTTTTGCGCGCACGTAGGTTACACGCACGGTGTACACATTTGGCAACCTATTAGGGTCGCACGGTCGCGCGAATTTCACATATCGACTAACGTCGGTGCGTTTCGGAATAGCAATGTCGTTGTTAATAATATACATTATCGCGGGCTTTC
This sequence comes from Cardiocondyla obscurior, assembly GCF_019399895.1. Lineage (NCBI taxonomy): Eukaryota > Metazoa > Arthropoda > Insecta > Hymenoptera > Formicidae > Cardiocondyla > Cardiocondyla obscurior. The sequence goes on along the minus strand of NC_091873.1, from coordinate 5,611,829 downwards.
ATTTGTTACTATTAATCACCCTTATCAAGTCGTAGCTCACGCTTAACGTCGCGGCATTTAATATAATTCGTTAAAGTAAAACTAACTCGTGCTCGTAAACAATGGCGACCCCCTTTTATTTTCGAGAAGAGCGTTAAAGCGTATTAATATTCATTCTATTCTACTTCCCCGATATATTTTTATTTCGACGCTCTTCGGGCGCCGTAGAAAGATATAAAAATAAATAAAGCGCTGACCATCAGCGTGTATTTTTCTTTCCCCCCTTTTTTTTTTTCTTTCTTTTTTTTTTCTGGTCTCACTGTGAAGGACAGTATTTGCATTTTCGAATTTTAAGTAAAACTATATAATACAACGGCGGAGCACCAGTTGGCCAAAAAAGTAGAACGGCATGAAATGCATAAATCATGATGCATCGTGAATTAAGAGTGATCCGCAAAAAAAAAAAATATAAAAAAAATAAAAATGGTACTTTTGGATATGCAAACATATTATTTGCATCCAGTCAATAGAAAACAGGCGGCGCACATGCGAACGTAACACACATACGTGTGGTCGAGAAAGAGAATTTGCGCAGCTCAACAAAATGCATATTTCATCGTGGAGAGCACGAGATAAGTACGCGTGATTACAAAAATTTATATATACATAAATATATACGTATATGCGAGGAAACAAAGGCGCTGACAAAAATTAATTTTAAATAAGAAAGTATATTAAAAATGGCCGGGTGGAGTGAGAAAGAAAATTCACAAAGCGGAGTGTAATTATCGCCCATTTATATCGACGATGAAATTGGTCCTTTAACGTTTAATGAAGTGTCACGTAACATTATTAAGCGAGACTGAACCTTACGTCTACCATCGACTATTATTTGAAGTACGGCGCATTTTCATAGACGTACATTCCGTGTACATTACGCTTCTTTATTCCCCGAGAAACTGCCGGAGGGAGAAATTACTCCGCGGAAGGATTGAGAAGATACGGTAAAGTGCTATTATAGCTGAGGAGCGTGTTACAAGTGCGATGTCTTGTATTTATTACATTACTTTTGGAATTGAGGGAAGAAAGTAACGCGGCAAGAATGATTAATGCCGCGACGGATAACGGAAACTTTTAATTAATGATTTTATTATTTTTCACGCGCGCGACTGTCTGCTACGGGCAAAAATCATTTATATAATTAATTGGTAATTGTCTGATCCGCCTCTTTTATAATACCATCACGGCTTACTAAGTTTTTAATAACGATAATTAATTGCATTTAATAGAATATTAAATCGTAATGATATCATTGTATATTGAATTACAGTATTGACATCATTACTAATTAATTCGCGAAGCAATAAAGTACAAATTTCTGAATAAAATTATTCCACGCAATGAGAGATGAGTTATAAAAATAGTTTTGAAATTAAAAATATACAAGTTATTTTATACGTTTCGTAGTATGTTGCGTTTAAAATAAGAGGAGCTACTTTCAATTTAGAATTTTATTAATATAACTACAAGAAACCATGCGCACTATACATTAATTTATTTTATATTTAGTTTTTATTTTAGTTATTTTTTATTTAGTTATTATTTAGTTTATTTATTTAATTAATTTTATTCCCCGCGAACTTCCGTCTCGGCGCTAATTTGCGCGCATCCGTTGCGAGAGAATCGAATACCTACGGGAGTCGGTAAAAGAATCACGCAACAAAGAGTCGTGATGTGCGGATAATGACCCTTCCCCTCCCCTCGCGTATGCACGGCGCGACTATCTTCAGATATCGGAGATGCGTTCATCAGCCGAATGAAATCGATTAGGGTACGAGCGTGATTATTTTAACCCCTTCGCGTATCGTCGGTGCGGGCAGCATTGCGTCTTTTCACGCGTTTATCCCTCTCGGTTTCTCCTCGATGATTCTCCTCGAAGATAAATGCCCAGCCGCCTCGTAGTCGGGGAGATATGTGCCGCGACCGATGACACGGATATTTGTTTTGCCGTACTCGCGAAATACCGAGAGGTCAGGGCGGCTGAGGCGTGGGGTGGGAGGAAGGGAGGATAAAGAGAGATTGCATCTGGAAGCTGTAAAGCACGAGAGTATTTATCACTTTGTTAAAGCAGCTTAATGATCCGTGGTTCGTACCGAACGGAATCCTCTTGCTTGCCGAATGGAGCGCTATTCCACTGTCTGGGAGACATTAACATGCCAAGCGCCACTCGCAGGCAAAATATTTACGGAATGATAGAATGCTTTTAATCGAAAATTCCATAATAACGTCGCGAGATAATTGTAATTGACTGCAAAAAACCTTAATGTAAATATTTCGACAGATAGCGCGTTGAACGGTACGTGATAACAAATGTTTAGTACGTTTTTCTTATTACGTTCGAAGATTATAAATTCAATACCGCTGTGGAAACACTATTCATAAGTTATGAAGTAAGGAGATTTTGCCTCTTTTAACATCAATTAGCCGTACGCTAATTATCTGTAATATGAATTCACTGAACTTTTTTTTTTCCAATTAAGAAATGTGGAGATTCTGCAGTTTTTCATGCGCGCAAATACCCTCTTTATTTTACAAATTTAAATTTTATTAATTTTTTTTTTAATTTTAAATGTGAAAAATATTAAATGACAATAATATATAAATATACAATAATTTTTTTATCGTAACAAAATATCAATAAATTGTATCGCAAGTAATTCTTTTTTTTTAACGTCAAAAATATTAAATTATAATATTGATTTTTTTCTTTTTGCCATAAATTAATAATATATCTGTACTACTATATTTTTCTTCTAACAATACAATAATTAATTGTATCGTAATTATTTCTGTTTATCATGAACGTTTCTATGGTCATTTATTTCGTTCAATTATTCAGAGGAGCTGCCGAACAATTTAATCTGCACTCCACATTTACGCGGAAAAAGATCTGTCTTTTCACACACAAGATACACTCTATGAAATTTCTTAAGGCGAGAAAGATTGAAAGCACCGCGTAATAAGCTCTGAAGGTGGCTATCAATAATTCTTCCTTCAAGCGCGAATAAAATTGCAGCCGGTGGCTATGTAATACCCTTTTCGCGAGAGCATCGCGCAAGGCGAGCACGTTCGCGTTCGATACGCCCTCCACGGTACGTGCATCACGTTTGACGCGTTAAGCGCGTCTCGATTACTTACTACATCATCGATTCATATCGTTGTCGTTGCCGGGATTCGCCGTAAGCTGCTTTAAATTTCTACAACGACGCTCGGCTGTACGACACCCTCACGTCACTGTGGCCTCGCGCGGGAGAACTTCCTCCCTCTCCTCCTTCTCTCCCTCTCTCTCTTTCCCTGATAATTGGTCGGAAATCAAATTTGCTGCTTAATGAATCTCCCATTACGCGCAATGCGCTATTAGCGCACTCGCGTTTCGACGGCACGTCGACTCGCTTCCCCATAGCGACACTCCGATTTCAACGCTCAGGCACGGAAAATCTTCGCGAATCTACCGACGGCTATTTTCATCATCCCTTCCTGCTTATCCATCTCGCTTCGGGTCTTCTTTCATTTCCGCTATTCTTCCGACGGCACGACCCGCTCGCAACTCGTGCAATTGTTCTCCCTTCCTTACGATTCTTTTAGTCGGCTTTTAAACAGCTGTGCATCGTCCGCCTCGGAAGTTCCCCGATAAAAGACGCCGCGAAGAAAATATCCGCGGATAGTGGGTAAACATTCGAATAGTCATCTCGGAAATTGCGCGAGTCGACGCGGGGGGGGAGGGTGCTGTCAATTTTAACGTCGCGACGCTATATTCAAGCCGAAGAAGAGCTGGAAAATGGTAGTTCAAAAAAATATGACGGACACGAGAGAGAGAGAGCGGAAGAAACGCGCGCGTAAAAGATCTTATCGGCGCACAAAAAGAGTCTTTCTTCTTTTTTCTTTTTTTTCTTCTTTATCCGGATTCTGCAATCTATTGAAAGCTACTTGAAAACTGTGTCGACGCATAGACGACGACCATCAAAACGCGCTTCTATATTCTCTTCAATGTGAATCGTGAAAGGAAAATAAATGCATATTTCCAGAAACTTTTTACTTTCGTATTCGCGTTTGTTATTGTATAATTTGTCCGAGATTTTTAATACCCGTGTGGAAATGATATATTGCGGTTTGTTTCACTCGAAAGTTTATAAATCGATTAAATCTCGACGAGAGAAACATTTAATGCAATTCGCGATTTGAATATGATTTTACATTAAATACTTATGAGTTTTATATTCACTTACATTTGTTACACAATTTACATAAATTAATTTAAAAATGAACGAGATAATTTATTTATTTAATTTCTTCTTTTTAATTCACGATCAAGCTAAAGCTTGACAAATAAATGGGGTTTCGTAATGTTGATGTCAACACTCGTTTACAGAGCACAATAAAGCGAGGGGAAAGACTCTTTTTTTTTTTGTTTTACAATTTTTCCAATAATTGAAATATTTATTGGAAAGTATTGGCGAACAATCGCGCATTTCGCCAAATAAATTTCGCTAAATAATATATATTTTGCGACGTAGTGGCGTCAGTGACGTGTCGCGTGCAAAATTACAATGCGTGGCAAGTCAGAAATAATGCGCGAGCGGTCAGAAACGGTGCGTGAGGCTGGACTTTCCGTACCGCGGGCGTTATTATTTTTCATTTTTGCGTTGTTACGCGGTATGTTTGCCGCAGTGCCCGCATTGCACAGTTCTTAACGTACTTCAATACTTTTAAATTTTTATTTTTATTATTATTGTAAAAATTCATCAGTCAGTCAATTCAGTTCCTTTCAAAGATTAATTAATTGTAATTATTCTAAAGAAATTAATATAGTTGACTAATGTGCGAATTTAATAACGCGCGCGATGTACACGCTCTATAATCTCCAGTTAATCTACAAACAACGTATTTATAATCCCAGAGCTACAGTCGCAAAGTGGTTGCAAATAATTTAAACTCCTTTTTATCAATTATCAAAATATGGTCAATTATTAAATTTTTTTATCTCACAGATCGAGATATTCTTTTCTTTTTTTATCGCAAATCTCGTTTTTTATATATGTATATTTGTATTAGTATTGCTTTTTACATTTAAAAACTATTTTTTGAAATTGTTATCGTGAATTGCTGGAATAGAATTATTTTATTGAAGTATAATCTTGAATATTTTTGCTGATTTAAATATTTTAAATAAGTATCTAGTACGAGACAAGCATATGTATATAACGCACAAAAACGGCAATGTATGAGCAACAGCCAACAATTCGTCTCCCATTAGCACATTCACATGCATAATGCATCAGAAATAAGCAAAAAGGATTTTGTTCGGGAATTTTATTCACCGAATTCTATCAACTTTCTCAAATTATTTCATATATAGCAAGGGTGGTTGATAAAGACATTTAAAATATTAAATATATTAAATAAAAACAAAAAAAAAAAGAAAAGAAAAATTAATGTACAATTATTATTTGCAAATACTTTTTAATTTAATAACGATCAAGATATTAATTCGATATATGATACACGCCGCGCAATTTTCGTCGTTCTACTTACGCGAATCCCTACGCTAACGATTATTATTGAAGGGACCGAAAACGATATATTTTCGTACGAAGAACAAGCCCTGCGATAATGGCAGCTTTGGCAACGCAAAACACGGCAAATTGATTTATAGCGCACCGCGATTCACTGGTATTTCAGATCTTACTCTCCGACTCTCCGAAGGTCGGTCGCCAGAATTTTCGCAGACCCTGCAATCCACTGCACTTGCATGATATTTGTCAGTTCTCACGTTATGTCACACACGCTCGTCGCGCGGCAGCGGGAATTCACGTCGAATATATTCAGCATCCGACCCCGTCACGCTTCCCCGGCGCGATTTTTCGTAGCCATCGGTGCCTCATACGCGCGAGCGGGACGGCCGAGTCTTACTACACCGAAAGTATCGGCTACATCGATCGTGCACGTTGAATTTATGTGCAACGAAACAGCCCACGCGTGATTCCGGTTCATGGCACGAGTTCCCGTTGTCCATCTTCGCGATTCGCGAATCCCTCCGCCGGCCCTCCTCGCTTCTGCTCCAGCTCTCCCATCGCGACAACTTCTCCATAAAAGAAATTACCTGGCTGTCACCTCCGACATCGATTTATGTTCTGGGAGACTGCCGATGTATTTCAATAAGAGACGCAACTGAATCGTAAATATTGATTGAGCGGGGAAATTTCCGATTATTTGCGAAAATGTTAAATCTGAGCGTATAGTAAATAAACGTTTGTATAATGAAATTTACAAAATATTCAAGCCATTTGATTTACGTATTTAATTAACTCTTACAATGCAATACGCCTGAAAAGAATTCACGTCAGATTAACCGATTGAATGACGTACCAGACTGCTAATTTTGTATGCCCGTTGTAATTTCTATCGGACAATAAAACTAACGATCGGATACGGTAAAAAAAATTTTTTTTTCCAATGTGAAAAACGACGTTTTATCGATACAATCACATTTTGAATTGAACTATTTTTTTTTAATTTTTTTTTTATTTACTTAAAACGGCTCAAACACTCTCCAAAAATTCATGAACGTATTTACAAGCTTTTAAATCAAATATTTATTTATATTTTACTTAAAAATAAAATGAAATAAATTGTAGTATAATTTAGTTATCACAGATTAAACTGAAATTGGATATAAAAAAAGAAAAGTAAAACTGTATGTATAATAAATTAACGTACATAAAAGAATTACAATTTTGAGATAAAGTTTTTGAAGAAAATAAAAAAATTTGATAAAGTATTATTATTCGCGCGTAAGAATATTAATAACTTTCGACAGAGATCAAATAGAAAAAAATCTAGTTTTGCAAAAGAGGTTTTCTATTTTCGCGTGAAAACAATATATCCGTATTCGCGAAAAAGTTCAGCATTATCTTGCTCGCAACACCAGTGCGCAACTCAACATCTGAATTCCGTTCCAAATCTTTTGTTCCAACAAAAGAAATATTTTCCAAAAGGCAAACGTGGAATACAAATATGGATATTTGAAGTCCAGGTCAGATCTCTTCAATACTGTTTATAAAAAAACCTAGTCCGTGATTGCCTCGCCGCACAAAGGTCTTCCCCTCATCGCAAACTTTACTCGGCAGAGGGGGGAGTAAAGTATGGGAGGGAATCTTTAAAGTTTTCAAGAAACTTTCGTAAATAAAAATCGGTCAGGCTCGAAATATTTACGACTCGCGATAGGGGTTAATATTTGTAAAGGCGCAATATTCGACGAAAGGAAGTAAACAAAATTCGCTAAGCGAAAAATAGCATAAAGACGCTACCCCGTTCGTTAATATTAAAACATTAATAAAGCTGCAACGAGAACGACGGATTTTAAAGTAGCCACATAAATAACCGGACTGAATAAATAATATTATTCATGTGTTACGTCGGGGTAAGCTAGCAAGACGCTTGACACCCGCGTGTCTCCGTTGCAAACATCTCCTATTTAACTTTTCGAGAAAACGGCGCGACAAAGATAACGTGAAAACTCGCGCGGTGATTTCATCTGCCCGTCGGCGGACGCACCTGCTGCACATCTGATACGCTACCTCGTTCCTTGTGTGTCGCGCGGTGTTAAAATTCACCGAAAGTCGCGCCGCGTTATTTCCATGCTCCATCGGTCGCGACGCGATTTTTCGAGGCACCGCCTTTATGGATGCGCGCGTGCGAGCAGGTGTGCGCGCTCGCACCTATCGAATACCGAATACCTCCGGGACCGATGATACATGTTTATCTACCCGGCTCTCGGAGCATCTCTCTGAGCCATAAGCGGTTCACGCTTATTGAGCGATATTCGGATATGGTCGGATAGCGCTAGAACGGCATATCCAGCGCCAACGCCCTGCGCCCCGCGCCGCTTTCACGCGCAGACGGTCCCCCCTGCAGCAGCCCAATTACCGGGATACAGGTCGTTTGCAATTTTCAAAGAGTTTGAGCCGCATCGCGCGACAACCCTTTGCCGTTTTATTCATTTTTTTATATTTTTTTTTCCTTCCCTCCTCCGTCCAATTCTCGCTACTCCATCAATCACTGACCGCCGCAAAAATATCGCCTTGCATAACAAACTATGTGTCGCACACTTCGCCGTTGAGAACTAGGCTGCCACACTTTCGGAGATTACTTGTAGAAAAATCACGAAGTCTCGGAGAAATGAAATGAAAATCGATTCCTGCCACATGCTCGAAAAAAGCGAGAGAGAAAAAGAGAGAGAGAGAGAGAGAGAAAGAGCGGGAGAAAGATAAAGAAAGAAAGACAATGTGTTTTATATGTACGTGTGTGAAAAACGAGTAAGAGAAAGACGAGATAGGAAACGGAAGAGAAGATAACGAAAAGAGGGAGAAGGCAAAACGAGAGATGCGCGCGACAAAAGCCACCACGCGTTCGCTTTGATTTGAATATTTTAATGACGCTATGTCCACACGCTTCTTGACAATATTTCAACGCGATATTAATGGACGAGAAATGAGCGAAATACAAAAAAAAAAAGAATAAAGCTGCATCACCATGCGATTTTATTTTTTAAATAATCGCCTTTTCAACGCACAGCACAACGTACAATAATAATAAAAAAGCATTCTATTTAATTATTATATTTAATCCAATACATGTGGATTGGTCAGAATAATTGTTTCGTTCATTAGCACATTTTTTAGATCTAAAAATATACGTCACTCAAACATCAGAGTTTACTGAGCATTCTACTGACTAGTTGGAATATTAAATGCATAGTGACACAAATATCAATCATTATATTTTCTTAATTTAATAATTTCTTTTTTTTTTTAGTAAAATTAAATTTTTAAGATTAAATCTCGTGCATATTTTTCCATTCAATATTTAACGATTCCAAAAAATAATAACTTCAAATAAGTCACCCTCTTGCGTACGCAATGACCCAGAATGCTGTAAGGTTTATTTTACATATTTCAACATTTTCTTATTTATTTCCCAATTCTTACAACTTTCTTATTTATTTTTATCCTGTCAAAGAAAATTTTTATCAATACTTTCTCTCTCTTTTTTTTTCCTTGCTTTTAATAAAATTGACTTATAAATGTTTTCACAGACAGAATATTTGTAAACGCTCTGAAAAACGTATGTAAAATAAAGAAATATATTCTATAGAAAGAGAACGCTTTTCCGAGTGCATAACAATTCACGAAGAGAATTCATCTAAGCATGTAAGAATTTCTCAAATACTTTGAGAGATACGTGTACATTTAAATATCGATATCTCAAACAAACATACTTACGCCCCAAAGTAGAAACTGATTCGTGAATCTTTTACATCAGACCTGCGCCTGATACAAATGTTTAATTTCCAATGGAATAATTTATCTTGCAATTTAACACGCGTTATCCAATTAGTGCTCGAAGAGCCCCCTCCCGATAAACAATTACTGCATCCACGATCGCGCAAATCCAGTGAATGCAACCGCCATTTCCTTCCCCGTTCATTTATTCTCAGATCCAGCACCGACGTCGCTGTCGCGGAATTTCATAAATTACCGGCGCCGTTTGATTTATCGTTCCGGCGATCGTTTGACGTCTTTCCTATCCGGCCGTAGAATACACGCAATCGCACTTCATTAAAATTGCCAACACACGCCGAGGAGCCCGCGCATATCCATGTATTTTTCATATCGAGACACCCTCCCCCCCTCCCAGATTGCGGGGGTCCCGCAATCTAGCCGACTCCGTTATAATTAGATTTATGCCGGGGCGTTCATCTCTCTTGAACGAATTCCAAATATTGCTGTAAATTACGGATAAAAAGGTTGGCGGTGCGACCCAGTTCGCTCGGTCGTGATTGTATTTCCGCAACCTACGAGCACTCGGAATGGTAACATCGTTACTTCCGTTCGCTCGAACAGGAAAAAAAAAAAAAAAATGATGCGCGGCAATCCATACGAGCTTGCGACTTACGATGAACTCGACGCGTCCGAATTTCACGCTAACGCGGATTTAAATTTTCCTCGAGAAATGCCGGGGCTTATTCAACTAACGGCCCGCAGTACTTGTAAGCCGTGAAAGTTAATCGATCACACGGCTGAATCAGAGGGGGAAGAATAATCGAATATAATTGGCCTAGAATTTAGAAACTGTCCCGATTGAACGCAGAGTTAATCGAACATTAATAATCGCGTTACTTAATTGGATAGAGTTATAAGGCTATTGGTATTTCCTTATTGCGCGATACATGCAGCTTATTCCGCTACTCGTTCACATAAACACAGTAAAGCAACTTTGAAAGAAGCTTTAAATTTATTTTAACACTTCTTTGAAGGTGATCTAATATAACTTATCGAGTGCGTCTGCGTGGGACTGAGACGTCCGAGTTAAAATAATATTTGCTCATAATTTTAAAACCAGCAACCTTGCATGTTTGTTTTCTATCTAAAAAAAAAAAAGATTGGGTGATCGAGAAGATTTGTCGTCGCAAAGCCTGCGCGGAGGTGTGAGACGCAGAGATATATTCAACTTTTTTTTTTTGTAAATATTAAATATTAAATTAAAAACAATTTTTTCGAAATTAAATTTACTCGGTTTTAAAGCGAAACAATGTTTAAGACGGCTCAGTCGATTTGGGGACTTCTCATGCAAATTTCTTCGTCTTAATAAACTTGCCGAAAACATAATTTAATGTAAAAAGTACGCCGTTCATTATAGAATCACTCCGCGTGCTCGGTGAGAAGCACTTCGTCCGAGAATCAGATTATTGCGTAAATATGACAAGATCTCATTACTCAGACGGTATCTCGCAAAACAGTTTTGTTCATTCGACGGAACGGTTTTGCCGATCGCGTGGCAGCGGCATTATCCGCCTGAAAGAAGAAAATTTTAGCTGCGCCGGGAATATCTTTTCCTGGATACGATAGATCATTTGTTATCTCCATTGTTACCCACACGCCGCATCATAATTCACGTCTGCCGTGACTGTAAACGTACGCACGGGATTCCCCCTCATCGTCCTCTAACGGCAAACGCCACCTTCTCGTCCCGCGATCATCGGGAGGCTGAGTGTACCGCGTAAATTTAATTTTCGTTGAAAATGTAAATTCGACGAAACGATGGAAAAAGCTCACTCGTATTATCGCGACTCGCCTCTCGGCCCGTCGCTCCGCGGCCCGCGGGTCCCGCTCACCCCGAGCTTGCGGATGCAATGAAATCTTATATGTTCGCGAAACGATGCGTGCAGTATCGGGCAACGACGACCGGGTAGATAGGGTATAACAACCGAGCGAGTCGTTCGACGAGGCCGCCCCTATCGATTTCCACCTGCGTCCGTTTGACTCGAGCGCGCGGCCGCTTTCCTCTGCCCTATAACGCGCCAATTATTCTCGAGTGCTCGGCAAGGGCGTAATAATTCCGTAATAACTTCCGGAACATCGCCCGAGGAACAGCGAGAACGATAGCAGCCGCATAACTCACAAACGAGATACCACGAGAGCGATTCCAATCGTAACTTCTTTTTTTTCTTTTTTCCCTCTTTTTTTTTTCGGAGGTGATACGCGCCTCGCAATTTTTGTTCGATTTTTATACACCCCGTGCAAATATTGTACGCGAGCGAGCAAGCGTTTCGCTTAAATTTCTCGTCATTTGACATGCAAATGACGCGCGGTTACGCGGCTATTTTATTTAATTTTCCGCGCTTTATATCAGTTTCGCGATATCATTGTAACTTCGCGTTTGCACGGCAATGCATCACGCAAAGAAATGTGAGCTTATGGTGTGCTTTCATCTTCAAAGGAAAATCGTATCGCGAACGGAGTATCCATTGCTGCTTTTGCAAAAAGTTTGCTGTTCCTCCTAAAACTACAATATTCCGTTTTTTAATAAATATGTCTCAAAATTTATCATCTCTTTTACGTTAAAAATTCGGTTTCAATAGTCGCATTAATGTGTCAATTATCAAGTCGACGATTTTCAATCTTAATTTAATTTTAATATTTAATTAATAAGTATGTTTTATTAATTTTATTAATTTAATTCATGTCTACATTAATATTTTTTTTTATATGTTACAGTCAACCGGCAAAACACTACACCTCCACTGAAGTTTATACAAATTAAGGTAAATCCCATAATTTTTTTTCACGAATTTAAATTGTCCGAAAAATAGCGCACGCGAAGCGTGCGCATGTTTTTTTTTTTAATAGAAATAAAAGTAGCAATCAGAACACCGCGGTTGAATTAAATAAGTCACGCTTTAAATTTATTTACCGTTACGTTGATGCCATATTGCAGTTTGGAATTTCGGTCGTGCGACAATTCGCGTCTAGCTGTAACTACAGCTTCCCCTAGAAAGCAAAAGGAACTATTTCTAATAAGACCCAACCGCGAGGGCGCTGCAAATTAATTAATTAAATTCTTGAGATTCTGGAAATGGTCAAACGTCGTACACGGAAGTGGATTGCATTCTTCTCGCGCGACACCATTTTTTAAAGCGTCCCTCCAAGAAATCGAGAATCTTATTAAACCCGTGGAACTACGGGGAAAGTTTATCATTAAATAAATTTCGCGCGTAAGAATTCGTCAAACAGTTACAATTACGATCAGCATTCGAACGCGTGCTTTTCAACGTGTCGCAAATTACGCGCGGAAGAGATAATAAGTAAGACAAAGATATTGCTCGGGGCGAAAAAGATTTTGAGCGATGAATAGGTTCACGTTGCAGAAGGTTATTGTTGCATACATTATATATTTTTGCCGATCAATGAACCGCTGACTATTTTACATACGGTTGGTAATTAATACTCCGCATCATGTTATCAAACTTTGACGCGTGCATGTGTAGTGGTAAATGAAGTTGAACAAGCAATAGGTTCATTAAACGGTTCATTAAACTCTATTTGATTGTATTGCTATGTGTTTGCGTCGCATGTTAAATCAGCGCAACATTGCGGCGGGCAAATGCCAGTTGTATTAAGTTATGACGGGGCTATATGCTGACATCCATCCACTGAAACAACGTCAGTGGGCGCTTTTTGCCGCACGAAACGGACATCTCGAGCATTCGTATATATTTTTTCGTGAACAAAAAATTTCTCTTCGCGTAATCCGCGGCAAGCGTCTCCGTCGTCAGGTTTTCACGGGGGAGGGAAGGGGGGAAAAAAAACTTCGCGCTGATACCCCGGTGAAGTTGTCACGCTGTCACGTAAACAAACGGAAAGAAAACGAACTTGATAACAACGTTAACCACCGGCGAAGGAGAAGTTGTCGCGCGGCCGTAACCCAGCTCGCGATTCAGCGCATAAGAAACCGCGGATGCAGTTGTGAAAACATCGGATTAATTAAACAGCGCTTTAAACTCGCGGTCGTCACGTTAATTCTTTAACGTGTTAAGAATAATACCTGAATTTTTCGGTTTAACGAAAGGTTATTTTATCGCGTATAGATTTAAGGAATTAATTAAATATATAAAACATGTCACAACGTTATCGGTTACCGTGAAACGAGATACGCGCGCGTATTTTCATCTTTCGACTCTGTGACATCACTTTATTCATTCACAAGGCAGATTTGCAAGAGCTCTCTATTATTTTACACGATCTCGTTACGTGGCAGATATCGGCATGTTATCTAATAACGTATCCCGTGTATCGATGCATTTTGGAAATAATGCAACTTTTCAATTTCGAGAACGACCGATACGGATCACGTGTCAGTTTACATTCGCGTCTCATTGAAATTCATGACGTTTCAAAACTGAACGTACACTTTTCAAATAAGCGACTCGATTTAGACTTGAAATGTTATTGCGTGATATAAAAATTTTATACGTATGAAAAACTTCAAACAACAATATTTAAAGTTAATTAGAATTAATATTATTATATTAACATTTAAAAGTAATATTAAAAAAAAAGAACTACATTTATAATACTGTAACGAAAGACCTGCTTTTTCGACGACTGTTAAATTTACGTTTAATGAAAAGTAATATGAGCTGTTTTTAATATTTCACTAGAATAACGTATACAAAATACATGTTCTTGAAAATTGCGGTTAGCGAAAAGCTTTTAGCAATATACTCTATTAAAAAGAAAATTAAATAGAGCTGAGGTGCAATTAGAATGCCATATGAAAGAATAATACGAAAGAACAAATATAATATACGGATAAAAAAAAATCCGAAAATTACGTTTTAGCGTCAACGAAAGTTATGACTTACGTACGCGTGTGCGTTATCTCGGTATGAAAAATACGTGTTTAATTTTCAACAAACTACCTCGGAAAGACGCTATTCGTCGCGCGCGTCCAGTCTTATTTGCAAAGAGCTAGGCAATGCGATTTCCCCGATGCTGACTGTCGATCTCAAAAGAGCTTATCGCGCCGTCGTTACGATTCGCGAAAAGGAGCGGTGATGATGAAAATTTCCCGGACCGGTGGAATCTCGTTTATTTCCCCTGTTATCTTGTCGTGCCGAAATTAGATGACACTAATGCTTTTACGTTGTACAATTGCGAAGACGTCGCCGTCACTCGGCTACGTCTCGTGCACTTAATTAAAGCTCAAATAAGCATAACGCTACTTCGCCGTGAAGATTAACTATGAAAGGAATGGCGCGTAGCAAAAAGCAATCCATCGGGCGGGTGTTACTCAATAATTAAGCGCTAGGGACGCCGGTGAGAAAAATTTTAAGAGATTGATATCAGTAGGTATTTTCAACCGAGCAAACATCAGGAATAATGTCTATTGTAAAGTCGACGTTGAACTTACCCCCTTGCGTCACTATTGACCCAATTGTGATTCTATGTCGCTACGACTTTACAACGATATCGTCGAACGACGGTTGGCTACTGATACCGCCTCGACTGTTCCATCGGTATTGACGGCGAGCGCTTTTGCAGTATTTTCACGTTAAGGTGAACGAATAAAAACCGACTTGGTGCTGATCTTTAAGCAAACAAATCGATAACTCACTCAGTGATAAATTGTCGCGTTATCGGTACGCTTAATTTGTTAGAAATTATATACTCCCCGCAGAATTACGATATTATACTTAGTTAACATACGGTATTTCATCTATTTTTACTGATTCACGTTACACGCGCATATTATTCGTGCTTTAGGCAAGAATTCGATTTTCTCATATCATATAGTGACACTGATTATCACAAAATCGAGGGTAATTAATGAATATAGCTTCACGATGATAATGTCAGTTACAGAGAAAGCTCGTTTGTGCTAATTACGGAATATTGGTAGCTACATGCTTTACCTACTTAACCAAAAATAATTAATTACTTAATGCACTTGCAGCTTAAAAAAAAAATTGACAAATTAAGAAATCTTAATATTTTTTTTTTTAGAAAAACAAATAAAAATATTTAGTAAATTATATTTTTTTATTTGCGTTACATTAACACACAGCCGTGTTAAAAATTTAAAGCCAAGCTTTTTACGCAAAGGAATTTTAATATTAGTACGAAACTTTTTCTATGTATATTAGTGTACATATAACGTGTCATGCGTCGCGTAACAAATTCAAACAAGCCCCAATCAACGGATTACATGGTTTAGCGAGCACTTACCGTGCCTTCTCCCAGATTGTGGACAACACAGGGCATCAAGGCTGTAGAGCCTGATTGCGCCGAAACCGATGTTGAATTTTCCGTGCCGAAAGTCATCGGCAGAGTTGGTGGCAGATCGACATCTAATGGCTTTCCCGTCGTACCGTCTAACGAGTTCATGCCGCCATCGACTATTTCGGCCGTGACTGTTGCTGGATAGTCTGAAACAAATTTACCCCCCAATCGTTATTATTAAAATCTGATCGTGTAGCGATACGTTACACCATGTTAATTCGCGGACAAAAAGAATTCACAACGTAATATTACGACTTATCTAATATTCAACGTTAATTAAACGCGGAAGTAACACTAGAAAAGAAAATACCATTTGAATGAGTTTGCCTTACTCAATATTAGCTCAATTGAATAAATTGCATAATTAATGCAAGAAATTATTAATTAATTTCATAATTAGTGTGCGAATGGCATTTATGGTTGCATAAATATATAATTAATTCGATACGAGCTTAAATGAGAATTATTGTCAATTTTCATCTAAATACTTCCTGCAAGTACAATATTATGGTTTCTACATTGCGTTTTGTTTCTCTCATTAAATGTCAATTCATACGTATAATTCAATTGCATTACGTTCGTTTACAAACAGATAAGTCGAATTAATTAATATTAAAATGGTAGAATTTTTGGGAGGGTCATCGACTATCCTTGAGAAAAACACTGTTAAGTTCGCTCAGAAATTGGCTTTAAATCACCATAACCTTTATGAAGTCAAACTTTCTTAGAATATGAGCTCGCCCATGAATATGATTCCAAGATTCAGTTTCATATTTCACTTTTAAAACACCGCCTTCAGCTATAAAATTTAATTTAATTAACAAACGACTTATAATTAATAGCTTTCGCAGCGGTATACAAATAAATCGTAAATCAAAAGTATATTTATACTGCAGCAGTTTAAAGCAATTTAAAAGATTCATCAATATGAAGTCCGGTCTAAAAATGTCGCAGAAGTATACATTAAACTTAAAAAGAAAACCAATAAGTTTTCTATCGAGAAATAAATCTATATCAATGTTTAAACATTAGTTGGCTTCGTTTAAAATTTTTGATTAGCTTGCTAAAAAAAAAAAAAAAAAAAAAAGAAAAAAAGAAAACGGAAAAAACCTCGAGTAGAAATTAATTCCCACCGTTATCTAATAATTAGCCAACCAATTCGTGGTTTATTTCGTCGCTGTCTAGCAAAACTGTCCAGCACCGAGCCGGATATGTAACGCTCGAAGCGTAGTAGGTGCGAGATAATTTTTCCAATCTGATAACGATCTAGAAAAGCCAAATATCTATACGTTTTTCGCCGCGTGCTAAAACTTGCTGCGAGTCTTGACCTATCCCGGGCTCGCCGATCGCCGCGGTAGTGTGAGTACGTCCGTATGTCAACATCTGGCCGGCAGCCTTCGCGTTCCAAGCTCGCAAGGTGAAGGACGCGCGGGTGGCGGACAGCAATTGTTTTGCTCGGCGAATTCGGCAGTCGACCGCCGCGGTAGTGTGAGTACGTGCGTATGTTTTTTATCGGCCGGCACCTTGCGCTCGAAATTCGCAAGGTGGAGGACGCGCGGAGCGGCGGGCGGCGAGAACCGGTTTGCCCGACGATTTCGGCAGTCGAGCGAACGTTGCGTAAGGTCTGGTCGCGTAGTATAAACAAGTACGCGGAGAAAAAAAGTCTAGACGTCTATTTAGATACACGGTACACACCGGACAAAAACTATACGACCGATACTAGACAGACTTTGTTTCTTTTTCTTTAAACGACAACTTTATTTTTTGAAGATAGAATAGCTTGATGAATTTTTACTGAGGCTACCATTTATTTGTCGTAACAAATTATTTTTATAAATTACACCGAGAAGAAATATAGTTGTTAATTTTTTTATTAATTCGATTGTATGTTTGTTAAACGTGTAGCCGTGAAATTAGATTGCGCCGCATCGCTAAAATGGTCAAAATTGAAGTTTAAAATGATTTTAAATATAGAAAAATTTTTATCACGCGCAAATTTGATACTGCGTTACTCGGTTCAACTCAGAATGCGCATTATTTCAATTTTTTTTCACGTTCCAACGTACATTAATATTATACGTTTAATATTTCACAAGGAGATCCACGTCATCGGGTGGGCGCATACAAAAAATTTCATACATTTTACTCGCGCACTAGCATTATCTGAACTGGAAATAAGTATTACCTACAAGCATAAACAAATTTTTTTCCCTTCCACCGTATATTTCCAGTTTTTTTTTTTTTTATATTTGAGCTATTTTGCTCATCGACCTCAGCATGCTAACGTTTTTACTACGCCGCGGGTATTCGCAGGTACGACTAAAGAGTATTCTTTACCATATGCATCACTTTTCATCCATGAAAATTTGCGGAACTTTGCCAGTCATGCGCGACGTCTGTGGTTACGTTACACCGGGCGCGTCATTTTGCCAGAACAGTTTTTTTTTTTCCCCTCCCGACGATTAGGAAGAAGTGTGAGCCGCTTATCCGTTCACGTCACGCGAATCCCCGTAAGACCGCCGTCCATTTTGCCGCGAAAAAGAGAAAAAGGTATCGAATAGATAAAAAAAAAAAATCTACGTTCCTGCGCGTGCAAATGTTTGTGCAAGGGCGATCGTGGTGCGCAAGGGTGGTTAGAGTTAGATGGAAAGCCTCTTAACGAGAATCCTTACGACGCGACGTCGAGGCTTTGAGTGAGCAACCGTTAAACCTCGTTCAACCTCGTAACGACTGCTTTGATTTAACGTCTATTTTTCAGAGCGGGCGCTTATCGCGCCCGGCGATATAATCAACGGGGTAAATTCGTTAGAAGGAAATGCTCACGAGGAGGCCGCCCGCTCGGCGACGGGTCTTTGTTGACGGACCGTGCCGCTAACGATCGCTCGCGCACCCGCCACGCCATTATTCCGGCCGGGTGAAAGTTGAGGAAAATGATAGGTTCAAAGCTGATACGCCGTGGCGAGATGTCACGAAATTTGTAAAAAGGGCGCCGGGCGCAAAAAAGTTTAAACGCAGAAGCCGAAGCTTGGAGTCGCGCCAGCTTCCGACGTGAAATATAGAAAAGACGCGGAAAAGAAATCGGCGCGAAAACACGGGAAGGTGCGCGAAAAATATATATCGAGGGCTGTAGCAACTTGATTTAAGCCGTTGCCTCTCGCCCGACGTGGCAAACGTAAAATATGAAAGACGACGGGATTTAAATAATACACGCGCCTCGGTGGAAAATTTGGGGGAAGCCCAGTCAAATAACAAGGTAACGATTTTTGATGACGATCAATAGATTGTAATTTAACTTCGGCGAAACAGAATCCTCCCAAAGCTTCCTAATTACCATGTGAAATTCAAGTCGAAATATCGGGTGTCAAAGTTTTGGAACTACAGAGCCCAAGCATTAATTACCATTGATTAATTATTCAAGAATTTCCATGGTTTCTCTTTCGCGATCGCCCCTCACGACGATGCGTAATTGTAAATTTATGAAATGTGCAATTAATTACACAACGCGCGGGGTTCTAAAGCGGAATGCACGCTTTCGCAAATGAAGACTCCTTACATCAGCCCCCGTACCGTGCGAGGATATTGTTCACATTTTGCGACGATGAAATTTCCGTTCGATGAGATTCCCGAGAAACGTTGCCGCGCAGCGCTCCTCAAGGCACGAGCACGATATGCATTCGAGATATTAGCTTTGTGCCGATGTCTTTTGATCCCGCTAGCCTTTCTTGACCCGCTTTCCGTCAAAGATAAAGGCGCATTCGGTGATTTGCAATCCGCTCGGTTGCCCGAAAATATTTCCAAGATTTTATCAAAGAACTTTCTCCTTTCAAGCGCAATTCTCTGTTCGTCAATCTCTGAATAAAATTTTTGTATTTTTGTGACAAAAAGACATAAGCAACGAGGGCACTGTTACACATACTAAATTTTTTTATCTTTTACTTAATCTTGGGATAAGTTAGGACGTAAAAAAAAAAGATAATTGTTTTGCAACAATATAGTTAAAGCTTCTTTTCGTCCTAAAGTTACTACAAAATATTCTGTATCACTTTAATTCTCAAACAGTGTTTTATTCTAGTCGATGTAGTATAATTCACCATTCGTGGATTAGCATAAGCTCAAAGTTTCTTTCTGTTTATATCCTGGGATCTATCAATTTTCAAGTATTGTTTTCAATCGATATACCAAACACTGCGGAAGAGAATATGTTAGTGAAAAAGTCATAAAAATGTTAATATTCGAGTCGTTTCAAAAATAACAAAAGGTTTTTTTTTCCTTTCTCTTTTTTCTTAAATTCCAATGTTTGAAAATCGGTATAGATTATCATAATTCAGCACGTCATTTATAGCTTAAAAATGTTAAAACAGCAACAAAGTACAACGATATTATTCAAGCATAAATGTAAAATAATTCAATATACCGAGTCTAATATTAACACAACATTTTCTTATATGAATTGCGTAATTTTAAAACCGTAAGAAAATGTTGGTTAATCTAAATCAAATATTAACTTCTGCATTTTCAAATTACTTTAGAAGTTCGAAAAGGTACAAGTCAAATTATTAAAATGCATTAACGAGATTCCGGAACATGTGTTCTAGCGGCGCAAAGTTAATCGATAGAAAATAATAGCGTTTAATTTTCGACGTCAGGGCGAAATGGGAAAACACGCGGCGGTTTCGGCGAACAATTTTAACGGTGATTTCAATTGGCGATCGGCGGGAGGTTTTAATTCCATGGCTGTGTACTCGTGGGGCGCATTATCCTTCTCGCAGTAACTTTTTATAAGGAGAGATCGTTACTTTCAGTTACGTGCTGGGTTATTAAACCGCCGCTCCCCAACCTCGTGGAGGAATAAAGAAAAAAAATGGGGGGGGAAAAAAAAAAAGAAAAAAGATTCCGAGAGCGAATCTCGATCATGGCGAGCGAGCGAGCGAGCGAATGGCTTTCGATACGACGTCGCGCGAAATAAAATTGGCCTTACAGTCTGATAAGTGGCGAACAACAGCAGGACGAGCTTATTATTTCTGAGAAACTTAAATTGAACACATCGCCTACAATATCGCCTGCCTTTTGTTTCCTGTTTCCCTTTGTTCTGTAATTTTTCCCATTCTTATTCGCTTTTCTTTCACGCGCAGCCTCAAATCTCGGGCATCACGTTGCCGCGAGATACAACTCGAAGATAAACCCCGAGGGACCCAAAACGAATAGCGAAAGTTTCGGGTCGTTGGAGAAGTTCCTTTATTTTCTGAAAGGTCACGCGTGCCGCGTGTTTTTAATAAAACGTTATCGGGAATGCATTTAATCGCGAAACTATGAACAGCTGTAAACAAATCTGAGGGTCTCAAAGTTTCCCGATCAAAAGCAGCTGAACGAAAAGTAAAAATATGTCATTGCGTTACATGAAACGCAGGCGAGATTGTATTGCGATCGTATTTGTCACGATTATCAACTTTGTATGACATCGCAACAAGTAAAAACCGTTTGATTTATATCATATTTTAAATATTCAGCTGTTTAAAAAACTACTCTTGTTTTAACTCCCGAGCGAAAGTTGCGGCCAACTTTTTCCGCACATAGGAACGCGAACTCGTACAACTTTTATACAGTCAATTTGAAAGCTATACGATCTAAATTCTTCGTGTTTCGAGGTAGCATTTTTGTTTTCGTTGTTTTTGCTTTTTTTTTTTTTTTTAACTCTAACTTTTAACCTCGCAGTGTTCTCTTTTCCTTTCTCTCTTCTCTCATTTCTCTCTCTCTCTTTTTCTCTCTCTAAACTCTTACAAACAAATTTCGTAAAATGTGTAGATAATTTTATTTCTTTTATTGCATTTTTAGTTGACGAAAAATAATTTACATTTTGCAAAATATTGAAAAAAAAGGTCTCATAGATTATTCGTCGCTAATTGTTACACAAAATCAACTTTACGCAACTTTTGTTACTTGTATATTGTGTTTAATTTATTTATCTGGCTGGATTTGCTTTTCTGATCAACAATCCAACGCACCGGCGATAAAACAGTTAGAGTTATACTTCTCTGTAAACGCAATTTCAACGATTGCGTCTCTTGACGTAACCGTAATTACACCGCGTTTTTCGATTAATTACTCGCTGACTTCGTTAAAAGTACCAGCTGCGGGATTGCCATGCACTTCGCGGCGAAACGCGGCATGTTAAATTGCGACGTTAAGCCCGCGCGTTCCACTTGCACTTCGCGAGCACAGTGAGTTAGCCTCAAGTGACATAGCCGGAATAATGTGCTCGCCCCTCGTGCCTAGAATTAGATGTATCCGGAAAAGTTTCACGCCGGTTCGTGATCTCCGGTCACTCTCATGAATTATGTAATCAGTGGTAAATAACGATGAATTTATTTTTACAAACAACAAACGCAATGCCCCGGCCCCGTCTTCTCCACCGCGCATTTCTATTAATGGCGATGTGCGCAATCTATTAATATTCGCCACCAACTTCGTTTACGTGCAAAAACTTTTGTTCCTCAGTTTTTCATTATAATCCGCTTATTTATCACATCAATTAACTTCATAAAACAAAAGATAGGAAATTTATTTTAGATATAAAACGTTAAAGATCAAGCACTTTAGCGCTAAAATTAGAAAAATAAAAAAAATAAAATTAATTACTATGGCCTCATTTTTGGCTCATCTACATCAGGCCCGTTCGAAACTTTGCTCACAAGCTCCAAGCGTTTCCATAGCCTCTTCATCGCCTTGAGAGAGCGAAACTGAGCGCAAACAAAAAAAAATAAAATAAAATGCGCGCTAAAGTTTCGTCAGAATAGGCCCGTATAGTATCAGCCTTTTTCTATTTATTCTCTGTTTCTCCCGCTTAGCATGATAGAGAGGCA
The DNA here is from genome assembly GCF_019399895.1 of Cardiocondyla obscurior. Classification (NCBI taxonomy): domain Eukaryota; kingdom Metazoa; phylum Arthropoda; class Insecta; order Hymenoptera; family Formicidae; genus Cardiocondyla; species Cardiocondyla obscurior. Next base: position 5,589,310 of record NC_091873.1, on the reverse strand, counting down.
AAATCGTTTAAGCTCGCAAATAAAGTTTTAAATAGGATTTCTTTTTTTTTTCATTGTCCGCGAGGAAGTAAAATGGATTAAAATACATAAAAAAATTTTATTCCGTTTTGCGATATTTGCAGTACTAATTAGAATATTAAATTTTATAGTCGTACAGGGCGAGTAAAAGCGCGTCGAAAGAAACGGTCGAACCACTTGAGTTATAGTACGTTTTACTGATCAAACATCACCGCGTTCGGTGACAAATAAGGCAACGAAGAGAAAAAGTACTACAAAACGAATAAGGGCGCATTCAGACCTTGGTGGAAAAGCAAATAGTAGAAAGGCTGACCCAGTCAGAATTCACGTTGATTATTAGTTTCAGTTTTCTGCTTTTTAAACGTACTGCTGTTATAAACGCTAATTCTAATTGACCACTGCAATACCGCGTTTCGCTTTTAAACCAACGTTTTATTTATTAATGATTTTTTATATTTATGTAATTTTTTATCAGGTCCAACTTAGGCAAACATAAATCTAAATTTAAACAAAGATTTCTTAACCTGAACAATTTATTTTAATATTCTTATATTTGATCCGCTAATAGAAAATGTTAGATTGATTTGAATTTATTGTCGTCTCTTTTCCGCGATGCTAATTAGTTTTCTCGCCTGGCTCACTTCGCGTTATGAAAGTAAATGTCAGGAAATTGAGATTTGACAGGCTCATAAATAACAGATTACCATAATTAATTTTAGTTATTAAACCACGTACAAATAAATGAATATTATATGTGAAAAAGATATTCACGTTGCACGTAAATTATAAAAAAAATATATTTTGCACGTTTTATGGATTTCAATATAAATATTTGTAATAAAGTAATAATTTGGGGAAAAATGACGCATTAATTATGTATAAATAACATGAAAAATCTCTAACAAATTTAATATATAAACATAACATTTTTTTCTATAAAAATTTTTAATTTTAAAGTATATATTTTTTTTAATATTACTGCTGTAATACAATTTAAATTGATGGAAACTTTACATTTTTTAAACTTTTATCTACTCTATTTTCTTTTCTAATAATCGAAGAAAATGTCGCGGTAAAGGCGACATATAAATAGATGAAATATTTCCGATATAATTATAATATTGATGTGACATACATTATACATATGATACTCCCTCTATTTTTTCTAATAATTTTTTTTCTACCTTAATACGAGCGATTGCTCGCAGTAAGCTATCTCTCAACAAGACAGCGAACTTTTATCAATATTTTCTCGTCATGATGGAAAAATTATGAAAATATTTCTTTTACTTTTAAATTATTATAATTGAAGATAACTACGTATTTCCTCGCTCGACGTATGCGCTGTCTATTCTGATTTTGAGAGAGAGTGAGAGACAGAGAGAGAGAGAAAGATGACGCACTAGATTGCCTCATGTAGCTAATGGCAAACATGAGGAACAATGTAAACGTTACATGTTCTATAAAACATAAATAGCTAGGAAATAGCAATATCAGAATAAATCATCTCTTCTTTGTTAGTTCGTGATAGCTTAAATTTAGGTGCGCAACAATTTTATGCATTAAACGTGTAAATAAATAGCGTTTGTTTCTAGCCATTTTTGGACCTAAAGCTTGACAAATGCGCGAGAAACTAGATCGGATTCTCTGTATCAGTCCTTCCTTCGTAGAGACCGCGCGAGTAAAAATTTTTCTCGGTTGGAAAATTCATTAATTATGATTTATTGCTCGCGTGCACCCTGGGACTTTGGAAATTTATGCGGTTAAGCAACTGTAATTTCCTTGAATTTCCGTAACGTGCATCTTTCGCACTAATTTCAGCTACGAACTTTCTCTCAGCGTTGGTTAAGCCAAACTAAAATACTGCAGTCGTCTCGAATGCTCGTTTTACCTCGCTCGTCCGTGTTCACAATTTCATTGCGGTCACTCGAATTTGTCTCATAATTAGATACATTATACATGGCGATATGCGGTCACTTTTACAACATGCAACAGAAAGCAAACGGCCAACGAAATAATGCGGTAGAACGAATCGTAAAAATAGAAAGAAATGTAAAATAAAAATTACTCACGCCGAGCGCACCTCGAAAATAAAATGTGCGACACCATTTTTATTTCTTCTACGTAAAGTTTTCACGAGCAAATTAATTCAAAATATTATATATTTTAAAGTTCTTAATTGACATCAGTACAGGGCACGTTGTTAGCGTAGAAAGTTCAACTTGCTTCCATTTATCAAAACGTAACCCTCGAATGCCTCGTATTTCGCAATGTGTCGCCGCGAACTCGCCTCAAAAAGGTCAAGAGCAATAAGTTATGCTACGACTGCTTGAAAAAAAATTTCACAGCAAAAAGTACGTCTATAAGTCACATAAGAAGTGTACGTAACGCAATATTTTACTACACATAGAGAATGTCTTTTCATTAGAGGCCGAAAACAATAGCAGCGTCGTAGAATGTAATAATAACCTTTTATTATTACATTCTAAGGAAACCTAAAGAAGAGAGGCCGCAAAATGCAATTAATTCTTCGCCCTCACACTGCACATTTAATCCTCCCTTGCACGTCTAGCCGACACTCATGATTTATACGCATAATCGTCGTGATCTTAATTAAAAGGGCGGGCAACATTGGTTCATTGGTCGCGATACGTAAACCCGTCACTGTTTCATTATTTTCTGCTTTAGATAAAATTTTTTTAATTAAACCACCGCGACAAATTTATCCGCATACTCGCCGCCGACGATACTATTGTAATTTTGGTTCGCTTAATGTAAAAAGTACAACTGTAAGAGTCGCGTTTCTTTGACACCTTAGCCATCGAGATCGCGAGGCGCGTTTGAAATTCAAATCTTCAAGTATTCAATGGCGCCAGAAAAAGCTAAACGTGGACGAAACATTACTTCTACTTCTGCCTTCTATTCCCGCAAACGATCGATTTCACACTTAAGGAACTAATCCACTTGCAAGTACCCTGCGGTACTTTTGACGCGAGACAGTTGTAAATGTATTTACATTGAAATTAAGATGGATATGTTTACACCGAGCGATACTGAATTGTCCGTGGAAAAGCCGCGTGCAAATACGGGACTGCCCCGCCGACGTCGCGGAGTAAATTGGCACGATTCTTTTCGAGGAGTTAGCGCATTGCTCTATGAAGACCGTAAAACGTCTCCGAATTGAAATACAACTTATTGGATTTCAATCTTGATATAAAAACTACATTACCACGTCACGAACTTTCTTGTACGTCTATTGTTTATTCCAGTCGCTAATGGTGATACGATTAACGTGCTCTCCGAGGCACTTAGTATTCCACAAGTGAACATTGAACGATAAAGGAGTAGGTTAAAAAGTTGTCGATTTTTACTCTCCGTCGAGACGTAAGATTCGCTTGATTTTCTTTCTCCGCTTCTTTCGGCGTTTCTTAACCGGGCGATACACAGGTAGCACGTACTAGGCGGCGAATTATTTGTCGGCCAGAACTCGGCCGAGATGAAAGTTGATTGACGAGCATTGCGATATATTCCGAATTTAATATTCGGTATAAATTCTTTTGTGCACGCGTTAGGTTTCGGTGCGAGCGGTGTTTACGTGTTCGTCCGTGGAGGGCAACGGCCGCTGGTCGAGCACGCAGTTAGCTAGGTCAGTTTACTCGCCGAAAATTTACTTTATTTTCTTTTTCTATTATAAAAATATTTGACGTTAATTATTTCATACATTTTTATAAAGAGACTGTACATAAATATGATTTTTTAATAAACAATAAATTGGTATTTTAATAAACTTAAAAAAAAGAAAAAAAACTAAATATGAGAAATTAACGTATAAGCGCAATTTGCGATCTAGCAGGCAACAGTCTCTTATTATCTCTTAATTACAAAGTCAACAAAGTAAAATTTCAATGCAAAATTAACATTAAAGGTATTGAGCTCGGTATTAAGCAATCGCCACCGTATGTACCGGTATATAAATATGTACTTTCTCGATCTAACAATTTGCAATGTCACCGCAATTCGTTACCCAATACGACACATTATTCCATATAAAAAATGGATCGGAAGTGAAAAATGCTGTCGATATTTTTGCAACCAGGTCGAGGTGGCTTTGCATGGAAGCGCGCTTCGCGGGAGTCCCGATTTTACAGCGCATTTAACGAACGCGGTACAATGTCGCCAATATACACGTCTATATTTATATGCTCGTATATTTATACATATCTTTTTCATCCCGACACATATCTACGGTTTCTTTGCCGCCCCCCCGATCCTCTACAGAGACCCCTTGTAAATCGTTAAATTTATATCACATGTCGCGCACACTAATATGTTTCACCTAAACACGTTATTTCTGCGCGTATGATTTGTGTGGAGGCGCGGGAATTCAGAAACAGAGTAAAAAGATAAGGGAGCAGTCTCCCACCAAACGGATGTGCAGATGGTCTCGGATACAGAATGCGAAGCCTGGAACTTCATCTCGCTCGGGTTCGCGCGAGTATATTTAGCGGGTGGAGAAGTCCCCGGTACGCATCGCGCGTCGGTCCAGCTTTCTTTCGCGGTGATAGGACTTATTTAGTATCGCGTGATTACACCACGCGGCTATGCGAGCTTAAAGTGTCCACCTCGATGTGCGCCGTGTATCCAAATTCGAATAAATCGCGTTAAATTTAGCCGACGGCTGAGCGTTACAGTTACGGAGATTAATTTGCTTTTCGGCCGCGCATTACGTTTCAAAATCTCGCTGGAGGCTTACATATAATGCGTTGCAGAGTGCCCGGGGACATTGAGTTTCAGCGATGTTAGCATCTCGTTAAACGAGCCCATTGTTTTAAAGGGCATTAATACCCCGATCATCCAATTAGTCTGATCGATTTTATTTGCCGCTTAAATACTTCATTCAACCTCGTTCAACAACAAGTTTTAAAAACGTAGAAGAAAAAAAAAGGGGGGAAAAAAAAAATTAAAAAATGGGAGAAACTCTCGATTCCAAATTTAATATATTTTGTGGGAGATATTCCTACCTGTTTACAATGGGCGGCGTAAATGTCCGTGTTTAACCAGATTAAACAATGCGTGTCACAAACGCGCATGACGTGAAATTTAATGCACAGTGAGAAGCTTAGAGAATTGTAACGGGGAGGTGAAAAATTTTAATTTGCGACCTAGATAAAAATGAAATTTTATCGCCCCCTCGCTTCCCACCTCCGTTCTTTTGCGACAAAACGTTTGTATTCGTCACGGCCAGCGTGCAAGGGAACCGCAACGGGGTTTCGAGAAAAAGTTTTCGCTTAATATCGCATTTGCGAATCCCGCAGTTCGCAGTTACGTATAATTCAGATTTTACAGTCGAGATATTTGCATTAATTTTAAAGTAATTATATGAAAGTCTGGTTAAAGCTGAAGTTTTTGTTTCGAGGTTACTTAAACTCCGTGGCCCGTGCCCATATGCGACTTGTATACGATGCGGAATAATTTTTAAAATTATTTTAGATTTTAAAGGGATTTTTTTAAAATAATTTTGTTACATTATTTAACTGATTCTGCTTAAGAGATTTAGAAAAGAATTATAAAGTCGTACCAAAACACAGATGATATATATGCGTAACAAAAAAGGAAGGATTAAATGTATAGCCAGAAGCGTAAAAAGAATACTATTCGATACGTTAAAACATATATAATGCGGATACACGCAATATGAATATTGTATTTAAAAAATACAAAAATAATTTGATATATTCTACGTGCGCGGAGTGTTCATGTAATAATTATTGACGTACCTAACGTTATCGGCATGAAAAAATAATTCAGCTACTCGCAAGCTCAGTAATTAACTTTTCTGAATTGTTTAATAATGCCAAAGAACCTGATTGATATTTAACTTTTTATATTCGAAGCAAATTTCGTGCGTTTTGCAGAGTTAATTAATTTTAAGTTTTTATAGAAGAAGCAATTATCACGCAAAATATGACCGCACTGCCGTAATTATTACTCATGTGATATAATAGAATAATCTTTCGTTTTTTTTTTTTATGTGTGCATAAACATTGACGCTTCTGGAAAATAATACTCTGTATATTTTATAATCGCACACTTGCATTCAGCGAAAAATCCCATCTTACTCATAACACGCATTACATTATTAATTATTAAACGCTCGTGTACAAGTGCGCAAATGCGGCAGCGAAAACAAAAGTAGCTTAGGCTATTAAAGATACATTTTTAAGATCTTTAACATTTACTTTCTCCAATTACCAATTATAAGACTGGGATTATCTTCCTCAATTAGAAATGTGAAATCTTTCTGATTTATCCGAGTTCCTTTAAAAGTTCTGGGTCCACCGCTTCCGCCAATTACTCCAAATCATCCCGGATAAGCCACCCTTCACCCCCTTACGAATCTAACGTTCTCACCAATCACTAACGAAAGACTTTAAACGAAGGAGATCTCAGGAAGTCTGCCACGGGCGGTAACTTTAACGAAGTAAGCGCAGTCCCTTCAAAATTCCGGCTCCGACTAACCCCTCGCGGGGTGGGAGGGGGGGGGGTAGGGAGATGGTTAAATCCCGAGCCACCGATCGCCCACTGCAGCGCGCCACGTACCACCTTAAACAGCTCGAGGAACTCCCGTCCGCGTTTGAAACTCTTCGGGGTCGGGCTTACGGCGGTAAGCTTTTTAGAACGGCGAAATTTCTCCCGAGGAGCGCGTTCGCTTGGGGGCTGGCGCTTAAGCCGTTGCGGAAACAAATCAGGGTGTAAGATAAACGGAAGTAACACACCTGGCGCGCTACCCGTGCCTCACGGCAGGAAAGTTGCAGGCAACCGGCAACCCGGAGCCAAATTTCGTGGCAAATCGAAACAGCAATTCGCTGTTTCGCGCTTCATTACGTCACTAGGGGCTGCTCGTTGTTACAAACGAGTCTGACGCGAATTCTTAATAAGTATTAGGCACCCGGGAGGGAAGGGGGGGGAGGGGAAAGAATTCCGGGAGGGTGCCGTAAGGCCGTTTTTAGATTAACGTGATATGCGATTTATCTTACTAAATATAGATTAAGGTAAATAAGATTAAACGTTCCCTGTTATCGTGTTATTATCTTAGATAGATAAATTTGCAAAATGAGATACTATCAATGAGATTACACGAATTTGTCTTAATCTCGTCTGACTGAGCGATCTGATTGGTGACGTTCGTTTTACGCTATGCGCATCTGGGACGCTGCCGTATCAAAGTATGAATAACTCACGAACATGCCCCGCCGTAAGCAGTTGTATATGAACCTCTCGCGTGTTAAACCTAACCCAATTCGCAACAGACAGGACTTTTACTTTCGTACGTGCGCGAAAGCAGTCTTATTTGCATCGCGGCACATAAAGTGAGAAGCACGTAAAGCTAGTATTACGACAATTTACATCGTATTAACGCTTCTCTGAAGGGAGAGGACACCCGAGAGAATAATTTCGCGAACAAGGGTGAATTCCAACTTTAATGACTCCCAAGTGTTAATTCTTAAACGGAGCGGGTAATTTAAATCCGCTTTCTTGCTGCCGGGGATCTTGCGCGCTTTCTAATACACATTAATAAGATATTTCAGCTTCCAAGCGCGACCGGATTAATCATTCACAGGCGCTTTTTACAGCGGAGGTTTGCCCGCGTGATTTACTCGTCGAGAAAATTTATGAATTAATTCCAAGTACATCTAGCACACCTGTAATTTATAAACAAGGTCATAACTGCCGCAGCAGTTATTAACATCTCACATAAATTAATAGAACTTGAATTCACGGAAAATATAAAAATTCTACTTACGTTTTCGCAATTAATTTTATCACATTTTTTCTATATATAAAAAGAAAACTTATTTAAAATTAAAATATCTTCGATTTTAAATAATAAACAGATCGATGATGTTGTTTGCACAATCTTGTATATAAAATGAAGTAAATAATATTGCATATAAAAAGCTCTTAACAAAAAAAAAAAAAGAAAATAATAATAATAATAAAAAAGTTCCACCAATTAATTAGAAACTTATTGGAATTGACAAAGTGAAAAAGCAGCCGAGTAGAAACATAGTAAACTATAATTCTCCCGTAAGAAACATCTATATTTCTATTAGCTTGTTCTCGAAACACGCGACCGATCTATCTACGCGAGGGCCCTTCATTTCGGACGTCATTCCGTTCCACTTTAACGACAGCTCGGCGGCGGTAGCGATACTTACGCGCGCGTTACATCGATATGCGTAATTAATTGCCGGCGGAGCAGGTATTTTACTGACGCCCCCCGATTATCAACGTACACAGCCGGCGCGCAGCGTTCGACGCGAAACGTCTCCGTCTTCCGTAATTTGCGGTCGACCGTCACTTTATCGCTGGCACTGCCGCCCCTACCGCCTCGCCCTGGTGCCGTTTATACACTTAAGGACTCCTATCGACACGTCCCACCGCTCATTTGAATCGCAAATATGCGCACGCAGGAACGGGCGTGCTGACTTGCGACAGTTTTCGAAGATGAATACACACGGCCGCCTGATGAAAGAGCGAGCTTGTCGCGCGCGAGCGCGCAGATTAATCTTTCACGTCCTGACTTTTTATCTTTCTCGATAAAGTAATTCGCAACTCCTCGCCACCTCGCGCTCCACGGTTCTATTATACATTCGTGACGGGAGGTGATCGATCCATTAAGCGCACTTTTCGCGCTTTGCACGTTTTTTCCGCACGAGAGAGAGCGGTGCGTCACTGGTAGAAATAAATAGTGTTCCAAATAAACGTAATAGTATTCCTAAAATTAAATAGCGATTGGATCTGAATTCCGTCCGACGAAATATGCGAAATGGTACGATGTACGAAAATATATAAAATTATTCTTTACGAGGCATGCTATATTGTATGTATAAATGCAGTAAATTTGCACACTGGTTAAATAAATCTTTTTTTTCTATTTATTTATTTATTTATTTTTTTTTTTTTTTGCATAGTAATATGAAATTGATTTCTCGTAACCTCGCAAAGTGTTGTATAATACAACTCTAGACGTTGACACTTCTGTCTAGACTCTAAACTACTCCAAAAGCTGTCGGCATATCGAGTACTTTTTGTCTCGAGATCGAAAACAATGACACTGCACTCTCTATGCTGCGTTCACTTGGTCAGGATGAAGTTACTCTCGAACTAAAGCAGTACTTTCCAAACTCTATTCAGAGGATATACCTGTGTACGTACACAATGCGTCTCTACAATACTGCCTTTCTAAAGAAAACAATCTAAATTCCAAAAAAAAAAGATTTAGTTTATGCTTTTGTAAATAAATTTTCTTTCAATTTTTACTCCTAATACTTTTAAACTGTTAACAAAATGCACTGTTTGTAAAAAAATTAACACGAAATTGAAAGAAAATACCTTACGTGACGCTTTTTAAACGGGTATAAAAAAAGCTTTACACATCTGTGAGTCTGACATGTCCAAAATAAGCCTTGGCTTTCCAGGCATTCAACGATAATTTGATGTTTGACAACGACTTAGTGACGACAAATCCCTTTCACCGCTTTTTTTTTCTTTTCTTTTTTTTTCCCCTTTAATAGAAAACAAACGTACAGACTAATTGATTTCATACTATGCGCAAATAAAAAAAAATGCTGTCTAAAATACTTTTCTAAGAAAAAGGAATATTACTACATTTATACATACATATACCAAAAGTTTATTAACCAAGAAACAATTTTATCTAAGTAGATATTTAAATGTTTTTCGCCGCGTACCGAGTTTACTGCGCGTTCTGACCTAACTAACGCGCGCTCGGCTGCCGCGGTCGATGACCTCCGGGCCCGCGATCAGCTGCGAGCACGTGCACGTTACGTCAGCCGACAACCATCTTTGTTGTACGGTCGACGGTCCCGGAGATCAGCGGCCGCGACAGTCGAGCGTGCGCTGGCTAAGTCAGTACACATAATAGATTAGTACGCGGCGAAAAATGTTTAGACATCTAGCTTTTCTAGATCGTTATCATCCAGAAATAATTGTGTAGTATTTTGACGCTTCAAGCGTTAAATTTCGGAATAAATACACGATTTTATAGAAAGTTAAAATTTATCATAAGTAAATATTAAAATAGACAAAAAGGTTGGCATAGAAGAGAGAAAAAGAAATATATTAATTTAATGACATGCCTGTTAAATGTAAAAATAATTAGAAATACAGATTAAATTGCGGAATAAATATGCATTCAACGAAATAATCTAAAAATAAACGACCGACATTCTGAAATTAATTCAGAATAAGGGAGGTACCATTTAAACATTGACGTTAAGATAATTTTGTTGCTTCAACTAAATTTTCAAATACCTAGATTTTCGGTGGTACTAAGCTTGACCTCGTTCAATATAATTCAGGACGTACGAATAAATCGTAAGTGTTCGGCAAAATATATTGCAGAATTTATTCAGCGAGAATAGATAAAGAAATATAAATTTATTTGATCGCGTACATCCACGAGTAGCTCTGAAATATTCTCGACAAGTTTCAGTAATTATTTCACTTTAAATAATTACTTGACATTATGAAATTGCACGAGCCGCGATCCAATAATTTGTTCAATGACAGTTTCGTGAATGAATATTTAGTTCCCGTGGGGATTGTTTCGTTTTTCATAAACGGTAAAAACTGCGGACTCTTTAACGACGGATATACTGCTGCCGTTTACTTCGAGGTTAGTTATCGAACAAAGTTCTCAACTGTACCGACTCAAAGTTATGGCATTTACGTTTTTAGACGATAACTTTTTAGCCTAAAGTTATTTTATTCTTTCAACAGTTTGTGCGAGTTAGTAAAAGCCGACAACAAAATCACTTTTTATAACCTCAGCGAAACGGAGAATTAATTTCTTTTTTTTTTTTCTTTCTTCCTTTTTTTTTAACTGAAAGGAATCGCGCCGTCGCGCAACAGAGAAATTATTTAAACAATTTATAATGTAAGAATTTTTTAATTAGAGCTCTGGTATATAGGAATGCTCTCTTTGATGTCCAGCAGTTTTAAACTACAAACGCAAACCGACGTATGTAAAAGACAAATAATAATATGGAGTGAATCTCAAACGCGCAAAGTATAAAATGGAAACCACCAATCAGATTGCTAAGGTAGGATTAAAATAAATTTATATGTTTAATCCAATTAGTGGTGTCCGTTATTTCTGTGCGCATCTGGAACGCTTCCATTATATGCGCGTATAATGTATAAAACAAATTCGTTATATCTCGCAATGTTGTTCAACTGCAATCGCTTTATTTTCGGTGTTAAGGACTTTATACTTTCGCGGATATTTAGTGAGAAAAGAAAAAGAAAACGGTGATTTAAACGTCATTTCCGTTAAACAAAAACGTCGTCTTTGCGGCGCTTTATCATCTACTTGCGCACGATGATACCTCAAGTATCTCGAGTTCTATATCGCGGCGAGTAGTTTGTAGTTTCCAGCATTACATTTCTCGTAGAAAATACGTTTTCCTACCGACACTATCAACTTGCAGCATCCAGGAAATAATATAATCGTGCCGGAGTGGTGAGCGCAACATGACGAATTTATCATCGCACATACAGAAAACAAAACTCGTATTTATCTTTTTAAAGCTACTAATGATGCGTAGATCTTTTTATTACCGCGCATCTTTCTCTCTTCTTTAAAAAAAATTTTTTTTTTTAATTGTGCGCAATAAAAATCGATAGTTTTCGATGAATATTAAAATATTTATGCACACGTAAATAAAATAGCTGTAAAATAACTAGAAAGGGAAAAGGTGGGATTGCAGGGGAGAAAGAGACACTATACGTTTATTTGACCATGTTCAATTTTCTGCAAAAGATAGACGTGATTATAGATAGAATTCTTCCGAATATCCAAGTTACGATCAAATCGGAAATTTCCTGTTTGAAAGTTTTCCTCAGATCGAGATTCTGATCGAAACTGTCGGACGCGAATACTTTCTACTCGAATTGATTGAAACTTACAGGCCGATAATTGGATCGCAACCATCGCTGGCTGAAACGTATATTTGAATGGATGCAATCGTGTTGCTTTGTCAGGTTAACGGTGGAGTCGCTAAAGACTGAATCGACGGTAAACAGCGCATAGCTCGTTCCGGATTTCTCTCATACAGATATTGTTTCTGTTAAACTGTTGAAGTATTCGGAAATCTCAACCTCAACAAGTCACGAATGCACTAGCTAGGAAATAATAACTTGAAAAGTTGAGCTTCAAATCAGCCGCATAAAAATTTCACGCTGCATCGCTTAATTGCATTTTATTGAAATTTAATTTCTTAGACACCAACAAATTCTACTCCTTTATTATTATTTTTTTTTTTACTTTATTTCTTTTTAGTTTTATTTCTAATATTATTGCGCCGTGTAGCTAATCTTGCGCGTGGATTTATAGACACGATTTTTTAAGAAGAAACGTCTTATAACCAGCTGCACATTTTTTAACGGAAGCTAGGAAACGACTTGTCCATTTGTTCCCGTGAAAATTACAACTATAATTCTTTTATTATTTTATTTATTTTCGTTACTAAACTGCTTAAAAAATTTTTTTTTTTAATCCCATTTCAGTCCAGTAGAATGGCTTGGTGTGAGATTTAAATCTAAAAAATTTAGAGGGTACTACTTGCATTGGAATTACCCGCGATGTGCAATGGAGATGAAGCCGGTCGGATTTTGCATGTTGTACATGAGCGTTACGAATGACTTGTGTGCGCGCGTGTGCGTTCACGATCGCGCGTGTTCATGATGCATAGCACTTTGAGTAATTGTTTAAATGCATAAATCGAACAAATAAATTCACGTGGGTGCGAACTGTGTAAAATTGCATTTAATATCGAGTATTTATTATTTCCACGATGCACGATTACTTTTTTCAGCCGCTCGCGCATGTTAATGCAACGATTTCTTATTTACGCTCGAGACATTTTGCTCCAAATATGGATTAACTCGTAACGTAACACGTCACACACATATACGCGCGCGAGATGTGCAAAATCTGACTAGCAGCTTCCAACGCATTGCATATCGCGTAAGATCTTTTCTTTCGGGAAGAATTAGCACCGCCGAAGTATGAAAAAAGTTTGATTAAAATGTTATCGATAACGTGATTGATGCTGGCGTAAAAGTAAATACCCTCATAAATTTTACTGCAAGTGATTGAGTGGCAAGTATGTCATCATGTTTTGTTTACCAATGTTATATCGAATTCATAAAACATAATATGACGAGCACACGTACGCGCCCGCGACCAGATTACACTTTTAATGTTCGTATCGATATGCGGCAGTATATCTGCGCATACTAGGACGTAATTTAAATGCATTAATCCTTTGAGTGGTGAACTATGATATATCGTCATATCATGCGTACGCCTGGAGAGGCAACGTCGATTTATCGTCGTTGCCGCTACATTCGCGAGATAAACAAGATAGGTGTACCGGAATTTTAAACGAGATTTCGTTCGACTATCGTTAAATACGAGTAAGCATTACGGGTCACGAGCCTACAATTATTTACAATTATTAATAACTATCGATAAAAGATTAACGGTTGGACAAATAAGTAATGAATAATTATAAAGTTATGGTTAGATACAAAAGTATCTATATTTCTTTTTCAGTAAATGGTAATTTTACGAAAATAATTAAAATAATTACTTGGTTTGAAAGCAAATGAATAAAAAATAAAAAAATAAAAATAAAAGTAAAAAAAAAGAATAAAAAAACAACGATTTTTCATGAATTTTTTTAGGTAAATGGTTGTTGATATAAATTTCATGTTTGCACACACATTAATACTTTAAAGAGTGTCTATGAATTTTAATGCTCAAAAACAACACAGAATAATTGAGGTATCTATGTGAACGTCATCCCGCACTGTCTCGTCAAATCGTTGAGATAACAAAATAAAAATTAAAAAAAAAAAAAAGAAAAACATTCAAACAAATCAAAACATATTTATTTGAAAACATTCAAGCTGATAATGACAAATCGTTAAAAAGAGACTTTTTGACATCGTAACGAATTACGTTTGCTGAAATTGAGTTTAGTATCATAACCGTAACTTCCAAACTACAGAAAAAGCGTTTGCACATTGCACATTAAAATTCTAGATCACGAACCTTTCTACATTAAAACTCTTGTTTCAGAAGTGATTCGTATAAATTGAAGCAAAACTTTTTAGTTTAAACAAAGGAATATCGAACTCTTCCAAGGTCCATTGCTTAACTTATTAATTCTCTTTCAATCTCCTCTTTACTCCCTTTTTCTTTTCGTCAGAAGAGTCCTCTTATCTCTTCCCCTTCATTCGTAATCCTTTGAATCAATATTCGCTTTCTCGCTTTCCGTTCTTTACTTCTCTAATTATGACACACGATAACACGTATCATTTCCACTTTCTTTGAAAGTAATCGCACTTGAGTTTTTCTTTTTTTTCTTTTTTTTTTCTCTGCAAGTTTTTATTTATCTATTACTCAGATATACGTACACTTGGATTTCAATTTTTACTGTTTGACTTTAGAAGCTTCTGTTCAAACTTTCAATTTTAATTTTGTATGTGTCCCAAATACCATTCTAGAGAATTTCGTTCTAATATATCATTTTAATAAATCATATTGGAAGAAGTTCTTTAGGAAGTTGAAGAGCGAGCAATAGATCATGTTTATATAGTCTCTCTTTCTCGAGTTCACTCAACATTCTACCTCAGAACTAAATCGCTCAAACTATTATAATACCAAAATTTTCAAAGAATCGCATTTCAATAAAAAAAATAAAGAAGGTTATTTTAAAAAAATGTACAAAAATTATTTTCTTTAAATTTTTTAACTAAACATTTTTATTAAAAAGATTAAATTTTCTAGTTATAAATGAGTAATAAAGAGTTAAGTTCTCGGTTAAACACATGTTTTAAAATATACGGTACACGTTTAATCGTCCTGTACGTTCATCTGACACGAGTACCCACTGAGAGTACAAGTGTAAATAATATAAACACGAGCGTCCGGAAAATTAGAAAATGTTTAATCAACGTATGCCGTGTGATAAACTGGCGTGTATATTTAAGTGAAAATGTACTTCTTGTATTTTTTGACGCTTATGTACACATTATTTGAAAACAAGGAAAGTTTCCCTTAATTTTTTATTTGACTGGTTTTGTCTTTTGACACATTATTATATATTTATTAATTTATTTCATTAATATTTAAATTAATTCTTTAATTAAAAAATTTATCAATTTATTTACGTGTGGAATAAGGAACTCCACTATTAAAAAAAAAGAAAAAATTATATTCCTTATTTAAAATGCCTACTCAAATGATTTTACCAGAATTATGTCGATTAAACAGTTTGTTGAAATTACGTGACACAGATGTAACTTATTACAATTATTAATTAATATTATAATGAGATGTAATATAATTATTATATTATATGTATGCTTATTATACATATAATCTACTTTTACATTTATGCATCTGTGTTTACCAAGTAATAATTGTTTCGAATCTTCAACACCCTCCTCTTTAAAATCGTGTAAATTTCATACAGTTCAGATTTTTTTTTCCCCCCAATAAAGTAATACAAACTTTACGATATATTTTATACCAATAATAATATCAAAAGACAAAGAATTAATTCGCGGGCGATCGCCCAGCAACGAAAAATTGTAATCCAATATTTAAACTGAAAAAAGCGCGATATTTGGAGAAGAAACTTTCGAGAGAATACGTGAATGTCAAGTGGATAAGACAAAAGGAAGCAGTCAATACGTGCGCGCGAATAATGCTCGTAGCTGCTTCTACTCCGCGCGGTCCGGAATCCGCTCGACTTTGACGAAGGATGGGGGAGAGCGTGCGCAAACAACCCGCGGAAAAACATCCCCAGTCGAAGGGGAAGCCGGAAAGATGGTTATACTCACCGGTGCGCACCAGCACGTTGAGCAGGATGTACAGGACGAGGGTGGTGACCCGGTATCCGTGTATTATGATCATCAGCCACTTCGATGCATTGAATCCTGCCGCATGCCATACGCCCGTGCCCTCGTGCACCATATTTTCCCGTTCAGACCAGCCTCAAGGCCGTCGACGTTCCGCATGTGCGCTCCCCTCGTCCTCATTCGCCGGCACTCTGCAACGTGAGCGGCAAACGATGTAACACGAACGCCATTCGGTGACATAATTCTCGCATCTCGATCTCGCATCTACAACTTCTACGAGCCACGAGGAGCTCGCGCCCTCGCGAATGCCGTCGACGCGAGCTTAAACGGCGAGAGAGTTCGTTTTGCAAGAGAAACGATAAGATATTAGTCACGTTGAGACGCTCGGAAATTCCTGACGCGACTTACGCGCGCGTTTACCCTTGCTCGTCGCAGATACAATTACTTTGATCTATAGCGTCAGTTTTGTCCGATCCGATCGGTGCCGAAGTGGATTCTAACAATATTTTATTGAAAAAGAGTAAGAGCGTTTAGAATTATTTAAGAACGAGAAAGTTTAAGGCGAGCGTTTTCCAAGATATTGTCTTGGGACCCGTGCTGTGTTTGCTTTGCACTCATGATATTTCAACTTTAGGAAGTATTACGATCGTTACATTGACCGATGAAACTGTAGCAATGACTATAGCTTATAATAAAATAAACTCGACAAAAAATCTATACGCAGTTGCTCCAAAAATTTCGAAACGAACAACGAAATAGCATATGAAACGTGTAAAGATAGAAAAAAATAGAAAGAACTTATTATTCGTTACGAAAAAATATATTGGGTGACGGGAAAATCTTTACAACACTGGGAATGCATCAAAAAATGTAACATTGAAATATTTCAACGTTTCAAAAACAAAATATTAAATAACATAAATAATGCTTCTTGATGCGAGAAATAATGACCCACACAAAGCCTTGCGTATAGCACACGCGAGGGATGAGATAAAAAAATTTGCTGCAAGTCATAAAAACAGACCTCGTCAACATGTAAACCTCGGGGCTATTCAGCTTCCAGATAACACAAACACTGTTAAGAGAGTCAAAAGAATAAAACCTTTTGAATTAAGTCAATGAGACACAGTAATTAACAGTCCGACTACAAAAGCAGTCGGTAACGAACTTTTATAATCTCTCCTAGTAAATTGAGTTAGAAAAAACATTGTTTTATTATATAAAAACTTATACTTTTTTTTTTATTAATTTTATTTACAAGTTTTCTGTAGTTTTTAATCGAGTCTCTGAAACCGATAACACGTCGTAAACCATAGATCACTCAATTATAATTACGTGCACAAATTAGGACCATTCGGAAAATGGCTTACGCGAAACGTGCACAAGGTTTGTTCTAATATTATTTAAAAATGTAATGATATTTACAAAACGTTTAAAAGCGAATTGTTAAAATGTATACATATATTATAAAGAAAGTGATTAACAACTTATTAATTTTACAATCGTTCTATTGTGTTCTATTGCGTAACAATACCTTTTGTTGTTACAACTGTGTTAATAATTATTGTATATCACGGAATTAACTATTTATTAATTGTATTTTAACTGCATAATATACTTATAATACACTTAATTAACTTGATGTTTGTTCGAACAAAAACAATTATGTGTTAATTTTCGGGAATATAATTCTCGCAAGCGAGTTTCAAAGTCGAAAATACTCAGATTTGCTGATCAATAAATTCATTATAAAAATAAATTAAAATTTAATCGCGAAAAATATGCAGTTCTTTACAAATTTATCTTTTTATTAATGTTTACGATTAACGGGTTTAATTTATCTCAGATTATATTTATCTAAGACCGGCTAATTATATTTATTTTTCTGAAAAACGGCATGGTTTTAATTAACGAATGATGCCATTAATTACTCCCAAACGATTAATTCTAAATAAGTGAGGAACGTTGTATGTTTCGCTGAATTTAAAGGCGAGCGCTTCTCTCAATCGATATATATTATTATATATTTTACAAATAACTCGTTATAATTAACTCTTAAAAAATTTCTACCGTTTACTTCGCGATGTAATAATCGCGTGATTACCGGCAATCTCTGTCGTTGCCAAATTTAATTTACGTACAATGGTTGTAGTCCTGCGTATTATATGTTTTGACAGATGCTATACGTTGAAATTATGTAGCTGGCATATCAAAGAAACTAGCTTCGCATAGCGCTGTATAGAGCAAAGCAAGCGATGTGCCGTCATAGAAACTAGCATACAGCTAATTATACGGGAAAACGTATATTGCGAGACGCAGGCTTAAGTGTGAGAAATTATGAGATTGCATACTAGATTAATTAACTAGATCATACATATGTATATGTAGAGACGTCAGACGTAATTTTTTTTTTAATACTGTCGCAGGGAGGTTCGAAATAAAAGTTTTAAAAAGTCAAAACCCGAAAACACGTTAATAATTTAAATAATAAAAAAATTAAAGAGGCGAGCAAACGTGAAACCTGATATTTTCATATATGTATATAGAAACATATAAACAAGTTGAAACTGATTCAGTAATAATTAAATCTTCAAGAGAGGTACAGTAGGTATTGATCGCCCAATTCTACTTGCGGTGAATGAGAATCGATTGGAACGCATCAGGCTATTTGAGATGCGGTATAGTTCGGTGATCATCCTACCATACTGCGAAGGAAGCCGATAGTACCTATTAATGTGAGTAAACAGGTTCGTCGGTCGTAAAATCTCTCGATTCCGTCGCGAGATATTATATAAGATCTCCGAATAATTTCTATCAATGTCAAGCACGCTTGTCTAGAGATGTCCCACGTATCAATTTAATAAACGAACTAGGTTTTTACACAAAAATATAAAAAATATTTTAATTGAATTTATAAGAAAATTAGCCAAGTACGTAAGAAATAAATAAAATGAATAATTTTTGAAATATGTTTTAGAACATTTTAAAATAATTTTAATTTGAAAACAATTCGAAACTTCTAAATATAAGTGGATATTTCGAAGTTATTTAATACAACGTAAACCAGTTCAGTTCTCCGTCTTTTCTGCGTTAAGGAAATACGCGATATAAATCGACTTCCGAGTAGTTACTAGCGCCAAAATTTTCTTCTCGCGCAACAAAAGATCTCAGAAACTCGTCTTGCGTAAGAAAGTGTAATCTAGAATGCGTCACCTCAACGGACGAGAATCTTCACCTAAATCTTCTCTCACACTGTCTATCTCCTGTCGACTAAAGCTCTGTCAAAGTGTGACAGTATATCCAAAAAATGTATGAAAACATATCGTATTAAGACTCTTGTTCACTCGCTTCAGATTTTTTTTTCTCTTTTAGTTGATTAAATTTCAATTTAATTCCAATCTTAATCTTTAGTTTGATATGGATTTGAGTCGCAAGAATAATTTAGCTTCTTCACGTTACTTTTTATATCTTTTAGTATATTTTAATTTTGCCAAGTATTTCGACGCAGACTTTCTTTAACATTTCTTTGAATAAAGACACGCAAGAAGATATTCGCTAACGATTTACCCAGCAAAGCAAATACTTATTCAGTAATTAATCGCCATTTTCGAAAATGAATCGAACAAGATTTTTTCACGAATTATTAACGCTGTCGTAGCTTCAGCGGCCCGGTAAAGAGAACTTCAGTACAAGTCTAAAAGGGGAATAAAACGTTTCCTAGCAAGTATTTTACTCAATGCTGCTTTCCGTCCTGCAGCGTCTATCGGCGCAAGGTATAACGGTTACATAGAATATCTTTCACTGACGGAATGTAACAACGTTCTCGAAGTCCACTGTCGCAACGTACTACCGTCCCGAACATCAAAGTTCTCTTCGGTTGCTAATTTCGAATGCGAAACGTCGAATGAAAGGGTCGGGCAGACATTTTGCAACGGCGTTTCTATTCTGATGACCAAGCAAATCACGTGCACGCTAACGTTACGTTTCGCAAACCTCCGTTCTCGTATTCCGTTCCTTCTTGAAGGTTATTTCGATCGACTTCCACCAGCCAGAAAGCTCGACATCAGGCTCGACTTCCACTCGTTTTTCGCAAATTGAGAATCGCCCGGTCGACCTCCCGTTAATATTCTTAAATCGTCACGCGCTTTCATAGAGCTCGGTAATTGGGAATGGCTAATTCAATCGGCGGAAATTCAGATTCCACTCTGGGGACGAAAATTAAACGCGGCGTCGACTTTAAAAAATGTACAAAGAGAGAGAGCAAATAAAAAAAAAAAAAATAATGCGAAACAAAGAAAGAAGAACTCTGAAATGGCGGAAGTTTTTAAACTTTTTATCGAGGGGTTTTTTTTTTATATATATTCGACGCGAGAAACTTCCCCACGACCTAATAATGGATTTAAAAAATGGAGGTCATGTTTTCAAGATCGCGGGTTACTTCTTTGTCTCGGTGTAACTCCCTGCATATTTTCCGTACTTTATCAATAAAACTTCGTCGCGGTGATACTGAATAACTTTGTGTCAAATAAAACGGGAATGAGCGAAGTAACGTGATGAAATATTAATTAAAAACGATGTAATTAAAATCTTCAGCACGTAGAATTAATAAAAACAAGAGATTTTAACTGTGCTGAATTATTTAGGAGAAAAAACAAAACTTTCGAATCACGTTTACACATATAGTACATAATTCCATAAATTTTTGGAAATTGTATTACATAAAATAAAAAAAAAACATACAATAAATAATATAAATAAAAAATATTTAATTATTAATTGGACGCAATATGTAATTAAAAGTATAAATTATGAATTAAATCTGTGAAAATATCAAATTGCCTCACCAACTTTTCGATGTTTAACGATAGATTAATGACTTCATTATTAATTCGCGCATTATATTGAACTTAAATCAATTGAGAATAGAATATCACACACATACAACACAGAAATTATTAACCCGAGCAAGATAAATTCGCATTACTTTGCATAGGCATTTCAGTCAATTACCTATAGCGGTTATTAATAATTTTCGCAATTACACTGCTGCGTAATTATTATTTAGCAGTAATTGTGTGCGAAACGAGTAATTTCGTCCGCGAACGTAATGCGAAAATTTGAAGCTTATCATTTAAAATCACTTATCGTTACTTGTATTGATTTTTCCGAACACCTCGCAATACCCGCAATAGAGAGACGCTGCGACTTCGTATTTCGGCGAACGCTAAAGTCGCGCAACCAGACTTCAATCGTTCAAATTACGTCCTCGCGGCCGCAACGTCGACGCTAATCACGAGCGCATTTCTACAGAAATAACGTTGTACGTTACCTGAATACCAATACAATAATCGATACGTGCGTGCACCTTTGTCGTACAACTAGATAACGTTACTTTGAGGCTCCTGTTCGCTTACTTTGACCGAAGTACGAGGCGTCGTCGCTAATTGTAAGCGGCATCGCTTATAACATTTAAAATATATTTCCAGCCGTTCACGTTTCATCCCGGAATGGCGTTTTTTTTTTCCGTGGCACTGACGTTTTTCGCTCTCGAAAAAACCTCGAGCATGAAACGTTTCGCGTTGAGGTCAACGATACATACGTAGCAGACCCGATAATCGTGCACTGCGCGTGCGAATTTTTTATCAAAAGTTTTTGCCAAGGTCTCAAAATGTTTTCACTTGCGTGCATTTTTTACGTCTGCCTACACCTGCTCACTGTGCGCTAACTGTATATATTTTTTTCCCCGCATTAACACTTCCGTTGCCGTTTAAAAAAAATTCTCGCCGGAAGTATGTTGGTTCCATTTTAAATATTCGCGCAATTAGTTGAATGACTTTTTTTTTTTTTTTTTTTTTTTTTGCTTTTTGTTCTAAGATGCACACGACGTCTCGATACCGCCTGCGGAAATGGCGCGGAAAAAAAAATCAACTCTAAAACTTATTTAAATATATTTACATATATTTGTAATACTTGGGTGTTTTGTGCTCGTTGCAGCGTTAAGTTGTATCTACGTGTCGAATAAAAATACGCAAACTGAAAATGAATGGAAAAATTTAAAATAATTTACGTGCATTAAAATTTCTGATAAATGTCTTTAGTAACGGCGAGATAAATTCCCGATTTGGAAATGTTAATTCGTACTGGCGCAGAAAAACTTGATATACGCGGTTGCGAATTATTATTATTATTTTTTTAATTTCAATAATAAAAATGCTTTATGTGTTCCATTGAGAATTCACTTTGTATTCTTATTGTGGTTATGTCCGCGGTTTAATATTTTCTAAAAGAAATCGCTTTAAAATACTTTAGCGAACAAATGCCGATCCCATTAGCAAAGCTTGTAGGAAAAAAAAAAGAAAAAAACCAGATAAAAAAGAAGAGCGCACTCGTTGGAAGTAGTCGTTACTTTACATTCATATTCTGTTTAGCATAGTACAGTAGGTATTCGAGTAATTCGAATTTTTCCTAAAACTTCAAAAACTCGAAAATTACGCAGCGCAACATAAATCTGAATATTCTGTGACACTACGTGTAATATTTATTTATTGCTAATACTTCATTTTCGAACGTTTGACATTATTTTGTGTGAAATGTAAATTTATTAAGAGTATTTGTGTCAAATAAACTAATGATTGCCACGTACAACTTTACTTAAAACTAGTCTAAAAAATATTTTAAGTTTATATTTTTTGGAATTTTTTTTTTAATACAAAACTGAATTGCGTTAATTGTTAATTTCGCGACAAACAACTTTAAAAAAAGAAGAAGAAATACGCGAACATTACTTTATTTCTATATTTTTTAACACAAGTTGTTATATTTTTATCTACAACATTTAATTTTGTGACGGGTCATAAATCAAGATATTTTAGAACAGATTTATATTAATATATCAATAGAAAGTTAATTATAAAATTAAAAAGGTTTTATGGATTTCATCACATATGCGTGGTAAAAATTTCAATTTAAGGCTGCTACTCGCGATCACCCTGACCATCTTGGATTGACGTGACGTCAAAAGCGAGAGAAAATGTATTATAAAAATTCTTGCGACGTGCATTAAAATAAAAACGTTTCCCAGCAAAATAGCGCTCGCAGTCGATTAAATAAACTCGCGAAATGCACCGAAAAATTCTCCCTTTTGTTTCGGCAGTTAATGCAAAATCCAATGAAATTGAGTTTTAATCAAAGACAAGAATAAGCCGCTTGACAGCCGGAATGGAAATAAATGTTTTCTTATATACGTAAAATTACAACAAAATGGAAGTCCGCGGTACATTTCAACGCCATGACAATTATTTTAAATACAAAAGCATCACATTGAAATGAAAAATGACACCGCGAGAATAAATTTTCTCTCTTGACCATTTACGTTTTTTAGCTTATAAATTCGTCAAGCCGTCAACGCAAAATTCGGTAATTAATTCGGCAATCGAACCGAGAGCTAAACGTTTTACATTGCCCTTCGCGAGAGTTTTTAATTAAAGTCGCGATCGCTAAACCCATACGAAAGGAATATAATTTTCCCCGCGACTTCACGGTGATATTATCTATGGACCATTAATATGTCATGTAGGTTCGCTGGCTTCTGCATAATATTTGCCGATTAAAAAAAAAGGAAGAGGGCGGGGAAAAAAATGTTAACGCGGCGCACGCGGTATTTGAAACAAATTATGCACATATATAATACAGGTCGATATTCAGTGTATAATGAGATCGTGCAATGTGAATGAATATTGGTCGCCAAGAATATAGATTTCCAATTGATTATTTTTGCATGTATTATATTCGGTTTATGAGCTAATGTAGCATAATTGATGACGCCGGTTGCAAGGAACACTTTCCGTTTTCCGCGTATTATTTTCAAGCGTGTCATTCGCAGACACGTATAATTAGAAAAGCCTTTCAACGAGAGAAATTCAAATATGCAATAATTTTAATCTCTCTGGGGAAGTTTATAAGCCTCTAATTAACGGAATAAGTGTAAAGAACGAAACAATGGAACGGAATAATAATAATAACAATATACAAATCCAAATGCAATCTATTTAATAGTTTGATTGTGAGCTTTATTTCTGTTGTGTCAATATCTATTTGTTTGTTACAAATACGTACACGTTTGTGTGCAATTTCGCGGTGGCAGTAGATGAAATATTAATTGCTAGTTAATATTAATATTTTAATAAAGGTCCGATTTATGCTCCAATTATTTTCTTCGCGCGTCGCGCTTAAGTTCTTGGTTTTTTTATTTACTTTTTTCACATACTCGATCCGGCGGAATAAAAAAAAATATATATGTATAATAAATCTCATTAAATCGTCCAGTGATGCATCGTAAAACGGTTATATTGGTTAACATAAAATGTTGAAAATTAAATTCAGATTTAATTATAGCGACAAACAAGTATTATTTGCTGAAACAAGAAATACAATTTAAATATAAAAATTTTTATTTAATGTATTATTGATGAAAGCATTATTGTTGCTTTAATAATATCATTTTTAATATTATCTGGTCGAAAACCATATTACAGTAAATACTATAATACAAACAGTATTAGCAGACAGTATTATTATATAAATATTTTAATTGATTGTGAGTATTTCAATATTAATTTTAGAAATTAATAAACAGTTCATAACTAAAGAAAAAAAGAATATAATAGTTAAATTCTTCACTTTTCTTCTATGTGCAAAATAAACTTCGTATATTGTTGTAAGATTAAAGAAAGGGGGTGCGCTGTAAATTAATTAAAAAAAAAATTTTTTTTTAACGCGAAGATCTTTTTTAAAATAATCAATTTTTGTGAATTAAACTAATTCTTACGAAACGAGAAACCACAATAACACTTTGCCAAACCGATATTTACGAATCATTTAATTTATTTGTTTAATCTAAATAATGTCATTACGGGTTAATTAAAACAAATTTATCCCGTTGTTATTTCTGGCGGACACGCGCCACCGATTAAACGTTAAATCATTTCGTGACAATTGATAGGGGTAATCGATACCGAGCCGCACATTGTTGAGTTAGCGCCGAACGTGGTTTCGCTTCTTTAATCGACGCAGGTGACCGCGACGCAGTTTTGCACATAGACGCACGCGAAGCACGAGAGGCGGAATGCAACTTCCAAGTAGAGCAACGGCAAAATACAATTTCGGTGAGACGCGATGCGCTACACTCGAAGAGACTCGGCGCTATCGGATTAGAGAACGAGATATTTTATTTTCCCCGATGCGTCTTGCGAGGGGAAATTTTCGCGTATCGCGGTACAAATCGATCCAATAATTTTGCGTTACGGGCCGCTGCGTTTGAGGAATCTCGCGATTCCTCTTGTTCGAAAGCAGGCTTTCAGTCGTTTTTGACTTCGGTGCGTTTGGCCCTCGAATGCGCTTTGTATTGCAAAACGCTGCGAACGCAGCATGCCGAGTATTTGAATTTAGAACTCGCAAATTTGTATATACATATATAAGATACGCGTTTATAAGCCGCGAGAATTTGTTAAAATTAAATTGTTAATAGAAATAACGTAAAGTAGCAAGTAGAAATCGTCCGATGAATTTATTAACAAATTGGTTTCGTTTCACTCGTGATTCAATCTCTTTTCATCTATGGTCTTCGCATTACAGGCATGCCATCTGGCAATTATCTAGAGAGCCTGTGGGGTTTAATTTATATATAAAAAAAAAAAAAAAACCCAAAAAAAACCTGGCGTTTGAAACTTTTCATAGAATGTGCGAGAAAATGGTTAGCGATACACGCTTCGCGGGATTCAACGCTTTGATGGAGTTTTGTAGGTGATGCTAGAGTTAATTGCTGCAATTGCCAAATGCATGTCGGCAGGCTGCATGCAAGTGAGGACCTCTTGGTGTCAGTTATAGTGATACATTGCGTTTTGTTATCTAGCCCAAGAGTTATCTGAATCTCTCAATTTAATATACTTTTCAATAGTATTTTTTTCCTATAACTATTTCTATATCGTAAAAAATTAAAAAAAAAAAAAAAAAGAAGACTTGAAATTTTTCCAATTCCATTTAGAGACTTTTTCGCTACATTTCAATTTATAGGACACGAATGAATTAAAATCTCATCAACATAACTAAATTAATAGGCAGAGTCACTTGAATCAATACGTGTGTAATATATACGAGTATTGATTTGAATAAAGAATGAGAGTTATCCACTTTCAAAATAAATTAAAAAGTAGTAGCATTATTCACCATAATTATAATTATTCAGTTATTAATCCAAGTTGTTTCATGTTATTAATATACATATGTTATATTTTTCATAATTTTATTTTATTACTCTCATTCCTTTCTTAAAAAAAAAAATAAAATAAAATAAAATTACGGGAAACACTGTTGAATTGTTTTTTAAATTTAACAATAGAAGTATTTTTAGCAAATTACAATTCTTCTCTCTTATTTATCTCCTACAGTTCCGTTAAGATTGTAATTCTTACTAGAGCGGTGTATGTATTCCGTGAGTCTTTTCTCTTTTTGTCTCCGTTTCAGTAAAATAAACAGAAACAGCTTTACGAACGCCCCTTGCTGGTGAATAAACCAGTATTACTTTGCAAGTGGTGGAAAATGGCTAGGTAAACTCGCACTGGAACATTATTGTTACAATCATCGGTATAGTATGCGTGAAACCGTGGAATTGGAATCTTCCAGTTAGTTTTCTTTTCCTTTTTTTTATCTAACGATATATGGGCTCAGGAGAGCAGAGAGAATAACACCTTCATTTAGTGCATTCCCGGTGTTTGTATTTTTTTCCCTCGGGGTAACGTCACTCAGCTTATCCGATTACTTATTTTTTGAAAGATAATTGTCATTTAAAATCTAAATATGAAAAAAAAAAGAAATCACTGCGACAGGCACTTACTACATAAATATAATTATTCAACAGATTAAACTAACATGCACATTAGTGGAATTACGAGCATAACGAGTTAAAAAGTTGAATAATTGCGGAACAATGAATCTTTTATTTTGTTCTGAGAAAACGCGATTTAAAAGTTTAAAATTTGCATAACGCGGCAGCTGTCGCGGGCGCAATCGAGTGCACAACGCGTTAGTATCTTTCACAATTTTTTTTTTTTATAATGTTTTATCGTATTTAACTTCTTATGTGTATAAAATGAAACTGAGTATTGATACGTGCACAATGTGAGGAAACTGTCATTACGGGCGAGATAATTCTCTCGAAAATTTATGCGATTACGTTTCTGAAATATAAATTGAAAATAATATAGGTACTTATTTCTCGTACACATTCCGAGCCACTTTGTTCCTTTACGACGTGTAAAACCGCGGATCTTGACAACATAAATCTACATTTCCGCAAAGCCACTTGCGAACGTGGGTTCTATGCGGGGCTATATTCGCCGCGTGTTCGTAACTGTGAAGATAAAAACCTATTCAGAAGTTTGTTAAAGCACTCTGCGTGCACTCGCACGCGTGATTGTACGGACATATAATATGCATCAAAAGTGTCAAACTGAAACCGCGCGCAAAAAAAAAATGTGCATTTATCAGGAGAATCGAATTATACCGCGGACAAATGTCGGAATTTCATTTATGGCAGGTTTCCACGTTCGACAAGCGCACGCGAACTCGGTAGCTGTCCGCAAAATACTGTCCTGAGAAATACTTTCAAATATTATTGACTTAATTAGCTAATTTTATTCAAAGTTTGACAGGCGTACTTTGTAATTTATCTATACTTTGAGAAATTGTTTATTCAACATTAAAAAGCATGAAAGAACTATGTGTAGTTTAGAGAAGCACCCGAAATTCTGGGCAAGATGAAAACGCATTAATATGAAAGAAAAAGATTCATTGTAAATTATTTGGCATCTAATAAAAAAAAGTCTAATATTCGTTAAATTTGTTATTAATTTAAATAAGTTGAAATAAAGTTAGGAGACAAAATAAATCAGTAATTACACTATATGTACAACACATATTATTCTTATTTTAATGTTCTATTAATTTTTTATATTTTATTCTTATTTATTTCTTTTTAGTTTTCTTCATAGAATTTATTTTTTTTTCTGGTAATATTAGGTTAAGTGAAGTTACCTAGAAAATGTAACAACCAACTAGTCCTTAATGTCGTAAACTCAATTCCCATATGTTTTTTAATTACATGTTGTGCGTTAAAAATATAAATTTCAACGCAAATAAAAGTTGCAGCTAACTGGGAGGTTTTCAACTGAAAAAAAAAATTCCAGCTAAAACAACAGAATGTAATTGCTTTCATAACTGACATGATAAGGGATTTTCGCGTGTGTTTACGTCGCGTGCGGCTCGTCGGTTTGAATCTGACAATTGCAATTAACTCTTTGTGCGTTTGCACGCCGGAGGAAAAGAAAAGTTTATAAATATAATTCGCTACGTAATGCGGGCGCTTGTTCGGGTATTACGATCGAGCCACGTCCACCTCGCGGAGATATTTCTTTTCAATGAGGTCCTGCGGGACATGGAGGGAGCGTCCGGTTCCGATAAAGCCGATAAATTTCCGCGGCAAATGTCTTCTCCGATAGCAATTAGTATTCATAAAGTGCGGAGAGACTTCCCCCCTTCCCCCTCCCCATGGGAGAGAGGCCCCGGTTGTAACTTAATCCACCGTATTGCCGTACAAATGCCCATTGGTTAATCTAAGCCGCGCTGTATTCAATCCACCGCGTATATCTGTGCTGTATCATTACTTACAGTGGTTGTCGTCGTGCTCCGCCGTCTCTATCGTCGTAACGACGCTCGCATCCGTTTCGCCTCATTTTTTCTCTTTATTACTCGTTCTTATATCGCCTAGGTCGCTCGTTAAAGTTCGCGCCAGTGCTCGTCTTCTGGAGCTTAACGTTCGCCGTAATAGAGATACGAAAAGCCCATCCACTTGCGAAGCTGTACTTAGCTACCCTTCGACGGCGCGCTGTAGACGCGGGATCGAGATGTCTCAGAATGATTAACACGTATCGGAAAATTTTCCAGGGGCGCGCACTAACGTTTTTTCACTCTCGCTTAAATCGACGATGGTGAAAAACAGAGAGAGAAAGAGGGAGAGAGAAAGAGAGAGAAAAAGAGCCGCTGTAACAAACGATTGGATTCGTAAAGTGCGTTCTCCGCGATACGATAACGCACTCCCCTGGCTGTTGGAGTTCTTGATTGATCAGCGTATGTCGTTATCGATTTCGCGTAACGACGGTTTAGCTCCGGAGAGAGAAGTTTTACAACCCGCGATTTTTTTAAGACTGAAATATTTCGTATCTCTTTGCGTTTGCTTCATATCATTTTTGTCATTATTTGATTATATGCGTCTCCGATGTACGACATAAAAGACGATAAGTCTCATTGCAAAGATTGTTGGAAAAGGAAATGTAAACGTCACAAAGACGATTTCTTCTTAAATATTGAAATGTTCTTAACGTATCATTTTACATTGTTCTCTTATCGTTGTTTGACATCGCAAAGTCGTTAAGAGAAAATGGCTTTGAAAGCTTCTTCCTCCGCCACATAGAGCCCCGAGATTTTTTTGAAAGCTTATACGAACGCGCTAATTAAGAGAAAGCGCTTTATTCTTTTCTTACGAAAAGCTCCTTTTATAAAATTAATGTGTAAGTAATGCTGGACTTACAAAAGATATTATATATAGAATAAGACCATCACATTAGCATGATAATAAGAATATATTGATTGATTCGGCTCACGTTGAAACTGAATTCTCGTTAATAGGTATTTTAATGGTGTTAAGGACACATAATACTTGTTAATAGGACACGTTTTAAAATTGAAAAAAAATGAATTTAATAATATATTTATAAATAATTCCAATTAATTAAAATTTTACATAATTAAAATTAATTCTTTTAAATAATCGTGACATATGATAATTTTGAATTAAAATTATAATGATAATTTTACTTTGATATTGCAATAATCACATAGAGTATAATAATATTTTTATTTCAGTCGTGACATATTTCAATTTTTTAATTTTCCAACGTTTTGCTATCGAACAATTTTCTCAAGAAAATGTGAAATAGTTACGATTATTCGAACGTTTAAATAATGAATAGACAATGAATTCGACGATTGATCGGATCGGTACTTTCCACGTGGTTATGCGGCTCGGCAAAGATAATGTCCTTCGAGTTTACGTTGCGTCATAAAAATACTTTCTAAGCTCCACAATTACCCGTATATGTACGATAAATCGTGATATACGTGCAATTATATTTTTACGAGGAGTTCTTTTAAAGTTAGCGCGCCGTGTCTTCGGGAACGCATCCCTTACATACCGAACTCCCTGTGCTTTCAACAAAAAAACAGCTTACCCTCAACATTTTACGATAGCTCGAGCATGTCCTGGTTATAGTACGAGGCCGAATTGCCCCCCGCGAACTATATCCACTTTGCTCGAATTTCAAGAGCGACGGTGGATCCTTAAAGAGGCAAGTCCCTCGTAATCCGTGAAGCCACACATTCGAGAGAGGCCTTAGACCGGGATATCCTTTATGAACCTCGTCTCGAATTCCACAAAGACACGAACTAGCCGCGGCATGTACGTTCGATAAAGATATTCGTATAGCGTCCCCTCTCAACACGGTGACACAACTCCTTTGACAATTTATCAGGACTTTAATTGCTGCGGTTTTGATACTTCCCCGTCGTTTCTTTGTTATTTCGGTGACTATTGTGCGCTCTGCGCCACAATTCCGAACGAGTTCTAGACACGTAAAGTATGAAACGGACGCTACAAAACAGATTATTTAGGCTAAGTAGGGTTGGAATAAGTTAGTTTATGTGATCTAATTAATGGTGTCCGTCTTACACCGAGCAATTAAAATTTACTACACATTTTAATGACAATTTTAACAGAAAATTCTGGGGTCGATAATGAGTTAGTAAAGCAATTTTCTCGGACGTCTCAAAAATTGAAATTAAATTTATCACGCCGTGTAGCGTGGTTTTTCAAACGTGCCTACATTTTGTAAAATTTTTTATATAATTAACATGCCATTGTAGAAAAAAGATTTGAACGTTTATTTGTAAATGTGCTTGCATGTATAAACAGCTAGTTACTCGCAAAATGCGGATTATTTACGTGCACGTTCGTACGCTTAATGTCGTGGTCTTTTTCATGTATAAACAAAGTAAGAAAGAAAACGTTTTTCCACCTGCAATTTCACTCACGTGTGAAAGTAGCAAATGTCTTTCCGCGCGTTTATCTCTAAACTCTCCTCGATTTTTACACGGGCAGCTTTGCGTGAAAAAAGTTTATATCTTTCTCGAATTAAAAATACGTGCTAATGGGGATAAAAAAAGTAGCGTTCAAGTATACATTTAGATGATAAAGAATTATATTTATATATTTAGAAATTATTGCTTACATGGTTAATTAAAATTTATTGTCACCAAACAACGAATATGAAATAAAAAGTATGTTTGTTAGCGCAGGGTGACGCGTATGATCGCAATTAATATATCGAGAGCAAGTACAAGTGCGATGGGATAAAAATTGAAAGGTCTACGAGCGTGCTTGCGACGATAGTTGACAAAGTTAGCCTCAAAGATACGTATGATACCGTTTCTGAAGGGCATAACGTTAACTGCGTGTTTCAGAAAGCTTCCGTTAAAGCGTAACTCGTGCCCACATTCGCGCAATATCTCCAAAACTTGCACAATATCCGCGGGACCGGGAGGTGGTCCGCGCGGGATCTTCGAGTTTGCGTCTTCCGTACTTCCGAGGCAGAGAAACTTTGACGCTACCTCGAGAAGAAGTAGTTCCGTGACCTAGAACGTCACCGTGGCTCTTGTAATATTCCGACAGACGTCGCGCGCCTCCCGACTGCACTGGTGTGTGGAGTAATGGGCGAGAATTAATATTAATTACGTAATTGTCGACGCATAGTTGACTCGCGATAACTCGCTCGGGTACTCGTTGAAATCGTACGACTACTGAAAGCCCTTGAAAGCGGAAGTTTCGACTCTCGGAGATGCCGAACTGACGCAAACTTGCGGGCGAATCCTACATCCCTTAAATTAATATCTACGCGCGGTCCGAGCAGCAAAATAACGCGCGCCGCGCCGAGGTCGTTTTGAATTATTATTCCATCGGTTTCACACGTTTCGC
The DNA here is from genome assembly GCF_019399895.1 of Cardiocondyla obscurior. Classification (NCBI taxonomy): domain Eukaryota; kingdom Metazoa; phylum Arthropoda; class Insecta; order Hymenoptera; family Formicidae; genus Cardiocondyla; species Cardiocondyla obscurior. Next base: position 5,557,191 of record NC_091873.1, on the reverse strand, counting down.
GCGGTAATTTGAAGGGGATATAGTTGGGTGGTGAGTTTCACGGTGATTTCTATTCTCCTGGCGGATTTGCCTACTCGAGTATCGTTAAGTCTCTCCAGCGACATTTGTTGTATTCTGAGTTACGCGTCGCTGTATACGTGTCTACGCTCACATCGTTCTCTTCCGTTGAAGCAGAATAACGCAGCGTAGCTGCTGAAGTTATGCAAATCGCGCGTACTGTTTGCCCCGAATCCCTTTATGTTTATGTTCTTAAAACGCATTCTCTCTATACAACTATCAATGCAAGGTCGCAGTGACTACCGTAACAAAGACAGACGTTGACAGTTGGAGCACGTAGTTAATATCATGCCTCTGTAAGGAAATGTCCTAGGTAACAGAGCTAATGGCATCCCGTAAGCGCTTTCTTCCCCGACACCATCTGTCTTTCCAATGTTGCGGATAAATGTCTTTGAGACATTCCAGAGTGGCGTAACCTCTGCGTGAATATTATGAGAAACGTGAGACGTCACCAGCTATGGAATGTAACGTTCTCTGCAGATAATGCACGTATGTTTATTGATATGCGAGACGTTTTCGCGGCGTGGAATAATAATTTCGTGGAAAATAATATGGCAGCTTGCATTCAGGCTTTTCGAAAATGTTGCTTAACGTAGAATGACTGTCAAATTCTATTAAAAAAAAAAGAAAAAAGAAATTTATTTTCATATATATTAAAAAACTTTAGAGAAATATTAAAACTAACATAAAACTGTCGGAATCGTTCAGAAATTATTTTAATATAAATTTCATAATAAAATTATAATTTTTTGCGCAGTGGAAAATCTGTAAATGTGATATTATACGATTTGTATTCGCTACAAGTATTCCTGAACTGCGACAATAGTATTGAATAATTCCCTTTGAAATAATATCCGCAGTGAAAACCTAAGTCATGCGAGTCATCATTAAATTCTACATATACGTTCAATTTCCTTTGTACTTGTTGTGAACGCTCCGTATCACATTCTCAATGCTCTAAATTTATAACTGGATTATGAATTGCTGTTGGATATAATATTCAAGAGCTTCTTGTAGTACTTCACAGCGTTTAGAGTGTTCCAAAAGTTGTATTTCTTCCAAAAGCAGTTCCAGGAGCACTGGCTCCGAGAGCTACTTAAAGCTATACCGCTTATCAGATTTCACGTGACATGAATTCGAAATAAAATTTCATAAATGAAGTATGGGTTTGAATTTTTGGGTACACAAATCGCCGTTGTAGTTAAATTATATAAACGTTCGCACTGACTTCGCGCTTAGATAAATTATTTCTTCCCAGTTATTTAACAAATTAGAAATTATCGTGCATTTTTACATACACTTTTATATACGTAACGTAATTTCCTTTCGGAAATATTTCAGAGGCGCGCAGTAAGCCAACTATTATTCTCCTTAAACTGTCGCGAGACAAGAAATATGAATACTTTGGGAAGCCTTGAAAATCCTCTTTCCACTCGTCGTTTCGTTCTCGCATTACTTCTTCATTCGAACTCTTACTAAAATATTCCGTTTTCTTTTTTTTCTTTTTTTTTTTTTTTTTGATCTTACGGGGATTTCGGGCTATGATACTGCGGCGCACCACAGCGTAATGTTTCTTCAACTCTTTACTCAGTAACGACGCTGCTCCTCGAAGCGAGACATCAAAGTTCTCGCTTCCAGGACAAGACGCCAGGTGAATGCAAGCTGCCAAATGGAAGATCCGCACGCGTGGCATCCGCGACGGCTCGAAAATGCACGCCGGTGAACGCTTCGGCGAACGTTGGAAAGCTTCTGGGTCACGAACGAACGTCGGGGGCTACACCCCGACCGACGTCTGCTCCGTTATCTCTCGCGCGCGTGAGAAATACACACGGTGAAGAAGCAAAGCGGCGGCGCGGAACCTGAAAGTTTCTTTCCCGCCTCGCGGAAGTGTCTACGCGAAGAGGTCTCGTGCTGCGGTAACGAGCGAATGGGATCCGGTTGCAAATGCAAAGTGCGCGGAACTTATCGAAGTAGTCGGCGAAATGGTAGAGATCATAGGAGCGCCGCTTCCCAAAACGAGCGAGAACGCGGTCTGCGGACTGCCAGCTGCACACCGCCGGAAATCTTACGATTATGGCCATTGCGCCAGTTTGGACACCGTATCGCCACTGAAACGCCGGGATAAGACGATCCCCGAAACCTACTAGACCATTAACGTGCCCTTTAGGCGGTGCTTTGGTTGATGAAGTTATCATTGCCGCCGAAGGGGTGACGAAGTTAATATCGCGTGTCCCGAGCGAGGCATAATGCTGAGGAAAGCAGGACGGTTTACTAGTTCGAATTAACAGATATTCTTTAGAAAGATCTTTGGGAGTAAATGCCTTTCTTACGTCGACTTTTGAGTTTCGAATTTGAACGGTTGAACGCGTGTACCGTCGATAAATTTGTCGAAGATATCAAGAAAGTTAAATGTCGAAGTTAAACAATGTTTAAAGTATGTACACGGCCGATTTTACGTAGTTAATGCCACACCTACGAGAATTCGTACAGAGTTTTGACTGAGTTGAGTCGACAGTATCTCTTCGACTGAATATCTTTTCGGTTTGCATTCTAGGCCAAGTTTACATTGAACTCGTAATACTCGCCTTCTCTCCCTCCCCTCTGTCCCCAAGCCAAGTCTGCTGTTAGTTAACTATTTACTTGACATCAAACGCATACGTTGCAATTTGCTGACGTTACTTTGGTTGTGCAGTAGGACTTCCTCAGGCTCGTCATAGCGCTTTGGCAAATAAGAACATTTGGCTTTGTCGCGATTTGCTATATACCGATCATTACTCGCTTTCATTTGCGCAAGAGCAAAGTCGGCAGGTCTGAAAAAATTGACTCGAGAAAAAATAATAAGCACCTTCGAAATAGCGTAGCGATGTCTTTTTACTGATACTCACAAAATTTATTAAATAATAATATATTTAAATATATTAAAATAATAATAATATCAACTTATTAAATAATAATAACTGCGGCGTGTTCCGATAAATCTTTAAAATTCTTATAATTAACATAACAATAAAAATATCTTTCAATAAAAGTGTCACAGAAATAAATTAATTTTATAATATAATTTTTCGCGCTTTTAAATTATAATTTCGTCAAGTGTGGCGTATATATTTTTAACACAGTTTGCGTAATCGAACCAGCGGGAGCCTCAACCTTTATCGTATCTAGAAGATAGATTTGCAAAAATTCTCCGACCTATAAAAAGAACGACGAGATTCACGAGAGCACAACAGACACTAAAGACTACCTCGAGGCTTTTCGCCTGCAGCACATTAAAAATGGCCAGAAAAATATGCGATACGTTTGATGCGTTTACCGAGTCGAATGATTGAGGGATTTTTTACTCTCTTTTCACTGAAAATTAGTTTAAGAAAAAACAAGAAAAGAAAAAAAAAAAGAAAAACCATTGACGTAACAACCAGTAAGTTGCTTGCACCTCGCTTAACTCATTCCACTTTCCCGGCATTATTATCCCTGAAAGCTTGGCAGAAAATAACGCCATATATATTGCTACTACGCTTATTTTTTCCATTAGACCTTGATATACTTTTCTTTTGTTCACGGCAATCTCTTGGCGAGTCGGTAGCACTAAAATTAAAGTGTCACCAGAAATAATCCTGTTAACTGCATTTCGCTTTTTGTATGATAGGACCCATATTTTTATTCTTTTTTTTTTATTCACGCGCTTTCGCTTTGTGTCTTGTAAGGCTTACAAACTATTAAACTTTAGACTTATACGCATAAGGGAAAACTAACGTCACCGATCAGATTACACAGATCTATTCTACCTCCGCCTAAGTAAGAAATCTGAGCTGCGATTACGTCATGAATACGAAAAATTTACGTACGAAGCTTCAGCCGAGTTTTACGAGCATTAACAAGTCTTTACTTTCTTTCAAGCGGCGTATAAAATTTCGATTGAGATTCTCGCAATGATGCCGTAGTACGGAAAAATGTGCTTCTGATACGTCGTTCATCATTATCGACAGTATCATTGATCATCGTGAAGCGCGAAGGTAACTGAAGGAAGCTATCAGCGAGGACATTCGATCTATCTCGCCAACGAACCGCACGTGTTCCGCTGCGTTGTTATGTCAATGGCAAACACAGAAAATGCTGTTAACAGTAATGAAACCTTCCGCAATCCGAGTTAAACGATAAAATGTACGTTCGCAGAATCTGATCGTTCTGCGATCGTACCCGGGCTGACGAACATTTACTCGTCTGCAGAAATGCTAAGCAAATAATGGAAAAGAGAGAGAGAAAGAGAGAGAGAGTGATAGAAAAGCGGTGGAAGAGAGAATAAATTAAGATGCATGTATACATAATACATATTTGATCACGGTATAAAACATCATGCTTTTAAGATGCCATTAAAGTTTCAAGCGGGCTGACCTCGATAATAAAGTTAGGTGCTAAAATGTACCACAGAGTGATGTGGTTGCAGCACAAGTATCGTTGATCAGAAATGAGTAATTACGTTATATATATTATATATATGTATATAATGCGCTTCGTGTTATCAAGTACTTTATCGAGTGCTGCGCGTGATAATTTTTCTTCATTGTATTTATTTGTATCAAAAAGCGGCACTCCTCGGTTACGATTATTAAATAAAAGTACCTAATAAGAGCATTGATTTATATCCAAATTTATCAGCTTTGTTATTTATTTAATTATAACAATGCTTTTACGTCTGTGCAAAAGTTAATAGCTTTTCTCGTCAACAATAAACTCCGCTGGTATATTTATTATAATTTATATTATAAAATTAAAGTATATAGCTCAAACTCGGTGAACCGGATTCGACAAATATGAAAAGAAATTTATATTACCCATTTAATCTGATCAATGAGTTTAGATCAAAATTTGTCAATCATCCAGAAAATCAATTTTTCGCTCTGTAATTAAATTAAAAAGCTAAATGGATCGCATCGAAAATACACTAATTTCGTGGATTACATCCAATATCCAACCACTTTTCAGTAAAAGCTCCGATCTATTGATTACAAGCGTCTCTGGTATAAGTATATAAATGCAAATTCGTTATCTTCATAGAACTGTAAAATCCAAGAAACCGGATTCTGCGATGGATCCCGGATCTCCGATCCGGATAGCCAGATCCCGATCCGGATATTCAGATTTCAAATCCGGATTCATAATTTTTGTCCGAATAGGTGGAATAATCATGGTCTTCTTAGTTAGAAAAAAAAAGAAAAATCTTTTTTAATGTACAGTCCTATCTGTACAGAAAAAAAATTAGTTTAAAGTTGAAAACGTTACTCTCGTATAAAGTAAAATACTGATTGTGCAGTTAATTCAAGTATTCGTATACCACAGTAAAAATTCATCCAACTGCTCTAATTTTGTAGGTAGTGCAGATTATTCTTTTAAACCGAGAGTAATTAGTTTCAGATTAAGAAATATATATTTAAACTGACATTTGAAACTAACTTGTTATTTGTTATATTTAAAAGAGAATGGTATGATGCAATTTTTTTTAAATCCAGTTGTAAATATTTCAAAGAATACACTCAACTTGTGCTCAAGAATACAAATGGTATCAAGATAGAGATGTATATCGTAGAGTTTATTAGGTGTACGGGTTTGTGCGAGCTATCACAGTTCCTTCCGCGTTGAATGTAGAAAATATCGCTCTACTACAGGCGATAAAATGTACAAACCGATGAGCACCGCAAAAAACGTGCGTTACGTCAGTGTTTCCCAAATCCGTCGATAAAAGTCTCTGTCCGATACGAATTATCACGAATTTGCTTAAAAGATGACGTAGAGGAGCGTTTGCTCCATAAGACTCAAGGCTATCCCTTTCAATATACATCGCCGCCGACAGACCGATTTTAAAACGTTAATCTAATTTTTTACGCTTAAAAAGAAGCGCGTTAATAAAATAACGCGCTAAAAATGAAAAATTCTCCGTCTCCTCCGGTTAGAATTTTAATCTTCCACTTAATCTTGCCTCGCAATCCCGAAATAAAATCTATTTATTAATTTCGCACGTCTCGACGAATAAAGTTTCCTCCGGTGAAGTTGAAAGTCACTGTTCGATACGATTGCTCGCGCGGCCAACCGAAACGTATCCGATAGGATAAACAAAAGGAAAAAAAAAAGGGGAAAAAAAGTAAAATAGAAAATAGCAGAGATCTGGTCGCGCGCGATTCTCCAGGAAAATAACTTCAACAAACAGGCGGTAACATTTTCAACGGCGCATTGTGCTATTCCTTTCTACGAAGGGGATTACGCCTTAGGAATCGGCATTGTGCACCTTTAGTCTACTGTTTAGGGAAGAGCGAAACCTATCCGCGACGCATTCAGAAAAGTCGTGTGCGATTAAAATTGGAGTTCATTCGAACAATCAGCCGGCTTTTACATGTACAGTAACAAACCCGGTCGCGTTGTCCGGCGCAAACAGAAGTAACGTTCTCTTTTGTACGAGTTGGCTTTTATCTTTTATCTTTCACAACCCGCTTTTGCGCAAATATTAAACTATTTTACCTTTGCTTTGGTCCCACCCCGCCCTCTCATCGGCCGCTGTCGCCGTTTCCGCGGTATTTATTGTTGCGTATTACCACTTGGACAACGATTCGGGGTAAAAGCGATTCGGCGCAATTAAAATAATCGTTTGCAAATCGTAACCGCATTGTGCCGGCCGACGCCGGAGAAATTAACGCGCCAAATGAAGCTGCCGATAACGGCGATTAATCGGCCGGTAATCACCGCAATTACAGGCATTTAATTGCCCCCCCTTTGCAAGGCCCTCCTCCCTTCCCCTCTCGATTCCCTTTTTGGACCGGCCGCCACCGTCGCTCATTTAACGAAAACTTCTTTCCCCTTTCAGTCACCTGAGAAGGGCGAAATTAGCGGCGGAACTTGTTTCACTGTGATTCTAGCGCGCGCGTCTTCGAAGTGGTCGAGAGGGGGTGGGAAAAATGAGTGTGCGTCAACGAATTAATATTATCCAGAACGGAGATGCGGAGATTAATGAGCCTTCGTCGCGGTGTCGTCTGTCCTAATCCTCCTCCCGCCTTCCATTCGTAGGTTTTTGAAAGAACCTTTTTTTCCGACGAACGGTCTCGTCCAGTCATAACGCGTAATCCCGTAAAATACAGTGTAACCGAACTCTCTCCGGCCGCTTCTTTCTGCCGCACGTCGGAGAAACGCCCGACAACGAGAGCGGCAAGAAATACAGAGGACAAAAGAAACGGCGGAGGCGAAATTCCTCCGCGAAATTCTTTTCCTCTCCAATGTAATTGCTCGTCCATTTACGACGTTGTCACGGGTTGCTATTACTTCCAATGAAGACGGGAAAGCACACAGGATATCCGTGTTAAAGGGGCTCTTTCACATAAAATTTCAGAACTCGAGAATTCTTTTACGTTTCTTCATCAAGTTTTAGATCTTGGAAAAACATTTTTAAATTATTTTTTCATGATATCTGTTAATTGAAGGCGATTCGAGAGTAAAGAGGTTCAGGGGAAAACTATTCGGAAACTTATATAAATGTATTAGTTTTAGTTTACATTAAGAATTTTTTTTATTCACGTAACATTTTTAATATAAATTAAAACAGATATTTATTCGGATTTAAAATTCAGTTTTTTACTTGGAATTTCAATGGTATGGATAAAAAATTTTGTATACGTAAGGTTTTGTTTTTGCGTATTATTCGCATATATAAATATAAAATATATTTCTAAATAAAAAAGAAAAAAAAAATATATGGTACAGAAAACAAGCTGTAGGCGGAAGTGAGCCGGTAAAAGTGTATGTATGTAGATGTATGCAAGAAAAAGAACCGCGATAGGATTTTAAAACAAAGGCCGAAATTGAGAAAACATTTTTCTGTCTATTTATTTGGTCGTTTTTATTGCTACGCGATAAGCTGCACTGGAAGCCCGCATTGTTATCAAACGATTACATGAAAAGAATTTCAATAAAGGATCATATCCGATTTACGATTGTAAATTGTTTCCTATACGTCTGCTATCATTGTCCAGAAATGTGGTCAAATTTTTCTTTTTCGACAGAAACAAAGTTTATTTCGGCTTGACTTTAAAATCGATTAAAATGCGAAAGATATTAATAAAATCGAGGGATAATTGAAATTAGAAAAAAACAATTTTTTACTTGAAGTCACATTTTTTCTGAACTTTATATGAACGCAAGAAATCCAGTTGCAGTAGAAATTGCTTATTTTATTTCTGAGCAGTTAAGCTTCATCTCTCTCTGATAAACTCACTGTAGCGAGACTATCGTTTAGAGAAACCGTCCTCGGTCATTTTACTTTTTCAATATTCCGACTGGCTCGACACTTCCTCGCCAACCGAATCATCTACAACATTTCACAGCTCGCAAATTACGTCCCGAAATTACCTTCTTCATTAACCTTCGTGCCTGATTACTCGAGATAACTTGGACTCCCTCCACCCCCCCTCAGAAATTTATAACTCGATTTAAAATCCACTCTTAGGTCTTCGGCACCTTAGGTTTTTTTTTCACACCAGATAAATTTAAACGAAAATATGAGAACGTTTCATATCCGAATGGCTATTTAATTCTTTTGCTCCCACCCAAATATATTTATTTAAACTGTAATTACTTAAAAAAAAAAAAAATGTTTTTCACACGAAATCTTCCTGTTTTGATTCCTGTAAATACTTCAATCGCGAAATAGTTTTTTTTAAATCTATGACGTTTTAAGATCGGTGTGCTCAGATATTTCTGGCTAAATGGACGGATGCAGAATCCTTCTTAAAGGCAAAGTCCCAACTTACATATTGAACACTCCGTGAATAGAAATCAGTTTCGAGCGCAAATAACAGCATATCATATCCCACTATATCAACCAAAGTTTAGCGTCGCAAATTCTGTCCAACTGTGCATGTAATGACTATGACAATTGTAGCATCCTAATGCGCACGTAGTTTCGTCTCGTACCGGTGTACACGAGATAAGTCACCGTGGCGTTTCGATAATAGCAAATACTAAGGAAATTACAATACTACTATCGATAACAAAATTTGGAGAGATAACAATGTAACAAAGAGAAATTGTACGATTAAAAAAAAGAAGAGTTACGTTAACGCACAATAGAATAATATTAAGTTTTTATTATCCAGACTTTCTTAAATGATAATTTCGAAAGTTAACAATATTCTGTTAAACAATCAATTATCGATGCAGCCGGGGCAGATTGAACAGAGCAACGTATTCATTCGCGTTACATTGATTTTTAATTTTTAATATTAATTAATATTTAATGTCATATTCGGGTAATTTAATTTGTAAACATATTAAAATTCGTAGCAATTGAGATAGTTAAAGTAATCAGCGTTTGAATATTTGCAGATATGAGTGACTCAAGCGCCGCCAGTGCTGCGAACTACAGCCGTCAGCCATCTTACTTCCTTGTGCTTGCCGATTCAGTGCCGTTCCGGCAGCTGACCGAGCAGGATGTGTGCAAAAGGCACTCCGCTTGTCATGAAAGTCCAAGGATATTTGACGAACGACGATGCCAGTTACGATGTCAGAGTACGTACAATCATCTTTCCTTTCTTTAACGTAAGTCGTATATCCCCATTTATAATTATCCAGACTTTCTTAAATGATAATTTCGAAAGTTAACAATATTCTGTTAAACAATCAATTATCGATGCAGCCGGGGCAGATTGAACAGAGCAACGTATTCATTCGCGTTACATTGATTTTTAATTTTTAATATTAATTAATATTTAATGTCATATTCGGGTAATTTAATTTGTAAACATGTTAAAATTCGTAGCAATTGAGATAGCTAAAGTAATCAGCGTTTCAATATTTGCAGATATGAGTGACTCAAGCGCCGCCAGTGTTGCGAACTACAGCCGTCAGCCATCTTACTTCCTTGTGCTTGCCGTTTCAGTGCCGTTCCGGCAGCTGACCGAGCAGGACGTGTGCAAGAGGCACTCCGCTTGTCATGAAAGTCCAAGGATATTTGACGAACGACGATGTCAGTTACGATGTCAGAGTACGTACAATCATCTTTCCTTTCTTTAACGTAAGTCGTATATCCCCATTTATAATTATCCAGACTTTCTTAAATGATAATTTCGAAAGTTAACAATATTCTGTTAAACAATCAATTATCGATGCAGCCGGGGCAGATTGAACAGAGCAACGTATTCATTCGCGTTACATTGATTTTTAATTTTTAATATTAATTAATATTTAATGTCATATTCGGGTAATTTAATTTGTAAACATGTTAAAATTCGTAGCAATTGAGATAGCTAAAGTAATCAGCGTTTCAATATTTGCAGATATGAGTGACTCAAGCGCCGCCAGAGTTGCGAACTACAGCCGTCAGCCATCTTACTTCCTTGTGCTTGCCGTTTCAGTGCCAATCTGGCAGTCGACCGGGCAGGACGTGTGCAAGAGGTAGTCCGCTTGTCAAGAAAGTCTAAGGATATTTGACGAACGACGATGCCAGTTACGATGCCAGAGTACGTACAATCATCTTTCCTTTCTTTAACGTAAGTCGTATATCCCCATTTATAATTTAATTATATTAATTTTTCTGAGTCGTTCACGCCTAATTTAACAATCGACTTAAATCCATTTCGATGAGATATCAAGTAAAATTAACTTTGATGCAGCGTTCTGCCGCCCACGAAATGTTCGCGTAAACTCTTTTGTGTATCGCGGCTTTTTTAATCGTATTGAATTTTACAGTGATTGAGACAGACAAAGACGCTGAATATCGGAGGATTTGCATACGCGGGAAATGGGTACGCGCGGGGTCCGTTGTGCATGCAGCCACAAGTCGAGCGCGGTCGTGCAGGCTCGAGAACGCTCGGGGAAGTTCGGTGGCGTGAGCATCGGACGTGTTGCGACGCATCGCCATCTTTCCTCTCATTCCCCGCGCGATCGCTGACCATGGAAGATCGACGGAATACTCGTACTGCGAATACTACGTATCTTGGACGAAGGACGGTGCAGCGCGGGCCCAAGTCATCCCCTACCCGTACTCTGAAGCCTGAGAGCATCTACGACCGTGCATCCTTCTTGCAAAGTAAGTGAGATATTCTCATATAACGTGGTGCCGATGCGTAGTGGGCGATGGGCCGAGGTCGCGGAGGGAGGGGGGCGGGCAGAAGGCACATAGCAGGCGGTGTATGTGCCTCGTAAATTCCTCACCAAGGTCGCTAAATACACACATACGTTGCAGGTGTGATTAAAGGTTTAGCTCGGTCGTGCATACTCGGAGACGTTCGAAGGAGTTCGGTCGTGTGAGCTCCGAACGTACAGCGCACAGCCGTCTTCCCTTCCTTCCCCCCGCACCCTCTGACCATGGAAGATCGACGGAAGATCGACGCAATATTCGTACTGCGAATACAACGTATCTTGGACGGAGGACGGAGCAGCGCGGGCCCAAGTCATCCCCTACCCGTACTCTGAAGCCTGGGAGCATCTACGACCGTGCATCCTTCTTGCAAAGTAAGTGAGACATTCTCATGTAACGTGGTGCCGATGCTTAGCGGGCGCGGGCAGAGGACGTGTATCGCGCGGTGTGTACGTGACTCGCGCGGGCGTAGTGTTCACGTGTCGCTTTCGTGCATGCGGCAGGCAACGCAGCTGGTCGGCTACAAGACGACCTACGACAATCACGACGGTGAAGGACAGAGCTCGCGCGTGTTGTGTTCTCTGCGATCGTCTCGCGCGCGTGATGTTATCTGTGATCGTCTCGCGCGATTGACGACGAAGTTAAAGGTCTCGATACTCGCCGGCGTTTTATTTTTCCGCGGATAGTACGTACGAAGCGAAAACATTTTTATAATATATTGATATGTTTGATTTTCTTTATTATTTAATATAAATTTTTTTTCTGTTTCAGGGAAGATTTCAGAAGTATCTTGAGCCCAAAATGAGAATCCATATCAAGTGTCCAGGACTGAGAGGAGGAGGAGGCCTCGGAAAGGCATCGGGCATCAGCGGAGCAACCCCACGGTACGTATTATTTTTTATTTATGTAAAATTAAAAGCGCATAATTTTTTTTTCCTCATTGAAAATTATTTTGAACGCTTTTACAATTTAAATTTTGTTTGTATGTTACAGGATCATCACAAAACTCCGCTGCTGCGCATCGGTCAAGTTAGTAGCATGGTTTTTTTTACATAATATTAGAAATTTGGGTGGGAAACACATTAATTTCACGCGGACAAATTTAATATTAATAATGCAAAATAAAATTAAATATACGCGTATTAGGTATACGGGAAAATAAAATACAAAATTAAAGACTTTCAATTCATATACATAGGTAGGATGTATGATAGGATGTTTAATTAATTACATTTTTTATTACATATCCAATTTAAATTACATTGTCACACAACTATGTAATTTAATTTGATATGATTACAGCAGACTATTCCGAGGATTTTATCGTAGCAAAATTTACGTTTTGCTTTGATAATATCCGAAGAATAAATTGCCGTTACCGCCGATAATCACGAACCACTGCTGGTTCATCGGTCGTCTCGCGAACTTCGTCAAAGTATTCGGGCGAGTTATTTTATTATACGAATTTTTAAATCGGGAGTGCCGTATTCTATCGCGTGTAACAAAGTAAATTCACCCGGTCGCGAGTGTCGCGAGTTTCCTGTACGAGGAAGGACGACTCTACACGTTCCAACTGAGAGGAGGAGGAGGCCCAGGAAGGGCATCCTGTTTTGGCAGAGCAACGTTTTGGTGAGCATAATTTTTTATTTGATTAATATTAATATTTTTTTTACTAATTACTCTTTGAACATTTTTATAATTAATATATTTTTTTATGTTTCAGTTTCATCCCATTTGCGTTGCTGTATCTCTGCCACTGCGCATCGAATCGGTGAGTGAGAAATTTTTTGTATCTGCGTTATTTTATTATGGGGCAAAATAAAAATAATTAAATCGGTACTATTTAAAGAAAAAAGTTAGACTCACTTTCACTATAGCGCTATTGACAGTCATCTCGACAACGTGAAGCGTATAATTCTGTCACCGTCCATCGTCGTTGAATCGTATCTCTCCTGTTAGTCCTTTGATCTCGACCTATATTTAGAAAAACCCTAATAGCGTATTTTGTATCTTATCGTAATAAGATATTCTGATATTATTTGCTAGCGTAACTTTACAAGAAAAACGAAATATAAAGTTAGGACAGGGCAGATTATTATATACAAAAAAAAAATAATTTAATTTAAATTTCGGAAATATAAATTATATTTATTAAAAATTAACAATGCTATAAGCGCCGTATAGGCAACGATCCGCTAATTTCCTCGCCGAAACGTCGCACACAGCTTGCGTCTGGAAAATAGTTGCGTCGAGGTGCTGCAGGCGGATTAAACTGCCATTTATGCGTGTAGTTGATACAAATTCTTGAACCACCGATTCTTTCGAAATTCTCTCAGCCGCGAGATTCAACTCCCGCTCCGCGCCACGAAAATTTGTTCCGTAATCGCTCACAATTGTTATCGGCGTGCCCCGTCGTGACACGAAACGCCGCAATGCCGCTATAAACGCGTCAGTGGAGTAGCTTGTTGCAATCTCCAAATGCACTGTCTTAACCGCGAAACAAATAAAAATTACTAATAAAAATAGAATCGCGCCACAGTATGCACTGGTATGGTGCGTCCATCTGATATTTCCGTAAGCGCGCATTTTAATTTATCTTATTCCCATACATGTATCAACGTATTCGCGCGTCCGTTTGTTACTAGTTAACATCGTGCTTGCTGAATAAGCAAAAAATCTGCAAAATTAGCACAATTAATTTGTGCCTGAAATATATTTTTTTCCTTTTTTTTTTCATTATTTCTGATTTATTGGCGGGGTTCTGAACGGAATATATTTAAAATATTACACTATAATATTTTGGATATATTTTTAAGTATATCTTTAAGCTAGAATTTTTTCTAAAAGAAGTAGCTTAGTTATTCGACTTTAAAATTATACATAAATATGTATAAATAAATATTACATACATGTGACAAAAAAAAATAAAGCCAAAAAATTGTAATTATATTTAAAAAGGTTTAAATTAAGAGTCACCTATGGAATTCGCATTTCGAAATTAGCTCACAAATATATGCGATATGTATAAAATATGAAGTTATCTGCAGGAAATAAACGAATCGAGCGTTACGAGCTTGATTTTTAATATTGCATTCATATTCATATAAATGCGTGCGTTATTGATCGTGTATATCGTGCGATTTTCGTCTACTCCTACCACCGTGGTGAATTTCAGCTAATCGTTTAGGGATATTAATGTAATCTAATTGTGACTTGGATATTTGTTATTGTTTAATTCAGGGCTATTTAGAAGCCGCGGAAAATGATACCGTTTCGCGCCGTAATGTCCGCTCATTATATCGTTCACGTGCACATTTAATTACGCACGTTTGTCTTTGGTACATCGTCGGAGACATGAATTTCAGCCGCTCAGTGAGGTATACTAACAAGATTTTGTCGTAGATCAGGATGGACTAGATCGCATTAATTCACGTGAAGCCCGGTAAGCTCGGGGAAGACGCCGTTGCATTTTCCGCCCTTCCCGTGTTCGAATTTTTACAAAGATTTATGAGAGATATTTGTCAGACGTATTTGTCGAACGACACTTTTTGAAATAACTCCTTTCGTAAATGTGCGCGTGTCTCTCAACGATTATGATTATGATTTGACACGTTTTATTCCGAGGAAATCAGATATTTGCTATCTGATTATTTTATTTTTTTTGAACGTAAGATTTTATTTTATCAATCGCCGCAGCGTATCGGGCTTGTTTAAGGGCCGGTTGTTCCAACTTCCTGGCAGATTTACTTGTCAGGTAATCATATGTCTATCTTTATCTACTTAGGAAGAAAGATGAAGATAGACATATGATTTGCGCCGCATGCGCCAGCGTGCAACATTTTAATTACACACAAAATATTCTCTTTACGCGGCAAATAGGTAGGAATTGTAACGTCATACGCAAAGAGCAATCGGATTACGGATAAGTAACGTTTCCATAGATTTTATCGTAATTAAATTTTCCGACATTCGAGCTCACGTGTATACCGCAGTCTTAAAATCCCTCTTGCATAAAGACAAATCATACGTGAATGTAAATCAAAAATTGCGTGTAAAATCACAGACACTAAGGGCCGGTTGTTCCAACTTCCTGGCAGTTTTACCTGTCTTGTCTTTATTTTGATACAAAATAAATGATACACCCTGTATACGTATATATTTGACCGCGTTAATAATTCCAGCGAATCGAGATAAAATCGGCTTCCTTTTTACTTTCCGCGCCTTTTTTTCCATGCACGTGTGCACCGTCCCATATGTCGGCTTCGACTATTCCGCGGATTATTCCATTCTCGGCTCTTGCGTATGCAAGATGTACAAGATGTCGTTTACGTATATCTAGCTGGATTTTTTGAAATTAAATTTCTACGTAGAGCTAGCCTTTTTCCTTTCAAGGCATAATTAAATGGTCGGATTATTTTAATATTCCTTTCCAGTAATGTGGAGAATGGAAGTATTAAATTTATTTTTTTTTTAACGTAAAGTAAAATGGTTGGTGGATGTTACGGCGGAAAATAGAAAATGATCGAAGGAAAAGCCCCCGCGTAAGAAAACTGTTTGAGAATGATTTTACAAACCCGAGCTTGCATAAATATGCTAACAAATCAATGCCTTTGGTTAAGCGTTCTCTAAAGTGACGCAATTGCAATTTGCCGTAACAATTTTAATTTTAAATCGACTGCAAGTTACTGAAGTTAAACGTTCCTTGAAGTATTTTAAATTGTAATAATTAAATCTGATTTCATGTGAGCTTTCAACTTTTCGCGTAAAATGAGATTCGCCCTCGTTATGCAGAACTTTTTACGCAAAATGGGATTTATAATTTGGCACTTCTATGTAGGTTTCATAAAAGACTTACCGGTTCGATGCGCAACAGCGGAGATAATCAGTCAAATGCGACGATCCTATAACAGAAAATATAAAACATTATTGTAGACATGTTTGAAATATTTATCATTAAATAAATATTTCCACGAGCTTCTAATTCATTTTTTAATTAAATAATAAAACAGAAAGTTATCTTCTGCAAATAAAATGCAAACAGAATCTCATACATCAAACTTTATTTAAAATGTAACAACTCTTTACTTTATTAATTTTGAAATTTAGTTTGCTTCTAATTATTATCGAAATGACAAGCGAGAAATCGTTAATTTTATATAATTAAAAATAATCCTTACCGATGCGTTGCTCCGCTGAAGCAGGATGCCCTTCCCGGGCCTCCTCCTCCTCTCAGCACTAGACACTTGATATAGATCCTTCTTTTGCACATACAACACTTTTGAAATCTTCCCTGAAACAGAAAAAAATTTCTATTATTGTTTAAATTACAATATTTTTTCATTACATTATTATTTTACTAGTTCCCGAGTCGAAATTTGGACCTTCCGTGTAACCTCCGATAACGTTAAATAGGTAAAAACTGCCATTTGACTGAGTGAACGGAGGGTTTGCAAACCTCCGTTGACTCTAGAAAAGTGCACGATTAGATTTTACGGAGGGTCTATATTTCGACTCGGGTTCCAATCAATCAGTCAATAATTTTTTAAAGCATTAAATAACTTTAAACGCATTTTTACGTTTACGGGTAATTTTTCACTTAAATTATTTTTATTTCTAATTACACCTCGCGCTGGCTTGTTTAAATATTATACTCAAGAAAATATTGTGAATAATTTTCGCGTCATCGTCACATCATGTTTCTCGCTCGTGACAGCATCGTGTTTCGTTAAACAACAAAGTATTGCCTCTTTTGCATATTAATTTTGCAGTCATCGAATGACATTTTTGTAAAATTAAGCTGGAGCATGACGGGCACTTCCGAACAGTACACGTTTTCGCGAAAAGTGGCGTCCTGGGTGACGTCCCTTCGGACTCTACGGACAATAGCTTTTGGCGCGACGCGAAGAAATTAAATAACGCTGAACTGGAAATAACAATGGCGATTTTTTAGAGCCCTCCCCGAGATCGGTTTAACAGGATAGCGACAGTCATTGTTCGCCCGCCGAGCGAACGTAATTTAAATTCGGTAAAAAAAAAAAAATTGATTTCCAAACAATTGATTGGCATTCACGTCAATATCAATCTGCATCTCCCGTCCGCTCCGATTCCCCGTTTCATTCATTCGGTCCCAGGACTCTGTGGACACCCCCTGGTAGTACTCCGGGATGATTCGCGCGCGGCGCGCGCGCGAAAGGATTATTTTAATTAATCGCCGGAGGCGGGCGCGTCCGCGGGCGACGCGGTCGTAAGGCGACTTCCGCGAGCGAGAAAAAAATAGAAGAAAAAAAAGAAGATGGCCGGGGGAAATCCTGGACTCGCGCGAGTTAAGCGGATTCGGTCGATCGGCCGATCGGCGGGCGTGTTCAATTAGCGGGAACGCCGTGGAAATCCTCGCCGCAGGAAAGGCCGGAATTACCGAAAGTAACTCTACCGGGACAGCAGAAGGAAAGTAAAGTCGAGACGTAGCGTCCCGCCGACCTGCGATCGACAACGTAAATCTGATCAATACGGGACCGCAACGCGCCCACCGAATTCCGATGGATCCTCCTCCTCTCTTTAAAGTATATTCTCTGAGAATTCGCACGGAAACGGAACTTACGTGTCGCGGCAAGATATCGGTGGATCGGATCGCTGGATCGTGACTCCGCACATTGCGGCGAGCGTCACACTGCGTTGACATCGCGTCGGTTAATCCCTTCTGCGTGAGCACGAGAACGCGACTCCATCTGCGATTTTGTATTTCGGTAGCTGCACTGTCCACTCTTAACACCGGTATCACTTTTTCGACCGTTTGATCGGCCTTCTCTTAATATCCGTCCACTTCCTCCGCGCGGAAAGTATCCGACGACGCTTCGGAGACGTTTCGCACAGCCGACGAGACCGACGCGCCGTTAGTTGAATTAAAACGACCGTGATTTGCCGCGGGAAATGGAAAAAAGTATGACAGTGCGTAGCGACGGTATACGGAGATGAAAAGATAACGCGCGACGCGCGCGTTCTCCCGGGAGGCCGGGGACGCGGACTCGACGCCGATCTCGTCGGGAATTGTACTGACCGGTTCAGCCCTTAACTCCGTGGCAAAGGGGTGGCGGCACGAGAGAGCGCGAGGAAGGGATAAACGGCGTGGGAGGGAAAGGAAAACGAGAGACGCAGTGGGGACGGCAGTGCGGAGGGAAAGACGGGCGAGGGGTGAGCGGGGGATAGCTCGGGGAGGGAAGGAGGGAGGGAGGGAGGATGAGAATATATACCCTAGCAGCATCCACAGTGCTGAAAACCACCGTGGTACATTTCGCGAAGCTCCCACGAGGGACGACGAGCAGTGGCGGCGGAAGCCGTGACGGTAGATAGGGCGACGCGGCGAATGAGGGGGGGAGGAGGATACGAGGGGGAGAAAAAAAAGAGGGCGATCCGAGCGGCGGACGAGATGGAGCCGGTGGCCTCTAGAAAATTAAAACAAAAAGCACGGGGAGGCACGTCGCGCCGTTGAAAACGAACTCGCACACATGCTGACGCGCCTTTTCCTCCCCTTTCTCTTTTCCTACCCTCTTTCTCTCCCTTTTTCCTTTCCTCCGCGTCACGGCCCCTCGTCGCGTTCGTCTTCCTCCCGCGACCGGTCTCTCTACGTTCCGTTAGGCACTTTTATTTCCCTTTATCGTTTATTATGAGTGGTACGTTGCCTGCCGACACGCTTGTCCTCGAAAAAGACGCGTAAAAACGCGTCGACGGGGTTTTTTTTTTTTATTTATTTTTTTCGCACCGAACGCCCTGCGGCTTCTTTTCGACTCTTTCTTTCCGCGAAACGATCCGACGCCACTGGTATGGAAAAATCGAAAATTCAAGTCGGATGCGTCGGGGATTTCGAAGATCGATATAGTCAGTCGATATGATATTGGCTTGTTTATTTCGGTTCACTTTGGACGCGATGCTTTATACCACCCGTATTCTCCTCTTACGCTTTTTGTATTGTACTCGGTGAATCGCTGCATTTTCGACACGAGTAGCAATAAGATTTAACTAGTATGCAATTGAAAACGTTATAAATAAATGGTTTTGCGACAGAAAAATTTCTACGGTGTAAAATGTTCACGACGATATTTGCGTAAGAAATTACGATGTTTTATTTATTTTTTAATAAGACAAATAAGAAATAAATAGCAAACTTAAAGATTATTAACAAAATATTTTTTAATAAAAGTGTTACATTATATTAATTTTTCTCACATCTCTCTCTCAATTTTTTTTAATTAAATTTTTTATTCAAATATATGCAGAGTAGGATAGTAACGCGTTACTTGTAACACCGTTACTATAAGAGTTATTAATTCGTCGTCTCTAATAAATGAACCGGTAACAGCATTATTTTTTTTTTATAGCAATAACGGTAGTTTTGTTTTAAATAATAACAATTTTTTTAAATTATGATAACGAGCTTAATAGTTACTTTTATCGTTACTTTTTATATTCAGAATCTTTATTCATGACATATTGTATTTTCATATATTTAATTTTCAGTTATCGATCGATATTCAAAACCCATTATCACAAATTACTGTTGCGTGGATTACGAAGTAAAATTTTAACAAGCAAAAATAACTGAAGGTATTTGTTCTGTCAGGTACACAATATAATAAATAAATTCCGCAAAGAACATATTTCTAGCCAAGCCTGCCTGCCGTTCATTCTAAAATTAAAATTTGCAACATTGAATTTCGGGCAATTAAATATTTTACAGTTTCGAAAATGTAAAATAAATTATTTTCTTTTACTAATTTGAATTAAAAATATACAAAACTAAATTCTTTATTTTATCTGACAAGTTTCGTTTTGGTATTAAAAGAAGTAACGATAGAAGTTTATTCTAGCGAGTATTATAAAATACAGAAAAGAAAGATCGGATTTGTTTCGACTTGCGATATACCGTAGATAATTTTGTGTAAAAAAAAAATGTAATTTCTAACGCGTTTATTACGCAAACTCATTAGAAATCTTAATTAAACCACACACGAATGACAAAGCTGCCCTAAAGCGTTTTGGACTGCCTTACGTTAACAAGTTTACAAAGTTTCTTCTCGCACTTGATAAGGAAGATTATCGTTGAGTTATAATTATGGATTTCAACCCTTTAAAAGAGCTATCGCGGGTGAACCTGAACCTTAATACTCCGACACGTAACCGGTTGCTTTACCAAACTTCTTTCTCCACATTTCAAAGTGACTTTAAGGTATCCATTCCTTCTGCGCACTGTTTCGCTTAATTAAAAGCCCGTCGATCTACGTCTGCTAATTAAAACATTGATTTTCATCGCCGCGGTATCGGTTTCTATTTAGTTACCCCAAGTCCCCCGTTGCTCTAAGACGGTCTGATCTCGCATAAAAAGAGGTAAATATTTGGAAGGAAAGAATGCTCTTTGCGGGAGTCTCCTAAAATCGATGCCACGCCGGATGCGCATTATTAAAGACGCTGGGCCTTATATGAAAGCAGTATCTCAAACACTTGATTTGCATATCCATTTTAGAACGATCCGATAATTAAAACATCAATCGACCCGCCGCGCCCGCGCGCTCTATATGCATATAGGGTAAATACTTAACGCGTTTATTCTGATTAGGTGTTTGCATCTCATGAAAGTTTCAAAGAAGCCGTTCAATATGTTAAGCAAAATGTCATTTGTGCCGATTATCGCTCGGCACAAAGGAACGGAAACGGTTTTTAATCAAATTAAAAGGCATAATTCCAAATCCAGCGCGTCTTGATGTAATCCCGGCTGATTCTTGGCTTTAATCTATTACTTCTCGGCGCGACTTACCTGCGCCAGATTGACGCGCGTTGTATTTAATGAAATCACCTGGCGTAGCTTCTTCTAAAAAAAGGCCCCTCACCGATGTCGCGTTGTTAATTCGATACGCGGTGCTATTTAACGTAATTTCGCGCCGCGAAAATACGCGCACTTGTTAACTTACCGTGAAAATTGCCGAGAAATGCAATTTTACGTATAAGATTTCTTTATTATTTAATAAAGAAGAAATAATCTCAATATTTTCTTCTATTTTTTTATTATTATTTTTTATTTTTTTTATTTAAGAACGGTCACTGGATAATCGAATAGTCATATATTTTCTCTATATATATTCTCATATATATTCTCTATGCCGTTGAAGCACAATACTGAGTAAAAAAAAAATTTAAGAGAGAGCGCGAGTTCGTTATGAATTTCTATGAATAGATGTTTTATACAGAGAAAGAGGAAAAAAAAAAAGAAATGGATAATATAGATTTACGGTTTTGCCCTATGTAATAATTAACTGATACTAGACTGAAAATATATAGAAGCCCGTTTTACCCCGGGTGTTCGAAATGCCTCCGGATTCCTCTACCATAGTCGCGCCATACGAGAAAATATTAAAAAGCGCTGGTTATAAATATCTATCTGTTGCTCCGTTAGCTCCTAAGTTTTTGCGCGGTAATTTCATCGAGAATTCATTCTTGCTTCACCGACGTACCTCTCACACATATTTATAAGAACGTATCCGTCTAAACGACTAAACAGTCTAAAGTGAGCGCGTATAAGGGCATCTCTATTGCGAACGATAATACGAAAGTGAGGATTAGCAGTTTAGAAAAATCAGTTAGCCAGTTTTCTTGCTTTTACCTAAATTGTTTTGCTCGCCACGCCGTGTAATTCCAAGAGAAAAAAGAATTCCGGAATCGGTATTTCCTTTAACTTGCCACAACCATATGGCGCCGCGTAACGGCTTTCTTTTCCACATTTAATTTTCCCGATCAGTCGGCACCGTCGATATACCAGATCAATATTACTCGGGCAAGGAAGACAACGTCTCGTAATACCATACAGCTTTTCTCCCGGGGGTGGCGAAAGAATTAAAACAGGGGTGTAGAAGTGGTGGGCTCACTTTCGGGCAGCAAAGCTAGGAAAAAAAGAGAAAGAGAGAGGAAAAAAAAAAAAAGGGAAAAGGAAAAAAGTGCCGGTAATAAAGCGAAGTGCAAACGGCGCTTCGGCGCTTTCACCACTCGCCACCCCTGAAAACGACCCCTGAAAGCTCACGGCCACGTGCACACGCCGCTCGATGTCAGGAACGGTGGTGACGACGCGTCTGCCGTGAGCCCTAGGAGTCCTGCAGCTGGGTGGGTCGGTGCGCAAGGGGCGCCTGCGTCGCGGTTGGACGTACTCGAGGACGTGTCTCCTGGGTTAAGCCCGTCACACACAAAATTTGATAAAAGCGTAAACTTTAACGCGTAAGAAATGCTATTAATTACAATTAAGAGTTTACAGCCATTTTGAAACGCGAGAGCAACGTTGAAAGTTTCATACAGTCGAAATTGTTAGATCTTGAGTTTTATCTCTTACGGTTTTTTTGGTGTGTGACGACCTTTCCCTTGAAACATCGTCGTCCTATTTGCCACGCGAAATTCGAATCGCCGACGTTCCGTCATTAATCCCGGACTCTTACCCTTCTGTTCGATTGATGGACGCCGTGTCCCGTTCCACGTCGCATATATCGGCCTCGTAAACGGCCGCTTGCCCTCCCGTCGGTCACCCGACTCTTCCTTTCTTATAACGGTTCTCCGGTCGCCGCGCGTCTCCCTTCGCCACCGGGTCACCCACCTTTTCGTCTCTCCTCTTTGTCCGTTTGGCAAACCCGGCACGATTCACGTCGGCCCGCCGAGTAAAATGATAAATCTACGAACGATGAGCGAAGTGTTTGCTCGCTTTTGCACTTGCGGATCGACTTTTATCTCGAGGCTCTCGCGGATTAGAAGGCGACGGTTAAGGACGCCAGGCCTGCCGAATAGATAGTGGTGACAGGAAGATAGAATATATTG
Organism: Cardiocondyla obscurior; assembly: GCF_019399895.1. Lineage (NCBI taxonomy): Eukaryota > Metazoa > Arthropoda > Insecta > Hymenoptera > Formicidae > Cardiocondyla > Cardiocondyla obscurior. The sequence continues at coordinate 5,534,177 of NC_091873.1, read as the reverse complement.
GCATGTCGCGGATAATGTCTCTAAAAATGTGTACGTACGTTTTGCCTTACGAACGGCCCACGGCTTTGATAAATTTAGGAAAAAATATCGTGCCGACGAGAGCCTCTCGTGCTATCACTTTATGCTAACTTTCGGCAGTCGTACATTTCGCGTTCTTATTTTTTCTCAACGTTCATTATAAAAAGAAAAGCAGACAGTGGTCTTAAAATAATTTTTAGAAAATATATTTTGCTTGCAATTTTTGTACTTATTAATCTGTAGGAAAAAAAAACGCGAAATATGAGATTTTTAACTCGTGTCTTTTCAATTCGATTTGTTTAGAAAAAATAAGGCTAGGAAGGATAATAGTATTTGAAAAGGTTTATTTTCCCTTTTGTGGAATATGATGGTTTTTAACGAAGTTGCAAAAGATTAAATCAAAATAATCGCTCTTCAAATCTAGACAATTCCAGCGAAAAAAATACACAGCAATGTACCACTCAAATTAAAGGGGAAAGATTCTGTTGAAGTTCACAAGTGACGGAGATGTTTCACGATTTTTTTTTTTTCTTTTTTTTCTATTAGGCGCAATAAAGTCGTATTAGACAATTATAGGCAAAAAGATAATTTTATTTTTATCAAGCTTTATCATTGTATCATATCTCATTAAAGAGTGAGATAACAGAAATTTGTGAAAGGCTTAAAGAGTTTCCGCGATTTAAAATGCTTTTTGGAAAATACAATTGCGACGATTTTATGCAGAGTACATTGCGGTTGTTCGAATTGCTTTACAATTTGAATTTCGACGTTGATTTTATTTACTCGATAAATTTTATTGACTAAATGGAGTTTGAAAAATTTATATTAACTTTTAAATGGTAATTTAAAGTTATGGTAATCCAGTAAAATTCACAAATATTCTCAAACTTTACATTAAAAATCTTTTTTTTATATTAAGATTTAGTTTGTCGATTAATAGAAAATATTTTAAGATTTATATCTTAAGTTTCAAGGTACAAGAAAAAAAAATAAAAAAAAAAATTAGAGTAATCTAGATACCAAGCAAACGTAGAATATTGTACCAATTTTATAAAGTTGTTGAACAGAAAATTGTTACACTTTATCCGAGAGAAAAATAGATCGACGGAGAAGAGGCAAAGGCAGAACGCATGCTTAAAATGTTTTTAGAGTCTTCGTGAAGAATGTTTGATAATTTCGAAGTTCCGGGCAGAGATTTGACGGATATGGACTCTTCCGCAGATGATTGGCTCCGCTTCGTTCGTGAAACTTTAGACCGCCAGACAGGGACTTTGCGTCTTCGCGCACAATAGAGAGGAAGACAGAAGCGAGCGGCCGGCTGCTTGTCCGTGACGGGGAAATTTACAGTCCGGTAATTTGGCGAGAATTTAAAGCGTCCTGCTGGATTAATTGCGAGCGGCACCTGCGCGCGGTCGTCCTTTTAAAAGGATCCATCTCGCGCTTTTTCGGACCGTGAGAAACGGAAGGGTGGGATCGTCGTCGGAAATGCTAATAAGATACGCGCGGATAGGAAGCTCCGCGAGATCGGCTCGACTTCCTACCTTCCTTGAGAGTTGCGGGAATTTATTACTATCGCGGCGCATACTCACTTATCGCATCAGACGTATTGTACTCCCTTAAAGTACCCCACCAGCCTCCCTTCGCTCTTTCTTGATAGGCGAGAGTTCCGGAGAGAGAAGCGAACGAGGATTATTAAAGAAAGACTAGATAAATCTCGGAGGAAAGAGCGGATAAATCGCGCCCGTTCGCTAAGCACCTATCGCAATAAGAGAGTACCCTTTTCTTTTCGTATGAGCCGTCCGGTTGGCACTCGGGGTTCCCATATCCTACGCTCGAGCGTAAAATTCTGCGCGAAATTGTGAGGATCGGAGAGATTCGTGTAAAGAAAGAAAAAAAAAAAAAAAAAGTAGAGTAAAAAAAGTCGCAATTGTGACGTGTGTAAATAAAAGATTCTCGTCTCATGAGGCTGGACATGCGCCTGTCGTATCAGTGGAATTAAAACGGGAGTAGATCGACCGATAAAATGAGGACGGCGGGAATTGTTCTGCACTTGGCGTTGTCCGTGACGAGCTCTTTTCTCGTCTACATGAACTTTAACCGTCCCTCAGAGCATGGCCCCGACTCTTCCGGAAATTTACAAAAGCATATCGATTAGCCCGGTGCGTTGTTAAAATTTTGCTAAACGCTAACCTGACAGGCTTCGTTTTGACGACGTAAAATTTTATAATATATGAATATTCTTTTTTTTTTTAATCCATTGTATTATGTTAAGTATAGCGTAAATTCGAAGACGGATTTTTTTTCAAATTATAAAATTTATATTATTTATAGTAATGTAATAATAATTAATATCATATTTAATAATGATGGTAATAATAATAAGCGATGTAGTGTTCTGGTGGCATAGGCTAACTATTAATAGTAATATATAAATGTCAGAGACACGTATAATTCAATAATAATTATTGATTTTACTTATATTCAATATGGAACTCTTTAATAATTAATAACTAAAAATCAATAACTAAGGAAATTTACAAATAGTCTATTTATTCAATATTAAATTAAGGTAAATGGGTTATATATCATTAAATTGTTTTTATTTCTATATTTTTCTTCTAGAATTAAACTTTTTTTCTTATGTGCTTGAGTTTAAAAAAAAAATAAAATTAATTGTTCTATATTTTACGCGGACAATGCATTTTTTTCCTTTTTTTTATTATACATATAATCGGTCAATTTCTCTCGAAATGTCAAGGGAAAATAGATCAAGCTGCCAGGATGTCATTGTTGAAATTACCATTATTACGACGTACTATACCAATTGACTGACACGCTTTATATAAAATACTTTAAAAATACTGGTTTAAAAATATTATCAACTAACTATTTGCATTAGCTTAGTATTTAAACAATGAAAATGAACGATATTCGCTATTATTTAAAAACATTATCGTCGGTACTTTGTCTAGCTATTAATTTAAGAAATGAATAAATAACTAGTCCGTTAATTCGCTCGTTGTTCTATTTTCGCCGGAAACGTTCTACATATTTGACATTAAATTATAATAGGATCGTACTTTTTAGAAGATAAATTTATTACGTAGGGGGAAAAGAAAGCTTTCGCATTTATTTATGTATTTTTGTTCCTCTTTAACATTATTTCTATATTTCTTTTGCAAAGAATCCAAATAACATTATCTCGCGAGGAGAATATGCATGAATGGATTAAGCTCAGTTTACAGTACGCGCAAGATCTTCGCTGAAGCGTGTGACGCGCGATAAAATCCCTCTGGTTGGCTCGTGTGCGCGGCGTTCTCGATTCGATTTTATTTTCAACAGCCGACGAAAGAATTAAAGGGCCGATAAAAAGTCTCGTGAGAAATGGCAGGGGGAGAGTCGCGCTCACGTTCTGCGCGTTTATACCTTAGCAATAAGATGTGATCCACCCTCTTGCTTTCTCTTCCGCTCACTTCCGTCCCCGCGACTTTGGATTTATCGCGCGCGCGAAGATATTCCGCCCGGCACAAAGGGCGGCTGGGAAGGGGGGGGGGGAAAGGGGAAAAAAATAGTTTAAAGTCGATTAAAAAAAGATAGTAGAAGTTTCTCGGCGCAGCACGGCAGGATCGGAGAAGGATTAAAGAATGGGTAGATAAATCTCGTGAGAAATAGCGGATAAATCGTGCTCGTCCACTAAGCACACCTATCTTCAATAAGATCCCGATCCTCCCCCTCTGGTCCCCTCGCCACGTTCCAAAACTCGATTTATCTCGTGCACGGGCGAGATTCTTTCCGCAATATGAAGCGCGCGAAAGAATTCTCAGTGACGTATGAGTGAAGACAGTTTTGCCCGAAGCGTATGAATTTTCCTTAAACCACTTTCTTCTGCGCTTCTCGGACCTCCCGGTAGTTAACTCTTTCAAGCAGAAGATGGTGTCGCGATATCGTTTTTTTTTTTGCAATTAAAAAAAATTTTTTTTTATATTACTTTGGTTTACTTGAAACTGTATTGTATAATACTTACAAATTTTTGCGCATTATAAAAAAGAGAGAGAGAGAGAGAAAGAAAAACAGTCCACGTCGCAGCGAATTTATTCCGTATCGATATTTACTCGTAAAACAAAACTAGAGATCGATTTCCATTTTCACTCTCAAAACAATATCGCGTTTTAATTCGCCAATTTACCTTGCAATTATGACGCTTCTCGGGAAGCAGCTATTTCTTATCGTACCTACCGGCAAAATGGACGCTCGTTAAGGACGAGAGTATTATTTTTAGTTTACCGCGAATACATACGCGCATTTGTATTTATTAGGTGGTCGCGCGACTTATCGCGCAGTTCCACCCCAAAGTAGAGCCGGTATTTTACAAAATGTGGACACAATACACAGCTCTAGGTGCACCGCGGACAACCGCAGGCGAGAGGTCTCCTTCTCCCTCTCGTTTATTTTTATTCCACCGTTAAATCATCATTATCACGGCGTTTCTTCAAAGTTAAAATCCATGATTCCATATATAATTCGGGCGCGTTTATTTCTCGTGCTTATTTTTTACTTATTACGTAATCTCGTTTTATTCGCGAAATATGTAAGACAAAAAGTTAATCTGAATCGTTGACTCGCGTTACGTGTAAATTAGCACAGTACAAAATTCCGACGCCGCCGATCATGTTGCTTAGTTAGATTTGGAATAAAATTATATAATCTAATTAGCGGTGTCTGTTTTACATTGTGCATATGGGACTCGCTCGATAAAGTTTGCGTTGTAATAAGCTCCGTGTTTAGGCGACACTTTATGCGTGCCGGGATTTATCTCGCTGTCCGTAATGGATTACGGAATTGAAGGTTTTCGCAAAATATAGCCCGCAAAAGCACTTTATATCGCGGAGCTAGAGGCATTCCGCTATATGTTAAAACGAATATCGGCTATTGGCGACACAATGCGCGGAAATGAGCCAAATGCGATACTCCCCGAGGTTTTTCATTTACTACCATTGCATTAAGCAGCGCAATTAGTATTCGGTCCTCTTGAGGCGGCTCTAATTGCGCAGCGGGACAATCACTCGATATCGACGGGCAAAATAAAAGAGACGTTTTACGACAACGAATTGTTTTTTAGCGAGAATCTCGGCCAACTGCAGCACGGTGTCCGCGCGAATTCAACGATTCACGTGTCGCGCTCTTTTTTCCAACCCCACTGACCGAACGGAACACGAACGATACGACGTATAAGAAAATAGAAACAGATACAAGAAATTTGATCGATTACAAAGCTACGCGATATATGCTGTTTTAACTGCCTTGGGCGAATACATTTTGCAAAATTCGCTTAGAGGATTGCTTAAGTAAAAGTTATGAGGTTCCATAAATGATCGTTACGAAATCGACATGTGCGTAATTAAAAATTATATTAATTAATTTTTTAAAATTATATATAATATTAAAAAAAAATATATATACAGCCGCAAGATAAACCACGACTCGGCTAGTCATTAGATAACAGTTAGGTTGAATTTCCACTTGGATAATTATTACCGAGTTATATATTTTTATTGCAAATAAATATTATTTCTGCTTAAATTTATTACCGCGAATTTGTTTCGTAATCTGTGGGGCCATGTTCTGTTTCTGATAGAGTACATAAAAGTATTGAAATTGGTGAGATCGTGAAGTAAACGATTATTAAAATTTTTCTTATCTTTTCTTTTTCAATTTTTTGTTTTCTAAAAGCCTTCTACTTAACAAGATACGATACAGCGTGGAGAAATTCTGATACCGTAATTCCCCAATGACTCGTAATCCACCTCGAAACAGTAGCTTCTAGGCTAATGACCGTAGTTTGATGTAACCGATAAGAGAGATGCGCTTCGAAGTCGCTTTTCGGTTACTCGAAATTAAACGTTTGCTTTTAACTAAAAATACTTTATACTTTCGTGTCAAAAGTCATTCATTCTCAATCTGAAGATATTTTATTGTACGCGTTATTTTTAAGATTATATATTCTTGAATCGACGCATATTTGCATTCCTTCAAGGATTTACTTTTTTTTTGTATGCTCTCGCGCCCTTCCCCGATCTATGATTTAATGAAAAATTCAATGAAAAATCAAGCTTAAAAAAACGAAGCATGGTTTCACCTGCTCGTTCACCTATTGTTTTGCATCATATTTAACAAGGTTTAAATTGCTTTCCATGTACAGCACGTCAGAATCAATTCGATCTCTGTTTGCGGTACAAACACGAAGTGCGGCTGTTCCGCAATTCCGGTGCAACAGATAATATCGTAGATATAGCACGTGGAAACACGAGTATACTATATTCGTTCGTAACATCGATCGCCCCTCCACTTTTTTCAATTTTTTTTTTTTTTGTAAACTAAAAATAAAAATTTCACGCGTATCCTTCGCACCAACGATATTCGAGGTTGTAACGCTGCTGTTTTTCGGGGCGGGTTTTGTTCGTTGATTTTTGTTCGCCAAAATAGGAGTTATCCACGCGTCTTGTTTTCGCGTTTAATCGCGTCAATTAGTTCCGATAATGGGGAAAAATGTAAAGCCGCGCGATCGAGTGCAATCGAATAAACTATATCTTCCCGCTCGGTTCGCAGCAAACAGTAGGCTTTCCGAACGAAATCTCAGCCATTGTCCCGATATCGCTATCTATACCGCTTCTATTTGCCGGCGAAATATACGGATATCATTGGCGTACGATATTCCTGTTCGGGATAATGTTGCAGGCATCTTGTAATAGAATACGAGCCGAAATGTTTGTAGAACGTTTTCCGGATAATGCGACACATAGTGATATATTAATCAGGTACTGAGCTCCGCCCGAAATTGTAAAGATGCTCAGGCGGGGCTCAATGTATCGATGGCAAATCCGGTTATTCGCGTCTCCGCCGGGAAGATTACAGCTTCCTCGATGTAATTTTAGTCGAATATTATTTATCGCGAGTACCATTTATTTGTTTGCACTTTAATATTGATCATGCAATAAAATCGAATTACGTTTGAAAAACGAAATGCGAAATATCGGTGGTAAATCAATTGCTTTGGTTTGCTTTTATTTTCAACATTTGTTTTATTGTTAATCTGACTAGGAAATAAAAAAGAAAAAAAAGAACGCACGTTGAGCAAATTTGTACGTATCGAAATGTTGTTAGTAAGAATTTCTTTCCTTGAAAATAAGTGGTTTTTTCTAGAAGCACGCGTAGTTGCACGTTCTACTGTGCACATGCAATTGTTGTCGCTAAATAATTTTACAGTTATGATTTAGTTTTTCTTTTTTTATCTGCGGAAACAGTTTGCACTTTTACGAATATTATCGCGGCAGTTCAGCCTTATTTGACATTTTTCTCCATTTATTGTACCTACATGCGTAGAATTTAACCTAGATCGAATAACGTAAATTAAAATCCATTTTCCAATCTCTCCCTTTTTATTTTTTTCTTTTCTTTCTCCCCTCTTTTCTTCTCTCTATTTCTCTTTTTTTGCGAATAAACCTGAACTCATACCAATTATTTCAGAAAAAGGCTTGATCGATAAGAATTCCATCATAACTTCTAATTTAATTTTCCCTTCCCGAGTTTAACGCATAAAACGTCATAACTTTAATACAACGAATAGAATTATGAGCAATATTTTTTTTTTTTTTCTTCATATTTCGAACCGGAAAAATATTACGGCGATTAAAGATATATTCTTTCGACATACGTTATAGTTATTTCTCATTATAATTTTTTTTTTTTTTCTTGTAAATCCGACGTTGTTAGGAAACCGTATTCTCGCGAAACGAACTATCGCATGGCATGCAAGCTGCCGCGTACAGTTCGCCACTCTTACGTCACATCTAATTAGCGCCACAAACGCAACAAGTACCTCTTTCCATTTTCAGCCCTACTTTAGTTCTCATAAATTCGAGACCGTAATCGGTTCCTCTGGGAATATACGAAAGCACGAAATTGCTCTCTAAAATGAGCGGCAAATTGTGACGCCAAAATTGAGTTTTAGTTCCGGGTTAATGTATCATTATCGGCACCATCGAGAACAGTCCTTCGAGAACAAAAAGCGCTCCCACCCTTTCTCTCAGTTACAAAAGGCCCTTGTCAATACACGTGTGCGAAGTGCGCTTTGAAAGTACATTTAAACTTAGATCCCACGAATCGAACAAAATTATTTCACGCGTTTTGTAAATGTTTTATGAACATAAACCGTTAATATTCATTTATTAAAAATATATCGGTGCTTTTAATTCGTTTTTTACATTAAAATTTTTTTTTTGTTTATTTTTTGGGAGGGGAAAAAGCAATCGATGCGCGTTGCCTTTTCCGAATATCGCCGTTGTCAAATTCAATCGCTTCTGGTATCTCCGGAGGCTGGAATTAATCCAGCACCCATTAATCTCGATTACTAGCTATTCGTTCGCCTTTAAAACGTGCAAACACCGTATTATATCAAAATTGGGACCAGTTGCGAGGTGAAAAGTCGCTTTTTCGGTCATACGTCCGCTTAAATGAGTAGTAACGCGCCCGGCAAACAATGACCGCGGTTTATATAAGCTGCACGTCCTGCAAAACGGCGCGCATCCGATACGCGTACACCGTGGCGTAGGACTGTGCCCGGCCCTTAATTTATGGCAGCTTAATGCCAAACAAATAAACTCGCAAATTCACTTCCGGCATGCGCACCGGCCGCGGTCATCCCACGGATAAACATCCCCCTTTTATTAGTTCTCACGGCCATCGCGGAGGAAACGTACATGGGGCGAATAGAGTGGTTACCTTCTCTCCCTCCCCCTCCTTCCCTTACCGAATTGGCGAAGTGCAGAACGGGATGGAGGGATAAAACGTACTTTGCTTTTTCCCTTTTTACCGGACGCTTTTTGTTGCGAGCGCCACACTCGAAGGATTTATTGGCGCCGGGTTACCTGCCAGCCCTTCCTCCCCCTCCCCCTTTCCTGTCCGCGATAACCGCGCCGCAACTCCAGTAAGTTTCGGATTATTTCCTCTTTCCTTTGCGCGGGTCGTTTTAAGCCCGACCAACTGATAACGAGTTGAAATATTTGGGTCTCAATCATGCGCAATACACGGGAGTAGCAATTATACCGCAAAAACTTACGGAGTCAACGATAAATCAACAGGTGAAATGGGGGTGCATATTATATTTATTATAGCCTTATGCTTATTTTTTTGTTTCTTTTTTTTTCTTGCCCGAGATTTTATCTTCTTGCTACGGTGATCTAGAATATTTCCATAGGGAACGGGAAAACATTTTAACGTAAATGTGATGCTACTTATTGCGTATAGTTACACGTAAATGTATTAAACGATTGTCTTTATGCAGAAACAAATTTGATATATGACCACATATTGTTAATGTATATATAATAACGTTTGATTACGTATGAAAATGTTTTCCCGGAGCGAAACGGTGTCGGCAAAAGATGGTCTAAGCCTTCGTGCTGCTTTCTTTTCGAGACGTACTCGCAGTGGGCAATCTTCCAAAAGCTTATTGGACTGAGTTTCGAAAGTTTTACTCGGTGGAATGATAGCATTGAGGTTGCGGGAAACGTTGAGGTCGGAAATCGATGAAGCTTCTTGCGTCCAATCGGTGGTTTCAATTTAGTTACTTACCGCCGTGGGTGAATAGATGTTTCTGACAATGTAGCCATCCGTCGTTAAGAAACTTTTTTTCTTCGCACATGTATCTTTTTTTTTCGACACGCGTGCATGAATCGAGATAGGATAAAATCGTTCCGTCGTTTGGTAAATATGTGAAGAATTATGTATCTGGATTGTAACGAAGATAGAATTCGTTCTTAACATTTCAGAACCTACGTTTCTAATTTTTCTCACTGTTATACCGACGCCGTGCAAATTTGCCGACTGCTTCAGGATCTTCTTGAGGGGATTCTGAAATGGACGACGCACTTGCATAGCATCGATACAACAGGCAGGAAAATTATAATTGTGGATTCAGGGATATATTTTTAAAAAATTCCACTTTTGTTACTTGCATTATATTTATTATTTTCTAATTAATTATTTATTCAAAGATAATCGCAACTAATTTTTGAAAATAATTCTCCACGCCTTTACCAGACGATGGAAACATTTTATCGTGTCTCGATTCATGTCCGGGTGTCGAAAATTATCTCTCGAGGTCCGCAATGGTGTCCGCATGGTCAGTATGACGGAGTTACCATGAAAAGGCGCGCGCGAATGTACGACTTTCCACAGATAAATTTAGTTTCCGTCCTTCGATCACGAGAAAGCCTTCGCTTTTCACGGGCAGTCTATCTTTCACCGTGATATACGGCACTCGATATCGCCGCGTTGCGGAGGGTACTTTATCACCAATTTTAGCGATACTTCAGCATCCCGCCGTTTTTTGCAAAACATACGAGCATGTCGAAACGCGAGCGAAAAAAAGAGACGCGTACAGAAAAGCTAATGCTGCCAGTGCAGAACTGTTGGCTACGTAAAAAAAAAAGATTCGCTAGACGGATACCGCTAGTATTAGAGTTCTGATTAAGCGTCGGTTCGAGCCACAATGTTCATTACGTTTATCTCCCTCGTCTGCGATCTTCCCCGAATGCCGGTAGGTTCTCCCTCAGCTGAATATAAAGTCTGAACGTAAAACTAAATCAGCTTAAGAAAAAAAACAGATGGGTGTTTAAAAAAAAATAATCAGTTATTTATATTTAGTATATTTATATATATATTTTTTTAACAAATCTGTACGCCAAATTTAATTAATAATAATTTAATTCTCGCAAGTCAAGTAAATTAGAGACATCTCTATTATCAACGAATGTTATAAATATAAAAAAAATATTATTTCATTTCTATTCTCGCTATTTTAATAATTCAGCATTTAATATAATAGATAATAATCTAAATTCTGAAAGCTTAGGCTATAAATACTTTCCCCTCCGCCTACCGATGGAGGCTTAATATGCGGTTGGAACTATATTTCGAAAGTAGTTGGCAAGTCGCTTTACAATTATTGCGTTCCCTAATGCCAACCTTGACGGCTAGGCGGATGGGTGGGTGAGTTAGGTGCGTGGCAATGGAGCGTGGGCGCGGGGTGAAGTTAAAGAGAGGGTAGCTACGTAAAGCAACGTCTTCACGGCGCTTTCTTGAAGAGCGCGGAACAATGCGAACTTTGAGATAACTTCGGGGAACGGGAATCAACATGAAAGGGGAAGTTTCCATCTCTAATTGGTATTTAGGAGATCCGAAACGGAGCTAAGTTCGAGTCGACCCCTTGCGCGTGTATAATCCATGTACCGACGCCCGTGCGCGCGTGCAGATTTAAACACTTCCCTCTTCGGGCCGAGAGAAATGGCAGGGTTGCGTTCTTACGACTTTCAGTCAGTCAGCTACTTGATGTTTATCATCTGGTTCGCGACGGATTAAATTACGCACGCGTCGGTGCGCCTTAAAAAAGATAATCTGGCTTAACTTGTACGAAGCGCAAAAGAGAGACGACTTTGTTACGACTTTTACTCGAGATCTGGGGGGAGACTCCGGAGGGAGTTGGTACGCAAAAACGTACGGGTAGATTTCGCGAAAAAATGTAGGTATATCACAAAGAAGCGTCGTTCGTCCCGAAGTCCTCCGCCCGCGAGTTGTTACGGCAGTTAATGCACGCGCACGCATGTATTTGCCGAACGTGTCTGTGAAAGAAGCGATTCTATTATTCACGAAGCCTTTTGTGAAAGATCGAGATTTGTCAGACGTTTCCGAGATTGTCCAGCGATCCTTTCTTTACGTAAAAAAAAGAGGATTATTGCGCATAAATAATATTTATGCAAACATATCTTGTTTCACGGAGAATATCTTTGAACTTTTTGAATTTTGCGAAGGGCGATGTTATCGATCGCTGGATTATCGCTGTTGGTTTTATATTATCCATTCTATATCGCACACAATGTGACATCATGTACGTAAATTTTTTTTAAATAATAGTTTAATTTTTCAAAATTAATTGAAAAGAAAATTATAAGAGAATGAATAGTTATTCGCAAAAGTTAAATCAGTCTTGTAGGTAACGCAAAATACAGATTTATTAAATGGCAGCGGATACAGAAGTAAACCGCGACGAGTTTTACGTTAATTATCCATTTTAGACAACCAACTTCTGGATTTGCAAGCGTAGATACCCGAGGGTAACTCGCTTGCAACACAGATGGAGTTAGGCTGCTTTTACCTTTTGCACAAACTACTCTGAAAGGCAACAAGCGAGCAAACGAGTAGCAATTAAATATTAAATATTTACTCGATAAATTATTTAAAATTAAATCAAAGTATTATTTTTAAACAGTGTTATCATTTTCACAGAGCGGTTTTCTTTCTTTAAATTTTAAAGAAAGAAAACCGCTCTGTAAAAATAATAACACTGTTTAAAAATAATACTTTGATTTAATTTTAAATAATTTATCGAGTAAGACTATCAACTAATACAATTAAAACTTTCGTAGAGTTTGCAGTTTATTATTCATAATCTTTTTTTTTTTTACGGTATTTCTTGATGCATTTTTATATCGTTGGCATTTGCATTCAATGTACAGTTGCGTTACTTATGTTAGAAGGGGAGGATAGACGTTAAGATAACTCGCGAAAATAACGTTAATGTCAGTCGTGAAACTTAGAAAAAAATTTCGAGTATATACAGAGTGTCCCACCCCATATTGACAAACTCTCAGAGTTAGACAGGTCTCGTGGATACAAGTCAATAAGTTCTATGCCATTTTGTACAATTTTCAATCATTATTGAAAAAATAATTAAAATGTGTAACTTAAAAACGACAAGGAAGCTGCGGGCGTGTGAGCGCGACAGACGAATGGCGCCGTCGTCTGTCGCGCTCACTCACGCGTAACTTCCTTGTCGCTTTTGCGCTAGACAAATTAATTTTTTTCTTAATAATAACTATCGTGAATTTTGCAAAACGGCAAAGAACTTATTAATTTGTGTCCACGAGACCTATTTAACTCTGAGAGTTTGTCAATATGGGGTGGGACACCTTGTATATAAAATAATGGCTTTTTAGTACTTTTACAAATAGAGGTAAAAATAAATATTCACTGTTTTTTAATGTACCGGACAGTTTTATGATTTTGGAGTGACTGATGAAATAGAAATTGAATAACAGACTTACGTCACCGCGATCTAAATTTGTCCCCTTCTAAGATAAGATTTCGGATTCGGTCTATTATTCGTCACTCATGTCTGCGATCGTCGTTTCCCTAGTTTGCTTTTCCCTTCGTGCCTTTCCTCTTTCTTTTCGCCTTCATCTTATTTCGAAACCTGAGGCTCTATTAGCAGTTTCTTAGAGCGATCCCAAATGGCATTCCTATTGATACTAGCTGTGGGGTGTACCTTAACGTTTGGGGGAGAAAAGAGCGCCATTCTAAGGCAAGAGAGAAGTTTATGGACTGCGCAATGGCTACTGCATTCTGTCCGAAGCGGACACTAGGGCTCCGAGGACCTCTTTTATATCGTCTTCATCTCTTTAGTCTCCTCTTTGACTGCTATTCCTCCGTACAATTTCTGTACCGCGTCTTTGACGTGCGTCATCGTGCTTTCCGCCGATTATCGCCAAACCAGTAAGTTCCGATTTAAGTACATTAACTCGGAATTTTTTTCATTTAACTATCTTCCTTCTTGCGACATTTAAAGACATATATTTGAAGAAAATTTTAATATAATGTGTTTATGTAACACAGACATTTCTGCGCTCGATACACTTCGATTTTCGTTGGAATTTTTTTTTTATTGAGTACGGAAATTATAAAATAACTTGCCGATTCGTCGTCGCGTTTACTTGAAATTATTATTTTTATGTGTAATTTTTCCGAGCCACTTTTTTTTGTGTACACACACTCTGTTTGTCGTCTTTTAATTAGTGGCAATCGAGATAAAGTTCAGAGCATGTCAATGTATCATTTGACATTAATGTATAAAAGAAAGAAATAATATTGTCGTTTCATTTAGTAGTCGACTCACGTCGGCTCTTAGCGATGAGCGCGGCTCCTCTCTCGGAAAGAAGAGCGCAAATTGGATTATTCTCGAGCAAAGTTGCTTCGGGAAAAAGTCAAGACCGGAGGGTGGCCTTCGATATGCGGTGTGGGAGGTAGCTTAGCTGAAACCGTCTTATCTCTCTCTATCTCTTCTCGAAGTAACTAGCGTTGCTCCTCGCGCGCTGAGACTTTAGATGACGCGTCCTCCTGTTTTGTCGCGTTGATAGATTGATATTTTTAATGCGAGAGACAGAAGCGTCGATACGGCTTGCGGCGGCGGGGCGATTTAACCCCCGAAATAAGACGTTCCCCGAGGCGTTATTGCTCCTTCGGGGAAGGGCCGACCGTCGAATTTCGGGAATCGTCGGTATTATTGCCTAAGATAATGAGTTTTCTTCCGGGAAAAGGCAGTGGGCGGAAGACCGATCGCCTGTTCAAATATTGCGAGCGACGCAATAACCAAAGTGCTTCCGGTGGCAGTCGAGAGTAATAGAAACGCGACTGTTCTAAAATTGACGGGTCTTAGATCGGTAGGATAAAACAGGAAATTAAATTCTACGTTATTGATGTTTTTAGTATTTACGATCAATTAAATTATGCGACAATTTACGTGTTTTTTTTTTTAATTTTTTATTCACAAATACATGTATGAGAGATAGCAAAAGTCGAGAACAATAAGCGCATTATCCGTGCCTTCTGAATAATCTCCGCATTCTTGCGTTCGGTATTCGCCGCTCGCTATTTCTACGTAGTCACAGCGGGCAAATTAATAGCACCTCGTGCCGCGGAGAATCAATATTCGGCCTGGCGGACCTCGCAAGAACGTCGTGAAATGCGGCCTATCGTTAACTCGCCCTTCGAGGTAGCAATACCACGGAGCGACCACGTCGTCGACGATGCTCGGTTACCATTATTTCCTGAATTTCCCGGAGACCCCGCCGACCTTATCTCCCACTGTAACCCGTTAGACTGGACAATGCTTACCCCTAACTCCGTTGCATTCAAAGTTAGAAATATTGGCGCTGGCTTAACGCCAAGACGCTTCGTAATTGCAGGGCGACACGTACGAATCCCCGAAACTACAGGATACGTAGCCCTCGTTGTGACGTCGGCGCGAACGTTTATCGGCATTGTTTCGCTCCTTGAGCTGATCGCGCGAGCCGCGCCGAAATGAATGTACGGAGGACTTTGTTCGCGGATTACCTCCATTATAATTCAGATGCCTTTGGGAACATTAATTTCACGGAAGCACCGCTCCCATTTGCAATTATTCGCGTACCAGCGCATACTTTTGCGCCGCGAGTCTCTCGCAGCGTCGCGTACGTTTGTATCAGAAATTATTTCGGACGTCCATATATGAATATCTATTTCGCAATAATACTCGGCGGAATAATGCCGCGTCGTAATTTATCTGACCGCTTACTTTAAAAGTACGCTGGCTGCAAATTGGAAGATCTAACGTTGAACGTTATTATTTCATGCTCGCTTAATGAAAGTATGATTTAATTACTTCGCCGTTATATTTTCGTCCCTTCACGTTAAATATCTCTTCCGTATAGTAATACGCGGTGCGCGCGGAAATCAGTTCTATCTCGCAAATCTGATTCGACATAATTACAGTCGGTTTCGAGATGAATCGATACGCGGGGTTGTTCGGGCGCATAACCGTCCGCGTAGATTCGTATAAAGTATAGCGCGAGAGGGCAGAGCGGAATCGTAGAAGAGGGTGGCGGTTCCGGAGGAAGGAGGGAGACCCACGGGCAAGCTGCATCTGCGCGTGACGGTCCGGTGACAGGTCGAACCACCAAGCTAAAACGGAATCATTAACGTGGACCGTTAAGGGGGTTACGAATTAACGGGCTTTTATCCGGCGGAACGACGAAATTCGACAATCTGTCGGACGAGAGTATTCCATTAGCGATTCCGCGATGCGTCGTCGCGCTGGCGGGCGTCGTCGCCTGGACCGACGTCGCCGGAGTAATTTAATATATCGATATATACGCGCACGCACGTGCATACTCGCGCCCGCGCGAGTATATGCGTGCGTTCTTCTGGTTCGCGCGCGCGGGGTGTAAACACCATTTACGTGTCTCCGATGGAAGAGGGTGGCGGATCCCTCTATAAAAACGTCATTGTGCCCTGGATATATCGCGAGGCGGTCGTGAAAACGGAAATGCTTGCGCGCGGTTGCTTCCGGCTGCCAGTTCGGCCATCTCCCGTTTTCCTCGATACCTCAAACATTTCGAGACTCCGCGTCTTTTCTGGCTTTCCCGGCGACGTCCCGCCGATTGAACGGGGTGGGTTTGAATTTTTTTGCTCGTTAAGGGACGCACAGGGATGACATGTATAATTTATAAAAATTCCCTTCGAGCGAGCGCCGCGAGTGCTCCTTCCAGCATCTTTCTGAGAATGCATGAATGCTGGTACGTGAGTTATGAATTTGCATCGGTCTCTCGCCGAGCGATGGTTGTCGAATATTCGGCTCTCATCGATCTGCGAATAAAAACAGATATGGAGACGGCGATGGTGCACCGGCTACGTTCCCGTCTCTGTTTTAGTAATTTGTAAGCGGCTTACGGATAGTCAAGTGAACTCCACCGGTCGTGCTATTTGCAAATCGAAATAAAAGATATTACGACAACGGGAATCTGCTGTTGCAACAAAACTCCGCGAGCTACATCAATGAAAAAATAATCGTGGTAATGGGAAATACCGATATTTCCGGTGAATGGGACGATTCATACGGCAAAATAATTAATATGCGTTTGTGCACGTGAAATTGCACAGGAATATTGATCGCGCGTGACGGAAAAACAATGCCGCGGTAGTAACACAATATTACGCGATCGTATTTTTAAATCGGAAAACGCGAATACGAAACCGTGTTTGCATCGAATGTGCATACACATTGCAAATATACTGTAACAAACGTGTAAAAAACATGCTTTTAAAGCCACATTATTTGTCGTACTGTCAAGGAATAATTTTCGCTACATGGGCGCTATAAATAGAAATTTTTTAATCCTATTTGACGTAAAACTCGATTAATGCAAGGCTTGATCGTGATTGTGAAATAATTGTGGCATCGGTAATTTTTATCTTTTAAATTCGATCACTTTAATAGACTTAATTTCTATTTACGAACCGTGCAAACAAATTGTTGAACGAAAAATAAATATATTATTCTTTTAAAATATGCGAAACGTGCATTAATTGAAAAACCCATACGTGAGAAAATGTAAAAACGCACGTAAAGCATGTTCGCCCCCTGCACTCGTCGCACATTTTTCACATACGAAAATATATTTCCTGCTATTTCAACTATTTCACATTTTGTCATTATCGGCTTTTAATTTTTCACGCTTTTTGTACCTCTAAGCGATCGCATTTTTATGCAGATTCCAAATATTATTTAAAAGTCGGCCGACAAAAATTTTCACGATTACAACGTAAAATAAATTATCTGTCTGAACTTAATTAATTGCATACAAATGTCGAGAGCAACGTAATTTGTTGCGAGCGTTCGCGACTGCCGTGCGTATCGCGACTCGTCCATCTTCTGCTTTTCGCTCGAGCGATTTCTCTTTTTCGTCGTAATCGGCCGGAGTTACGGGACCGGGCGTGGTATTGTCGTCGCGGGAACGACACGCCGCTCGACCGCTCCGGCAAGTGCGGTTTTGACGTAAGCGAACGAACCTCGGTTTAATAGCATTTCCATTTGCCTAATGATCACGGCAACCGTACCCGCGTATCGTGGCCCTATCCACGCTCTTATCGCATTTCCTCTTCGGTACACACGAGAGGCGCTGCCGGCTCTCGTGCTCGTTGTTAGGTCGTTGCTGGTTGTTGTTGGTGGTGCTAGGTATCGTTCCTCGGTATCCACAGCCGCCTCCGTTGATTCCGGAGATCTCGCTCCTCGCGCAGACACGGGGGCGGCTATTGTGTAGAAGCTATTCGGCAAATAAGATTATTACCGTGTGCATAAGTCGTTCGAGTTGTCTCGCGAGGATTATACTCCGCGGATCTCCATCGCGTCGCTCATTTTACGCCATCCGCGCGACGCGCGCGTCCGCCGCGTCGGAAGATCCTGCCCGCGTGTCGAAGGTATCCTTGCCGCGAAACCGATGTATGTACCTACACGTCGGCAAATATATGCGGAAGCCGCCCAAACTGATTCCTACGCCGCAAACGATGTTCGGTGGCCGATCGCGATTATGCACGCTGCGTTCGAATGTCAGGTATTCAGAGCGAAGGGAGGGAGATAGGAGGCTCTCATTGACATTTACAGACTTGCCATCGCGTCATTTTATTTCCGCCACAGGTACCCTCCGATAAGCTCTTTTACGAACCGTTACCTTTTCTCCCGCGGCGTGCTTTATTCCCGAGAAATCATATCAGGTTTTTAATGATTCAGGAAAGAGCGCGGATATTTTTTATACGCCGTATAAAATGTATAGATATATTATGATACAGTATTAAAAACTGATCTTGAATAGGAGCAGCGATTGGCTTGGTATTGAATAAAGATTTCAGTAAATTATAAATTTCTTATTATTTTATTGTATTTGATAATGATTTCAATTTTGATAAATAAGCAATTTTACATCTTTTTAAATCCGCTTTCAAATCATTCGCGCATTCATCAAAAATTGTTTCTCGGCTGTTCGCCTTTTAATCGTCGCATTGTATCCGCGGCATATACGTCGCTAATTGCAACCGGTGTATCGTCGTCTACCTCAGTTAATATCTCGCCAACGCTGCTCTCCAACATAATCTCCGACTCATTGAAACTTCGCCGCGTAAAAGCGATACCGGCTTTAATAAGCATGCCTAATCTGCGTCAGCCAAAAAGAGAAGCGTTCATACTGTGCATATGGTGCACATTTAGCACGTGACGTTCGAAATAAATTTTCTTCTAAATATTCGTTATTCTCTGCGCTTGTAATATAGGTAGAAAAAAAATACCTGTAACGAATATCTATAATTAAATTTATCGCAATCGTTTACGGATAATTTTTAATTAATATTTACTTTCACGCGACATACGTACGTTTGAACTTTCACGCAAAAGTGTAAAAGCACCTTTATCAAAGCCTTTAAAGTTTCTCGGCGAGGTTAGACAACAGGCTGCACCCGCGGCTGAGTTTTACGAGCCCTTTTGTTTTTGCGTCATAATCGTGTTATGGTAGTATCCAAAGATCTCGAAATGTTTTTCAACATAAATTTATTGGTTAATAATTACAATATTTTACAATTTGTGTTTGCTGTTGTTTAGCGGCGCCCTTTAGTTGGGCGCCTTTCAAAAATGCCGAGGACTTTTACTTGCCCTGTCGGCGTTCGCGAAAGCTTAAGTGTGGCTTAGTGAGTGTGACCAATATTGGTCCCCACTTTTCGTCTCCTGGGTTTTTAAGGGGATAGTTCTCTTCAGTCTGAGTAGCTCGATTCCGCCAGAAAATCTCAGCTTGTGTCCCGGTTTCAGCAGTCAGTATTCCTACTTGTATTCCGGTATCTGTTGAAGAGATTTCCGCTTGTGTCCCGATGTTCTTGGGTAGATTCTCTGAAGTTCTAGGTGGAGATTCGTCGATCGTCTCTGAAGTTCTCGGTGGAGATTCGTCGATCAGGATTAGTCTCCAAGGCAAGAACTGGATTCTTTCGTCAAGCTTCTGTCTCTTCAGTATTTTCACCTTCCCGGTGAAATTCTCAATTTTCAGGATCCTCGGCTTAGCTGGTTATTTCACTCAAAAAAATTAATGAATATAATTGATATAATTAATAGAATATTATCGATCGTGGTTTCTTTCGCAAGAACTTTCGCGGATCTTTCCCAAAATCGCGCGATCGAAACTCGACGTCGATGGTACACGCATCGGTTATAATTGCGTCACGATATGGAGTGCCTGCGATTAATACGGAATGCCATCGTTACGTATTCAGGGCGGCTCGTCGTTCACTTCCATGAATTTGTAGGTGTAACTTGAGGACCGTACGGCGTCTGTATTGTGAATATACGTGTGTCGCGTATTTTCTATGCTAGAGAGGAACGAAACGCGGGCAAGTTAGCAGGCATTGGAGTAGACGCTCTACGACATGCAAATCATATCACTGCCGTCTACTGTGCGTCTCTGTCAAAGCCACGAGCGTGATATCATAACGGCGTACACGAATATGTATAAGCCGTGACGTTGATCGAACTTAATTTCATTCATTATCGTGACGTGATGCGGAAGCGGTACGCCGGACAGCTGCGCGATTGCAAGAAAAATTGGCGACGTGATAGTGTTTTAAGGTAGACGTAAAGTCACGCTATAACGTTAAATCGTATTTCAGATACCGCGATATCAACTTTACAGATTTGAAAAGCTGCACCTTGACAGTTAATCAAAAGGCAAGGAAATATTACGTGGAATATTTTCTTCTTACGAGGGTCTTTTAATAAAAAGTACACTTTTCAGTAAATTTTTTAGTAGAACGTTTTTATTTTCGCTTTTTAGTTTATCGTCGAAAGAAAAAAAAATAAAAAAACTCGCGATAGTCTTTCGAGATGAAATAATTCAGGCCAATTATGAACAGATTTTATATAAGTTGTTTTTAGAAACGTTTCCTTAGATAGACTTAATTTATTATTTGCCATTTGAGGTTTACGATAAAGAGATCTCTTGAAATTCTGTAGACTTTCCTTTTTTTATCTTTGTCTCCTTCGTCTAGTGCGCATTTGTGCTACCGATTTCTCTCGAATACGGCGACGCGTCTGGAATAGAAAGGTTTTTAAGTAATTGCACGCAAGATGCCGCCGTCTTATCCGGTGAGAGCGAACGTTTCACGGTGTCGGCGAAGATCGGAAGGGACGCGTGGGAAGAGATGATACGTACGTCTCTATGGTTATGGGTATTGCTCTCGCGCGTCACGTCGGATACAATATCTCTGATAACGCGGAGTTTACCTCGCGTCTTTTTCGCCGCTTCAACGGCAACGGTATCAATGGATTTATTTGCATATGTCATATCTATTTAGTGGAGAGTGCCGAGAGAACGGCTTAGCTTCCTCGCTCGACCCCCGCGCGCTATTCTCAGGGCTTTACTTGCGGCTGGTTGTACCTATAAAACGCGACGGTACGCTCGGCGCGGCAGGAAGCCGCGCGCCGCCACCGTTTCGCGTCTCGCGGCGGTGCAGCCTGACGATTATGTAAATGTTGCTCATGGAGGCGCAACAGATGCCTCTCGCCGACTATCGCACCTCCGGTCCTTCCTCCGCCGCGCCGAGGATACGCTTACACCCTAATCCCAATATAGCGCCTTCAGCCGCCGCGACGCCTCGCAGGATATTGTTTAGATCCTCCAACGAAATTCCTTAGAAATTCCGAGGAGCGCCGAGACGATCCGCTTCTAACACCGTGGAAAGGGGGTGCGAATTGAAAGGGAAACGATCGAAGCGTTCCCCCGTGTGCGCCGTTACACGCCGCGAAACTTACCGAAACTTCGTACCTGTCTACTCGATAGATCGCGGTTCGCGGCGCAGCGATAAGCGGCGTATCACGTACAGAGCGACGTACTGCAGGAACGCGTGATTATCGAACACAGAAAGTTCTATGGATTGTAATCAGCGGGACCATAGTTTCGCGATGCAATCTCGATTGTCTTCGCGCGTTGCGTCTTCCTTTCGGGGCTTCCCTGGTGCGCGCAGGGCGCCGTCCGTGAGTTCTCTTTGAGGTCGCTTAACTATCCTGACGAATGATTATCGGGGATGCGAGAGAGATTGGTGTACCGACGCGCATTAGGTCACATTAATGTATCGATTATAGGGACGCCGATGTGCCATTACCGTGCATTAATGTCTCTAATTTACGTTCTCGGCGAACGCGATTAAGATAAAATATGTATCCGCTGTCTAATTAGTAATATCTATATTACCAATAAAGGAAATCTTATAAATTGTGCACGCACTATTCCGAGGATCTGTCGCCAATTACTCGCTTGTTGCCGATTAGCCGCATTTAGAAAAGAAAAAAATAAAAAATAATGAGAGAGAGAGAGAGAGTTAGTGTCGTTATGTGCGAGCACGAAGACAGAACTACTCGTGTTACCGCGTGCGTGAGATGTACCTCGGATAATGGATCCGGCCGAGATAAATAGCGCCCACGTCGTCTCGTAACAGCGAGCAGGTCGAAGGCAGTATCGATATTATCTCGAGTATGTAGGATAGGAAGGTGCGAGGTGTCGTTAATAACTGCCTCCTCTCTGAGGAATGCCAACTCGGTTTAATCATCGCAGGCCGCTAAGCGAGAAGCGCACGACGACGCTATTATACGGATCTTACGCACTGTGCGTACCACTGCAGCTATGCGCGTCAATATTCATGATTGTATCATAATGGTATGATAAATAGGCCGCCGGTAAATTTGCATATTAGTATCAATCATTCGGAATTAATTCGTATTTATACCGCAGCGCCTTTCTCAAGAAATAATATTTTAGCAATCAAGTGTCATTTAATAGAAAAGAACAAAAAAAATAATTCTGAGTTATTTTGCATGTCGGAATATTGCCGGAGAGCTCTTACATCTATCAGTTTGTAATCGCAGTACGTTGTATCACTTTTGCATACACCATAAGACTTTTAAGGACTTATTTCTCGCTTGCATAAATTTTAGATTCTAAAATAAATGACGAATCGTTATTTATTACATCACGTCTAGTAATTTTTTTTTAATTTTCTTTATAAGTTTAACTGTTGGACTTGATTTTTGTTTATTTCAAAATTGACGAGTAAGAAGTTTGCGTTACGATCGAAGGTACATTCACCAATTACCGGTAGCGCGTTCATAAAGGAAGAACACGTCAATATTCATGGTCTCGTGTTCCATAATAATATGGTAAATGGACTTCATCGCTTATGGTTTTACGAGCCGCGAAGTAACAGCGCTTTAAGAATGACATGATTACTTTTACGGTGGTCAATGATCCGTGCAGAACGAAGATGTTAAGCTCCATGCGAATTGATCGCATCACGCGGCTGAACTCGTTGCGTGCAATTATACAGGGTGTATTACTTAATGTGTCACACCGAATAGGAACAGGTAGGTCTTGGTGAAAAAAATAAAAGTCTTATACCATTTTGCAAAATTCTCAATGGTTATTGAGAAAAAAATTAATTTGTCTAGCACAAGAGACCATTGAAAATTTTGTAAAATGGTATGTCTTTTTTATTTTTCTCACCAAGATCCACCTATTCCTACTCGGTGTGACATATTAAATGATACACCCTGTATAAGTGGTTCCAATTTCTTTCTTTTTATTGAATGGTCCGACTTAGATTTTAAATTAAGTAAAAATTTTTAAGATTTATTTAATTTAATTTAATTAAATTTTTTATAAATGATTTAAAATCGATTATTAAATAAATGGTCCCAATTCTTATATGTATATCAATTGTCTTCGAACTCGTTTCGCAAATTAATTTTACGTCGCGTTCGTTTATATTTATCGAGAGAACAAAGGATGTATTTAATTAAAAGTACAGCGACATTTTTATATCATAAAAGAAATCTGAAATAACATCAAATACCGTCGCGCAATTATATGTACAAATAACAGAACGATTAAGCAAACGTGCCTCATTAACGTTAAATAAATATTAATTAAAAATAAAGAAAGGGATATTTCCCCGAAGGAAAAGTATAATCTAACAATCTGTGGTATTTACTTCGCAAACTAGCAGCTTTCTGAATAATAACCGTATTATTATTTTTTTTTTTTTTCTCATCGAGCGAAACGACCGCCGTATTTGCGATGTGATCGGCGAAACGGTACGAAACAGGCTCGACACCATCTGAGGCTTCCTGAATGAGTCATCAGTGCATTGGGAGCATTATCGTGTGCAACCTGGGGCCCCGCCGGTGACTTCCAACGTATAATAAATAGCCGTGGCTTTGCCGAGTCGCGTTATCCTCCCCATGAGGTACTAGGGCACTCGGGTTCAAAATAACGAGAGGGCAAATCCAACTCCCCCCGGACGAAAGAAAAAAAAAAAAGTAGTATATCGAGCAGACGAAATTAATCTTGCTTAAAGTAAATTTGATAAACTTGTAGGGGAGATATCTGGCAAAGTAATGGAAATCTAAATTTCCCACAAGAACAGCTATTGAATAAAGCTAGCTATAAAAATTACGCGGAGCCCTTTGTACTAAAACGCGTCGTAAGAAGTAATCATTTTAAATTTCGAGAACTCAATAAATCCTCGCATCGTTACGGAAAGTTTCTATCGCAAATGTTGATAAAGTTTAATTTTAAGTTAAGGATGCGCTTTACTAAAAAAGATCTTGAAAGGTATTTTTTCCTCGCTTGCACATTTGTACGTCTTTTATTACAATTTATCTGCACGGTCGCGATGAAGTAATTTATTTATCGAAAAAAATTATTCACGTCACAAACGTAATAGAACATACAGGGTGTATCATTTAATGTGTCACACCGAGTAGGAACAGGTAGGTCTTGGCGAAAAAGATAAAAAAATTAATTTGTCTAGCGCAAGAGACCATTGAGAATTTTGTAAAATGGTATAAGACTTTTTTATTTTTTTTACCAAGACCCACCTATTTCTACTCGGTGTGACACATTAAATGATACACTTTGTATATATGTATATCTATTGAATTTTGATAAATATTTAAAAAATTTATATACGTTTACGAGTAAAATTCTGAACAAACAGTATGTAAGCCTAAGTTCAACTAATTATAACAGAGATAAAGTAACCCCCCCGAGGGATGCGTGCACCATGTTTTACTCCGCACGACAATATTTTTCTGCTTTAAGAAGTGGTCTCGCTGCATGGGAGCAAGTCGTTGCATAAATATTATTCTTAGAAGTGGAGAACTGTCTGAACGAGGCGCTTTTCGGGAAATGTTTACCCCATTAGTGTACATTTCTACCGGCTTATGCAACCATTAGCCCACTTTCTTTCGAATTCGGCAGCTGCGGCTCGATTTCAAAAACGCTGTTAATGCAGATGGCAATTTATTGTTGCACCACCGCATTTTGCACGTCCCCATTAAGGATATATATAATAAAAGTAATGAAGGATATAAAGTAATCGCTGACACATTCGCGAGATATAGTTTTACGGACTTGTTTAATTTTCCTGCACGGTCTACCGACGTCGTTCTACTTCTCTGCGAAACCAAGACGAGTTTTGAAAGAATTAAATCAGATTGAGGTTCGCGAGGCGACCGGATGTAGCCCGTGGCTGTTTATTCGCGCCTTTCAGTGCTTCCGTGTGAGCATTAAACGCCTCTTCGCGGCTTTAACGGACCCTCGTCGCATTACCAGGTAATGTCGTAAGCGCGCGGCGTGCTCTCGCGGTCATAAAACAGGCGGTCGGCACGAGTAGGGGATACGCCCGGCTTTTCCTCCCCGTTGTTCTTTCTGTCCGCGCGCGATGCCCACGAAAACCCAGAGCCCGGTGCTCTCGTGTTCTCCAACGTTGGTGAACGCGTGCCGTCGGAAGCTGCAACACGGTTTGGCTCTCAGAAGGACAAATAGAAATGGCCTCCGGGGAGGGAAGGCTGCCAGATAGAGAGGACGAACGTGATAACGACGGGCGGGAGTTTGTTGTTTGTCCCGTACAATCCCCGCGGATACCTGAAGCTCGTCGTCTCGTTTAGACCTCGCGCCGGCCACCGCCGACACTCGACGCCCTCTTAGCAGCCCTTCACTCAGCTATTTCGCGCGAAGCGCAGCACCGCGTGCGGTTCTGCGGTGGTGCATATCTTGCGGTAACGCAAACCGGTCTCCTAAGTGCAAGAATAGTCTGTTTATCTGCGATTTGACTTGCGCCAGGTGCCATTCCCCCGACCAATTCAAAACTGTCTTTATCTATCACGCGAGATAGTCCGCGAGGAATTTCCGATGCAATGAATATGTATTTGCTAACGCCATTTGTCTTTATTTATGGCTTGCTAATCGCTGTTTAATTCTTTCGTTTTTTTTTTATTTTTTATTATTTTTTTTTATTTTTTATTTTTTTTATTTTTTTAGACAATTGTCTTTTTCCGATAGAAAGTTAAATGAAACTGTTATTACGAAGCATAAGCTGCAACGCGATCGGATAAAGACGAGAACGAATAAACTGTTGAATGCATAGAGCCACGCGCATATCCGGGATAGTTACATGAGTTTCCGCCGTACCTGATTCGAGCGTCATCTCGTCGTTATTCTCTGGTTATGAATCCTCACCGCAAACTATGTATGCGCGTCCCTGGATACAGCTTGTATAACATGAACCCTACGGCGATGTACCGTGATATGTAGGAAGTAAAGCGAACGATAATGTCCATGTAAGTTATAAATAAACTCGGGTTAGTAGAATTATAGCACTTATGGTAATAGACGTATGAGGCTATCTAAAATACGAGAGAACTTTATTAACATGTGATTACATAATTACAGTGAACGAACGTATTGGAAATTATAGTTTTTAACGTCCGATTAAAGTAATTTCTCATTTGTGACTGTTATCATCATTTAATTTTATTTTATTTAATTTAATCGACTCAATCCAAAAACTGAAGATCCGTGTGAACGTTTATAAATTGTGACGAATAAAAAAGTCAAACGTGTAAACGACAATAATTTATGATAAATTATTTAAAATAGATTCGAACATCGTATCGGCGTATTAGCAAAACGATAAATGAAAAGAATTTATATGTAAAAGTGGGTAGGCGTAGATTCTTATCTTTGATTTCTCATTTCTCGAAGGCGTAAAGAAGCATCGTGATCTTAAAACTCTCATTAGTCACTCGACACCCTTGACCGATGACGATCACCGTCATGTGGTAAATACGACCCTACTTTTCGAACGATTTAAAATAACCGTTTATCTTTTTTTTTTTTTGTTTTTTTTTTCCTTTTTTCCTTAACCTTTTACTTTCATCATAGGTTACTCAGGTAACCCAATAAGTTCCCATACAACTTTGATTTTTATTTTCGGGACCAGATGGTACGTGGCGCAATCGCCTGGACGAGCGTGTTTGTGCGACGGGCTCAGTGGTAGAATCACGGTGACGATGCATAATGAATGCAAGGAGAACTCGCGGGGCTGGCGAGCGCGAGTCGCTTCGACGACGATAATAAATCGTAAGGAAAACGATGACGCGAATGTTTGAGAAAAGCTTCGGGGTCGGGGCATGAATCGGGGCTCTTCGACAATAGGCCGCTGCTACCGCATCGTGCTAAAGGTCCCCCGCGTAATAGATCTTAATTGGATCCTTTGAGGAACATATTTCATAGTCAATTACCTTAATGGCCGGCGTGCCCGAGCACGCCACTAATCTTGCAAGAAGGCTGAAAGAATCGTTTTGCAACATTTCTACGCATTTAAATTTGTACAGGATTTAATGGGCTTTAGAATCATTTGTTATGTAAAGGAAGACGTTCCCGCGAATAAGCGTACGCGATAATCATAGTTGCCTCCTTTACAAATAATCGCACATCCGAAAGAAGTTCCGCGTCCGCTGTACATTCAACGTTATTTTCAATGATCATTTTTTAACGACGTCCGCGCTTCGAGCTTGAGTTCTGAAAATAAATTACACGCGGCGTTGCTACCAATCATAAATCGTACGCGAGCAAACTATTAAGATATTGAGCGAGTGGGATTCGTGAAACGAATATCGCTCCGGTCTTTTTTTCATCGAATATAATCTAATTTCCTTTTTACTCCCGTGAGATGTTTATATCTCGTGGAATTATGCGCTCGATTTGGATTTATAATAAAGAGCTTCGGGATTGGGAGCGTGGCTCATCCGGAGAGGCGCGAGGGCGCATAAATTATGGTAATCCTTAGTGTGCCCAGCGGCGGCTCTTCAACAATTTAAATTCAGTTAACGTAACGCGGTTTGATTTGATGCTGGCGGGCCCACCTGCCGGTAAATGACCGCCGATTTTAAGAATGAAATTCTTAACAAGCTCTTAAGTTACGGCTCCCTTCGTACCTGCTCCCTGAAAAACATTTCGGATTCGTGACCCACAAATTAAGTAAAATATACGTTCCGTGCGGAAGGCAGTTAGCGTTTTTTTTGGCTTATGAAATATTCCGAACCAATGACGATATTATAACACGCACAATAATTCATTTCCTAAAACTCGCGTGTGGCTGTAACGTTAATGACCACTTCATTACTAGAACTTGTTGTCTTGGCGATTGTGAACAAGCATGAACGAATATTTCATATCAATTAAGGTAATACTGTCTTAATTGATATTGCGTTATATTTCGTACTGCTCATATATCATAGAAATTTAATATAATCAAATGTATACCGATCAAAAACAAAAATGTCGCGACTAAAATAATTTACGCGAAACGTTTTATCTTGAAAATGTCCGCGTAATTTTTTTTTTTTTTTATTATTTAGCGCAGCTGCCTCTAGTTGAATCTCCGCGAGTATCGAAGTAGGTAGTCGAAAACTTTTTGTTCGCCGGCTAATTAGTTAAATTTATTTATTTAGAATATTTTCACGTAAGACGGCGTGGCTTGCTCATAATCCCGACGGGAAATTACTCGGTAAGTTCTTTCGTATAATCGGAGCTGAAGTTTAGTGGCACTAACTCGCTGCCGTGGAGCTCCAAGGAGCCAATTAATTTAACGAAGTGCGCCATTACCTCTCTCTCGGTGTCGGATAAGCAAAATCAAAGGCCCGCACTGCTCCGAGAACTCTGTTCCTCTCTCTGTTTTTTTTTTTCTTTTTTGTTTTTTTACCAACGGGGCAGGCAAACGGCATCACGCGCCTGTGCGAAAGGCGCAGCTGAGCAAGGGATTTCTCAGACATGGTGAACGCGCACTCGACACAGATTCTCGCGTCGATGTTTCTTTCTTCTTTTTTATCGATCACCTAAAGCGGCGCTGGATTCCATCGTGTTCGAATATCTCTAAGCTCAGTAGATAGCATTACGCGGCTTATCAGTGCCATATCCGGTTCGTCCGTTATTGTTTGCCGCCTTTTGCATACCAATTTAATGGAATTTCGATATGACTGCGTAAACGCGATAAAAATTGTGCGAAGACCTACCGAGTGTTTACGACATTACGTGGTAAGGTGACGTTCGAAAGTATCATAAAAAGCGGTGGACGGTGGAACGATTCTGCGGAGACCGATACGACGCGTGAGCTACGCATGATAAAATTTTCTTAACAAAACTCTTTCTTCATTAAATAATATTAATTATTCCTTATCAATAACGAGCTACGAAAGGTCTCTAATAAATCATGTTTTGGTCGGAGTCTCGACGACCGCGCGCCTCTTAAGGACAGTATATATTCCGGCTGAAATATATTTTAAATGCGAGAGAACAATGCCGCCCAGCAGCGACAACTCGTACTTCAATTTTCTCGCAATTCTATCTCGCAAAAATGTTATATCTTTATATTAAAACAATGTGCTAGCTTGCCAGTAAAATATCCCTTTAAGTTGCAATTAAAAAAAAAAAGAAAAAGCTTTCGAATATTTTTGACAAAGATAAATCTTTAATTAATCAAGGTCAACGGCGAATTTGTAATCGTTAAACGGTAGTCATTAGACACATGTACGAAATACTAATCGTGGAATGAGAGAATGTTCCACTCGTAGGCTACCTCGACGAATTGTTCGTACTAAAAGACGTTTTATTCACATACATTCACGCCGACCGGTAACTAATTTGCAATCGCGACACGGGCGTGATTATCCGATTGAATAATTCATTATCACCTGGCTTGTCAAAGAATGTACCGATGGTGGCCACCTTTCTATTTTATCTTTCTCCATCGACGTTGTTCCTCCCCGTTCATTTACTTTTCCTCTCACCGCGAGATAACAAATTGCCGTCCAGCGTTTCGCGGAAACCCGGAAAAATTATTGTATATACCTGGCGCTTCTAAATGTCCCGAGAGAAAAAAAAAGAAATAAAGCAAACCGACAGAATCGATCAAATGGCGAGAAACAAAGGTTACCATTTCCGCTGTAAGTGAAAGGGCCATCTTCTCGGCGTTATTTTCTAAGAATAGTTTGACAGATAGTCTATCTTATCGCGCCACGAACATTTTTCATTTTTCCCCTATTGTTAATCATCCGCTTAATATATGTATAAGTGGTTTAAATTTCTTTTTTTTTAATTTAATGGTCCGACTTAGATTTTAAATTAAATAAAAATTTTTAAGATTTATTTAATTTAATTTAATTAAATTTTTTATAAATGATTTAAAATCGATTATTAAATAAATGGTTCCAATTCTTATACAGGGTGTATCATTTAATGTGTCACACCGAGTAGGAACAGGTAGGTTTTGGCGAAAAAATTAAAAAAGTCTTATATCATTTTGTAAAATTCTCAATGATTATTGAGAAAAAAATTAATTTGTCTAGCGTAAGAGACCATTGAGAATTTTGTAAAATGGTATAAGACTTTTTTATTTTTCTCACCAAGACCCACCTATTTCTACTCGGTGTGACACATTAAATGATACACCTTGTATATTCTTTTATATGAATAAAATTTTTATTTTTAAAAATTACATAACTTTACAATGCAAGTGAAAATATATTACATCTATACGCCATGTATAAATAATTAATTTTCGTTTAAAAGCTATTTGTATATCTCTTGGATTCGTTGCGAATTTAGTATTGTACGTCCTGCAGAAACTATTTTACATAGTTTTAAAATAGCCCGTTTGAGTAGCTGCGGATGTCATCCCCGCAACTTTCCCGCGAAGCGGTCGGATTTTTTGGTCGTTCGGCTCTTTCGTGAAGGAATGAAACGGTGATCCGGCTATTCTTCGTAGCGTCGTTGGTTACGGGGAACGGAAGAAGAACGGGAAGGGAGCGGGGGGAGGGAGGAGGGTGCACTTCGGGGAAGGTGGTTTACTGCAGCCGACAAAACAATATGGGCCGCTAGGGGAAGTTCTGTATATTTTAAAATGCCTCGGAGCGCCGCGGAACTTCGGACGTAAGCATCGACATAACGGCGCTCTTATTGGAAATTTATTCGCAGAAATACGGGCGCGCAATGATGCGCGACTCGTAAACAAGAATCAGCCTCCGTCTAGGGAACATGTCGAGCACGGCGAAGAAGCTTTTGCACATTTTTATCGTTTTATTATACCTAATTATCATCGGCCGCGTAGATTTTCTTCATGCTTTCATTCGCGGCCGAAGCTCGCTCCTCTCAACGTCCGCGGTTTCTATTCGCGCACGATTAATCGACGTGCTGTTGCGCCGAGCAAAATTGATACTATCTCGCGAATAATGTTTACAAAATACGTTAGACAAATACGCGAAAAACAACGCGGATACATTATCGAGCCTTCGATCAAATTTTTTCTTAATTCGAAAGCGCACGGTGATATCTATAATTGATATCACCGTGCTGAGGATGTATGCATATATGTATAAGCTCAAGCGATACGTCTCAATTCTCGATACCTACTTTCTCACGTGAAAAGATATTTCATGGATAAATACAAGCTAATTCATTATCTCTTTGAGACAAGTTTATGCACGCGGTTTAATGTGCGTCGGGTATTCCGTTCTTGTCCCGTTGCCACTATACGATGCTGCGTCAGGAACATGCGTCTTCCAGTCTTCGTTGAAATGATCGATCGGTCCTAGCCCGCGAGCGGCATAACCGTTTTGTCTCTTTGTACCGTAGATATCATCTTGCTGCGCGCATTAATATGCTGAAACGTATAATGCTCGGAAAGAAAACGACAGTGGAATACGATAACGTATCCCACATGTGGCGCGCGCGTTATAGATACACCGGTGCTAACGAGCAACTCGATCGTAAGAGCTCATTAGAAATGAATCAATCGTCGATAAACGTTAATGAGGATGAGACGCCGACGTAAATTACCGGCGCTCCGGGCGTTGCGTTTATAGTTGAAGTACTTTGGCAACTTTTGCCGATCAGAAGCAGACTAATTTTAAGCGGTTTCGTTATACACGCGGAAATGAAGGCAAATATAAATAATTTACAACGAAAATTTAATGAAATAAGAATTACTTTTTATTTATTTATTTATTTATTTTTTTAATTACATGTTGTAAAATAAAATTACGATTGGGTTGCGCGTTCCACAACTATCGACACTTTGTAGAAATCAAACGTTCGACGAATGTCTCGATGAAAGGGAGAAAAAGTATTATAATAATATATAGAATCAAGAAACGACAGTGAAGATCGTTAAATCGAATCCGACGATTAGCTACTATCGGACTGATCGAATGCGTAAACTATTTCGAAGAGAAGTCGTTTCTTCTATGAATAAATTATAAACGAAAGGTATCTTTCTCCAAACGATGGACCGCGAGGGAGGGAATGGCGAGGGACTGGAGGGTAACGGTGGTACATGGATAAGGTGACAGCGGAAGTGAGGGAAGGCAGGCAGGGGTGAGAGGATAAAAGGATGAGGGCGGGGAAATATTCTAGACGGGTCTATCGTTATGTCACGGCCCCCGCAATCAATATTGCAGGAAAGGTGGACGGTCGAGGGCAGAGTCGGGGGGGTCCTGAGCTTGGCATTTACAATGAAACGAAGAAAGGATACTCCGTCTTCCTCCGACGCCGTTTTTCCCTCCCCCGTTCCCTTCCTCCGTCTCGTCGTTTCTCTCGCCGCTGGTTCCCCAACGATGGTTTTCTTTTCCCTCGCGATGCACGCCGCTTGACTCGGCGGCTGTCGTCGAAGTTCACTTTATACCGACGTTCAACAAAGCCCTCTCCCGGACCCCTCTGGGGCTTTATTAAAAATTGAGGATGCAATTCACCTCGCGGGAGGGCCGGCGGGCGTCGTCTAAATAAAGAAAGCCGGCTGAATGGGCGAGCCTCGGTTTTTGCCATGTACGATTCGCCGGTAAACCGTTCACGGGGCCGGAGTCCCTCCGCGCGGGAGAAGCGAAAGATCGGCGCGGAGCACGAATTTACAATACGTGCGATGGAAACGAATTTGCGCGGCGAACGTTCGGTGCATGCATAAAGTATAGGCGAGATCGGACGTACGCGATCACCTTTCCGATCGCCGACCGAGCGATCGCAAGAATGGGACGATACGGGCCGTAAGGTGGAACATGTCTAAACTGTTCGACGTGAGTTTGTGCAACGAATGTCGATCATCGCGTATGCCTGCGTTCAGACCTAAACGACGTCCGCGTATTTTACTACCGCGCGTAGAATATTCGCGCGTCCTGCTTTCGGAATTATTTATTTAAACAAATCGAACAAAAAAAAAAGAGCGGTTCTTCTTTTTTTATTTTTTACGTTAAGAGAATATCGACGTATTAAAGCAATTTTGCTGTAAATTACAATGTAACGAAGTGTCCTGTTATTTATTTGAATATACTGCGGTGTAATTTGCGGTAATAAAACGCTGGCTTACTCGTAATAATTCAACCGCAGAATGTATACGCAGTAAAAGTTATACGGGCCATAAGCGAATTCTCCTTTCGTTGAAGTTAAATTTCTTCTAAGTGAATTATAATCAAAACAATAAGCCTCGGATCGTTCCTGTAAGAGCGGCTTACTAAAATCCCATCCGTAATTTCGCATAGTTAAACGCAGTCTCGTAATTAGAGGCTTTTCACAGCGTCTCACACATGCGGCCGGGACTCTGGCGCGCTAAAGCGAAGCTAAAGAGCGAATCAGGGAAGTTTTAACCACGTCGGCAACTCCTTTTGATTCAGGTTGTGCGCGATATAGCGGTGTTGAGAGATAGACGGTTTTCATAGTACTGCATTTCGCAAGACAGGCTACATTCCTTCAAGTCTCTTGCGCATAAACTTCATTTTTCACTTTGCCAACATTTTTGTAAGCATATTTGCATTAACGTAAGTGAAGCCAATAAATTCTGCGCGAGATAGGTGCATAGAAATATATATTCATGTTTTATTTATCAATTTTTTTATTCTCTTCTAAGTTATTAGAATAAATAAAACATGAATATTAATTTTTGTAAAGTTCCTGACAGTTATGCATGTGCAAAAATGTTCATCTTGTTAATGATAGAATTAATTTTATTTCGTTAAACTAATTGTTTTCAAAAGAGTCAAATTTTTTCTCAAAAATCAAGATTATCATATTTGAAACTAATATACTCCGAGCACTGCGCCAGTCATCGAATTAACCCCGCGGACGGAGATAATTGTCGTCGTAAAAGCGTAAGTCCGCGGCAGGTTCGCGCGAGCATTTAATTGCCGGCGATACATAAATTCCGCGGTGCTATCGTCGTCGTCGTCGCTGTTGTTGTCATCGTCGGTGTCGTCCCAGGCTCTCCGGAGCTCGCGTCCCGCATTACCTTATCCGCATCGGAATTCCCCGCGGCGCTTCTAATTTACGATAAGTCCGCCACGTCAGTAGGGACTTTGGGAGAGAAAGAGAAAGAGGAAGGGCAGATCGGTGTCGAGAGCCGGCGCCTGAAAGGGCGTCGAAGTCGCTCCAGGACATTCGGAGCCGTTGGGAGTTGCGTGTCCTGTAACGGCTTCTCGTGGCTACGGCCTTCCTTTTCTAAACTCTCGATGGGCGAGACCTCCCGCGGATACCGGCTCGCAGGTTGGATCGAGAAAGATGGGCTTTTGTCGGAAGGGTCATAGAAAAAAATTGCATTAGCATTACTTCGATCGAACAGGCCTGTTTATTTACGTTGGGATAAACTGCGTTGGTAATTAGTCATTTGAATGTCCTCGCCGATTAGCTCCTAGCGTGCACGGAACGTTCCACTTAGCGCAAAATTTTTTGCTCAATTTTTTACTTGACGTTGGAGATTATTCATAATTAATTTCTTTATTAATGTCTCATTGATAAACTCGATGAGCTAGAAAGAATTAAATTTATTGTAGCAATAGATTTTATTAAAATCTGCGCGAGGTCCTTGAAATAAATAGCCGTTTAAGTAGGCGTCACGCGTGCGTTTCACATCCATTCGATTCTCGGAGAAATTTCTTCAGAATTTCTGTCGTTTAAATCTTCTGGAGAGAATATTTCTGTGTAGTTGATTCACTACACAGCGGAAATCAATAAAAATTGTCCTTCTCTTCCGTGTGCTGTGTTCCCAGGACGTCGACGTTGCAGCAAATCTGCGATATTTGTATCTTCCAACGTCGCTGATTATTTCAGTGAGGTATAATCCACGAAGAGCATCAAAAATGAAAAGGTATTAACGGTTTACAAGGCTGAGAATCGCAATCTTTCACGTCGCGTATATTTCTTGCAGTTTTAAGCGGCAAGCCCTCTCTCTCTCTTTCTCTCTCGTTCTCTCTATGTCGCAATTCTGGTTTTTAAAAAGTAATTTCTGTTGCCGTTGCTCGATGTCAGTGCCAAGGGACCCGCGCCGCAGGGAACCTAAGGTGTGGATACTACCGTGATTTATGATTTTCGGCGACATCCATGAGAACACCGCTTTTATATAAGACAGCGCGTTAACGCTATCGCTAGTCGTGTCGGGAGAATGATAATGCCTCGATAGAATAAAATATAGGTCTCGCATGAACCACGACAACTAATTGTCCGATAAGATACATTAGGAAGAGTTCCGTAATGTCCACGAAACATATTATAAATGTGTATCCGGTGAGATACATAAATACGCCATTACCGTAGCGCTCGTTCACTTGCGTATGTAATTTTCCTTAAATCCAACTAAGTAATAGAATTAAGAGCTTTAGGAATTTTCCATTTGTAAGGTAATTTCGTAGTCATTAGAATTTTACGCAATGTAGAAGGCGCGTTTGTCTAAATGTTACTGCCGGCGCATCCCTATTTTCGATTATTTCACGTGGCGGTACTCGAGGCGGCCGAACTCACGCGAATAAGTATAAAAGTTGCATCCGCTAGCATGCTTCCGTATGCAATGCATTTGCCGTAATGTCCGCCGGTACAAATGGAACTCTTATGGAAGTGCACTTTCCGCGCGTTGCAATCGGGATTATCGTCTTCATCTTTTCGCGTAAGGGAGGAAATAGCCATCCCATCGGAAACCGTATCCACCGCGTCGGACATCTTTGTAACTTCTGACTCGCACACTCCGACGGGGGGAGAAAAGTGCGCGGATCTTCGCGCGCGCACAAACATCGTTTCTCTTGACGATAAGAGATAAAAGAATCCACTGGCGCGGGCGCTTTTACTCCGCGTATTTCCGCGCGCGTCTGCCGAAAAATTGATTTTACACGGCGGCTCGGCTGCCAGCGTGCCGTATTACGAATTCCTCCGCGAACGCGAGAAAATTTTCTCGTCACGCGCACAACGCCCGGGATATTTTTTACGAGGAAAACGCAACGCATAAACGTCGGCCCATCTGTTAGTAATTTGTAAGACGAGTCGGGTAATTAAAAGTTTGATGCGAGCATTAAACTCGTCGGGTTATAAAACGAGGGGGTGTTGCTCGCCGGGCCGGCTCGAGCCTGGCGGCTTTTGCCGCGGGAGAGAAAAAGCGAAAGGGTGGGCGAGGTAGATGCACGAGAGAGGCGGGAGGTAGCTGTACCGATGCACACGCTGCATGATCGTAGGAGGTACGCTGCAACGGCCATAAAGTGCTTTAGAGTGCATAATTTTTTAAATATCTTTATTACGACCGGCGTACTTCGTCGGAGACAAGACATGAGCTCGCGGCGGACGAACCGCGGTAATTGACCGAGCGAAATCTCGGTGAGTAGCGATAAAATGCAGCGTAGTGAAACTTTTAATGATACACCTTTTGAGGTGTGATGCACGTTTCGTGCATTGCTAAGCATTTCGTCACGTATACCGTCGTCGTTACACACATTTAAAGACTGATTACCTACTTTTTTTATTCGCATGTTCCTTAATTGCTAAATTATTTTTTATATTATTATTAAACCTTTTTTTAAAAGCCTAGATTTATACATGTATATTTAATTTAGTACTGAAAAATATTATTAGAATTTAAATTAAAAGGGGATCGTGTGTTTTATCGTTCACAACTGCGTTATTGTATGTTACATTTTGTGCCAGAATTTAATAAGAATTTTATACGACGAAAATATGCGTTCTACTTTCTGCCGTGAGTAATTCGTCGTTTTAATTGCTCGTCTATATGGATTTTCGTCGACGCAATTTGCCGGCCGGCGGCCTTACGATGAAAACAATTCTATTCGAACAGCTCGCTGGCATTGCGGTTTCCGGACTGCAGGCCGGAAATAGACAGTAAGATATCGGGAAAATTCACTGAAAGGGAGTTAATTACAGCTCGTTCCCACTCGAGCTTCTCGCACGGTCGTGACATACCGCAAAGCCTGTCCCTCGATCGACAATTTGCACATACAGAGTAATATGAGCGGGTTTGAGCTTAACTGCGGAGGGAGATGTCGATTTCGTGCAAATGGGACTGCATTAAGAGCGCGCTGTGTGTCATTGGGATTTGTAATATGTGCATATATCTCATTCGTACTCGATTGCATCTGGGCACGAATGAGAAATGGGAATATCATTACGCGTCCGTTTTAAACTAAATATACCGGTAAATAGGTGCCGTGGCTCTCTATTTGATTTCTAACGACGTGTATAATTAAATATAAATTTTTAAAAAGATTTTAAGAGAGAGAAATGGTCGTTCGTGCCACGTGGACATTAACGGGAACGTGTTATTTCATGACATGGCTAATATGTATTTTCTTTTTGTTATTTTCTTTTTTTATTATTTTATTTTATTTTTTTTTTTTTATAATATTTTTTACAGAGAGCTCAGGTTACTCAGTCGATTTTTTCCCGACCAAAGCAAAGTCTGTAAACCGCGGGAACAAAAATAAAATCATTTAAATTGTGATTCTCGCGCGCTCGCGTTGTTATTAGCCCTTAATCCAGCTGTTGTTATTAGCCCTTAATCCAGCTGTTACCGTCGCGTATGTTGAATCCCGTTCCCGTTAATCAAAACGTTACAGTCTATACATGGAGAGTATGGCACGGGTCGAACCGTTAGAATTTACGTATAACGTTTGCAGACGTTCGCCCGCAGTTTAGCACGCGGTTGATGGACGTATGCTGGCACGAAGGGACATGATAGCGCACGGCGTTATTACATTCCGCTCGTACAAACAACTTCCTTTTTTTTCTTTTTTTTTTTTATTTCATTTACACGTTTGTTGTGGATATCATTTTACGCTCACGTCGATTTGATCATCGATTCGTGAATTATTAAATACGACTGGCGCATACTCTTTATGCAAATTTTACGGCGCGATGAATAATGCTAAAATAAATATATGCTACACATATGACGTAAAGCACGTGGAAGTTTATGCGGCACAATTTTTAAGTCCCTTTTATCTCGCGAGATATGCGGATCTCCACTTTAAATTCTATTTCTATTATTTATCAAAGTAGCGTAATATTCTCCGTCGCGATTACATAGATAGAATATATTTAGATTTTGTTGGCTAAGTTTGGAATTATAGTTTATTAATAAATAATATCTTATGATTTTCTTATAATCATCCGTCTATAATTTCTATTTTTTTATATTTTTTTATTTAAAGAAAAAAGATCAATAAAAAAGTAGCACGTAAGGCAGCGCGAGATTCTTGTTCTCAGTAGTTTAAACATTACGAGATACCGATCTAACAGAGACAATTAATATGTCTACTTTATCTTTATAGCAGCCTTTATTTTTCTTGATACCTGAAGAATTTCCCTCCCTTCTCCTCCCCCCGATATTATAACGACGTCGTTAAAACGCACTGACAGAACCGGGAATGAATGATGTTAGGTTACACCGAGTGCTAGGAGGTCTAAAAAAATCATTCTGACCTATTCCACGTATTTTTCTCGTAGGGCTTAATCTGATCCAACTTTACATACATAATATCGCATGACAAATCGACAATTAAAATCAAGAGCATTTTATTATTTTTTTACATGTATACGTACTATGCGTAATTACCGATCGCAATTAGTTTTTATTTCGATATCAAGCTGTATGATGAAACATACGATTTATCCGCGGAGATTATATGTGATTACCGTTCGTATTTGTTATCTGATTTGTTAACTGGAAGGGTATGCGTGAGAACATCACGATTCTGGAATTCGCTGATACCTGTTATTAAATCATTGGCGACGTATCTCAAAAGCGCAATTTAAATCTCATCTCTTTGAGCAACAACTCATACATATTCATTCCGGCGTTTTAATTTTAGAGTAGATCGTAAGATCTGTGAATGCTTGACTACGGCCGACGTTAAAGAGCCGGGATGAAGAGGAAGTTGCTCTGAGCGATATACGTAACATAGTTTTATTGCTAATCGATAAATTTTGTACAGCATGTTACTAATTTAATATCTCGTTAAAAGAAAGTCGAGTCTGCAGTATCTCTTTTTTTTTCTTTTTATATTAACTACGGTGCAAGACCCACTTTTTGGACAACCAATTAGTGAATAATCCCACGAATATTTTTTAAATCGGACGTTATATGTTTATTGCGATTTACGTTTAGCAAATGTGCTTTAACCAATGATTTAAATTGCTTCAATTCGTTATACACGGTCATAGATATTTACCGTACAGCTTTGTCTTTGCTGGCACTTTAAGCCCATTCAAATAACGACGTCGTTACGACGTACTGACGAGAATCACTGCGGGTAACACGCGTCCAGCAGCGCGTTTCGAAATCTAAGATAAACCCTCTGTCATTTCTCAGAGAGGTCCACGGGGTGCTTTGTTTCGCCCACCGCAGACAATTTGTT
This sequence comes from Cardiocondyla obscurior, assembly GCF_019399895.1. Lineage (NCBI taxonomy): Eukaryota > Metazoa > Arthropoda > Insecta > Hymenoptera > Formicidae > Cardiocondyla > Cardiocondyla obscurior. Next base: position 5,494,417 of record NC_091873.1, on the reverse strand, counting down.
CATTTGTTAGTTGTGGAAGTATCTTGTCGGTTTGAAGCGGCGTGGATTCCTGTTGGTGGCAATACAGTACGGTACTACGAGGTATTCATGAGAGGGGTACGAAGTGTCGAAGGAAGAAAGAGAGAGGGAGAGAAAGAGAGAGAGAGAGAGTAAAAAGAAAGATAGAGGGTTGCGGCGCTTAGTTTCCGAAGTACAAATTAGATTATGCACAGTGTCGCCGCGGGGGTGCCCCAGCCGCTTGTTCGTAGAAAAGTTACAGCCCCGTCTCGTTCCTGACGTCTGTACTTGTCTAGTCTGCCCTTTCGCATAGACACCAGCCGCAAAGACCCTTCAGAGTTAGTTGTCGAGTCCTTTTCAAAGATCGGCACCGCCCGCTGACTTGCTGATCTTGTGGGAGGAGACACCTCGGTGTTTACGTATCTAAAAGTATGGCGTTAAAACCGCAGGGATGATTTCCTTAGAGTTAAAATATAATTCCGAATCGCTTTGAATGTTCCGCGCTTAGAACAAAGAGTAATAAATTGGAAAGTATCGCGGTTCGAGAGGCGTTTCTAAAATCGTATATTTTAGATTGAAAATATGTTCGAAAGGAGGGCAGTTAAGTTTGGAGTCAAATATAAAAATCGATTTTATTAAAGAGTGCGAGGAAAGAAAGTTGAAACCGAGTTTAATCTCGCTGTGAAAAATAATAATAAGTTTCATCGAGATTTCGTCACGTTATTGATCTATAAGTTAAACCGATTATTTTTTAATTATATAAAATTAGGTTTAAGTAGAAGGATTCTTTTTTTTTGCGATTATTAAAATACTTTCATTTGTATCACGTCGGTATATAAAAAAAAAGATATATATTTAAATCGATTTTATATTGTATCAATTTTTCATCGTTACGTTACGAGATTTAATAAATGTGTCTTTTAGCATATTAATACAGCACCAGTAATGTCGATATCAAGACGTGATTTTAATTATTATGGTGGTCGTCGTTATAACGACAAGCGGTATTTTCGGAGGTTCGAGCTTTATTATGATAATATTATGACAACACCTGACGCGGTAGATCCTGATGATTTTGCGGAGTTGATGTGTATTCCCATTAAATTGGCTGGTTAATATCATGGAAGCATGTCAGGGCATGAGGCTAGCTTATTTCCTTTACAACTAGGCTATTAACCCAGAGACATTTAGCTCGTACGTAACATTAAATAAATAGTTCGCTGACTTTCGGTAGATACGTCCTCCGCCTAATACCGAATATTTTACTGGGACAGTAATTTTTTTTTTAAACACAATTTTTAATTAAAACTTGTGTAATAATGAAGGTGCTATAATTATTATTTGTAAAGCCAACGGTGGCAGAGAAATTAAGCTTTGCGGAGGGGGGAAATTTTCGAACGAATAAATCCTTTTTAGCAAGCGGCGCGATCCCCCGCAATTCTGTTTACGTTTTCCGCGCTAACATCGGCTAGTCGAAGGGCGGCTACCCTTCGGCTGAAGTTCAAATAAATGCTAACCGCATTATATCCGTCATGTACCATTTTCGTCGCGTAAGTGAAATTGCGTAGGCCCCAAACAATATTACTTCGATGCCATTTAGCTCGCGCCGGCCCAATAAGAAATTGCTAATCAATTTGATGGATACCGTCGTATACCATTTGTCATTTATATCGAGTTACGGGGCACACATCGAGGGAGGCGGTAAAAAATTATATTCGCGCGTCTACGCAGCCCCGTGAGATCCAGAAATCAAATTTTGTGCGCGCTCACGTTGTGCCGAGGTATCGCTTTACAACAGATCCGTTTCGCTTTTTTTTTTTTTTTTTTTTTTAAGCTGATCCAATCAGTACTTTAATCCGTTGGATCGCGCGAAGAGCGATAGAGAGAGAGGGAGAAAAAGAGGGGGAGGTCTCTTTGTGCCTCTTCTTATCTCTGATCCCAGCTTCTTCCCAGATCATAGACTAAAGCCATTAACACTTAGCGAGGCGATCCTGCTTTGCATGAAATCGAGACGAGCGCGTGAGCGCATGTCGGGGAAGACAGACGCCGCCGGCGGCGCGAACGTAGAGACGCGTAAGATCGATAACCCTCCGCGTCGATTTTATAATTCATGAATTCATAATTCAAACACCGCTTTCTCCCACGCCGTTCTCTAAAATGGCACGAACTGGCGTTGGTGCTTCTTGATCAGCGAACCGTCGCAACGCCCGCGAGGACCTTAAAGCTTTTATTACTTACAAACGGCAGTAATTTATTACGCCCTTGTGTCAGCACTTAACGGCATCACTGCCGATCGCTGCTGCGGCAGCTGCATCGGTACGCGAGCGGGCCACACTTCATTTTATTAGATTATTAATTAACAATTTCATTTACGTCGCTCCGTCCGACGCTCGGCGGCAAGTCGTTTGTAACTTCAACCGTTAAAAGTAATAGGGTCGACGGAAAGTTCGCCGGCGATTATAAATGATGATAATTGCTCCGCCTGTGAAATTCGATCGGCTTTAGCGGAGTATACGGCGAGCAATAATATTGAAATTTAATAACGAGTAATGGAGCGCATCGTAACGATGCAAACGTAATGAGGATTGTTCTTAAACAACGATTTTAGGGCCCGATGAGCGAACGATGAAAATTGAGATACGTATTAGCGAGGAAAAACATCGGTTGAAGTGGTTTTTCGATGTAAGGTGCGCCGGAAACCGGGAAGCGTCTTAAAAATTTTATCGCTTACAAACAAGAGTCATAATTCGTTTTAGAGCTGTCGGTGTTTGCGATATCTATCTATTTGTCCACGGGAAATAGTCCGGGGAGCGCTAAATCCGGCGCATTTAGATATTCCCACGATTTATTCGCGTCTTCCCATAAAGTTCGATGGCCCGTGAAGCCTAGCGACCCTTCTTAACTGGTTCCACTCTTTGTCTTTATCTTCGACGAGGCGAGCATAACGCGGAAAGTCTCCGTCGTCGTCTAGTCTCGGAAGAAACGGTACGATAATTACCTTGTTTCTCTCGGATTTCCCTCGGCTCGATTCGCATTCTGTACAAAAATTACTCCGGAGAGCAATGACTTTTCGAACGAAGTGTGACGTTCGCGCTGCGGCTCCCAGCTGTTCCCTTCCCTGCATGCCGCGTGCACCGCGCGAGGTGAGCTCTCGCATCGATCCGCGAAAAGACATTTTGCGATACGTCTTGAAATAGTGACGCGTTCGCTCAGGAGTGAACACATATCGCGGCCTGTCACATGACAGAGTCCGGCAGCTGGAGGTGACAACTTATTTCCTTCGCGTCTTACCCGGTGCTCTAGCCTTTTGTTCGATGAATAATATATGGCGATGGCTGTCTGCATTGTTTTGCGTATACCGAGGCGCGCGCCCGCTCGCACACATATGCAACCCTGGGCACCGGATGCTGCGCGTGCCCCCTCCGGCGTCTACGCGATTTCCCGCTACGTGTCCGCGTACATAACGACGTATCCGGCCTGCGCGAAAGGAACTTTGGTAAGTCTCGACGCTGACGATATCAAAAGCACCGACAGCCAACAGACAGACGCGCTTCGCAGAAAATTCCGTGCAAAATTTTCGTCGTAACCTTGCTCTACGTGACAGACATATTGTTGATTGAAATACTGACGCGATCCTACCGCTCTCTTCTAAAACTTTTTTTTTTTTTTATTAAGCTTTTAAATTGACACCTCGTGCGTAAAAACGTGCGCGTTAAAAGATAAAGAACGCACCAATTTGTCCATTTTTCTAAACGATCTTCTGAGAGTTATACTCGTTGACTTATTTTCCGCACGGCGACACGCCTCCGTATATCTTCGTTAGTTTGCACCGATGCTACGTGACGCGACTTCTCGAATTATCCGAAATACAGAGTTGAATTCGGTACCTATGGCAACGTTGAATTTTACAACGGCAGCCTCAGATAAACCGAGATAAACTTCGCACTGTTTCTCTTCTTGCCCTTCGCCCACTAGATTGCATCCATCCCTCTTCTCCCATCGGCATCTAAAGAATTCATAAGACCCAGGAAGGCATCCCTTTGGTGGGATAAACAATCGTAAAACACGACCTACGTTTCTCTTTATTTTTAGCTTCGCGATGTACCTCGATTCGTTTCGCGGTGAGAGGAACGAGACGTTCTTGTGGCGAAATTAAAAATATTTTCTCGTATTTTATAGAAAACTCACGCGTGCCTCTGCGGCTTCTCCATCGAACGAGAAGTTTTAATGAAATCACGCGTTTGAAATTACTAGCATTAATTACCGAACATTACGCAGCTTTGATACGACTTTATGCGCGGCCATAAGCAATAAACATAAATGTTTAAAGTAAAGTAACAAAGTAAAAATATCCCAAGGAATATAGCAATAAGCAATAATTCGTACAAGTAACATATGAATATTCATGTACAAATAAATCTTTCGTAAATTTAAATCGGAAATGTAAAGCAAGTTTGTGAAATTCTACTATCAGTTTAATATATCTGGCGGATACATTTTTTAAAGCCACTATTTTTTTAGCGCTCGCTTTTGACGTCTGCCTCGTTTTTAATTACTTCATATTTCCGAGCGATATATTAAACTAATATAACAGAGATTCCATCATATTTTAAAAAATGTTCCATTAAATTACAGTGATGTATTTGATGAAAAATTTCTATGATTGTGTAAATAAAAACTCTACTTATATTTACGATTTAAAATAATTGCGTAGAAAATTTTTTAATTAAAAAGAAATATTTTTAAGACTGTTCTGAAGTATCGTTGTTATTGAAACAATGATATTTTAGTCTCTGATAACGTTATAATCGCGAGGTAATCGCATATGAACAATTAATAGTTACGAAATAAATATTAATAACAGAATTAACAGAATATTCAATGTTATGTTGATAACAAACTGTGGAAAGGAAGGAACATTAATACCATCGAGGGCGGATAATCAAATGCTGCTGATTAGGTACTGCAGCAGAAACGCAATTGATGAATTATATGTACAGTCGAGTATGCGCAACAAAGTATTCGCAGACATATACAACATAGTTGTTGCCACGGTCACTGTGTAAATGTTTCCTTCCGCAACACAGTTACGCTTGATCATTGTTTCGATTATTAAAACTTCGCGACAACGAAGTAACGTAATTTAACTCGACTGTAAATACAATTTTCACTGTACGATATCCTATCTAATAATATTTAATCTTTATTAAATAAAAATTTTTATTTTTTTTTTTTAATTAATTTTATTTCATCTATTTATTTTATCATCTAAACGTTTCGTACGGTCTTTATAAGCCGGATACGCGCGACTACGAATTTGGGTGGGACAAAGAAAAGAAAAAAAAAAGCTGATACCACTAAATGCGCGTTGTAAAGCGAACGTTTATTATCGCCACGGGGGTCTCAATTGATCAATCAGATAGACAAGCCTAGAGTGCTTGCAATTGAAGGCGGAATGATCGCGGGTCGTTGCGCAAAAGTGCATCGTTGAAATACGATTGCGCATTTGTGCGATGACCACTTTAGTATTTCGCCATCCGGTCGTCAAGATCCCACGCGGTCCCGTCATGCGCGATCGGCGATTAAAAGGATCATCATCGGCCCTCGTCTGCCCGCGCGTAATTCAGCTGGCCAATTCGATCGCGACGTCGCGCCGTCATTTTCGAGTACGGGCCGTTCCCGGTACACGGCAGAGAGTGGCTTGGAGAGGATTAGCCCGTCGATTCGATTTCATCGGGTTCTCCTCGTCGCTGAGCCCTAGATGTCATCGCCAGGAAGGACGAAGATCGGGTAGAACGATGAAGGGATGTCGCGGCGCTCTCTTGTTTGTGCCATATCCACTCGCGCTTTAGTCTGTAAGAGCGTCATATACATTTCGCTAACATCTTCTAGACTGCCGGGAGGTACGGGTTTATTAAAGTTCTCCTCGCGTAACTGGAATTGGTATAATCGTTAAAGTAAATTAATTAACGTTCGCAATAATTCTGGCGCGCGAGAGCGATGCATACATTTTTTTTTTTTTTGATCTTTTCCATTTTTAAAACCTGATATTTAATTTTTTTTCTTTTTTCTTTTTTTTTTTTCTTTTTAATATCTTTGTGAAGTCAGAGAATTAATGTGAAAATGCTTACGATATAAAATTCTCGTCGTGCGTATTTCGCCAGTTCTATTATTCCCCACTTTATTCAGGCTTCGTCGAATAAGACACGCGGGGAATCAACGCGCTTGCGGGTTCAACTTCAACCGGGAATAAATCGTCTGCGGGCGGCCGCGCGCTTTCTTCCCAATTATAAAAGCTATTATGAATTTGCCGGGCAATTTGGCGGCTTTGAAAACGTGCCGTGCGTACGCGATATATACCTCGGCGGAATATCGTGATATCAGGGCTTACGCAGCTCTGCGAGTAGCCTCTAGAATTTTGCGACGCGAACAGAGAAATAAGGACGCGAGCGAGAGAAAGCGCGAACGCCGGGGCATTAACGATCTTTCGAGAGCGACAGCGATGAACTCCGACGAACATCCTGTTACAGCGGTAAGAATATTTGTCTTCGGACTCGCCCATGTGACATCCGATATCTCTTGACACCGACACGCCGCGTAAAGAATCGCTGGCGCCTCCACTTGGGCACCGTCTGCTTCGAACCGTTGTCCATTTTTCTCAACAAGCCGACATAGAACTTTTTAGGGAACTAGCGTTACGCATCTAAACGCGAACATCCTCCGTGTTCCCTTACAGATGCTTTCAAAAAAGTTACTTTTAACCTCCCTTGTTTGACGATTATTAACAACGTATCAATTTACATTTATCAAAACCGACGCGTTGACATAGATTAAATGTATTGCAGCTAATAATTGTGATATAATAATCGACGATGAGATCGAGAAATTATATTTTTAGAATAATTCTCGCAGACGAGTGGATTTATTTCCACGAGTTCTAAACAATTTGTATTTTATTATTCGGATAAAACGTAATGACGGCAGATTAAGGGATCGTGCGGCCCCGCGTTGGCGATTAATGTCTTTAAAGCTCACACGGTGTGATACTAAGCCTCTTAATTCTCTACCCTTTCATGTTACGAAGCGTAATTGATACTTCCCTCTTTTTCTTTCTTTCTTTTTTTTTTTTACCCTCGCATTGTAAGCACTCGGTAGTTTATCCGTTTAATTGCTCGCGAAGTAGCTTCGGTCTGTATTCTAATCGTTCTGACCCCGGCAGTGTCGGCCGATCGATAAAATGTGGTGTACGAAATTGACCTCAGAGCGTTGGCCGAGCTTATCCCTCCTCATAATTCAGAGTCCTAGGCGAATTTCAGGTACCGCGGCACAAATTGTGCTCACGTCGTACATTATGCGTCGAACCCCGTGATTTCGTGGTCCCATGTACGCGTCCCTCACGCACCCACACGCACAGAATTCCGGGAGCACGCGATTGTTGAACAACCCCCCCCTCCCTCTCCCTCCCACCTCTCCCCCCTGTTCGGCATCCGGCCGAGTAAAGTTCCGCCGTGGCCAACGTCAGGGATGGATTTACTTCGACACGGGTACCTGCTAGCCTGCGGCTACACCAAACCCCTCCGGTTTATCGCGGCGACAACGACTGGAATATATCGTCACGGTCGGGCCCGCTCCGCCGAAATTTCTCTCCTAATCGCGACGCGTAATCGCAAACAATTACCGCAGCGTTGAGAGCCAACGTACGGGAAGTCGCGTTTGATATAGTTCCCGGCTCCTAATTTAGGAAATTCAGCGAAGTTGCAGCGCTCGCGAATAAAATTGCGAACGAAAAGAGTCGTCCCGTTTTATTCGGCCGTATTTCGAACGTGATGCAGCGGTATTTTCGAGGGCGAGACAAAACGCGCTTCGTCATCCTAACACTTGTGTGTTAACGTTTTGATGGATGGATAACTATTATCAGCGGTTACGAGGACCATTACAAAAAGCATTAGCGAACTTACCTCTTTTTCTTTTTCCTTTTTTCTTGCTTAATTGAATTAAATTTATCCGAAGAACGTATATAGTTCTTCGGATAAATTTAATGATTTTTTATATTAAAAAAAAAAAAAAATTGGTTGAACGAATGAAAAAGGGTGAAGGCGTCTGAGCGAGCGAGAGAAAGATAGACAGACTAGAGTGAAGTTGAAGAATAAAGTGAAAAGCAGCGTGTCGAGAGCAAATTAAAGAGGAACTTGCGAAAAAAGAGGAACGTAGGTAGGGGTGCAATGGAAGGGAACGCATGGAGTGCCGCTCTCACCCTCGAGTCATTAAAAACGCGGTCGTCGTTCTGGCTATTAGAATGACAAATGACGTCGTTGACGGTGCCAAATTAGTACGATGAAAGGACCGACAGATACTGCGAAAGCCCAGCGTGACGTGACCTGTACGCTGGCACGTTAGGTAGTTTGTAAAACCTTTAAAATAAAAGTTTTTACCGCCGTGTACCCACGTGTACTCGTAACTAAAAGAATCATGGCTGTAGCCTTTAAAAAGTAATTAAAAAAGAAAAGAAATTAATTTATTACTATATTAAATTATATTAAGCTCACGCAAAGTTAGGTATGTTAATTTAATTAAAAGACCAAGAGATAAAACAAAAATTAAATATCTCACAGAAATTATGACATCGTTACATCGTTAAAGTTAAATTTAAAACGTTACATTCGTTTGCTGTAGTGTTCCAGCACTTTTCGTATTATCCCACATTTTAGAACTTCGAGATACATCGCCGATATTAATCTAAATTTTCGGAAACAGAAGTATAAATCACTTCGCAGAATAGCTAATAACCAGATTCAGCAGATCCCAGTTGGCTTTAAGTATCCAATGCCTTGTACTTTCAATGTATATTCATTTATTAAGATTAAAGAGTATTTATGGAACCTCCGGAGATTTCCAATTAAGCGTATTAGTCATTGGATTATACTACAATTACCTTGATAATTGGCTCTCAACGAATATCCGTTGCAGTCTGAGAGATTCTTTATTGTATTTATGCGCGATAACGCAATTGTTGCATTTGGCTGAAATAATTATTCTCGTAATCAACGTTGACGCACGGTATTATACGATATTATACGTAGAATTATTATTTTTCTTTTTTCTTTTTTTTTCAAAGAATGTCAGACGGGATTATAGGAACACGTTAAAGATTACTTTTATCTTTGTCCGGCCGCGCAGAAAAAGGCGCGAACGATAAGGAAATAATATGATTTCTTTAAGGTTGCAAAAAAAGTCATAAGATCTCGTCTTCACTTCGCTAAAAGTTTTTATTTCATTCGTCGAACTGGTCAGTTGACGTTTCTGTGTGTATGACTTTGCGTATACGCATGCATGTGTATTCTCGTTGTTCGCGTAATGTATGCGTTACACACTTCGTAGTCGCCTACGTCGCAATTAATACAATATAGTATGTATAGTTTTATTATTTTATTTTATTTTTATTAATTTTTTTTTTCTTTTTTTTTCTTTTCTTTTTTTTTTTAACTATCTCGATAGCATACAAAAGGATACAGGCACACAAATATCAAATATGCATCCGGTACTCGCGTTATGCTATTGATCAATGTAATTACATTCACAATGGTACCGCCCTTCACATTCGTTTACGCAATATAATACAGATATATACAAATAGTCAATCCCGCGCATCGACGCGGGCGCATTTATAGTACGTTTACACATATGTATGTATAAATTACAGTCGCTATATACATCGAGAGATTATGCGGCGCATTTAATACCTTCGGGGTGGCGGAAAGTTTCCTATTATCGCTTGTGCTAAATCTATTGATAAACCATCATCGTTGTCATTGTCGTCGTATCTGCTCACCGCACTCTCTTCGACTTTCTACAATACAGTGTAGTACAACCAGACGCGAGGTATTTTACGATCGATCTTTTATGTATGTACACAGTGTCCGCTTTCGGCTAGTCTCGCGTAGAAATCGCACGTGGTCATATTCGTCGCGCGGTCGTAAAATCGTAATCCGTACAAGAGGTATATTTCTATGAAAAACGCAAAAAATAACATCGTGCGCGTTGAAAGCGACAACTACGAATATGCAAAGAAAAAAAAAAAAGATTAAATATATCAACTTATTTCGTAAAACTCGTTTATTTAATGAGGAAAAAAAATCAATATTTGTAACGTATAAATAAATGTTTCTCGCGATTTCGCCCGGCGCGATTACGCAAATTCGATCGATCAAGCGACCTCTCTCAGGTCTTGGTCCATATCTTTTTTTTTCTACGTTTCCTCGAAGAGGTCGTATGTACGCGCCACGCACTTACGTCGTCGTCGTCGTCGTATAAAAAATGGGGCCAGCTTCCCTCCCTTTTTCGTCCGCCGCGAACTCCCTCGGACCCCGTGTCGTCGGTTCAAACCGGAGGCTTCTTCCCGCATTTCTCATGTCAGATAGAAAAAGGGTTGCATGCGTGATTTATGCCCGGAGACTTTTCCCCGGTCGTACCGGCTGCAGCCAGTGTTCCCGCGCCGCGCTCTACGTACCGATGCAGAACCTATCGTGTCGTATCTCGGTTATATCGACGCGCCGTGCCTGTATCGCCCTCGACACGGCGGCCGGAAGAAAACTTACGACTTGGCGTAAGAATACGTAACGTATACCGGGGGCAAGGAACCCCGCACGGTGCCGAGACAGCGCCGCTATCTACGCTCCGATACCACCGGGAGCGGCGATAAGAATTAGCTGCGTTAACATGCGCGCGCGATTCGCGAGAACGGATTCCCTTTACGCCCCGGAGATTATTAACGTTCCTCGTTGCTGACGAGTATAACTGAAAATTATTACCATGTCCAATTTGACTCCTAGGAGGTAGATAATGGCATCCGGTTCTGCTCGAACTAGTTCTAACGGATCGGCCGGTCGGTTGCTAGATACCATTATTTACGTTCCACCAAGGGGTCTTTGTACGTTGGTACACGGACGCCCGGGATAATCTCCGCGCATTGTCTTTAACAGCCGCTCCTCGTTCTCGCCCGTTACGGTTGTTTTATATTAATGAGAGGCGAATTGTAAGTACAAACTACTTTCCTCGGCTTAAAATTATTTACTTAAGAACGCGACGAGTCTTGATGAATGTGGCGCGGTGAAATTTAAGGAAATTAATAAATAAAAATTGCAATATAAAAGTATAAAAAATAAAAAAAAAAAATAATGTTAACGAAGGAGCGGCGCGATAAAATTACAGACGATTCGAGAAAACGGTCGCGTCGTAATAGAAGGATATTAACTGGCACTGTCGGCAGCTCTTGTGCGGTTTCATACAAGTATAAAAGAGACATAAGATATCCCCTACGAAGTGCGCCGTGAGCAGATACGGAAGTGTCTTCCTTCGTCATCTTTATCGTTTCCTCCGTCGGAGAGACGATCTCCCTTAACTCGCGCAACTTCTTTCTACACAAACTAACTTTCCGCTACGTCTCGGTGTCTTTCTCGCGCTGCTACCGATTGCCGGATCTAGCTCGCTCGTGACGTGCGTAGCGCGCACGTTCGCTTGAGACAAATTGACGATTATTGCCAGGAGCAGACTGTCAGCGGCTGGAAGTACGAGAGAGAGAGAGAAAGAGAGAGAGAAGAGAGCGAGAGAGAGTTTAAGGTACTCGAATTTTCCGTGTCGCGGTAGCAACGATAGCTCAGCGAATCGATCACGGCTCCGTTGAGCGGGAAAATTATCGAAAGCCGTCGACGAAGAGGAAATTCAGCGAACACCGCCACGTCGATCTCGGGCTTAAAAGCGGCGGGATCGAACGTCGGGCTCACGTGGACCTCGAAGACGACGGCGGGCGATTTTGTCGTCGAACCCGCCGTCGCCTTATTACGATAACGATAACCGCTTGTACGTGATAACTCTCGCCCCTAAAAGACGACGATTATTATTGCGACGAAATTATTTGCTTGGTGTAAAATCCCCCTTCCCCCAACTTAAGGCGCTTGAAGAAATTGTGCGTGTGCGAGCGCACACGCGTGTACGTGTGTGTATGTAGTACGAGGTCCCTAACGGTTAATATTTACACTCGAGAAGCGTTCGAAGCTGTCACTGTTAATTTTCTCTTTAAATTTTCTAACATTCTACATGGCGACGATATCGATTAAACACTAAATATACATAGCAATGTTCCAATCGTTGTAGACGCTACGCGCCGCTTTAGCCGCGAAAAGGGCGCGACTTGCGCGGGGGAACGCTCGATTAAATTTCTCCTCGACGAGCCGAACTGTCTCGCGTCTAATCGAAAAAACTGATACGGCGCCCCGAGTATCGCTCTCGTACGGATAAAAATAGCGGAATGTCAATTGGCGTCGCGCGTCTCGGGGGCACTTGCGAAAGCGAGACCCGGAGCGAGACGCTGGAGGGAGGGAATCGGGTTCAACGGAAATGGGAAAAAAATTGAGCTTAATAGATTACGATCGGCAATCAGGAAAAGTGCAGCGGTCAATGGACGACCGAATAATCGTACGGGTGAACGCTGTTCGAGCCGCGCGCGGTAAAAGCGCCGAACGAGCCTTAAATTTCATGCCACGTTCCACGTCAGATATTTAAACCGGTAATAAATTTCGCGCCCCCGCGCACACAGGTGCACGCAGCCAACGCCGTTCGTCGACCTGGGGGAGAGAAAGAGAGTCGCTGCACTTTACGGCTGCTCTTTCAGGGCGAAATTCAAGGGAGAGCTCCACCGCACAAGGCACGCTTAAGCATATAACGTGCCTATATATACGTTACTCGCGAGAGCCGGGCTCTTTTTCATTATATATCACAATGTGGTCGAGGGTTTCTCTCATCCTTGCGCACCCGATATCTCGAATCTTTCTAAACGACTTCTCCTTTTTTTTCTCTCTTTTTTTTATTTTTTTTTCTTTTCCTCGTTTGTTCAATTACGTACACATGTAGTTATTGTTGTCTCATCCCTGTATTGTCGGTTCCTTAAACGCTGGTAATTCTCGATTCTCCTCGTTGCATGAAGGCGATGTCGGTAGAGATAGAGAAATAAAGTTGGGCTTATACAATCTATTATATGCTTAAAATTCGTCGTCGTACGATAATACGTATTACCTTTTTTTTTTTTTTTGTATACATATATATATATGTATATATAATATATCTATATATATTTTTTTTTTCTCATATGTATATATAAATTAAAGATTCGTCACGGGACAATAAATAATACGACGTGCGTGCGCATGGCGCAAGTCGGGCTGCTGAATTATTTATGTGACGTCAGTCTTGTGTGAGGCGGGATCGGGGCTCGCTATCGTTTCGCTCTTTTAAATATCGTTACGCCGATCTCGTCGCGGCTTTTTTCCCTCCCCGATGTCAAGCGTCGCGTCGCCTGACGGTACGTTCGTGTGCGCGAATAATTGAAACGTCCGCTTATTTCATCAAGCCAGTAATTAATTATCTCTTCGACCCGACGTAACGATCGCGCCATCGGATAAATATCTCATCCGCTCTGGTCGTTTTTTTCTTTCCCCTCCCGGTCGCCGCGTACCTCCTCAATCGATAGCGAGCTCGATCTTGTTGCACATGCGCGCCGAACAGACCAAATCATTAACGCGACTCTTCCTTGGAAATTCGTCCGCGTCCGTTGACGTATGTATACTCTCTGTAACGGTTACACACATCGTTTGCTTGTGCCATTCGCGAGAGATTGACGGGCGGAAGTGGCGTTTCGCAACGTCACAAGTTACACCTCGTTTGCGAAATTCCACTTCGAGGACTGGCAGTGTAGAACGCGAGTACGCTGATAGATTTCACTTCCAATGAGCAATTTAGTAACCGCGGGCGTTTGAGAACGCCGTCGTACAATCGCGATTTTCGTCGTCGTCAGTTTTCGCCAGGTTCGGCGAACGAGTTTTCCGCAAAAGAGTCGTACGCCACGTGGTCGCTTATCCGCTTAAAAACTGATATGCCAATTTAATACAACTTCGATTACGAGATTATACTTATCCGTAGGGATCCACAGGTCGAATTTTCGTGAGAGACCGTCGGGATTTGCGCCTACGGTGCGCACCGAAAATTGGTAATTCGTCGATGGCAGTGCTCGTCGAGAGGAGAGTCTGTTTCGCGAGGATCGACCGCGCCGCGATCGCGTCGTGTCTTTCTTTCTTTTTTTTTTTTTCTCGCGATGCGCTAAACTCGGGGGAGAGGGAGGGATATCGTTGTTGTAACAAGCAGGATTACGACCCTTTTCGCCGCGCGATCGTTCACGGCGTTTACTTCGAAATATACAACGTGTTACTTTTGCCACCGGTCTTTACCTCGGGATTAACAAGGCGCGTGTTCTCACGGCGTACCCTCGCGGCACTGAAGCTATTTCACTCCGTTCCGTGCTTGCGTTTCTTCCTCCCGTGTATAAATATTGTAAAACCCGCGTACGAAGCAAAGCGCGTGGAACGTATTGCAAAATTCAGGACCGCGTGTGTGAATAATGTAATTCTGTCGAAATAAATTTTTTTTCCTCTTTTTTTTTTTGCAAAAAGAAAAGAAACGTCGGCAGCCGACGATTTAATTTGAATACGAAATTGATGATGGCACGCTCGTGAATAATCATCAAGTTCCTATTTTAACCGAAAGGCGCGATAAAGTTAAAATCGTGTACTTCATCACCGCGACGTGATAATGCGGAATATCGTTGTTTAAATACGAATATCGAGTCGATTGTAAATTTGAGAAATTATACTTGACGGACCGTAAAATGGAGCAAGCTCTTGGAATATGAGCCAGTGCTCGAGGGTTCACTCGGTCACGCGATCTCGTTGCTTCCAGTAACGAAGAATCCGTCATACCTTCGATCCTGTCGCCTTCCGTGAATATTCCGCAGGCTGTGTTAGAAGTCCTTACGCATATCTATGCAAGGAATGCTCGCGGCGCTTACTACTTCTGCGCTCGCGCTCGCAAACTGGTTCCGGACTCGGTGGATTCGAGTACGTCAAGTTGTTAGAGCCTCGAAGAGGTGGTGCGCTCATCGGGGGCGGAGGCGGCGGAAAAAAGCTCTGCAAGCACGCCTAATGCATCGGAAAAGCACATGAAATGTTAACGCCTTCGTATGTCCGGCAAATACATCTCGCAGAAAATGCTTTCGCTTTAAAAGTAGTGAGGAAGAAAAAAAAGCACATTTCTAACTTTTTAACTTTATCAATTTTTTTCTCTTTTTTTTAAATTGTTATAAATAATGTTTTAATTTTTAACGAAAAATTTTACGAAAGAACGCACGTTGATATCGCGCATTTATTAAATTCCCTCAAAAAATTGTAATTTTTTTAACGAGGATAATTTATCGTGATATTTTTAGCTTTTAATTTTATTATAACAAATATTTCCATATCTCACCTTTGCGCTACCCCTTGAGGACGATTTCGAGAACACGCTGTCTTGATCACTGCTTACACTAGGCACGGGCATTGGTACTGCGTAATCATACGTGGCATCTGCAAAATAAAAAATTTTTTTCTTATTATTATACGAATAAGGCACTTTTTTGTCAAGTGCTGTTATTATTACATTCTTATAATTTATATCTGTTAAAATCGAAGATTGCGGCTAAAATAAATTAGACGTTTGAGACCGCGGGCAAATACAAAGGGTTATTAAACTAAGTAACGTTACGGTTAGACTATTTCGTCTATTTCGTATTTGCGCTCTGAAGCACCGGGGCTATGTTGAAGAAGTTCAAGGAACTCACCAGACTGTTCGACGTTGTCGTGGAGGTCCTTGTTGTCTACAACAACCGTGCTGTATCCGTAATACGCCGCATGAGGAGATTCCCGATACTTGTTCTCGTGGAAGGGTTCCTGGTACTCGTCAAGCCTGACATCGCCCAAAAGACGATCATTGAGATCTCGCGGTAGGGTCGTGAGCTTCGTGCCGGCGTACCGGTCGTCGAGTTCCTCGACCCGGTAGGTCATCAAGGAGGGATCCTTTTCCGTGGTGCCGTACGCGGATTCCGGCGACAGATGCTGATGATTGCCCGTCGGAATCGCGCTCTTGGTACCCAGGGGACTGGCAAAGTTCTTCCGCTGCCTGTGACGCGTGACTATTAGGAATATGGCGACCGCCAACAGCAGAATTACAACGGTCAAGACGCCGATGATCACAGCCATGTAAGTCGGTTCGTCCGCCTGCTTAGCCACCGGAACTTCGGCTTGTAGCGGATTGTCGCGAGTCAAAGTTCTATCCCGCAATCGTGGGGCCTCGGTCGTGGATGGGATTTCCGGGGTAAAGTTACCGTGAGCTATGTCTGCAACACGATAGAAACACGTGCCACTGAGTACTTTCCGCCGCTAACTTTCACGACGTTTATTAATTAACAGCGCAAAGCAATATTTTCGTATTTCTATATTAATTAATTAATTAAAATTAAAATAATTTAATAATAACGTAAGTAATAAATCGTGTAAATTTGCACTTTTTAAATTAATTAATTAATGGAACATTATTTATATAAATTGTAATTTTGTGTAAAAGACAGTCTCAATTTTCAAACATTACGATTTCTTCCTCGAAAATATTTTCTGATTAAACTCATTAAACGTACACGATTCGAAAAATATGTAATCAATTTATAACTTTATATTTAAATTCTGAGAACAAATTATGCAAGTAGATAAAATTGCTCTTTATGCGTTACAACTCACCGGAGTCAAAGGTAACTTCGCTAATCATAATCCATCGTAAGGCGAAGTTGAATCTCAGCTTGACGAACTTGCCGATTCGATGGTGCAGCTTGATTGTAATATTTCTCGGTTGCTCGAAGATTTTGTCCTCCATGTAAGAGTATAAAATAGGATCGCCCGTGTAATATCTACCGCCAATGCTAAACATGATTCTAGCTTCGGAGAATATCTAAAACAAAAAAAAAACAACAATTGTTATAAAATATATATATATTTTTTTTTTTCTTTTTTTTATGCGTTCTAACGAGGCGAGATATTTTGAAACGTCGACTCGATTACTGTACGCAATTCGATCGGATAAAGCACTATGTGTTCAGAGCTACCGTGCGGAATTAATTTGATCGGAAGCATACCCACCTACACACACCGCAGATACTCGATTACGTCCACGTAATCAGTATTATCGCCATTATTACCATCGGTAACAGATAATTAGTTAACGGCGCGTTTGGGGATGACATCGACGGTTTCGATAATACGGAGTAGGTATCTCACGAACGCGTTTCGTGACGCGAGCGGGCCGAGGACGCATGGAATGCTAATTTCATCCCTCGAAGGCGTAAGACAATTCGGCGAGGAGAATCCAAGCCGAAAGCCGTGCGAAACGGACGTAAGACAGAGGAAACGCGAGCGAAATAGAGAGAGATAGAGGAAGGGTACGAAGCTAAGACAGCGTAGGAGTTAGGGACGAAGATTACAAAGCCGAGATTATCTAACTCCCTTAGACCCAAAGACGGCGGCTGTATGGATTTTCGACGTACTGAAGCCTACCGCCCGCGGATGCGTCGAGAGAATGAGGAAGTGGCAGCCGCGATGCCGTGGAGAGAACGTCGGAGGTGCGGGTGGGTAGCTGGCGATGCTTTGAAGCGCTGTCTTTCGAGAGACGTGTCCTATCCGCGCGAGCGCGCGCGCTTGTTAATAGGAGAGGTCGTTTAGGGGTAGCTTCTGCCACTCCGCAGCCCCATTCGCCGAACTGCCGACTTGCCAGACTGTCGGTATTGTATTTGAATACGTGGCGTATCTGCTCTCTCGGTCGTTGCTTACTACCATTGTACACGCGAGATAGACGAAGAAAGAGCGAGGACGGGGATAGGGAGAAAGAACGTCGCGTCCTGCTCTCTTCTCGATATTCGTCTTTGTCAGATCACCATCTCCTTCCGCCTCCGTTCCGCGAACCTCTCGCGTCGACCGCCCTCACGAATCGCCGCAGCCTGAGCCTTGACTGTTCCTCCTCGTCGTTCTGCCCCATGGTTCTCCAGTCGCTCGATCGCTGGTACACAATCGAGCTCGAGCCGGGTAATGAGGCGCTCCATTCAGATAAATCTTGATACCAGCCGGGAGTGTTTCGTGGCCTATTATATAGGGATTCTCGCGCGGAATGACGATGGGGCGCAAAATTTTCACGGTTAACCAACGTGCGCGTTAAGTTTCGTAACTTTCTCGGTGAGCGACGAAAATAGCGTAACTGCTGACAGCACGTGTATTAATTAACTTTATCTGTTTAGTACGACAAGTTCGCGGAATGTAATTTAAATTACATTTGTACTTTATGATTGTGTCTCTTATGACGAAAATTATTCTCAATTCCTAGCGACGCTTTAATTAGAGTATATTAAGATAATTACAAATATGATATAAATTTAAGGCAATTAATTACACGTGCATATAATTTGAATTAATTTCAACAGCAGAGATAAAAATATATATTTTCTAAATTTTTTAAAAACCACCGATATTTAAAACAAAGTTTTTTTTATTGTACCTGCAATCAAATTAATTTAATATAATTCAGCCTTAATTGACAAAGATTTTTGTTCGAATTTAAATAACATTCCGCTACGATTCGCAAATCACTTCCAATTAGTTTATGTTTAGTCTCGTAGTTTCAGAGCCGAGATAATTTTTCTTGAATTTATCTCTCGCAATCTCGAGCATCTAAGTGCCGAATTATTTTATTAAAATACATCTCGCTAGCCGTTAGCCGAGTGTTCAGCGAGCCATTATGTAAACACTCGGGCGTAAAGAGGCCGTAGGGGCGAAAAATTTTTACGGGAAAAAAACTGACGTCTCCGGCAAAGCCGTGGCCACCGCGTCGCCGCTTGGAGCGAAACGCGGATCCAGCAGGCCGCGAATCGTTTCCTCTTTCTCCTTCCGTCCGTTTCAGCCGAACCCAAGGGCTAACCGTTGTTGCGCCTCGTTACCCATCCTACGTCCGACCTTGACTCCAACGTGAAAACTGGATCTCATGCCGTATACCGTCTTCTCAACCCCATGGATTCTTTCCCCCCTTTTTTTTCTTTTTCTCTTTTTTTTTCTTTTTTTTTTTCTCCCATTTTCTGGGTGTGGATTAAAGGCTGGCGGAGGATCTTCGCGCATTTTGCCGCGACTGTCCGTCGTTCCTTTTTGCACCTTTTTCTTCGTCCTTCGCCAGCCGCTTACTTTATTCAGCAGCCGTTTCGTTCTCACCGAGAAGTCGGTGCCGTGAGGCATTCCAATTTCCTCTCTATACCGTACGCATATCCGTTTATAGTTTTTCTCTCGCTTATTATCACACAAATACGGTCTCGCTACGGTTATTTTCTCGGACTCGAAGTTTATATCAAGATATGATAAATGAACGTACGCGGCTAATGGCAGTGGTAGATACGAATCTTCAAGTCAACCATCAATCATAAAATCTTTTAAGTAGGTTTTTCTAACATTATTACTTAAAATTTTTACGCGTAATAATGTTTGTAAAAAGACATATAAAATATTGTAAAGAAAAAAAATGCTTACGAGGTATATAAATCCAAATATCGCGTGATAATTAAATTTACGCGAGGCCTTTATTAATTTATAATTAACGAAATTATTTTCGAGTAAAATGTAAAAATACGTTATAATCTTACCTGAATATCTTTACTAAATTGGTTGTTGCAGTAAATGTGTACGGCCGAGAATTCTCTAACGTGGTCGAATTCGAATTTGATTTCGAGCGGATGCCCGGACCTCGTGTCGTTCTTCCAGCCGACCCATCCCTGATTCCTGTCGTTGTAGTTGTCGAAGTAACTCATTTTAATAGAGTCCGGCCCGATCTTGCCGTCCGTCAGTTGACCCAAGCCGCGAAGTAGTTGTCCGTCCCAATAACCGTCGTAAGTCGCGTCGAAGAATTCCCAATTGTTGCGCTTGTCACCTTGAGGCATCGAATAGGAGACGATGCCGTCGTTCCAAGGGCAGCCGTAGAGCTCGACGCGCATGCAAACGGTGCGACGATGGTAGCTGTAGGGTAGGAAACGAATTTTGCTCGCCCATATTGATGGCTCGAGTTCGTGCTTCGACTCCAGGTAGGTATTCTTGTTCCCCGCGATAACCTGAACAAACGGAATATTGGAAATTGGCGTCAATATTGTCGAACGTGGTTTTTTTCTTTTTTTTTTTCTTTTTCAAGAGGGAATATTTCGCGTATAATTTAAATTCTTTTTATCAACTCCCAGAGATTCGGCCATTACGGTATATCGGGTTGCGTAACGATGATTACATTGGCTATTGATAAATCATTAAACGCGCGTGCTGTTCAAACTTATTACGCGCAAGCGATATAGATGTATTTTAGATCGTAATTGGCAGAATGATATATGATATGTTTGAGCGATACTGATACGTGAATACGCCAGGCGCACGTCACGTTAACTTTATCGGCGAATAAATAGGCGCGTGGATCTGGCGACGTTCCCGTCCCCTTTCTCGAGATGAATCAGCTCTCGTGCAAAATCTCGACTCTTGCCTCGTTTACGGATATTCTCGAGACGGCGATAGAGAACTTTTTCGCCGGCACGCAATATTAACCGCGCCACGCTATACCGTAATATTTTTCGCGGGGCGTGATTTCAGGCTTGCCTCGCGTTTTCTCGCATAGAACAAAGCTCGTTCTATTCGATCGGTCCGCCGCGAGTGACCATCGAAACGTATATCGCCGGGGAGGATCGGGAATTTCTTGGACGGCATCGTTGAGGGAAGAGGCCCTTCGGAACAAAGGACCTCTTATTTTCCACTTATGAGCTCGCCAGCGCCTCTCGACTCGCTCGCGCGAGATTCTCACGTATGGCCGGTTACGTGACCGTGTAACCATCGCCGTCCCGACAGGTGCAAACACTCCTTTATCTCCAGTTTTTACCTTTTACATACGTTTGTCCTTTCTTTCTCGCCACGCTTATACTCACCGGGCATTAAGTAGTACTCATTAGATCGCGGTCTCAATTACCCATCGTGATTTTAATCAATTTAATACGCTGGATCGGTTCTGCTTGAAACACGCATTACGATTACGAGCCGTAATTTATAAGTGAGGGGTAAAAATTGATGATAAAAAGGCGCCAAATATCGCACGAGATTTCGACATTATTTTATTAATAAAAAATATTCATTGTTACTTTTAGGATTTAGTTCTAAGATTCAGAGATTTGGATGCAAGTTCGGATAAAGTTAACAATGAATTAGTTGGTCGTTTGTTCGCTTTTTTTTTTTGCGAATCTATTTTCGTTTTTTTTTAATTCAGTTTTTTTTTCGGGTTTTCTATTTACTGGAGGTGAACGGAACTCACGATCGCACGATGGGAAACGCGTTTAAAGATGATTCTCGTGACCGCGCGAACCGGCACGTTCCGCGCTGGGTGGCGCGGTAATTGGGACCGGTAGCTGACACCGTTTTATTTGCGCCGCGACGCAGTACCCGATGTTTAGCACATTGAAACGTACAGTACCAAGGCGTCGGACGCGCAAATACAATGAACCAACACGTGAGAAATTTTCTGCCAGGCGACGAACCGCATAGTGGGCGTTTCCGGAGGTTGACAGTTACGTGTATAGTTTTGCCGAGTGTACATAATAGCATCCTGTTTCTTTCCCCCGACGATGGCGTCTAGACTTATTTTCGCAGGTTGAAAAGTGAGAAGGGGCTAAGACGCATATACGAACGTATCGCGAAATTTACTGCGGATTATTCGTACGTGGAATCTTAAGCGGTTTAAAAGAATCAGGAAAACGATAAGGTTTCAGAATACACAGGGATACGTGCGTACAATATATCTCAAACTTTCTTTTAAATATTCATGCACTATAACTTGCATTACAGTTTTGTAAAATTTTTTTCTTTTTTTTTTTCTCTCTCTTTTTTTTTCGTACCGAGGATTCCATCGAAATGTCCTGGTTTGGCTTGCTGAAAATTACATTGGAAATTTCGTACCGCTATTTATTTCGCGCGCTCTTACTTTATAACCCAGATTTCGTTATTCTCGCGCGCGGTACGAACGCGACGCGACCAGCTGCGCTATCGAATTTTTTTACGAGGATGACTCAGAATTCGGCGGGCCGGTTTCGCGTGCGGTCCCCGATGCGGCGGCGAGTCTCAGTTCCCGAAAGACCGAAGCGGCACTGAACGACGAGGCCAAATTACGACGGCATTTACGAGCCGTTGAGACGTGCGCCGAGAAAAATAAGTAATCTTGATATTTATCTTCCGCGCCCACGCGCCTTCGCGTCGCAGACCGGCACCGTGCAACGTCGGTCTGCTTTGTAGCGAGAAGGGGGAGAAACTTTTCTCAAGCACACCGCGGCGCCGAGACGAGCGATCGTCTCTCAAATTATTCCTCGACCGTCGCAGCAGTTTCTCGTCACTTTTCATGGTAGGCGAATTCCGACGAGCGACTCGAAGTGGTGCAAGGGCGTGGCGGACAGCAACACCCATTTTATGTTAATGTTCCCTGCGTGTTGCTTTTGGATCGGTAGCCCGCTACCGCTAGTAGCCGAACACCTTAGAGGCGGTGTTGATGGAACATGTTGTCGTAGAAAAGGAATAAGACATCTCACGGCTTTATTTAAATAGAAATTTTAGATGACACACGATGATTATGCGGATTTACGAAATTTTTATGATAGCATTACTGTCGATGTTGAGTTTCTATTAATATTTATGATATGCTCGGCAAATCGGATTAAAGGATTCCATCAAGGCGATAGTGTATATTAATGTCTATCCCATCAACTATTGTCCGATATTAAAAAAAAAAAAAAAAAAAAAAAAGAAAAAAAAATTATCTCTTCCGACAATATTTTTAATAATCGCGGCGTTCGAAATCATCGACTGCGAAATATCGCTGAGGACAAGTTCCGTTGTTTCTATTCGCGATGTCGCTTGTACTGGACTGGGTTATTAGGAAAGATTATGCGTCGGATAAACCGAGTCTCGCCGCGTAATTAAGCGAGGGATTGTGCGGATCGCTCGCAGCAGGAGGAAGGGACACAAATTTCTGCCGGTTTATCCCCGCCGCTGATGTTTTCTGGGTGGGCCTTTCCGTTCCAACAGGTATCCTTACGTCGCGGCCACAAGCGAATTATATGAGATATGCAAATGTTACAAGATGAGAGATACTTCGGATAGTACATTTATTTTCTTAAATTATCATTCTTTCACTTTACGATTCATAATTCATAACTGGAAGGCAGAATGCGTTTATCGGTGCTACTTTCAGCTTCGCGGCGATATATGAGCTTTCGACAAAGGATGCATTTTATAGACACGTTCGTAATAGCGGCGCTTTATTGAGAGAATTAAGTAATTTATCATTTTATATTATTTATCGCACGTACGATCTCAATGGTGCCAGATGATATCTCAAAATACGCTCGCCTTAAAATACGTATATGGAAATCGAGATGTACGTTAGAGATGCACGTAGTCTTCGTATTAAGGAAACTGCACGTAATACGTATATAGGAAAAGCAAGTCGCTTCGCGGCTGCATGCAAATGCGGCTCGGTTCGCGTTCCTATGGATTCGACCTTCGGATACGCGGCGCTACCAAAGGATTCGCATATTCAGACAGGTACGCTCTATGTAGGTGAGCTGGGAATCGTCTGACCCGTCTACACGCTACGGCTCTCCTCTCTTCCCTCGTTCTATCGATCCACCCTTCTATACAAATAAGCTCGCAGTGCCATCGGCGTCTGCCAACTCCCAAAAGAAAGTTACTCCGAGCAGACCGGACGGGGTTCGTCCCCTCGTTTTTTTTTTTTTCCTCTCTTCGTCAGTTTTCGGAAATCGACGACATTCTCCGGTGCGTGAGTTCGCTCTTGAGATTTATTTCCGTCGGCCGAAACGCGAGCCAGACGCGCGTTAAATAGGCACGTGCCGCGCAGGAGGCATGACTGATTCTGCAAGGTGGACGTTTTCTTGATCCCGACGCGGCGTGCGCCGGCCGATTCGGTGAATTACGGCGTGGATTTATGGAGCGTTCGCCGGTACGTCGTTTCGCCACTTTCGCGAATCGCCCAAAATTCGCTCGGCTGCGGACGAAATTTATTCTCGCCGGGACGGGCAAATCGGCGGTAGTGATGTGATTACTGCGGACGGCGCTAATTAAAGACTTAGATTCGCAGTTACCGGCACATCTGTTTAAATTACATCGCGCATCGCGCGCGGACCGGGCTCTCTCCGGCGCGGCGTATTACATCGAAGATTTACGTCTTGTTAACGTCACGCTTTAGTTACTGCCCGTAAGCCGCACACCACAGACACCCGCGGATACAACTACAAATCATTCTCAATAATCCGCGCGCGCTCTCGGCTTTATGCGTACTGCCCGCGACTAAATTTAACCGCGTGACTACGTCCGTGCGTAACCCAACAGATTGAATTGCCGCAATCGCTACGCTGAATCAAATCGTTCGATGAAATGTCTTTCTGCAGCGCTGCCGATTCGCACGATTAAATCGATTGTGACAAATCGCACGTCCCAGATAGCAGTTTATGTATAATGAATTTCGCGGTCTCCGCGGTACGGGAATCCCGTATACGTTTTGACCCGACTACTTTGCGGTCTATAAATACGATCGTACCACGATACTTCATATCGTACTATTTCAAGGCATCTCTGACCCCGATTGTTCTAGACTTCTGGTACTCTAGACTAAAGATACATTATGTCATCGATTTAACATGCACGTCATACGCCAAAAATTATTCGTATTAAAAAAACGCGCTATCGTCGAACGTAATATTTTTTTTTCTTTTTTTTTTTATCGTCTCTGGGAGAATCGTAAGATCAGTTTTAGATAGGAAACATATGAAATCTCGTATCGCATAAAGATATGAATCTTAATAGCGGAGTAACAAGATTTACCTCTTCGCCGCGAAAGTTCCTATAACGAACCCACTTTCCCAATTTTGGCCTCCAGTACTCGAGCATGTACGCCTCGGAGTACTCGACTCCCTGGCCGTTGCCGAAACGGCCTTGGGTCCCGGTCGCCGTGATCGTGTGCACCGTGTGAAGATCGATTTCCAGCCACTCGCGCGGCTCCGCTGTGATCTGCTGCCTCGGACACCAGGCACCGCCGTAGTTCTCCTGCTTCAGCCTGGAAGAATAAATATTTGCTCTGGGATTACGGACCTTTATTTTCTCTTTGCCGCTTTCTTATCGCGCTACGATCCTCGAGGGGGGAGAAAAGGGAGCTTCTCCAGGGAATCTCCCCCTCCCGCCCCCCTTCCTCGTGAAAAAAGGGAAAATAGTCGCCGCGATCCCGAACTTTCCCGTCTCGCGTGACGCTTTTACGGATTCATATATTCTTATCTGCATGTAAATTCAGAGAGGTTTATTATATTTCGCTATACTCTCCGTTTTATGGCTTCGTACGAGAACGGCGGGTCTGAGGAAACGCGTTTTAGATTTACGTAAACCCCCTTCCTGAATGCGAAGAATGTAGCGCGGCTCTCGTAATATCAAAATCTCTTTGAACGCTCGCTGAGATTTGCAGCGTGCGAAGAATTCGCGGCCACGGTTGGTTGATAAGAAAACACGGTTATCGCGGCGAATGAATACCGAGGGGAGGGCGGAAGCGCGGCGTCGTTACTCGGAGGAAATCGTACAAATACGTGATCGTCCGCGTGTCTGACGGATAACCGTCAGCTCGCCGACGCGATACGGGATGAAATTATAATTTATCGATCGAACCGAAGTCCCGGATGACATGAATTAAAGATGAGCTGACACCGTCGCGGGAATGGCGGCGAGACCACTTCGAGCCGGCTAATAATTGTATTCGCATATACCTTTCGCGAGCTCATCTGCGGCATTAAAAAAGCATTCCTGTCGTCTGCGATATGCCCTTGAAATACGCACGCAGCTGTATTTGCGCCGTGGACGATTCTCCACGGCTCGTAAAGTAAGCCGATGAGAGGGAATCTGTTTCGAATCTTTTCTGTCACCGTTAAATTGCCCCTCCCGGACGCGATAATCTACGGAGCGGTATTATTTTATAGGCATTTATTAATAAAGCATATTTACCGAGCGTGCCATCGCGTTGTAACGTGAATTTCGTCGCGAGCGCGTTTATTAACTATGAAAAGTTTATGAAAGCATTGCTCCGAAAAATTCCTCGGCGGGATCGCACGCTTATTCGAGAGAGCGCTTCCTTGTAGCGAAGCACGGCGGGGACGAGTGTTCGGCGAAAGAAAAATTAGAGGAAAAAAAAGAAAAAGAGACGAGAGCTCCGAAGTAGTGGGTGGCAAAGCCAAATGAATCCGCCGGCGGAACTCGTGTACGCGCGACGGGCAAAAATGTTCTCGCGCAATAAAGAGGTGAGCTACCGTCCTCTCTGAAGTGTCAGAACTTTAAGTGTTGCTTTGACGTGGAGGACAGTAAAAGCGGCCGACTAGGATCTCCCGTGTGTGCTTGTCTAAGGGCGCGTCTTTTCGACGTGGTTTGGCAACGCGTGTAAGAGCGGAACAGCGAGAGAACGAGAGCCGAGGAAAAGACCGAGAGGACGGCAGAACGCACAGAGAAGCGAGCAAAAGAAAAGTTAGGGACGCGCAGATGTGAAAACGACGTGGATGCGAAAGAGACCCCGCGCGCGCGAGAGAGAAAAGGAGTAATATCCACCGTACCGCCAAAGATCATAACTCATAGCCCATTAAGAGACCTCGAACTGCCTGGCTGCCACTTTGATACAGTCCGGGGCATCAAAGACATTCCACGCGCACGGCACTCCTGGTCCGCGATAAATCTCAGAACGGACGATTACGCCGACTTGAACGGCGAGCTGCCACGTCGGCGGAATCGGAGCGGGTCCTTAGACGGAGGGACCGATTATCGAGAGGGATGGTTTGCCGAACCGGAGAGATGCGCGCCGCGTCGAGGTTGAACTTAGGAACCTGAAGGGAAATGATCCGTTGCTAAGGTGAATAAGATCCTCTCGAGCGACGTCGTGTTGTTGAACGACTGAGAGGATTTCTCTACGAGGATAATATTTGTCGATTTATGCGCGTTTGCCGATGTATACCGCGTATTCTGTTATAATACGAAAAATAACGATAAAACGATTGGCGTAAAGGTGAACAATGTAATAGTATAGATTTTTTTTTATCTCTCACTCTCTTTCTTTTTCTTTCTCTCTTTTTTTTTTTTCGAAAAAAGGGATGTCTGTGATATAAAATCATAAGATTTCATAATTTTTTTTTTTAATCTTATACGGTTACTACTATTCTGATTACTAGATAGAAGTACTTTATGGTAAGCGGATAGGGGTATTCACCGCGAAGCCCGCGCGTAATGCCGCGAAGCCACGAAAATGCCGTCAAAGAAGTTGTAGTCGACAATGCGGTCTGAAGCGATATTGCTGGCGTTCCCGCGCCGAGGGGGGAAACTCCCGCGTGATGTTGTCGATCGCGAAATTGACTCGCACATATCTCTATTTCATCTATCGACTGATTACCTACGCCGCGATTAATTTCATGCATTAATTTGTTTTATGTTCACGCTTCGATGATTGATTAATACTGACGGGGGAGTTGATTACGTCCCGCGGAATATTGAAAATTCACGCACGACTCGGTTAATACAGCAGAATTTCAATTACGGGCGAAAGGGCACTGGTCGAGCGACTAATGTCTTGCGAGCGCGGGTTTATTAGCGCGGTAGGTGGTCCTGATGATTCCTTGTGTTTGGACATTCGTCCCTTACCGTGCCGTCCACCTCGTCGCGCGTTTGTCCCGCCGGAATGGTAATTAGCTGACACGCATAATCAAAGGAGTATGCGACGGGGCCACGTTAACGACGTCTAAGAGCTTCGGAACGGCCGATACAAATGGCTCCGCATGCGGGACGCTGCGCGTCATTAATCCTCATTGCGGGCTGAGGGCCGAATTAGACGTTGCGGTTTAGTAGGGCGTGATTAATATACGGTGCGACCGGTCGATCGTCAACTATCTCGAGGACAGACGGGATGACGGGCGCGTCGCCCGCGTAACCCATCGAATCGCTCAGCTCGAGGATGATCTATCGCGTTCCGCGAGGGTAACTCCGCTTCTTCGGCAACTCGCCTGACGTTTCCGGCGCGATAGCGCGTTGAACGTTCTTAAATAGCTTCGTAACATCGAGTGCCAGTAACACGCGGACAGCCCGAAAGGTTCTCCAGGAGGCTTTCGGTTAACGGATCGCGGCGCGTATTTGACGAGAGCCGGCAGAGCGGTCAGGTTTAATCGAATATCGTCGCGTTATGCTGATCTCGCGATACGAAAGTACGGTTTTTCACCGCCCGCGGCGGAGCTAATGTGATAAAATATCCGGATTTGTGCACGGATGCGCCGCGCGAACGTATCAACAATTCACTCACCGTGCGCGATGCGGCCCGACGTTTCCGCTTTCGAAGCTAGAGCTCGCTGTGATGTCCGTGTCGGGAATCGCGCCTGATTCCATCCCCAGAGGTGCGATGCATTGTGCTGCAAATAAAGAAAATTACTTCAATTATATGTTTGCCCGGCGTGAGAACAAGTGAGCGATATAAATCTCGGATGTAAAATTTATTTTAAACGATATATCAAAGTTAATTACATACGTACGCGCGTATGAATCGCTTGAGAGAATTTTAATAGTTTAATTACAGTATTTTTTTTTATCAAATAATAACTTGAGTGATCGTTTGGATGAGCGTTAATTTTTTTGACACACTTGTTAGGCTTTTAATATATGTGTATTAAATACATAATAATTATTAAACGCACTGCTGTAATAACCAGTTTATTCGATAAATCGGATCGTTAAATGCAGAATAAAATTTTTATACAAAGAATATCGCGTAACAGAATTTTATAACCGCGGGTCGTGTAATAAAATTGATACGTCGTTTGTCTCTCGCATCAACGGCGTGCTCTTTTCTCCCTGAACTTTTCGTCGTCATTAAAAGTTGTTTTAACGAGCCTCGTTTTCTCGAGAGTTGTGTTATTTTCAGTGAGAACTGAAGTTTAATCAGGCTTTCATTATGCAGTTAAACGGCACGGAGTTACTTTTTTTT
Organism: Cardiocondyla obscurior; assembly: GCF_019399895.1. Classification (NCBI taxonomy): domain Eukaryota; kingdom Metazoa; phylum Arthropoda; class Insecta; order Hymenoptera; family Formicidae; genus Cardiocondyla; species Cardiocondyla obscurior. The sequence goes on along the minus strand of NC_091873.1, from coordinate 5,465,407 downwards.
TTTTTTCTTTCGAGGTCAGCGCACGTAAACACCTTCTCGCACCGGTCGGAAACGATGAAAAAGGTTTCGCATCCGTCGTACTGGAGCGCCGCATTTATCGCTCGGTGGATCGCGCGTTCCGCGATAATTATGGCGCTTAACACAATACCGGGAACAGATTTCCATTTGAAATCGAAGAAAGATAAGTGCTGGAGATGACTGGAAATTATATATCCGCGCCGATCTGCCAGCGATCAAAGCGGCGGCTCGCAAACGCGAACGGGCCCGTTGTACCTCGAGAGAGAAGAGGTCAAAGCAGATTCTGTCGGCGTAGCACGATATCGCGCCAGGGTTCCCGGGAAACGAGCGAATGATATACAGCTTCTTAGCGAGAAATCGCAGCGGAGAAGACGGAGCGGCATTTCGGTAAACCTGATAAAGCAATTATACGAAGGAATTTCTAGTAATTATCTCCAAATTCGTCGGCTAAAAATATATCTGGAAGTGTCGCGTGGTTTCAGTGACAAAAAAAAAATTCATTCAGACAAATAGGTTTTGTATTCAATGCTATCCGGTGCACGACGCGAGGGCTCTCAGAGATCGATCGTCTTCACGTTGCGCTCCTTCCGATCTCCGCATCTGACGTGAGCAACGGGAACCTTAGACTCCGAGGTCGTTTTCGGGTAGTTAGGCTTCCAGTAGGCAGGCAAGTTCGATTCTCGTATTTATAGACATCCTGGAAAAGAGTGCAGGAACGGGAGAAGAAGAAGAAGAAGAAGAAGTAAGTTATGCGACGTTTGGCCCGCCCCAGCCACTCATTCGGCGACCATAATTCTCGGGGAGTGACAGCTCCGAACGGAAGGGTGTGTGCCGCCCTCCATCCGCGAGAAGAGGGAAATTGAATGCCTTCGCAACCCGTCTTCTCCATCCTAACGTCGGTCTCTCGCCCGCTTGTTCTCGCTCTCCTCCTTTAACCGCGTCACTGTCAAACTGATAACCGCTTCTTTCCCGAGACGGCTCCTCCGCGAAACCCGAGACAACCACGAAACGGTCGACGAACAAGCCGCGCGCCTGTAGGAATAACGCAACGCGCGCCGACGTTAGAGCGAGAGAGATTGTAATAGAAAAATCGTAATAAATTCCAAGAGAAATTCTTCCGGCGTATATCCAGCGCCCGCTGCTTTCGTATTTGTCGTTACTTGATAGTCTGAAAGCATACGCGAGCGTAACGTTTTTCTCCGCCTCCATTACGTACGTTCTATATGCATATTGTATATTTGCGGGCACGTCGGGTTGATAAACGATTTTGCGCGAAATCTCGAAATACCGAAACGGTAATTGAAATGTCTTGGCGTTGAATCAGACTTCCACGCTTAAGTTACAAGTTGAAGTGGCGATGAAGGCTGCGCGATTCGTTAGAGATCTACGAATTGCGCAATATCGTAAATCTCCTCCTTTACAAGAACGGATCCTTCTCTGCCTGTCGCGTTTGTCCTCTCTCGCGAGGCATTCACGTCGCACTCGAAGTAGCGAACCACTCCTTCAGGCAACTGTGAGAATGGTTCTGAATTAACCTTTAACACGGTGTAAGTCACGTCTTTATCTGCTGGGCGAGGCTGACTTTAATAATTTCATACATACTCGAACGTCATTTGATTACAGAAACGGCTTGTGAAACTTCAATTCTTTCGTGATTTTTTTTTTTTTTTTATTAATACATGTGTAATTTACTTGTAATTGTAATACACAAGCTTGCTATAAATTCACGCATCACGTTTCATATAATTTTATCTCGTTCAGGTTAATGTCAAAGATATCGCCTTTGGCACACGAATATTAGCGAGTAATTAGCGTAGCTTTTATAATAATGGCAAAGCAAATTGCACAGAAGACTAACGAATCTCTTGGCAAATTAGGGAAGAAAAATAGAGGAAGTATGGCGAAGGTAGACACCAACAACGAGCTTTTCTATCTCGGTGAATTTAATAATTCGCATCACCCTTCCTTTGTTAATTCCGGGATTATTATTAATGACGGCGCACCAGAGTCGTGGTCGGCTTTCGGTACGCTTACTCGCACTTCTCTCCTCGGGCGCGAATGTAAATTAATTACGCACCGGGACTTTCACGAAAAACATATTAAACTTCCCCTTCTCATTGCTGCGCGATATTAGCGCATAAATCATGACTCGCACCTGATCCTTAAGTTAACTCAATCTTTGTTCTCTTTTTTTTTTTTTTTTTTTTATATATATATTAAAATACCTAATTATAATGTAGGAGCTATCCTTTGTAATCATATTAAATTATATGAACATATTCTTAAGTATGATAAATGATCGGAGAAAACTTTTATTACATCGGTATATTTTTTCGAACATCGAATCGACGAATATGTTTTTTTTTTATAAAAAATTAAAATTTTTTTGCAAGTTCTTTAGGACGCGTTTAATCGTCGCGCCGTTATATATCGCGATATATATCCCCGCCAACGTCGAGACTTGCTCCGGATTAAATTTCACGCGGGATGTAACTTGGAACTGTCTGGTCGTTTGTGTATTAACGATAATCAGCTTCTCGGCGCGGTTCACTACGGCGAGACTCGGTTCGTTATGTTTGCTCAACGGAATTAGCAGGTGGACACCTGCCGCAAGGTTTTCCTCTTTCGGCTGTAATGCCGCGCCCGTTTTCCGGGCATCGGTAAAATTAGAATGAATGTTTGTAAGAGCGTCGACCCCGAAAGAAGTTCGTGCTTGCCCTCCCCTCCCCCCTTTTCCCCTAGGTAATGCGCTACACCCTTTCGTAGGGCCGTGAAAGCCGAGGCGCGGTTTCCTCGGGCATTGTCAGACTTGGGGAGCCATTTTCGCCTCTTTCAGAGAAAACAAACATTCGTTCTAGGCGGAAGGTAACTCTCGCGTCGGCGAGAACGCGCATGCCCGTCCTTCTGGCGCCGCGACGGCTGGCAGAACGGAAGTACTACTTTTACACCGGCCCTTTCGGCCCTCCTACTTCTCCAAGGTCCTACTTCTTTCTCGCTCTCTCCACCCACCGCGTCTGCATCCTTCTCTACTCCGCCGCGACCCTCCTAGGCGTGGGCTGGAAATCACCGTCTCGTGTTGCGTGCGTTACTTATACCTCGAGGGTCGAAAATGCAACCCCTTTGTACGAGGTTTGTGTCTTCGTGGCCTGAATTTATCAAAACTAAGCAGTTTTATTCTCTTCTGCGTTCGACGTTAAATACGAGGAGAAACGAATATAGTATCGACACTGCGCGTATGCAAGAATATCAATTTTTATAGCTTTATTTATCGTCTTTAGATGAAATTGATTAATAGAATCACAAAGAAATGTATTCAATTTTTAGTATTATTAATAATCTTTTTTTTTTTTTTCTTTTTTATTTTTTCTTTTTTTTTTATTTCAAGAGAAAAAATTAAAAAAACTTCCAATTATAAAATATAAGTTACATCAATGCGCAAAGAGTTTTATGCATTCAGTCGGGCACGCGGTGTTTGCTTTTGTGGGTAGGCTTATGAAAATACAGATCCACGAGGCGGATTGACGTACGCCCTTCGAACCCGAAAGTCGGGGATTATTACACTCGACGTCGCTAGTCGACGTCTGACAGTTGACGCCCTTTCAGCGTGTCAAGCGCGAGACATCCCTCGGATTCTCCCCGGATTCGTCCTCGTTGCTCGATACATTCCGCGATGCCGCCGGGACGTCGTCGCTCAGGCCGAGCGACGTGATGAGATACGAAAGGGTTTATCGCGAAGAACGACGATGATCGCTCTTGCTCACGTATATATTTATTTCCAAGCGAAGATCTCGATAGCCCGTGGGATATATATCGTCGAAAAATAGCGATCCGCGATCGAGGGGAGCGCGAAAAGCCGGAGATCATTTTCGCTCGGCGTCGCCCGAGCTGACGCCCTTTCAACGTGTCAATCCCACTTGATTCACCCGATTCAGCTTCGATTTCCGAATGCGCCCAAAGGCCTGTGCTTCGGGTGCCGCTGCCGAGACGTAGGATTAAGTCGATTGCATTCGAGGGGGCAATTTATCCACGAGTCGTTAAAAGCGTGGAGTCGCGAAGTTCGTATAACCGTCGTTCTGGCGCGCGATCAAGCCGAACGTGGAGATCGGAGTCGGCGTCGAGGGTAAGGAACAGATGTCGGGATACCCGGCTTGGGAATGTTTACGTCGCGGGGATTTTATATCCGAGAGACATACGACGTACACGTGCAGAAAGTGTCGGCGGTGCCTTTGTCATACGAATAATCGCGCCTTTCAAACAAGTCCCGCAGAAGCTGTCATGCAGTATTAACGGCTGCCCCGAGCTACAAAGGAATGACAAGTTGTAATGATAAGCGGGGTATGTTTTGATAACTGTATCTACCAAGGGAATACGGCCGCGAGAAATGTATTTATTCGTGGGCTCTTGCATAGGTTGCTGTACAAATAATCCGTGAATCCACGCACGTGTTACGCGCAATCTTTTCAATCGATGCAAATTAAGGCTCTTTGCTTATTTAAAACATAATTAAAACGTATGCAACATTTTCTTTTTTATTTTTATTTTTTTTTTTTTTTTACGTAACTAACCGTTTGACGCATTGTTATATGTATTTATCGTAACGTTGTTTTATTATCGGAAGCGGGCAGAACTTCTATTTGAAAATTAATTTTTCTCAGCGATCATCTTACGATACGTATCGATGTGTTAGTAGGCGGCAGACCGTGGACGAAGGGCAATAATGCGTTAATTGCCGCATTGTTATGTTAATACGCTGAAGACTCTAGCAATAATTTCGTCATTATCGCGCTAGGGCCTAATGGATCCGTAGATAATTGGAAAGGAGGGCTGAGAACAGAGAGAGGGCGACAGAGGGATGACAATGTCATAACGCGGGGAGGGCTCTGTCGCGTGACGGTTTTCCTCCCCTGAACGCATTCCTAACCGGCTGTTTTCGATGTCCCCGCGACGAGGCAAATACACGAGCGTGCTATATGCATGTTCATTTGTTACACGTACACGTATTAATTTGCAACTATTAAAATTAATGCGTTCGCGTGCGCGTTTGCAATTTATTTCGGGGCTGTGAGTCACGTCGGCGTATCTATACACTCTGTTTCGCCACTAGATACGTCATCGTAGTTTGCGGTTAACAATGAATCTCGCGCGGAATGCAAAAAAAAAAAGGAAAAAAAAAGGGGGGGGGAGTAATCGTTCGCCACATGTGTCGCTCACGTTAAATCTCGCTACGTCAGATACATCCCTTCCGGATGACGCATATGTCCAATTGCCTATCCTATCGCTCGAGCTGCGCGGCGCACACTCGCACGCTGTATGCGCGTACACTTTCGCGTCCACCCCGCAATTACGCGACATCGACGGGAAACGCGCGGGCGCGTTAATGTACACGCAAACAGTTACTCTCTCCCGTCTAGGCACGCGTCTATACGCGCGCATACCGTTTACCGACCACCCTCGGCATACACGAAATCGAGCACACCCTCGCGCACACGCGCGCACGCATGCAGCCAGGCACCTAGAGGGTGTGCAGTGCGCGTAGGCACCGCAATTCGACCGACGTGCAACGTGTTTATGTATCGCCGGCAACATTAACATTGCAATTTATGCGCGCTTCAACTGTTCGGAGACCGACCCCTTCGGCTTTCCCCGATCAGCCACAGCTGACCGGCTCGCTTAACACAACCGCGAATTTACCGACGTGGTTCAATGTACAAGTTCAGTCGCTGCAGGGGGGCCCTCCGCAATCGTCTCCTCCTTTCAGCTTTCGTACGGGGACTATTTATATTTCGGCCTCGCGCGCTCGATGCTCCTCTTATGCGGAGGCGATCCACCTACGTTCAAACGCTTCTGCGGATCCTTCGGTGACCGGTATTCGAAGCGCGATTCTATTAGATTCCAAGTACAGTCGGGCGATCTTGAAATGCATTCTCATGCGCTTCTTTTTACGCGCGAGTAAAATTGAGCCTGGCTAAAATAATGATAATTTAATTTAATTTTAATCATATTAATTAACAATTAATTTGAACGGCTATTTTTATTACACTGTTAAATTATCAAATGCAGATTTGATAATTTAAATATTTTTTTCTCCGGATAAAGTGCCGCTTTAATTATCGCTGTTGTGTTTGTTATTCTAAAGTATTATGTCGAGCTGCTTTGATAACCAGATAGAATTTAATTAGCGAAGTTTGTGCAATATAGTTGTTTTCCGGGATTACATCGGCATGCTCAAGTATAAGTATAAGCAGGATCAAAGGTAGCCCAAGTATCGGCTTTGAGGTCAAATGGTACGCTGCATAGGTTCCAAGAGTTAGAAGAGTTAACATCGACTTTCCTGATTCAGTATGTTGCCGTAACAGCCATTGTCTGGATATATTTAGCATTAAAGTATAAGCCGATTACCCTACACTTACAGACTTTATACTATCGTTGACAAAGTCGTCAGGAATTTAACAAGTTGTTCGCAACTCTTTAACGTTCATTACATAATAGACTTCTTATAGACGTATATTTCCATTCGCGATTGTTCCGGCGTTTAAAACCGCGCGATATTAAAATAATTACGCGGCTCCAAGCTTCACGGCGTGAAATACACGTTTTGAAAACTTTACGCTCGGTATAATTCGAATCTACTCACTCATCCAGGGAAAGGGATGGTACGCGCCGTGCAGTGCAACCGAATCGGGAGACCATCATGATCCATCTTTCGATCCCGCTCGAGAAATTCTTCGGGTGCGAAATACGTCCCGTATACGTAAGTTTCGAGCTCGATTTCACGAACGAGTACCTAAAAGCCTTTCCCGGAGCTGACTTCGGAACTCTTGGCGGATACTTTGCAAGTTTCTCGCCCTGTTTACCTGACACGAGGGTGGCTCGGGCCGCCGAAGTCAATGGGATGGAAACCAAGCCGAGTAGAAACCGAGCCCGAGGTTTAATGTAAGGCAAAGGGCAATGTGGTACGGGGGAGAGCACCCCGGATACCTTTCTGTTTTTATCGAGCGAAACCGCGGATGAGAGAGGCAGCTACTTCGACATAAAATTATAGCCTTGGACGAAAACACATATTTCAATCGCGATCTCACGATTTTTTATTTTTTTTTTATTTTTTTATATTTTTTTTATCTTGCCCGATAGGAAAATTGATTCTCTGCTTTTGATCGGTGAACGTCATGTACATTATATTCTATAATTTCGCTTATTATCACTCTTATTTAATTATATCTCTTATTTAATTATTTAATTATATATAAAATATATATAATTTAGTCATTTATTCGATCGTTATTATTTAAATCGTCAAGAGTAAAAATAAAAATCTATATAGTTCGATTAAAATTTTATCGATTTCGGTCAAATTCGCATATGTACTCACATATGTCTATAGAACGTCCGCCGCAGAAGCAGAGGATCAGCAGGTAAAAGATGAGGCACGTCTGCAGGTAGTCCATGGTAGCGTCGATGGTCCGCGGGCCTGTGGTCATCGAACTCTCATAACCGCTCCTGCGAAAAAAACAAAGTTCCAAAAGAAAATTACACACACGCGTACGTACAAACGGTTCGTAGTTCTAGCGTTACGTAGAACGGAGTGATTAAGTGAGATTCTCGAGAAAGCGTCTTGCCAAACGTAAGAGATTGGAGGCAGGCGGGGGATTACGAATGGGGGAAGGACGCGAGGGGCCGACGGGGAGACGCGACGTGAACGCAGAAAAAGAGTCTGGAAACGGCCGTTTCTGCCTCCCTGTGCTTTTCGCTGGGGTGAAATGGCGCGATTCTCGTACCGGACAGATATACGACCGGTACAGGAGCCATGGACAAAGAGCTACATTCACGCCAGCAGCCATTACGCGTCATTATCGAGATTAGGATCGGCCGTTCGAAGACGGAAGAAAAAGAGAGAGAGAGAGAGAGAGAAGGGAAGAAAGAGAGAGGTCCACCGAGGATGCTGCGAGCCGGAGAAAGAACTACGGAGAACGCCGTGGGGCCCTTTGGCTGGTTCTTCTCTTGTATGCGAGGGGGCGAGAGCTCGTATGTACCGGATAGTCGAGGGATACCGGGAGGTTTCGCGGGGAGAAGGAACGCGGGGCCATGCTTTATTCACGGCGGTGCCGTCGTGGTGCGTAGAAAAGAAAAGCGAGAGGACCGTACGAGAGAACTCACTTTTTGGCTAATTAACGGGGGGGAAAGGAGGCTCCTCGACTCCCGCCGACCGTTCCCTGATGCTTATCTGCCGAGCTTAGAGAACCCTGCGACTCATTATTTCACGACGAAAATATCCGTGGCGATAAACGCGGCGACCGGCGTTTTATATCGCGTTACGATCGCAAATTCGTAAATATCCCGAATTCACCGTGATTCCTCGACCGTAAAAGCCAGCGGCGGTTTCGTAATCAATGGCATCTCTTAAAAATTAAGTTAAAATTAAAGCCTACCGACGCGGGATCTCGAACTTTATTAATGAGCTTCGTCTCGGGAATTTATTGAAAAGTGAAAATTTTTTAACGCTCGCGGAGTCAAGTCGGGGGATTTCTATCATATTTATTCAGTTCAATATCCGGCCGATACGACGTTCGAGGGCTATCGATGTACACAAGTGGCTGAATCAGATTATCTAATCGGTAATTAAGACGCTATTCAAACGGTTGCATATGCTGGTACCCGTGTCAAGCTTAGTACGATCACAATGCGCGCGATCGATTAGCCAGCGTAGTAATTAAGGTCATAGAGTGCAGTCAACCTTTAACCGTCCCGCTAGCTCCGCCGATTGTGTCCGGGACACGGCATTCGTTTCTTAGACGATGATTACATCAATCGTGGCACACAATTAATCATTAAACCCTTGGATAATCTTGTAAATACACGCGCGCTCTAATGCGATATTCATGCTCCGCGAGATACGTTTCTCCGCGGCAACAGCGTCGCCTTACGTAGCAAAAATACTTTCTTACGTTACGTGTGTCAAATGTAAATTCATTAGAGATCAAAATAATATTATAGAAAACGTAATCCTTCGTGCACATCGCGTGAATTAATTGCGCTAACGATGTGCTTCTTTATACCCCACAGGGCATTCTTTAAGCAGAAAAAGTTAATCATTTCCTCGTAATTACGGAGGCTTGATTATGTCCACATTTCTGAATTGATATACACTTTTTGCCCGCGGCAAGAAGTGTAATGCATTTATTAATACGCTCGCATTTATCTCGGTCCGTTTGCTTTTTTCTTGGACGATCATTATTTCGAAGACGAAGAGCACGGCGGCGTGTCGGATCGCGTAGACGGTACATTTTTTTTTTTTTTGCGTGTGCCCTCTTTTACGAATTAAATCTCTTTCGACTGCTTTTGGTCAATTATTTCTTTTCACGCAAATATTTAACATCGGCGCCAACGAAACGGCCGTAAACCGCGCGAGGCATTCGGCCTCCGGAACGAAGAAATCATGCGAATTTAGTGCCCCCGTTTGTTTTAACTTTCTGCAATACGCACACTGCGATCTTTCATCCGCTCGAGCTGCCACACAGTCCCGCGTGTTCGGCCACTCGGTTCCACTGTATGCCGCTGCATAAGGTGCCCTTGTGCACATTTCGAATGCTCGATTTGCATGGCGTTCGTCTCTTCATTTTTGCCGAGTGTATCGTTGCGCTCGTCGCGTTGAGCTCGCGAGCCAGGTGCATCGGTGCTTAAGTGGAATTAACGTGAATGATGGGGCCCAGATAAAGCTGCATCCGCCTGTACAGGCTCACGGGCGTATTTTACGAATGAATACACATGAATTTGTTCAGCGAATCAATCATGCCGCTTCGATTACGTTCGATACACGAACAAAGCGTAAGCTTGTAACAGCGGATTTTTCTAATCTCAACATTCTATTGTACAATAGACCTTTTTGATATAATAATTTCGGAAAAGAAAAAAGAAAAAGAGAAATTAAGAAGCTTAGCATTTCGAATCTGGTATTCGTCAGATTTATAATTTAAGAAAGGAACTCGTATGCATTGCCTTTATTCGCGTAACTTTTTATTTGGAACGTTTTATAGTATCAGTATTTGTCTGGTTAAATACAATTAAGTGTATTCATGTTTAATATATTCTTTGTACGTAACTTGTAGTTATTTAAATGTACAAGATTAAAAAAAAATATATTTTAATGAGCTGCACATTGCCCGGCTCGATAATTATTTTTTTCTTGATATTCAAACTTAAATTAAAAGCCAGAAGAAGTATTCCCATTTGGGAGCATTCCTATAACACGTTCCAGAGTCGGCTTGGCTCCGTTCCCAACGTGTCATTCCGAAGGTGGTGTGAATGGGAGAATGGGAGAAGGAAGGAAAGTGCCGCTGCACAGGTTCGCGGCTACGTGTACGAATACACTTTAATCTCCACACTTACAACGTTTCCGGATCGTTAAACGCCGTTCGTCGACGAACTCCTGAGTTTCGCCGAAAAATTCGTATCCAAGCTCGACTCCGCCACTCGCGAACGGCTTTAGCTATGGTGAAAACCGCGTCATTTTCTCGTTGAAAAGTTTCCGACAACGTGGCGGAAAAAAAAGGGGGAAAAAAAAAGGAAAAAAAAAGAACTTGGAATTCTGTAAGACAAAAATCTTGCATACACGTGTACGAGGAATTTGTTCTTACAAAATGACAGGCGAGATAAGATCTCTGGAAAATATGTACTTTAATCTGCTGAAAAATGTGTTTAAGAAAATATGACGAAAATCTTGCTTTATTAAAAAAAAAAAATATGTATATATATATATATATAATAATTTGAGAAAATATTTGACAGATTAAAAAGCGCGTGGTTTTTCTCATTTATATGGATTTCCGGGCGATAAAATTACCTTTTGCAGAAATTCCAGAAATGGCCAGACGAGAAACTTGTGTTCAAAGTGCCTTTCCCCGTCTTTCCCTAGGAAACTCGCAATTCTTAGCTGACGAGATTTACGGTGGGTGTAGGAGAGGCAAGCATGGTGCTCTTTTGAGCGCTGTTTCCATCGTTTGGGCGCATAAATTTGCGCGCAAATTCGTGGAAAGTACCCGCGTACACGAATACGCGACGGTCTCGAGAGCTCGCGCAAATTAAAACTCGGCAAAGTCATCCTCGCGTAATTGCCGGGGCGCGCCGCGACTTATTTTTGTAGACCCTCTTCTAAAGACGCAGTCGTCGACGCGAGAGAAATTGCGAGGCGGTGTTTATTTAATGCTATCGTTTTAATAAAATAACTTAAAGAAATATTTAAAACGGCGATACATTTTCACAGTTCTTGCTTTGAATTTCTTCAGAACTATTTTATTTAATTAAAAGTTTTGGCTGAATACGGCTAAGATTTACATGTTTTTATACATATTTTTTACATCTATAACAAATTGACTTTTATACGATTATCCACAATTTTTTTTAATTTTTTTATTTTTTATTTTAATTATACTATAACTTTATTACTTGAGAAAGTTAGCCAATTTTTGAAATTATTAATACAGGGACTCCATCTTTTCAACTTTGAACTCTGCCACCGATACGTAACTTGTTACCCAGATCTTATTAATTCACGAAAGTTACCGTAATAAGTCTTGACTTTTTGACACTCGAATATTTTCCGCTCAGAGGCGCAGAAATTAACGGTTGATCTCGCGTCTATAATATTTTCGTCCGGAGTTCGCACTCTGTATAATTTCGAGAAATTCCTTCGGCTATCCGGCGAACATCAAAGACGTTTGATCGGCTCGCAAACGATCGTTCGCTCATAAACGGACACTATCGAGCGTCGCAGTTCCGAACCGATGTCTCTAACGCGAGAAAAAGAAAGAGACACGCAAACTCGGCTAATTACGAGGGTTCCTCTGGCTACCGTGTGCCGTTGGTGCTGCGGCTGCTGCAGCTACTGATGTTTATCTTCGCGAGCGATGGGAACCCAAGATGGCAGAGCATCTCCCATTTATTCAGCGCAAGAACCGGTACGCTTCTCCGGTAGAACGAGAAAACGACTTGCGGCTGCTGGCCGTGCCTGCCTCGGGATATCTGCATCTCGTTCCACCGCCTTTCCTGGGCTTCGAACCGCAATGCGTTCGTAGATTAAAGCCGGTTCCGTATTAATTTCGTGCAGTCTCGGAGCTTTAGGTGCATGCTTTGTCTTCCGATTGATGTACACGCGTAGACCGGACGAATCGCGCCCTGAGCGGCAAAAACGCCTCCGGCGAGAACGCGATGGACTTTAACGACGACATCACCGCGTTTCTACTTATTTAGTCGTTTAGGTATTTAGTTACGTATGTTTCTAATTGTCCAATTTTTAATAATCATTATTAGAATGTCATCGGGAATAAATATGCGATACGTATTTCTCAAGTCGTTTACGAAAAAAAAAAAAATTCGATCAAAACGCCGCTTTGTGCATTTAATGCTCTAAACATTTAATAAAAGTCATAAATCAAAGTAAAATAAAAGAGAAATCGTTTAAAAAGGTAACAGATATTTATTTTGCACGTTTCGCAATCTTCAAAAGTAACGGAGTTATTATTCACGAGTGTTCCTTTTAAGATATATCATTCTATCTAAATGTAGGATCCGCGCATCACTAAGATATATATTTCACGTGGCATTAAGCGTTTGAAATTTATACCCTAGTATTTCATTCCACCACAATCCTAACCGGTATCAAGTGGTATACATATTCTACAAGCCGAACGTGAGCTAAAAAAAAAAAATTTTCACGAATCTTAAACATTAGAATGACGACTTATACTATTTCTCGCTTTTACTTCCGTTTTAGTCTTTGCGCTCTTTATATAATTAATATCCCGTAATTATAAAATGATCTATTTTAAAACGATACTTTATTGACGCGCCAATGCTCGCGGTATAACTTTTGAAGATACAATCCGAAAGAATAAAAAAAGAACTGAGCCTGCGAGGGAGCAAGAGCGCGCGTAAACTTGATCAAACTGACAGTGGCCTCGTAAAAATCCATTATTCCAATCTTCGAATCTTGTTCACTGTCAAGGAAGGCATCCCGACGCGATCGAGACCGGCCAAAGCACCCGTGGCGTGTTTCTCGTTAAGTCCGCGCTACCTCTACGGGGGGGAAAAGGGGGGAGTACCGCTCATAACTCAGCCCAAATATTCGCCTACATTCTGCACGGGGTCAGGAACGCGCGCATGTGCCTGGTTGCAGGGCTAACTTTATTCGCGCTGTACATGCACGTCTCACACGTACACACACGTAAATTGTTCCGTATGGTTAGGGTTAGCAAACACGCGCATACGTGGTGACGTACAATGCACGCGACTAAGGCTGACCCTGGCGAGGAGGTTGAAGTGTGGAAGGCAGGGTGGATGCGAAGGAGGGATGGGCGACGGCGGCGGCGGCCCTCTAGGAAGAGGGTCCTCGGGGTGGCGGCGGTCGGTGTGTAGCAGGGCCATGAATTATGCAGTTCGCCGCGGGCTAGGGCCTCGTACGCCGGCAAGAGAGAAGAAGATAGTAAGGGACCGCCGTACGGCGAACCAACCGGTGAGAAACTCGGAGAGAGACGGCGATATACCCACACGGTCCACAGCCACTTTACCCTCCTCAACCTCCCTCGCGTCGCGTCTCCACCTTCGTTCTCCTCGCCGTCTCCACCTGTGCCGCCGCCTAAACCTCTCTCTCCGTCACTACCACCCATCTTTCCGCCTTCACCGACACCGCCCTCCCGACACTCGCGCGCTACGCCGACACTTCGCTCCGGCCGATTGAAATTTTCATACCGGCACGTCTACCGTCCCAGTTTATGCTCCGAACAAGTGAAATGCACTGCCACCGTCTCGTGGCACCCGGGTCCCCGCCGCGCTATTTTCCATCTCCTCTCGCCATTGGCATGCTGCACAAATAACAGAGAGGTCTCTTCCTTCATCCGCGTCGGAACTCTGGGTCTTGTCTTTTTTTTTCTCTCTTTTTTTTTTTTTCTTTCCATCTCATAAAGATTCGAAAGGAACGGGAGGCTCGATCTCTCTTGTGCCGGGAGATAACCGACGAGATAGAGCGAACGTCAATATCCTCGAGAGCACTTACACTTTCTACCTTTCTACCTGCGTGGATTTTACGCGGCGCCGCTGTGTACATTATACATTTGATACGACAGGAATACAATTGCTTTGCGAGGCGTGCGGCCATCAATTCGACGAGCTCTCTTTTTTTTTTTCTTGTTTTTTTTTTTTTTCGTAATACTGGGAAAAAGGCATCGTTTTACGTTTGTTTGACACGCGCCGAACGAATGAACAATCAAGTCGTTAAATATTTCAACATGACTCCCCGTGGAAGCGGACGAGACACCCTCCTCCCCCGCGCATAGTCAAGGATCGATTGAAATTTTCATGCCGGCCCGTCTACCGTCCGGGTTTAACGATCGAGAGTGAAACACGTCGTATCGTTACATTAATTTCGTCTCCTTCGCCGTCCCGCCTCGCGCGGGACACTTGCCTTTCGTTATCCGTTTGCCGAGCCGGGGGATGCATTCCTCTTTTCCTTTTATCTTCTTGCAATATGGAAGTCATACTGATATCCTCCGAAGATGCTCTCGCTTTGTACCTTGCTACATAGATTTCAGCGCTAGTTTCTCGTCTAATGGCATGTCAGTGATAACACAAATGGAAAGAGGGATGTTAATGATCCAGTTCAGACTTGTTCGTTCGAAGGGATCGGTATTCGATAGCGCTTTATTTGACAAAGAGTATAGAGAGGCGATATCTACGTTGCTGATAAAATGGTGGAGTTTCAAACGCGAACGATGTCAAAAGTCGACAGCGAAGTAATGCCCGTAACCGGCCTCGAATATTGGCATGCGAGATTACATCTGAATGATACTTAACGAGGACTGTTAATTAACCAGAATTAATTTTTTTATTTTATTTTATTTTATTTTATTTTTTACTTTGCACGAGATAATTTACGGATAGTAATTAATTTAAGCTGCGTGCAAAATCGGGAAAATAATAATATTAATTTTAATTATTTAAAACTGCACCATTCAAGATTTGTAATTCTAGATATTAGCGCGTGAGGCATGCTGCCCTCTTTTTTTTCTGTTTTTATTAAGACGAAGAGAGATAATGAGCGTGAACTCTGATTGCGCGGCGGTAAAATAATGTTTGCGGGATACTCGCGACTTTTTCACGGCGAGAAATGAAATACGCGAGACGCACTGCAATTTAATGCCTTTTTAAATTCCGGTATTTGCCGATTTTAAGAGAAAAGTCTTTAGAATCGGAGTGTTTATTCGAAAATCTTGCAGCGTTAAGATACGCTAGTAAAATTAATGGCCGGTCGCAATTCGCGCCGCTTCGCACACCTATACGAGGAAAATATCACGCCGGACGACGTTGGATGCGTCAAATATACGCGCGTTTGGCGCACGTGGAGAGATCGTTACTCGAAGTCACGGATTTACGAGCGGACGTTATCGCCCTGTTAATGTGCTGATTAGATTATGCGACGAGGTACCCGTAGAGCACCGAGGAGTCGCGCAATATCGCGCACAGTTCCGACAAAGGTACGTGTGCCAACGACACGTACCTTTTTCACAGACTCGTAAAAGAACACGACTGTCCCGCCCGGTTTTGTTGTTTCTGACGGCGAGTTTTACGAGCGCGCGGATTAATTATTCCGCGGCCGGCGGAAAGTAACCGGGTAGCGCGCGCTTCCAGCAGAAAAAGCACGATATCGCGCGTTTGGTATCGGTCGTTTTTAACGTCCCCGCCGTCTGCGGGGTTAACGCCGCGAGGAACTCAGAATAGTTGCAGAAATACGCAGCTGACGCTCGCAAATTAGCTTGCGGCAATCCGCGGCGGAGCCAAGCGGATGAAATGAGATCGCTTTGAAGCCCCGAAGTTTCCGTCGGAAACCCGTTTCGCAAGAAGCAGGCTGCGAGCGCTCAATTGAATCCTTTTATTCCCCGTTCCCCACGCCTCCTCGGCTTGATATTATTATTTTTTTTTTTTTTTTTTTACTCTTTTTCCGCGGCATTTTCTTATCCACTTTGAACAGCGGGAATAACGTATTAGAACTCGGTAAAACGCAATCCACGCCTTCCTTCTCGGTGGTCAATGTTCTCGGAACAGAAATTTCTCTCGTCTCGTTCCGTGCATGAGACACTTGCGTGTCTTCGCGATGACTCTGTGGCTTCGGGGCCGCTCTTTAGCACCCCGTTTGTTTTATTTCGCCGCCGCGGCATAATCGATCGCGCGGAATGAAAATCGAAGGTTTCCGAGAAGCGAAATGGCCGAAAGGGTTAATCAGTTATTTGCACCGACGGGCGAGCGCCCGGTCTATATCCCGCCAATCGTCAAAGAGTTATTATCCGGGGCGATGACAAAGCAGATAGGAAGCCCGGTGCCGCGGCGGCACGGTCGTTCGGGGCGATTATTAATTATCGGCGAATAATGAGGCGGATCGAGATCGCGCGTACGGCGGGATCCGAGAAATCCTCTGTCAATGATATCGTCGGCCTGGTTTTATTAGGCCATCGCTTTGCCGCGCCGTCAACCCTTCACCAACCCGTTACCAGCCGTTCTGTTCTCATAAATCGTTTATTCATGTTTAATGCAGCCTGGTATTCAGACCCAGAAAGTTTTCAAAGCTCTCAGACGGAAAGCGCGACTGCGACGTGAATCGGCGGATGGGGGACACGGGAACTTCGAACAAGAGAATGCTTTTGCATCGTGGCAACGCCTGAAACAGTCAAAAAAAAAAAACGGAAAAAAAAGAAAAAAAAAGAGTCAAGAGAAACTGTAGAATCGAGTCCCCGTGTTCGACCAGCCTTTTGCCTAAAAGACGATCTCTCCTCGATCGCGAAATCCTTTATCACACGTGTACCGAAACGCTTGGCGAGACGGTCGACTTACGACACTTAATCGATCATTCGGTAGTTTCGTATTCTTGGACTTTGAAAGTACTCGCGTCACGGAGGAACTACTTAATCGAGTCAGGCAAATTAAATATTTACGGCGGGTGATAAGATAACTATAACAGTCGCCAGTCGTACAATTTCGTGTTCCGAAGGCATAAGAGCGCCGCTAAGTTTTCGTGAATGAGAGTGATAAACGCAATGAAGTACTTTAAGCTGTAAATAATGACTAAAGTTCGCGACATTATTTATACAGAAGTGGACTGATAGGTCGCGCTGCCGTGTTAAATCGCGAACAAATGCACAACGTACACGATTAAAGAAGTTATAAATTTTTCAACGAGTCAGACGAACGTAGAGCGCGCCCACGGAAGATCTCTACTTTCTAGTGACAAATTCCCCCGTTTTATCACCTTATATAATAATGATACACTCGGAAAAATCACGCTCGACTTACAATTCGAAGAATGATTTCCCCCAGCGCGAGGTCTGTACGGATTTCAGTCGGGCGGATAGAGAGGCGCGGCGGAAAGATGGAATAAAAAAAAAAAAAGAAAAAAAATGAGGAGAGAGAGAAAACGAGAAAGAAATGCGCGCGAGAGTCTCTAATCCGTTCTTCAGGGGGCTTAAGCCCGTCTTCGTGCACCCTGCTCGGAGAATACCGTTTAAGTGTCGTCCGTCTGGGAGTCCTCCACTCGAGTAAATATTTAGGAATTTTTGAAGAGTCCCGAGTGCCTAAGAAAACAGTTTACTCCGTAAGACGGAGGGATCCCTCCCGGGAGCCGGGCTCGCCTGGGCCTGGAACAGTCATCGCCAGCGTCTTTCGTTCGACAATCAAACACGCGCGGCATCGCGCATGCCGAGGAAAAAATATACAAAGGGATAGGATGCACGGGGGAGGATGCGCTTTACGCGAAACGTCACCGCGCCTACGTGCGTGCTTCGGATTCATTCCGCCGCCACGCGCTGTGAATCCGGTCTCTATCGTTTCGGTTTTAATTCCAGTGATACGCGCAAGAAACGCACGGCTAGCCGTATCATTCGCGTAATTTATATGCAATTAGTTTTAACTCACTGTTGGAACAGTCTCTGGTTCGGTGCACTTAATCGGCCCGGTGGACTTACCTGTAACAACGTAAGAATAAATTTATAGATATATTTAATGTTCGAATGTTATAAGAATATTTAATATTCGAATACAGACTTTCGGGAAAATTAAATAATTACGACAGCGAGCTTAAGCTACGCGTTATAAATTCTATTAATTTTTTTCTCGCTACGTTGATTTTTTACAATTATTTGCCGCGCCGTGTAGACGCTGGTCGCGGCTTGCGTGCTTCCGCCGCGCGGTAATGATAATACCGCGACACACAATAAGACGTTGGTCGACATTTTAATGAGAGAGAACGGAGAAGCTCGGGTGCTCGTTAGAACGCGTCCCAACCCATAAAGAACGGTCAGAGAACGGTGAGGAATGGGTTAACGCATATATAACTTTTTGGTAGGAGCCGTTCATTACCGTGCGCAAACACGTCCGGCGAAATCGCGGCGCGGGCTCACGGAAGTACGGTATTCTCGCAAACATTTCGCCTAACGCAGATATTACGGGGTTATTACGCTCGGATACGACGACGTGATCGCGCTGCGTCACGTCAGCGCGATACGGCGAGGCTTCCGCGAAGCCGGCGATCGGTGGACGAAGCGCAAAATCTTGCGGATCGTTCGGCAAATATTTATCCCGGTATGCGAAACACGACGATAGGCGACGCGTAATGAAACCGCTGATTTCCTGCGCGTCGAAATAATGTTGACGATTAGTCTGGCTTTGATTTGATAGAACTGCGACTCCAAGTTTCATTACGCGGTGCCGCTGACGGGCGCAAATGCGCGCCGTCATGCGTCAACGAGCGAGTTTCATCGACCGCTCGTCAGCGCGAGTGCAATAAACCGTGCTTAATTACATGCAATAAGTAATTAAAGTGATTAAAGCTTATAATGTGACGTGCGGCGCAATCAGTAACGCGGACGCAATCAAAATTTCGATTGGACAGGTGTATGTCCGTGCGTTACGACGAGCACTTTATAACGATAGCTTTTTGCGAGCATTTCGCGCTTTTAACGAGATGGCATCGCGGGATACGTAATCCCGTCCACGCGCTTTAACAGTAAATGAAAATTTTGTTTCACGAGTATCCATTCATATCCGCCGTTTATTATCAACATACGTAATTTCGAGCTGGTAATTTCGTTAATTTGAATCAGTCGATTAACACTTCGTTAGGTGATATTATTTCTATAATGCGTGGCGCAAAAACACGCAGCGAAAATAAAATGTTGCCTCCTCCCCCTTCCCCTTTCGTGATTCCGCTAATGAAATTATGCAGGTCTCCCGCGTATTGCTTTTTAATTATAAAGTTATATATGTGAATATATAGATCGGGGTATTGTTCCGTGGAAATTAAAAACGTATGAAAGCGGACGGAATCAAATTTTGTTTGCCCAATATAATATTCGTTGCAGAATCTATGAAAAGAGCGACGTGCATAGTAATATCTTATGCATAGAACACACACGCGCGCGGGTATACCCGAGGATCGTTCGTGCTACCAGCTAGCTTCGACAGCGAGACATTTTTATTGCGAATTTCGACGGCGACGTCGTCGTCGTCGTCGTCGTCGTCGTGGTCGTCGTCATCGTAACCGTAGCAGGTAGTCAGTACGTGCGTGCATCCTCGATGAGAGACGTGCACCCGCTGAATAATGCCAAGAATTCGAAGAAGAAGAAAATAAAGGTCGACGGTAAGGCCGGGGCGGCGAACGGAATGAAAGAAGAGAGTAAGAGGCGAATAATAAAGCGTCGGGCTATAAAGAAGAGAGAGCTAGAACGGAAAAGAGGAGTCACGTGGCGCGTCGAAGAAGCAACCGGCGTCTCAATGAATCCCCCGGAGCAGTCTCGTTAAAACGGATCTCGCGACACCGACACTACCGTCGCAGTCTTCCTCCGCTTCTCCTTCGTCGTCGTCGTTCTCGTCAAGGTTTACGTGACCTCGAGCAGTCACAGAGAGACCAGCTGCCCCTCCCGACTGACGAAGACTTCCGAGGAACCTCCGAAAAACCTCAATGAAAACCGGCCACGTTACAAGCACCGTGCCATGCTCGCGGTTTAACTTCGGTATCCGCTTCGCTCCTACTTTATACCTACGCGGCCAGAAACTCGCTCGCCCAGCGGCTTTATATTTACCGGCGCAATAAATTTCGAGTCAGATTTCAGACGGCGCGAGGAGGCAGACGTGAAATTCGCACGCCCGCGCGAGGGATTGCATTGCTCCTTTATCGAGAACTGGTAAACAAGTTAAACCAGATTAGAAGCGTGCTGTCTGGTAACCGGGTGTTGTCTGCGTCTGCTAGCCGCGCTCCTTTGCCCCTTTCTCCCCGCGGCCATTCTTCTTTCCTAAGGCGAGTAAAGAGGAGAAAAGATCGCGACGATAAAGTCAAAGAGAGGTAGAGGAGGGCAAACAGAAGTACAGAGAGCCAGAGGACATTGCGCTTCATCTTCTCGAGTGGGACTCTTAGTTTCTTTCCTCTCGCTCGAGCCTCAGGCGAGTTTTGACCCTCGTGTAAACAACTCCGACTGAGCGTGTTATCCGGTCTGCGACGATGGATATTGTCTTTACCTATGAATCCCATTTCCGTTCCGAAAGCGTTTAATGAGACTTCTCTCTCCGAGAAACGTCCCTAGAAGTGATATTTCTCCGTTCCGTAAGAATTGTCTCGTCCGCGGTAACGTGACGACGAGATTGCTCTTAAATTGCAAAGCTAATCAGACTTCACTTAAGGTAACAAAGTTTCGTGGAAAGTAAGCGGATCTGTAATTATCGTAATTACTGAATTTAATCCCGATCATACGATGTTGCGTGGTCGCGAAATCGCGATATACAATCAGCAGCGAGGGGAGTATACGCGTTACCATGAGTCACGGAAACATCCGTGCCGAGGAGTCAGACAAATTATAGCGAGGGCCATGGTCAAAAATTTTCTATCAGCCTTTATACGTAAACGATTTCTCGAATAACGTTTCTGGGAAATTACCCAATGAATCGCGCACATTAGGATTAGCACGCCAATTTCAAATAGCCTTTTAAAATTGGAAGATAAAAGCAGAAATACTCTCTTTCTCTCTCTTTCTCTCTCTCTCTCATTGCCGTAACAATGGGCTGTCGGCACGCAACAATTTACGTCGCGAGGGATCAGGGCGCGGGATCGTTGCGTCGCGTTGCATCGTGTCGACGTGCCTTCGGGTAGCCGAATGGTCATCGGATGCATATGCACGGCCGCGTGAATCACGAGCTCGTAATTACGCAATACCTGCATTAATAAGATTAATGCCGCCGTTTAAATGCCGATCTTGAAACAGCTCGGCTAACGTCTCGTAATCCCGTAATACCCGAGATAAAGAGCGGCGTAAATATTAAATAATAATTCCGCGATTACGGTAATAAAAAAAAAAAAACCAGACGTTCGAAGTTTGCGCCAGATTAATACGTCGCGGGTGAATTTAACGCGATTGTATTGCGGCGTCGTCGATTCAGCCCGTTTACCTCCGTGATTTCGAGCCCCGCGACGTTCGGAAAAGCTTGCGGTGCCCTTTTTTTTTTTTTTTTTTTTCAAAGCGAGGGCATGTACGCCGGCACATACGTGCGAATGTACATATATAGGAGCGCATGTACGCTCGTACGAACAATGCCTCGATTCAGGAACGCCGCCGTGCCTTACGGCAACGGTATATAGCGTCGGTGAATGACGGGCATTCGAGCGAATGGGACCAATCAGACTGATTGGCCAGTCGGTATTTACATTTCTGCGGGCGAGCCTGCCGCTCGAGGCCGCTTGCACTGCGTCGGGAGATTTGGAGAGAATGCGGGACAGATACGATACCGCCGGTGCAACCGTGCAAAACCCTCCCGATGCGTCTCCGCGACGATGCGGGGGCCATTTCGATCCGGAGCTTGCATGCCCGCCGAACGTTGTTTGATTCGTGGTCGGGAAGGATGAACGATCCCACGTCCTGCTCTCCCGGATGCGCTTCTCTCACGTTTGCACTGATAATTAATATTTGCTTAATAAGAAAGAAATAAACGCGGAGTCTGATAAAATTCAGATTTTATTTACGCTTGCGATCGCGAAAAATCGAGTTCATTCTTGAAATATATTAATTTCGACGAGCGAGAAGATATTCGTTCGTAAGACAACCGCCGCCTTGTAACTGGAAAATTACCCCGGCCTTCTTTCGAACGGTGGAAAAGTTTTTCATTTAACAGAAGAGCAGTTAAACACCCATGAAAGAACGTATTATCCTCCAATTAAAATCTCCGCGTGGCGAATGCTCTCTGGCTCGCACTCGCGGAGGAATACAACTAGTAATTATCGCACTCCGGCCCTCGTCCGGACGATGCTCGACAACGCGGACACGTTTTATCTCGTGTCGGGTGGACAAGCCGGAGGCGGGACACGCGAGAGGAACGTTTACGATACTCGGGACTCCGATGTACTTTCCGTTCTGAGAGTTAATTGCGCCTTTGCGAGCTCACGCGAGAGGCGTCCGGTACATCGGCTTCTGCGGGGGCCTCGGGGGCGGCCGCGCGTGTTCGAAGATTACGGGCGCGCGCGTCTTCATCGCGATCCAGACGAATCCCGAGCCCACGAACGATCGTCGAGTTTACCGCTGATATACATTGAAATGCAGATACGGTATTTACTGCGGCGACGGCAGGCTAGCGAACGCGACTTTAGCGTCGTGTGCGTCGAGTTTCAGATGTGCTGCATGTATTATATACCGCGCCGGCCGGTTGCCGATGACTGATTTCTCTCCGTTCTCTCGTCCCCTGCCTTTACCGTCTTTAAGATTACGTACGCTAGCCGCTGTTGCCGTAGAAAACGCCATATTTACTCTTCGTACGAGCCCAGTCGCGTAATTTCGATGGCGGTGTCGCCGATACCGTTCACCGGCCGGGGCTAATTAATAACCGCGAGTAACAAGGAGCAGATGGAGCGGTAGAAACTTGGGAACCAGACGCCTGGGCCACGCTTCGTCGGGCCGGCCTGGCTCGGCTCCGCTCCGCTCGGCTCCGCTTCGCCCCGTGTCGTTCGACTCGACACCCACACGCTACCCATTATTACGCACGTGTGGTCCGGATGGTCGCGTGCATGCTATTAGCGAAAAGGAGTGTCTCAAGCTTCACTCGGTCCTCGCCGCGAAACAACTGTCTCTCCTTTTATCTCCCGCTTATTTTCGACATTTTCATAGCAGATCGGGTGTCGCGGCCGAAAGAGACGGATAGCTTTCCGGTTGATTTCGTTAGGGCTCCGAAGAACTTCCGTTTCGTAGGTGCACCCGCCGCAAGACGCAGCCAGATGCGCGTTTAAACGAAGCTCGTTAGCCGCAAGAGCGAAGTTAATCATCTTGATAAAGCACGACGCGTGCAGTAACTCTTTACACACCGTTATACGTCTTAATTATTTCATTATCGCCGTTGCATTATCTAACCGTGAATTTAGTTTTAATCGCAATAAATATTAATAAAGCATGGATATTAAGCGTATCATTATACGCGGATAAAAATCGTACGGTCAAACTACAAAGAACAAACGGCCCGGTCAATATTATATCCGCCAGAGGCAAGGCCGTATATATTAACAGCGTTTCTATGCGTGGTCGCGTGCGCAATAATTGCTTTTCGCTACGCGTCAGCGTCGCTCAAAAAGCAACATTTGCACGCGACGCGGCTCGATGCGTCGCGCGTGCATATACGTTCCGCTTGAAACTAAACTGAAAAAGAAAGAAAAAAAAGAGAGAGAGAAGGAGAGAGAGAAAAAAAATACACGCGCTCGTTTCGGAAACCGTGAGCGACAATGGTTTCCTGTTTCATCCCCGCGGGACGCCCAGCTGTGTCTGGACGCGTGAATGAATCGCTCTCCGACTGTATTGTGTCCGCCTTCCAGTTTTCTGACGGGAACCGCTGTAACCTGCGACATCTTGATCCGCGTATCCTTCGTCATTCGGACGTTCAAGTGAGCGCGCGGTTGACTCCTTGAAAAACGACGTCGCCCGTCGAGCCCGCGCACGAAGATACATGTGTCCTCGATAATTTTTCCCGAGGTTAGCCACCCGTGACTCGCCGCGCGGTATTTTAACGCTATTATGTCTACGAGCCGCGACACAAATGCGAAAAAGTTTGACGCTTGATAATTTACGGCGTTTTTAAAGCCCCCTCTCTCGTCCGCATTCTTTTTCTCTCGCTCCCTTTCTTTTTCTCCCTCGTGGATTTTCACGTGACTTAAATAATCCGAAGAACGGCGTAGTCAGCAATACGGACGACCGTTCCCGGCGTCATTTTTTCTTAAGCTACTTCGCGATCTCGGTCGTAGACGGGCTCGCGAAGTGCGGGAGTTTCGGCTTGAGCTATGGCAAACGAAGTAGATCCCCGGGCCGTGGAACAGGGCGGTGTAGGCCGTCGTATCTCGCGGATGTATACGTAATGACCTTACGCTGCGCTTTTTTACGATGCTTATCAAATGCAAATCCTACTTTATTGCGATTGGTATTCTTATTACACGTCCCCTCTCTTACTCGTTCCCGGCCTCTTTTCGTTTTTCATTCGGTCCTTCTTCTCCTCGCTCCTTCCGCGCGGAGTAAAAGGATCGTCTCGTCCAGCCGACCGCACTGTGTACGTGTAAATGCGAACGACCACCTTTTAACTTCCCATTTAGATTAGGTGCCCGCGACCGTCTCGAGTTGCGTTATTTTTGCGCGTCCACCATCATTCGCCGGAAAGCACTTTAGTATCCCCGAGGGAAACAAGCGTGGCAGACGTTGGCGTGAGATTCTTTTTTCGTATCAAGACTAATGCCACCTCAAGAATCGCCATATATATTTTCAATAATTCTTTTTTTTTCTTTTTTTCTTTTTTTTTTTCTTGCTCTTTTTCTGCGGAATTTTATTACGCGGTGACTGTTGCATAATTTTAATCACATTGCTTTTGCAAATTTAATACACTGGCACTCGGTTATATTTTTATTGTGAAATAAGAATGGGTTTAATATATTATATTAATATAATTACTTAAGATTAAATATAAGTGCCTGATTGGAGCGATGTTGAGGGAGCTCAATTGCAAGATAAATTACATTTCTCGTCCGAGATCAATCCTGACAATCTAAATCGACATAAATTGATTGGCATGCGCGTTTATAATCCGGTTACGCGATTACAATAACTTGACGATAGAAAAGGAACGCGTCCCGGTACTCCCGGTAGCCGCGAGCGATGTTACGTCGAGGCGTACGCTTTTTGGGGGCTGCATCCGGATGGAATTTCAGCCGGCACCTCCTTCCACCGTAGGGCGTCGGGACTGAGGGACAGAGGGGTTGTTTTCGTGCAAAGGCACGACGTATCTGCCGGCGTGCGGGTTGTTCGGTATCAAACCCGGCGTGCCTAGAATTCCCCCCGTAATTGCATCGCTCGACGCCCACCGCCGGGGAACGATTGCATTTTCGGGCCGCGTCACGGCATAAATAGTAAAAACCCATATCACCACCCTTCGACTTGCAGCACGGTTATCCGTGACGGAGATCACCTGCCCCCCGCTTTTACGCGCAATCCGCTTGCCGCGCGCGTTGATTTTCGAAAATCGTTCCGCTCGTTTTCACGTGAAAGCTGCACGTGAGTGAGCGCGACAGGCGAATGACTAGAAATGGCACCGTCGTCTGTCGCGCTTACTCAGCCCACTCTTCCTCGTCGC
Organism: Cardiocondyla obscurior; assembly: GCF_019399895.1. Classification (NCBI taxonomy): domain Eukaryota; kingdom Metazoa; phylum Arthropoda; class Insecta; order Hymenoptera; family Formicidae; genus Cardiocondyla; species Cardiocondyla obscurior. Next base: position 5,439,718 of record NC_091873.1, on the reverse strand, counting down.
TTTTACGCGTACATAAATTAATTTATTTCTTGAAATTATTTCGTTTTAATTCGATTAAATCTACTTATAATTTTCGGCATCGTCCACTGATTTGGGACACCCCGTATAATCGTGATTCGACGGTTTATAAGGGTCGGATTATAATGCGTCGGCTCGCGGATATTCCACCTCGCTAAAGTGGCAGATGCAGATTCGATAAATAAAATAATATAATGTCAATGTCAACATGTAGAATTGAAATTATATTTGAAGACGTATTCTCTTCCCGTGACGGCTCTTGAACGATATTTATTCCGTGACAGCCCGGCGATATAAAAATGTCGTTGCATTGAGAGATATTTTATTCCTACTCCCGGAATATATTTCGCGCATATAAATCAGGAAATCGCGGAAGAAGGGAGGTAAGAAACGATACCTTCCACGGCTTGCTGCCTGTCAAGTTGGCTGTGACGTCGCCATCGATTGAGAGGAAAATTGTCGGAACCATCGAGCGTTAAAGTTTTCTGAAGCCGCGAGGATATTCTTAGTATATAGAAAGGATCGGATTATCCTCGTCTTTCATGAACGGAGAAACTAACGAAGGACTTTTAAGACGTCGCTTCTCTCAGTCTCGGTACTTACTTGAAGATAAAGACGGCGACCAGCGTTTTCTTCAGCCGAACGTTTTTCCTTTCCCTTTTTGCACGGCTCTTCTCGAACGGACGGTGGGCGGTCTTCGAATCGTGATCTCTGCAATGAGATTAGTTTTAAACATTAACATTTATCTGACTCTTTCAATTCTTTGAACGGAGTCTTACAGCAAAAATTATTTCTTAACAACTATCCCGGAAATCGGTATCATTTTATTTCGTCTTTGTAAAATTATATGTGAAACATTTTGCCGTAATAAAGCTTTACAAAAATGTATGCCGCAAGAAAAAGTCCACGTATCAAAGTTCAACATCTCTAAGATAAAAATAAAAAAAAGAATTTCTTTTGCCGTCGCGCCTTTTATGAAGCTTTCTTTTGTAAATTCTGATTGTATTTGATCAAGCGCCATGGTTTTCTCGGTCCGTCAATATCGGCGTCAAGTTTTATACGGTTCGACGCCTTTGTTCGGTAAAATCGCGGTAACGTATCAACACCTCGAGTCATCGCCCTACCGGTGATCAATTCCCTTCCATCCTTTGGTTGTCTAGTAATTCGAAACTCCTCATTCTACCCCCTGATTCGACTGGATCTCACGTTGCGTTCCGTTTCAGATGAACACGTGTCCGTCCACATTTGTCCGTTTGAGGAACGTACGAAATGCCGACGGAGTATGCGAGCAGACTTGTTCCGAGCGTTTCCCTTTGTAATACGAGATGTGCCTTCATTACCAAGTTGCTTCAATCTGATGCGGGCCGATGAAATTAAATAATACAATTTTATTTTTTTTTTCCTTTAATCAACGTGTAAACTAAAAAGCGTACGAATCAGAAAAAAATTATTTTTGCGTTATTCTACGTCTTTTTTTCAACGCGTGAAATAATAGAAACGTCGCAACAATTAAAAAAAAAATGTTATTCCATTGCTGTAATTTTTAACGAAACGTGAAAATTTATTATTAATGTAGCTGACGGCGACGGCGAAGTTTCTAACTGACGCCGGCCGGTTTTCTAATTCACGCCTACCTACTAACCGATGCGTTTCAGTTTAGATTACGCTTTAAAACGTAATTAGAGCCTTGCAGTTTGCAGAGTCCGCGTAATCACGGCCGCGGCGTCAAATACGGTGCGAGCCCTTGCCGACCACAATACGTTAATTATCGCCGGGGCGAAAGTGAGCGCGTCGTAATTTACAATTCCGTTTAACGTGCCACGCACGAACGCAGCCGGGCGGTTTTGGTAGAAACGTCGACGCTTTCACGCTGTCGCTTTTACGCTTATACATTTTATATATTTTAATTTTTTCTCCAAAACTATTGAGAATTTTTTAAAATGATAAAGGATTTTTCGTTTTAATTCGATTAAATCTAATTATCATTTACAGCATCGTCCACTGATCTGGGACACCCTGTCTTAGGACAGGGCTCACTTTCGCCCCGGCGATAATTAACGTATTGTGGTCGGCAAGGGCCCGCACCGTATTTGACGCCGCGGCCGTGATTACGCGCGAATCACGATTATACTCTCGTAACAATAATGGGAGTCGTTAAGTTACCCGCTCTACATAGAGGCGTCAATATCGACGATGATTTTCACGCCGGCGTATAATTCCATTTATCGTATCACAATACATCCTTAACAATCCGCATAATCCCGTACGGCCGCGGCGACTGTTATTTACACGAGACTTTCTCACGGGCGCGTAAAAAGTGCTGGCGCGCGTAATAAGAAAACGGCATTCGCGTGGACGGCGCAAAATAGCGCTTATATCTAAGCCCGCAGATGTTTTCAATCTTCCTTGACAGCCTTCTGCAAAAGTGCGCCTCACGGCCGCGAGCGGTAAGCGATAGATCATCGTTATGATGTATCGCGTGCCGGCCGCAATGTCACGGCCCGGCGGAGCTTTATGAGACTTTTTGATTAAAACGAGGAGATTCGAGACGTCATTCCGTTTGCGAGACGTTCTACGGACGGACGCGCCGCGGTGCATTCCCAGTCGGGGCGACAATAGTTACCAGCGTTCCCGGTCTCCCGTACACACGTCCGCCTGGTTATTAGCCCCCCCGTCTTCTCCGTCATTAACACGCCCGACGGACTTTGGAGAATTGGCCTGGGATAGACAAAAAGGCGGGCGGATAAATGCCCGTCACGTGCGAGGAGTCGCGACGTGCGTACGCGCGATGATGAAACTCGTCGTAGGTGATCCCGGCACTCCGCGACGCATCGGGCGTTCCCCGAAAAAACACGATGACTGCTGAGAGATATCGCTGGGAAGTAGGACGCGTGGAAGAGAATACGTCGAAAGGACGCGGGACGGGAAGAGTTCGCGTGTCCTTCGCGCCGTGCCGGCACGGATTATACGAATTTCCGTCCATCGGTCATCGCGACCACACCTGAACGTGACAAGTTCGCCAGGCATCGAATATTAATTAGAGGGCCTCGCTGTTCCTGCTTACGGCAAAATCCAGACGCGATCCCTCGCTCCGATTTGTCGTCGCGTTTGATCGTCGTCTTTGATTTCGGATTCGTCGGCGCGGTGTATCGAACGCAAATTATTTATATCATTTCATTTATTTCGTAGCTAATCTCTTTTATGTTGTATTGAAATAAACCACGCGCGCGCTTCGCATTCGATTCTATTATTAATTTAATGTAGAAATAGAAGCAACGAATTTTTTTTTTTTCTTTCTTCTGCTTCTTTTTTTAATTTTAATTAAAAAAATATACTTTTTTAATAACGAAGCACCGATGGGCACGATGTGTATCTCTTTGTAAAGTGGAACGAAGACTACGACGTATTGAATATTTCATTGAAATCGACAAATATCACAACCGAAGACACTCTATCGGAAATTATTCATATGTCAGAGTACTACTTATCTGCTGTGCGTTGTTTGACACGTCAAGCGGTTTGATCGAGAACGTCGAGAGTCTGTTGAACCCTCTCGATATTGATTTTCGAGATTTCTAGCCGCGAAGGGGCACTCGGCTCTTTCGCGAGAGTAAATATTGGGTCGTCAGGTCTGACGTTGATTGCGCGGAAGGGAACAAATGTAATTTTAATCGCTATTCTAGGGCAACGTACCACTCCGACACCGGCGCGCCGGAGTGGAAAATTTTTCCCCGCTTATCGCGCGGCACGGCCGAATTCAGTATTCGATTGCAAGTATAAATATCTGTTAAATCCAACGAAATACGCGCCGCGGATGGCAGATAAACCAGCCCGTTTCACATATTGAGGTCAACAGACTTGTTACTTGTCTACACGCTACAAAATAGAGATATCGGATTTCATTAAAAAAAAAAAGAAGAAAAAAAATTGATTCAGCTCGCTTTCGTCATCGCCAATGATAATGGCTTTATCGATCGTTAAACCAACGGATTCATATCTCGAAACTCATCCCCGAGCTAGTCGGACTCCCACGTGTATTCCAATAATAAGATCTCGTTACGTGATCGCCCAATCCATTTGTGGTTACACAAATCGCATTCGTACATCCGCGTACGCATGCAATTCACGTAACACGTAACACTACAGCCGGTAGAAATTTTAGAACAAAGCGATCGCACGATAATAACACGCACGGTAATAATTGATTCTAAATAATAAATCTATTAAGATTTATTATCTATAAAAATGGAACTGAGATCGAGAATACTCTCGGTACGTTGAACGTTATTTTATCAAAGATTAAAAGGAAGCGAAGATGCGATATTTATATATATACGTTCGTACAATTATTACCGATGAGGAAAAAAAGAAAATGATAGCGATAAACAGTCTGGAAATTCTGAAGATGTAGAGTGCAATCTACATTCAGTTACCTTGTCATGTAAATATTTGGTCTCGCTTGCTCAAATATGTTTCTCTTGGCAAACGCCGTTACACTTTAGTTCTTCCATTTTATAAATTGAGTCGGTCCAGGCCATTTTCCTGCGCTAGGGTAGAAAGATGGGAAACACGTTTACGTGCGTAACGCGAGCGCGTGTATCGAGAGGAACTTGGCTACGTGTACAAGTGGGAAACGGACGGAAACGGCTCTCGTCGTTCCTCGAACAAACAGATAGAATTCGATTTGTCGATTGGTACACTCCGAAATCGAGCAATCGACTGCTTTTAAAGCAGAACACACGCCTTTAAAACAAAACGTCTGTATGATACAATATCCGACGGTCGAATTGAAAAAAGATCTCTTTAATTTCAGAAATAGATTTCCGGTACTTACTCTTTCTTTTTCCTTTTCTTTTTTTTTTCTTTTCCTTTTTTATGTAATAAAATTGTCAAGTTTACTTTTACGCGTAAATTTTAATGCTGTCTTAAAAAGTCCATTGTGATATATTCCCGATTATATAATCGGGAATATATCACAGACTTTTTTTTTTTGGACTTCTTATTTCGGTGCACCGCTGACAACGAGAGGTTTCCCTTTTTTTTACACGACAAAATTGCTTTACATGTAATATACATATAAATTTCTACTTTCTACATAAAAACTGGTGACACTAGCGCGAGAGCGTCTATGACGATAAGCGAAAAATGAGTTCTACGACAGCGCACATTTTTACGCGCGCGCTTCGCTAGACTACTGGGGGCACAATAAACCAGGTATCTCGATGAGTAAAAAGGACGGAAAAATGGATAGGAAGATAGACGACGGGGTAGTGAGCGGGTCGCGTCTTTGCCAGTCGGAGTTATAGCGATAACGCATCAGGAAAAAGTCGAGTTTATTTTCGTACCTGAGTTTCTCTCGGTGCTTCAACCTGTAGATCCTCCGGTTCTGTTTGCGATTTATATTTCGTGCTACACTCCGATAACAAATGCTTCCGTCTCCCGGCGAATCTGCGAAGTCGCTCCTTTCTCACGCTGGAAAGAAAAAAAAGAAAACAGAATTTTATTCACTGTTTGCGCTCGAGCGTCAAATTATTTAGAGTTTAGACGATGAAAATGCCAGAGTCGCAACATGCTATTTTATGAATTCTCTCGAGAAACGCTCTGTCGATATCCTGAATTATCGCGCGACATCTCCGCTTCTCGGTAACTTTTCTCTATTATTCTTTATACAGATTTGAAAGATAAGATAAAATACCTACAAAATACACCCTTTTAACTATAAATAATTTTTATTTTCTACAGAATCTAAAAAAAAAAAAATTATTTTCTTAACGCGCAAGTAAAACATCTATTGAAATAATTTTACTCAACCTATTTATATCCGCTGGCTGCATTTATTCAGTTACATGTAGCATTTATTAATTTTTTTTTTTCTTTTTTATTCGTGATCTCCGAGCAAAGAAAAGGACCGAATGCTTTTTCCCTTGAGGCGAGTTAACGACTCGTTTGCATGAATGCAGCGGGTATTCGCGGTGTGACAGTAATCGTATAAACGAGATGAGATATGATGACCGAAACCGAATCTCGGACGGCTCCTCGGTGAGAAATCGATTACGCGTATGCAGCTGAGACTACAAAGGGCAACGGTCGCGGGACACAATAACGCCAGCCATTAATAACGATCAAGGCATGATCCGCGTCCGTCGCCGAAATCGTGACGCATTGTACCGGTTCCCGCTGCTAAAAGCACGTGGGCACGATATTTGTAACGCTCGGCACGGTAGCGGACGAACGTGTTGAAGCTGGCCGTCGCGTTGCCACCCTTAATCTTGTCGAACAGTACGTACCCGAAACTGTGCTAGAAGCCGTACTAAATATCAATTCTTTCGCGCGCACTTTATCGTCGGATCGAAATAAATTTCCAGCAGGCGGCCGGCGACTTTTTCTTGCAACTGCTTCCTCCGCGCGAGGAGGCGATTTATTTCCTCTCGGCGGCCGAATCGCGCATCTGTAAATTATCGTGATCGGCGTATGATAGCCGCCGGTCTCTCGTTAAATCTCGATACGGCGAATTCCACCTTCCCGGTTTCGCCAGCACCGAGTATAATAAGTCGATTGTATTATCGCGCTCTCCGCTGCGGGTAACGTATCAATTTCTATCGAGCGGCGCCGATTACGCCTGTCGTCGTGGATCGCATCTCCGGCAGCGACGGGGACGCGGCGCGAAATAATTCCCCCGCCCGTGAATAAAAAGCGGCCTGTTCACGCGAAACGAGACGTAACTAGTGCGCGACCGCTCCGGCAATTATCATAAACTACTATCAATACCCGCTCGCTCCTGCCCATTAACTTCGCCTGGAGGACGAACGGCTACGGGATCCGTGTAATTGGATTCGAAGAAAAGTCAGAGCGAGAGGCCTGATACCGAGATTTACGGTAACTACTTTGCTCGTTAGCGACGTCCAACTATCCGCCTGCTCACGGGCACCGAAATGCGCGCGCGACCGACGGCGAAACGACAGCGAGAGCGAGGATTAAACAATGCAATTATGCACACCCGAAATTGAGCGGACGTAATAATTGACGTTGCGGCGCGACTTAACTGCGCGTGGTATCGCGCAACGACCGGTCCATCGCCAATCGGTCCGCTTAAAGACGACGCACCGTAGCCGGAGGCTCCTCGTAGGCGTCGCGCCTCGTTCTCCGGAACGCCTAAAGTGTCGGCAGCAACGCTAGAGGGACCATTACGTCCATCTGCTGGCATAACGAGCCGTAATTGAAATCTCTCATATACGAGCGCACAGTCCCGGTTTCTCACGTTAGGGCCACAATTGGCTTTATTGTCGCGGCTGCTTGACGCAGTCATCTCGAGCTCATATTACGCGTCGGCGAACTGCGACCACGAGACCAAGGCGCCGGTCTTCCTGGTGTAACTGCGACCGATTATTCGTTATCGCGACAGTTCTTTTCCTCTTTCGCTTTCCTTCTGCCGTCGTCGCGTCCCGCTATCGCGAAATCCGATAGTCGGAATCGTTGACCGGTGGGACGATAATTCGCGCGCACTCCTCGGCATATTTCATATAATCAGACGTCACGTACGCTACCGCGTGAGCACGATTCAGCTGCGTTGAAAGCGAATTTTTGCAAACTTATACATTAATTTTTTTTTAAGTTGCTAATAACGTAGTTCTCCAGTTTTTATCTCAAATTATCGTTTCGTATTTTTAACACTATAAGGAGACAATAACGTATTTCCGAGTACATCTAATAAATCTTTTTAGCTGCTTATTATCCGAGCTGTAAAGTATCCTCGTGTTGTCGCAAAGATATCTCGATATATCGATAAGGAAACGATGCTAGCCGGGCTAACGGTACTTCAAGTCCACACTGTCCGGAGTGTGTGTCGTCATTGTGCGTTGCCGCGCATCATTACCGCAGGCTACGGCGCGAGAATGTCTCGTTAGGCCTGTCGAAATACGTGGAAGGAGTATCAGACAACCGAGCGTACACGCATTCGTACTTCGGCGCGGTGATTGGGTATATCGATACGCATCGCTCGGCACGTTCGCGCCGCGGTGACAATAATCTCGTTAAGAGTGGAATACGCACTCTCCGGGGAAATAAATGACATCAGCGCGCGAGCCGACGAAACTTTCGTCACCAAGGAACGAGAGGCGGTCCCTCCACTCAATGTGAATTTCGGTGGGCGCGCTGGGGGAATACGAATTTGTATAATTCTCAGATTAGTTTGATTAGTCGGATTTTAAACGCGTAATAACCGTAACCGGGAATTGGCACAAATTACATACTGTATTATTAATTTAAATCAATTAATGGGTCAGACGGATTGTAAAAAAAAATTTGTGGGAACAAAAATAATTGTGACGTATTAATTATAAATTTTGATATACGTGCTTTGACGGATTAATTGGCATATACGGAACGTGCGCTTCGTAACGTCGATATTAGTACGTACTTTAGTGTGATTCGGGTAAAAAGAGTCGAATTCCTCGTGGAATGTCAACCAGACGTTGTAACTCGAGTTTATCGGTTCTGGAAGGCATTAGTTCCGCCCCGTGGTACTCAAGGGCTATTATACCGACCTACGCCCTTTCCTTCGTTTACTATGCCTATTCATGTTATCCACTTTCCCGCTTTCGGCGATTTTTCAATATCGGCCAATATCCCTTGATTTACTTGGAATTTTGTCCCGAACCGGCCATTTTTCTGCCGTTTTAAAGATCGTTTTTCATCGTAATTATTTTCCGGAAACGGATTATTTTACAAACGATATCGTACCAGTTATTAATTAGAATTATTATTAAAACAATTATTTATACTTTTTTTTTTAAATACTAAATTATACAGTTGTATATATGCAATCTATAATTTCTTTACATTTTTTTTATTTATGTGTATACTACTTATGATTCAAATCGATCAAGTTATATTGGTCGGATATTAATCGACAATTAAAAGATATCGTTATCAATTAATTTTTTTTTCGGTATAGTATTTTTTGTAAACGACAATCGTGCCACGATATTTGCGGATTCTAGTACTATACGCGATTGGTGTCCATTTCTTCGTAATTGATACTCTCTTACTGAGGCATGTTGACGGGTCATTTTAACGCACCATCGAGGCTGCGATCGTTACGCCCGTTAAAATATAGAGATTGCTTCGAGCACACGAATTTCTCTCTCTCTCTCTCTCTCTCTCTCTCTCTCTCTCTCTCTCTCTCTCTCTCTCTTTCTCTGTCTTTGTGTGCAGTGGCTCATCGATCAATCCGAAACCATGCCACGCGTTTATACACCTGCGCTACCTAGGCGATTTGATTGATGATATCACCATTGTAAGCGCCGATCGGCCGAAACCGTACGTCCGTGCAATTCAATCTGCATGCACGGCGAAACGTATGCCTTCCTTTTAACGCGGAAATATCGACGGGCTGTTTAGAAAATTGTAGGCGCGCGCGTGGGCCGCAGAACTTGGTGAACGACAAGCTTATTATCCTGCTTATCCTACCGATGAAGGAAAAGCCGGGTAAACTGATTAATTAAAATTCGTGCTTTCACTATGTCATATCTCTCTTCGCGCGAGCGACTTAAATTCTGTTTAATGCGGGTAATTAAATGAACGTACGTTTCCACAGACCGAAGAATAACTTCTCGTGTGCATTCGTCGGAACGCTCGCTGACGTAACGAGGGTAACGTCGCGGCCCTGCCGCTAACGGAATTCTTACCTTATCAAGGAAACTCGCGCCTGATTAGCTCGCAGAAGGAAGCAAGAGTAATTTCGAGACCGTTAGCGCAGCTGAATCCAGCGGGCTAGATAGCTATGACAAGACGGGAGTTTACACGGTAGACGGGAGTAATTACATCCAAGTTTCGGCCCGAGTTCTCTCTCCTTGCTTATCCCGCCTGACTCGCGGCCTTCGCTATCGGACCCACGTTTCCGTATCTCATCGCGCTTCTACCTCCATCGCCTCGGAATCCGCCTGACGCAAATAGTGCATCCCTACGTTCCGTGCTTCAGAGATAATACTCGCGTAACGTATTATCTACAACTACAAATCTATCCGAAGACGTGCATTTCATGTACCGGGTACGGAAGATTAATCAGTCAAAAGTGCTACATTTGCGTCGCCAAGACGGCCCGCGACCTGATCCACGCTTATCACACGGCCGACGCGACGAAGGTTCAAGTAAATGCCTGAGTAAAGAGAAATTCGCATCACCGTTGAATTCAACATTAAAAGATTCGTATGTACATTGACGGTAGAAAAATGTTTTCCTTAATATTTTATTTCACTATTATATATTTAATCGGCTTAACTTAATTTTCTTTTTTTTTTTTTTTTATTACATCTAAATTTTTTTTTACTTTAGCTCGTGTCCGCGTATAAATTCATGCCTTTACAAATGTTGACGTCGGCTAACAAAACGCGTACATAGATATAAATTTGTTGTCTCGTCAGATTTTTACGCGAGTTAAGCTTGATTTACGACGCTTGCTCTTTATCCGTTATAATCAAGAAGGTACAGAAACCCGAGCAGGAAACGTAAATCAATGCCTCGTTGATCACTTAATGGATCGTTTCAGCTCCGCGAGGTGAGACCCGAACGTGTTTCGTCACGTTAATTATGCCAGATCTGTTTAACCCGGTTCCTTTACAATCTTGTTCATTTCAAAGATTTTTTTTTTTTTTCTTTTAATTGCATTTATTAAGATCGGAATTTCTCTTAATTATTCGTGTTTCTTTTTTTTTTAATCCCCGAGAATACGTGTAAAATGTCATGCGTAACGATTTGCTTGTTCGATGTCTCGATATCCTAAAATTATACAAAATGAGATTTTATATATTTTCGCGATCCCCTCTTATACGGAGTAATAAATAACGAGGCCACGACAGGATGCGAGATGCGAGCCATGAGAATAGTGATAAATGACTATCAAGACGGCAACAGTATCTCTTTTACACGAGATGACTGAAAAGAAGCATCGTTAATTTTACAAGATATCAATTTTCCGCGCAGGTTGTACGTGATGATCGTCATTGCTATTTCGCGATGCATCGTTGAAAATTATTGCAAAACGCCGAGATAAAGTTCGTTTGCGGTGTGTTTCTATTTTTTTTTCTTCTTTTTTTTTTCTCTACCACCCAATCGCGATTAACGTCACATAAAATCAATCGCAATCGCTAACGGAGATTTATAGCGCAATTTATCACGAAGAATCAATCTCAGCAATTAGTAATAAATATTTCTACACGGCACCACTTAGAGTCGGATTGAATTGAAGCAAACGAGTCGCGAAAGACGAATTGCTTCGCCGAGTCGAAACTTGATTCTTCTCCACTCTCTGTCTCCCGTCTAACGTTATTTTTTTTTTTTATTATCCATGGAAAATTGAGTTTTCCTTCCCCCCCCCCTTTTTTTTTCTTTCGTCTCTTTCCCTGTACGAGTAGTCCATTCGGATGGTCTCGTTCGATTTTCTCTTTGCGCGCGAGCCTTAACACCTCCTTTCGAACTTTTCGTCAACGCAATTCTATCCTCGCACGAGGTAATGAGATTTCTTCCGGCGCGAAGAGAGTCACCCTGTAATAAGAATTCTTCGTCGAACTCCATGGCGCACAATAAGAGCCTCTTCCTCCTGGCTTCCGTGCAAGGAAAGAACTCGTTCGCACGAATCTACCGGGGGCGAAGAGAAAGATCGGCAACAAGGGAGGGAAAATCGACGAAAGGAGAAGCGGTACGCGGATGCTAGATACACGCGATCGAGGGAGACTTGTCTTCTATATTGCACGTAGGATCACGAGGGGTGAAATGATTTATAAGCGAGACGACCAGAAATGCCATGAATGGCTTCATGCAGTCTCGTGGCAATGCTCGTAACTTCCAATTAGGTCCCGCGCTTGTGTACCCAGTAACTTCCGTGCTTACAATGGAGATTAAATGTAGTACGACACGATGTAAACGTTTCTTCCAGAAGTATTTATGCACATGAATATACGTGATAAATCTCGAGATAAAAATTTCCAAAAATCAATACGATTAAAACAGCAACGATACCGTGTAAATTAAAAGATCGCTCGCAGATAAAAAGCATCGATTGAGTATAAACGAAGATCTTCGTAAAAATTTTCTTATAACAGCGATATAGATTTTCATAAATCATATCAAAACTCTTGAAGAAAACTGCTCGATATCAATTGTTTCTGAACGATTGGGATTTCGATTTGGCGGCATCGGCGACGGGAAAGGAAGCTTTACGAGGAGCAATTCTTAGCATTTTCTCTCGGATTTCATAAAAAGAAACACAGGTGCGTCTGCGGTCGGTTGCGATGCGCAATCTGTGGCACCTGTCGGCGCCAAGAGAATGGAAGAATTCAGCAACCTCTTCGGCGGTACGACGGTAAAAGCCACGGCTGGAAATACAAGACGTCCCTGAGCCATGCTTCATTTCAGACCCCACCTTATATTCTATCACCGACGGTCGGAACAGCACGAATAGTACCGTGTTGGAGATGCTCTTTCCAGGAGGAGCCGTTCCAGACATCTGTTGCTTGCTCTCTTCTTCCCCGCAACAAGGCATTTGCATAATTATAATCTCGCCTCGGCCGTCTCGAAAACTCGGGCTGCACGTTTCGCGGACCGGCATCTACCGCTGTGCTTCCACCGCCTACATCCGTTTCTGAGCTTGTTAGCGAAAAAGGAAGAAGGAAGGAATTGCTTCCGCCAGCATAACTGCGGACACGGCCTCTTATTGAGACAGGACCGAGTCGGAGAATGGCATTCTGCCCTGGTGACACACGGTTAAAATTTATTTAAAAAAATACTCGAAAGCTCCCTTTTATTTTTATATTTTTTTAAAAACTATTTTAATTTGATTTAAATTTAAATCAATAAAATCACGATTATTTTTCTTGCGCTTTTCAATAGTCTACGTAAGAGCGCACATTTTTCATTTTCTGAAACGCATCACGACGCGGTCGCTTACGCGCGAACAATACCAAAGAGCGATCGTGAAAGTGGACCCATCCGAAAAGCGAGAACGCGAGATCAAGGAATTTATCCCCGGCCGGCTGGAAAAATCGCGCGCGCTTTGGAAAGGATCTCTTATAAATCGAGCATCTTAGGGTCGTGGAAAGTGATGAAAGGCCACGGGGAGTTGCAGAAGCGATCGACAATGCTAGGCTGAGAGCATTTCGCGGGAGAAGCCGCGACCGGGGGCTATCAACGGCCTTGGACTTGTATGGATAGGATTACGGTGTGGTGGCGAGGCGACGAGCGGAGCGAACGGAAAACAGGAAATGAGTATGAACGAAGGTATTTTCGCGCGGATTTGGCGCTGTCAGGGCGCATTATGATCGCCGCCGTTCCGGAACGAAAGGGATGAGCTTGACCCTTCAGAAAAGAAGCGCGCGAGGAAGAAAGAGAAACCGCGGGTAGCGCCGGCTCGCATTTCCTCCCTCCGGGCGCACCCGGATCTTACGGGATTCGACTCCCGATATAATTTTTCTTTCTCACCCTTAGAGTCGTCTCATTTTCCACGATTTCGTCGTGTCATATACCGTCTCGACAATGGCAGTGATTTCTATCTATTGAATCCCACCTCTCGCTTTCTCGCATTACCTTCGATCCGCCGGCAGCCGCCCGCGGTTCCTCGCCTTTCTTACGTCTGCCGGGTGTCAAATGATGCGTATAGAATGGACTGGAAAGCTATGGTCGGATCCATTATCGATCGTCCGTAGCACGAGGAATTCAAGCACTCGACTCGGAGGTAGATCGAAGAGAAAAGGGACCGAGTGGGGATGAAGATTGGGAGGGCGCCGAGGAGATCGATGGCGAGGAAAGAGGAACGCGGGCGAACCCTCCCTGGAAAGCTTCTATAGGAAGAGCCCCTCGTGTTGGGAGCTGTTGGCTGCCGTGCCACCCGGTGATAAGCCGTTACCAGCCACGGAATTGCCCTAAAACATCGACCGGACTTTCCGATGACGCGGAATTGCTTCGAGGTTTCGTTCCTCGAATTACCCCGGATCGCAAACGACCCGATCTACGCGCCCCGATCTCGTTCGAGTGACGGTACTCGTCGTACGCGCGCGTAAAAAAAATATTGTTTTTACACCGGTCGCAAATAGAGCGTGGAATTAAATAATTACCGGATGATTAAAGATTCAGAGAGCGACAAGCGTTCGCCTCGCGAGATATCTGTGTAAACGCGATATTCTAATCATATAATTATATTTAAAAAAAAATTCTCTACTTTTACAACCATTGTTTTTACATGCGATTAAATAGGAGGATGGCACACATTTATCTTTGTCTCTCGTTTAACTGTGCAAAGACAGTAATCGCGATAGGGTAAATTGGACTTCGGTAAGACAGCGAAGCGTATCTTGACGCTCTTAAAAGACGACCTCCTTTTGTTTGCCATTTTGCGCCCGAGTATTACATCACGGCGAAACGCTTCTTGGAAGGCTCGACGAGCTTAAAGGTTACAATTCTGACGATCGTTCCCCTCGCTCTTATCCATGCGCCGATCGGAGCAATTTATTATAATCGTGCATGAGCTTCAACGTTCGTATGCTCGTCGTGGTCGTTATTTTTCTTTTTTCCCGGCTTACTTTTTCTTTTCTTTTCTTTTTTTTTTTTTTTTACTTTTACTTTGTATCGCCCGTATATATTTCCGTGGCAATCTGCAATGACCGCCAACGTCATTTGCATTCGGCGTTGCATGTTCCATCAGTTTACTCTAGGAAAACATGCAACCAAGGCGACCAAAGCATTTACATTCAAATTTCTTTCTTGCCTGAAATTCGCGGCGCATGCAAGGCAGAATGCAAACGTAGCCAACAATTGATCCTCGTACGTCGTTGAGGAAATACGTAAAAACATTTAAAAAGAGGGAAACAAAGTGAGCGGCGGCGGTACACGAAGGTAGGAAGTGCGCGTGAAGAATTCGAAAATAATTGTGTCATATCTTTAATATGCCGCGCTGCTTTTACGAGCGGCTCGACCTTACGACGACGTAAAGTATAACGAGGTTCCGTAAAGCCAACTAATGGTAGCCTTAAAAAAAAACAAAAAAAAAAAGAAAAGAAAGCTATTTGACCATTAGACATATTTCTTCGCCCTTCCCGAGTTCGCCGGCGCTTTCATCAGCGGAGAAGAACTTTCTTTTGAAATTTGCTGACTTGCTATTTCGCGATGAATGAAAGCGCATAAGATAGACATTCATTGTACCGGCGCAAACGATTCTTCGCGAGTTTTAATTAAACGTAAGAAAGGAGAAGAAGAAAGTGCAACAGAAGTTTCGAATAATTGCATCGGTGCCTTTAATACTTCGCGTTGTACCGACCGTTTACGTTTTGTAATTTTAACTGACCCCGATGCATCCGCGATTCGAGCTCGTCCCGATAAATTATTCGCGACGATAAATATTTTTAATCGCCCGCTTCTCACCGGGCTTAAGAGAAGTACGCTACTTCTCCGGCGTATCTTTGTTCCTCGAGATTTACATTTCCACCTGACTCGATTGCTCGCATCCCGGCAAAAGCAATCACCGGGTCGGGTCTTGCATGCCGCCGGGATCAAACAATTCTTCGTGAGTTTTAATTGAAAACGCGAAGGCGGAAGAAAAAAAAAAAAAAGAAAGAAAGGAGAAGAAAGACGTCCGCGACGAACAAAGGAGAGGCGAAGGCAAACAGTCGCTAATTGGAGCTCAACCACTGATGTTTACCGGATTACCTGCGAAGCCGGCATCACTTGCCAGATGGTCTGCTACGTAGGCGAAATCGTGGGGGCTAGATTTCCCCATAGGCATAATAAAAATAGGGGCTCGGGCGAGTTAGGACGAAGAGCGGTCTAACAAACGGCGCGCACGGACCTTCGACCCCCAGCCAGCTCGACATCAGCATATATTGGATTATGTAGATACTTCTGGAGTCGTGAAGGGTACTCGTATCTCGGGATAAGCTGTATACAGAGTGGATTCGAAAGAACAGGGCAGTTTGAATGAAGTCAGAATCTATAAAGCCGAATGCTCGCTCATGCGTGGACAAAAATGAACGAGGATACTCCATCTTATTGATTCGCGATGAGCCTGGTTACCTTTATAGCTTCCACGGCGAACCGATCGATCGTTTCACGTGGACCGTATCGATAAAATATGTCGGCCGCAAACGGCGTTTCTCACGGCGAAGCTCGAAATAACGCGCTAATTAAAGAAACTCTCTCGAGACTAGAGCTCGCGTTGAAATCGCGGAGGTCACTCGCGAACTCTCAGACGGGAAGTTAACTATTTCTATTTCCCCGTTTCGCTTACGCGCGATAAGATCGCCAGTGGGGCTGTCCCCGAGTTATGCGCACTTTGAAAAAGTATTTGCGTTAAACTGCAGCAGCTCCGGAAACGCAAAGCCGTTCCCTGCCTGTTTTCCCTTGTCGGCGCACGCGGTTATATTTGCATGGATCTTTAGGGGGAAGGGGAGGGCCGGAGGGGGTCCTGCGCGACCGAATTGAATTTACAATATTATTTCACTTCGAACCCCGCATCGTATCCCGTGAACTCCCGACGCCGTTTGGTAAAACGACCTTTACCGCCTTCCACTCTGCCCCCGAGCGTGCGGCGGGATATACACGTCCGCGTATATTTTATTTATGGCTTCGCGATACACCAGACGATGAAAACCAAGGGAACACGGTGGGACGGCCCCGTGGAATAGCCGCCCCGCTGACGGATAAAATGGAAGAGAGGCCCCGGCGAAGTTTCCGTTGCGTGCAGATACATCGGCGCGATGGGCGCGCCTCTGCTCCACATTCGAAGCGCTCGCTCGTGAACAAAACCGGTAAAAAAAAAAAAGAAAAAGAAAAAACCTTGCCGAACGATTATCGCCACTCTCTGCGGCTTGCCACGAGCACGGGCGATATCGTTACTTCCACGCGCGTTTTAATGCGGCGCGATGCGGCGCGGCGCGGCTGCGAGATACGCCCGAATGCCCTTTATAATTTCCCTTTTTTTTTTTTTTTTCTATGCCGGCCGTTTGAGCATAATTAACGTAAAAACCGTTATATTTTAGAACGCGTTCGCAAAAAAATTTCCGATATCGCTTTTATAGCGTTCGATCGCAACGTTTATGATGCAAGTGCGTTCGAGATTTACGATATCCCGCGTCCAATATCTTTAATTAATATTAAACACACAGTTCTCGTTATCGAGAGAGCTAAATTGTTAATTTCATCTTCATTTGCGCAATGTAATTTGCATGGAAAGGTCGCTGCATGTTTTAGAATTTTCCTTGATATTTTTGACGCACTCATACTCGTTACATTTGGTATTCATGACGTACGATGCACGCACGCGCAGCTAATAAAGCAGCGAAAAGTTATAATTTTCCAGTTAAAACTTCGGGCAAATTGCATTTCTGATGCGTCATGAAGAATGCGTCATGAAGAATGTGGTAAAATTGATCCTCTGCTGGGGAATTACCATTACACCGGTCGTACATACGCGGAAAAGTTTGCTACATCGTATTAAGCTACTGCAAGTTTCATCTACCTTGAAAACTTTCGCAACTACAGTACCTGTCAGTTAATAAGATAGTACGGCAATAAACGTGATTGCTGTGACAGTGCAATTGTGCTCGAGGGTAATGTCCTTAGTCAGATCTTCTATTTAAAAACATATCTATATTTTAATTAAATATAACGAATTATTATATAATTTTATTTATGCATTAAATAGAAATTAAAGTAGTAATATATTGATATAAATTATTAAAAAAAAGAAAAAGAAAAAAAAAGAATACGTAAATAAATTCTCAAAGGTTTCAGCTTGCATCAGAACCGATTGCGTTTTTTATAAATCGGTATCAAAATTAGAAAGTTCTTTCTTACAGTCTTATAAGTGTATTTACTCCCGTATTATATCTAGATCGCAAAA
Organism: Cardiocondyla obscurior; assembly: GCF_019399895.1. Classification (NCBI taxonomy): domain Eukaryota; kingdom Metazoa; phylum Arthropoda; class Insecta; order Hymenoptera; family Formicidae; genus Cardiocondyla; species Cardiocondyla obscurior. The sequence goes on along the minus strand of NC_091873.1, from coordinate 5,421,816 downwards.
AAAAAAAGATAAAAAAGGACGACAAATTCGACGCACGCGGTTTCCGACCAATCGTTATCCCGCGGCCGACGAGGTGGTTAAGTGTGAACGCAATTACCGCCGTAACCACCTACGGTGGTATCGAATAACATGTATTAAGAGAGACGGCGGAGAAGGAAGAAGTGAGGAAGAGAGAGCGAGAGGAAAAGAAGGAGGAGGAGGTCGATGCAAGAGGCCGGCACTAACGAGCAGGCCAGGATACCGCCAGGTAACGCTTGCAAAGCAACCACCTTCCTCATTTCCTCCCTACCGTTCTCTCATTTTCTCTCTCCTTTCCTCTCTTGCTCCAGTTTTCTATCCTCTATCGCCATCTCTTTCCCGCACTGCCGTGCGAACGCGTTCATCTTCGGTCATTGATCGCAATCTCTCGCTAACGAGCTTACCGCCGGGTGCGAAAATCTTACCTGGGGCATTGCGGCCCCGACCTGTGGCTCCTCCGTTGCCGTCGTCATCCCCGTCGCGTTACAGTTTACTTTTTGCCCTTGTTCCCTGCGAGCTCCTTGTTTCTCCGCGCGAGATTTCTTCGGCATCTACCTGCACGCTCGATGATAATCGAACCAGCGGGACCGCCGCCTGCCGGCGCCGTTGGTCCAGCACCGAGAGAGCGACGCGATCTTTATTTACAAAATCGATCAACGAGGTAAACGCCATTTTCATTTGCGTCTTGCCGACCTGCAGGTGCAGCCGCGGGGCTGGCGCTAATCGATCACGTTCGCTCTGACACACCAACTCCGCCCTTAATGCGCGGATATAATAATAGCCTGATAGCGCATTATCCTCGACGCGTAATATGAATAGTTTTTTTTTTTTTTTTTTTGAGACACTGCCGTTTGCGATACGTTAAAGATCGTACTCGTAATTACACGTGCATTAAATTCGTTTTAAAAGCGACCAAAACAGAGCTATTTTAGATTTTTATTGCTAAGTCAAAGTTTTTTTTTTTTTTTTTTTTAATTATAGATTTTATCGTTGAATGATGTACACGAGTATTATTTGCGATCGAATGCCATGAATTTTATCGCGAGTAAATGTATAGTTATCGCGTTCGTGCTAATCGATCGGAGATTAAATATTATTTAGTGCCTTCTAATAATATGTTTCGATCACTGCGTGAATAACTACGTGCGGATCTCTCGAACAAAGAGCCGAATCTCGAGACGAGGGATGAGTTATGTGGGAAATCGGGCGAGCGCTTTCGTTATTGCTTTCTTTATAAATTTGTCGGATCTTGTTTTTATTTTTGCACGTTATTTCGGACGGACGTACGGTCCCAAAGCTACGCGCTACGGCCGATTGCATTTCTCGAAAAAGCGTCATAAGAACGCAATCAAATATAGTGACCCTGGGGTTGCGTCTAATCACGGAAATGGCGATGTCACCGCCGGCGGACGACCCCCCCAGGATCGGTTTCGACACTGAATTACATTGCCCCGAAATCTTAAGGGGGATGCCCGCGACACAATGTCGTGCACGCCCACGCAGATGGCAGCGCCCGGGGTGTAGTAGTTAATTTCCTCTGTCCAAACAGCGCTAATCCCGGGTGACATGAGCCAACTGACGGCGAAAGCCATATACCCCTAAACATGGAGGGTATGCATCGAAGAAATAGCGCGAGCAAGAGCTAGAAAGCTAGGTTTCATACGGAGGGAAACTGCCATTACCAGTTCTGTCGGTCGCATTCGCTCTCTCCGCTCGGGGACCAGGTTAAACTCGTTAACCCGCTTTTCGACAATCGTGCCTCCCTAAAGTACGGCTGCAGAGATTCGTAAATTACCCCCCCCCTCTTCCTCCCCCTTTCCCCCCGATGCACCGTCATTATTTCATATCTACGAAACAAGTATAACTCGCGCTTTAAATTTCGGAATCTCGAATCGATTAGATGTATATTTTATTAAATTATTAATTCTACGATATATATATATATATCTTTTTATTCTTTTATATGCGCGTTAAGCAGATTATAAAAAAACGGTACTTTTCCTCTCGCGTCTCAAATTTGTAAGCTCGATTCAAGTATCGCGGCGAGAGCCGTTCTAGCCTCGAGCTCACTATTTATAAGATCGTTTCGCTCCGTACCCTTTCTCCCTCGCGTACCCGGGAGTATACATCGTAAACGGATTTATAGAACAGCCGACGTGACACGCCGTCATCCCATTACGGATCATCGTAAGCCTATTTGTTTAGGATCCGTACGGGCATGAGCTTAGATCGTCGCCTAATTGTCTGACTGATGCAGCCTGCAACCTGACGTTACGATTGGCCGGCTCCACTTTTACCCTCGTCCTTTCCCAATCTCTCCGTGACGCGTCACTTTTGTTAGCGCCGTGAGAAGCAGATGCACTAACGCCGAGCCCGTACGCCACGCTATTTACTTTACTAACAAGGCGAAAGTAGACTCTTCCTAGGTGCCTCGCCGATAGAGAAGACGCGAAAGACGAAGGGAGGATGCGGCCGAAAGAATGAAAGAAGGAAAACTGAGAGCGGTTTGAGTGATGGGTCCACTCTAAATATATATCTTCGCGCCGGTTGTACGGGAAAGTGACGAGGGGAAAGAAATATCTCCCTCGTTCTATGACGATGAAGGAAAAACGATGCCACCTGCTCCCTTCTCTCCCCCTCCCCCACTCGGCCACGCGCGCCTTTAATTAATAGGCACGAAAAAGCGACGTTTAGCAAACTACGTGGGCCGGACGTTACTATGACGATCGCCGGCCGGTGTCGAGCCGCGTTGAGAAGTTAATTGAGCCGAAGGATTAATTAGGTAGTAAGACAGTCTTAGCGAGAAAAGATGGATAGCGTTCCAAGTAATTTCACGAGGCGAAGGGGGGGGAAAGGGGGAAAAAGCTCGCGTCGGTGTATCGGGGACTTGTCATCGTCGTGTTACGCTTTAAACCGACGCGTGACATCTTCGCTATGCAGCCCCATTTTTATTCCTAGTCGGGCAAAGTGATATATCAAGCCGGCTTCTCGATCTTGTCAGTTTTGCTAAAGCATACACGCTCTTCCTTAACGTCGACCGCAGGTACTCAGCGTGTTGTGGCCGCGGCGATCACGATATACACGCTGCAGCCGACGTTGCTTGTCGATGGATATTATCAGACTAATTGATCGTGCGTCTAACCGCGATTGTCTATCCGTCGGTTATCTGTCAAACGATCAACGCGAGATCGATGGACCGCTATCTTAGTAGATTTAATACAGCTCGATCGTGTAAGATGCGATCGGTAGCTCGGTGAGACGCGCCGCGATTTCCTCTCGGTGATAAACGAACGAACGGGAACATATTTCCGACACCGGTCAATTTACATATGAATCCGATTAGCTTCAATAAAATAATTTACGGCAATCGGACCTAAAGTTCATTACGCGATTAATTAAACTCAAACGAAATTAAGCCATTAGCCGAGTTTGTTTTAGCTCGAACGTCGAAACGCTACCGCGGCGACGTGCAATACAAATAATTTGCGGCAAATGCATTTGCATGCACGCGCGAGAAGTTTGTCGTTGCGAAAATGCAGCCGGGCGGCGGCGGCTTCGCTCAAAAGTAAAATAAAAGTTTGCTTCATTAAGGACTAGTTACCATGAAGACATTGAACTGACGTACCATCTTCCACCGACTTTTTCCCCCCCCTTTCCGCGCGCCTCTCGTCTTGCTACCAGCATCGTTCCAGTTGGCAAACTCTCGTGCTCTTCTCAGCGAAGAAAACGAACAAGAAGAAGAAAAAAAAAAAGAAAGAAAGGAAGGAGAAACGCGAAGAAATTCTCGAGTCGGAAAGTTCCTCTGCTTACGGCGCACGGTGGCCCGGCACGAAATTACATTCGGACTCGGTGCTCGGGTCAAAAATCAAGAGATTCACCTCCGATTCCGGAATCGTGCCGATCTTTTAATCGATATGCTTGAGAGACGGGCTCGTTCTAATCGGTCATCAACCTGGTAAGAAGCATCCGCCGTAATTAATTCCTTAATCATAAAACTTTCTCAAGAGTGCTTACGTCTGAAGCGGTTTCACGTCTCTGTTGGAGTTTCTGCTCCGCCTCTCGAATGTCAGCGATCCTCTGGAAACGCGCACAGGCGACGATGCGCCGTGAACGAACGCTCACATGGCACGGTTTCGTTGAACTTTCGTGCCTCCGTTCCCTCTCTCTTTCTTTCTCTCCTTCTGCCTCTTTAAACCTCATTATCTTCTGCAAACAACGCTTCCGCTAATGACGATGGTAAAACAGATATTTATTAATGACATTCATTACGTCTTGCCCGTGCGATAGGAACGGAGGATAATTAAATAATTATTTTTATCTTTGTCTCTCACTCTCTCGCCTTTTTTCCCTTCGATTCGCTCGTCACAAAGACATCTTTGTAATGTATAATATTTGATACAGCCGAGCGGCCGGTTTTTAAAAGACATATCAACGAGGAAATAAAATTACATTTAATTCGTGTTCGTTTCAACTGCTTATCGCGCCCCTAATAATCGCTAACGACTCGCATAACGAAACATTTCTTTTTAATTTGTCCGATAAGGGCGCCGGCGTCACTTTACGATCGGCGGCGTACGCGCACACGGATGCTCGTTGCCGCTCGCTAAGAGGAGTTACTAAATTTAAACCGTCGGCCGTTTCTCAAGTTTGCACGCTTGTCTGCCGAGCATAAGTCGTGCTCTGACGGACCAGATAATTGTCCGCTGTCGGATTAGCGAATATCGTTTCCCGGGTTCATCCCCGTTCCGCTTGCCAATTATCTTCTTTACATCCCCTCGCCATCCCCTTTCGCTCCTCCTACGTCAAACGAAACGGCGTTTTCAAGTTCGAGGGAGCATTTGCCTGAAATGATTAACAGAACGAGTGGCGGGGAATGACGCCAACTATTTTGCCGGCCTAAAATTATGCTAGAAAGGACAAAAAAAAAGAAAAAAAAAATGTACAACGGAACGGACGACTTCAAGCGAGGCTTTGAGGATAACGTCGAGTGCTGCTGATCTAAATTTACTGCCGACCGTGTAAGCGACACGGGCGACCCTCGACATACCGTAACATTCATGGTCAGACCGTTCACACGAGTACCGTCAAGTGTGTGAGTGACGGTAACTTATCTACGCTCTGATTTCTCTCCATTCATTACGGCTCAATCGTCGTCAACGTCACGGCGCGGTCGATCATTATTCGATAAAAAGAAACCTCGTTTCTGTCGCGCAAGCCATTTCATTTCGATTTACGTTCCCTCCCCTATCAGTATCGGTCCGTAACGAGCCGGCAACGTATGGGCAGATCGTAAGATAGAAACGTGATATCGCGCCCGAGATGAAGGCGACGACGTTTTATCGGGCTTTTGACAACTCTCCGCGAACCCGCTTCTACCGGATCATCCTCTTCCAGATTTTCTTGCGAAGCTTATCTGAAAGTGGCTGTCGACACCCACCTGTTCGTGAAGTGGCCGCATGACGGATATATGTATAGTATAAATGGTTCCAATTTGTTTTTTTATTTCAATGATCCGACTTTATTTTTAAATTAAATAAAATTTGGTTTCGGGTAAAAAATTAGATAATTTTAATCCATTTTTATTTAATTTAAGAAAAAAAAATGTTTTACCCGAAACCAAATTTTATTTAATTTAAAAATAAAGTCGGACCATTAAAATAAAAAAAAAGTTGGAACCATTTATACTATACATATTTAGCGAAGATAAAAGCGGAGGGGAAGCAGAGAGCATAAAAAGACCTTCGTCCGGCACAAGCGGGATGATAAAGAGGCGAAACGAAACGCATTACATGCACCGCGAAAGAGAAGCCCGCTGAAGGAAAACCGTAGTTCTCGCGATATATTTCCGGCTATTCTAGAATTCTGTTTCGCGCGTCAGATTTCAATTAATTAAAGTGCAGCCCCGCGTTCCTATCTTCATTCATTTAATATAACGAAACGTCGAACTCTGGCAAAATACTTTTTAAGGCGCCGTCGAAAATTTTCGGATTTCGAATCGCTCGTTGGAAAGAACGTAGCCGCTCGGGACCGCCGGGTTACGCGAACGGGAAGGTCGAAGATGGAAAAAGAGGTGGAGTGGAAAGCTAGAGGGGTCCGGCTTGGAGTGGCGCTTTCTGCTCGCTCATGCGAGAGAGCGCGAATGAGATTGCAACCGCGGCGGCTGAGTACAGCCACCGCTGCCAATTGTAACAGCGCTGAAGAGAGCGAGGCAATTCCTCTCCCGCTAGTCCACGTCGCCCAGTCGTTGCGCCCATTGCGTTTCCATTGTATCTCCCTTTTACTCTGCGTGCCGCGTTTTTTATTACCACCGCGCTCAAGCTACCGTGCGTAACGTCTGCGGGGCCTGAGTCGACGCAAAAATCTGTCTCTCGTCTCGCGGCGAATCAATGGCGAGCCCCACGTTTCCGCCCTTGGTCAAGCGCGAATGCAATTGCGTGTCGGGGCTTACGTGATCGCCGGTATCGCCCCCGGTTACTTTTAAACCCCCCCGGTAACTTGCCCGTAAAGTTCTATTATTCAAGGCATGAACGTTAAAACGTAAAATACCAATTTAAATCTGATTTATTCGGCTGAATCCAAGTCGCGAGCGTATCGCTAAATGGGACGGAACGTTAACCCGCGTATTCAATTCCGTTGCAGCGATTCTTTAAGCACATGCAGCTTAAAGTCTTGCCTTAACTGTCAATATTCGTCGGAGCCAGCCGGGCGAGCAAAGATTGCGTTATGGCAAGTGTCAATATGAAGTATTGAATTTCAGCCGCACCTTGTTCGCGCACGCGAAGAACCCGTCGCTCCGATTACGCGGATTGACGCGGAGCCCGGCTGAAATCGTTTCTGACGTTAATTAGCGGAAATGTCAGGCGTAGCGCGGCGTGGCATCTAGACGAAAAGCGGAAGTAACAGCAAAACGCGGACGGATCCCGCGCGATTTCCCGATCGGAAATGTAATTTCGGTTAGCAAGACGGAAAACCGTGTTTCAGACCTGCGAAAGAATTACGTGAACGGCCGAATGTTACGACGTAGCTGCAGATTTACAGCCGCGGCGTCGTTCGCAAAAGCAAGTTCCTCGCGAGACGGGATATACACCGGCGTTCGGGCGCTTTAAGATACACATGGATGGCCTTAAAGGGATATCTGCATTCTGCAGGAATCAATCCGACTGTAAATAATGTCCACTCGTAAAATCCGTCGAACGCCGGGGCATAAAACCCGACAACTTTTTAGTATACTATGCCTTGATAAATGCCCCGGATGCTCGATGTAAATAAAAAGCAATTAGCAATAAATTTCATTTCGCCGAGGCCGCGCCGCGGCTGCATAATGCCCCCGACGTTGTATTGCGCCGCGAAATAAGCGTCGCGAGAGCGTTTCCGCGAAACGCGCTGAAACGGCTGTCTAGGTAAGTAGACGTGGCACTCGCCGGCGACATAATGAATATACGGTCGACGCGTAATGAGCGTCCGCGGCATTGCGTACGGAATGCATAAATAACCGCGCGCGAGAGCGCTCGTTAAGACAGTTCGCCGCGATCGATTCTTTCTCCTCGCCGCGCGGACACCGCTTATTAATTTTCCAACCGTTCCGCACTTTTTTCCCTAAACACCTGCGAGAGAGATCCGTTATACGGATCAGTGGGTTTCGATTAAGTGTAATATTATCGCCACCTACGAGGCGATATACTCCCCCTCCCCCTCCCTCCTCCCCGTTATCTCGGAGCTGGAAACGCGCTCGCGTGTCTCTCTCGAGAACGGCGCGACTCGACGTTGCGGGATCGAGTGCTGAAAAATGATGACGGTGTCGTAACGTAGTATGTACGGGATCAATCACGAGATACGACCGGGCGATATGAAACGCATGAATCTCGCCCGCAATAAACTATCCTGCTTTATATATAAGAATACGCTATCGCGAGCTTGTCACGCGCGTGTTAAATAGCCTCTAACGTCAATGTATACCTGATTTCATCGGCTACCCGTGTTCCCGGTTATCTAAATTAATTGCTCTATTCGCGGCGAGCACGGGGGAGGAGGGCAGGGTCTTTATTGGAAGTCTTCGAGGAAAAATTCAAGTAATTCAACCGTTAACTTCCCATGTCATATCGACAATCGAGACGAAAAAGAACGATTTAAAAGGATTCTCCATCAAGCGTGCAGGAGTTTCGTTGGCTAGTATAACCAAGCTCGCACATCCATCGGCTCTCGATATCTCTCTCTTTCTCCCCCTTTTCGTTTTCCGTTTTCCTTGATTCTCTTCTTTCGCCCCCTTTCTCCTCGATTCTTTTTCAGTCTTCCCTCGCGATCGCAGTCACCTCGTTGGCGGTGTTCGGTTTCTGATTATCGGAAATCGATCCCTGGCAAGCCGTTAAAGGCACGGTCGACTAAGTTGGTCGGAACTCCTTTACCGTTTCTTCTTCTTTTTCTCCCGAAAGCCACCAAACATATGATTAGTGGATATACGATATCTTCTCTGATAAATCAGTAAATTTGCCACGCGCCCGCGTCTCAACGTTTCAAAAAAATGTAAACACTCCGTTTAATTTATAATATATTAATTAAATTTAACGCAAGAAAAGTTTTATCCTGAAATTCGCGTGAAAAAAAAGAAAATTTCTGTAAAAAGTTTAAAGCGGCGTCCTGGAGCGACGCTGCATTTACATTTTGGCTGAACGATTCGCCCTGCCTCGAAATTCGCAGATTTATAGCATCCTGTAATGTTCGAATTTACCGAATGAAGCAACTGAGATGCATTGGACCGTGTCGTATGTTCTTTCGTTCCCTAGTTTGATTCTTCGGGCTTTCCCTTCCCATTCCCAGCGAGCCGCTGGCGGCTCGTTGCCGGTGTTCGGTTCCTGATTATCGGAAATCGATCCGTGGCAGGCCGTTAAGGGTACGGTCGAACAAACCGGTAGGTATACCGGGAGGAGGAACGCGATGCAATGCCACGCCACCATCAGTACGTGATCACCGGATGTACGGCGCGCGACACGGTCGTTCACATTTAAATATCACCGTGTGACGCGATGACACGATCCCTCGATTCTTGGTATTAGGCCATTGAAGTTTTAGAACCGCTAGAAATCGAATTTAACGGATGACCGAAATAAACGAAATAGAATTCTGTAATTTTTTACACGGTGGACGTGGTTTTCGATATATCGAGGAAAAAAGAAAAAAGAAAAAAAAAAAGAAGAACTTACTATAATGTAACAAGCACCGCCCGCGAGTTATTGGACATGTTTGTATAAAACTCACGAAACGGATTTTAATTTTGCAACGGTCTCGTTACCAGAATTTACCGTACAAACGGATAATCCAGCATCGACACGTGGCCGGCTTTGCTAACGACTCGCGGGTAGACATAAAACAGAAGCAAAGTATAAAATTAGTTCGTTTACGAACTGTTGCTCGTACATGTTTATTTATCTCGGAAATCGTAGGCGTTTTGTACGTAGCGAGAGGAGGCTATTCTCGAGAGTACGGGCCGAAAGGGGGACGAAAATTGAGCACCGCGGGCGGCCGTTGTAAATTAAATTTGGTTGCAAAGGAAGTCATAACGGTCGGCACGTGCCCGCCGCTGTTGCATGGCGTATACGTGCGTCATGGGATTATGGAAAAATCTTCCACGGGAGCCAGGTTCCTATTTTTTTTTCTTTTTCGTCAGGAAGCGTGGCTCTAACGTGATCCGAATGCACGAGCTTCGTGTGCGTTCAGGTAAATTCAATGGAATCCGACGATTATAACTCGGTTATGAAGCCGGCACCAATTCCACGTTCCTCCTCGCGAAATAATAGAAAACTTCCGTCGGTAATCGTGAGACTTAAAAGTACTTTGAACTTACGGCTTTTAATTTTTGGCGCATTAATAAATCTAACAATGAGATCGGCATATTCCATCGTTAATAGCGAATCGCACGGGGTACGGATATACCATCGTTCCCTTCAATTACTCACGTTATTAATTAAATCCATCTGCATACAATGCACACCGACCCATTCTGATTTTTTTTACGTAAGCTCATAATATGAGAGTAAATAATAAGGGATGCGCGCTCCATCCTCTCCCCATCAGCAGTCTACACAATTTTTCCAACGAGGGAGCGCGGTAAAAGGGACGACATTATGACGCGCGATATTTTCACCCTTTTCATCTAGCACGTCGCGTCTTTCGTTGCATTTTAACGACGGGATCGCGCGAGACTGATGACGCCAAGTATAAAGGTTAGTTTGGATAAATGAAAAGAACAAAGAAAAATTAAATAAAAAAAAATATACCGTCGACAATTTAACGCTTCAAGAGGACGGACGCGTGCAGTTGCGCGGGATCGATCGCCGTCGAGCCTCGCCCTATCGTTTCGCGATCGATTGCAGCTGAGCAAACGAAACCTCGAAATTAACGGCCTATTATGAATTTATATACGATCTCTGCTCGAGCCACGAAAAATGCCACGGGGTATTTGCCCTCTTTTCCCCCTCACCCTTCTACTCTTGCGATTATAATAAAACTGTAATAAAATGATCGATTAATTCGCTTCGCGCGAAAACCGCTTACAATATTTCTCATTTGCCCACGTGTGACTACATAATCCGGTACGGTAAGTCCGGCAGCGAAGTGACTCGAATATCAATTACGCCTTCCGCGGGGTGGTACGTACGTGGTTACCCCGTAGGTGGACCGGTCGTTAGCGTTGAACGGCATATATAATCACAAATTAGAGAACGCGAATCAATAACTTGCTATTAATAACGTTGTAATAGCGCGGAAAATATACCGTGCGATCGCGCGGCCGCTCGCGAACGGGAAATGGAAAGGAGGGAGGAGGAGGAGGGAGGAGGAGATGTTTCCCCGCTAATCTACAACGTGAAACACCGAAACTAAAACTCCCGAGCGGCGTACTTGCATATTCCGGCCGTAAGAGTGAGGATTTAAATAATTCGGCGATTTCCATCTGCCGCGGGGAGGGGGAAGTGCATCGCGTTCGCAAATGTGCGCCTCGAGGATTTCTCATTTGCTTTCCGCGCCACTGAAATATCGACTCGCCTGTTTGCAAGCGTAAGCGTATTGAGCCTCGCCCGTACGCGCTGCGCGATAACGCGGTCCGCGCGGAAGATCCTTATTTCCTTCTTTTGCATTTATCGCTCGCGTTGTACACTCGACCGGGTCGTGGAACGCGGCTTCCGAGCGGTGACTCGATCATCGCGTAGGGGCGCCGGGCATGCAAACGAGCCGGGTAAATTCACCCGGCGACGGACTGGCAAACGAGTAAGCAGGCGGGAAGTGATTCCGTCAAGAAGGAGAAACGATTCCGTTGGATCATGAGAGAACGATGGCCCGTAATGCTCGATCCCGAATGCCGTGAACCGGCCCGGGGGTGTTCGGTATTTCCGCCACGGTCGCAGCACGTGGCGTCATATTTTTAGAACGTGCCGTACGGAGTCGCACACCTAATACTCGCCCGACGACAGGTGGATCGTTAAACGAGGCTCCTGCGCGCGTGTGCGTCTCTCTTTTTCCTTTCTCTCACTTTTTCTTTTTTTTTTCCTATTTTCTTTTTTTTTTTTTTTTTTCCTTCGTTCTCCGCGCCGTCGACGGTGACGAATGTCACCACGCGTCGCGTGAAAATGTCAGCACCATGTACGAGGTATTTAGGGACACCGTAGGGAAACGGTTGTACATACATACACGTCTCCGCGTGCTTCATTTCGCACACTTCTCAGAGCGATGATCCGGGCCGCGGAAAATTTAGGGGTGGTCGCCGCCAGTTTTCGACATCGAACGAAAACGGCGAAACAGAGCGACAAGATTAATTTGCGTGAGATATCTTTGCCTTCCAGCCAGCGAAATGCGTAACATATTGCACGTAGTTTGCACATTGCAAGAGAGGATAAATCTTTTTTTTTTCTTTTTTATACGTAGCTGTTCTTTTTCGCATACGAGGCGTTTTTCCAAACGCGATTCTACGGGGGAAAAACGTCAAAACGCCAAAGAGGAGAATATAAAAAAAAAAAAAAAAAAAAAAAAAACTGTGAATGCCGCCCTATTGTGAGTCAATCAGAGGTGTCGTATCCGAATCCGTAACTAAAATCCGTGGCGTATGAACGTTACGTTATCCCGGGAAGTCAGAACTGATAATAATAGGAGGCACATAAATCAAAGCTCCATTCACGTCTTTATTGCTCTATTAAATGGGGCAGCTGGTGCCCGCTCGTTGCCGTGTTCCGCCCGGTTCGGCGGCAGGGAGAGCTCCGGGAGCCGGTCGGAATTTCGCGGAGGTACATTTGTCCCGCTGCAGATTATCGTTGGGAACGGGGTGCGAGCTGCCGCGCGCGCGTACGGTCTATAAAGTTATATCAATTCGCATCCGGCGCCCCGGCGTATTGAGTTAATATCGTTAATTTCCGTCAACGATTTTGCTTGGGGTAAGCGCCCGTCGCGATGGGTAAGCCAGGCCGAGTGAATCCAGGACGGCGACCGATCGAAGCTGGTTTACATACAAATACGAACAGTTAAATTGTTTCTCGGCGATGCAATTTCCATCTAATCTGCCGTCAGCCACTTTCTATTCGCGCGCGTGGCATCAATCGCACGGGCTCCGGCGAGCGAGGCTTCGACGATAACTGGCTGTCGGGAGATTTTGTCTCGCTAAAAATTAATACGCCGGAGTTACTTTATATGAAGGGGAAAATGAAATATTCTCGAGGCGCATTTGTACGTCGTGGAACGTGAAAAACTGTCTAAAAATTCACGGACGTCGGATGAAGATGAAAGGAGGAGAGATCGAAGTACCTTCGCTTTTAATGAGGCCTCGATGATGTTCGAGAATCGGGCACGAAACTCGCCAAGGAACGCATTTGGCTCGCAGGACTCATAATCGCGCTATAAGTACAGTTCGCAAAGTCGTATCAATTCACGTCCGGTTTCGTGGCACATCGAGTTCATAACATTAATTTCCGTTAACGGCGCAAGCCAAACGGCTCTCGAACTCCAATTGCGTGGGCCCGGCTGCTGATGGAGATGGATCGAAGCCTGTTTACATACAAATTCACCCCGTAAAACCGCACCTGCGCGGCGCAATTCCGGGATTGGCCTGCAGTTAATTTCGGGGTAACAACGCGCTGCTCGGGGGCTCGAGTATCGCGCGCGTCACTTCGCTACGCGGACGTTAATAACGAGCGCAGAATTCCGGCGAACTTTGGAGCCGCAACGTTTGGCCCCCGCAGTTTACTCAGGAGCCGCGATAATTCTGCCGGCGAAAGCGCTGCGCAAAACTTTGTTTCAGGAGTAGAAAGCAGAAGTAAAAGGATTATAATGCAACGCGTAGTACCCTTTACCCTTCCCCCCTCGCATTTTATATATGTATTTGCGTTACAACTTTGGCAATTTAGTGTTATTCCGTATTAGAGAACGTATTTTCTCTTCTTCCACTTTATTAATAACGTTGCGCGGGGCTGCGAGTTGTACAATTCGAATATATATACATATATACATATATCGGAAATTATTCTCCAACGGTATTTCCATATTTCAACTCTTGCAGATTATGGAATAAAGCTAAATGTGCCATAGATTTACGGAGGAGCAAGAGAGAGAAAAAGAATCGGGCAAGCCCGATTATTAAAAATATCGTGGTATATTACAAGTGGATGTCTCGTGACAACGTTACTTATAGAATCACCGACAATAAGAGAATGCTGCCTCTCGCAGAAATCTCGAGCATCTGGAATCGGGCCAACCATTTTTATTGTCACGAGCCTTTTCATTTGACATTTTTCTCGAAGCGGAGTATACGTTCGCCGGTGCAGCTCATGAATATCCCTGCCCTCGGCCATAAAACTCTCAATGTTATTCGCGACTGACGACGTGCGCGATCGTTACAACGATTTTCACGATAATTTCTATAAATTACCTTTTGTTCCGAAAATTTTATTCCTAATATTTAACCCGCAATTGCCCGTGGGGCATAATCATATCTAGAAAATTAATTGCTGCTATCGCTCGTGCAGTTTTACGAAAGCTATGGTTCCATTAAATCGTCACAATTTTCTGTTGTAACTAGAGCTCGATAGAAAAAGGATCGATGAAAGACTTTCGAGGAATTTTATCTAGGCAGATGTGGTCGTGGAGTTGAATTGGCCTGACTGCTATATATATATATATGTGTATATATACTATATATATATATATATATACAAAGCTCTCCCAAAGTTCCCCCTTGATTTTGCAGAGCTAGAATCGATGTTAGATACGCTTCAGGGAGCATTAGGAGCCTCGAGGAATTGTCGAACGAGCACTTCTAAGCTAGACCGCCCTTAGGGCGAAACTTCATATCTCCTTCTGTCCTCGTCACACTTTCGAGATAGCAATCTCCGCTATGTTTTACGTACATTACTTTTCTTCGCTTTGTTAAATTGCCCGTGTCAAATGCCCAACTTTCATATAATTCGCTAAAAGATATAACAGGGTCGCGTAATTTGAAGAATTATTTTATCCGTCACGAAGATATAAAGAAATAACTTTAATAATTTTCTTTTTCTTAATTATTTAAAAAGACTGTTAAGCAATTATTATATTTAATTATTATATAACTATATTAATAATTACATTATTCAATTATATTATATAATTATATTATATTATTATATTTAATTTTAAAACATTTCACGTAAGTTTTATTAAAGACTGTTAACAAAAGTAAAGCATATTCGTGTGAAGCATGAATCGGAGGTGTACCAGACGCGATCGTGCACGCCGCGTTTCTCGCTATGGGAACAGAACGGAGGCAATCGGCGCGAAATCGGTTCGATCACGAGCAGCCAGAGGTAGGTCCATCGCGATTCGCTTGATCTCGCGCAAACCGAGTCACGGATTCGCGTCTCGTCGTCGAGCGTCGCCTCCGTGAACCGTGCAAGCGGCGCGCTCGCCAATAAAAAAGAAAAAGGACATAAGGCGCACGCTGCGAATTAATAAGCCAGCTTTAAACACAGAAGTAGCATATATGCCCCCCTTCGAGGTACATCGAACGGAGGGAGATCGTCAGGACGTACATAATGCGCAGCGCAGCTGAAGCGACCGAGGGACGCTCGGTTGAAAGAGGGTCTTTCTTTCTCATTGTTATGGACCCAATTTTATGTTGCCTCGAGAGAACGGCTGACTTTTGGGCCCTGTAAGAGCCCAGAGAGAAAGAAACTACTTTATTCCGATCGGTCGATGCGCGCTCACGGTTCAGTTGGGCATTCGGGGCCTATGGTTTTCGTTAAATCCATCACCGCGGGACGTCCTATTACCGTTCTTCTTTGCTTCCCCAACATTTTCGCGACTCCCCTGCCTCGTCTAAGTGGATTATCAGAGATATCCGTTTGATCTCTCGGCCGAAAAGGCCGCGCCGGATAAACTTTGGGATGTCTTACGGGTTCCTGCAGGTGTAGCGGTTAAGTCCTTCCGTTTTGTACGCGCCGCGAGAAACAGAACGTGAAAAGCCTTCGAGGTTTTATCCCCCACGCGGAGAGAACCGAATCCCTTCGTAATGTCGGAGGCGTAAAATATAGAAAGAAATTGTTTCTTCTCTATTATATTTTCATCATTTTATGTACAATTTTTTTTTTTTTTTTTTTTTTTTATTAAAAAAATAAGGTCGCGGTAATATTTTTTTAATTTTTTGGAGAACGTAATAATAGAGAGGGAGAAAGGTTACTTATTTTTTATTTGCCGAATGTATGGAATTATATATTTCTGTACGTTCTTTCACGCGTAACGTTTATTTGTTCTTTACTCGCGCAACAGCTTTTATTATTAATCGTGTCATTCAACTTTCGACATTTTGAAATATTAGAATGTCAAATACTGTATTACAATAAAAAAAGAAAAAGAAAAAAATGATATCAATTTAACTTTCGCGGTTTCTCAAGTTATTCGGGCCAAAAACACAGACGAATACAGCGACGACATCAACGTAACGACATCGACGATGGCGCAACGTCAAAAAGGAGGAAAAGTTGTACGGCTGGGCTCCGTCGACCGGCAACGATGACTTCCTTCACGAGGGTTTCAATTCAATAGGGTCACGATGATCCGACAATGGAGCCGAGTTTGGCCGAGAAGAAAGAACTTCCAGAAGAGGTTTTCTTGGATCTCGAGGAAATAACGAGTCACGCTCGTCCCGTGGCACGGTCTGCTACCGAAACTGGAAGGATGGAAGGACCCGCGCGGAGAAGAAGTGAGATATTTCTTTTTCTAGCAAGCGTACGCACAGGCGCGTCAAGACGCGGGACCGGCGGACGAAGAGGAAAAACGAAAACGCATGACGATCTTATTGTCGCTGGATCCGCAGAAAAGTCGTTTCTCTCTCGCGGCACATCCGACAATGAGCGTCTTCTCTCTTTTTTTTTTTCTCTTTTTTTTTTTCTCACTTTCGTCTCGTCTATTTTTCTAGCTCCTTCTGCTCTGCACGCTCGCTCGCCCGTCCGTCCGTCAGAAGTCCCTCGGCGCGCAAAAAGCAGTTAAAGCGATTAAAGTCCCCGAAAGCTCGGCGAGAAGCGAAGCGCGATAGAAAGCCTCCCGAGTTCTTTGCCTGTCTTGCCCCTCGCGCGTCCCTTCGGAGCTTGGATATTGCGAATCGTGGTGGAATTGCCCCGGGCAATTGCGCTGGAATCTAACTTCCATTCGGACTTATTATTTGAACAAGGGTAGCGCCGACTAGCAACGGAGGTAGCTTCCGGTTCTCCCTTTTTCTCGTGCTCCTTCGGTCGGGCGTCACGTGATGAAGCGCGATCGATCAATCGTAAAACGCTTAACGATTAGGTTTCTCGTGTCTTCGCGTTTTACAGTCTGGTAAAGCGAAATTTGAGTCGAGTACGGCCGGAGATAAAAATAGATCGCCAATAACGAAGAACCCAATTTCAACCAGCAGCTTTTATTTCTTTTATAACCGTGCTTGCAAAATAATTATATTATATCATTCCCATTAAAATCACTCTAATCTCGTGCTTTGTTAAATTTAATCTCGTTAAGCGATAGGTAGGAATTAAAATTGTGAGGTGTCAATCGAACAGCCTCGCGTAAGATTACGGATAGTACGGTGTCAAATGTCTTCTATATCCGTGTCGGGCCGACGCCTAAACCTAAGCAAGAAGGGTCAAGGATTAAATCTCGCGTCGCGTCTCTGCATAAAATCTCCGAACCGGAAGAGCAATTACTACTGATTGACCTCCTCGTTTCATCCTCGGTAAC
Organism: Cardiocondyla obscurior; assembly: GCF_019399895.1. Taxonomy (NCBI): domain Eukaryota; kingdom Metazoa; phylum Arthropoda; class Insecta; order Hymenoptera; family Formicidae; genus Cardiocondyla; species Cardiocondyla obscurior. The sequence continues at coordinate 5,404,575 of NC_091873.1, read as the reverse complement.
CGAACCGTATAACGGGATTAATAAAGGCTCGACCGTCCATCCATAATGGCAGATGAGGGGAGCGAGGTGAAACGGGATGCAGCGGTGGCACACGCGCCTCTCCTAAAATCAACGAGACGGGAACTCGTACGGACATTAATTGCCTCTACGAGCCGCGCCGCTAAATTAAGATGCGTGCGTAATCGAGCACCCGGGCTAAGCTAACGCGCTTCGAGCACGCTAATTGCGCGTGAGACAATATTGCGCGATCGCGTAATGCATCGCGAAATTGCGCGCGCTACGCAAGAGGGAAATACGCGGATCGGTAAATAAATTAGTGTCTCAACTGATACCTTATTGAAGTATTCAGGTAGGATGTATACACGCAAATGGTAATGAATGTCGGAACGAAGCGGTCCAAAGCGAACGATGCAATGGCCGATTAATTAATTTACTGTTACGGAAAGAAAACGGTAAGCGACTTGAAACGTGAGTGAGAAAAAAAAACCGTCGTTTTCTTAAGTGGCGCCATAAAATTCTGAGACGCGAAATCACGAGATTACTACCTTTCCCGATCGAACGAGCTAGTTAACTGTGACCCACGCCGATCTATAATCGCCGGATGCAACCGTTCTTTTTTTTATTCTTTTTTCCTTTTTTTCTTTTCATTAATCGTCGTTGCTCCTTGCTCGCGTAAGGCTGTAATTGGACCGGATCGTAGTCACAAAGTCGATAACCCGGCGTAATTGAATCCGTAAGCAGTCTGTCGATCAGAAGCTTTCTAGTAAAACGATTTTGCTTCGGCGAAAAGTGCGTCAAATGCGCCGCCTCTGCGCACAAAGGAAAGATTAAAGGGTTCTGTGCGAACGCTCAACAATTTCATATAATCATACGCATCAGCTCCTTCGCAGATTTCTCTCGTTTTTTTTCTTCTTTTTTCTTTTCTTTCTTTTTCTGCAAAAATGTATGGTGACAAAGAGGCTGAAGAGAGATATATACTCTGTCTAATATTATCCACGGTATTATTTAACTCGCAATTAAATTTTAGAGTAAATACTCGCTATTCCCCGATTGGTTTAATGAACCGTTTCGCTCTCGCAACTGCGTCGACTAACCGCATATCAGTACACAAATTTAATAGTTTGCCCTGAGAAACACTCGAACGCTTCTAGCTATGCGCGTCAAGCGAAGCTAGGACGCGATCTCATTCGGGATAATTTCCGCATAATCATGCGTGTACGTCACTCCGGAAATTTCTCTCTACGCGGCGCATAATACAGGGAACGCGGACACAATACGACTCGACTGGAACGCGATGCGATCTCGCGATGTAATAAAACCGTTTCGTAAAAGGACGATTGAACGCGGTCTCTGTGCGAATTCTCAGAGAAAAGAAAAAGAAAAAAAGAAAGAAAAAGAAAAAAAAAAGGGTCTGTCACATCGTCGCTTTCTCGCCCGCGCTTGTCCCGTCTTCCCTTTCGACGGTGAACGCAGAAGAGGCGAATGAAAACGTTCGCCGGGACAGAATAATTCATTGTCCTACTAAAACCGATGGTGCTTCACGCTTGTTTGGGGAGCGGATTCACGTTGTTCGGGCCACCGCGAGCCTTGATGGAAATAGAGCGATGTGAAATCCTAGAAACTCTACCTCCAGATTTGTTTTACATTTTTCAAATATATTCGCCAAAGTGATCATCGTTTTATTGATGATTTATTCTATTTTATTATTATATTACCGCGCGTTATATACGTAAGAAATTTTTTTTTAATCGATAAAAAGATAAAGAAACGCTTTCACATATGGTTTCATGCGTGATCTCTCGTTGACGTATGCTAGAAAATTATTCGTTCCACGGTCAGTTTCGACCACTCCGCGTACGATAAACAAACCATCGGACGCTGCAATCGAAAGGGGCAGTTAGAGATAAAAAAAAAAAAAAGTTATGGGGACTGAGTATATAGATGTATGAGAAAAGTTGACAATGGATGATGAGCCGGGCAAAAGGGAATACGGGAGTGAAATGGAATACATAATGAAGGGAGGCTTCTTGCGTCCACGCGATAGCAGCGTCCACCAAGAAGGTCGGCTGCCGCCTATCTATCCTACTCCCTAATATCAGTATCCGGGCTCGTCGAGCTTTCCCTCTCGTTTCGTCTAAAATCTTCCCTTTCTGTTCGTCTGTCCACCTCTGTGTGTCCATTTTCCCGCGCCTCCGCTCTCTCGGAGACTCTACCTTTGGCGGACCCCACGCGACACGCGTTGTATGTTCGGCCCGTCCCTTTGCTCTCGCCTTTTTTGTATGCCCGATGAACGGCGCACGCGGCCAGCTGGCGGGAGAGATACAGAGAGAGGGAGAGAAGTCCTCAAAAGACACAAAGGACGTCCGCATGCATTAAAGGGTAATGATGCCTCCGTGACGGCGACGATGGTTTGGGTTGCGGTAGCCGATTCCCCCGTTTGACGTTTGAAAATTCGTCCTGCCACGCGACGGGCACCGCTGCCGGCGCTCTCCGTGGAGCGAGGCATAATGTTTTACTCATGACGGCGTTTAGGAACAACGCCGGACGGACTTGCATGCTAATTTCGCGCAGACGGAATAAGCCGGAGAGACTTTTCCTTCCTTTCCGGTGCCGTGAACGTGTCGAGGCAAAAGTACGCTTTATCTATTATTCCGTGGATAAATTTGAGGAAGGAGAACGCGTCCGCGCTTTCGCGTACTTCTCACGAAAAGAGGGATAAAGGGGGGAGGGTTTCAAGTTTCTTGAGACTTTTAAATTGGATATTCAGTATTCCGCGCCGACGACCACCGACGAGTCGTAATAGCGTTAATCCGGTATATACTGTAAACGATTGTCGACTTAATTTACGTTTAATTAAATCGTCGCCAGTTTTAGCGAGGCTTCATTTTGGAATATAAATTTGGATTAAATTAAAGTCGGTGCCGAATCGAGAGAAACTTACGAACTGTCGGACGATGCCAGGCTCAAAAATCTTATCATTATGTGCCTGTGTAAAATGTGCACGCTTTACATATATCCTAGAGCGTAAATTAATTCATTATAATTAAATCATCATCGTCTTTAATAAAATATGTGGCTGCAAAACTCGGGTCGAATTAAATCGCGAAAGTATCATCTAATTAAAGGTTTCAACGGAACGGAAGGAAGAACGATATCTTCCTCGATAAAATATAAATTAAAAGAACACGAAATTATTGGTATTAATTGACGTTACGACCGCTCCAACCGCTTCCTGAGAAGCCTTCGTTCGAAGGCTAAATAAAGTTTTTATTTCCCATCGATAAAGTTTTATTTCGTTCAACGTGTTATCCTGTTTCAATATTAAAAAAAAAAAAAATTAAATATAATTAAACATAAAAGGGAATGCTCTTTTTAATTAAGTAATTTTCCAAACAATTTTATGACTTTACGATTTTGCGGCGATATTTTATAGAATCGCATTCAATCGGTAATTATCGCAAAGAAAATTTTATCTGTTAAACATGCCGTAAACAGGAATGTTGAAACAATGAATGTAGCGATTTAAATATACAAGGGAATATCCTAATATAAACGCTATTTAATGACGATATCAAGCCGAAATAATAGGCGTTTAAATAATAGCGAGGAATGCCGAAAGTATCATATGCACAAAGTGTTCTTAAAGGCATGTCCCGGGAACGTCGCGTAGTCGTCAAAGGATTTCATGGCGCGCACTAAGATACGGCTGTACGCGGAATTGATTGCAGCTTGTGGGTAACGTTTAGAGCTTCGCGCCGAGGCGACCGGCTCTATAAAGTCGCCACGGCGGAAATTATAACTCGGATGCCGCGGCAGACCACGGCGAAACGTTGGCCTTTTACGAAATAATTTACCGGCCGGACTCGTTAGCGTGGCATTCAGCGTGAGACGAAAAGGAGAGGGGCTTGTTAGGCCACGCGTGCACTCCGGGTGCTCGGCCGCGTGTGCAATTTTTCGGCGGAGAAAGAAAGCGCTCACCGCACTACGCCTCCTACCTCTCTTTTCTCGCGAGCGTCCGTTTGACGATCCGCAATTTGCATAAAGTCGTAGCGGCCAAAGCGGTCACGCGAATTGTCACGTTTGGGAAACTTTAATAAGTTTCGCAACGGCGCTCCAGGTGCCGCGTACACTCCTCCGTTTTATTTGATATTCGCGCCTTGTAATTTCGAGCATATTACTCTTACGCTGATTAGCATATCCCGTGACAGCGGAGTGTCGTAAATAAATATTCTCGCGTAATGTTATTTGCGTCGCGAAATTTTTTCTTCTTTTTCTTTTTTTTTTTTTCCTCCAGTAGTCGAGTAAAATTAATTTTAAATAGCATAAGAGGTATTAGAAAATTAAGACAAAGCCGTCGAAATAAAAGTGGCACCGAAGTATAACGGACTATAAGTCTCCCCGCGGCTTTGAACGTTCTTTATGCCGTAGCACGATGGATGAAAAGGAGAGACATAAAGACTCGAGATATATAGTCATGTACCACGAAAGTTTCGAAGTGCATCTACTGTTTCAGGGGATGAATCCGTCTCCCGTTTTCCGCGGGCCATTCGTAGAGGATTTCAATTTCGCTTCCCCGCCGACTTTTCGCGACGGCCAGAAAGAAACTCGGATCGAGAAGTAGGAGAAGCCGCGGTACGGAAACGCGAAGACGCACCGTGGATAAACGATCGAGATAACGGACTTTATGATTCTACGGGATTACGGATCCCACGGTCGTTGCATAAATTCCATCGCGCGTATAATGTAAAGCTAATACGGCGGTTCTTCAAGCCTCCGCGATAGCTGGGCCGGGGATGAAGGGAGGGATGAGCGGTGAGTAAAATGGGGAGCGCGCAGGTATGGCTGGTGACAGACCGACGGGTATAAAGGGATAAGGAACGGAAAGGCGTACGAAAAGAACGTAGAGCATCGCGGGAAGACTACCGGCGAACGCCTGGGAATAGTAAATTTCCGCTGCATCGTGGCATCGTTATTAGCATACAAGTATTTAGAATGAATTATGGGCCAGGCCGTTTATTCCCGAGGGTGGATGTATTCGGTACAGGCACTCCGAGCGTTCTTCCTACGTCAGGTGTATCCCTTGGGAGGTAACATTATGTTGTCTTGCATATTTCATCCTTTCACTCTCTCAATCTCCTAACGCGCTTCGCGAAAAGGAACAGAGAGGGAGAGAGAGTGAGAGGAGGAGAAAGAGTGGCGGAGAATGGGAGCGAAAGCGAGAGGAAGGAAGAAGACCGAGAGCACGCGTGGGCATTTAAAACCGCGACATTATGCGCGTAAGAGGTGCAACGTGAGCCGCTGCCAAGGAGGTCGAGGAGGTGCACGAGCTTCTTCTACTCCTCCTCCTTCGCTCGCGACGTTCTACCTGCGTTCTAAGCCGCTCGAATTTATGATCGGTTTACCGAGGCCGGGGGATCGATTTTGCGGCTTATACGCGAACGTCGGCTGCCGCTGCTAAGCATAGAGGCGCAACAACGTCCGCGCGACTACGTTGTTAAAGCCTGACCCAACTAATGACTCAGGTCGCGAAATCCCCGTTAATCGTCGCGCTCGCCGTCTAACAATCCGGAGCCCGCGAGAAGTCCAGCAATTAAACATAATCAAACCCGACATTCCGATTTCATTAGATATTAAGTTTAATTTTCAGATCCGAAGTTGTGTGTGATATAATAATTATATGAAATATATTTTTACACGGGAGCATAATTAAACGCTCGTCGAGTAAAAAGAATTTAATGATCTGTAAACTATTTTTCGTTCGAAATTAACTTTCGCGCACGGATAATTTGCGAAAGAATATAAAGTACGACAGGTTACAAAAATATCGCTTGATCGTCTGTAATCTTTTTTTTTTTTTCGACGCTTCTTTATATTTCTCCTTTCTGTAAGGTTTTTTTACTTCGACGTCTTCTTTTGTTTTTGTAAAACTACAAGGAGAGACGTACAGCTACATGCAGTCGCGCGCGGCAATTAGAAAGCCATTATCTCACGGTCGTGCGCGTTCAGCCATTGTGTAACAAGCACGCGTAGGGGGTGGAAGAAGAGTGGTGAATTCCCACAGAGTTAGTACACCTCCCGTGTCTGCGGGGGTAGATGAATGTCCGGCAATCAGGTGCAGGGACCCCCGACTGTCTCTGAATCTATCCGCCGGCAGCTGCCCGATACGTTCTCGTTGACGCGGAGCCATCATCGAGCCTACGGCCCTCCCGCTGTTTCGTTTTCGTGTTTGGACACCGACGGGGAAACGTGCCTGAGAGAAGCCACGTCCGAAACGCCAGGGAATCTCTTTAAAACGCATGGACCGTTTTCTCTTTTAACGGAGGGATTTTTTTTTTTTTTTTCGAAATTGACCATGAAAGACGTACGCCACGTTCTCGACAAAGCGGTACGTGCAAAGCAGTCGCGAACGTGGATTTAACGGTTTACGATCGCATAAATTTAAGAGCCTTCACTCGAGATCAAACATTTTTCAGCTTCTAGCCAATTATACGAAAGAAATATTGCTATTTCTTTTTTTCCCTTTTTTTTTTCTATCGCGCTGTCACTGAGTTTACTTTCGAAAAAATGTTATACATTTATTTATCGACGTTTTCGTTTAGCTGTTGCGTTTAACAGTCAAAAATGCGCCTTACATTACTTCGCTTATATAGATACTTTCAATATGATTGACGTATATCATAAAATTTATACACGCGATTATTATTTATAACATAATGAACGGCGCAAATGCATGACGTAGGAAATTTCAATTAAATAGATACCCAGATTGACGATAGAGATTTACAATGATGACGGTGTGTGTCATCGCGATTCAGTACGACAGCCGCAGCGGGCGATTCTGAAAATGATAACACCGGAAATTCATAGCGGCGGCTGCATACGCGCGGTTCACTCAGCCGCGTTAAATTCGGCCATAATGATTCGACGATCGTGCACGTTCATTTCCGAGGAGTTAATATTCAAAATGAACATTAACAGGACGCACACTACCGTTAATCTCCAATGGCATGTGGGACCGCTCACGGTGCGCCGGAGGTCGCTTTACTGCATTCGCGTTAATTATGCAAATGAATAATTAGCATTTCGATTATTTCGGCAACGTCACTGTCTACGTCGCGGAAAATTTATCGCCCAAATATTAATTTATCGTTTTTCTCTCTTATACGCGGGTACGGTGGAATTTATCATTAACCGTCGCGATAATGCGAGGCGGAACGATCCACGGCCGGGCGATAAAATATCGATCGGCGAAGCCATCGTCGCGTAGATTAATAATAACTAGATAATAATTTACGACCGGCTCGTCAGCAGTCAATCTCGCTGCGAAGTCGTCAAAGGAGCTGTCGTAAAATTCGCGGGGCTCTTGTCTGGTAATGAAGATATTATGAGTCGGGGCTAAAGATTGCGAAGGCTACGGGCACGCCGTCGGAGATCCGCGCCGCGTAATCGCGAACATAATGGAAAGAAGGAAATTGAAGAATTTTCAGATTCGCAATTGGAGAACTTCACCAACTCCCTCGGAACGTAGAACACGGATCCGCGAATATTAATCGCTCAAGTTCACCGTCGAATAACTGCCGCGCGAATCAAAGAGTGATCAATGCGAACCGATTCGACCTGGCTGCTGAAATAAACTGTTAGCCTCTATGAATATATTCATATCCCTTCATCAATATTCAGAACCTACTTTCCTGACTACGCTTAAATCCACTAAAATCGCACGACATTGAACACGCTCGGAATTCGACGGAATGAGGCACGATCTTCGATTTCTCATAACGACGGTTTATGCTTTCTCAATTCGTGTTCTCATTTCCAGAAGCGCCGAGACACACGGACGTAATCGTAATCGCTTATCTTTCCTCTTTCTCTCTATTTGCGTTTTAAATAATAAAATATAAAAACATTAATGTGGCGAATGTAAAAATATTTTATCGGGGAAAACGGCCTGCTCGGTTCGCGTTCGAGCGCATTAACGAGCCTGATCTAATTAGCAGTAAACACCCGCGCAACTAATTTACTTGTAGTTGGCACTGATTCGGCGGGAATCGAAATTGCATAGAAATGGAGGATCGGAGACTTTCCTTGGACCATTTCCAATTCCGCTCGACTTCCTTCGCTCTCTTTCATCCGTCATTGCCTGTTGCGTTATTTTGCTACCTCGAAACTACGTGGATCCGGAACGTGAGCCGTGTTTTGAGGGCCGCGAGGATTAAAGAACTCTTGGCGAACCAGTCCACGTCTCGATCTAGAGGATTTAAGGCGTCTCCAACAAATAGATCGCTGCGCGCTAATGGATGGGAGTTCCGATTCGATATTGCCTCTCCCTTAGCCCGGCGCCCCCGAGCAGGAAATTAGCAAGTCTTAGGAGATCTCCTGTTAATCGTCAGGGTGATTTCTGCGGCGTCGCTTTCGGACAATTTGCCGCGACGAAATTTCATTTGTCCCCTACCTTCTGCATGCCAACAGTCGTCGACGAACCCTTCGAGGGACTTCTCTCGCTAATCCACCTTATTCACTCTTTATCTTCTACCATTTGATTCTACCTCGCGTTCGCTTTTCGTCGGAAATGGAGCTTACAAAATTAATCGATGCTATCCTGACTCCTCGACCGAAATGCATGGAATCCCTTCACGGCTTCATCGCGATCATTTCGAAAGTGAGGGACGGCGCGACGATGAATGACAGCGAATAAAGAAGGAAATCAGATTCCGCCCGACATTTCTCGGAGTCGGATTAGGAAAGAATAGACTTGCTATGAGCATAAAATTCTTGAAGCCGCAGCTCTCGAGCCGGTATAAAAGAATTCGTTTGAATATTTATTTAATTTCATTAAATGGCAGAAACAAAATATATTCCTTTTTTTTTTTTTTTTTTTTTTTTTTATAATGAAATAAAATTTGGCCCTTTGTCTAGTAATTAAAATTATAATTGTGATATAATTGGTTCCGTAAGAATAACGTGCAAGTAATTTCTTTGAAATGTCACGCGAGTTCGCCAACGTGAAGATCACTCGACAGATACGCGCTAATGAAATTCCGGGCGATACAATTGACACCCCCCGCTGCTTTTCCGTAAACAATTTATATTCTAATTTCCCGACGTAATTACAGATATCACTGCAAAATTACACGCTGATACCGATAGCGCCCGCGCACTGCAACCTTTGACAATTTTCACGTTGCAGCTGTGCTCGCGTGTGTCCGTTTTCCAGTCTCGTTTGTCACACGATGGGCGCACGCGTAATTAAAAGGGCTGCGTTATATGAGAAAAGTAGATATGCTCACCTTGTGCGTAAATGTATCATGTATTATCCGCTCGAATGCTCCGTTATCAGCGACCCTACGCGCACACACTAAAGAGCACCAATGATATCATCGATCACAACTGCCTTGGTCTCTATAGATCCTATGTTCCTCACTTAAAAAAAATTTTCTTCTTTGTATTTTTTTTTTCTACACGTACACCTCTCTCGGCGGGGCGCTATTTACAAGCCTGTGAGCCCCGCACAATTATGTATGCTACGCGTGCTACGCGAATATCCGTTTAGAAAAATGCAAAACTAGTGGGCGGGCACCTCGATGTCGCGGCAATTATCGCCGGCTATCGATAGCCGCGTCTTTTCTCGCACTGGGTCCACGAGGCGCCCATCGGGAAAACGCGAGGCGGTAAGGAACAACGTACCAACCAACACACCGTACCGTCGCGGCCTCGCGGCACTAACTGACAGGCTGACGAGAAACTCCACTTGGTCGACGGCAAGAGATGGCAAAGGGGAGGGGAAGTAACCCGCACGGCTCTCGACCCTCTCTCACGCGGGTCGGCCGTCCTTCTTCAATCGCATGCGCTCGCTTCGTCCCGCTCACAGTTTTCGCCCTCCGTCACCATCTAGTGGTAGATCGGCGTAGCCTCGCGAGCGCGCGCGCTGGTTCGCCACCCTCGCGGTGGACAGAAGGGAGGGAGCGAAACGAGCACGTGAGGCTGGTAAAGAGCGAGGGGTGGAGTACGGAGTGTGGGGGTCAGCCGAGGCCCGTATATGGGGGCGAGGTTGCAAAATATGTTGTAGAAATGGGGTGGCGGATGAATGCGGTCGCCTGTAGACTAGCGATTTTATTGATCTTTTTTCCACCCTTCAGACGCGCATACGTGCGGCTCGCTTAATTAAGCGTCCGGGCTAAGGCCCGTGTACACCTTTAGCCAAGTATTCCGACAGGGCCGCTGGGTTAATGAGATAACTTTTCATTTTTAAAACAATTTTTGGCAAATTTTTTAGAACGATTGATATACGTACAGCTCGACCAGGCTCCGGATAGCGTTACTCTCCCCCCCCGGACAATTGATAGATACGCATTCGGCGCACGTACAGCTTCCGCATCCGTTTGCAGGTGCCGCAATAAATTTTTCACGAATCAGGCAAATGCGAGCGATTAATTTTATTTAGTCCGGCTATTGTACGATAACGCGGAAAATATTGATGGCCAACGTAAACATTAATCACTGCAATATTAAATCGATATAAATTGACGTAAATGATTAGTAGCGTGGGAGTATAATGAAAACAGATGTATCGCTATTCGTTTTTTGACTGACGGAACATTATTGGCCGATCGTAAATTTTTTTTCGGGACGTCATCATTCGTAATAATTTATTAGCGCTACGGGACGCGAAAGCCCCACAAGACCCGGACGAAAATTGTGAGATATTGTGTCTTATCACTTTCTGGTTCCGACTCGTTCGATCCCGGGGGCAAACCAGTGGGATTCGAATTAGTGTTTATGGTACCCGCGGGCGTACGACAAAATCTCTTTTTGCGATACAATTGCAGTAGCCTGACAAGCGGCAGACGCCGATGTCATCGTTTTTCCTAATATCCCTTTCGATAGATATCTATTTAACTTTATTTTGCGAAAAAAAAAAACAAAAAAGGGGAAAAGAAAAAAAAAAAGATTACAGTCATAAAGATACTTCATTCGTACGCACAATGTACGTGTATATTATAAATACATTTGTCATTGCATAACGATTAATTAACTGCTGGATTGCACTTCGGAGAGTTTAAATGCATTAGCAGCGCGGTCTAACCGTCCGATATTTTACGTCCTAATCGGAAAATCGGTCACGCCGTAAATCTTTAAATAAACACGATTAATTGTTCTCGACAAGTTTGTGCCCCGGCCTTCGCAGCCGCGGCGTAGCGAGCTTAAAATGGATTTACTCGATCCGAATGCATTAACGACAGGAGAGAAGTTGCTACTCTCAAAGAGTTCTCCGGCCGGGAGCGAGTGCTAATTAGCGATTCGATCACGAAGCTTCCGGCGTCGGTAGACAACGTCGTCACCTCCACCGGATTCTCTTTGATCCTCTTCTATCTCCGTTTCGTATTCTCTTATTCGCGTCTCCCTCTTTCGCTAACCTTTCCGCCGTCACGTCTGTGGATATCACGTACAGACGACGCATATAAATGCCTAGATGCAGCAAGACCGCAGACTTTCGCGGTGTTGTGCCAAAAAGATAGCTTAATAAAAACACGTCCTTTTGTTCTTTACAAGGCTTAGGGTGATAAACCTAATATGCTCTTATTACCGGCATCAAAGGAGAATTTTTTTTTTTCACGGCGCGCTAATGCATTATTTACTTTGCTATTGCGACTGCTTTTAAAATAAAATGCATAATAGTAAATTATAATATTATTGTGCTTTTTGATTTTCGTAAGATCAAAGCGCGGCTAAATTACGAACGGGGGGAGGGCGAAGGAAGGGGAGAGGGGGGTCCGACAAATAAACTACCGTTGAGTAATTATCTCGCGGGAGCAGGAAGTGCGGTGCGGAGGTCAATAAATACGAAATGCGTAGGGCCCTCGGTAAAAAGTAAAGGATTACACGGTGTGATCACTGACGTTTCGTCTTTACCGGATCTCCCCCTTAGCGTTGCGTCTCGAATCTCATCGTCTGCCTACCAGCCCTTCCGCGAGGCCAATCCCCGAGTCCGCGTACGCAAAAGGGAGAGGACATGCGCCCGCAGACAAGAGATCTAATATACCCGTCGGTTACATTAGCCGGATTTAATTTAAGCTCCGACCCCGCTGCGTAAGCGTGCCGCTTATGCTCTCTACCTACCGCGAGTAGAAACAAACGTTAGCCTGAGGAGAAGGAAACCCTCCGAGGCGGCACGAACCAACGGAAGGCCAGAGAGAGACGGGTGAAAGATAGGGAGTATGTGCTGCCGGTAGCGAGAGACACCCGTTTATTGTAATTGCGCTGTCGCGCGCGAGCAAAACGCCGTTTTCCGTGGCTAACTAAGTATTCGCTAATACTCGACCATTTTTTTTTTTTTTTTTAAAGAGAGGGACAGCTTCATTAACGACAAAAGAAAAAAAGTCGCCTCTTTTCCTCGTCGCCGTGCCGCGCTTTTTGTTCGCCCGGCGAGGGACCCGGTCCAGTGTCCGGTAACGCTTTTATTCGTTCATTTATGTTAAAGTTTGGAATGCCACTTAACGGCCGCACTTTAGCTCGGGGCTAACATACTATCGGAGATCGAAGATAGCGCCTGATAGCGATGGCTGACGCGCACCGCTACGTACGGTAAGAATGTCAAGATATTTCCTCTCGAAGTGGCTTGCTGTTTGCCCGCCAGTCGGTCGCCTTTCTTTTTCGCACGTCGAACAAATACGACAGCCCGAGAGGAAAAGAGACGGACGAGGCTAAGCTCATATTTATTTATGAGGGAGGAAGTGGTGCACGGTTTGTCTGCCTGGCGCGGAAATACACATCCCCGCTGCGCGTATAGCGCGTAAGCGGCAAGAAGGACGCGAGGTGTTCGCGAAAAGTTGCGCCGCCCGTGGGTTTCCCAGTGTCGCGGAAAACTTTCGACGCGCCGGAGCGAAATCGCACGTTTCATTGTTACTTTTGTACGTTTTTGAGCGACGATATGGTAGACGCTTCAGCCGCCGTCGCCGCCGAATGTATGGCGCAAATAAAACTGCCACGTCGGGCGAAGTTACCGTAACCGTTTTTAGTGCTTTATGACATCCGTAAATCTTGGCTGCCGCAGGAAGAGGCTCGAATCCTTCCGAGGACACCGGACTATCTCCACCGAAAATTGACGAGGTCACTGTGTCGAAGAAACCAAGTTCCACGCGATCCGCTAGAATAATCGCGCCGGACATCGCGCTCACGTGTGAACTTTCTTAGATGCATCACGCGCGCGTGATAAAAGATCTATCGTTGAACTTTCTCGTCGTTATCACGTCCCCGATATTTTCCCATTACATTTTCTTTATTTGTAAAATTGTTATTTCCTTCATAAAGACAAACAGAATTTTTTATGCCACGATTATAATTCACGTAGATGTAAAAAAGAGAAAAAAATAAATGGGAAACTAAAACGATTATTTTCTCTGTTAGTTAAAAATCAATAATCGTGTGTTAAACGTAGCGTTTAAAAAATTTATAACACTTAGAAGTTCTTGGGTGTTCAGTTTCCGTAACAATGGTTCTAATTTCTTGCCAGGCTAACATATATCTTAACCCAGAATCCGTAGGAGGTAACAATTTAAAAGACAGCGTCAATTTCATGAAATTATTTAACAGTCCTCCCGCTAAGAGATCCCTTTGAGGTTTCGTGACTTTTATAAGATTAGGCCTTCGGTCTAAAGTTTTACAAAAAGAAAAAAGAAAAAGATCGGTCAGTGGGTCAACGTAGCGTTTCTTGTTATTTTACATAATGTGCGCCACCACAATGGGGCATCTTCGAAAGTATTGTTTTACGAATCGTAAATCTTCGCTACTGTATGGAAAAGGAAACGGGTATTTTCACCACCAGCTGATTTTAGAATATGAAGGGAAGCTTTAAAAGAAATATTTTACGACGGGTCCTTAGAAGAATCGCAATGTGCGATCACGTACGAAAAATGTAGTCAAAAGAAATGCCAAAGGGAAGTATTCCTTTCGTTGCAGAATGCACTAAAATTCTAAACGTGCCTATCTCTTAATCTAGTCTCGTTACTTATGCAAAAAAAAAAGAAAGAAAAAAAAAAATTAATTATTATGAGTAATCACTTTTGTTTAATATTATGATTTCGTGATTTAAAGCAAAAATGTTTATAATCGGTACGTAAAATTAACGAAGCTTGCGTTAGAAATAATCTACCTAGAATTTGTTGCAGAATTTACGACAGGTTATAAGTTAGTTTTAAGGAAATCTCTCTATACACATATATTCTCGCCGATTCATCGCGACGTAGCGGAAATTGAAATATTATAGAGACTGGTGATGTAATAACCTCATATATATTCCGGAATTGTACGGAGATAATAAGAGACGCAGTTGTTAGATTGCGCGAGACAAATTCTCTTATTGATCAAAAGCGCGCGTGTAGGCGATCGTACAATGCAATGTGATACTCGAAAAACTATTATTGTAGGCTTTGGGATGTTTTTCGCAGCAACGCCGAGAATCTGATTTCATCCGGAATCTCGGTACGTGTACACGGGCATCGCGGTGTACGCGTACAGAGACCCGGTATACGGACAGAGATTTTATTGGAAAACGGAAATCCGCTCTCGCGTGGGTGCCGTCGGTCGAGGCTCGAAATAAATTGCGCGCCTTACGGAGGAGGCAATCGGCTCTCCTTGAAAGAATTTTTTTTTTTTTCTTTTTATTTTTTTTTTTATGAAACTTCGTTCCTCGCCGGTAATAAACGGAACATGTGCACGTGACAAAGAGCACGTTTACTGCTAAATCGCGTTACTCGTTAAGTGGCCTCTTCGTGCGCCGCGCGGCATTTCGCTTTATTTCCTATGCAAACGAGCCTCGCGGCGCCGGACGGGTATAATCGAACGTTGAAATATGGTTAATCTAGGAGAGGCTACGGTAATCCAGGATATCAGCCGGCTAATGCGAGGTATTTCTACAACCGAGATACGAAATATGGGGTGGCGAAAGCGCGATTCGGGAAAATCTAACTTGACAATAATAGGATAAAGGATACGCGCGCAATGAGAAGTCAAAATTATATATAAATACACCGGAGATAACGCGTAAACGCGATCCGGCGTTGTTATATGATTATTCTACGCGCGCGTAATTACGAAGGAATTCATTTGGCATGTGCGCGTTGCGATTCGGAAGACACGTAGAATTCGTACGTCGCGAGAAGCTAGTGTGCGAGTAGTTTAGGCAATATGCAAATTATTTGCAAAATAGGCGCTTCGAATTCAAAATATAATTACATTCCGGGCGCGTGTATCCTACACCGCAATATTACTCGACTTCAGGTATTGAGTCACGCGTTAGTTTCCCTATTCTCCAGACAATGAGATGCGGCATTGGTTCCCTCGTATCTCTCGATTCGCGAGCAGTTCTTTTTTTTTGCCTAATTAGCGAAATTAAGACGGTCGTGAATTTCAGATAGAAAGATAACGCATACGATATGTTTACAATACTAGAAAAAATCACGTGCGCGCTATTTTTTAAGAGACAATAATTTTTAACTACGAAAAAGAAATCATTATTATTATATAGACGGATCGGTATTTTGAAAAAAAAAAAGATTTGGCAATTAACGTACCAGACCAGAATTTGCAAGTCTCATGTGGAAATCCCGATGAGCGCGTTCTTGCGTAAAGCTCCGATAAGCAAGAAAACGGTGCAGCGCCAGTAACTTCGTTGTCATCTACCGAATGCTTAAGCTCGAATTATTCTTTTGCTTTTCTAGCGCTAATTTCGAATGCGCCTCATTGTTTCATTTATTCGCAAAATTTCCATTTCTTTACTTATAATTGGAGCTACTCTTTGCAACGCAGTTCTGGACTATTATCCATTCGAATGGACGACGATCCGTGCTCAAAGAGTCGTTTTAATGAGACCGCCGATAGCTTAAATTACCATATACGGCTTTTATAAAAGAAAACGCTTTTACAAAATAACCATTGCGACATAATAGGATTTCCAGCAACGACGAGTAGCTATTCCGCTTTCGTTTTTTCTTTCTCTTCTTTTTTTTTTCCCCCCCTTCTTCTTTTTCGCAATGCTACTTTTGATGTTGCGCGCCGGAAATATTTCCTTCTGGCTTTCTCACAAGCGACTCTAATTATTTTGTTATATCGCGAGCGAGACTGAGTTGTAGCTGAATACGTGCGATAAAATAAAAAATGCATCGTTATTTGGACCGAGCCAAAGGCGAAAGCGTTTGCCTGAGCTCTACGCAAGAGCGAATTGGACCACCAAGATGTTAGGAAATTTCCCGGAGGGCCATTGGAATTTCGAGGGCCAGCTTTCGCTCGCTGCATAGATACTCGTGGGAGTCTGATGTACTAAAACTTGTATGCGATTGTACGGAGGGCTCGAGATTGTTACCTTCTAGTTTTCCCAGGAATGTGCGTAAGCCGGCTGTTCGCGGACGGGCGAGGTAATCTAAAACGCGCGGGCGTGGATTGAGTTTTGCGAATTACGACGGTGACTTCGCAACGTCGACGGTATGCGTAATATATTAGATTTCGCGGTACGATCGTTCTAAGGTTTTTCCAGTGATTTGATTCGACGGCAGCCTAAATTGGTTCGACAAACATCTCGAGCTTGTAGTATCGTGGGAAACAGGCGCCGGCGCCAAGTACGTTAATCAATTTGCTGAAAAGATAATGGTGGTATCGTCGGTGCATCTGAACTAGCGTCGTCATCGCCGTAGTCGGCGAACGACAGCTTGTAGAGCGATCGGGCGCCGAACGAGCGACAATGTCCTCGCGCTGCTTGATACGAGCGAATGCCTCTGCATACGGCTTTGTCGAAACTTTCGGCCCCATACACGGACACGTGTGTGAGTATCCAACTACCGAGCCGGGACACCCTTGAAAGCGTACGTTTCCCGGTGCATGCGGAAGGCTTGCCTGGTTATACACTGCAGGCAGGATATTACGGAAGCAGGTGTGTACGCCGCTTAACAAACAAGGAGTGATTAATAGCAGCCTCTCGTTGCCCTCGATAACGCGACGTCGTCCCCGGCGAACCATCCCCAAAGGCGTCATAGCCAGGTAACTGCGTTCAACGTTATGACGCGTTCCAGACTGTTTTGCCAAAAGCGCACGTGACAAATTGTCGCCGTTTACAAAACAGTGCTTCGTCGCCGCTTTCGCATCGAGTCATCGTGTTCATAAATATGCGGAGTGCATAAATATGCGATCCAACGTAAAATACTTTGATACTTGCTTGTCATGTTGTATCATTGTCGTAACATCGTGGCTGCATGCATTTACAATTAAATTTTAGTTAAAAAAAAATTTACAATAGGGATATCTTATCGACAAATAATATTTATTTTAGAAAGAATTTTGTTATAAGCAAGATATTAAAATAATGAGAAAAAGATAATAAAAGAACCAACTTTTAATTCTTGTATATTTCTAAAAAAAATATATATATAAAAAAAAAGAGAGAGAGAGAAAAGAAAGCTAGCTCGCGGTAATTTATATGGCAATATACCTTGAAGAATATTGATTACAACGATTAGTAGAATTCGTCGACAGCGGTGTTCCATGAGCAGAGACAAGCGACAAGGACCGATCTGGATCCTCGCTGACGCGCCGGAAATTACATTCCACCGTTGGTGCTGTAATAATGGGGCTAGTGGACGCGATAGGCGAGATTTTAGGGTGTGCATGTGCGTTTCAGGGTCCAGGAGATAGCCAAGAGAAAAAGAATGACGATCTTGTTTTCGATAACGATCGCAGCCCGATCTATCATCCGGCATCCTGAAACGCCTCCGTGATAGTTCGCAACACCGTAGGGTCGAAGGGCCGTAATCGACTAAGAGGGAAATTATAGCAATGAAGTTACTCGACCGGTTCGCGGAGGGTAAAAAGTGTCAACTCGTTAAACGCTGTCGGGATTCAAGGGAAGCCTCCGATATTTTAAGTACGGAAATTATGGACGAAGCGAAGGTGTTGGACTACTTTTTCATTATTCTTTAAATTAACTTATCGGAAACTTTTACATAAAGTTTAAAAGTTTGTCAGAAAATTAACAATGCAACGAAAAGATTATTATGAATTCGATAAACGAACGTCAAAATTTTTAATATCTAACGAAAAGCCAAGGGGATCAATATGCACGCGTGTGATACGTGATGCATCAAAGGTAATAATGCTCTCGTAGATATTTGCTGTGGAAGATAGCGATTAATCTATTATCCGCGTTTTTCTTTAAACGGATACTGGATTATGTAATACATTCGTTTATTTTATTATTTATTCATTATCGTCATTGTATCAAAAGAAAAACCGTAGAATATTATACGGGGAAAGATATTTTTTAATATAAATAAATCCTCTCTTGTATTAGGTAAAATAAAATCGGTGTAACGTGCGTACTAATATATTTAATTTATATTTCCAGGCAAAGACGGTTTATGTGAATTGCCCGCGCCTCACCGCGACTCGCAGCGCCGCGCGAGGGCCATACTGTAGCGCGCCGACCAATCACAGCGCTCCGTGGATCGCCTGATCGCGAGCTCGCAGCAAGCCTACGCTGAGTCATTCTGCCACGGGCTATCGACGCGGAAGGGTCGTCGGTTCGCAAAACTGAGATTCCCGAATATTCACGTCCCACGTTCTTGATTAGTTTCCTACTGTGTTTCTACGCATCGTTTACTGTCCACGGTAATAATTGTAACTATGGCTTTCATAATTTCGTCGATCGCACCGCGAGTGTTTCGCACCTACGACTTTCTCAAGCAGTCAATCAAGTGAACGGGCGATTCGTATCGAGCCATAATAAAATGCTCTTCCGAGACTGTAGTCGCGATTCTCCCTTTCCTCTTCCCGCGCTCGCCGCCGCGTGCTCTGTGCTCAGTTCGATGCTGCTCGGCGACTTTTACGGTACGTACGAAATTCGCGAGCTCGCCAAGGACATTCGTTGATTCGTAAACACGGCGTCATAGTGTGTGTCGGTTGCGGAATAAAAGAACTTGTATATTCGTGCCATATGTTCTCGCGATTCCCCCTTGCCTCTCCCCGCGCGCGCTGTGCTCAGTTCAATGCTGCTCGGCGACTTTCACGGCGTACGTAGTTCGCGAGCTCGCCAAGATAGTTTTTAATATAAATAAATCCTCTCTTGTATTAAGTACAATAAAATCGGTGTAACGTGCGTACTAATATATTTAATTTATATTTCCAGGCAAAGACGGTCTCTGTGAATTGCCCGTGCCTCACCGCGACTCGCAGCGCCGTGCGAGGGCCATACTGTAGCGCGCCGACCAATCACAGCGCTCCATGGATCGCCTGATCGCGAGCTCGCAGCAAGCCTACGCCGAGTCATTCTGCCACGGGCTATCGACGCGGAAGGATCGCCGGTTCGCAGGACAGATTCCCGAATATCCACGGTAATAATTGTAACTATATATATATATATTTTATAATTTCGTCGATCGTACCGCGAGTGTTTTGCACCTACGACTTTCTCAAGCAGTTAATCAAGTGAACGGGCGATTATTCGTATCGAGCCATAATAAAATACTCTTCCGAGACTGTAGTCGCGATTCTCCCTTTCCTCTTCCCGCGCTCGCCGCCGCGTGCTCTGTGCTCAGTTCGATGCTGCTCGGCGACTTTTACGGTACGTACGAAGTTCGCGAGCTCGCCAAGGACATTCGTTGATTCGTAAAGACGGCGTCATAGTGTGTGTCGGTTGCGGAATAAAAGAACTTGTATATTCGTGCCGTATGTTCTCGCGATTCCCCCTTGCCTCTCCCCGCGCTCGCCGCCGCGTGCTCTGTGCTCAGTTCGATGCTGCTCGGCGACTTTTACGGTACGTACGAAGTTCGCGAGCTCGCCAAGGACATTGTTAATTCGTAACACACGGCGTCATAGTGTGTGTCGATTGCGGAATAAAAGAACTTGTATATTCGTGCCGTATATTCTAGCGATTCCCCCTTGCCTCTCCCCGCGCGCGCTGTGCTCAGTTCGATGCTGCTCGGCGACTTTCACGGCGTACGTAGTTCGCGAGCTCGCCAAGATAGTTTTTAATATAAATAAATCCTCTCTTGTATTAAGTAAAATAAAATCGGTGTAACGTGCGTACTAATATATTTAATTTATATTTCCAGGCAAAGACGGTCTCTGTGAATTGCCCGTGCCTCACCGCGACTCGCAGCGCCGCGTGAGGGCCATACTGTAGCGCGCCGACCAATCACAGCGCTCCGTGGATCGCCTGATCGCGAGCTCGCAGCAAGCCTACGCCGAGTCATTCTGCCACGGGCTATCGACGTGGAAGGATCGCCGGTTCGCAAGGCTGAGATTCCCGAATATTCTCGTCCCACGTTCCTGATTAGTTTCCTACTGTGTTTCTGCGCATCTGTTCACGGTAATGTCTGTGACTATGACTTTCATAATTTCGTCGATCGCACCGCGAGTGTTTCGCATCTACGACTTTCTCAAGCAGTCAATCAAGTGAACGGGCGATTATTCGTATCGAGCCATAATGGAATGCTCTTTCGAGACTGTAGTCGTGCTGTGCTCAGTTCGATGCTGCTCGGCGACCTTTACGGCGTACGTATTTCGCAAGCTCGCCAAGGACATTGTTGATTCGTAACATACGGCGTCATAGTGTGTCGATTGCGGAATAAAAGAACTTGTATATTCGTGCCGT
The DNA here is from genome assembly GCF_019399895.1 of Cardiocondyla obscurior. Taxonomy (NCBI): domain Eukaryota; kingdom Metazoa; phylum Arthropoda; class Insecta; order Hymenoptera; family Formicidae; genus Cardiocondyla; species Cardiocondyla obscurior. The sequence goes on along the minus strand of NC_091873.1, from coordinate 5,383,940 downwards.
ATGTTCTCGCGATTCTCTCTTGCCTCTTCCCGCGCGCGCTGTGCTCAGTTCGATGTTGCTCGGCGACCTTTACGGCGTACGTATTTCGCGAGCTCGCCAAGGACATTGTTGATTTGTAACACACGGCGTCATAGTGTGCGTAGATTGCGTAGTAAAAGAACTTGTATATTCGTGCCGTATGTTCTCGCGATTTCCCCTTGCCTCTCCCCGCGCGCCCTGTGCTCGGTTCGATGCTGCTCGGCGACCTCACGGCGTACGTTTGCGAGCTCGCCAAGGACATTGTTGATTCGTAACACACGGCGTCATAGCGTTCGTCGATTGCGGAACAAAAGGACTTGATAAACATTCGCGCAGCATGTTTTCGCACAGTTTTTCGTTGTGTATGTACGTATTGTCTTGCCGGCCACGGTTGTGTTCGCGAATATTCGTTTCTCGTCGTGATCTCTTCATAAAGTTCTGGGACTTCAACCTGGCCGGAGGTAATTCTTTGGACGCGTTCTTCGCGAACGACCAGTGGACGACATCCCCTTCTGAGAGGAGGAGCAGGCCTAGGAAAGGCATCTTGTTTCCACCGGACAACGTTGTGGTAAGTATCATTTTTAAATACAATTAATATTCCGTTCTTTGATATTGCTTGAATTTTTTTTTGCAAATATTATTTTGTTGAACATTTCTAGCATTTTAATTCTATTTTTCTGTGTTACAGATTCATCGAAGTGTTTTCATCGCCGATTTGAATGAAAAACGAACTGTCGGGGGTTCGTCGGTCGCGTTTACTTCGCGTGTAAATTTTTTGTAAACGGTAACATCGTACGGTATTTTCGAATTACTCATCCGCGTCGCCGATTCAACATTTTACAGTATACACGAACTGTGATCGGTTCGTCGGTCGCATACGTTCGGAAGTACCGCATCAAGTAATCGCGTTACGAATTTTTAGTATACTTTTTGCGCAATCGGGAGTGTCGTACAATATCGCGCGCTTCTTTGTTATTCGAACGCGAAGTTAGGGAGTGTGTGACTAGTGGATGACATCCCCGTCTGAGAGGAGGAGCAGGCCTAGGAAAGGCGTCTTGTTTTGGCAGAGCATCTTTATGGTAATTATTATTTTTATTCAATTTCTTCAAGAAGCTTAATTTATTCAATATTTTGTTACAATTATATATTTCTTTATTTTTAACTATTTAATGTAAAAGATAATTAGAGACTTGTATTTTTTTTTTTCATGGTGAATATTGGCTGCACATCTCTATAATTTTTATTTTTTATTTGTATGTTGCAGGATTCAAAGCTGCAAATCTCTGCTGCTGCGCATCAAACTGGTGAGTGAGAAAATTTTTTATAATGCTTCATTTATGTATTGATTATTATGATTATTATTATATGATTATGATTATGATATTAGGGTGGGTAAAATTAAAAACAAATAGTATATTTTTTTTTGTAACAATGATATGGCGCCACACGGTACAACTATAACAAAAATACTTTTTACCCGCGTCGTGTGTCACCGATTGTACTCAGGACGATGCTGTCAGTATAAAGGATAGTCCTGGATGGTTGGAAACGGTCCAAGTTGAACAGGGTCGCTGTTGTGTGCCACTAGCATCGCGCAATGGGCCGTGCTAATCGCTCTACTCAGAGCCCTTTGTCCCCCTCGTCTCCCTTTCGTACTCTTTCCCTCGTCCCTCCGCTCTGGCAACCACTCCACCGAGGTTCACAATGTTCCTCTGTCCCTGAAATTGCGTGAAATCATATCGGGCGCTCCCCCGAGCGTGCCATACTTTGCTAACTGCCGACAGACGTCCTATGAACGGGCACGCCCTTTCGCCATCTGAGAAAAGTTCCGTCGATCTGGCTCGAAGTTTTCAGTAAAGACAATGGCACAGTTCGCTTGTCGCGGTCGTTAATTCCCGACTTCGCGGATTTATAAATGCTGTGTATCCCCTCTCGCTGGCAAACGCGAACTCTAAAGGACGATTTTACAAATATTTAATCGCACGACGTCGCCGTAACCGGCAGCCCTCCGTTTCCTGCTACGAATATATTGAAGTCTTTTGTAGTTACAGGATAATTATCATAAATTCCTTTCTAATTTACGTTTTGCTGATTTAATCGCCTAAATTTTCTTGTCGTATTTAAAATATTACAAAATAATATCGCGAATTAATTATATTTAAAAATTCGTAATAACTTTTTATTCGACTTAAAAAAAAAATTTATAGATTTTATTTAATCAGATTTAACCAGATAATTAGCCTTTTCCGCTCACAAAAAGATTATCGTGATTTTCTTTCTTGGGGAGGGAGGAGGGGGTTAGGGAGAAATCAACATTCAATCGCCGGAAATCACTGATTGCGTGGCTTTAATAACGAATGAAAGGTGTGCCTATTCCCGGAAAGAAGAGAAAAACCCGGTGGTAGCGATAAAATCGGTACGGATAAATTGAATCGGGGCAACCCCATCGATTTGAGGTTCCCTTTGATCTTCGAGGGGTCAATCCTGGTGAACCTCTCCGACGAAACTCGCTAACCTTGTGGTCGGCCCTTGGTAATACTTTGAGAAATCGATGCGACGATGTCGTGAGTTCTTATCAAAGGGAATTCTCTATGCAAAGGACCTTTAACTTACTACAGTAAACTTTCCTGTCACTATCAAGCCCAGTTTCGTGAAGTAAAACGTCATGACAATGAAATTTACAAATAGATCTTATAAAATTACACTAACAGTACATCTTATGCTATTCATAATGCGTTTCAAATTTATTTGTAGCATTTAAAATATTAATCAATCGTATCGATATCTTGTAAATTTTCTTTATATAAATATATATTTTTTTTTTCTTTGTTTTTTTGTAATGATTTTGATTATTATTATACATATCACATACATAATTAACTCAAATATATAATAGAATGATAAGTGTAGTACTAATTTCTCGAAACTGTTCTTGATACCGAAAAAATACGCTTTGATCGTGCTTTAACAATTCTTATTAGTACCTCAGACGATATTTTCGAGATGAAATCCATTATTCTCCGTCGCTTCGTAGCTCAAAGATTAGTGTCTTTTAGCTTTGAGTGCCGACGACGGCGACGATGATGGTCCATTCCTCTCGAACGATGCTATTGTGACGGCCGGGAAAGACAGTGGTGGCTTTGATTACGATATTGTGCGAAGGAGAAGCTCAGACGCGTCGTGACTTCGCCTCCTTAAATCGCATTCATAATAGCAGTCGCGAATACGCCCGCGAAATCTTATCGTCTTGAATAACACTGTGTCGCGATGTCTATAATATGCGAAAGCATTAGCGACGCGATGAGAATATTTGATACTTTATTCCGTTCGAGCTTGTTTCTGGTTTCCGGAATTTCCATGCATTTACATAGGTATGTACGTACATAATTTTAATTCTGCCGCCGGAATAAAATTATGTACGTACATAATTATAATTATTTATTTATTTTTTTTTTTTTTTACTAGGAAACTCATAAATTAGAATAAGAAATTGAATCTCGGGGAGCACGATCAATATTACGAACTTCGACAAATCTTTCGGGATAGTATCTTATATGTGTAACGTATAGCGCGGATAGTGTAACTTAATTTGAAATCTATATTGCATTTAGCCGTATATTTTTCTTGTGGAAAAAAGTCATTCGTTCCACTTTTATCACGTAATTACGCCGACCGAAATTGCGAGTCTCGTTCCGATCGAGTCGGTTAAATCGATCACTGGTCTCCGCGCGAACGCGACTTTGCCGATTGGAAATTTCGGCAATTTAGCACGGCTTATTCGATTTCTTCAGCGCCGATATTCTATATAGCTCTTCATTAGAATTTAAATGGCACGGATGCGATATTGCACGGGAAATCGACACGCGTGCACAGTGAAATTTTTATGACGATTAAACGGTGTAAAGTACGTGTTTCGCGCGCGCTATTTATTTTTAATAATACTTTTTTTGAACAATAAAATAGTTATAAAAATTAATTTTTAACACTATTGAATTATAATATTTTGGATACATATTTGCAACTTTTTCGAGCTTGATTTCCGACGAAGTTATAAATTACAATTCGTTGTATTATATCTAACTTATGCCGTCGTATACGCATTGAATAATGAGAAAAAGTTAAAGCGATAATTACGTCGAACACGTTCGTCATCGGTCAACGAATATTTCCCTCAGGATCGGTAGTACTTTTAATTAGGGCTCGCGTCCAAAAAGTTTTATCCAATTCGCCGATGGGTAACTGTATCTCGAACTAATTTCCATCTATGCTTTTCTCTCGGTCCTCTCGTCGTCCTCGAATTCGCGAATTCTATAAGAGAAGTAAGAGAGACGGAAAGGAAAAGGAATAGAATATATAATATAGAAAGGAGCGGGGCGTTAGAACGAAAATAAAAAGGGAGCGCGAAAAGAATGGTTCTCGGGGGATAAGTGGAACGGAAAAAAAAAAAACAAGAAAATTACCTTCGATCGGTTTGACCTTGTACCCGATAACAAGGAGGACGCGGAAAGAGGAGCATCGCGAGAAAAAGAGAGGACACGGAAGAGAAATGAAAAAAAAAAAAAAATTAAGGGGGAGGGTGGAAGAAACAAGGAGTGAGGTCCCGCGAACGACGGAGGCGCAGCGCGAGAGATGTGGATGGATCGTTCCCGGGGGACATCTATGGTAGACGTGTACCATGGCGTGCCGCAGGACGTGTCCATGGTGTGTTTCACGTCGTGCTGCGGCGCGCCGATGGTGCGGGTACGGCCGTACCAAAGGTGTAGGGTACGTAGTTGTACGCGTATACATATATACGTAGGTACGGCAGGCATAGAAATGCCTCCGCCCTCCAGGCGAATATCCCTCAGGGATTCCCCCTCGCGCAATTAGTGGCCTCGTCACTGAGTGGCGGGTTGGTCCTTAATTATATCTTTTAAAATATCGGAGTTAAATTGAAAAGTCGCCTTAATTATATCTCGGATACCGGGCATTATACTTCGAAATCCCGTGAGCCTTCCGGCATATCGTTCCGCGCGCCCCGGCGCGGTGTATTGATTCACAGAACCCTCAATTATCCTCGACGCGAAGGATCCGTAGGCCTGGTTTTTCTTTCCTCGCTGGCATCGGTACCTTTCTTCTCCGCTGTTTAGTTCTCTCTCATTGGAGCAGTCAGACTTTCGCGGATACAAAGCCGATCGTGAATCATAAGCTCCCAGCTTAACGACCCGTATCTTTGAGATGCCTCCGATGATGAATTTAAGGGTTCTCTTTCTTGTTTCCAGCGTCTTTCTAAGTGCCGTAGAAAGATCGAGGATGAAAAAAAATGGCAGGGGCTTTCTGTAAACTAGCGGCGTAATATACGTAGCGTTTTATTGGTGTATAAGTGCAATATTAGATTCATATATTATATCTCTCTTTTTAAAATTTTTTTAAGCCACGGTACAAATAAAAGCGATGAATTCTTTGGAACAGCCTCGCGTCTCTTTCCTTTGTAAACGAAGTAAAATCATTAAAGTAAAATGCATAAAATAGAACGCATAAATATTGGTTTCGGAGGCGTGCGAAAGGATTTAACTAACGTTATTAACGTGGAACTTTTCTCTCGTAAAATCGATGTATGTCATAAATAAAAGATCAGGCAGCCAATTAGAAACTCTGCCAAAGAAATTAATGAGTCCACCGCCAACGCAGGTCCGGCATCTAGGCCTTTTGCTCCGCTATTAAAATACCGTGTAAGATTTTCTAAAGCCGAAAAATAAATTGGTGATGGCTTGAAATTTTCATTGCACGTTATATTTAACTGATATCCATTATCGTCGATCAAATAATTAATAATCGGCTTACGAGGTGAATGAACCGCTAGTCGAAATTAAAAATTAATTCTAATATTCATCCGTAACTTGTAATTTACACACTAATCCCGAGGTATTTTTAATATTCAAATATTTCACTAAAACAGTTTTTAAAGTTAGTTTTGGCGATGTCGACGAAGTTAGGAGAGCTTAACAAGATTCCATCTTGTTAAAAGTCCACGGGAAGTTTAAGCCATGAGAAACAGCGTTAAACGCGGATGTACGAGTACCCGTTGAAAAACAGTAAGTGATTAATTGTGGCTCCTTATTTAACTCGGCGAAAGTTTCGCGAAAATTTCCTGAAACCGCTTGCCTGAGAAAATAGAAGAATTTAAGCGCTTCATAATAACAGCGGTACGAATTATTGATCTTCAATTAAGTATTTACCGTAACTGATTCTACCTAAAAAAAAAGGGGGGAAATTATTAAAAATTATAATTCCGATGTACCGTGCATTTATACGTATATTTTATTATCGCGAGGTATAGATATATTGTTATCTGGTTATCGGTCAGGATTAATAAATCTGATGATCGTTCGTCGCGCTTCTTAATTCTAATCGTAAAAAATCGCCGCGATAAATCACCGTCATTCTTTCGGTCGTTCATCTCTCGAGTGATAGTGATAGCGAAGCGCGCTCTCTGTAATCTCTGATAATATAAAATAATTGTCTCGGCAATATTCATTTGCATTTAGAGAAGTGCATATTTTTACTTTTTTATTTTATTTCGGTATACGATAAAATAATTGGAAATTTTTGAGTGCTTAAAAAAAAAAGAAAAAGAAAATAAAAATCAAAGAAATCTTTTATACGAAAGCAGTCGTCACTGATAATACGCATAGATAATCACGAGAGCGAACGGCCGTCCAACATTCTCGTGATGATAAATCAGTCGAATCGATTATGCGTAATCTACTGAACCTTCTTCGCGTATCTGTCATTACACGACGTATATGCTTCCTTCAAATTCATATCTCGGAGCGGTCATCGTCGCCGACGTGACACCTGCTACCTGCTACGCGATTATCTCGCCGGTCTTAAAATCGTCCCACGTGCACGAACACGCATACGTTTGCACACATTCTCAGGTGCCGACACGTCGCGTACACGTCCACGCGAGCGCGCGCATATCTATGTATAAGTCGCGATAGGCTTATTCAGATAAATTGCTGACAGTTATTCACTTTGTTGAAATTGCTTCGTCGTGTACTTTGTGTAGTCGAGAGTAAGCATTGAGACTTATCGATCGTCTTGTACGCCTTAAAACGTGCGATAACGCTGACGAAATAGCTATACTTACCACACAAGTTAACATCAAGCGCTTCGTCGACTGCAGGTTTACAGAATAGCTAATAACAATCTAAAGCGACAACGGTGTAAAATAATTTATTTTTCAAGTAGGCTCAAATAATCTGCTTGTTTGAAAAAAAATCGAGATTTAAATTATAATAAATTTTTATTACTTGTAATCGTACAATAGAGACAAACTGGCGGATAAAAAGATTAATGCAAAGAACACAGAATGCGAATAGATGCATTTACATGTTTTACAATGTTACGGAGTATTTATAGGAAAGAGTGTATCGCGTGTGACATGCACTTTCATCTCTCTCTCTCTCTCTCTTTCTCTCTCTTTCTCGTAAATTTTGCCCTTCTTCTCATTTTGCTCGTTCTACTGAAACAACTATCAACTATCCGACGCGACGCTTTTATTCCCTTTCACACTGAAATGACGGACACGCTAAGCGTGCGTATCGCTATTATTACGCCAGTTGTCGATAAGCGATCTAGGCCGTAAAAGATACCGCAGGTCCGATTATGCACGCCGTCGATTCCGATCACTTTGTCATTTCCAGCGAACAGGCGCACAAGTGCACGAGCGTCGGAAAGGGATGATGGTTTATTATTTTCGCGAGGCGATCATTATATCGCGGCGCACAATCTGATTTTTTTTTGTTTTGTTTTTTTTTTTCTTTTTCCCGTAATTTATTGTCATTATTGTGCTATGAGCCGTTGCCGAACGTTCCTTCGCGTATATCCTCGCGTGCTCGTGCAACAGAAACGAGCAGATATTGATGCGCGACCGATATTATTTGCATGAACTTTAACGGATTGCAAACGTGCACGCGATACGCAAGGCCAATTTGCCGATATATTGAAACAAGGTTTTATCGCGGGGTTTTAATGCGCTTATGATAAATGGCCGAATGCGGCAATTATTTTTTAATTGAAGTCTATAGGTAACGCGTTTAATCCCGGCGTATGCGCGTCGCGTGTGCGGGTACGTAATGTTAATGAATAATTCGAAGTTAACGCGAAAATAAATTTTATTAGTCCACAAAGGTATATTTGTTTCGAACCGCTAGTTATCGTGATTACGACATATCTGAGCGCGAGTTCAAACAATTAACAGTAAGCTTTCTTCAATGTGCGCTATATATCGCGGCTAAATAGACAGCTTTGAATTTTGCATAAAAAAAAAAAAGTAGGGAAAAGAGAGAGAGAGAAAAGGTACATTTTTCGAATAAAGTCCACCGCACGTATAGCCAATCAAATATTAATGCTCGCAGTTGTTACATGGTCGGGCAATTTCGAAACGAGCTCGCCATCAAGCGCGGGTTATATGCCTCGGCCATAAATTCGTTTCAACCCCCTTGCACGTCCCTTTCTCACTCTCTCTCTCTCTCTTTCTCTTCTCCTCCCCGCCCCCAGTCAGTCAACCTGGGAATAGCAGTCGTGAAGGGTGGCGGCGGCGGTGGTAGCGGCGGGTACCGGCGAGCAGACGAGCGAAATGGTTGCGAGCACCTTCCAGCCCTATACGCGAGACGTGTCGTATCCGATATTCTGGGTATTGATAAAATAATGAGTGCATTATTAACTCGGCTCGTTCGTGCGGGTGCCGATGCGATGTACATCGGCATGCGAGCCTTCGTTCGTACACGCACTCCCCCCCCTCTCCCTCCCCTCACGCACACGCGCGACCCGGTCGCATGCTCGGACGCACGCACGTATATCCACAGGGTGTCGGGAAATATCGATCTTCTGAATCGCGCTGAAAGTGTTGCGAGCGCTTCCACCGTGGCGTGTATGTGACTTAATTAAAATGGTTAGCGACGAAACGCGCGATTCGCGTGAGATAATTAGCGAGCAAATCGATACCCGTCAAATCTCCCGAATAAATGCCGGGCCATATGGGATAATATAGAATATGGAAATTTCATTTATTGTTGTAGATTACGTTACGAATTTCTACGTACGTTCTCGTGATTTATAGGATCGCGGGCGCGCGTAATTTCTTTCGCAAGGAACATAACTTTTAGACACCGTATACATTTATATATCCAGGAATCAACGTCTTCCCTCGTGCACTTTCCTCCGGATAAATGCGATAGGACAGAAAAGCGAGTGATATTCGTAAAAGGGTGGCGTCGCGTACGTGAGAATATGCGTGCACGCATTATATTGATCTTATAACTCAGAAGCGCGTGCTGGCAGGTTACTCGCACATCGAGCGCATAAGTTCGATCTCGCGTGCGTCTCTAAATTCAGCTTCAAACACGCTAAGTACGTATTTTCTTTTAAACATTAACATAGTTCTTGTCACACTTGGTGACAAATATATTTAAAAGCGTCTTATTTATTTTTATTCATAATCTTATCGGACGTGCAGTAATTACGAAATATCGAAAGACGATAATGAATTAAATTTGTCCCGCGAGTCTAATATCCGCGATGACGAGAGGAACAGAAAGCGGAGAGTTTAGATATCGGCTTAAATTTAATGCGCGGCACGATGCGTTTTCAAACCAAATATTTGCAAGCTCTCTCAATACTCGGGCATATTCGAAGATTATCCACTTCCACGGGGTCGTTATCGTTGTCGTTGAAAAACGCGCTATCTTGTATGCTATTTCCACCGCGCAGGGGACAGGCAAAACGAAGGGGTAGTACCAAATGAAGGAGTAGAGGGTTAGTGGTTGGGTTTCGCGTACACCCCCGACATAGGTGCACCTGAGGCCCTCCGGTTTCCAAGCATGCTAATTCCCACAGACGGGAGAGGGTGTTTTAAGCTCGTCTGTGCCAAGCGCTTATTGTGTGCCGGAAATGCAAGGACGGCGCGGGGGGGAGAAAAAAAAGGTAGAATAGAACGGGCAGTTCTTTCTTGTTAGTAACAAGCTTTTCGAAATGCGTCGATGAGATCGCCATCGGATGAAACTGCTACATTTAGCTGTACATTCGTCCACTGTCTGTAACAAAAATAAAAAAGACCTGTACGTGTTTGGTAAAAAAAATAAGTGAGGTATTAAAGTAAAAAGATATTTTATATCAAAAATATTATATCATTAATATCTTCTAAATTCGTTACTTGATTGATCGTTTCTGCGGCAACGTTTAAATAAGAACGCGAACGAGTCAAAATAGATCGCTATTTCGCTTGCAGGCGCAGCTTAAAAATACTTTGGAAAATTATAATCGTGGGCATGTTATCTTTGAGCGCGAGATAAAATCATACACGATCTGTCTTCGCGCGGGAAGTTAAACAAAAATAAAATAGAAATAAAATTATTTTTATAAAATATTGTTTGTCACAATGTGAACGATAATATAACATTTTTAAAGGCAAGAACTTGAAAAAAAAAAAAAAAGAAATGATTTCATTAACAACTTGATCGTTTTCTCTCTCCGTTTGCCTTTCGATTTCTCTCGCGATTTGCTATCGATGAATGGTCGGTACTTCGCGATAAAATTATCGCCGAAGTGCGAGTGTTAAAGTGAGCGCGATAGAGGCTCGCGGGGCATCAAAGAGCTATAATTGGACGTCAGGTTGTAAGGGGGGGGAGTCTATATTTAGGACGATGCCTGCAAAACCGTATGGGAGGCCGAACACGTACCTACACGTAGGCCCTACGAACGCAAAGGGCAGACCTCTTAACGTCACGAGAGCCACGAATTATTGCGCCATTCTGGTCACTTAGGGTGCGACTGGCCCTTATTACGCGTACACCCGCAATTCCTCAGTCTTGCCTTTCACTTACGTCTCCGTCGATCGGTCGAACACTTGCCACTTTTTTCTCGCTCCCCCGCTTTTTTTTTTTTTTTTTTTTCCTGCTTGCTTCGAATCCTACTCAAATCTCACTCGAATCCGAGACTTTCTTTTCAATGTTGATCGTGCGATTTCTCGAACATCACTTCTACTTACTTTTCTACTGTTCGACGATGTTTTCTGCGATTATCCGTTGAAGATTGTTTGATGAGGAACTCGATGATCGAAGGAAATAATAAGCTCTTACTCAGGATATTACGAGAATGAAAAATTTTTTTTCTCGGTGAACTTTTGTTTTAAAGATAATCTTTCTCTTGGTCGTAATAATAAATGTATGCGTACATCAGCTAGATGTTACATTAGCTAATTAAAAGACATTTTATTAAGTTTTTTTTTCTTTTTAATTTTCATCTAAAAATGGATATTCGCTTAATTTTATATTTCTGTTTTCAATTAAATGGGAACGGAAGAAAGATTTTATAAAGAAGAATTAAGAAGAATAATAAAGAAATTTAATGTCGGCGGTAGGCGTTTCTACCCCAGTTCGGTGGACGAGACGAGGGTGAATAAAATCAAATTTACGCTTAAGTACGAACGGGACATGATTAATGTATGTCACGTAGACTCTCGGATAGGAGGAAATGAGATGCCCCGCACATTTAAGGGTGTTTTTCGACACGAAATTCTTTACGGCGTGTATAATACGGTTACGGACACGGAATAGCGAATAAACGAATACGCGTATTTTTGTCCAATTTTTGTACCGCGCGGAAATATCGCTGCGCGCACAAAAGGTAATCAGGATCATGAATTGCGCGGTATAGAATTGTTTCCCAGTGTCCCCCAACTCCGATTTAACTTTATGAAAAGAATCTTGTATTCAATTTAGAGAGGATTCCGAAGAGACATTTTTCCCCGCTGGCACAGTAGAACCGTCCCCCTTCGCGAATATCCGTAAGCCTGTAAGTTCATCAAAATATTTACGGGGAGCTCTTCTTTTCTCAAACCACCCGCAGTATTTTAATGCAGATCGATGAGCAACGTAGATGTATATCTGAAGTTTCCAAAGCCGTTCGTGCGCGCACATTGCCTCTTAATGAGCTCCAATGTATATCATATATACTTTTCAAATACACCATAAATTCACCGAGCCCTCTCCGGAGAATTCGCGACACGGAAAAAGGAATTTAACTTAATTGGCATCGTAAAGAAAGTCGCATATGTTGCTTTGTACCGAATAAATTTATTTCTTAAAACTTATTTCGCAAAATCTCCTATAAAAAACTTTTAAGGGATTTAAATAAGTGCTCCCTAAAATTAATCTAACGCTGCTTATATCTCGCGATCGCAGACGGGTTCTCTCGATACCATTTCAAGTTAAAATATTTTTACTTCAACGTTATCGCGGCCCCTGCGCGAGTGATATGTGCCAATAAGAATGCCTTCGTCCGGGTAAAAGGCTTACCCAAGAATTTTCTAGTGATCAGCAATTTTCTGACCCCGAGTACCTCGAGTACTCATGACTCGACATCACTCTTGAAGTCCTCGACCGTTTCTCGAGTACTTCCGCACACTTTCTGAGAGTATAGCTCTTCTCGCGATAGTTCTTCGTGACTCGAACGTCTCGATTTCTGCTAAACGGTTAGTAACAAGAATAGACGGTTACGTTTACTTTTTCTTTTTTTTTTTTCTTTTTGCAACGGATTGCATTAACGCACCGGCGGACACATTGTCTAAACGTATGACGCGAGCTACGTGTCAGATAAATAAAAAAAAAGAAGCCAACGTGATATTTGACGCGGTCAAATTAACGCAGTCAAGCATCGCGCGATATGAAAGAGAAACTGACCGGAAACGTTTGTATTTCTCGTTTATTGGAATTGTTTTATCTACTCAGGTTTGGATTTATATCGTATAAAATCTCTCGTTATTCGAAAAAAGTTTAATTCGTAATTGCATAAATTTTTAAATAAAAACTTGCCAGTCTCCAAATAGATATAATACAACGACATGGTTTAATTAATTGATGCATTACGTACTGTGCTAGGGAAATTGAAACCTACAATGTTATCGCGAGAAAATCTTTTGTATCTGCCCGCGCCGCGATAACAATATTAATTTTAAAAAATTATCAACGTCGTGTTATAATTTTTCTAACAAACGGCGTCGCCGTACGAATCCATTAAAATAGCCTAACGAAATTGTCCTCTTTTAGAATTCTCATTTTCTCTTATTTTGCCAATTTCCATTTTCGCCACACATGTCGTCGCTCCCGTCGCGTCGCGATAAAAGTGCGGTGGCGAAAGTGTTGTCCCGGGCTAGTATGGGAGGGGAATATGCTAAATGCCAAGAGCGTTCGAAAAGACTGGACCGACCCCTTTTGCGGAGGGATTAACAGAGTCACGGTACGCATGGCGTAAACATACGATCCCGCCGCGCGTCACGACGTGGGTTCCGGCGGCATCTGACAGGGGGTTGAAGACGGCTTCATTCTAGAACGGGATTAAAGCCGACAGGAGGAATTCGAAAAAGCAACCCTTGACAACTTAATACCGATCAGATTCTAAGCCGGCCATTTAGCTCTAAAGATCGTTGCGGACCTTCGTACAGCCGATTCCGACTGCCACCCTATTTGCCTACACTTCCGAAAAATTTTCCCACCCTTTATTTCCTTTTTTTCTCCTTGGTATCCCTCCAGACTGCTTGTGAGATCGCGCGCAAGGATATTTTCAGAAGCCGCGCCGAAGAATGCTATTGTGCGCGAGCGGCGTGGCTGAGAAACGGATTTGCTTTCTTTCGCTTTTCATACTCGGACTTTTTTTTTTAAATTATTGAATCTGAATCGTCGCGAACCAGGTTTCTTATAAATCAATGACCGTGATATTTATTATCAAATTCAAATACGTGCGTTCGTGGAAATAATCGTGTCGCTTTTACTTGGTATCGTTTGATATCCTCTCAGTCAGTTTATATTAGATAAAAGTAGATATCATTGAGCTTTGCTTTCTTATCTACCACTTCAAAGGCGGTATATTTTAAACCCGTTTCTATTTAAAGACGTGTCGCTGAACTCGTATAACTAGGTTACTTTTGCAAAAATAGAAAGCCTTTCATATATAAAGTAATTAATTTTTTATTGTAATCGGTACATCATAAAATATAATAAAATATAAATTTTTATTGTTACAAAATTACTTGAAAATTATTAGGACAGAAGGATTAGGTTTTCTAATTTATTTAGACTAGGAAAAAAATTGCTCGCGAAATGTGCTTTATTAAAAAAAAAATAAAATAAAAAAAACGGGGATCTAACGTATTAGCATATACACGCGACGACACCCTTCCATTCTCGAAGTCGGCATTTCAGTCGAGTCGCAGGTGGCGGCATTATACGCACGTTCGAAAACATCGAGACCGGGTACCGTACGCACGATCTGGACGATCCTTCGCATGTATACCCCCCCGGGATTTAACGAGGGATGGTCAGGATCTGGACTATACCCCAAAGGAGCAGCCGGGATATAGGAAATACAGGACCGTCGATCTCCCGACGCGGAGCAAAGCCCGCGAGCTTACCGGTCTAAGCTCCTCTCGCCGACTGCCTCGGCTACGTCTCCTCATCCCCGAAAAGGCTTTCGCCAAATCTCTGGCTAGCAGCTGCATTTCTCATATTCGTGCTTGGCAGTTGAAATTGAAGATTCACAATACACTATGCTAGGAGTAACTTGCATCCTCCGACCATCACTTTCCTTTATTGAATATATTTCTCGATCGTTATTTAAAACTCCACTTAATTATCTTCTTCGTAAATTATCTTAAACCTCTCATAAAACTAAAATATTTTAGTTATATATTTTCTGTTAGGCATTAATCAAAATTTTTTACCTGAAACGACTTCGTCTCACGGTAAATGCTTAAAAATACGAAATTGGCTAGTTATCTTTTTAGTGTTCTGACTCATTGCGCGCGATATATAGGAGAGTGAGTTTCCTAATATATTTCAGGCGTGCATAGCGCTTTTCACGATAAGATATTTCAATATTGACCCCCTGTCAGTATTTACTACGCGGCGTGAGAGATTAGACGAGCAGTCAGTACATATTTGTACGGATTTCACTTTGAATGATTGTACTCGACCGATTGTCGGTGAAAGGTTAAAGATACAACTCGCCCCGACGGTTTCATTTCAATAACGTATTAAATAAATTTTTTAACCGGGCGCTGTCCAAAGGACTGAATATTTTTGCGAAGTCGATATCTACGCGGCGATAAACATCATATTGGATATTAAAGCCGAATAACGCGATGTAATAATAAAAGAAAAAATATCACAGAAACTCGCGGTACCCTGCGAACGCTCTCTTATTCGTGAAATACTTAATCTGAAAAAAAAAAAGAAAAAGAAAAATTATCTTTGTGTAACATCTGGTTTCTCGGAACAATTATGAACGAGACTATTTAAAACCCGCAGTTATTGAAATCGATTAAAATACGCAGACGCTTTCTAAGATTCAAAACCTTTTTTTTTTGTTTTTTTTTTCTTTGTTAATTAAATACAGAAGAACTCCAAACTTTTTTTTGTTAATTAAAACCAGAGGAATCTCGGATGATTTCCGTATAATCAGTCTGCGGTCATTCCGCCGGAAATAAGCTGCGTTTAAAGTCGGTAAGCATAGATGATGGCCGCTATTAACGCAATGCAATTAGTGGCTACATGCTTTCTCAAGAGCCCGGTGCTGCAAGACAAATCTCTTTTCTGCAAAATTACGCTGTAAACTAAAATACTGCTCTTACAGTTTTACGTTGTACCGGAAATCAGAAGAGATTCCTAACATTGTACCGACTAATTTCATGCTTACGGAACTCTCACCTAGGCTGAGGATATCACATAATAAAATTAAACAATTACATGGTTATACATACGTCGCATATTTTTTAATTAATAAAAAAAGGGTTTAAGAGGGACACAAATAGGCCGGGAAAAGGGCAGAAAATTGTTTTAAATAGGATAGAATAGAGAAGCTCGCTGGCAAGGCTCGCGTGTTTCGCGACATTCTTCGCCGACGAATGAACAAGAACACGATTGAACGAGCACGATGCCGTAGTCGCGGTGCAATATGTATGTCCGTATTATCTATCCTAGAGTAGACTATGCGAGTTTCCGAAGTCAGCCGTTCGCCGAGGGCAGAGGTCGTAGCTCCGTCGAGGTACCAACTTTGATTATGGCCGTAGATTTACGTCGAGGAAATTGATAGGGGAAACAAGGTATATCACTAAGAACTTTTCTATTCTACGACTGAACGCCGTTATTTCGCCGAGCAAGAATAGCGCTCGGGATAGGCGCGCGGTATAGCGAGTTTATGCAAAGTGGTTGATGAAAACGACCGTTTTTAATTACCGCGGGTAATTTACTATAATCCGACGTAATCCCGCGGGCTCATAAAAATATATATAATCGTGCACTTGCAAGTGAATAATACGCTTTCCCGTATCCACGACGTTATCGTAACATATAATTAGAATGATGAAATTAATCATTTGACTTTGATCGATCGCAATTTTTTTTTTAAATCGCGCAAAGAAGATTATATGTTAATGAGCAATAAAAAGCAATTATGTTAAAATTACAGGAGCATGTACTTTCGGCGTGCCGCGTGACGTAGTCGGACACAGGTTCATATTATGGCCTAAAGTGGCTTTTTATTGTATCCCGTTAAACGGGCCCCATAAAACCGTAAACGCGATAAAACTGTATACGATTCACGTGCGCAGTATAAATAGTCCGTGAAGGTTCTTTCACCGCGAAACGAAAATACGTTCGCGCCCATGCAAACGTACCAATCTCTCGCGACGTTTTGCCGAGCTTAAATCAACAGTCTAGCCGGGTACGCTCTGTGGACGTTCATTTTCTCTCCTTTCTTAACTTAGATACCGCAAAAAAAAAAAAAGGAAAAAAAAAGAAACTCCCCATATCATTCACCATTTCGTGCTGACGCATTCAAGTACGCGTTTGGATTGAAAGGCGTAAAAGAGCGCAAAAGATCTCACCGAGACGTGAGAAAAAAGACAAGATATATTAAACACAGCTTCCCAACGTCAAAGTATTTATCCAAATAATTATCACAAATCAGTGGTTTTCAGTCGTGTACTTTTTATCTCGAGATTTCTTCGCTGAATGAACAAACAGGGAATTACATATAAACATGTAATACTTACCGATTTATTTTTTAAATTTCGCTAAACTTTTATTTATAAATAATTAACTAAAAAATAAAAATGTAGCCAAAGGGAGAAAATAAAATGCAACGCGCGGCATGATTGAACGGTGCGCCATGCCGACGTCCAACTCTATCGAACATGACAGGGCCCGAAGGCGTTCCAGCGCTAATGTATTCGGAGATCTTAGAACGAGATACTTGCTTTCTGCGTGAATGCATCGCGCATCGCTATTTATGCGGTAGACATAATACGTGCCGGCGAATACATCGTCTGAGAAGCGTGCAATATTAAACGGACACTAGGGTACGATCAGTAAAGGTGGCTAAACCCTTTCGGAGCTCCTGGGGATTTCGTATAGTACGACGAGACCAGAGAAACTCTGTTCGCGCGAGTCAATGCGCCTTCCGAGGTGGCGGAGACGGTGAGAAAGGCAACGCGATAGTGGTACAGGTAGGATAGAGGCTTCGTGGCACCTGCAACACCTGCTTGTTAGCGCCAGCGCGCCAACTTTCCGCAAGCCAGCCGGACGCGCGTTTCTCTCTCTCTCTCTCTCTCTCTCTCTCTTTTTCTCTTTCTCTGTCTCTCTCTGCCTTTCTCCTCTGTATTCTTCTTTGTGTGAGGTCTGTGCGCCTCTTACGGCTCGTGCGATCGTGCTATCTACATATATGAATATGTGTGTGCGTGTGCGGGTGTTTGCTGCACACGTACGCACGTCGTCTACGGTTGTAACGGAATCGGCTGGGAACTCAACTTGCTGACACCAGCCGATGCAAAAGTACACGTGGCGAAAGAAACGGCCACGGAATACAAGACATTCGCATTCGAGTCAGGTTTGCATGCGCTTGAAATTCTGCTGCGAGAAAAGTTTTCGATCATAAGTGCGGACGAAAAAAAGATAAAAAATAAAATGAGCATGCAACTGCTACTATTAGCCGGTGAAAAAAAAGAAAAATAGAGGTATTATATCGATTATCCATGAGTGCCATATATTGTAGAATATTAGTAACGGGCTATTTTTTTTTTTTTTTTTTTGTAGCGTTTATCGATCGTAATATTTTTCCTATTATTTCGCGATAAAAATATTTCTAAAACGAGATGCCTTTTTCTTCAAAAAAAAAAAAAAAAAAAAAAAAAATGCAGCAAATAACGTAGTGTTCCGTTCTCTTTAACGCGTGCTGTAATGTCACGACTTATTTAAAACCTCAAGCTGCTCGCGGGGTTCATTATTTACACTTAAATTAATAATTTCATAATCGCGATGAAGCGCGTGCCAGCTGATGTAGCTGCGTGGGCCCGTAACTCATCGGCCGCAATAAACCCGCAGAAGCATTATGTAAAGCGTAAAACGATAGAGGCGCGCACCGAGGAACAAAGAACGGAAGTTCGCGAATCGATTGTACGCGCTTCCTCCGACGGCGGTACTTCCACAGGCGAAGGTACGTCACCTATCGCGGACGCACACACGTTTCTTTCTTCGCGTGTATGCGTATCGTCGCGGCGGAACACGAAACGGAAATCCCCCGCGCGCGCGTGCCTATGAGGCGCACGCGACGAGCACACCGGCAACATAAAGTTTCCGTTTAATATCTTTACGAGAGCCGGCGAAAATGATGAGGTTTCTTGTTTTTTAATAATGTAGCCACGCACACCTGAGCCTCGTAATTCTCGGCGCGAGGTCGGGGCACCCTCTCTCCCGTCCCCTCGATCTTCACCGAGGTCGTCGTGAAAAAGCTACGCAGTTCGACCCCTTCGCCGTGCCACCCTTTGCTCGATACTTGTATTTCTTTTTTTTTTCTTTTTTTTTTTCTTTTTTTTCGGTCTTCCTTTACGCGCAAACTCTAACTGGCGCCTTTCTCTCCCCTCGCGGATATCGTGCTTTCTTTACATTCCACTACTTGGAGCGTAACGTCTCTCTTTTCGCGCCGCTATTTACCGCCGCGATTTCGCTCTTGCTGTTTCTGGCGTAGGCGCAGTCTTGTACGTTACGTTCATTTCTACATACTTTATTTTCTCGTAGGGTTCAGTAATGTGATCTTTCACGCGGTCTTGATCGTCTTCATCGTTTAACCTTAACGACGTAATCGTTGGGTAATTTTCAACGCGAATTTCCATCGACTGCTTTAATAGAATTATATAAGTACTCGGACATGCTCGGTGTCCCGACAAGATCTTGAATAGTAATTAAAGTATTAACTCTCTTGTACCTCAGTGTACTCGCCGTAACATCTGGCGGACTGTATTTCCAACTTCTCGTGTGCCGTCTCCTAATTTTACACGCTGTTGTTTAAACTCTTAACACTTTTTCTTTTTTGGTCTCTCTTTTTATTTCTTACATTCCATTACTTTTATTTGGATTCTTCTGCTTCGTGGCGCGTAGGTATTTACACGATTGCGGCTTACTTTTCTTCGACGGGCCGGCTCTTAACGCCGCGCATTTCTGTCCGGTCCCTAAATCCAGCATATGGTGAAATCTCAGAGGCAGGGAAATATTTTGCGGAAGTATCTCCGTTTACTTTTTGTGGGCGGCGACGGCGCGGGCAGGGTAGAAAAACAATTTCGCTACGTCCTCGCGTCAACACGCGGCGGAGCCGAATTGTGTGAAATTCGATTCTTCCCACTGCGCTTTTCGCTTTGAAAGCTGCTACGCGACGGCGGGCTGTAAAACGTTCGTTGGAACGCTGGCGCGGTTCTCTGTGATGCTCGATATTACTCGGTGTCCCGCGTGTAGCCATTGTGCGCCGCTCGGTGCGATAGTAAAAGTGACAAAGGGATTTCCCAGTAAATAGGGAATAAAGTATCGGCCGAGAGAGCCTTCTTGCGTCGCGGTTGTAAATTTGTTAAAAACTTTATCGTCGCGCCGCGTCATTAACTTCATTAACGGACCTTTATTGCTCGCTTCGCCGACAAGAGTGTCAGTGAGAACAATGTAAACTCATTACAAAAGAACAATACACGTTGTAACACAAAATTGTCGTTAATTGTTAAATTTTATAGCCGCGGCGGTTGTGCAAATTTCAAAATTTATTTGCACAAGCAGGTCGCTTTAGCGGAATGTTTGCACTCAATTAATGATCGCAATTAATATGCAAACAAGACCCCGGGCGTAAAAATAATGTATTTAATTTAAATGCAAACATGTTCTTATAAGCTTTCGCGTTTGAAGACGGTACACAGAACGGAAATTAAAAATAGTTAATCGATACCCAAAAGTAGCGGGAGCGGCATTTGCACTTAGCAAATAAATTCATCGGCGTTTCATAATTGATCACTTATTGAACATATATTTATCCCGCGTGCAAATTTGCTATTAATAATACCCAACGATTGCGAGGCGTGCAACATCGACGATTCTCGGAAAGCTCCGCGGCGGAAAGATTTAGCAACGTCGGCACACACGTGTGGCTCTCGTGAATTTTTTGCGGAAATCTGTCACGGGACCGGATGAGATTTATCAACGCTCTCGCAAAGTTTGCGCATCACTGGCGCGTAAGCGGCCGCGCGAACGACCGTGCACGCCTCGTTCTACGACGTTTTTCGGCGCGGTATACGAGCATTTTAATTGGGCCGCCGGGTAAGACTGTCGGAAGAGATTTTCCAAGACGCGCTGCTTTCGCGCCGCCGCGAATAGAAACCCACCGCGATGATTTACAACGTCGTCCAGGTGGGAGGGGAAAAAAAAAAAAAAAAAGGGTACCGCAGAAAAATCCGGAAGTCCCCGTCCTGCCTTTAAATCGCCCGGGACCGTCCGGGAAATTCCTGAAGGATATACGTTGCCCCGATATATAGCGCGGCATGACGAGGGACGCGAGCGATAACGTGGAATGCGCCCGTATCTCCCGACGCTAGCGCGCCGGACAACTGACGTTTTTTTTTTTTTTTTTTTGCTGACCCAAGCACGCGTTAAACTTTAATCACGCCAGCTCTCCTCTTCTGTCAGAAAGAGCTGCGTGACTTTGATAATGTGACTCGCATGGTTAGCCGGTTAACTTTTAATTCCCGCGCGTGTTATCGCTCGCCGGAGCAGCCGAAATTTACATAGTTTTGGATTTACCGCGGCGCCTTTGCCGCTGTGTACGACATCCTCCGCGGTACGGCCGAGAAATATTATATTTATAAAATAATCCGCTTAAAAAGAGGCGTCACGGTTCCTTTCGGGCTTCCGCCCTCATCGCTCGGATCGCTCTCGAACGCGATGACTGCATTCTTTCCGGCATCCTCGAAAAGGAGAACCTTTACGGTTCTCCCCGTACGACAATGCTAATCCCAGGTTTTCACGGTTGTTTCGCTCGTCGATCCATAAAGCGTGGAAAGCTGGGCCGCGCGGCTGCCTCCGAAAGTCAAAACGGGATGATTCATTCATTCGTCGAAATCGCTTCTCATGGCTATTAATGGCGACGGCCGGCAAAGCGGGCGTCAGATTAAAAGCGGTCTAAACGTTGAAATTTTCACGGGGCGGTTCTCGGATCGTTGACATGTAGCGCCCGAGGAACACGAGGCATCAAAGCTTCGGTGCGGCGTGCGGGACCCGACGTTTCGGATTGTTCTTCCCGGTGCGTGTGCATCCGTGGGGTGAGAACTCGCGCGGCGCGCACAATACCATTGTGTCCGGGTGGCATAATGGCCAGCGGCGTTATAAATGAAACGTCTGCAACTAATTTGAGACGGGGCGCAGTAACGCGACCGGCACCGCGTCCGAGATACTCGCGCGGTATCGTGCATGAGGTATTCTCGCATTTCCTCTTGTAGATATATGTGTGTATAAACGTGCGCGATTATACGTCGCGTAAACAACAACTGTTTTTTTTTCTGTTTTTTTTTCTTTTCTTTCTTTTTTTTTTTTTGCCAATGATTCCTTTCAATTTGCGCAATAAAAGAAGGAACGATTGATTTTGAACTCGATTTATTTTACCGTTCTCATACGCGTTCTTCTCTTTCATTCTCTCTCTCTTTGGGATATCGTTCTTCGTAGATCTTTCTATCGGTACTCTCAATTGTACCTGTATCTCTTTCTGCTGCTGCAGCTTTGAGGAATTCAATCACCGATGGGTTTTCTCCTTTATAGAATTCGTATTAAAGTTTACCAGTGAATACGTAATAGGCGGGATCAAGTGGATTTAAAATTAATTCGGCGGAGGGAAAGAAAGTTTCCAGACTACGGGGACGAATGGGAAGAAGTTACACGGAAACGAGATTAGTTTATTTTTACCATCCAATTTAATAATTAGATATCATAATTGAACTAAGGTTCATCAAGGGGAGTACCGGCTGAAAAAGTTCGTTTGGTGAGCACCGGCGTTTCTCAAAGATAATTACGAAACGAGCACTTAGCCGCGTTCGTTTTCTTACCGACTTTCGCGGCAATCCTGACGCTTCCGCCGGGCGAGAGTCAGATCTCGGGGTCCAAGGGGATAACTTTTTGTTGTCGTAGGTTTCTCCGTCTATCGACCTCCCAACGCCATCCATTTTACGGCAACGAACGCAACCAGTAGATATAGCGCGCATACAGCTGAAAAAAGATCTCGTGGGACTGTTAAAATAACGACCATGACAAACGTTTGTGGAATAGATTTTCTACCCTCCCGTTTTGCCTCTCACCGCCGGTTTACCAGACTGAACTTCCGCTACTCGCAGTTGATCCTGTCGCGAAAGCAGTATCTAGCAGAAACGTTGAAATAAAAAATTACAATGTATCGTCTGCTCTTTTCTTCTTTTTTTTTTTTTTTCTTTCTTTATTTTAATTACAACACTTTGTTTAGTCTACATTTTATTATTAATATGCAATAATATTTTAAATATATTAATGGAACAAACAGTGACGCAAAAGAATTTAAATATCTTGACAAATAAAACGATTATGTCATAGAAATGTTTCATATAAAAAAAAAGAAAATAAAAAGCAGAATATACAGACAAACGATACAATAGTCGCGTTCAGCGGAAAAAGCTGCTTTGCAGCTGTTGTAAAACAAAAAAGAAAAATGAACATGACAATCAGATTTTTACAACAGTTGCAAAGCAGCTTTTTCCGCTGAACGCGGCCAATGCTTAAATAAAAAGAGGAAAAAGAAGAAACAAAAAAATTGAAATTTATCACGTTTATAATATTTTCCCTTTTCAATAACGTCTTTTATTAATCTTTGTGATTTCCTCTTTTTGCATTAATCGTTAAAATACGTCGGGCGTTTGCGCCACGTGGCGGTTCAGTTCCGGATCCGTCGATCGATCTTTCATCCATTTTGCCGCTCAAACGGCGAACGCCCACAAACCGAACATCCACGGCCTTATTCAGAACGTGTTTCGTCGGTGGTTTTCACAGCACCGGAAAGCTATTCGACGCGATGAGCTATACGCGCCTTCCTGTCAGCGGCTAACGAGACCCTCCCCGTTCACCGTCTTATACATACGCGCCGCTTTTCACCCAGTTGGCGCCCCGTCGTGCTTTAGCCAAACAGTACCGGACACTTCCACCGATCCTCGCGCTAGAGAAGGAAACTTGATTTACTGCTCACGAACCGCCGAGCATCGGCCCAGAGAACGCCAAGAACTTTTCTTTCACGGTCGTTATCGAGACAAGTTGCTCTTGTTTTCAAAGTAGTTGCACTTTGTTCTTCTGCTTTCGAGCACTGTGCATTAAAAGATAAATCGAGGTCGATAATAGCTGGCAATTAAAAATTTATCCGTAACAAGGCGAAAGGAAAAAAGCAGCGTATTTAAATTGTGCATTATTTTTATTTTCGCGGCTACATAAATAAAATTAATTAATCGAGATGGGAGCGTAGGAATTATGGAGCGCTAGGGAACGCTCGGTTTCTTCGCGTAAATGGCGCATCGAGTTGATTAATTTACCTCAAATCACTTCCACGAATCATAGAGCATTTTCCGACCCCGTCATTTAACGCGGTGTCGCTAAAGGAGCTCTTTGAGACGCTCGCGTGAAGGCGGACGAGACCCGTTGATGGCCATTGGCGTTAATTAAGAACGCAAGTGTAATTGGTGTTGGCGCAGATGCCAGTCAGTTAAATTCAGAAGTTCGAAGGCGAGAAAGAGAAGGGAAGAAAGAATCGAATCGCGCGGCGCCAAGACAATAGAACGGAACAATGAGGCCACTCTTTCCAGGTGGTTATTACCTCCTTTCGGCGTGTTCATGGCAGATTCACTTCCGCGTGAGAAATCATCCCCCAGTTCTGGCGATGGTGGTAACCACCGGCGTCAAAGCGGTAATTAACCAGCGACTCCCTTTCGTCGATGTCTGCTCGCGCTGCTCGGCGGCGGCCGAGAGAGAGAGAGAAAGAGAGCCCGTTCGCGTGCTTTTCCCCGGCGAGCGCAGTGTGTGGCCGGGCCGACAGGTACTTCTGGGAAATCGAAACGTGTCTGGCCGTTATTAATCTCGCATCGACTGACATGAAATATGATTTCGGCCGGTCTGCGGCACCCTCTCGCGCCCCGCGATCCCGGACCGCGAGGCACGCCTCCGTAGATACCGGTGTCTACCGAAGAAACACTTCTTATAATGCGAAAAACAACGTTTCCCCGATATAAGGCGTAACAGGTTGTCCAATGATGCGTTTCCAAGAAGTAATATTGGTCTCTGACTCGCGTCGAGTTCACGATGCCTTTAAGTGGCATAGAATTGTTCCGAGCGGCAGATGGCCTCAAATCCGTTTATATTACGTTTGTGTAAGCATTTTTAAATGCCGAGTGTAAACACGTCATCGTCATGAGTGAAGGCGAGCGGTTTCTTATTTGCGGTAATCAATCATTCGGCTCTCCTCTACCGAAAACGCATTAGCTTCCGAAGCGAACGCCAGCAGCACGCATCGTCGGAGCATACATCATTTTTTACCATCGTACACGATATAGCCGTGCGATTACCACCCTCATTAATAACCGGATTACACGCTTTACCGAGAATGGCCTCTTGCGGAATAAAATGCGCGTACGCTACGCGTCACTGAGCTTCGCGGCGGGGCATCGAGTGAGTTATTGCTCCGTACGCCTGTACCACCAAAATTCTCGAATTCCGCGTTTTTTTTTATTTTTATTTTCCGCTGCTTTTACGTACGGTCCCTCGGCGCACCTCTCGCCCGCCGCGCTGACCTTTCCCGAAACGTTTCCTCCTCCCAGCCCTCCCGGTAGCCAAAATACATTGCGTGAAATTCGACGTTAGCGGGCGTAAACAGGAGCGAGGGTTGTCGCCCTTTTCTTGCCGGTTGAATATCACGCGTGCACTTGAACGCGGGTACGCGAATACCCCGAGTCTCCCGCGTGTGCGAGATTCGCAGGATAGAAGAGCCATTTCCGAGCGTTCCCAAGTGGCGTGCGGGATCCGTCAGGAGCATTCAAATATACAGCGGTATTATTTACGAGCGTTTGATACACGGGGTGCCGCAGATTCTTTCTCCGCAGAAATAACACGTGTCCGCGGCGCGCGGCGGATGGGTCCCCCTTTTTCGAATCCTTCTCTCTCGCGCGCGATGAATTCGACCGCGACCGCGTTTCGCGGCAGCGATACCGGCCTGGATTTAGAGATAATATTACATTCCTGGGGAAGGTCTGTTTCGTGAAATTTCAGAGGGTCGTTTAATGGACCTATTTTGCGGTCGCCTTTGCGGATTTATTGCGGGGAGGGTCGATGGAGATGCTAAAGCCGACGTTTTACAACGGAATAATGATCTACGCGTCCGACGAAAGTAACCGAAAATTTATTCGACGGTCTATGAAACTTTAGGACGCTATCTAATGGCTCTTGTAGATTGTGCTAACCAGTGCAGCGCCCGCGTCCTGATATCTATGCTAAGTGCTGTATCCTTCATAAAGTTTCCAACGTATGACATTGTAACGTCGTAAGCTTAGAGCCACTTAAAGGATGTCGGATACATCTTGTCTCAAGAAATTATGCCGTGTAGTAAAGCTCATTCAGGCAGATGAGTCTGGAGATTTCGACGTGCTCTGGATTCCCTTCTTAGCGACGAGCAAACAAACTACGGTATATTTATGCGAGTTTCGTGTATCCACAAGAGTAACAGATCGTTCGACAGCCGTGAATAATTCTCACCGCGTCCGTATGTTTAACGTCAGCCAGAAAATTAAACAACAGGCAGGAAATAAGAAATGTGCGACATCGATTTCTAGGTATAGTTTAATTATACGCACTTTGAAGCAAAGAGCATTTCACTTTTTATTAATTTATTCTCATTATTTGATAGTAATATAAAATAAATATATAATATTAAAAAAAAAAAAAAAAAAACCAGATACATTTAGAACAAAATTAAATTAATACAATACTTAAATACAACGCATGGAAATATTAATATAATAAATAAGATTATTAATGGAGTGGATAGGACATAATATATACCGCTATTAAGTGTAACTAGACTGGGGTGGGAAAAGGGTCGGTCGCAGAAACCTCTCTCTCCTCGAGCTTTTCCACGCCCAGGCGGACAAAGACGCATCGAGCGTCTAAGCGCCCTTCGACAGCCGAAACAATTAAACGAGCAGGCGTAAGTCACGAAATTAAATGGCAAGTTCGACTCCCTCCCCGGTGGTACGCGCGCGCTGTCGGAGAGCATATGTCCGCTATATGTCGTAGAGACCGAGCGCGATCGAACGGGGCGAGCTCTCTCGCTTTGGTAAGTGCCGGACCGAACGAATGAATATCCATCCGTTCCCCGTCAGCGCCGAGAAATTTCAATAAGCCAATTCGGATAATGGATTGGCACGCACGTGCGCGCGGTAGGACGAGGTCTTCGCCGCGGCGGCGTCGGCGCGCGCTCGCTCGTGTCGAAAGTGCAACGTTATTGTCTGCCTCCCAATTCGTCTCGTTCGGGGTATGGCGTGAGGCAACGCTCACCAAGTTCTAAGTGGACCGCCGGCCTCTGGCGCGGGGTGCGCGTCGTTGCGTGGAATCGCACACACGGCCGTGAATCCGTCACGCGTACGTATGTTTATCGGTTGCCGTTGCGATCGTTACACGACCGAGGATACTTGGCGGGAATTCGACACCGGGGCCGGAACGTTTCCGATCGCCTCGCGCCCATCATTCACGAGCTGCGGCCGTAAGCCTCGCGAAACAGTAACGATGATAGGCTGTCAGGATTTCGGTCGGGGTACGCGAAAATTATGGCCGGCTGAATACGGGTTACGAAGTCAATATGAGGAAGAGCGCCCGGAGGGGTTGAATGGTACGCGTAGCGGCGTTGGAATTCATCCGAGTGAAAGCTATTGCGATAAGTTAGCGACCAGCCACGTTGTTATATTTTATTACATTCAGGTGTGCTTGAAAAATGTTCGATGTATTCGGCTCTCGTTTAAATTCACTTTATCCTGAAATATGAATTTTAAATTTAACCCGATAAAGCACAGAGAAGTATAATCAATTCTTGAAGATCTTTATCGATACCCTATCCCCGAGCATCGGATTCATAATAGCCCGGGAAGAAATATTGCGTTTCTTAAATGTAAAAAAATTGTCGTATACGAGTAATAATCGTATAGAGTCATAGACAGTTGCATACGCAACTGCAGCGTTGCGTCATTAGTCTCTCGTGTTCGCCGAAGCTTTTTTTCACAGTGCCGATCCGTCGACAACAGAACGATTCAGTCGAAACGATATGCTATCGCTCTACAAGCACCATTATCTCATCGCTCTCGACATCCGTTTATCAAACGATGCCGTACTTTATGTATCAGCCTGTGTCTCATTCGGTTCGGAGAAATCTTCCGACGTTTATCGCACACACCCGCGCCGCGTGTATTAAGCGGTTGTAAAAATCATGCGCGCGTACGCTTCGGCCAGGCTCTTTGAAGGCTCTGCATTACGAGCGATTCACGCCAGCCAGCACGGGATGTTCGCGTCATGAAAGATGAATCGACGTGAACGCGCTTCGTAATTATCAAGGAGCCCCCGCACACCTACGGAGAAAGCGTAAAATATTGTTGCCGCGGACCGACTTTCATCAGCGGGACGTCGATAAATATTAAAAGATCCTAATTAGATTTCACGGAGCTTTATCAGTCACTTAACGCCTTTGGTAGCGCCGAGGCGAAAGGATTCCAGAAACATTACGCCGGCAGTTAAAGGACGAAGTTGCATATTTTTCACACGCCCTCGCATATTCCGTGCTATTAAAACTATCCAGACATGAGGATAATTAGCTTTACGCGGCCGTTACCTTTTATGTCACAGCGCTCGTCGGGCGAGACGTTAAGTATTCCCACATATATCACGTTAATATCACTTCAACAAAATTAATGAAAATATTATTAATATGCGTTATTAATTTTTCGACTTTATTGACCGAAATAATCTTTCTCCTATTGGCGATATAAAAGTCTTTACAATGGAAAGCTGGACTTCCAGCAAGATAATATATCAATGAACGATCTCGATGTTGCTTTTGAATCGAAGACAATACGGATCAAGTAGCGAGAGATGGTAGAAAGGAGAAATCGCGCGCTTTGATCGACACCTGAGGTCAGACGATTTCCTCGGCTTGAAATAACGTTGATAGCAGTCTGGCTAAAGTTTTTATCGTTCGGCGCCACGTCGTTTAAGAAATATCATGGCGAAACTCCGTAATTTCGATTTACTTTATACTATTATATTTTTAAACAATAATACTTGTAAATATAATTTATATAATATTCTAATCCCCAGTTAAGAAATTATTAAATTAATTCGTTAATCGTGCGTAACGTTATGCACTTAATCATCTCATATATTTTTCCAGCAGCGCGTAAAATAATTTTCTTTTCGAATATTAAAACGTACACAGATCAGCGCGCAAAAAGTGCTTTGCTCCTGCTAGCCAGAAAAGCGTATCCCAATTTAAACAGATCGGAAAAGACGTCGTCGTCCTTTTCATTCAATATTTTTTTTCACCGCAAGATGCACTTTTCTTTTTATATTTTTTTTTTATTGACGATAGGTGTACTCGATGCTCGCAGGCTCCGGGCACTCGAGATCCGCGATCTACGAGCGAGATTATCTCGTTCCCAGGAAAGCCCGTTCTCTATTCGCGTCCAATAGAGGCGCCGAGTGCCTACGTACGTTAAGAGGCCCCAAAGCTGGTTCACATTCATCTCGATTTCTACCCTCAATGGTTCATTGTGCTCGCTTTTGTACAATCGCGTTTCCGAATGTCGTCCGTTTTATTTTGATTCACGCACCGCGCCCAAAGGAGAAATCTCGGAATACCGCATGAAACGATCGAGAGCTGGCGGGACGTAGCATCGTTTTTGTCAACGGTCGCCTTGCACTTTTTATCGCTCTTGTTTTATGCCCCCGAGGAAGAAAAATGAAATTATTATGCTCCGCGGCGCACGGGTTTGCCGCTGCGCTATTGTACACATTGAATGCACTTTGTCAACGCTTTTCCCTTCGAGAGAGCAACGATCTCGACGTAATAAACTCCAAAACAGTATTTAAAAAAATAATATAACTACGTTCCTTTCGTAACATCTAAATTTGCGTAATTAATAAAATTAAGAGACGTCGTGGAACATATTACGGCTCGATTGAATACGCCGAATAAACATTTATGGAGAAATCTGTACGCTCC
Organism: Cardiocondyla obscurior; assembly: GCF_019399895.1. Lineage (NCBI taxonomy): Eukaryota > Metazoa > Arthropoda > Insecta > Hymenoptera > Formicidae > Cardiocondyla > Cardiocondyla obscurior. Next base: position 5,354,261 of record NC_091873.1, on the reverse strand, counting down.
GGCTCGTTCGCGGACATCTGAGAATTATCATGGAATCCGAGCAATTATTTCTTATCGCATCTTATCGACATTTTTACGTTCGATTACTCGGTGGGATTGTAAAGACGTGCAAACATTTCCGGAACCCGCGACGCGGTTCCCGTTATGCCAGACAATTGGCAGTAGTTTCTCGAATACTGTGAAAGAGCGGAACGAAGGGAAGAACGCGGGCGAGAGAATGCGAACGGCGGGGTAGGGCATGCGAACGAAGTCGTCGTCGATTGGAAGGTTAAACGTCGTTTCGTTCGACTCCGTTGCGCCCGACGGGTTTACACGTGCGCGCATTTGTAAATGTGCACGGCCACGTACGAATGCATCCCAGATCCATTCAAATAGCTGCGGGAATATGCGTGCGTAAACGGCGGTACACCCACGCGGAACCGGTAATACGTACGTATTCGCCTAGGTCGAGTGCCACGCCGAAGGGGGTTGCGATGCAGCAATAGTAGCACCGGCACGGATGTTGCTGCTGTTTGCAAAGCGGTGTATTATACTGTCAGCCATGTCGGGGATTAGCAAACGCAATACATCGGGGCTTCGTGATCGTGCTGCGCATCTGTTCGCCAATCCAGTTTCCCTTCGCGCTGCGCTCACCGACATACGTCTCTATCCCCGACTGTCCTTCTCTCTTTCTCCGACTTCGCTCGGCTATGCGCTACCTCGTGGCATCTCCTACAAGAGCTGCATCGCAATTGACCCGCGCCGCGCGTTACGGGTACGTACGATTCGCAAATAACGCGAAAACGCGTCGGTCTAAAAGCGACACCCCGGAGTCTCGTTGAATATAAGCACGACGATACCTATGTGCGCCCGCGGTATAATATCGTTATAATATCTCGCATACTTTTTCACGTCGATATCTTTGCCTGCATTTACTTTTACCGCTTAAATTTAATTTTACGATGTTAATCACGAACGGATAAACAGTCGATACGTTGGACATAAAATAATAATAATTTGATTTAATTTAAATTTGATATTGCACTTTTACACAATTGGAAATAATAGTAGGACATCTTTGCAATGTTTCGGCTACGTTTGACTAAGGATTATTTTGCTTTTTCGTCAAATGGTCTGGTATTTGTTAAGAAGACAGAGACGTTCAATGTTCACGCACGTTCTGCAAATACACGAGCGTTATAATGTAAATCCTCGTCGTATCAATGCTGTTTACGGGCAAGTTCAGCGCGCAAATCTGCGTACTCAAGTCGTCGTTGTTATCCCGACGATATATCCCCTTAATCTTGTGTATTCATGGATTTCTGGCAAAGCGGAGGTCACGATTGTGTGAAAAGTGTTACCTTTCGCGTATCGATCTATATGCACATCTGATTAAAACGTTAGCAGCTACGTATTTATGGAACTACCGCGTTCTATTCGGCGATGGATTGACGGAGCGATAGGTAAAAATATCCGAGGTAAAAAAAAAAAAAAAAACAAGATAAATAATGCATTTCCGTATCATGCGCCGTTTCGAGTCTTGACAGGTTATCAATAGCAAATATTATTTTCCGAAAAATATTTCGGACTTTGATAGAAAGCGCTTTGCGATCAAACGCGAGCTGTATACGCCGCGCGAATCATGAAGTAGCAGGGCGTCAAGGGAGTTTGTACAGCGGAAATTCTGTCGTAAATAATGCGGAAGTTCGTGAAGGTGTGTGATGCTGGCACCCCCAAATTAAGATTTTTCAAAAAATCAAGTTGCATTCGTTTGTCCATCGTTTGTCCACGTATGTCCAATAAAAAATTTTATTTGTCCACCTTTATAAAAAAAAATTATTTACAATAATTATTTTTTATTTGGTACCAGCACCCCCACGATACAATTTCTTTATTTTCTGAGTGCCATACGTTTGTCCATCGTTTGTCCAGCATCACACATCTAGTTCGTGACACTTTTACCGCCGTCAACGAGACGTAATGTGTATCCATATAACGCTCTTGTAAAAACGCACAACGAGTGTAGAAACAAAAGTTCTCTTTAATTAGAATTAATTAAAATGATTGTTATCAAAAATGTTTCTTTTTTTTTCTTTTTTGGCGCGTATAGTACAGTGGGATAAAAATTTTTAAACAGTTTACTCTCGTAGGAAATGCATAAGAAAAATTTATGTCATACGTTAATAATTTAATTAATCAATAGCTTGCTGTGTTCTTGTAATTATCAGTTGTTATTCAGAATGAAAATGCTTTTCCTTCAAGTATAAAACTAACCACTGCGTTATCTGAAGCCTGGAAGATAATCTCCAGTGAATACTTGTTTCGTACTGCTCAGAAAAGTTTCTCGATTAAAATTTTCTTTTTTTTTTCTTCCTCCGCCGAGTACGTAAAATAAAGAAGACGGAAAGTATTTGACGTAAATAGCATTGAAGAATCTTGTATCGTCCCGATATAGCTGTATAAATTGTTAAAAATTTTACACAAGTTAACTCGATTCTTCGCTTTTTATCGGTTAAACAAATAACCTCGGCATTATTAAGAAATTTCATGAAATAGAACCTAAATTAATATTTCATAATCATTATAGTCTCGATGAAAAGGGAAGCTCTCATTTTATGTAGAGAATCTTATACGTATAGGTTTTTAAATTCTAAAGGCGGTTTCGTGAAAGAAAACTTTTTTAATTATCGTTCAAAGAAATGCTGCTGACGAAAATTTACGTTGCCAAAAGATACACGAGAGTAAACGACGAACCGGTGGTTCAGTCGTAGGACGCAAGTAAAAGGAAGAGCAGCCGAAGTGTGTCGGAGTCTGTATATAAGTTTAGTTTGCGACGACGTACGGGTACCATGTGTCTCCCGTCAGAAAACATCCACAAGAAGCTTACTGACAAGTTGTCAGCACGGCGTCCACGTTTGAGAGCCGACGAGAGACGTCAGGATGACGTAGTGTAAACACAGGAAGCGACGACGAGGTAGAAGACAGCCCTCCAGGAAGCAGTGACCTCTCCTGATCGTTTTCCTCGTAATTTTTTTCCCACGTTGGTACTTCCACGTAGTGCAGTTCCGTCGATCCGAGCTTGCCTAAGTCGGTGAATCGTTGATAATTCACATCTGCGCCGAGCGGTGTTGATTCTCGAGTGTAGCGTTACGAATTAATTCGACATCTTCACGCACGCGGAACAGATTAAAACGGAACACTACCGCGTCTCTTGATAACTGTTACAAAGTAAAGAGGATAGAATCGAGTGTAGCTCGATACTAATTTTTTTTATGCTTTATTACGAAATTTCGTTTAGAAAAAAAAAGAAAAAAAAATAAAAAAAAGTTATATTATTCTTAATATCGATCGCATTAATATTTAATCGTATGAAAAAAATAGACGTAGAATTACTTCGCTCGTTATCGCAGCAGAGATAGTGAAGCAAGTATAAATCAAAGCATCCGCAACGAATATTTATTGCTGACAATTTATCATCTTAGCTGTCTAATCCGGAATTGTCTCGACACACCGAAGTACGCGAACTGTTGCGCAAGCATTGGAAGGTAACGGAGGTCGGTTTCGATCGCTTGATATAATCCGGATCCGCGTCGTTCTAGGGGTCACAGGTCGTGGGGTCAGGTCGTCGCCAGGTGCAGCGGCAGGTATACAGGGGGTTGACCTGTAAGGGTGGAAACGCGAGCGCTCAGCAGTCGAAACGGGAACTATCGCAACTTAATATCGATCCGGTAATTCTCACATAGTCTGTACTTTTCTCGCTTTCTCTCTCTCCCTCTTCCCTCTTTTCCCGTACCTTTCTCTCTCCCCCAAGTTCTCTTCACCCTCGACTCTGTGCTCGCTTATTTCACTTGTCTGTCTCTTTCTTTCTTCAGCTCTCTCCCTCGTTCTCATACGTATATTCTAACTATTCGCGTCTCCCCATCTCCTTCTTTCTCGTAGCGGTTAGTTCCTCACTTTCAAACTCTCCCAACCACCGCGGGAGAGTTAGTCGCAATCAATATGGCATCCTACTTATCTCCATGCCGAGAGTTTTCGCTTCTATTCCGCTATCCTCTCAACCATCGCTCTGACCTATGTCCGAAGCTCTGTTATTGGTTCGTGCTTCAAACTTTAAACTCTATACTCGAAACGAAAGTAAAAAGTATCAAGTTTCCGCCGCTTCAAGTGTTTAAACTTCTTTCTTTTCTTTCTCTTCTGTTATGTCTTTTTATTATCAAAGGGACTGAGGCCACTTATGAGATCTATGCATTTCCGACTTTTACTTTTAAGGTTTTTATCTACTTCGAATAGAACTTTTATCGCGGGCAAATAATCAATAATTTAGAATGTTTGTTAGCAAAAGAAAAAAATTTCCTCGGTTCTATCTACGTTCTTGTATTTTAATAAATTCGCTGTTAGATTGCAACGATTCGTCATTCAAAATAGATAGCGAACGCTATTCGGAGTATCCTCAGGAATTTTATCGATTGCTTTGAGCAGACGTGCATGCGTGCCAGGGAAGAGTCCTGTTGCCGCGCGCGGCCACCTTTAGCTTCACGTGTTTCCGGTTGACGGCCGATAAAGCGTGGCCGATTTGGATTGCGTAACACGCCACCGCACGCGCGTCTACGCACTCTGAGGAATGTTGATCGAACACCGATAAATACCTACATTCTACAGGCGCACACTTGTTTGTGTAAATACCTACCTCGGTGCTTCGGTTTACAAATCGCTGAGATCGCGAGGCAATTAAGACTACGCGGCGGGATCTACAAACGATTTGTTGCACCTGCCCCGAATTATTGCAGAGCGCAGACGATATTTAGTATTCATATTAAAGATAGAAAGCTTCGGCGATTCGGCCAATTACGTAAGTTCGTCGTTAAATAAAACTGATAACTTAATTATTTAATTTGGCAAAAAGAAATTTCGAAATCGAAGCTGAAATAACTACGCGCTGTATATTTAGCGTTAACTTTCTTTGTTAATACGTGATGATCTTTCTTTATTTGTTCTGTCTGGAGGAGGCAGATATTAGATCGTTAAAGTTTAATAGATCCTTAATAATTAACGAGGACAAGACCGGAACGTGGTACCGGCCGATTCGTTTGCTACATTCATAAAAGTTTATAGCACGATAAATGCTTTTTCGCGATCTGCTCGCTAATACCACGTAGCGTTACACACGATCGCGATCGGAGCCTCGTAACCTAGTATTATAAGCTTCTAATATTTTCCGTAAATAAAATAACGTGCAAGTCAGCCGAGACGAATTTATATCTCCGAATGCTTTTCGTCCCGAATGCTCTCCGTCGCTAATCCGTCATTTAGACCGTTGTATTAGAAACGTAATGAATCTTCAGCGTTAACGAACCCTTCCGCGTTTTCTAGCCCTCGTAAACGAAGAATGTGAACGATGGATCGGGTCGTGCGAGAGGTAGCTTCGAAGATTAGCGCAAAGGCCACACGCCGCGAAATAAATCAATTAATACGATGGCGGACGAGTTGGTACCGTCTCGCGCGTCGCGTTAAGCTGCCAGATGGATTGACATTTTTTTTTTTTTTCTTCTTCCCCTCTTCCGAGTCTGACGGCACCACCCATAATAAAAGCCTCGACGGGATTTTCATGTCAGTCGACGGCTAAATAAACTTCTGAACGGCGCGGTGCCAGCCGGTATAGGTGAGAAACACTTTTTTTTTTTGCTCCGTCTGCACATACACACGCGTGCGCACGCGAGAACCCAGAAGCGGACCGGACGCGCTGGGAGATAAAATGACGTGCGTTTGCATCGTCATTCGTGATAATGGTGGCGCAACGTGCATCGGGGGCAGAAGAGGCGGGTTTAGAAACGGGCGACGGGCTCATTTTCGCTGTCATTTTAACGGCGACGTGCGTTATTGTTTCGTCCGGCACGGCCACGTCGACTTCGAAAAATGTGATCTATCGTATCTCGCAGCACGAGATGTTTCGCGAGAACTCGGACACGTTTACGTGATGCTGTTGCAATTTTTTTTCCCCGAATTTGCCGCGCATGTTTGCTCGAAAAATAATTACGATTTTATGAGTTTATTGACGACCTAGGATAATCTGTTAATAAAACATGTACAGTGATTTCGCAAAAAGAAAAAAATTACCGATTTTTATCAATATTCAAATTATTTTCTAAACGATAAAAAAGCACAATAACATCTACATATATAAAACAATAAAAATTTTTTAATTTGTATTTCTAACACATAATTAAAACGTCATCATCATTATTTAAAACTGCTCAACAGCATTATAATATTCACGTATAATACGAGCGCGAAATTATATCTTGTTTAAATAAAATTTAAATATTAACGCTCCAGCTTTACAATTATTTTATCGTAAAAAAAAAAGGGAAAAGAAATTTTATAACGAGACAATTAATTAATTTACATGTAGAAGCGTGGTAACTTCTAAGCGGCAGCTTGTTTCAAGTGTAAAGAACGGTAATTACAACGTATCCGCGGCTTGTCCTCAAAACTTGGTTAAAACTCTATTCTAATATATTGACAAGAGAAGTTGCCATTTGCCATGGCCTCGTGATGCTTTACGACCCCATTGAAAACTAGCAGACTACTAACTATACACCCGGAAGGAGTTAATCGACGATATTCCCTCGAAACTTTGCAACTTTCGCACCGTCTGCCACGCGATAGGTATATACACATTACGTCTCGTCGACGGCGGTAAAAGTGTCACGAACTTCCGCATTATTTACGACAGAATTTCCGCTGTACAAACTCCCTTGACGCCCTGCTACTTCATGATTTGCGCGGCGTATACAGCTCGCGTTTGATCGCAAAGCGCTTTCTATCAAAGTCCGAAATATTTTTTGGAAAATAATATTTGCTATTGATAGCAGAGAACGTTCTTGTAACAGAAAAAGTAAGTTTTAATGTAGGGGGGCTAAAAATAATTTCTAATGTTTAAAAAGAAATTTGTACGCACTTTTCAGTAATTTAGAAATTAAAAAAATAAAAAATAAAAATGTCTTTTCTCGTTGAAACGGCAAAGTCATTAATTCTGTATTCAGAAAAAGCGATACTTACTGTAACGCTACTCCGTTGAAGCAGGATGCCTCTCCAAGGACTCCTCCTCCTCTCAGCATTCTGTCGTATAGCGGAACTTGATCTAAAACAGAAAAAACGTTTTACTTGATTAATATTACATTTAACATTTTTACATTATTCTCACTTGTCCATCGCAACATGTATCGTACTCATTAAAGTACACTCGCCAAGCTCGAAGGGTCTTTAAAACGCAAGATCGTCCCGTTCGACACTGAAGTATATTTTTTCGCGATTCCCGAGACCCATCCGCCCGTCATTTTCGAGCTCTCAGATTCGTCGTCGTTATTAAACTCCGATTCGAATTATCTTAGAAAAAATTATATCCCTATTTAAAAAAATAGTATTAACTTCATACCCCGCGACTACCGTCCTCGAAAAAGCGTAGCATGCCGCGGAGGTGTATTTCTCTTTTTCTAACGTTTTTCCATGTGCTCGACAACGTCACAGGCATGTATACGATGCCGTAAAAATCGCGCGACGCAGAGGATTCTCAAGAATGGAGTATTGCTTTCCAGATATTCTATACTCGTAAAATAGCCTTAATGCACCCCGCTTGCAACCAGTGCTATCGATCCTCGCTCTTCGGAGACGATGTTGCTACACGTATGCGGCCGCCAGCGCATCACAGATGATTGTGCATTTCGTATATGGTAACACATATTACGACAGTTACTATGTCGCGGCGTATCTTACTTTCTGCCTCTTCGCTCGAGCTCGCGTAAATTTAGAAATAATATTGCGAACACCGACAATGACTTAAGAGCCTTAAAATCCTATCAAAAAATCACCGATGGCATAATGCTATAAAAATAAAAAGAATAAAAAAATAAAACAATACCACAAACTCTTTTAAAATATTAAAGAATATTCGCAGTATCGTTTAACTATTTCTTTTTTCTTTTTTAATAAACGCAAATTCTTTTGCATTATAATAACGAGAAAATGCCACGTAAGCAATAGTACCATCGGTAATCGTTACGAATGTGCCAGTTTCCATTGTGTAATATATCTATACACTTGAATAGCAATCCTGAACAAGTTTCATGAGGTTGCGCAGCATATTTTCTAAGCATCATACAACGTTCGTTTAAATAATACCTCAAATCACTACTTTTTTTTCACTTATCGTTTTTTTCTTTTTTTTTTATTCTTTGTCCGTTTTCTCTCGCTCGTCTCCTTGCCCATTTCTACTCTCCTTCTCTTGTATCATAGTGAATGATTAACGATCGGTAGCACAGAAAAGAAGCGGACGAATAAAAGTATACGGTTCCTACCCCGCCTGCATGGAATTTTGCTCTTTCGCGTGTGCCTGACATGTTTCCACCGTGTTTGCTCGACTATTAATGCTCGCCGTGAAATAATAACGATATAAATCATCCGGCTTGGTTATGGAGCAATTTGTCGCAGTGAAATGAAATCCGTCGATATACTGTCTTTCAGTAACGTTAAAAACAATGCGAGGTCTTATTAAACAAAACAATCCAGATAATTTCATCGATAACTTCAGAAAGACAAGGAAATAATTACTTTCCTACAAAATCTTTTTACGTTTACAACAAGTAGATTTTACAACGCTCGATTAATATCTATTAAAGCTAAAAATAAATTTGCCCAATGCAATACTCTTATTTATATCAATTTCTTTTTTTTTTTCTTTTTCTTTTTTGTTATACGGACAGCGTGCTCCGTAGGAATTTCCAATGCTATGATACGCGTGATTTTCAAATTAGATATTCAACATACTCTGAATAGCTTCTGCATGCTTAGATTGATGTTCTCCAGAGCAATATCGTCATAAAGGGCGACCCATTAATCATTACACGGCGGCGTTAACTTTACCCTCAAAACAAACTCTAGTTTCAAGCTACGCAGCTTGGATTCTGTCATCTAGATTTATCCTTAATAGAATATTAAAATGTTCAATTGTCGCCTCACTTTAAATGCGATATAGGTATTAGCTGCATTTTATTTAAAAAAAAATACGTATCTTTGACACATAATTGTATAAAAAAAAATTAATATGTTAGGAAAGGGATATTCCACGTTTCCATTATACATATAAAGGGTGTTCCAAAGTCATGTAGACAAACTTTGGAACTAGGTAGATCTCGTTATTTTAAGACGAAAAGTCCTTTACCATTTTTTATTCTGAGTAATATTAAGCGAGATAAAAATTATTAAAAATTAGGTTTTTTGGGCGGATCTTACTGCTCCTCACACCGCGCGGAGACGCTCTATCCGTCGGTAATCCCCAATCCTTGCTTTCTTGAACATCAATAATTTTCTTTGTATTGTTATGCGTCGTCGCCTTTCTTTGATTCCTGGTTTAGACCAGTTTATCTAGGCGGGCCGATTGTAACCGCCTGTCTTGCCCCGCGCTCCTTCATTTTTCTTATCGATGATCGAGAACGCAAGGATTGGGGACTACCGATGGATAGAGCGTCTCCGCGCGGTGTGGGGGGCAGTAAGTTTCGCTCAAAAGACATAATTTTCAATAATTATTTTCTCGCTTAATATTATTCAGAATAAAAAATGGTAAAGAACTTTTCTTCTTAAAATAACGAGATCTACCTAGTTCCAAAGTTTGTCTACATGACTTTGAGACACCCTGTATAAGAAAAATTGACAGACACCCTATTGCCTGCGACTGTTAACGATGTCAGAATATTTTTTAATTAAAAATTCAAAATCTTTTAATTCGATCCTTCTTCAAAATATATTTAACGATATAATTCAAGTATTATACGATCGCTAGACGTCCCGCGAATCTCACTTCGCCGCAGATACGGCGATAGTCCGCTTAAAACGTAACGCGTTTTACTCCAGAAACGTTGACTCAGCTATTCTCGAATTATCCGGCTTCTATTTTTATGAAATGGTTAGAATAATTATTATAGTCGGACATATCAGCGTGTGTTTAATTTTAGACACGATCGCGTTTAATTTAGAGTTCAAATTTTATTCCACGCGACATTAATTCCATTCTCCGCTAATGCAATTTAATTTACGAAAGATAAAAATGCACACGGTGAATATAATTTCGCATATATCGTTCAGGATTCTCTGCCTCTTACTCGTCGGTGAACTTTTTTTTCTGCGCTGCTTACACTTGACGGTGGTTGTTAATAATCGTTAATTTACTTCAGGGCAAAAGAAAAAAAGCCAAGAAAAATTTAAAAAAAAAAGAAAAGAAAAAGAATTAACGTAACCGCGGCAAAGGGAAAGGTGGCGCGCAAGGCATTACTCAAATACTCATTAGTACGGTCGAAATAAGCGCGCGGTCTTGACTGCTAATTAACGCACGAGACGGCTGCCGTACGGGCCGAGCTCTCACGGATGCGTGAGGGCTGTCTCTTTCGAGATATTGTGTCGCTCGTCGAAAGAAATGTGTAGGAGATTCAGCTTGGTGTGCGTAAACGCACCAAACAGGCATTACCTGTTTTAATTAGCCACGAGACTAATGCGGGATCGACGTGACCAATCCGGAATTCCCGCGCACCGCGCACCGCCTTTCCAGCTCGTCGACGCGAAGATGGAAAAGGCAAAAGGTGCGCAGAGCCGCGGACGAAGGTGATTTCAGTAAGATAAGAGCGGATATCGCGTCGGAGATTGCGACGCAGCAACTTTTCAAGCGAACGTTTATATTATCGATAATAAGTGTATCTGTCCGCGTTTGAAAACGTCGGTAGCTTTTAATGCCTTTTTACTTTTGCCCCCGCCGCGTTGGTTCCTTTTTTCTTTTATTCAAAGCCGAAGGAACGTCGACATCGCAGATCGTAACGTGCGCTGTAATTATTTTCGTAATCGCTATTTCGTTCGTTTTTTCTTTTTTAAACGGATACCTCACCGCTCGTGGTCGTCTTTTGTCGCGCGTCAATTAATTTTTGCGATTACGATTAGTTTTATTACTTCGGTAACTAATAAAGTAAAGTAGGAGGTGCTCCTTGCGATATTCACGCTGCAAATAAAATTAGTAAGTGCACAGCCAGCGAGTTATCTTTGCGAATGTTTATCGACGTTACTCACGTTTCTCTTTAATTTAAATGACGCGATCGCGTTAAGAACCATGAGAAATATTCTCACACGCGGCCTTTAAAATGTGGGGGGAAAAAAAAAGAACATTAGTCAGAGCGTTGCTTAAACCACTTTCTCGAAACTGAACGATTAGCGACTCTGATGTATAACATTCTCGAAAATTTATTAACGCTGAACTCGGACGGCGGAAAAGGGGCGGAATCGTGGAGGGAAAAAAAACGCGGACGATGCAGATGCAGAGAAGTACCGGAAAGAAAAAAAAAAATTGAAAGAAGATAAAGGCGAAGAAGGCAAAGCGGTTTGAAAAGCGCGACAGTAAAGTCGTTCAGACACACGAGGTCCTCTCATTAGCGGATCTGCATGTCTCGGTCCTCAATTATCCCATTCCTCTCGACGGTTGCTACTCTGTTTTCTCTTCGAAATTCCAGGTGGACGTCTAATACAATATAACAGAGTTCATTTCGTGCCAATTTGCATGTACCGTTGGCTAATTTCGCGAAAATTAAATTTGTCGCCGCGCCTTTCCTTCAGCACGTGCTTTTCGTTTGTCGGTCGGTCCGTGTCCAAATCCAACAAGGATCTATTGTCTGTTCGCGGCGACGTGCAACGAGCCGCTGGACATAAACTGTCCGGCGTCTAGTGCTTTAGAATGATTTAAACTTTCTCTAAAATCAGATCGATTTTTTTTAAGTGTAAAGAAAAAATAGGCGCGACTTATTAAAGAAATTATTTCTTTAAATTTATTTTAAACCACTTTTATTTGAAGGTCTCGAAAAGTAAGGTGTGTGATGCTGGCACCCCCAAATTAAAATTTTTTTTTAATTCAAGTTGCATTTGTTCGTCCATTGTTAGTTTAATATGTCCAATAAAAAATTTTATTTGTTTATCTTTATAAAAAAAATTATTTAAACAAATTTTTTTTTTTTGGTACCACCACGATACAATTTCTTTATTTTCTGAGTGCCATACGTTTGTCCATCGTTTGTCCACATAAGTCTAACTAAAAATTTTATTTGTCTACCTTTATAAAAAAAATTATTTACAATAATTATTTTTTTTTGGTACCAGCACCCTTACGATACAATTTCTTTATTTTCTAAGTGCCATACGTTTGTCTATCGTTTGTCCATGTATGTCCAACTAAAAATTTTATTTGTCCAACTTTTAAAAAGAAGTTATATCTAAGTTAAAAAATTAAAACCATATACAGGGTGTCCCAAACAATGTGTCGCTCTCAAAATTAATTTATGTACGCGTAAGAGCGACATGAAAGCTGCGTGCGAGTGAGCGCGACAGGCGAATGGCGCCGTCGTCTGTTGCGCTCACTCACACGCTTCCTTACGCTTACATAAATTAATTTTTTTCTTTAAAATTATTGAGTTTTTTAGAATTGTATTTGACTTTTCGTCTTCGGTTCTAATTTCCTACCCATAGTTTTTAGAAGCGACACATTGTTCGGGTCACTCTGTATGTGAGGTATATATGATTTTAATTTTTTAACTTATATATAACTTCTTTTTAAAAGTTGAATAAATAAAATTTTTAGTTGGACATACGTGGACAAACGTATGGCACTCAGAAAATAAAGAAATTGTATTGTAGGGGTGCTAGTACCAAAAAAAAATAATTATTATAAATAATTTTTTTTATAAAGGTGGACAAATAAAATTTTTAGTTGGACTTACGTGGACAAACGATGGACAAACGTATGGCACTCAGAAAATAAAGAAATTGTATCGTGGGAGTACTGGTACCAAAAAAAAAAAATTTGTTTAATTAACTTTTTTTATAAAGATGGACAAATAAAATTTTTTATTGGACATACGTGGACTAACGATGGACGAACAAATGCAACTTAAATTAAAAAAAAATTTTAATTTGGGGATGCCAGCATCACACACCTCGAAAAGTAGGACGCGAATTAAAAGTACGATAGATCTCTCGTATGGATTGTATTCTAATGAGCCCCGTTTTAAAACGCCGTTAGGTCGATAGCGCTTGGAAAAAGCTCTCGCAAAATGTTTACAAGGATGCCCGCGGAAAAGTTGCGAATAAAAGCCAAGCCTCGCAACCGTTTTCCACCTGTTTCTACCCTCCGTCGGAGAAACCCTTTTTTTCCCCCTTCGTACTCATCCGTTCTCGCATCCACTCCTCAGGTATTCCACCGGTCGATACAATACATAGGTCTCGCACTAATGACGTTAAAACGTCGAGGGGATGGTGGCAGGGCCTGTGATTTCTTCGTCGGTATTTCCGGAAGAAATTTAATTTGCTTAATCGGCGTTGGGCCAACGGGATGGGAAATCACCGGCGCAAAGTTTGAACAGAGTTGTACTCTCGAAAGGAGAAAATTCATTGGCGTAACGCCGGCTTCTTCCCCCTACTTGCAAATCGTTGATCTTTGCAGTTAATGTCACGCAATATCGAGCATGCGAGAGAGAAAGTGTCGCTGTAGCCTCCAAAACTTTTCCAACGTATTTCTTTTATCTTCGCAAATTTGCCGGATTTTTTCCCTTTTTTTTTCTCTCTTTTTTTTTAACGTTTTTAATTTTTTTCTCGGCGGCACCACTGCTTTTAGATAATGACCGGCTTTACGTTACGATTTCGTTGATAGAAAAGAAAAAGAAAGAAAAAGAAAATTACCTCTAACGCGAGACAATTTATTTATACGTTACGTTATTCGACGAATTTTCGACGGCAATTTTTTAAACACCCGCAGTTTGTGTTTTTTGCCTCGCGTATTTCTGTAACAAGCGTAGCTGGTCGGGCAAGAGAGGGATTGATTCGGTTTGCGTGGCGTTTCAATGCCGAAGTAGTGTCGTTAAAACGCATTGTGAAATTAAATGCGGCGAGCACGTAAAAGCTGTCTGCGCCTAACAAATGACCCGCCAAACGAGACAGCAAAAGCAACCAGAGCAAGCTACGCTTCTACAGAAACTTTTGAATACGGCCAGCCATGAATCTGGCAAGACGCCGGCGCTTAAGAACGCGTCTAAGTACGCGATGATTTTCAGAACCGAACAAACCATGACATCATCCCTTTCATTTTACAACAGCAAACGCTGATAAATTTCTATCCCGTTAGAAAGCATTTTCATTAAATCATGTATGTATATTAAAAGATATCAGATTTTAGTCTTTCATATTGTATTTACAAAAGATAGACACCATCAGGCTAACTAATTATTTTTTCTAATTATGCAAATTAACATTAGCAATTACTAATTACGGTAAATAATTTTATTTCACAATTACGTCTAAAAATTTTCATTTTTAACTCCTCAATTGTTAAAGAAAAAAAAAAAATCTGCGATATACTCACATAATAATAATTCGTCGAATAACGTAACGTATAAATAAATTGTCTCGCGTTAGAGGTAATTTTCTTTTTCTTTCTTTTTCTTTTCTGTCAACAAAATCGTAACGTAAAGCCGGTCATTATCTAAAAGCAGTACATTCCCCTTTATTTGGGCGCCACGTTTCGCTCCGATGAATATCATCCCGTAATAACACGTCGGAAAAGAGCAACGAAATAGTTACGCCCATGGTCGTCGAGCTGACGCGCAAAATGCTTTTCCTTCCGAGGGAATAAGGGAGGGGGTATGAATGGGTCTAAGAAAGCGTCGGCGGAATACAATAATTACTTCACCTCAGATTTACGAGGACCGGGAAATTGAAATTTTCGTGCCACGCCGGGCACGGAGGGGCAATGTGCGCCGTTCGCACGCAGTACAGAACATTTTCAATTATGGCATTATAATTTGTTGCCTCCGTCGTGGTAAAGCTCAAATGCACGGCTGTGCTGCCAGTACGGATTATATTAATTTAATTTCGTCTTCTTTGACCATGTTGGCCGACTCCGTAGACGCGGCCCCTTGCGCCGGTGTATACGCACGAAAACCATATTGCGTAAACTAGACCATTCCCTTCGCCGAGTCTTCATTAAAAGCACGGTTAATGTCAACGTATCGGGAAACGCTGCGCGACTTAAATACGTTTCTTTTTATCTTATTTTTTTTTAATGTTTTTCATAAGTGCTTTTTCATTACTTTGCAATTTATCGCGTTTCTCGACGACTTTGAAGTCAACATTCGACGTTGCACCTCAGAATACGAAACAATTAACATTAGAGGCTTTACTTTACCTCCAATCAAATCGTTGCATTGTTTTTGCGAAAGGGGAAAAAAATAGCTCATGAAAGTAATTAAGTTGAACCGATATTGCCGGCAACTGCTACGACTCACGTACACTCTTGGGCGGTAAAGAGAAAAAAGATTGGAAGGACGGTTCAGAGGTAAGGGGAGGAACTTCGTCGGAGCTTTCGCTAGGGGCGGATGTGGTCGGCGGCAGGGGTGGTTTGCGCCGCCGGCAGAGGTAGCACGGAAGGCGCAGGGCGCAGACTGGAAAAGGGTGGCTCGGGTAGAACGGGGACGGGACGAGGGGGAGGGGGCGCGAGGGGGAAAACAGGGGTGAGGTGGAATGAGCGGCTAGTGTCAACACTCGCTCACTTTGTGAACCCGCCAACTCGCTGCAAACCCGGTAGCGCGATATTAACGTTTCCCCCGCACGTAGCGTCGAAAATCCACCCCGACCTACCGCCTCCTATCGTCGCGCTGCCACCCCCTCGCGCCCGTCGCTGCCGCCACGGAGCGGCCGCGACCACGAACGACCACTTAAACAAACATTCCGCGCGTTTTATTTGATATTTTACACATGAGTCGGTCGAAAATGAAATAACTCCGCGCGATACGTTTATTGAACGACGTGCCTCGTTCGGCGTGTTGGTTTGCACCCCACGCGGACGTAGCACACGTATGTGCGATGTATACGTGCTCGCGGCCACAGGCGCACGGTCTGTATATAGAGTCGTCTCAAACAGACGCTTCTCTTTGACGTCGGTACTTCTTTCGCGAATTGCACGGTCCCGAACACGGCGTAGGCGATTCGATATCCGGACTCAGCTCCCCGCGTGACACGCCGGGGCTGCGCGGAGGGAACGGTCGAGTGCATTAGCTTGAAATGCAACGCGCCAGCTATTTGTCTATTGACGCATTGGAATGGCTCTTCGTCGCAAGTAACGCGAGGCAGCGAGATGGCGGTTGTTTGCCAAACGACGGAACGTCTGCTCGTCTGTTTCGTTGCCCCGCTGTCGGGTAACAAACAAATCGATTTACCCATTGCACCTCGTTGGTCACATTGGCGAACGAGTAATACGCTTGAACTTAGAATGATCGATTTCTCGCTTTCGCGGACTACTTCCCTTTGCAGTTTACTATTTTCTATATCGCTTTATTTCTCCGAGCAAATGTAATCTTTTATGTATTTTATATGTACAGTCATTGACAGAAAGGTTGCAACATTTGAAGTTAGGGACACGATTTTAGAAATAGAAATTTGATGTGAACCACTGCATTCGCATATGCGGCGCTTGATATGTGTGAAGCGTCGTGAAGCGAAATGACTTTACAAGCGTAATAATAATAATTTTATTTATAAAGCCGGTGCTGAAACTAATACCGTGATATACTCGCGATATTGACAATAAAACTCGCCTCGTAAAGTAACTATATTCTTTCGAACGGCAACATAAAGTATCGCCATTTGGTTGCGATCGAAGTGACATTAATCCTTGATTTTTTTTTCCCCTCCCTCCCTCTTCTCCCCTCCCCCCGTGATTTAATGGAATTCCATTTGTATGTCCGATAATATTCCGGTATTTAATAATCGACCGTTCCCTTTTACGCTTTTTTTCGACAAAGCTGGGAGCTTTAAATTCGGATGAGAACGCATCGGACGTTATCGACGATGTGTGTAGGTGACGTTACACTTTCATCACGCCTCCCGATGCTCGGTGTTTGGATAAAAAGCGTAGCGTTCGGAAAAAGGTGCATATAGTATGCGGGCGTTAGACGGTCAATTTCCGCGGCTTTGATTGGCGGTAGGAAAAGAGGGGAAACGTTATAACACCGTCTGGCATGACGCTGCAACGCGGAGTGCAATTTACTGCAAACGGTCGCGGTTTAAGCCGATGATAAACGATCATGCTTGACCATAAAGGGAATAAAAACGGAATGACTTTTCAACAATTATTATCCGCCTATCGGCGACAAATCATTATGCAACGACGAAAGTAAGTAAAGTCAGGAGTATAAAAAAAAAAAGGAAAAAAATAACGTCAGTGCACCTTTTAAAAATCGTTGAAGCAAATATCAAAACCTACGTGTATACGCGTCGAGACCGAAAAAGAAAACGAGAGATCGAACGAATCCGAAAACCTGCGCGCGGGCATACATCATATTGATGAGCGTCTGAGCTTGCGCTCGTAGGACCAAAAAGAGCCGAGGCGAAAATTTATTTCCAACCTGTCAAGACGATTCTGCATGCACCGTGGGTGCCCGTCCCAATCATTACGGACGCATCCAGGATCGCGCGAAAGGGAGGATCGCCTCGATCAAGGTGGAGAACGCGGCGGGAACGTAGGAGAGGTGAAGAGGGGGCCGTTAAAGTGAGAGCGTGAGTTCTCGCGTCGGGGTTACCGTTTTTTATTTCTTTTCCCGCGGCTCTCCCTCGGTTCCTTCCTTTATAATCCCTCTTCGGTACGAACGCCGTAAAGACGAGGCGCGTGTGCGTGCTCGAGATCCGTTGCTCTACCCACGCATCTGTCGTAAGTCCGTAGGGATCGACGAGCGTCGATCCCGATACACGGAAGGGAACCAACGAGGGCTTGTTTATTCCCGAGATACGACGGGCGTATATATTTTAGCGAGCACCCTAATCGCCAGTTATTAATATTGCATCCACATTCGCGTTCGGGATTAGGCGCATATTCCAGCTCGAACCGGCGCGGTTGTAGCGCGATAATTGATTGTCGCGGATTCGTCATATCCAGCTTTCCCATCTAACGCGACCTCTGTCATTGCCGTAGCATTGTTTCTCCGTCTCTCTGTGCATTGCGGGCGGGTCACCGCTGTAATTGTTATCCAGCCGGATTATGCGAGTATATACCAACGGTTCAGGGCCACGGGCTACTATTAAGCTCGCTATTGTATCCTGCGTACTCTATACCCAACGAACTTGTTTCCCAAATATCCGGGTATAGTGCAGTTAGTTACACGAAATATAATGGAAACGTGGAATATCCCTTTCCTAACATATTAATTTTTTTTTATACAATTACAGTGACTCCCAAAAGTATTCGGACACCAAAACATTTTTATTATAAAGTAGTATATTCAAATAAGAAATGAAAGAATTAAATTGGCTCATTTTTTTTATAATACATTATTAATTTTACTTTGATATTGTACAGTGTACAGTGTTACTTTAATAAATTAATACATACATTGTTTAATAATTAATTTAACAAAAACAGTGATTTATCGTCTTACAAAATAAAAATAAAATTAATATTTTGTTGGCTAATCTTTTTGATGTATGACATATTTTAACCTTTCAGGCATATTTAAATAAATTTTTTTTAAGTATTGTATGCTAATTAAACTCCACTCTTCTCTCAGTCGCGCTTTTAATTCATTTTTATTTTATATTATTAT
Source organism: Cardiocondyla obscurior (assembly GCF_019399895.1). Classification (NCBI taxonomy): domain Eukaryota; kingdom Metazoa; phylum Arthropoda; class Insecta; order Hymenoptera; family Formicidae; genus Cardiocondyla; species Cardiocondyla obscurior. The sequence continues at coordinate 5,335,614 of NC_091873.1, read as the reverse complement.
CTTGCGTATTCTGCGATCAAGTTCATCCCATAAATTTTCTATGGGATTGAAATCCGATGATTGTGGCGGTGGGTGTAAAATTTTTGAACAATTATGTAACAGATATTCTTGAACAATTCTCGCTTTGTGTTTAGGATCGTTGTCCTGGAAAAATTTGAAAGTATTTCTAATTCTTAAATTATACGCTGATTTTAATAAATTTTATTTTTAAATGTTTAAATATTGATTCTTATCTAAAATATCATCGATAAATACTAATTTTTCAACTCCCGAACTTGCGATGCACCTCCAAACCATGACACTATCGGCACCGTGTTTAATGGTAGGTTTTAAATGCCGGTAGTGTCATGGCTTGGGGGTGCATCGCAAGTTCGGGAGTTGGAAAACTAGTATTTATCGATGATATTTTAGATAAGAATCAATATTTAAACATTTTAAAATAAAATTTATTAAAATCAGCGGATAATTTAGGAATTAGAAATACTTTTAAATTTTACCAGGACAACGATCTTAATAAACACAAAGCGAGGATTGTTCAAGAATATCTGTTATATAATTGTTCAAAAGTTTTACATCCACCGCCACAATCATCGGATTTCAATCCCATAGAAAATTTATGGGATGAACTTGATCGCAGAATACGCAAGACAATAATAAAAAATAAAATTGAATTGAAAGCGCGACTGAGAGAAGAGTGGAGTTTAATTAGCGTACAATACTTAAAAAAAATTTGTTTAAATATGTCTAAAAGATTAAAATATGTCATACATCAAAAAGATTAGCCAACAAAATATTAATTTTATTTTTATTTTGTAAGACGATAAATCACTATGTTTTTGTTAAATTAATTATTAAACAATGTATGTATTAATTTATTAAAGTAACACTGTACAATATTAAAGTAAAATTAATAATGTATTATAAAAAAAAATGAGTTAATCTAATTCTTTCATTTCTTATTTGAATATACTACTTTATAATAAAAATTTTTTGGTGTCCGAATATTTTTGAGAGTCACTGTACGTAGAAGCTTGTTTCTTCCCAATTACTTCAAAATAGGGTGTCTTTATAGACCCGGATCTATTACCTGGGCAGCTGATAAATAACGAGTAGCTATTCCAGGATCGAATGAGTTTGCAATGGTCCTATTTTCCATCTCTTTCTTCGCGCGCTCTTTGCCTCTTCTCCTCGTCTTTCTCCACCGGTTTTGCCGCTCGCCTCTTTCTATCTTTTACTTCTGCGGTACTTTCATTGATAAATGGGGAAGCGGGAGCTCCAGTTTCTCTCGGAGGTGACTCGCGATGGGCATAGCTCACTCTGTATCGGTCCGTGCCATCTTCGAAGTCTTTCTTTCTCCTCTTCGCGGTTGCACGTTAACGAGGTACGAAAACGAGTAGGCGGGTTTCAGTTGGTGAACAACGTGACCATTCTGACGATCGTTTGAATTGGAAACCGTGAGTTTGTTAGTTTATATCGGTTATGCTACAAACTTCCAATTAAAATCAGGTTTATTTGAATAGATATCATTATTATATTTTTTTTTTTAATCTGTATTAAATTATTAGCTATTGCGTCATGCGTTTAAGCTTCAGATATTATTTTTAAACTCTTTAATTTTGCTGTAAATCCGGGGATTATAATGTCGGAATAGAATAATCGACTTCGAGCGAATACACATATCAGTAATGTTTTTTAAGGAACCTTCTCTTGCGTTTCAGGGAAAGATTTCGCTTATTAAACAAAAGGAAATTGAATGGTCAGTTTTTAATCGTCAAAATAGAAATCCATTCGGTTTTACGGGGACATTTTCGTACGCGCGGCTAACGAAGCCGTTGAAGTAATAATTTAGCTTAATAGTCTGAGCAAGATATTGCCGAACGAGCCTAGCGTTCGCTTGTTCATCTACTCGTTCGGCGGATCTTCTTGCGGGACGTCCCCGTTACTTTGGTTGCAATTGAATCGTTCGAATCTTCACGGCGCGCTCGGCGAAGAACACGAGAAGTAGTTTAGCCGGGCTCGCACGTTTCTTTTGCTCTCGCCGGAATCGAGGGAAGTGTTTGTGCCGCGATGACTCAGCCGCGCCTTCGCGATTCGCAATGCTGGCGGAAATTCGCGCGGTGTCTTTATTGCTTTCAAAGCATTTCGCTAGAGAGAATAACTCGCGCGCTGAGCGAGACTCAGCTGTGAAATCTATTTGCGTATTTTCCTGCTGTTTCCTTTATTCGTTTGCGCTTTGTGCAATTGTATACAGCGATACTGCATTGCGCGGCAGTACTTTGTAGGTTTTTCGTTTTGTTTGATTATTCTTACAGCCACCCGTTACCGAGAGCGTTCTTAAAAAATATAACAAACCGAATGTAAAGCGAATCCCATGCGCTCGACTTGAAATCTTTTTTTTTAACGCGCGGGTCAAGTTCTAAATAAATAAATTAATTAAGCTGAAGACAGTTACGTTTACGTATACATTTTATCTGATTTTCGTATATAAAATTGCAATTATTTAGAAAGCTCAGCGTTTTTACACGCCAGAGATCGCGGCGTGTTTCCGCGGCGTACAAAAGCGACAACGACAAAAAGAAAAATCGCAAAAAAAAAAAAAAAGAAAAAACTGCTGGACGCATCAGCACGTTACATGATTCTCTGACATGCGCGTGGTCAGTTTCATATCGCGCACTTCTATCGGGTGTACGTTCACCTCTGCGCGTCGCGTGAAGTATCGCTCCATCGGCGGGCACGAATTTTCTTGGCTCATTGTTGGTCGCTCGACGCTTTAATCCCGCAGGTCGCCGAGTCCTCGGGGGAGCAAATACACCGTCGATAAGAGTCTCGAGATAAGATGGACGGGTAGGGCATATGCAAGCGCGACGAGGCACCTAACACGCGAGTTTCATACACACGCTCATACGTACCCGAACAAAACTCCCTACACGTGTTAGTCTGTACACAAGATCTGACGTTTTGTCCAGGGACAATCGCGAGAAATCATCCCTTTGCATCAGCAAGAACGAACCCCTTTTTTTCGCACGTGCTTTCATGCACCTCGAGCTCCATTTCGGTATACATGCTACTTTTTGTCGAGAACGAACGTTGGACCTTCCTGACGCAAATGACCCAGCGAGTTAATATCTAATTAATTTATTAATATTACTTTAACATTGTAAATAAATTTTTTCTCGCATCCGCGGGTTGTCCGGAACAATGGCACGCGGTTCTTAATCCCGCGTCACGTACCGGAGTGCAAAAGCAAGTCCCTTTAAATAGCTCGTTTTTAAAAAAGTTTAAAATCTTTGAAGAGCTTGCACGTAGTACTTCGATTATTCATTTACGGTTAAATGTAGCCGACATAGGAGGACGTCTATACAATGTGTCACGAAGAGCCACGTCGTGTTCTGGCGTATGTTGATGACAGTGCAGATTGTGCCTGCTCCGCCCATGTTTTGCATATACTCGCCCGGACTTACGTGTATGCGGTACATATGTACGAGCCCATCCTCCGACGCGCATCGACATCGTTGCGTAAATAATCCAAACTGGCAAACCGAGTCACGATCACGTTTGCGTGATCACATACTTGATGAAAGAAAAAGATTAAAAGAAGGAGGGAGGGAGAGAGAGAAAGGTCGAGGAAAAAAATTCCGCTGTAATTCATCTCCACCCATTCTTTGAACTCGCCCGTTTATCGGCTATGACGCAACTTTTATTACGTGGCTTATATCGTTTTGTGAATTATGCGGACGGTATTCGATGCGGAATACCGGACCAGGTAAAGCCGACGAGAGAGGGTTACAAAGAGTGCGTTGTTCGCGGGACAAGCGGTATTAATAACGTTGAAGCTCATTCCGCCCGTTGGTTTGCGAGATTAAAAAAATAAAAAATTACGCTCTATCGATCGTTATTGGCATTTTATCGTCGCAGTTATGAAATTTTATAATTAATATTTTTTTAATTATTCCGTGCTCAAAATTAATTAAAAAAGTTGTCGGTTTTTTCTTTTTTCCTTTTCATTGTGTTTATCTAAATAAATTAACTATTTTAATCAATTTATTAATAATTAAATTGATAACGTAGAAATTGGAATTTTTTTTACGAATATACATCGGCAATGTAATTGAAATATATTCCAATATTATAACGTACATTTTTTTATTTTTACATTATTTCACGTATTTATTCTAAAACTAATACTGTCGGTGAAAATTTATTTAATACGATTATTTTTAAAAAAGTAATATTAATATTTATTCAAGTTTGAAAAGACTGGCGCCACCGTTCGGTTGATGCTTCAAGTCGTTAACTGCATAATCGATCCAAATGTGCATTATTTATATTGGTAGGAATTTATATAAAACTTAGACCACCGACTCGAATTCGCGAGGTCTCTAATGCGTTTCACGGCTCATTGAGAACAATGGCAAGTTTCTTTTTTTTAAAGACACATTTATTTCTGGAATACCTACGGCTAGTGTTTTTGTCTCTCGAAAGTAATGATTCGGGTTTGCTCTCTGACACGTAATTTTGGCACGATCCATACAATCGTTTTCGAAAGGCGAGGACAGCGAAGGAGATGACAGGGTATTTCTGTGCTCCCCCAGAATGAAACCCAAGCGTGATCCTCTTTCTCACAGCCACGTGGTACTTTCACGGTGTGACGAACGAGGGCGAATTTCCCACATCGACTTTCTCGATGAGTTACCCGTGGGATCGTCTTCACGTCGCTTAAGAACTTTTGCGAAAAAAGGGAGTCGAAAAGACGGAGAAAATAACGCCTTGTGTATCTTTATCTTCTAATTTCGTTCGGTCGCTGATGTACAAAACGTTGTCAAAGACAAATGGAGCTTTGCTACAGCACGTTATTAAATAAGACAAAGAAAATTGGTTTGATCCGTCTGAGGATTTATTAGATTTCTTTTTTTTTTTTTTTTTTTCGTGATACGCCTAGTTTACCCGAATCTCGGATAAATCCATGTTTCGCACGTGGACTCGAATTTTTCGCACATATTCGACGTTGTTCTCGCGTCACTTTTAATATTACGAGGGTGTCTATAAATTCTCGCGCAGATTTTGCATTCAAGTGTGGCCGCGCGTTTTTTTTACGTCGCGCGATTTCAAGGATGGGCGGATCCAAGTCGTGATAAGTTCGCGCGGTATGGATTTCGCGATACGGCCGGGGATGGATTTCGAGTTTGAGTTGAAATCGACTAGCTTTTCGCAGGGATTTACGCCGCAACGTGAGCGCGAAAGCCCGCGCGGACCGTATCCGCCTGTTTTACAAACGACAAGACAAGAACGGCTCCGTACTCGCGCGCCTATCTCGTTACACTCTCAGTGAATACATAAATATAAATTACTTAATTTCGTAACTCGGTTTAAGTTCGCGCCTACCGGAGAAGAGACGTGATCTTGAATTCATTGTCTCATCAGGCGTACCTCGCGACGATGTACCAAAGTACATAACTGTGTATACGCGCGCGTAACAGCACGCCGACGCCTCGCATAATCTCATTGTCCTAAACTGTCTCTTTCGCTCTCGTTGCCCCATCGACGGTTCCTCCCCCGCGACGGTACGCCCTCGAGTAGATTCTTATATTCGTCACCGACGCGATTTGATTTGCTAATAACGTTTCGCTCGAAAGAATTGTCACGCGGGGATTCGAGAAACTCACCGTTAACTAAATACATATTTGATTCGCCTTATTTTTATTATAATTCCGATAAATTGCGCTTGATTAGATTTTCGTCGATTTTCGTAGGCAAACGTTAATGTCGAAAATATGATCGTTAAAGGAGAATACCGGTAACTGTATCTCCGCTACGCTGCAGGTATAAAATTACAGGAACATATTATCGTTCGGGCATCGTAACGATGCGTCACGTGTCACATGTAGCAACAGATGAACAGCATATTTTGAATATCGTGTTGCAAGAGAGGGTTGTACCGCCGTATGTAATACTTATATATAATTTGACGCGTTGCTTTTAAACTCCCGTGCTATATTTTTTTTTTTTTTAAATACACTTCCTTCGCGCATACTGTTAAAAATGTCGGCTGCGGTGGAAACTTATTTTCACGACGTTGCAGAAATAAATAGAAATAATAAGAGTTCTTCGATGGTTAATCGGTTCAATGAATATTCAGATATAACGTATCATTAAAAAAACGTCATTTTATATTAGATGTCAAAAGCAAATCCAGCGCAGATCTCAGCTACTTGCGCGTGACAATTTATTACGTTGAATTTATAACCGAGTTCTGTGTACGAAAATATTCCGCCCTGGCATATTAATTGACCGCCGTGATTTATATTTCTTCGTGAAATTGCCACGTGCGTGTGTGTGTATGTTAGACTGTCTCCTTTAACGTTTCTACATAATATAAACTGTTTCATAAATATTCACCTGCTACATGATCGAAACATTAGATAAAAATGCAGCTGCGTTTGCATCTTTTTTGTTGCTCATTGATAATAACGTTCTCTCCAACACGTTTCTATCGGCGAAAGTTACGTTAAGATTATTGCCGTATCTCTATTCCGAATTGTATATGCATTTCTCCTCGCCCGAACGTTCTCTCCTTAACGTGATTTACATATATCAATTAATTCATTGACGATTCGTTGAACTAACGGGTTGCATTCCGCTCGAACATCCGGCAGTGTTAAATCACGATTTCTCCGGAGATAAGCGTTCCATCGCGCTCGGGTTTCGATTCATTTCGGCATACTTTAGAGACCCTTTTCGGCCTCTCTTGTTATTCCTTTTTCTTCATTTTTTTTTTTTTTCATTCTCGATGTTCTCGATAATTTAACTTTCTTGATAGAATAATTCTAGGGAACTATTTTTTACATTAACAAATTTTTTACTCGTCGAATGCATATCGTCAATGCCGAATTCTCATTTAAATGTCCGTTTAAAAGACGCGAAAAGATGTAACCGACGAGAATGGGCTATTCATAGAGCATAAAGATGAGTCCCGATGAGATATTCGGCGATAGAGGCACGTTTCGAAGGAAAAATCTATCGTCTCGCGGCGCGGTGCTCATTCGAGTGAACCTATTTGGAACACGATCATAAAAGGAGACTGCGCTCTCCATATCGAAGACTGAGTTCTCCATATTATTTGATCAGACTCGACGTTACCTAAATTGTTCCAACCCGTTCGTGGAAAATTGGAAAAGCGTCTACCTTCGCGGAGAATGAGCGGGCTAGAACGCGACTGTGTAAAAAGACTCACGCGCGTTGCGAAAGAAGTTACAAAGATATCGATTGAGAAAGAAAGAGAGAGATTTACGAAACTTATTTGAAATGATGGAAAGTACGAGAGTTCTATATATTACTTTGGTTGAATTTCAAACTCTTATTAATTTTCTGTATTTTTTTTTTTCCATTTAATTCGTTGATTTAAATATGAACAATTTTGCCAAAATATAATTTTTATCTCTTTTATTTTTGTTTCATTAAAAAAAATTCAATTTTATTCAAAAGTAATCTAACAATTTCCGTCGAATCAAATGAGTTACTTCCGTTCCATCCAAGAATAGCGAATAGTTCTCGGAGCAGACGAAGGATACATTGATGGTGATAGACGTAGATGCGAGAGTAGTATCTTAAATTTTTAAATATAGATTTTCGAGGAACGGTACCGTGGAGACGGAGAAACGGCACACGTGCGCTAGTAGTAGCTAAGCGTTGTTCAGGGGCTCGTTGGAGGGTCGGATCGAGGCATTTATCCTCCGTTCTACATCTCGGGACGATCCCACCGTGCCTTTTCTATCCAACGCGCGCGTACGAAAATTTCTCTCTTTATCGCACTCTGGCCGAACACCGCGGGGAATTCGAGGCGTTTCTATTGTGCCGTCACAATAGCCGCAGCCTTCGCAGCTGTCGGCGGAAACAAATTTCTAATGTCCTATTAAACAAACCATTACAATGCTTGGATCTGTGGCGGAACATTTGACACAGACACGCGCCTCACGTATACGCCGGGCGGGCTATATTGGCTTCTGCCACCGATTGATGAGAATGGCCGAACAATAGAGGCTTCGCGGGACAATATTGCGTCGTATGCGCGCGACATACACCACCTCGCGAACCGGCACGAGTCTCTTGACGTATTAGCACCGGATTTGTCAGATTACGGCAGAGATTTATGAAAGGCAGTTTCGATTTCTGGTATACGTTCATTCAGTGGGTCACGTATCGATGTCGTATGGCATTGAAAGTACGTACGTTATTCGCTTTTATTAATATCTCCCGAAAACGTGACCGAAAATGATATTTACGTCTGCGAAAATTTTTACAGCGCTCGCTGATAATCTCTTTTATACGGTACACGACACGTTGACGCGCGACTTTAAAATATAAGTACTTGAAAAATATTTTCTTTTCTTTTTTTATCGATAATTTTACTGTGCGCAACGCGTGAGATATTTGTACGCTAATTCTACAATCTCTTCCTGAAATTTCTAAAAAAAAATACGTAATGAGATTCTTCTCTTCGGAAGTTGAGATTACATTCGTGATCTCCGCGATGAAGGAATCGGCGATATGATTGAGACGACGTAATAATCCATCGCGAATTACGTGCCTTGGCGGTGCCTCAGACGACGGTAATTCACGAAGGTCGGCATGATTGGCAGCATCAGTTCGCGGGGACGAAGCGCCATAAGATTAGCAATGGGAGAGCGGAAGGATAATTTGTATTCAAGTTAGGTGTTGTCCCACCACCTGGCAGCCAGTTACACCCCCGTCTTTCCGACTCGCATCCACCTTTTCTTCCTCTCTTCCTTTCGTTCTGACACATTCTCGCCTCCCTCGTGCCTCTCATCTTGTCTCCGCGTCGACGTCCTGTCCGTCCCGCTAGGTTGACGTATGTCCCCATCGATCACATCGTTCGCAGCCCTCTTTGGCTCGCGTTTCCACGTCCACCACGCACTATGCTAGCGCCATTGAAATTCCAGTCGGGTATAATAAGGTTTTATTGCTCTCGCGGCCCGGTCTGAAAACAAAAGGTAGAGGGAAGGAAGGTTCTCCGGGAACGCTGGAACAGGAGCGAGGAAGACGGTCGTGAAACTTTCGTCTAGCTCGAGGGTAGCTAGACTTCGCCGTAAAGCAAGAACAATGTCGATGACGGTGAATGTCTTGACTACGCTAAAAATCCCGTCTCATAAATCAAGACTGATGGATTCATTTAGGCGACAATTAACTTTGCCGTTAGAGGAAAAGGAAAGTGCGAAGGATAGATCGTCATTTGAAAAATAATTAATTGTCAAGTAGTCGGATATTTTTATATATTTTTTTTTATTTTTTTTTAATATGTGGTTTGATATATAAAAAGTTAGGTAGGTGCATACGCACTGAAACTGCATGTATGTTTTGAAACATTTAGCGTAGCGTAAATTTTTCTACAAATTTTGTTCGTATACTCGACATTCAGAATTATCTAAAAGTTGCCATGCGGAGGTTGGCAGTAAACGGGTAATATGTCGAAAAAAAATCTTTATCGGATATGGGACGTGCGGACTTGTTAGCCGGAAACAAATACGGTCGGGATAGGCGCTAACACAAGCCGTTTATCCGTTGACTCCCGTCAACACTCGTGGGATTATCCCATTCTATCTCATTTCCGAAACATTCTTGTCAGTCTTCGTCTGCTCGTACCTTTGACAATTTATTTCTATTTGTAAAAAAAAAAAAAAAAAACCAGCTTAGAAAATTAAACTCCGAACGTTATTCTTGAATTTTGCACAACACGAGAGCGAAAGCAAGGTAAAAAAGAATAGATTAGCATCCTGCGATGTAGTGAAAAAAAATGACTCGATATCTTTGTATATCACACGTGATATATGTTACATACGGAGGCAATAAAATTGTAACGACGCAGGGGCTTTAGGAAAGAAACATGTAACGTCTTTTCCTTTTACACATCTCGGTTACTATGTGTAAGTAAAAAATTCACGTACTTGGACGAAAGAATCCTTTGATCATCTTCGCATCTGGTGTAAAAGATTTAGAGCACCGCGAGTTCGCTCTTTCGGCCATATATCGGTGTCTCTGCTCGCTTTGCCGCGCTCTCTTAGCGAGTCTCTCGCCGTTACGGCCGTTTGGGAATACAACCATTATCCTCTCGACATACAGATGAAAGCGAAACCTGACCGCAGAATGGATTTATCCGGTAAATGTGCCACAAAAGGGACGAAAGTTTTCCGCTAATGCCACCGCAGACGTCGCGTCGCGCGATCACGCCGCGCAAAGGACTTTTTCAATTTTAATTGTCCACAAAAAAAAAAAAAAAAAAGAAAAAAGAGCTCGTTTGTCCGGCGCACTCGGTGTGTTTAAAATTATTTTTTAAGTATAAACGCATTTCATATTATTTATAAATGTAATAAGCTTTTGTTTTTGTCGCGTAATTAATTTATAGTTGAATATCGAGATTTGTTATCGAAATAGATTTTATTGTAGTATCGTTTATATCTCGTTCTGTTACGTGCATGCGTTACGTGGCCGGCGTGCCGTTCATGCGTGTACAACAGCGATGCGAGCGCGTATAAACTGCAGTAACCGCGTTGTAACCTTGCCAATTTAGACGTAAATCGCATTCTCGGCACCGCAAAACTTTCGCGAGACGATATTGTTCTGACACTAGGCAAACACACAACGAAAGCGGGAGCGCAATTCCGGGACGGGTGTAGCTGGGGCTATGAATTATGCAATCTCTATTGGTTGCTGGCTCCCCTCGGTGGCCCAGCACAATCCTCACACTCTCCTCTCTCTTTCTCCCCGTCTCTTCATTTCGTCTTTCTCTAGAAAATTTCTCTATGTTATTGCATCTCTTTCATCCACCGATATGTACTAAGTACATCTCGGTGAATCGATTCTCTTCGCTGTAGCGTTTGGTAATAACTTCTATTGCGATATTTCTGTACGAAAACGATTCTTCGATATTACTTTGCGTTTTATTATTCAACGACGATATTTTAGAAATAAAAAAAAAATATATCCACTCAACTCGATAAAGATTATAATATTTTTTGCAGGGAAATCGATATTTAAACAAATAATTGGCTTAATTACGAGTTCGTTACTCGTTTACTTCATGATCACGCGTATTTAGCGCAGTAATGCTACACGTCGTTTAGCTCGTGCCATTAAAACCTTTGAAATCAACCGGCTGAGTGCCGGTAAAGAGAAATATCAGGAGAAAAAAAAAACGCAAATCGTCGCCACAGATGCATTTGAAATGCTTAAATAGAACGCGTCGTAAAAAGAACGGGATACTTTGATGAAGGCTGTACGTTTTATCTCGGTGAGGAAGGTGCGAGCCTTCCTTTCACCCTCTTTCCGTTTCACCCGCCGACACTAAAGAGTCGCGTCTGCTATCTTCCTTCCGCAATACCGCCGCTAACGGGGTACCATTATCAGTAACACGGGCCTAATGATTTTCAAGCGGACCGCCCATTTCGCTGACTCTAAAAAACTTTTCGGCGTTAAGAGCTGAACGTGTTAACGCGTTATTTTCAATTAAATTCCGAAATCATTACGCCACTCCGTACGAAACGATATAAAATAATATTAACACGATAATTCTTAACGCAATACGTTTAATTAATCGTCAAGTATGATAAAAAAAAAAAAAAAATGAAAGAAACTTGACTAAAACTTTTTTTTTCCCGCAACCGATCGATAAGACGAATGTTTCTAATTTGATATTAACTACGGTATCTTTTCTCGATATCAATAAATTGCTATTTGTAGGAAAATGGTAAATATCTCGATTATTACACATCGATCAATGTTCCGTTGAGCATTTAGCGTAACATGCGCGGTATCAATTCGCTTTCGATGATCGGCCGTGAGCATCAACGTGTACGCCGATAGGAATCATTTATTAATTTTACGATTCGACGATTCACTGCGTTCGGAAGGCAGCGCGAGGTATTAATGGTATAACGCTGGCGTGGAATCATTAATCACATGGGCGATCGGCGCACGATCCATTTTTCGCACATGCTAATCGCGGTTTATTAATATTGCATCGATTACGGCTATCGTACGGCTTACGCGAGGGGAGAATAATCGATGGTCGTTGAATTCGTCATTCGGTTCTGCCTCTATCTGTTATCCACAGATCCGTAAGGATTATGCGTATGTGCCTTTATCCCGCGATCGGTCGTTGCTGGATAATCGGGCACATGTGCACCAGTACTTACATCTAAGCTAGAAATATCTCATACACATTATCCAAACGCGATATCAACAGAAGTGGCAGTTTGCACGGAAACTATAATACGGAGATTTTCAAGATAAATTTATTTTCAAGATTGAATTCGTGAGGCTTTCAAGGGTTAAGAAAAAAAAAAGAAAAAGAAAAAAGAAATCTAGGTATATCTCATTGTTAATATAGAATAAAATGTTATTGCGCGGGCGGATACTTTTCCCTCTTTGCGCAAACAGGTAATTAATCAACTTCGCGCGAGATATGTCACGAAAGGTCCACTCTGTCTACTTTCGGGTGCAAAATCGAGACATATGCTCGGTCGCAGGCGCTCGGGCCTGGAGCTGGCTCTTTGGATTCGCGCGACCCTTCGTGATTTAATGGATTGGAATGGGCCAAAGGTCGATTACGTAATTGCTGCGAGTACGACGCGGTTCGTGAAGAAGAAGAGAAAGAGAGAGGAGAGGGTGACTGGGGCAGAGAGAAAGGATAGACGAAACGATATCTCGAACTTTCGCGAATGCCATGCCCATTTGTCCATGAAGAATGGAACCCCACATTCTGAATCGTACTTTACGAATTGGTCGCTCCGCGCTTACAATGGCAACATCGATTGATCTGAGAGACAATAACGGTTCATCGAAGCCGAATGTAAAAGGCAATCTCGACGTTTCGTTTATTTAAACGCCTGCAATAAGCTATTAAATTTTCTGAAATCTTTAGACGTTTGATATAAAAAAAAATATATTATTTAATATAAAAAGAAATATATATATATATATATATATATATATATATATATATATATTAAATATTTAAAACTCTATGCCAAATGCAATTAAAGTTCATTTATTATTTAAAATTTTGTATTGCAGTCGGCATAAAAAATACATACTTCGCTGAAACCGTGATTTCTGGCGTATGTTAAACGAATACATGCGGGAGCGCGAATATACGGGCGAGAAAATATTTATGATAGCCGATAATATATCCGGCCCCAATAAAGACGCAATTTGCATAGAATCAATTTTACCCCGCAAAGCTCCGATTTTGATTATGCGACCAATCGATCCAGTAATTGATAAATTGTTATTAGTCCCCCAATATGCTCGGAGGCCGCCTTTCACGCCACGGACGTGATTTATGAATAATCCTGTCCCGTAATCCACACAGAGGGTGGTCCCTGCGAGTACCATGACGAGAAAGCATTAGAGAAGTAGCGAAAAAAAGCCCGCGCGCGCTCGCGCACGTACACACGTGGCGTATTCTCTAAAGTATTTTATGAACATGACATTTTCTATGCTAAAATTACGACGTAGATGAACGTCGGTTAACCGAGGCCTTAGCACAATGTCGCACTGGCGTGCTTGAATCTGCACGAGAGCTAATCGTTGTCATTAATTATTGGATTTATATTGTAGTACGCATTATATAAGAAAGACGGCAAGGCACGACGGGCGATCCATCATACCTAAAGATACGCCTCCTCGATCTGCCGTCACGAATGCACGTACGTCATGCTACCGCGCGCGTGTGTAGACGGTACACAAAATGGGAATTATAAATTTAAGAATTAGCTCATTGCAAATCGCAAAACAGTTGATAATAATTTCGAATATCACTGTTTAATAATTATACGAAATTTAAGACTTTCAACGAGACATCGAGACTGTTCGACGGACGATTAACCGACTGATAGATTGCCTTTGAATCAGCCCCTGTAACAAAATTGACTGCGCTTACTCATTCTACCTCGTACCTATTTTCTCTGGCCACCAATTATTTTGTTCGAAGTAGATGGGATAGTTGACTAAGTGCCGGAAGACGTTGCCGGTGTTAGATAGTTTTCGCAAAGACATTTTTGGATGACCGCCAACATAGAACAAGGGAGACGTAAACTTGAAACGAATTGCTAGATACTTCCACGTACAGTATCTTCTTCGTTATGTATTTTTTTTCTCTATTGTAAACATTTATTTTTTAAAGAAATATCGTTTAATATTATAATATAAATTAATATTGTTGTATAATATAAAATAATATTATAATATAAATATAATATAAATTATCTAAATTACAAAAATTAATTAAAAATTTTAGTAAAACATATTTTACAATAAATGTAATTGTTTCTATAAATAATCGTTTCACGTTTGCCCGTCTCTTTAATTTTTTGATTATCTTAATTATTATTGCCCGTCTTCGTTTTATCTTAACATATGAAACATACGCGCGAATCTGCACGAAACGAGTGCAAAGTTCCTGGACGAAAATTGAGATCCGCGTAATCGAAAATGTGACCAACGAATTGCGCGAATAATTTCGGTGAAGCCGGTATCGCGAATGTAAACGGCTACTCGGATGCACCGCCGACAATAATTGAAACCGCATTCTCCGTGCCCATTAATGTTCCCCCTCTTACCTCTTCTACTCATTCTCTATCTCCGCTATTCTTCTCACTCTCGTTTTCACCTTTATCACTATGGTCGTCCGCCTATTGTTCTCTTTTCCTCTTTCAACATCAAATCTATGATTTGGAAATCCTCTGCAGACGACCGCCTGGACGGTTGCGTTCCGAAGATATATGGGATCCCCGAAGCAGAAGCTTCATACAAATTGGATTTGCGCAATTACTAGAGTAATTACACGGATTAGAACTATTACCGAAGCGCTTACCATATCATCTATCTCGGTTGCCGTATTTCTCGCTTTCCACGTGACAAAAACTATCTTATTAATTATTTTACAATAAATTCAACTAAAAAAAAAAATTATTTATTAATAATTATTATTTTGCATATCGTAGATATGTATAATTTTTATAAAACTATATCATTTTCGTTATAAATATCTGTTAGAACCTTTCAGGAAATTAAACTATTCGCGTAGCGACTGTGCCCAGCACTTCTGAAATTGTGCATCTCGTAATCTTGTCGAAATCTACTACGTCTAGATTGAGATCACAATTATATTTTCTTTTTAAAATTTACAAGAACAACCCTTTTGCAATCTCATAGATAACTTTGCACAAAACTCGTCTCACGCGAGGCTACATGTATACAATATATACTCCGAGAGATAAAGCTTATAGCTTTTCCGTTTCAAGTCTTCTCGAATTTCACCACGTCAAACCTTACTGTTAGGAGACCACGAACGTTGCAACATAATGAAAATCAGCAGGGTAGTTTCGTTGCGCCATCGGGCGAAGGCATGCGAAGGATCGTGAAAGGGGATATCGATGTTTCTAGCGGAAAACCCTTCGCGGCGGGAAGGGTTGCAGCCACGTAACGTGCCAGCGACACTGCGTGTTCTATCTCGTCGACGAGATGCAAGGTATAACCACCACCGGCAAACAGTTGTAAAGAATTCGTGCACCTAGGTCCGCCGGTATATGTCAGAGCGCTATCTGCTCCGAGCAGCACCCCCGCTAACTACCATTTATCGCGCACCACGTCGCTGCGTAATCAATTCCTCCACCGCGTGGCTCCACGGCCGGAATTTCAAAACTTTTCAGTCTTCTCTCTTCTTCCTCTTTCCCTGAACGTATACTCCGCGAACGTTCCCCGAACATGCCTTCGACCCCGTCCTCGAGTCATGCCTCTTGACGGGCTACCATGGATGAAGAACGGAAGACCTCCTGCGAGGTTTCGCCGAGTAGCTTATATCAGATTAAGCTGCTGTTTCCACCCTCCACTAATTTCCAATTAATTATCTCCGCACTGACGCACCGTAAGAATGTCGCGCGATTATATTTTTAGGGTATCGTGAAACTTGGAGACTTCCTACAGAAAATTTCTGGCAAAAATTGACAAAGACAAATGTGATATACTTTCTAATTAATTATTATCATATTTAAAATCATAAATGAAGCTCAAACATATATGTTTTATTTTATAAATGGTTACAAAATAATTTTAAAAAAATTTTTGATGTATTATTAATACAAAATAGAAATTATAAAATTTTTATTTGATTTAACCGAGTATATTAATCAACTTAGTAAAATGTTATTAACAAAGATTTAATTTTTCTTTATTTATAAGACTAATGTTATCTTATAAGTACTGTAATATTTACGCCAGATATTTTTGTAGTAAGATAATCCGTATTTTTTTTTTACAACGAATTTTTTTTATAATTAACGATGCTTGAAGTAAGAAACGTAGGGTCGCAGTAACAGAACGAGTCGCAACGACGAGTCGATACCCGAGAAAAGGTTTAGAGCTATAAGACGTATCCCTCTACCCTCTACTTAAAAAGTATCACCCCATTGTGAGATCGCGCTTAATGGATGCGAAAAATATTGTGGTTGGTTGGGGGACATTAACGGGGGCGGCTATATACTACATCGTGGTTACACTTGGCATGATCCTAAGGCGAAAAACGCGTTTTACAAGCTGCAGGACCCTTTGTGTCGGCTCATTACGCCCTTTCCATTATTAAATTAATAACCGTGGAAAATTTATTATCATTCGAGCAATTTTTGCGAAAGATACGCATCGTTGATAGCGTCACGTTGCACCTGGCGTAAAGACACCATACTCTTATCCACAAATCGAGACAGTTTGATTTATCACTCAATCGATATTCGCGGGACGCGACGGACAATGTGTAGGAATCAAGATATGGGTGGCCATCTCAGGAGCATATCAAATTGGAAGTATCGGACGTGGAACACACGTACGCGCGAGATAGACTATATGGCGTCACGCAAAGGGCGAGAAGGGTTGAGCGATGATATGAGAGACTAGACTCGGCCGCGGACTGGGAGGGCAGAAACGGAGGACCGAATTGATTAATAGGGGGTACATCTGTTACCGGCGAGCGAGAGGGTGGATGGCAATAGTTCGGAGAAGGGATAGCTCGCAGTTAGCATTAATCACTGCAACACGCCGCGGCCTAACTGTCAGGTCTCGTATAATGCCCATTGGCGCGGAACCGGTCTGTATTTCCACCCGAAACAGAAAGCGCGGGGTCCCGTTCGAGCACATCGGAGCGTATAAACTTGCCGCTTTCTCGTAATTAAGTCTCGAATTTCAGCGGCGTCTTGCAAGTGTTTAGCAAACTGCCGCGAGTTGGCTAGTTTCGTCGAGCATTCAGTGAATCGCTTCGCAACAGACAATATCAACAAGATGAGAAATGTTCCGTGTAGTTTAACATTTGACGCTGTTGTCTCTTCGTTAATGAGGTTACAGAATTATGTACATGAGGAATTACATTACCAACAGCGTGATGTATTAGTAATTAGAACGCATAATTTATCTCAAATTATTCATAAATCATATAAAGTTTGTTGATTTTTTTTTTAATTTTTTTTTTTTTACGTTAAAAAATTATTTTAAATACTTTGTAATATTATAATATTACAAAGTATTTAAAATAATTTTATACGATAATTAGAAACGTATAGTAATTTTGCAAAAATTGATTATTCCCCCCCGAAATCGAGACTAACAGATGCATAAGCCCCCCGTCGAGTACTATACTTAAAGTATCTGAGATTTCTGGCATATTGCCCCCTGCAACTATAATTAATGAAGGGGGTACCGCGGCAGACAATTATTTCCCGAAGGGTGCTAACACGAGCTTAAAATTTCGTTTCCCCTCGTCTTTTCATTACCCCTCAATCTATCTATTTATTATATTTAATTCAACAGTCAAGTGTATTTACAACATTACGCATAAATCACGCGCATTGTGTGTCGTCCCGTTAGGTCATGCATCGCCCCAGAAATTGATTTTACTGTACGAAACGGCATACATATGCGACATATAAATCCCCACGTGCATTTATAAAGTATGAGGCTGAGGTTATTAGATATTTCATATTGCCGGCCATTAATCTCTCTGTGAATTACGATATGTTCCATTACGCTCGGGCTACGCGCATTGTATTTAACGACGAAAGAGAATAATCGAAAGTCTTACATGCTCCTTTTTCTAAAATAATTTCCAGATCGTCGGTATTGAGCATACGGGTTAATTAGTCGTTATTTGTTTATCCATAAATATTAATTGGAAAGTGCTGTTATAATTACTAGCCGGTGCGGAGGCAGTGCTACTGCCCATTTCCATAAACCTCAATTACCGTGGGTAGTTCGTCACGTGGAAGACGTACAGATGGAATATTCGCGTTCAATTCGAGCCGGGTTGATACAATACGAATTTGCGGTTGCACCATTGTGCGTAAATTGAAATACGGCGGACCGATAGTATATCCAGAAATCAATTAATGTCTTTTATGCCATTTAAAACGTTCACGTTACATCGTACACAGCTGCGCTCTGTGTAACGATTTCTTTTCGTATATCGCAAATTTTTTTTTCTTCCCTTTTTTCTCTCTCTTTCTTTCTTTTTTTTTTATTTACATAAATGTAATTATTTAATTGCTTAAAATATTTCTTTACACATTTGAAAATTTTTATCTTCGACGACGTTTTAATATTTAGAAAATAGATATCTTTACATAAATATTCAATATCAACTTGCATATATTTGTGAAACATTAACGATGACATTCATGCTTAGAGCATGATTGTTCCGACTTGAACAGAATATCTGAATACAGATGCGGAATAAACTATATATTCGTGGGTGAGAGAGAGAGAGAGAGAGATTTCGTCACATGGAAGACGAGCAGATGGAACGTTAGCGTATGAATCGGGCCAGAGTGGTACAATACGAATCTCTCTGGTCTCGCTATTGTGCGTGAAAGGCCGTAATACGTCAGAGGTCTGTAGTCATGGTCGTCGTAACGACTTGACGTTTACATTGGTCCCTTGGAAAATTACCCCAATTAACCGCGCAAAGTCAGCTTACATTTACAACCTCTGACCAACAATTATATATACGTACATAGAGTACGAAAAAAATTTACAATTAGAAAATGAATAACACATTCTTTTGCAAAGAAAGTAAATATAAAAATAAATATAATAAAATAAGTGAAATAATAAATAAATTAATTAATTAATTTATAAATTATATAAATGAATATAATTAATGTATGAATTTATATTTAAAATACTTTAAATCCGAGGTAGGTGCGATAATAACTCTAGCGCGAGGCGATGATTGAACATTGTAAGATGTTTGTAAGAAAGAACATTTATAAAATAGCATACTCCCTCTCGCGCTGGCTGGATGTAGTAAATAGCTAAAACTATCGCAAAATTATCAGAGCAACTGTGGAAAAGCTTGACGTGACTAACCAAGGGTGGAAATTCTAGACAGTTGAACAACTTTCCGACCAGCGGCGCCACGAACTGCGAGAGGTAGAATTCACCCCTTCGATCGCATCAACTGTCTGTAATCTTATTTTTATCATTGAAAGATATAAATCCGGTATAAAAATATAACATTAATTATTAATTTTTAAAATCTGTTTGGCTTCATGGCCAATATTAACACCAATATTATTTTGCAAATTAATCGACAGACTAAATTAAATGTTTCCGAAAACTTATGTTACGTACACGCTATAAAATGTTCTTTTCTTTACATCGTACATTGTCTTTGCTTTCTATTTATCTTTTTTAATATTCGTACACAAGTTAACAGTCAGATAATTAGCTAGTTGAGTGTGGATTTATTTAATCTACCTGGCGTACGTTTAATTTAAAATTCAATAAAAATTTATGAGCCTATTCGCTGTTCACGATTACCCCCATAATTAGCGGTTCCAGCTACATAGGCTGCGACGCGGTATGTGTCAGTATTGAAGAGGTTTGGCGGGACTATCGATCTTCGCAAGTCCCACCAATGGCACAACCTGCAAAAGTACATCGGCCGATTCGCTGAGAAACGGAGAGGACGGGTCGCGAGAACGGCGTCATTACTCAAATTCTCATTAGCAACGCTAGAGCCGAGCTATCCAGCGAGTTTACTAATTAACGCAGCCAGGGTGGTCCCTTAATATTAGAAGGAGGATCTCCAGAGAGAAGAGACGCGGCAGTAGAATATATCGCTGCCGGTTTTCATTAGCAAAGAGACAAATTTTCGATCGACGTGGCGGATTGAACGTTACTTATACATTTTTTTCCTCCCGAAAAACCTGAAGAATGATTCGCATTGCGAACAGATTCTTGAGACGTATTTAAATGTTTCTGCATTATCCTAATTTATATTCATAGATTCTTTTTTTTTTTTTTAATTCTTTAACGCTATTTAATTTATCCTATCTCAAAAAAGTCGCAGTAAACCAAGTCGAATTTATAATTACCATTTATGCGCGTTGCTAATCTGTTCTCTCGCTTGGCAATATTATGCCGCGAGAATAAATGTCATTTGAGTTCTTATTATTTCGTAAATTTGTATTTCTTTTTTTTTTTTTATTATTTTAAAGATTTTAATAATTACTTTTGTTTTACGCGCAGAATACGTTTTTCCCTAAATAAAGTATTGATTATTTGTTGAAATAACATCAGCTCTATCAATACTTTATTTAGGGAAAAACGTATTCTGCGCTTATCAGCTCTAGAGAAAATTATTAATATACGGTCGTAAACTTTTGTTTTAATTTAACCCACCCGGCTCGCTATGTTACGTTGAACATTTATTATTTTCAAATTGATGAATTCTGCAAGTTAAGGTAGTATTTATTTTACGCGCGGAGCGTGAACACCGTGGGGCAAGTAAAAAAAGTGGGCAAATATACGTGACTTCGTAAGTGCCGTTCCATTTAGTGTATCGTACGAATTCGGTCCTTACTACATAAAGTCCAAATAACTCTCCCTCGCCTTCACCATTTTCTATCGACGCTCACGTTCACCTTAGATGTCGTCTCGCTAACAAGTTGGCTGCGAAGTCGTGTCTAACTTGATTAATGGAATACTTGACTTATAGTTACGTAATAACCGAGCCTTCGTCCTTTAACCATGTACTTCATCATTCTCGTCGGCACTCGACATGTCAATGATGATCATGTCGAAAGTTCGCCCGAGAACTAAATTAAAGATCACGAACGTGGATTTACGTGCCTATTACATTTGCCATAATATTTGTGGAAGTATTTGATTAGTTACACGAGTCGCGTCGCATCAGCCAATTTACGGCACGGCAGAATTTTACGTAGTCATAACATTAAACGATATGTAATGACAAATTATTGCAGGCGATTTACTCCGAGAAATTATAGCGAAATTAGATTTCTGTAATCGATTAAACACGAGGACGTATACGATTGTTATGTAAATTCATTCACGTGTGTATGTATCGTAAAATGATTTTATCGTATTTTATAAACGGATTATTCATTATTCGGATATTTACGAAAATATATTTCGTTAATATTTTATATTTATACAGGATTTCCCATACCCTATGACCCACCCGGGGGACATGGGTAGTTTTCATTATTTTAAACAAAAAAATTCCATATTATTTTCTAATTTGGGCGTTTATTTGCGAGAAATAAACGTTTTCAAATTTATTATATGCGAAAGAGACACCGCTAAAACATGAAAAGATTTCGCTCGCCAAGGCGGCTTTTTTGTCGAGGCAGATCAGTCGATCATACAAGGCCTTATCGTAAAAGCATTGTCTCGGACGCACGTCGTCGTATCGTTTCGGTCGCATCGTGTCACTCGCGCGTCGCCGCACCGCTCGCTCACACGTCGCCGCACCGCTCGCTCACGCGTCGTCGCATCGTCTCGCTCGCGTGATGTCTTCAACCATGCCTCGCGTATCGCCGCACCGCTGTAGAGACACCCTGTAGATTGTTCCACGTGTAATTGCATTTGAGAAAGCATTGTCATACGATACGCGTAGAACGTAATTTTACGCGAGAGTATAAATTATATTTCTGGGATATTATTTAGTATTTTAATTTTAAAAGAGACGCTTCACCGAACCGTTCATTTAATCCTCAAAGATGTCTCGTCACTACAAGCCTTGGCACGTCGCGCACTTTTCTATAAGCTCCGGGCTCCAGAAAATCCCTACTAAGAGAAAAAGATAGAGCCTCCCCATTAAGTAAAATGCCGAACAAATAAGGATTTTCCCTTGAAGCGAAGTACCTTTAGCTTTATCGGAAGTCAAACGAAATTCGAAGAGGCGATGCGGAATAGCATGCACTGGCAGTGTCTTACTTTATTCATCGAAGAACGTTACTTACATGTAACATAATCTCATTTGTAGCTTCCTACGTATTTCTTTAATATCCTTTTCTCTTTTTTTGTTTCATTAAACAGCGACTTTACCTTTCTAATAATACGAAAAAACGCAATCTTCTGTTGACTTTTATCGTGCGTGTAATTTTTTTTTTTACGCTATTAAACCGATGTAACGTGATGGCACACGGTAAATTACATTTCTCTAATATTTAACGAGAATAAATGGTAGGCGTACATTAAAATTAACGTTGAACGCGTTAATTATGAATAGCATATTGACATATGAGCGTATAGCTCGTTATGATAATTAAGTGGACGCTTTATCGTGTCCTGATTTGATGGTAATCGGGTTTGGCTTATGACAAAGCTATATTATTGTTAATGTTATCTCATTCTCGTTCTCCCGTTTTATTTCTTCATTTAAAACAAAGATAAATTATTACTATTATTTTACTTCTCTACCCGCTATTTTATTCCAACACGTTATCTTTTCTTCATAGAAATAATGCCACGCAACGAAGAATAGATAATATAAAAGTAAATGTACCAATAATATATTTTGAATGCACGAACACATTGTCTTGCGTAGATGACATCGTTCTATACGAATTTTCTCCGGGTTTATTATCTCGTAGTTCACGAAGAACGAGCTTCGTTCCTAGCATCTTTACACGAAAAAATTTAATATACATAACGTTGGTATACTAGCGTATTTATATATAAAATATGCTTGTGACGTTCGAATATTTGCCCGAATGTGTGAAATATATCGACAAAATAAAAAGTCGACGGAGAGAAACAAAAAAAAAACAATAATTAACTAAATGCATCTTCATAAATGTAGCAACTCGAGAAAAGTTATATTCTCATATTACAAAATCGTATATGAAATAAAGTATTGATTATTTGCTGAAATAACATCAGCTCTAGAGAAAATTATTAATATACGGTCATAAACTTTTGTTCTCTCCCTTGGCAATATTATGCCGCGAGAATAAATGTCGATTAAGTTCTTATTATTTTATAAATTTGTATTTTTATTTTTTTTTTTTTAAAGATTTTAATAATTATTTTGCGCCGAATACGTTTTTCCTTAAAATCGTATGTTGTAAAAGAACCACCATTTCATTTCGATATATTTTTAATATCTATGATGGACAACGATGTTCAGGGCGCGCGCGCCGTAAGCCAAATGTCCCGATGTTCACCGTAGGGAGCGATATCGAAAAACAATTGCCGGTGATAAATAAGGAAAATTGATTCAGTCGAAAGGGGAGAGCTGCCGCCTGTGTTCTCGATCCTCCCTTTCGCCGGAACGTATATCCTATCGTATCCAACGGTATCGAGGCCCATACAATATTTACGCTTTCCGTGGCAAACGCATAAATATTTCAAGAAGAGCAGCCCTTTGCCCTGGGCGCCTATCGCGTGCCCTTCTGCTATACTCAGGTGATCGCGTATGCCGCCGGTATTCAATGATATTGATTTGAATACAAAGTAAAGAACGTGACAATTTTACATCATTATACCGATAAAAAAAAAATACAACAATTCTGATTTTTTTAAATAATTTTTTTAAATAATTTTTTTTTATTTAATCTCTTTTTTGCGACACGCATTCTTTATTTCGTTGCACAAATTTACTTCTCGATGAAAACGTTAGAATAATTGATTTAAAAGAACTTTCCAATGAGCATTGTATCAAGTAAATTTATTTCAAATTAATTTTCTCCGTGCAATCTCACCTAATTAAAACAAATTAATGTACATTTCACCGAAAATGAATTCCGAACTCGTGTTCCAAATGATTTGGCTACGGCAACATCGTGTGACGGTAATTAGTCTAATAAATCGCGGGAAGAAAACGTAGAAAAGTAAAGACATTGAATGGCGTCTTGGTCGGTCGTCGTAATTAGTTATCAGACGGCGAGCAATTAATCATGGTTCTTGACCCCTTTTTCCCGTGGAGACAACTGGGAATTCTGAATCAAGGAGTTAGTGCGTTTAGATCCGTTCAGCATGGCCATTCGTTAATGAAGTCGCGTGTCCAGGCGCGAAGTTCATTTCCCTCTGAATGCGATGCGTCCGAGAATCATAATTACTGTATTCCTGGCGCATACCCTTCCTGATGCGACACACGCTCGACGACTAGCCTTCTAGCACTTCCCGTCGTTGCAGAATCCCAATTAACTTTGTCTGAATAATATTGAAAATTCGGGATATCGTTTACGCGAATATTAGACGTTTATTATATTTTTTTTTTATATTTAAGTCATAAAATATAAATCGATTCTTATCTCGTTATCTCATATAATTGTCAACGTTCAAATATTTTCAATAATAATTTAAAATAAAAATTTAAAGTAATAAAAAAAAGTTTATATAAAGGTAGAAATGAGTAAAATTACTTTTTTTATTTTATTTTATTTTATATTGTTCAATTATATAAATTTCTCACATAGTCACATGATATAATACTTGCAAATACATGCAGCAAAATTGATTAGTATGCGGCATCCTGCTGTCGCATATTTATCAATTTCTGGTTACCAGAGCGTCTCGCATAATAACGCATTTGCATGGATCTCCTTTGATCCTTTCGGTGAATCGATTTTGATACACAGACGCGTGGAATGTCGATATAGCCAGACGAGATATTCGGACATCCTGATGAGTCCCCATGTTCTATGAACTCCCTTTTATCAGCCAAAAACGGCGCCGACCGCTGCGTGGAATGGCATGCACCTATGATCGCGGAAGCATTCGCGGCACGATACACGTTCGCAAAATCACCCACACATTGCGTAGAAGTATATATGTATGTTAATGGAGGCGATCATATAACATGATCCCGCGCATGGGCTATAACGTTTCGATTATAGGGTACTACTACTATTCGACCCGGTTTAACCATCGCGCATGGATTTACCCGTGGCTCAGTTTCCACTTCCAAGTGAACCAATCATTGGCGAGGCCCGATATCGAGTCGCGGTATATACGCCAAGTTAGACTAACGAATACGTTATGCGAATTCGATTAAGATGTAGTTGGTATCGAGAAACGAGATAATCGAAATTCAATGTACCAATAATATCGTTCAATCGTTATATGCGGTCTTACATACAAATGCATTCCGCACAATGAGCATTTCGCGTAATATCAACTCATATCGCGTTAATTACTCGATGATTCAATAGATAGATTCCTATAAATTATATGCGCAAAATAAGAAAAAAAAATGCTTTTGCATACTGAAAAAATATTCTTAAATCGTGATAGGTATATCAAAGATTTAATTTACTCGAAACTTGAAAATAAATTTCTCTTACGTAGAAAATACGTAAGAGTCTGTAGAAAATAATATGGGAAAATAGAGGCGTTTATTAACAATTTTTAAAAGTTACTTTCTGAATAAGTCTACAAAAAAAAATTCATACTTATATGATTACGTAACGTGTTGAAATTAATTGCGGTGTATTGGATTCGGGTGAGGCAAGCAAGCAAAAGCGGCGTACCTACAAGCGAGCAGCTAATCAACGAGGCGAACTGCTCGTATGTTGACAGGGCCGTCGATTCCTACTCTTCGAACCTCACGTGTGCACTCGTGTGCATGCACTGCACAGTGTGTATACGAAAACCATATGTAGATATGTGTATTCGTAATTGTACATAGGCGTTGGCATTTACTATTTCCTTGCTCGCGTTGTATCACTTAACTTTATCGTATATCAATTTGTTTTTTAAAAAAAAATTGAGTAATTATAGACAGAAATAATTGCCAAACATCGAGCCGGATAGGGATACGATAAGGAAAGAACAAGTAGTAGTTAGAGTCCGCTGTTAAAGCCCTGCAATTATGTGCATCTTTGGTATCGACAGTTTCTAAATAATTTCGATGTCACTGCATTAAACAAAATTTTTGATGATTATCATCTACTTTCGAAAGAAATAAATTGTATCTATATCTTTGATTGCTTTTTTGTCGGCACTCAATGATAATTTCATATTAATTGTATTATATGTATACCTTTTATTTCAATGGTCCGACTTTATTTTTAAATTTAATAAAATTTGGTTTCGGGTAAAAAATTTTTTTTTCTTAAATTAAATAAAAATGGTTTAGAATTTTAGAGTTTTTAATCGGTACTGCATAGATGAATTTAGTACCAAATAAAAATAATTTCATCAACATTTCTGTCTTAATCTTAAAAATAATTTTACCAGTAATTAAAAAAAATTTATTACTTTGTTTCATTAATTTTTTTAATAGTGAAATTTGAAATTAATTAATGGCAATTTTATTTCAAATGTTTACAACTAAAAGCAATAAAAAAGAACACTTTTATCATGATTATACATTTTTGTACTTAGAAATAAAAAAAAATTTTTTTGTTTGATGCAACATAAAAAAAATTTATAACAAAAATTAAAAACTGATTTTTTAAAAATAATTTTATATTTTAACTATTTGTACTATATTTAATTAATAAAAAAAAAAGAAATAAATTTTTAGATACAGAAAATACTATATTTGTTATAAAACGTATTAGCAAAATATTTTAAATTTATCTTCATCGCTGTTCTCATTGATCACTACACAGTGACTCGGTATTATTAGAAATGCGAATTAATATTTTTGCTGATCTTACAATTTTTGATAAATATCTAGCTGTGACAAATAATATAATAATCCCTGCTGCATATGACATGTATGATAGGTATGACAACCAACTTGGAATAAAAGCAAGTGAGATTTCGGCATATTAATGCGAAAACATTTCGCTGCTTCATTGAAGCTTGAATATCATTCTGACAATGATGGAATGAACCGAATTTCTCGATACTTTTTTTTTTTTCTTTTTTTTTTTATAGTGAGGGAATGCCTTTACGCATACCTTCTCTCCTGGGGAAAGGAAAGAGTTATGTCGGGCTCGGGTCTTATGCCGCGAGGCTGCCCACTACCGACTAAACCCTCATTTTTGGCCTGCATGGCGCCGAATTTTTTGATACTGCTATGATTGCGCTAATGGTAAGCGTACAACTGTACCTTTGGTACTGTATCAGTTGGTTTGGTTGCTTTTGTCACATACTAAATATTTATTAAGAATTGCTAGATCAGCAGATATTTAAAGTCGAATTGTTAATATTTCTTGGCACTGTGTAGTAATTAATGAGGAGAGTGATGAAGATTAATTTGAAGTATTTGAAATATAAATTGCTAATATGTTTTATAATTGTATTTTCTGTATTTGAATGTTCATTTGGTTTTTTTAATCAATAAAATATTGCACCAAGTAGTTTAAATATGAAATTATTAAAAAAAAATCAGTTTAAAAATTCTTTCTTAATGTTACATTAAACCAAAAAAATTAAAATAATTCTTGAGTACAGAGGTGCATGAGAAGCACATCTGTAAAAATTGGATGCATATTATCACATGCCCATTAAAAAAATAATTTAAATTATCTTTTTTTTGTTAAAAATCGGGTTTTAATTTGGGGATCATGACGAAAGCGTTATTTTATTGCTTTTACTCGTAAGTATTTACTTGTAAGTATTGCCATAAATTAATTTTAATTTTTACTATAAAAAAAAATAAATAAATAAATAAATAAAATAAAATAAAAACTAAAAAATGGATTTTTATATTATTAGGTACTCGTAAAATGTAAGAGATTTAGAGTTGAAATTTGAATTAAATTTTGTTTGATACTAAATTCATCTCTTACAGTGCCGATTGAAAGCTCGGTGGGAGCATGCTTATCCGGCTATATGCCCTTTGTTAAAAAAAATTAATAATGACCAGAACTTTGCTTAAAACTAATTAAAATAAACATATTTATTTGCGCTACATAATAAAAAGTAAGAAAATTAAGTAAAAGTGATTCAGAATTATTTAATTGAATTGAATTGAATTTAAAAAAATGGTCTAAAACTGATTCTGAAATAAATGGTCCCAATTCTTTTTTTTTTCCAATTCTTATATATCACTATTTATATCACTATTTTACGGGGGCCGTTCTAACTTCGCGAATCTAGCACGGCACTTTTCCCTTTAAAAGTACTAAAACTCATTGAAAATAATTATTTTTTTAAGAGTTTTAGATAATTTTAATTAAAATTTATATGTACGTACATTTTCAAATTAATATTTTGTTATTTACAATTTTTAAATAAAGAGTTATGCTAAATTAGTAGCAAAATAATTGTGCTGAGTATCTATTAATACATAATAACGTTACTTGTTCAACAACAGTTCGTGACTTATTATTTAGATAATAGATAGATATGTAGCGCGTACCGATAATATTAACAAATATAATTATAGATGTTAATATTGGTTTTCATTTCGTGTCAATAACATAATTGCCGCATGCAGTCACGATATCGATACAATTATTTTATTATAGTCTTTCGTTTTCTCTCTTTCTCATTTTTTTTTCTTTTCTTTTTCGTCTTCTATCTTATTCTTTCTCGCTGTTTGCATACGTAGAATGCGAATTGTGAAGGAATTTTTTCGGATATTCTATGAATCTTCAAAACCACGATTTTCTGCACGTTACTCTTCGTATCTCCATTCTTTCGCAAGACGTAGGTAAGAACGATATTAGATTTACCCGGAAAGCGGACCTTTTCACGTAACCTATACCCGGAAAAACTTGCGTAGAAAACGATAAACGACGCGTCACGGCGTGTTTCGCGATATCAATCCGATCGTCGTGAGCGAGATGTGTGCGAAATATATTTCTCGAAATAGATTATCGGTTTAGCGACGCGGAAAATAAAAACGTTGAAGCATGTTGTCACAAATGCCCCGGCCCTCGTATTCCGTTTAAATGGAATAAAATATCAAATGCGCAAATCAGCAAACGAGATTCGATATTATTGTAAATTACACACGTACAATGGTTTTATTTATCACGAATAAATCATTGCACACGATCTTTCATCGCGTTTGATACAGATATTTATTTATTTTTAAAAGAGGTACGCGCTTCACGCAATATAATTTTTCTCTCCTTCTCGTTTTTTTTTTCTTTTTTTTTTACGGAATTAAATCTCCCTGCGATATCTTAAATTATATCGTAAGATACTTTCAACAAAATAAAATAGGAATATCGAAAAGCGAATATGAATCGATGACAAAGAGACTTTCGCGGGGATACATTTTCATATATCGTGCCGCGTAAGAAATTTCCGTATATTCCGATAATCCGTTCCTTCGTCGTCACGTAGAAAACGTGTACCGACGTTATCATATACGCGGCCATGTTCCTAATGGAAAGTTTTCTTTTTCCCTTGGACTGTATTTTTCGTCGTTGAGACGCGCCGCATCCTACCTCGAATTTCATCACGGTGTATCTCGTATTTTGCGCGCTTTCGCATGTACATATACATGAGCGTCCGCAAAACTCTGCGCCGTGATATCGGTTTCTTTCCTGAATCTAGAAATCCCTGATTCGTTTCGCTCGCTACATTGTCGTTCGTCAGGCTACAGTAAAATCCCTTATCTGGTTTCCCGACCGCGTTTTAAGGTATCAAAATAGCTTCCACAGATTGCGCTCCTTTCACGATATTCGTTGCCGCGCGCGCGGGATGAGTTATAAAGAGTGTATGCTTTATGCGCCATAAAAAAATCTATAGCTGGTATAATATTTGCGGCTTAGATAAAGTGAAAGATTCACGTGCAGTTTAAATGTAGTTAAAATTTCGAAGCTTTTGTTAGACTATATTTATGACGATTAACATATGTAATAATATATTTTTATATATTGAAACCTTTTCTATCAGAGGTAATATTAATTAAAATCTAGAATTATAACACGGTTATTAGGATCTACAAAAAAAAAACTTGTATTTCTAAAAATACTTTTGAATTTTTACACACAAAAAGTAAATATAAATACAAGTTTAGTAATAACAAGAGCTATTGATATTGATTCTATAAATCTATTAAAAAAATATTCACCATTACGTTTTCTTTTACGTTTTCTTTTACGGGGGTTTTTTTTTTCTTTTTTTTTTTTTTCTTGTATGTTATTTTAAAATAGTTTCGTTCTGTCGTTTATATCTAGGAAGATTTTTTATTCGTATAAAATTTATTGTTTCCCAAGATTACACAACTTCTACTTTTCATTCGCTAAAGCAAAATTATAATTAAATCATCTGCATGCACCGAATAAATTTGCCCTACAGCTGCTGTATCGCCGTCAGCTGTTTCATCCTTTGTACCAACTTCTACTCGAGACTCTTTTACTTCAACTTCATACAAATGCTCTCTTATAAGAACATAAATATTAAAAAAATATATATTTAGCATATTTATACGATTTTTGTTCGGATTATTACGAAATAGATTTAGTTATTTGTGTTATTACGATTGAGTCTTTCTGCATTCAGCGCTCTCGGTTATTTCCGCGTTCGATTAACGAATGAGAATATAAAGAAATATATACACCGCTGTACAATTCTATTTTTCCCCGGTGTTGTGTAAAAACAAAACTAAAAACCATTTCAAATCTTTTCTCCTCGTAATATACGATGTACGTTTAAAAAAAATGTTATATCTCTTAAATTGAAATTTTAACGAAAGTCTTTTGCGAAACACGATCGTTTTCCATTTTCTTTGCGCGTTTATTTCTTTTTGTGAGACGTATATTTTAATTTACGTATCAATTATTGCGATGTCTTATGTAATATTTTAAAATTCAACTCAAAATATTTTATATATGCGCGTCGGTCATTCGGAATGTACGGCAATATGCCAACGTGAAATACGATCGCACACACAGCGAAAAGGCTAAGCGATCACACGGCATACTTCATTCGGCACTCTCGATATTGACTTACCCATGCGAGTTGTGTTTTTTTTTTTAACATAAAAAAGAGATATAAAAATACTTATATAGAAAATCACAGATCAGAGCCTTTACGGATTAATATATAAAAATCTAAAAGACAGAAAAGTCGCGCTATAGAATAGACTTTTAGATGAAGTAAATAGAACTTTGATGAAAGAAAAAAAAAAAAAAAAACTTGCCTTACAATTTTAACAATATAATTATAAAATTCTTGTGCGTATAATTTTAAATATATCGTAAATAATTTTTTTCTGCATATTTTTCTATCGGATCGTTCGTGAAAATTTATTCTTTTGGGTGTTAAAGTGGGGGAGGACATTTATCTCGTTCAGATATTATCTTCTTTATGATTCAATCTTAATTCATTTACGTGCGAGATTCCGATGAGAGTACGCGCGATAGTGCCGAGCATATGGTCAATCATTGAGAATCAGACTGCTCGCGCGGAGGATAGCGCTGATTGGTCCGTCGTCGCCGGTTGGGTGACGCGGCTCGTGGCTTTCGGCTCGCCGAGCTCGAGTCGGCTCGCTCAGTCGTACTCCAACCGCGCATCGGACAGGGTGGCGTGCTACCCTCTCTCGCGATTTCGCGGCTCCTTTGTGTGCGTGTGCGCATACGTCAGCTTGCCATGCGAGACGTACCACGTTGCACGTCCCGGAGCGTTGTGCTTCGAATGCGTTAATAGGTATGACTCGTGAAAGTGAGTCCACATACGATATTTTAAATCACTGCGTTTTATAAATACCGCGATTTTAAACTGTGTCACCGATGTTTTTTTTGGGGGGGGGGGAAGGGAAGAGGATCGGAATCGAATTCGAGAGATATCGAGACCTGCCAATACGTTGTTCAGAGTCATAAATTATTCGTCAGAATAGTTGACGTATAACACAATCCGTGTAATCGCGTGCCGCTTCGAGCTGTCAGCCCAAAACCATCGCTCGTTTAAATGGAAGAACGCGGCGAGACTCGTCGTTTTCGTGCTCGTACCTATCCTCGAAGCTCGCAGCCGTCCTCAATATTCACTGCCGCATAAACGTACGACGGCACGATCGAGCGGATGAAAAATCCGATAAAGGCGGATCGTTTTCCATTTGGGGAGGAATCGTCGCGACAGCGCGGAGAACGCCGAGACGCGAAAAAGGTCCACTTGACCCCGCGAGGTCGATCGCGGCGTGAACTCCTGGCGCGTTCTCTTTCAAAAGACTATTGTACGAGTTCGTCATCTACGCGTCGCCGATCGCTGGCGATCAAATGTACCCTGACTGACGTTCAAAGGGATATTATATAGGGCGGTGTTAGATGCTCCAGTCGACGTTCGTAATTCGCACGCGTACGGATGTCTTCTCGCGTGTACGAGAATCTTTTTCGGCGGATGTGCGCACGGGAGAGATAGATCGCCTTCGACATAATCTGGCGTTGACGTGACCCAGCCTAACTTTTGCTCGAACTCTACCTGGTCTTCGTCCACCCCCGTCATCTCCCTGAGCTTATCGTGTGTGTGAGTGTGTATAACGGCGCGCGCGCGACCATCCTTCCAAACTGTGTCTCGTCGGATGGGGTGTAACTTTACGCATTAGCTGAGGGGTGAGTAATATACCATACTTTACTATAACAAACTTTATCTTAACATTGATTTTCTTATTACTTTTTTTTTTTGCTCTTTACCGTTATATTTCCCTTATAGTCGCCTCTTCTTTTATATCAAAGAAAATACTAAAATAAAGGGAATGGCGGAGATAGCAAAGGATTAAAGATGAATATTTCAAACATGCCGTCCGCTTCAGAAATATACGAGGCGATGAGACCGTTAACTAAATTACATGCAGATCAACTCCGAGAAATCTCATGATTGAAAGCATAAGTAATAGCTAAAAATGTATTTACTAGTTCAAAGCTCTGTATGACGCTGAGACGCTTCTTTACTGGTGATAGTTAAATATTCATGTACGAGATATATACCTATACTACGACAAGTACAACTGAATATTTATAGATGTTCGAGATAAAAGGTTCAAAGACTATATTTCTATAATATATATTCCATGCCCTTTAAATTTCGCCATCGAAAAATTATACGCGCCGAACAAATAAACCGGAGGATTCCCAAGTCGTATTTCATAATTTGGCACGTGCTGGGCGATAGGCGTACAATGAGCTACGCGAACCGCCGTGAATTTTGGTTACAAACAGTTTAATAAATAAATTGAAATATAAATAATCTAAAGCGAAATTGCATACCGAATATCCTATAATGGTACCGCGGGACAAAAACAGTTATTTTCATTTTTGTATGGCAAACACTTTTCTAACTTGAATTAACTTGGCTCTGCCTGTTCTCGCTGTCCCCTTTATTCTAAATTAAAACAAACGTTCTCATGCCGCTGCGCTGTACACCGTCGCGAGCGTACTTTTATCTTTTTCGGCCAAAATTTAATTTACAACGAAATAAAATGAAATCAAAATGGGCGATGTTAATCAAGATTTCAAAAACGCTTTGAAATATTAATCGTAAAAAAAAAATTCTCTGAAAAATTTAATAACACGCGCACGCGTTCGAGATTTAATTAAGATAGCAACAAATTATAACTATTGTAGCATCATTACGTTGCGCCGCGCGTAAAACTTCTGCGGAAGAGCCATTGGCCGATAATTTCTTCGGCGCGCTACTTTAAAATATACAGGTTGTCCCAAACCAAGGTTACTTTTTTAAAATGGTAGGTAGGATAATTTTGACATTTTGCTCAAAGAAACAAATATGATAAAAACATTTTTCCACATTAAAAATGTATTTGATTAATATTTATATCATATTAAATTAAATTTAATATACTGTTACTCTCTCAATAATTAATTTTTATTTTATTTTATTCTTCTTTTTTTGGGTTTAAAATTCTTCTTCTTTTTTTGGGTTTAAAATTTACTGTGCACGCGTGTTGATGTATTATGTTGTAAAATGAACAATATGTCAAAACTTACAAAAAAGGTCGTGTCCAATCTTTAGTAGTAACCACTGTACAAGAACGATGACGCGACACTTCACGTTCGTTGGATGACAATAAACGTACCGGCTTGTTCCTGAAGTGAAGCGTGCACAGCACAAAATAGAGAAAGCGGAAGAGAAAAGCGCTTATCCCAGGAGCGATCCCGGTCGCACGTGACAAGGACACTCTCGTCGGTCGCGTTGCGGTCACAATTTCCAAACTCACGCGACTACCCACACCCTCCCTTCGGCCCACCCCTCGCGAGAGTCCCTTATTTAGGAGGAAGTGCTGTCCCTTCCCACGGGGGCATCAATTTCTCGAGCACGCGCGATGTACCGCAACGTTTACGCGGAAATTCCGTGCAGCGCTCTCGCAACTAACCTGTCCCCAGGAGCCTGTACTGTAAGACGTATCTCAATCTTCGCGACGCGGGTGACCGTTTCTTCCTCGCGTTAACCTATTTTTCCAATATCTGCTTTATTACCAAGTGCCAATAATGATATAGGCGGCTGCATCGATATCGATTATTTTATTACCGGCGATTAACGCGCAGCATCTTCCGAACAATATTAGGTCGTTACTCACCGACTAATACACACGCGTGTCGTACCCAGATTTTTCGATATTATTGGTTAAATGCCTGCTCGCAAATAGCTTTTTTTACTAACACTTTAATTACGTTGGACAAATAATTTTTTATTACATTTTCTCATACATAACGTTCTCACAAAGCTACCTCCGAGAAGTATTAATTGAATAATAAATTTTTACATTTCGTTGTTATGACGTAAAAAGTCATACCGTTCAAGCAAGACTTTCCCAACTTTATATTTTCTGTACACAAAATATTTGGGTCGTTTGGAAAGTCATTTTGTTTTTTTTAATAATTAAAAAATTATTTTTTTGCACCCAACTTCACACTTAAGCCATATAATTTTTATATGCTTTGAGAGCTCATATAGTAAGGCTTGTGTGTGAAAAATTCCAATATACTATATTACTATATTACTGTATTTAATTATTATTATTTTTTAATTATTAAAAAAAATGAAATGACTTTCCGAACGACTCAATAGAGGTAATTCTTCTTCATTTTAGTTTATTTAGAATTTGGAAATTTGCCTTTATTAAAATACATAAATAATTTTTTATAAGAGAAAGAGGGAACTTTTTCGAGATCGCCAGCACGAGCAGACAAATAAATAACCAGGCTCTTTTGCTTGCTTTACTTTATTAAATAATATAACCACGGCAAATGAGATTATGTGAATGCGAGATAATTCTTTTCTACGAAATTAGTTATCGCATATCGATAAAACCGGTTGTGCCCTTTCGAGAAAGAATTTCTCTTTCGCACGACGATCTCGTGTCTGTTACTTTCGACCAGCGACGAAGATATTGGCGCGGTTTCTAGTTGGCTACAGCGAAACTCACGTTGGGGTTACACGCCACATGGCCTCGGGCGCTATTGCAGGAATACTTAAAAGGGGTGGCTAAAGTATGCGCGTCCTTGGTCGGGGGGTTAAACACACGAGCTGTTGCGACGTCGTCGCGCCCGTCGCCGTGTCGTCTCGCATACGGATTTTCAATAACGCCTGCCTGGATCTCCGCCGGTATTAGAAAGAAAAGCAGGCGAGCGAAACGCGCCCCTGCAGAAAACGCGTCGGTACGATCGAACGTTCACACGCGCCGATTCTATTTCGGTCCTCGGAATTTTCCCATCCAATGTCGTTTAATATTAAAAATCGTGAGGTAAATAACTCAGCGTATTATTAAAAAGAACTATACAAGGTGTTTCAAACCAAGATTACTTTTTTAAAATGATAGGTAGGACTTGTCGAAATGAGACATAAAGTCCTTTATTATTTTTCAAAATTTGCAACCGTAGCGCGTAGCGAGCGAGACAAAAAGACAACGCGCATTGTCGCTTCATTTTGCTCGCGTGTCGTCGCATTGCCTCGCTCGCGCGTTGTCTCCTTGTCTCGCTCACTACGCGCTAGTTCCGTCTATCCTCTCTAAGCGATACTAGCCGCTGTCTATCGCGCACTCGCTCAGTCTGCGCTTCTTTGTCGATCGCACGCGTTTACATTTTAATTTTATAGTTTAAAGGTTGTTATTTTTTGAGAAATTTTCGCGACAAAAATATCAAATTAGGATAGATCTTTGTTTTTTTTTCTCTCTCTTTCTATTGTGGAGAACTACATTTTTCCAATTTTTACTTTGAAAGTTACTTGACATTGATTTACAAAATTATATTGAAGTATTATATTAATACTAGTATTAATATTGTATTTTTGTAATTTTGTATTTTTTGTAATCCTTTTTCTTTTAATGCAATAAATTAAAGTATTATATTAATAGATTAATTTATTGCATTAAAAGAAAAAGGGTTAACATTATTAAATAATATTATTGAAATATCTGACATAATTTAGATAATATCGATTCGCAAAGAGGCAGCGCGCTAATGTTAATACGATAGAATTTCAAGTCGAATACATCTGCATACGGAATCCCGAGCGACGAAATACGATATTCGAAACGTCTAGGCACGGTAAAGAGTTAAACTGCGTGGAGATTAATTACGTCCGCAAAGGACGCTCGGCGGCAAAAAGTTGCGGTTTTCAGAGAAATAATATATCCGCCCACGCTTTATTTAAAGGTCCGCCGAACCGCGGTGGATCCGGTATTTCGTCGGCATACGGCGCCGAAAATAGTCGGTCGTTTTTGAACGTCTTTCCGCGGGCCGTTTAGAAGTAACCTAGCGGAGAAAGATGAGGGAGGGTAACGCCGGCGCTAATTGGTTAATGTCCGTCATTACTATACTCGCCGGCGCGGGAGGCGAAGAGAATTAAAACCGCCGGCTATCAGCCGAGGGGGAAGGAAGAGTTGGGAGAGGAAAAAAAAAAAAAAAAGAAGAAAGGGAAAAAAAGCTTCTCTGGTATCTTTTTAGTAAGGTTGTTGCGGTTTTATTTGCCCGACCGCTTTAAAGATGTAAAAGATACAGGGTGTCCCACTCCATTATGACAAACTCTCCGAGTTAGATAGGTCTCGTGGATATAAATCAATAAGTTCTATGCCATTTTGTACAATTTTTAACCATTATTAAAAAAATAATTAAAATGTGTAACTTAAAAACGACAAGGAAACTGCGGACGTGTGAGCGCGACAGACGAATGGCGCCGTCGTCTGTCGTGCTCACTCACGCGTAGCTTTCTTGTCGCTTTTGCGCTAGATAAATTAATTTTTTTTTCAATAACTATCGTGAATTTTTGCAAAACGGTAAAGAACTTATTAATTTGTGTTCACGAGACCTATTTAACTCTGAGAATTTGTCAATATGGGGTGGGACACCCTGTATATCATTGTGTCTCGCGGAAAAAAAATATCATTCTTCTTTATTCATTAGAATAAATGTGAAACAATTATAAAGCCGGCAAAATTATATTTGCCGCTTTGATGTTAATCGTACGCGCGTTCTTTCTCGCACGATTGTCGGATTTGCTCGTCTAGGGGTCTCGTTTAGGTCATGCAAGGAACTTATCGTGAATACATCCCTTGGCCTCGAAGCACGTGATTCCGCAATTAGCAGTGGTCGACGTTTACTTTGGCGACAAAGGGAACCGTCTTCCTTCATTATTCGGAAAAAAAGTTTGTTTTAGACCTAAGGAAAAGACTTTCCATTCCGCTCGCAATTAAATTAAATTTCCAAAGTACACTCGACGTAATTTTTACATGTTTCGAATTTGATCATATTGAAATTACCTCTAATACACGTTTACGTACGTTGCATTATTAAATTTCATTTGCAGAACTTAGCTATGTTGAACTACGTTAATTAATTTCTACAAGCAATTTTGTAATTTACGTAATACGAGTAGTAAATCGATGATCAGCTTACCGAGAGTTCCGTTGTTTGAATTGTATGCGTATTTACTGAATATTACAGTAATTACGCTTTTATATGCCAGGACGAACTTAATACGCGTGCATGCAAAATGTATGCGGCGGAATTCAAAATTGCGGTTCGCCGCGACTTAACTGAAGATTACGAAATAATGAGAGTAGTACCTAGAGCACGCATTCTTCTTAAAAAAAAAGGGGGAAAAAAAAAGAAAAAAACGTAGAATTTTAAAGCACGGTACGATTATGGTCTTACTATTGCGTCATAAATATTGTTATGCATTAAACTTATCTTAACATATTGCGCCTGGGGGTCTTTCAAATTTTTGCAACGCCTTTTTCCTGGATATTCTCCAAACGTGACTACAAATATAAAGCGTTATCGAGCCTGCTTTCGAATTTTGCGTATAAGTGCACGATTCTAGACGATCGGCAACCATGATTCGATTCTCGCACGTAGAAAGTATGAGAAATTGAAAGATTCTAGATAAGGCGCCGCGGTGCTCGCCACCGACATGTAAGTTCGTAGTCACGTGAGGCCGAATGACTAACACCCCGTCTTTACTACACGAGAATACACTTATGCGTCGGAGCATTCATTTTCCGCTATCGTGAGCCGTACTTTTCGCGCAAGTGGCTTTTGAGATTGAAAAATTCTAGATAAAATGTTAAACTGTACATTTACGTCTTCGAGCGAACGTTCGTCGAAGACGACGCCTGATTTTTTTTCTCTATCGATACAATAATTGAAACGTGCAGCTGCGATAGGAATTTAATCATCAATATGCTACGTGCGGGTAATGATTAGTTCAAGGCGTTGTTACGAATTAATTAATTATGAAATGCGTAACCGCGATTAATAACGAGCACATACATACTCCGGACGATAGTACATTTTACATTTATTTATTAGCGAAACATTTGAGCGATGCGAACAAAATTTCATATATTATTGTAGTTAACAAGCAGCAAATATTTTGACCAATAACATCGCTATTCGTAAGAATGACATCAAATATTAATCCATCGTTATTTATGGGAAATTAATAGCATACCGACATCAGAAATATGGAATGCGAAGTTATGAATTCCTTTCTCGCGTTTTCCGCTCCCAATGTGAATTTATTCGCCGCGTAGCCGTGCTTAATTCGTTGGTAATTACATCTGCGCTCGCGTACATTCTTCGCTTTGAAATTTCATCGTAAGCGCACAGCCATCCGCCAGCCATCCGCGAAACAATTTCATATTTTCAATGTTAAACTCGGAGTGAATACCAATATCGCGAAAATTTCTCGCGACGTACCGTTGCCCCGGCCACGGCCCCCGACGACCCATTTGCATAGTACGACCGCCAGCGTAACGGCATTTTCGCGCGACGTTTTTATTAGGCCGGCTGGGAATTTCTTTTCCGCCGTTTGGCGAGGTCCCCGAATTGCCACGCGTTTGCCATTCGCGAATCTGGCAGCATTTGCTTCCGCGGAGCGAAAAGGGAAAGACTTTTGTCGCGGTTGACGCCATTAGCGTGTGCCATAGTAGGTAGACGACTGCATTTACAACTGGCCGTACGAAAGCAACCTGTGTACATTTCGAGACGGCGAGTGCACTTAAAATTTCCATTTACTTGCTGCACGCAGCCATTCGTATCGGCGCGAACGCATCCTCGCACGGGAGAGATTGCCGGCCAAATAAAATCTACTATCTCGTCGCGCTATTATTACGAGCAAGAAAGAAGAATACGCGTAAAAGTGTTTTCAAGTATAATGGTAGCACTTGACCGAGATATAGAAATTCACCGAGGATGCTGTTGGGTGGGGACAGTATTGGGGGCAAAAAATATTGCTAACGAATTCGAAAGATTTTTTAAACGCTTAATTATTAAACGCAATTAAATTAATTTAAAGTAAATATTGGAATTATTTTTATAATCGCGTATTAAAGCGCTCTTTGTCGGATTAAAATTTTTTTTTGTTTTAAATAATGCCGGTGGAATAATCATATACAGGGTGTCCCATCCCATCTTGACAAACTCTCCGAGTTAGATAGATCTCGTGGATACAAGTCAATAAGTTCTATGCTATTTTGTACAATTTTCAATCATTATTAAAAAAATAATTAAAATGTGTAACTTAAAAACAACAAGGAAGCTGCGGGCGTGTGAGCGCGACAGACGAATGGCGCCGTCGTCTGTCGCGCTCACTCACGCGTAGCTTTCTTGTCGCTTTTGCGCTAAAGAAATTAATTTTTTTCTCTATAACTATCGTGAATTTTGCAAAACGGCAAAGAACTTATTAATTTGTGTCCACGAAACCTATCTAACTCTGAGAGTTTGTCAATATGGAGTGGGACACCCTGTATAATGAAAGAATTTTTCGTTTTACTTGCATTTATAAATACAATTCCGCGCAGCGGAATAAATTTTTACATCTCTAAATTGCGGTGCATCGAAATCGTTATCGCTGCATAAAACCGTTGTATCTAATTGCATAAATGAAATTTTTATTTCATATTTATTGTTCTGCCGAGTAAAAATTATCAGATTGGTTCGCAATTAGATACAACGGTTTTATGCAGCGATAACGGTTTCGATGCACCGCAATTTAGAAGAGAATTTGTGCCAACGATCTCTTATTGTTTATGTTCGAAACTAGTTAGCGCGCGCTGTAGGTATACTCGTTTGACGGCGGACAGGAAGGGTAGACGAAGTCAGTAAACTAGGTAAGCTAAACTGACAATCATAGCTTTAAAAGCACCGTGCAGCTGAAACTTTTGCCTAGGATTCCAATCCGTAGAAATTAGTCGGTTAGACCAAAACTTGTCGAAGTTTCGTATCACGCTGCACTCCGTTCCTTGATTTGGCACGTGAGAAGATTTTAACGGATATCGTAGCAAAGCGCAGAGCGTACGTGAACGCTCGTACGAATCGAACGAGTGTAAAAACATAAAAGAGTTTCCTCAGAGGCCAGATAGAG
Organism: Cardiocondyla obscurior; assembly: GCF_019399895.1. Classification (NCBI taxonomy): domain Eukaryota; kingdom Metazoa; phylum Arthropoda; class Insecta; order Hymenoptera; family Formicidae; genus Cardiocondyla; species Cardiocondyla obscurior. The sequence goes on along the minus strand of NC_091873.1, from coordinate 5,294,577 downwards.
GTGCGATTATCAGTCATCATTTTGCTGACTGCTATACATTTTTTTTCCTTCCCTTTCTTTTACTCCTCCATTTTCTGTTTAATTTATTCGGGTGATCAATGTATTACACGGTATCTAACGAAAAATTACAATGCCTATCGTGCTTGAAGCTTTACCGCGTTTTAACGTCATCGCGCAAGCCAATATTATACGCGATATAAACGGTGCTACCTGACCAATTTGGTACAGAAGCGGAATGGAAGTAAAAAATGCCGTGGACCGCTTGAGAATTTCGGTCGTGGCAAAGTGCGCCGTGGACGCGTTTTATTTTACACGGCGGACATGCCATATCAGCGCGGAAAGTGGAACACGCTCTCGCATAGCCGTTCCTAGGTCAGACATTTTCCCGTGCCTTTGCAGCTTTTTCTCCGTTTTGCGTTCCTCTTTTCTTCCTTTGTTCGTTTTATATATATATATATTCTTTTTTTATTATTTTTTATTTTTTTACATACCTAGAGAAGCGCAAATATTTTACGCGAACTGATACCAGCGCAGCATACACATGCTCTTGCGCTATAAATGATAGCGAGAGCATATTTTGCCGAGACGCCGCTTCTCTTTCGCAATCGGATATAATACTGAGAAATAGGAAGCTCGTTTTAGATACATTGAAAATAAATTTCTCTGTTATTTTACCGTCGTTTTGACGTAATATTTATAAAAAAAAACTTTTCCAACGATGACTAAAAAAATGCCTCGCGCAAATGAGATACGTTATCGAACGTTGAAATATATTTGGAAGAAGAGAGAGAGATACACGAAATTAGTTGACGTCCATAAATTGAATATAGCTATTATTGTTACACCGTGCAAATTGTTAATTCCCTCCCCGGTGGCAATCGAAGTAACATCATGATTGATTACCTTGGACATGACGTGTCACGCATATCGCTCGATAAACGATGCACAGTTATAATAAATTTCTGCGGCTACGTTCGATCAGCAACAGCGTTCTATTCGACCCTCGGTCTTTGCTATCGTTTTGTGCATAAATCGCATCGCGAGGCAAATAAAGATTCTGCATGGATAACGCTGCGCGTTCACGATTCAGCGGCATGAATGATAGCGCGAAAAACCGGGATGCGAGTCAGGGTTCGCCTCGAAACGTTTCGCCACTTTCTCATGGAGCGGATAAATAGCTGCTAGTTCGTTCGAACGAAATTTTTGTAAGTCTTATTCTTTGGGATGACAATGGTCGTGCTTACAACTTAATGATAACTTGATGGTCATATCTTTTGATGCATTTTAATGCATCAAAAGGTATGACCATCAAGTTATCATTAAGTTAAGCCGAACCATTTCGAGCCAATATCGTAAAAGAGAGTCGACATCTTTGTCGCACTTAAATTTTTAAAGCCTTTCAATGATAGATTGAATACTCGCTTTTATTCGCTGAATGGTCCTAATGGAACATTTGGTCCGCTCGTCTTCACTTTCCTGTTCTCTATTACGTATGACAATCGACAGCTTGCAAACCCGCATGAGGACATTTAATTTCTCATTCGGTCCTCTTTCATTAACAACGAGAGTCGCAGGTACAATAGAGTAGAAAATTATACATATAATTAAAATCTTTGCGATAAATTTGAATTATATGCAGTATATTATTAAGAGTTAAAAAAAGAAAAAAAAAGGAAACATTCTGCGCGTATTAATAATTGTTAATAATTCTTCTAACCGTTTATAAAATTACACATTGAAACTGCTTTGTGCATTCTAATCATAATTTATTATGATGTCAATTATAAATCTTTTCTCAGCGTAATATTTTTACGTATTTCTCTACGAGGTGCTCGTAAAATTATTTCTCTGTTATCATAAATTCATATCCCACAATATGCTATTTTTCTTAACAAAGCCGCCCGGATGTAGAGCTTACACGGTTGCTCGCACGCGCGAGAGTTATGGTTAAGCAACCGAGGTGGTAAGGCCGGATCGCGGGCCAACGAAGTAAATTTACGCTGATGAGAAAATTTCACGTGTATTCGATCGATGAGGAAAAATAAAATGTAGTTTTCATAAACTTTTTTTCTTGGATAAAATCGATTGTTATCGCAAATGTGCGCGCCGTGGTTGTAATTATAGTAAATTAAGCAGGCCGATGCGGGCGGTATTTTCCGTTTGAAGAGCTGACGCCGTTTGTACGTCGAGCGAAGTAGTAAATAAATTAATTCACCGATTTGCATACGCGCACGCAATGTGTAACTTTATTTAACGCGTTATTTAATTACGATATTAATTTACTCGATTTCTCTAGCATACGAGTTTGAATGGTAAATGCTTAAGTGTCGGCGGTACTTTAGCAGATCGATTAATTTGTAGACAATTATTTTATACATTCGGGCAGTAATTATTTCTTAATTCCGCTGGTTATCGCGCGGTAAGCTGCTCCAGGCGTAATTTGATATTTTTCCGCGGCGTCATCCGAGCAGATTCGTATCATTCGAATGATTTACAGAATTCGAGGCATTCAATTTTTCTTTCAAAGTCTGGGGCTATTAAACCAAATATCGATTCGCGGTTGTTCAGGCTAAACGGCCCAATACGAGGTTTGCAGGAATCGCTCGGGGCAACGGCCGGATTGGGACACAAGTGAATAATACAGTACATGGGATGTTGCCCATACTTCAGTCGCTAACGAACCTTTTCGGACTAAGGAAGGTCTATTACGCGATAAATCATACCAGGCGCAAAGAGCGTTATTTGTTTGCATGCAGTCAATAACTTCGTAAATCGTGCTCGGCAATTATTTTGGAAACGAATTATTGGAAAATAAAATAATTTTCGTATAAAATAATAAATCAATATATCTTTTAAAAAAATTAAGATAAATTTAATTAAAAATAGAGGTAAAAAAAATTTGAAAACATAATTTTAATTTTATTACGTTACATTATATTTATCTTATATTTTGAAAATTATATTTGATTTGCTTATTAGAAGTACAATGCAGTATATGAGAATAGATTATAAATAATAACGAAAAAAACATTATTTTTTTTAATTATTGGTATTAATTTCACAAAGAGCATACATTGATCTATACGTATAATTAGATAATATAATCTTTGCCGATTTAAAATCGAAATTCTAATACCAAGAACGTTACAAGTATTTATTCCCTAACTAATTTAATTTGCTAATTGCTAAGCACGTGCCTTACTTTCCTAAAATAGAAATCATTCTCTTTCGCGCGACTTAAACGCAACGGTAGAATCTTTTTTTAAAATTAATCCATTACCATGTGGTGGCGCGCGTTGTACGGTTACGGTACATTAACTATAAAGAGTGAGCAGTGCGTCCTTTTTCCGTGCGTCTTTCACCCTTTCTCTCAGTTTATTTTCCTCCTGCGTCTCCCTTTATTGTGTTATTTATGTGCTTAATACCAGCTTAAGCGAAGTGGCTCAACCTTTCTCGTAATCTGTCGCTTTTTTTCCTCCGTATTTTTCCTCGCGCGCAATACAGATACGTAGGCGGCTTATTTTGTTCTTGACGGCTTCGTAATCCCGCGATTTTCCTTGCGGAAGAAACCTGATGTGCGAAGTAAAAACGTAGACGTAAGAATAATCCGCGGTGAGGAGACGGGACGAATTAATCGCGCTCGATGTACCTCTAATTGTCACGTAGCGCACGGCCGATTCGCGCAAGTGGGCTTGTCCGACATCGAATCGGACATATCGACTAGCTCTGCGAGTGGCGGCGCGGCCAGAAAAATCATGATTTAAACGACCGGAACTACTTCCTACGCCCTCCGCCGTCTCCGCGATTCGTTGAGCTCCCCAACTTTTCCCCCTCGGCTCTCATACATTTTGTTCTCCCTATTCTTTATTATTCCTAAAAAGGGAAATATGAAATTATCTTCTTATAAATCAATGCACCTGACACCTACATATTTAGGTCTCCTTTCGTATCTACATTTATATGTGCATCTGTATTCGCACATTTTTATTTCTTAATACGTTCAAAACGTTAATTTTTGCATACTACAGATTAATTAAATTATTATAATAATATTAGCATGTTTTAGTCATACAATTTTTCTAGTTCCTCTGTTGTTACAAGTATAATGGTCTCTTTTAAAATACCCTAATATTATGCATTACGTAAATTGCATATTCATATATTTAAAAACTGCAATTATAAGTAACCATAACCATTAATATTCTCGTTTATGAAATTATAAATATAAAATGCTATACAAATAAGTAAAAATTGATAACGAAAATAATGCAGCAATAAAAATAAATGCTGATTATAAATGTCCACGCAGCTTCCTTTCTTTTTTTTTTATCAAAAGTATTTTATTTTATATTTCCGTTTTATTCATAAAATAAAGTTCTTACTGAACGCATTATACAGTTTTGATGTTGGGTTTATATAGTTTCCTTTAAAGTTCTTTTCCATTATGTGAACTGCTAGATACAATTTTTAACTCGTTAGAGCTTATTGTTCGAAAACTTCGATACTGGATATTGACGTATAATAAAAAATATTACAGTGTAAAAGTTTTAATAGTAAAAATAGCAACACTTGTATTTCGATAATTGATAACATTTAAAGCAATACATTTTTATTCGTTATTAATAAAAATTTTATACGTATTCTGTTTTATAGCAGTTAGCCACCATTGTTAACTATCACTAGCTTTGTTTTAATTTCCATAAATGTAATATTTAAAATAACAATTATTCACTTCTATAAACTTTCGGAGTATCTGTCGTGTTTGCATTAATAAATATCAGAATAAAAATCATTTCTACACAAAATTACATTAAAAACACGACATTGTTAGTTTTTGCAAAACAGTAATAACATAGAAAAGTTTTTCTTTAATTTTTTTTTTTTTTTTTAATGTATCATAAAAAAATATTAAAATTTTTACATAATACTTTTTATCCTTGCCAAACAATAACTGTCAGAACAATTATATGTATATGTGTAATACCTAATCTATTTCCTAAAAACGAAGCTGGAAAAATTTCATAGAAGATTAGCCACTGTCACCATTGCTACGTTATTCTCTGTGAACGCGATTTACGCTCATGATTTGCCCGTAAAATTTCATATCCAAGCTATCGACAGCTTCCTCTTAGGATATTCCGTATTCCCGCGTCAGATACTACTTCCGGTCCTCGTACGACCCGACAATTCGCGTTGGATTCGATTCGTTCCCCGATGTAAGTCCGCGGCTGACCTCACTTTCCGCCAAAAGTCTCAAACGTAATATGCGAATTCGACGCGATTATTCATAGTCGGAGACAGATAATCGATATTACGTCAGGTAGACGGGTGGCGGTCGGTACGAAGTCTCGCCGACGACGTCGCGTCGGGATTCCAACGTCGGAGTATTACGAAAATCGATAATCGTCGAACAGGTGCGGCTAGACGGTAGCGTCGTGCCGACGTTTGAATTATTCCCACCAGCGGGGATGATCGACATTTGACGCGGTTTCAAGATCGGCCATTCTTTCGGTCTGCGCGCTCGATGTTTGATTAAACCCGCGGCACGTGTCGCGAAATACACGGCGAAAGAAACTCTCGCGCGCGGTAATTGAAGACGTTAAGTCGATATCCACCTATCATTCTCGTATTAAAACGTAATGGTTAATAAAAAGCGCGATAAAGCTGCTAACGCGCTCGTAAAATGCACCGCGAGCTACCCTCGAAATTTCGAAATTCACGCCGAGAGCTTTTCATTTTTTCGCGAAACTCGCCGCGATATAAGCGCGCGCGAAGAAATTCAGCGGCGTAACTTAAAGACACTGAATTTCTTCGTTCCATACGACACGTACCATCACGCGCCATTGTTAGCAGAGCTGTAATTCATTCCCGCAGAAGGAGCAATTAAATATTGTCGGATGGTACGCTGCCATATTTCAGTTCGCTTGACAAACGTTTTCCGGCGAGCATAAGGCAAGTGGAGAACCGGAGTTTCTTGCATTTGTCAAGATTGCGAACGTTCATTCGTCTTGTTGTTTGCCGTGCCGTCTCGTCGTCACGTCGGCTGAAAACACCGGCGAAATTATATTTTATCGAGCCTGCACAAACGCCTTGCAGGAAAGAGGCGACGCGGATCACAATGGAATCTGTCCTAGATAAAACTACCGACTTTTTAAAATGAAATTTATGCAGCCATAAGTCGAGGATTTTCTGGATATACCGAAAATAATTTCACTCCCCTAATTAATTCCCGAGAGTAAAAAAAATGGGCAAACGCATCAAATATCCGTTTACGAAAGTTTACATAAAACGTTAGCTTGTGTATAACCACGCGATGCATTCGAAAGAATTGTTTCAAAAATATAAGCGATAATTCTCTCTCTCACAATTAACAAGCAATAATTTAAAATCTACTTAATAATTAATTCGATAAACGTTTTCTTCAATCAGTTTCACCTTACACATAATTATTTTACTTATGTTAGCTGGAAACGCTAAGCTGAAAGTTTCTACATAATTTCGCTTGTGTTTAATTACTTCAATGTTGGTTTAATGCGTATTTCATAAACAGATTTCTTGCCCCCCCTTGCCTCCCTCTCAGGCGTCTTGTATCGCCTTTCGCGGTACCTACTGGCAAAGTAATATAACTTCCCGGTGTAATTATAATTAGATGTGATACGCCAACAGGTTACAACGAGTTGCATTACTCCATTATTCAAAGGGAAGCCCTTCGCGTGATATAAATGTGACATTTCTAGATGCATTCTCAATTGCACAATCAACGCCTCGCGCATCGACGGAAATTATCGTGGGAGCGACAATTACAAGTTTCTGCTTTGATAGGATGCATTGTGTACGCACACACGCTCGGCGTACGTTGTCACCATAATTATTACTAAACAACGCCGGTTCTCGCTATTGCCGGTGCGACGGGCTGGGGCAACAATGCCACGTCAAAGCGATGTCAAAATATTAGCCGGTATTGCGTTTGAGTGCAATGATCACCTATGCAGCGGGAACAAGGTTCCCCATTGCAAATGATGACAGTAACTTGCGTCAGAGCGTCAGCGAGAAATGTAGGAAAATTAATCGAGGAAATATACGCGGGGCTAATCGCGCCGTCCGCGAGGCCGGTACGGTACAAAATTTCGATAAATCATAGGCGACGATGCGGGGTATGCAGAGAATAAAACCGACTCGTCAATAGCACAGAGAAATTAATGTTAAACCGAGTAAACGAATCAGCGACCGGGCTGTTCCGCAATATCCACGATGGACAAAATAATTCAGTAAATTGGCTAATCGATTAATCCGTTCAGCAAGTTAACCGGTTAACCGCACAACGCCGGATATATCGAGCGGTGTGCAGATGGCTAATTGTAAGCTAAGCTACTGGCAAAGTTCCGGCTTTAAATATCTGCACGTGTATCGGCGCACCGTGTGCATATGTTACGCGTTGATGTACGTGGAAAACGACGGTGTTATTATCGTTAACCGACGTGCCTGCACGGTTGTAATCCGTCAGTGCGTTGCAGCTGACGCGTGGATATGACGAATTCCCCGAGCGCAAGCTCGGACAATCTAGCCGGACCAGTAACATCGAAATTTCGGCCTCCGATCCAAATAGCGTGCAATTAAAAAGAAAATACGCAATCAATCTTATTACTCGTTACTTATTGTTTTTATCACGATTCGCGTGTCTTCATTTATCATAACGTGAATACTGATTCGTAAATTATTATGTATTAATTTATATTTTTTAATTCAAAATTATATAACTTCGCTGAACGATAACGAGCAGTTGGGGCGCGCCTGCCTCGAAAGAATTTTTGAAAAATTTAAATTTATTGAATCGAAATATATCACTATAAATCCGGTATTCGTTTTCCGCTGGAAATAGTTCTAACAGGATATCGGTATTACATGTATGTCATAACCGCGGACAAGCATCGAATTGGCGGTGTTATAATTATCGTTAAACAAGCCGGTTCACGTGATTGTAAACCGTACGGGCGTCGCGCAGCTGTCGCAGCGAACCGACGATTCCGCACCTGCGGGCAAAGCTTGCGCGTCAAAGCCCTGGTGAAGTATTACCTTGTGCATTCGAGTGCAATGATTACCGATGCAACGGAGCGAGACGGCCTCGCTTTGGAAAATTTTGACGGAGTGCTGCCACGAACGCCAGTAAAAGCTCTGGAAAAATGGATAGTGATGGAGAGACCGTTACGGGTGGGTATAAATTCAGTTTGCCCCGCGAACTGAATTTCATCATATTAAAGTTTCGTACGAGCGCGGACCCAGTATGACGAGTATCACGCAAATATTTTTGACGAAAAAAAAAAAAAAGCCGAAGCTCGTAGCTGCCGTTCCATATCAACGACTTGTCCGCCGAACAATCCTAATTTACCTTTTTCCTCCAGCGGCTTGCGACAGTAAAGCAGTATTAAGCACCGCATATCGACAAACTGATAAAGAAATTGGAAAATTTGCGCCGGCGTTGACAAATTTTTCAAATATCTCTGTCTTCATTTGTCGCGTCAGCCACGTACAAATGTAAAAAAATTTTTTTAGACAAAGAAATCCAGTTACTCTTCATTATAAACAGTCGCGTATATAAATGATTAAGATAGACGTGTTAGATGTTATCGCCAAAAATATTGTCAAAGTGAATATTTCTCAAGCTGTACATAGCGCGCTCAAATTAGACTGTGCCTTAAAAGGTAACAAATGGTTCTAAGCGAAACCGCTCGGCAATTATTGTTGAGAAATGCTGATTACCCTATTGAACGAGAACCTCCAGTATGGCTAGAAGCTCGGAATATCTATTATCTCCTTGGAAAATTCCTCCTTTAGACAAGTTACGGCATTTTTCTAAAGAATGTACGCTTAAGTATTGATCGTTAAATTCATTCCGAAAGTATTCGCATAGCCAATGATAAATTTTCCTCCTATAATCTGGGAGAATCATAATTTTACGAGCGTTTCATTGGTATGAACGTGTCATATAATGCATATATATTAATTCTTCAAAATTATCCGCGAATAAAGCTGAAACGTGGTGCACGCGTTACGTGATATCGAAACGCATAAATGCACCGTCGGGGAATTACAGGAACACATCCCCCTTCCTCCCCCGAATTTATATTTCGTTAAATTTTAATCGGCATAAAATCTATTAAGGCTAATTAATCAATAATCGTAACATTAATTCACGCGATCTCGGTTATCGGCCGCGAAACCGATCGATCCCGCGTTACCCGGCTAATTATAAGTAAGTTACTTATGCAGATTTACACGCGAGGTGATTAGCACGCTATCGAACAATTTCATCTTCTTCGATGCACGGTTCGACGGCGCGACGTGCGCGAGGTGCATTTCCAATAGTACGAGAAGCGATTAACGCGCCGAAAGACGTTGACGATGCCGCGAGAAGAGCAGAGGAGGTATCGGTCCCGTTAAGTAGCATTTAATTGAACGACCTATTCCTCAGTACACGGCAGCAGTTATAGCGCCGTGGAGCAGCCTTGGGTCGACTATTACTAAGAATTTAATTATAATTAAACGAGAAGCAACGTAATATCGGCAAGCTCATCGGTTTTCAGCGTAGGCATTCGCGGGTAATCATACAGTGAAAAGTATAAGTGTCGTCTTGTTACAATAACAGCAAATGGCACTTTTTTAAAAGATAATCCTACTTATGGAAAGAATCTGCATTAGTGTTATTCAGTTTTAAGTTAAGATTTAATTAAAACGTCAAGGTATATATATCTACCGTACCTCGCCGGTAAAACTATTTCCTCGCCTCGAAAGGAGGCCTTTAAGAAATCACGTCTGGGGTGAGCACGGGGAAAAACGTACGTCGCATAGTCTTTTGGGAGGTGAGCGGAAGAAAGAAAGAATTAAGAATTTTATTTTTAATGTACTTTTTGTATGTAATGTAATGTATTTTTAATTTTATGTACAAATATTGTTCATACAATTTTAACGCTTTCAACACTTTTATATACATTCGTGTCGATATAGAGCAATCATTTTATAAAAAAAACATGTTATAAAAAAAATACTGAAAAGAAGTTTTATGAAAGTCGCCGCCGTTCTCGTAGTATTTTGCTTCAAGATTATTTTTCGCGCTCCACGTCGAGGCCCCTCCTTTTTGTTGTTTACGTCAACGATCATCGAAGTTGTTATCGACGATTTCTGATTTCGTGATTTAGCAGAACTCAGTCTCGTTGCGCACAGCTTTCTGAACGGAATGCTCAGAAATAGACGTCGAAATGTAAACGCCCGACGGAATTCGATTCTCTCATTCTCGCGCGCGTACGGCACAATTTTCTCGCCAATCGCAGCCACCGGCTGCGGGGGACGATGAATTCGTCGAAAGATCGATCGAACATATCCCGTCCTTCGCGCTCGTTCTTTGAATTGAGATTACAGCCGCTTTTCATGCCATCGGATAAAGACAAAGAGCGCGAGGCAGTGAAAAAAGATGGGGTAGCCGCGGATCGTGCGGAATCTCGGTTCCCGAACGAAGCTGGAGACATCGATTCGCACCGGCTTGATACTCGACAAAAGGTGAGGAATTCCTTACCGTCGCTTTTAACCGTCGCTTGCCGCACTCCGTTTCGCATTTGCTCGCTCTACCTTTCTGTGGGGAAAAAGGGCCTTGGAACCGTAAAGAATGTCGTGTTCCTGGCAATCGTCCGAATATCTCTGTGTATATAGAAGCGTTGAGGTACAAACGTCGGAAAAGCGGCATTCGAGTTATTCCAATATTCAGAGATAGATGTATATAACTACATCTCGAGTTTCTCTCCCCTCGCTCTTAAGCATTTATTTCCTTCTCTCTTTCTCTCTCTCTCTCTCTCTTTTCTGCGTTTCACTCTCACTGGTTTTACGTTGTGGTTCTTTTCTCGTTCCTACCGGTATTCCGAGTTATCCTTTATATTCAACGACTACGTCTTTATCTGAAGTTGCTACGCAACTTTTCTTCTATCTGCCGGGAAACAGTCTGGCAGATCGTTTTTATTGTGTTCGACCTCTGGATCTAAAAAGCGATGAGCTCTTGTTCGTACCATCGGGATTCATATACGGACAAATGGCAAGATAATATTTTTTTATTCACGAATAAAATTTTTACGCGATATCTAGGCGAACGTGGAACTTGAATACATACATTTAATTTTTTTTATTTTTTTATTTTAATTTACTTTACGTTAAATTAAATTAACTCTTTTAATTTTTAGTTTGGATTTTATATTTTATAGTCGATTTGATATTATTTTTAAATGACAAAGAATATCACAAAGTTCGTAAAAATGTATTTTAGGTATTTTGTTATATAATGTAGAGCATTTTTATTTAAAGTCAGTAACGAGAGAAATTAATATTCGTAGACGAAAGTTACGATATTCTTAAATTATCGACGATTACTTTACACACGACCATAAATCTCTTCAATTATTGATCCTGTAAAAAGATATACGAATATTTGTAGGTCGATCTAACCAACAAGCAACCGTTTCATGCTCCACTTGCGGTAAATCATCAGCGACTTATAGTACGTAAGCTCTTGGTTCTTTATCACCCATAAACACGCAGATTTATCTTGACAGTGAAATATCGTTGTGACATCGTGACGACTAGTTGCTTCGCAGTCTTCTTAATAAATAAAATTGCCAGTCGTAACCTTAGCTTTGAGTAATCGATCCGCTTCTATTTCCTGCTTACCTCGTTTACCACGAGATATCGACATGAAAATCTCGATGATATTTAGTAAAATGATAGCGGAACATTTTTTGAAAGAAGAGACGAGCTCTTCCGGTCAACTTTTTTCATGGTTATTTCTAAAAATCTCAGATAATAATTTTGCTAAGTTTATTCACTTCTTCGTCGTTTCTTATGATTTCTTCGACCGTACCATATTGCCCACCGTTATTTCTACCTCTGCCTACTTGCTAATTTTAATCCTATGTAGACGCCTCTTTTTCGTACCGGGACGGAATAATTTAAAAGCTCATTAGCTCTGCCATTTCTTAAGTTCCCGCATAAAGTTGGCGGTAGGTCTTGAGAGTGTAGATTTCGCCTCCCCCGCCGTATTTTCTCTTCCTTCCTTACGATCGAACCACCTTAGAATCTAGCTAGGAATCGTAGTGGTCGTGTCGGTGGCGACGCTGATGGTGATGGCGGTAGGAGTGGCTCGCGAAGAGCGAATAGTGTAAGGGAGTGTTTGGGGGGAGTTGCGCTTCGGGGTGTTGGTCCTGGTTATATAGCCGTAGCCTGGTCTCCACCACATTGGTTTGTCGAGCCATTAATCGGAACAGCTTTATACCTAGAGATTTATATTGGATTAGATTGCGAGGTTGTGGCGATGGTTTAGTTTGAAGGCCCTTTGCTTCTTCTCTTCCCCCTTTTCTGGTTAACTGTCGTCTCACCTTAATGAACGCCATCCTGTACGATTCTTCTCGGCTTACTGATAATCTTTTATCGCGATGTTTATAACGTTTATTCTGAGCAGCGTCGTATCGAAAAGAAATCATATCGACGTTTGCATTCTTAGGTATCGTATTCGTCGTTGTTTCTCTGGCAGGGTTTTACACGAAATTAAAATTATATAAATAAAAATTATTTTATAAGCGTAATAGTAATTTATTATAGAAAAAAGAAAAATTAAGATATGCGGGAATTACAATGATATTTCGTTCGTTTAATTCCGTTCCGAGGACCAACCAGCACCTTCATCGACCTGAACGCCTATTTTTGAACTTTCTCGTTATCCTGACGGTATCTAAGCTCGCGTGCGGTTGCCTCCGGAAAATCAATACTTGATCGTGCATGTAAAAATTTCTCATGTTATTAATGAAATAATCCGCCGAGATAAAACAATTAAAAAAGAAACATTGCAGTAGCGAGAACGCGCGGAAATTTATCAAAGACTTATTGTAATAAATAATGCATATTATTATGTGCTTTTTTTACTTTCTGCGTTGCATCGTTTGTCTCGCTTTGGTTTGCCACATAATAAAATTTTAATGCACTTTAAGCCAAAATCGCGAGCTTCGTATTGGCATCTCTCGAAAGATAAGATTTAATAAATCCGAAGATGAAAGGAAACTCATCATATCGAAGAAGCGCCGGAGCTTCTCGTGGGATGATGTTTGATGCATTACAGCGGATCAGAGTTCGCTGAACAAACTATTTCGGTTCTTAAAGTCCCTTGAGGAGCTCTCATGATTTATCGATAGGTCAATAACGGACCGTTCCGAGCGGTATTGTACGAACTTGTGGTAAAATGTTTTAAGGATATTGCGTTATAAAAATGAAAAAAAAATCTCTCTGTCTTTTTTTTTTTTTTGTAACAAAGCGGATTTTTTAAATGTTGCACGTGGCATTGCGAAAATTGTATTTTTGCTTTCCATATAGATTTATTTCATTCTTTACGGTTACAATTTTATTGAAAAATAAAAAAGCAATATAAAATTTGAGCGTTATTGTAATATTATCTCTCATATTATCAAATTGACGAGAGAATATTACATTTGTAGCGAAAATCAAGAATTACGTTGAACATAATAGCTGTATAATATATGACATACGTAATCAGCAGTAATGTTGCAGTCACATTAAATTATATCATGCATGAAATGCTACTAACGCAGATCTGACCGAAGTCAGATCTCATCTTCTCGTGAATTATGGAAGCCAGGTCATGTGCGGGTGCGGAACTTTACGACGGATTAGTTAACCCTTAACCACTGATAAACGGCTTCGTGAAGGCAACTCTAGTCAAGGGTTCCTATTATTCCACACGTGGGAATCTTATAGCTTCATTTCTCGAATTACTCTCAAGCGACGACCTCAGTATCCACTCTCGTTCGAGCTAATCTCCATTTGGCTTGTAATAATATTTCACTAAATTTGGATGCTTACTTGTTACGATGTACATAATATTATATTACGCGGCCGTTGGAATCCGCATCTCTTGCCATGTAATACCGGTATCGTTAACTGATACCGTAAACGCAGAATATCAATAAATACGTGCGGGAACTTTTTAAATTTGCTTATTTTTTTTTTTTAATTTTTTTTTTAATAGATAAAAACGAAATTTTTTTAAAAACATTTTTTAAATATTGGTTTCTACAAAAATTCATGAGAGGTAATTATATCTATGTTTATTTCGCGGATTTCACGTTATTTTTAATAGCGTTTAGTATTCGCGGTGAAAAATCACGATCACAACAAATCGTGCGAAAAAGAGAGACATTCAAGTGTCAGAATTTGCTCGATGAAAAGAGCCGTCAGAAGCCACAAGATGAAGCGTATTACGTGCGAGGCACGGAACTTTGTAGCCGGCTAGTTAACTCTGTTTCTACTTTCAGTCAATGGGTTTCGCGATGTGTAGCTCGTGCAATTTCGTTCTTGAAGAGTGATAAAACAATGTCACGTTTTTTTTTTTATCTTTTGCTTTTCTTTCCGCGTACCATATTTCATAATTACGCCATAAGCGGCAATAAAATGAGAAAGAAAAACGCGAAGTAAAATGTTAGACGATTATTTTTATCCGGCTCAATTGTCATCTCGAGGAATGTACACGTGTACAGTTTAATTGCAGTAGTTTGTAATGTTCCCGGATGATTATAGATGCGAGTAGTTTGTATTCAATTCTCTTGAGCATAATATTATTTAATGAATCTAAAGTACTTTCTAATAAATTCGCTTAGAAGCGCATTTGCCGGATTACGCAAAGCTCTAAAATCTGTTCGCAGTTACCTCTCATAACGAGAATTTTCATGATCGAATGAAAAGTTTCTAATTAATTTACGATCGTGTTTTAAAACTTCTTCGGAACGGCTACGCAAGATAATTTGTAAGCTAATTATGCTTAATAATTACCTATATTTGACGGCGCGACGATAATTGAAACTTATTAACACACGTGAACGAACAATTATTTTTGCCGCGAGTCGAGTGACTTAAAATATATTCGTGCAATTAGCGGCGTAATGAAGCGCGAGGGCCGAACGACGTAAATAAGAAGAGCGTTAACTTTGAATTATTCTGTCCATTGATCACAATGCAGTTTTTGGAACGACCCATTGATTTTACAATGTTGATTATGCGGTAGCTGAGGTGGGTTTAAATTTCACGCTTCGCTGGTGAACCTCGAGGTACGATAAGGTTACCTAGGCAGACGCCTTAAGCTACTATTGAGTACACGAGGTTTAGCGGTTTCCTTCCACGCGAGCAAGAAATTCCACTTCCGTGCTCCGGTGAGAATATTAGATATTTTGTCTTTGACGTTAAACGTGGCACGGCCGGGAAATCATGATCGCCTATCATAGATAGCCGAGCATCGGCATTTTCGAGCCAGCGTACATCGAGAAAGAGAAAATAGCGCCGGGAGATGAGAGGATAAACAAAATAAATGCGCCCGCGCCCGTGTTGTTACTCGCGAGTTTATTCTCGACGATTCCCACGAGTGGCATTGCAATCGATACGTCCGAGCTGCGATCGGGTGGATTTTTCGTTTGTACACGGTTACCCTTCATATTCTCGACGAATTATAGTCGCATATGCGAGAAGGGCTATGCTACTTCGGTCGTCGATAATTCAATTTTATGTCTCTGCTCGTTGCCTGATGTAACAAATAAAAGTAAAAAAAAAAAGTATAAAAAATTTAATATTCACAAAAGGGAAAAGAGTCGTAAAACTTAATAAAACCGGAATAAAACTTAACGTAAGCCAATGCTTTTCACGGATAACAAGGCAAAAGTTTTCTAGCGCGAAGGAAAATAAATGTCGAGCGTGGCTCGTTGTAAATTTTAAATACGGTTTGCCATTAAATTTAATTTACGTGAAACTGATACGCCGTCCAAAACTTAAGGCTATTTGTTAAATATTTGAGCAGAGTGACTGACGTACAAGAACTTAGTGATTGCGCGAGGTGAATAAACTGCGATATGGTCATCGATATAGTACATCGAAAGTGTAAACGCCAAGTTACACAGCGGGGGGTTTGCCGTAGGAAGCACGTGAAAATGGGAGACAAGTTCCACAGAGGCGAAGATAACGGGACGAGACAAACGCCTCGACATTGATGCTACGTCCGTACGAGTAGTTTAATGAGTATGTACATCACGATAAGTCGAACTAACTCTATACTTGACGCTGCGATGTCACTTAATCCACCCACACATGGCCGGCTTTCGATGCGCTCGTGTTTTATTGCTAATTACGGGCTTTCGGAAAAGGTATTCGACAAAAGCATTGGGTGGGTAGTTATTTCTGACTTACTCTTAGCATACCGTTTAATTATGCAGTTAACGTATCCAGTAATGCTCTCTACATTTTTCTTTCCTTTGACGCTCGCGTGGAGCACGAAGAGATCAAACTCGTGCAACAGCGTTAATTCATTTAGCAAGATCCAACATGTCTTGCAATGTAAATGTCGGAAGCAAAATTGAATGTAAAAAGATCGTACCAAGTAACGTGGTTGTTAATGCCTTCATGGCGCTTTCCGTCGAGAAATAAAATAATTAAATACTACGCTTGAAATCAAATTAGAGATGTAGAAGTTTTTTTTTTTTAAATTATTTAATTTTTAATGCAAAGGATAACCACAAAATTTATTATTAACGCAAACGTGGATGTAAATTTATAATAATTTTATTCAGGACATTTTTTTTTTATTATACCGTCGTGCAATTTATTATTTTCGAACGTTTCAAAAATTATTGACACTAAAGGTAGCATTTTTATATTTCGAAACGCACTTCGATCATTTTAATGCACCGGCGAATAAACAAATAGCGTTTCCAGTATGGCTCGCAGCGAGATACCGCGGAATATGTTTCGCGTAATAAAAGTGGCATCTCTGCATGAATTCATAAGACGATGGACCGGACTAAGTACAGCCCCGCGTAATATTCGAAGCTCTTACCCTGAAAGTCAGACGGCAGTCACGAAGCTATTTTGCATTATTACGAACAGTTATTCCTCTCTGCGAGCCTCTCCTCCGCGGTAGAAGAAGCGCAGCTTCGTCGCGAGAAGCAAACGGGCGTTATGACTCGAGGTAACCGTCTGACAGTCGACCCTTTAACTTCCTCTTTCTACTGTCGCCTGTCTCCTTTCCTCCTTCCCTCCCGCAGTTTGAGTGACTGGGTCGGCATTTGTGTAAGAGGCCGGGTCTAACCGAGAGCGCAACACAGCTAAATAGAATGGCGAAGGGTGGATGGCAAGTTTCCGGTTCCTTGGACATATCCCGCTGAGAAAATTTTCGATTTAACGGATGCCCGTGTACTTACGCCGGTTCGCTGCGTCTCCGCGAAAGTCCATTTTCAAAATAATATATCATCTTTGCTACAATCATTATTAATTGTCTAGCAACAACGTTAAGGGATTTCTTTTTATTCTCGTGGTTCCATTTGGTAAACTTCACTCACTCTTCTTGCACTCGAGAACTCGGTAAGCCCCGTTCTCTCGCCCTCTTCTTTCTCGTTCGCTCCCTTATCTCGGGTACGTCCGGTCGACTTCTGCGCGAAATGGGTCTGGCCCATTTACCGGCGGTACGGAGTTGAAATGAACCTGTTACATTGAATCGTACTCATACCAGCTTTACCGGATTCTCGTTATGTTCCCCGTGCACTTTGTAGCGCGGCGGTCTACCGATTATTGGATGAACTTGGTCGATGATTCGAGTCTCTTCGGTAAGCGCGTGTTACGGAATATAGTTTCTTGATTCGTCGAACGTGGCGATTGCGATCGAGCGAGGGGCTTATTTCAAGTTTCTTCTTCCGTCGCGGAGAGCGAAGGGAATTTTGATAATTCACCTACGAAATTAGCCGTTGAAATATTCCTCAGGGACGAGTTTATAATTTCGCTCCTTTTCGGTTTATTCACGTTCGAAATAATTAGTGCTGGTCGGAATAGCGTTTGCGCGAAATACAAAATGCGCCGGATTACTTTGATGATTTGGTGCATTTCGCATTTAACGGGCCGGTATCACGTGACAGGTTAATTAAATCTTTGTAGTCAGATCCATAAGTCGGAATTTCATAGAACGGAGGAAATTCTAATTAGTGTTTGTACGAGAGGCGGAACGCCGTGGAAATGTTATGACGCTTTTGCGCATGCAGTGCAGTGTACGCTTTAGGCATTGTATTTGTTTGCGCGTTAGACAAAGGTCATTCCCATAGGTTTACGTATATTCGCAACGAGATAGAGAGAAAAGGAAGGTAGGTCGAGAAGATTCCGTTGTTACGGCGGCGTGGAAACGAAGGGACGAATGCGGAGAAACACGTGAAAGTGCAACAACGCTGCCCCGTTTCTACCCCTCGTACTTCAGTTAGCTCGCATTATAAGCTAGAAATTTAGTGCTGCCTTGGGATCAACTACTCTCGAGAAGCGCACCACTTCCTAGCAACGACCCTAATAACGCCATTAGATACATCGCGAATTTCTAATCTGAGGATAGAAACTTGCATAATTTTCGGGCCTGCGTTTCGCATCGCATTAAGTTCAGCACTTGAGCCGAGGAGTTGAGAATCGAAAACTCTTGACATTATCATATCGTTACGCGCGCATTAAATTAAGGGTCATCGCTTTCCCATCGCCAGGTATAAATTTTCATTCGAATAAACGTGTATTAATTTCGCTCGTGCTTCCCCGCGAGCTGTCGTAGGTCGGGGCGCAAGAACGTTTCATTAACGCGAGCACGATGCCGCTCTCGACTTTCGGTTAAGAGAACGGTGAGATTCCCTCGGAGGGCTCTCAGTCAGAGTCAGGTTACGGGGCCGTCCGTCTTTAAACACGAGATATCGATATCCATCGTATCGTAATGAAAACCCCCCCGCGCTCGCGGTAATTACTTTATCGATACGCCGCGATACACCGCCGATTTTTCTCAATTTCTTCTTTTATGCTCCCAAGAGCCGTGAAAGCTCCCCGGGGTGGCTTCGTAGATTTATTTACAGACCCGCTATTGAAGACATAAGTTTGTCAGACAAGGAAGGATTTAGAGAATGAAAAGCGATAGAAGGAAGGTCTATACCGTTCTCGGAGCGCAGCCGCCAAAGAGAGGAGGCACATGGGATGCCGACTTCTACGTGCGCACTCATACGCGTGTATATTTTACTGGTACTATCCGCGCCACGTTTTAGAAAATCACGAGGGACGGACGACACTCTTGCGAACTTCGGCACGAGTTCTCCGCGACTCGCTTCCCGTCCGTGTTCTCGCTTGCGCTCTGCTTATCCACAAACTCGTGTTCCGATGTGTAGGTATATGTTCTATTGGATTCGTGTAAATTTTCTTTCTCACATATTAGATAGTCGGAACTTTTTTCTCATTCCGACGTATTCCGGTAACAAGAAATTTTCTCTGCATAAAAATGCAGCTGTTACTATCTTTACTTCTTGTCTACTTTTATTAATAAAAATTAATTTTCGCAAAAAAAAAAAAAATTAAAATAAGAAAAAAATTAAAAAAAAAAAAAACATGTAGAGAAATTTGCTACGAATTAATTGTCGTTTTTTATACAATTTCTTTTCCGTACAAGCTTTACGTGACATTCAGGGCGTATTGTTTTCATAGGATCTATTTTATCTTGGATATTCAGAATAGTCACTTTATTCGTGCTCCATTTTACTGCCAGCGCAGCTGGCCTCATTGCTTTACGTTGCCCCTCTCCAAGTTCGTTTCCTTCCATTTGCCTATCTATCTCCCGTTCTTTCTCATCCAGCGGACGTGAATAAGTGGAGGCGATTCAGGAAAGTTCTTCATTGGACGGCTCACCGCTGATTGAGATTCTTCATCGCGTTAATTCCTGCTTGAGAACGATCGCGAGAAACCGATAGTCGTCCGCCGTCTGAAATTACATATTCACGCGAGCGTCGAGTTATCGCGTTGCGAAAAGAGGTTTAGAAATTTATTTATTTTTTTGTCGAGACGAATGGCCCCGGACCAACGTGCCAAAGTCAACGTTTGTCTCCACGGGACAGATTAATTCACTTTAACCTCCTTGTGTCGTCGTCGTTCAATCCAGCGCAAGTTAAACAGAAAGTTTTATGCAATAAAAACGAACAAGGAAGAAGGAGTATCCTCGAGATTCTTCTTTGTTTTTACTTAATATTACGTCCACTGAAAGTTAGTTACTTAATAGACTACTTAGCGAATAATAATTAGCTATGCGTTATTAAACTTATTAAATAAAAATGCGCTAGCGAATTATTAATTTTTTTTTTTCACGTATGGACGTTAGTATTAATTACAATAAAACGTAAGTTACGAATTACGTATTCTTAGCTAAGAGATTTTCCATTATGGGAGTCGTAAAAAGTGACACAGAATCATTTTCTCTTATCAACGTTCGCGTTTTCTCTTCGTCTTTTGCGTAATGTAGGTCAAAGATTATTCGTCTTTCATCTCAATGTTGAGTATTCCAATGGCGCCATTGCTTCATGATGCAGCCTTGAATACTCATCCCTTCACCCTTTAACCTCTTTCTTACCTAAGTCCTATCTCGCTCCGAGCATGAATAAGTGGACGCGATTCAAGAAACTTTCTCAGCAGACTGGCTGCGCCTGATTGAGATTCCTCGTCGCACTAATCTCTCCTTATGAACGACCGTAGGGAAACCGGTAACGACGGCATCTCCTGACTAGTAGATATTAATCACGTTATTACAGATCCATCTCGTTTCGTTAAAACTAATTACGGAATAAACTCGTAAAAAAAAAAAGGGTATAAACTTGATCTTTTTAATGACAACTCGTAAGATCGTCATAAATAAATATGTGAAAAGTATATCGTTTAAATATTGTCGGCAGTAAAAACTTGCACGGTTGCCAGGAAAGCAATTTTATAACTATATATAATAAATAAAAATGTAAAAACTTTCTTTACGAAAATAGAAAAAGTTTTTCTTTTGTACAATGAAAATTTCGCTACATTTTTTTTTTTTAACAGAATGTTATTAATTATTTTTTTTTTAACATCTAAAAAAGAAAATTACACGTACTCTGTGGCGTACCGAAAACTTCGGAGCAATTAGCGCGTGATATAATGCAACCAGAAGTTATCATTCGCCGAGCTTTCGGGTGTTATTTCGCGTTTCACCGCAGATTGCCCAAAATCGTGCTACGACCGGCGCGCGCCAGCGCAAAACGATGAATTTTACGGATATCTAATTGAGCTAAAGGTAACGTCGATCGAATGGGAATTTATGTGTATACGGTGCACAGATAGGATAGCTGCAGGCAGGAATACCTTAATGGGAGTATCGTTCGCTGGGGTAACGCAACGAAATTTTCAAATTCGCCCCAGGACAATAACTGCCACTTTACAGTGAAGCATTGCCGTACACGCTTTAGATTGTATCTACATTTCGACAAACTATGTTCCGAAAATTAAACGCTGGGGTCCACACATTTTCCTACACTCGCGAAATTTATTCATGAAAAAGTTCGGGATTTTCGGAATTCTAAATTTTCCCCAGAAAACGCTATTAATAAATGTTAATTTTTTACTTCCTTCGAAGTTTGTATATTTTTAATTTTTTTTTTTTCTTTTTTTTTGTGATTCTGCGTAACGTTTACGTGTCATTATTCTTACATTGAGCTGGATTCATTCAGGGTACTTGGTTTGGTACATAATGCAATTGTCGTCGAAGAAATCGGATATTAATAAATCACAGTCGCGGAGAACTTGGACAGGTATACATCGGGACGTAAATTTCCGACGTGCTCCGAGTCGACTAATAGCACCCGCGCTTCTTCGCATCGGAGAATATCGATATTCGCGCGGCGAAGTGTTCCTAATTTTCTTCGAGGTATTCCGCGACCCGACTGTATTGCGCTGCCTGGCTGCGGATAGATAGGCAAAATGCCGGCGGCTCGATAAGAGAAGCGAAGTAGCCGGAAGAATGCTCGTTAACGATTTTACGAGCCGATACGCGAGGACGAAAAGAACGCGGTAGCGTTATTGCATAATAATCTGCAGCGCGCACTCTCGCGGGGTGAGAATACAAAAGGAGGGGGAGAGTAGTTTTTGCAGCCACCTCCGTTCGTCGTGCATTCACACGCATGGGCGCAACAAAGGGGTACGCGCGCCGGTTTTGTGCGCGGGCGTCCGCTGGTCGGTCAGCGTAATAACTTATCAGATCAATTATAGTTATTACTTTATTCCACCTCGACGCTTCAGAACTTTATGCTGCGCTGAGCTAGCTCGTTACTCTCGCAATTTTGTGGCCCGAGCGAAAGAGCGGCGCACTGTAAAGGCTGGTTAAAGTGCACGCGTAAAAACAAATAGTACAGGAAAAATCGTGAACGTTTTATTTCGGGCGATGTCAGGCCGCGAATAGGAGTGATTACGCTATATATCTTCCGTCTACTGAAATTGTTTAGGTTGCTGTAAAGATTTCGAGATAAGACATACGTATTAACTTTCCTCGGAAGTTACGATTTTTTTATTTATTAAATACTTATTAATTTTTTAATTAAATTTTTATAAGATTAATCTGGTAAATAATAAAATCCAAATTTGAGAAACGACAATAGACTCTCACCGTCTTGCTTTATCAGTCGATGTTTTTTTTTTCCTATTAAACTCAGATCACCGGTAAGAGATTCTCGTTAATTCAAGATTTTGAGGGCCTCGTGAATCAAGTCCGTCTAACAACGGCACGAGAGTGTCGGTTAATGGAAACGATGGTACTCGAATCGTCCGTGTCTTCAAGAACTTCACTAGTTCTTTTATAGCAATGTCGATGATAAGTATTTGATAAATGGCAGGTTCCTTAATCTTTTCATTGACGCGACCACCGAAATCATTTTTTTTTTTTTTTTTTAATTGACTTTAAATATTTAATAATATTTTATTACAAATATTAATATACAATTTTATTTTTATAAAAAAAATAATCTTTTCTATAAATGCACAGAAAGATATCGATGTTGCGCAATTAGAATGCTAATCTTCCGGCTTTGAAACGAAATCGCTCTTTCGATAGGTATTTATACCTGCATGTTCGCACGTAAAAGTTCAAAGCGCGGTTTCCACCGCAAGTACACCCGAGGCTCTTTCATTTGGCGATCGTCGGAAAGCCATCCCGGCGAAACGACGTTGTAACTGCTACACAAACCATTCCTCACTTGGCGCCGCAATCGAATCCTCCCGACATTTATTTTCACTCTCTGATTCGCGCACTCACGCACGCTGGTGCACTTCCTCCGTCCGTGCATTTCCGCCTACGATGCAAACGAGTCACTAAGGCCGATTTACATTTCCATTAGCTACCTTTCCCCTCGTTGCGCGCCGATAAATCTGGACACTCCCGTGTAGATGCGTTCGGAAAATTCAGTGGAAGCTTATTCTCAAATGTGCTGTATCTCGCGGCCGAGCCTTCGCGATCTTCTCTCTCTCGCGCGCCTTCGAAATTGTTGAAGGTAAAAATACACTCCGGCTACGATCGTAATCTATTATTAACATTAGAAAAAATTTCTTTCTCAATTTCAACATTCAAACTCCAGTCGAACTGTTCGTACCATCTCGAGGGATATTTTATTCAATTTATTTGCAAAAGAAACTTCCGACATAACACCGTAGCTGGTTGTGAACGTGTATTTTCAGTTGGAATTACGAAAAATAATTTAACCACCACTTTATCGACAGGTCGATTATATGCTTGGCGAATTCACGTTTAAAGTAATTTAATTTGATTAGAGTGCTATCTAAAAAGCTAAAATAGAACTGATAATTTGAATATTGATGTAAAATTTAATTATCAGTTAAACACAGCTGAGCTCGGTTATCCGGCTATTGAGATAGTAGTACGAAATTATAAAATGACGAAGGTAAAATGATTTGGAGTTGCTTAAAGTCCGCACTGCCACCTTTATGTTTATTAAGACTTATTATTACTCTCGCCGGAGCTAGTCTCAGCATCCTTTTCACTGCAAAGATATCGTCCCTTTTCCGGCACGCAGCACCCACGCCAACCGCGGGCTTAATTGTTATAAATTGCCCCATTGGTTCGCGAAATGATTTACCGGCTCCCTTCGCATAAATTACAACAAAGACTTTCGTTAAGAGAGTGATTTACGATTCTATAACATCATACCGCAATTTATACTCGACTGCGTCTTTTTCTCGTACTTTCTCTCTCTCTCTCTCTCTCTCTCTCTCTCTCTCTCTCTCTCTCTCTCTCTCTCTCTCTCTTTCTTTTTGTTTCTTCTAAAATTATCATTCAATTTAACGCTCACCGAACGCGACACCATATTCGTTTCACTCGAATCTGGGTAATGGTTTGTTCGAGTATTCGCGCATTATTTTCGAAATGCGCGCTGGAGTTACCGCCTGTTATGAAGATTGATCACCACATTGTACTCCTTTTTGAGCAAGCATCACCCATGGGAGCAACGCTTTTACCTTATTTCCCAATGCTGCAATTTACTGGAAATGAAAGCGATACTAAAATACAGCATGTGTTGCGAGCCCCCGATGTTTCACGGGAACGGTCCTCAAAGTTTTCGCCTTAGTTTTTATTGCTGCCATTGTATGAGGACAGGGATGAAATTTTCGGTAGTTACCGGTACCGGAAATGAACTCGTGCGCCGAAAAAAATATTCTTTAATAATTGTAGGCTAGGCCCTCGTGCACGGGAAAAATATTGCGCCAAGTGCGACTTCGGCAATGTGGACGTAAAACATAATCAGCTTATAAAGACACGTGCGCGCCGTGCGATAGCCTCGGATTTTACGACACCTCCGGTATAGCCCGGTCATCTCGTTCGTTCCTCGCGTTCTTCGTGTTCCGATTTAAGGAGGACCGTTTACACCTTGCAACCGGAATCCATTGCGTGATAAATCCCGACACGGCCGGGCTGGCAGTCTGCACCCGGTTTCGCGAAAGCAAAAAACCGGCCTGTAGGAAAGTCGTGGCGCGCTGACCGCTAAGTGAGCTCGAGATTACGAGACGGTCCGAACAACGTCGGTGGTACGACATAAAGGGTGAACGAAACTGTCGAGAGAATAGGGTAGGGGACCCCCCTTCCCCCCGAGGAGGAGGTTAATCTCGAAGATGTCTGGCATGATTCCCGGGATGGGGGTTTATTGCGTCGTAACGTACGGCCACGGTATGCGAGATTCAACCTTAGAAGTTACGCTCAGCCCAAGCACGGGATTTCGGAAGCTCCTCCTTGTAGCTTTTTACGTTCCTGTCGGATATGTATTGCCCGCTCGCACACCACCGTAAGGTAATCTTTCGATCACGGGGATACACGGAATGAAAATTTTTCCCGCCGGCAAGAGGAAAATCCCAGCTTTGCACACGCCACGCATCTTGCTTAGCACACATACCTTTAACTCGAGGCAGTGCGTTCTAGAACGTATCTTCAACTTTTAAAATATATGACGTTACTAGAAAAAGAGTTTGCCAAATCTTGAGAAAATGTTTGCGTAGACTGCATCGAATGCTTATATCGACTGCAACTCAACGTTTTCGTATTTCTTTTTAAAGACGGAATTATTAATTGCTCTTCATTATGTCGGCGCTCTTTCAACTTCGCGGCTAATTATAAAATTGCAGTATAATAAAAATACAAACGCGACTCGAACTCTTTCGTTAATCATTTTATTAAAAACAATTTTCAGATAGACCGACGGTAAGAAACTTGACTCTACGAGATTAATGTATTTTTCACGTTTTTTTTTTCGGATCAGATACCTTTGTTCAGTCTTAATGTACTTTAATGTATTTCCGTTACATTAAGATGCAGGCGAAAGATACGAGTCTTCTGTGTACCGAGTCATACGCGATCGCTAAAATTACAAATGTGCCTATCATGCAAAGTATAACCGTCGTAGGATAAAAAAAGAATTTTAATTAGTAGGTTAATCAAAATTATGTGAGGAGCTAAATTAATTTTAAATAAAATATCGCATTTGATATAACTTGTGCTCGCGCATTAATTTTATTTTTCATGCAAAATGCATTCAGAACGCGTCCACTGTCAATTAAAAACGCTGACGTATTATCGTTTTCTGTCGCGACGAAAATTATTTGTGGACATATGTTTTGTCATAAATCTTTATTTGTAATATCCAAATTGACGTAAATCTATATGTGCATAGGTGAGAGTGCTCGTATCTTTAAATGATTACATGCAAAATATATGAAATATCGCGAGACTATCTCCGCGATTCGTACTTCGCATCCATCTTATTCACTATTAATCAACTTGGGCTAGATTTAGTAATAGCCGTAGGGTACGCAATAAAATGTCGTCCGAATAGCGATGTATTATTAGTCCCGCTTCGGCAGAAACGAGTTTCCGTGGATTATCGCGCTCTTGCGCGCGTGATATAATCAACGTAATAAATTAGATCCAGCCAAATCCGCGGACGTTTCTAATATCGTCTATGTTACGTCTTCGCTAAAAGTGAGGATTCTCATCAGCTGCTCTGATTGGAATACGTAATCAGGACTCGAGGAGTATAGCGAGCACGCTAATTCCGGCTTCGTGTTACATTCACTGTGTAGCGTTGGCAAATAGCGTAGTCTGCTATATACCGAACATTCAACTTCTCGTCGTAATCCTTCGTTGTTCCCTTGAGTTTCGTTGTGTCGTAGACAAAACCGTGCGCATCAACTTCGAATGTGTCACATTAACGTGACAATATTGCATTTTGCACTTTGCGCGTTTCAACAGTTTGAAACGGCCAGCTAAATATCATGTGTAAACGTGTAACTTCGCTTTACGATACACGAGCTTTAAATACCGTCGCGCAATAAAAGACTAATTAACTATAAAAACTGCCAAATATATATTATATACTTATATGTATATGTACACGTGTATATATGTACGCGTATGAGGCTGCACGGCACCCTTATGTACCCTCGCCCGTACATTCTCGCTCTATTCTTTTCGCGTGCTACGCTATTATCTGCCGTGGACGATGCGCGTGAAGGGAGACAGCGGAAGGGTGGAATGAGTCAGCGGTTTGCACACCTTGCTCTGCACGCGCGTTGCTACGTCGCAGGCACGTTCCGCGCTATTGTACGTTAACTCTGTCCGGCACAATGCTTAGAAAAGCAGTAAAAAGTACGGCCTTTCGGGCGAAATTTAGTGCGCGTACGGTGACATTTCCCCATCTCCCTCTCCTACCCCCGCTGTCCCCCTTCGTCTGCGCTTAAAACGAGAATGTGTAAACTTTTCCATATTCTTTTTTATTTTTTTTATTTTTTTATTTTTACAACATTGCAAAATTCGCGTTTACGTCCCGCTTCCTACCGCGGGCCAGCTAGAGATGGCACGTGAGGCGCCGCTTGGCCCTGCCCCCGTTTTTCGCGCGGATAATTGAAACAAATAAATATATTATTTCAATGCGAAAATAGGCTCGGGAGCTCCGTGAATTTTCGACGAGCGACGGCGTTGTCTAATTTAATTATTCGCCGCCGTGTGCCCGGTCGAATGACTGGTGTTGGGATCGATAATGTTTCAAATGAACAACGCGCCGCCAAGCCGGACGATGGCGATGCGGTTGTTCTAGATTACGCCTGCTTGGGCGCGGATGAACATTCTGTCCAAGCAGGCTGTCAGATTTAGCACACAATCGGGCATTATCGGGCACGCTCAGGCAGTAATTAATGGTTCGCCGTATTCAAACAGTAATCAGTAATCAATGGTCACTCATAGTCAGGTTCATAGGGCGCGGTGATATCACTCAAGATCTACATTGTCTCATTATGCTTAGATACTATCGGAAATGTCGAAGTATCCAGATAAGACGGGCTACATCAGCCGGTACGTCGTACGTCAAATCTTACGTGATATTCTCATTGCACGGAACTCGCCATAAATATAACAGAATCTGTTTCTTGCATCGGCAATTAAAATTAGAATTTAATGAAAGTTACTTTTTCGTCGCGTACCGAGAGATCGCGTTTCGTGCTTTCGATTTGACTTTAATCGTTCTTTTCCTCAAATATAGAATAATAAAATTAATTATTTAATCTAATAAACAATTTAATCATTGCCGGCAAAATCAATAATCTGTTATCTTGTTAAATACAATAATTGACATTAAATATTCGTAACGTACGTGCAATTATAATTTTATTTCAGATCGATAATTCTTAAATTACCGTTTAGACAAATTCATTATTTATAGTAACGTGAGCGAGTCGTTGAAATATTTATCGGACAAATTACGGGGGTATCGCTCGCGTCGAATCAAATCAATATAATCAATATACTTATGCTAAAAGGAGTTAGGACATCGAAAAATAGCCGTAGAACAAACTTAGAAGGGGACCGATGGTAGGGCGCGGGCGCTTCCTTCCCCTCGATTAAAGTTACACTCCAATCTTTAACCTCAGCCCTCGATTCACCAGCGGCGGTGCCCGAAGTGCGGAGTCTCTTCCGGCAATATCAACTGGTCTTCGTGAGAGGTAGGGCTCCCTCTTCGCGCGGTATCTTCGACTCTCCTTCTTCTTCTCTTCGTCGCGTGCTCGCGTCGCGTGGAGTGCCGCCGCTGTCGGTGGGAACAGCGCAGAAGCTATTACTCGGCGAAAACTTACTTTTCTCGGCGAAATTACTTTCACGAAGTATCTTATTTCGTCGCGTCGGCAAGAGAGAAGAGCCTGCCGACGGCTTTCCAACCACGGGGGAAGAGAACGTTGCTCGGGCGCGGAGATTCTCGCATCGCGCCACGAGAAGACGTCGCCGACGGTATACCGTATGCGTTTGTGCTTGTTTGTTTCGACGAGTCTGCCGAGATGGATCGTGCACCTCGCAGATTGGAACAAGCGTGCACGATTCGCTGCGAGGTTCTTTCATATATTGTATATATACATATATATATATTTATGTAACGGATAGATCGACGAATTCCGCGGAGACAGCGTTGAAAAATGCACGACGCGCTTTTTAGTTCGCGAGTGCAGTTGCATTTAAATGAAGCGGAATGGCGACGAAAGGGGGACGTAACGTGAAAACGTAAAAGATTCTATTGGCGTAAACTAATGCTAATTTGGGATACAACGTGATGCTTACGGTATATAACCATGAAAGCCCGTAGACGCACGGTTTACCGTTCGCGTCGGTTTGCATTGTGTTTCGATGTATTCAAATTGTTACTCACTCTGACGTTAGTTATTTTGCTCGACGGCAAGAATACAAGGGCCTCGTACTATAAGCTGTCAGTATCAAATTATTATGTAATGGGATCTCTTAGTTGCATTGTTGTAGTAACAGTACGGATACGATATCACAGCGATCCTTTGCAAATTAACTTCGTAGAATGTTATTACGCTCTTTTATTTAACTAATATCGACGGCTCTCGAGAGAAAGAAAATATTTTGACGAGCGAGGAAAAAATGTAGAATATTTCTCTTGAAATTTCGACGAGATTTGGATTTTTATATTAATGAAACGGCGTTTTTCTGGAACGTCAATAAATGTTGGATAATGCATTTTTGCACTTTACTTTTAGCGCTTATGTTCCGCGTCACCGTTAGTTTCACGTGAAATGGAATACGTCTTCTGACGTTTGCTACTTTGTCAGATAATCGCAAGGTATTTTATTATTGAAGCACACGTATCGATTACGGTCGTAACTAGTCCGGTTCAATTGTCAAAAAGCGGCTTGCGCGCGCGTGGACGTAGCGAAATATAATCAGGCCTGCAATCAGAATCCGAAACTGGGTTAGAGAGAGGCTGTAATCAGAATACATTGAATTACACCGTTATCGTGCTCCGCATAATGTTGCATAATGTAACGTACACGATCAATTATGCGACGATATTTGTGCTTAATTATGCACGTAAGCTGGGAATTCTCACGCTGATATCGACAATCACTTTTCGACTCGCATACGCGCATAGATTATGGATATGCCGTCGCCGATTACGAATGTACAGATGGTCGGATGCGCCGATCTGTTAATGATAATTAACAAAAGCTTTAATACGTCCGTTGAACGCACGTGACTGTAAGACTTTGCTCGTGCGGTTTCACCGTGTATTCGACGCGCGGTATAAGGATGCGCGATTAAGCGTGAAAATAAATGAACATTATTACATACGATACGCGAGAGAGAGAGAGAGAGAGAGAAAGAGAAGAAAGACCCGGGGATGGCTCGCGATATATATTAATTCATATTATCGATGAAATATTCGCCAAGTTTTTTTTAATTTTTTTTTTTCGTGATTTATGAAACAAAGTGATATCTCGTTAAGAATTCGTAATACGTAATCCTCGTCATTTGCATCGTTCGTTTGCCGAGACGTCTTTGGCTTCTACAGGTCGCTTCCAGCCCAGAAGTGAAACCGCGATTTTAATTATTGCGCTTAATATTACAGCGTTTAGCATAGAATTATACTTGCAAACGAAATATCCTCCGCGTTGACTCAAAAATTATCAAGCGTAATTCAACCCGACAAGTTTCTTCAATATCGCGGGAGCGGAAATTAATTCGTGACTTTCTTTCACGACTCCGTCGAATCCGATAGCGTGTCCGATGAGCCAAGTTGGCTTCCACTCGTAGCTGGTCAAAGGTCCGATCTGGAAAAATAAATCGAGTGGCGGCTGATGAGAGGCAACGGCATAAAGAAAAGAAGTTCGAACCGGTGTAGCGACGGATAGGGAGGGTTGCGTGAACGTGAGGGAAAAGAAGGAAACGTAGAAGGAATATCCACTTAGCGAGAAAGCAAGAGGGATACTCGTGCCTCGAGATCGGGATAAGCTAGGAAAGGGTATCTTAGAGTCGTGGCACGCGACTTTCTTCCGCTTCTTCCTGACGCTTTGCCCCGTTTGATCTATGTTATTTAAACTTACACTCCTGTCGCTGTTCTTTTACCATCGCCGTTACTATACGACGCCTTTAATTCGCAATACTTGTCCTTTACGCAACGAGAGCTCGTTGTGTACGTACGTTTTTTTTTTTTTTTTCTTTTTTTTTACGTTTTCCGTCTTTTCTTGACCGCTTATTTTTTATGCCGCTCGCGTTTTATTCCACTCGTTTTTGCCTCACGCTTCTTTACGATTTCTTTCTGACGTTAAGTCGAGTATTTTCATTTTTTTTTTTTCTTTTTTTTTTACGAGACCTCGCGAAGGCAAATGTCCTCTGTTGCTTTTCTGTGCGTTCGACCGTGCAGGGCGAAAAACGAGAGAGATAGGAATGGAAATGTGCGAAAGCACCAGCCGGCGGAGGAAATAAAGCATTTCGGATGGTAGAGGGGCATAATTTTCGTTCCTTCCGCGACCGTATTTCGTGGAGACAATGCGCCCTGGGTACCGCAATCCCGGATGCAACCGACCCAGAAAACACGGCTGGGATTACTGTACTGCGATAGCTTGCTTTCTACTCGTCTGTCTGTCTCTACGTCTCCAGATCCGTACTTCCGCCTACTTGCGATTACTTGGAAGTCCCAAAGGGTGTAAAGGAAGAATGGGTATTGTGCAGCGACGCGAAATTTAAGTTAAGACGGGATACTAAGATGAAATGTTGTAAATCATATAACATGAAAGGCGTTATACGCATACGTAATATTATAATTCTTTTCAATATTTTTAAAAAACTATTTTTTTTTTTTTAATTAAGTTCTTACTTTTCGTTTCGGTGCAATCGCTTTCTTGCATTAAAAGATTATTAAACGTGAAAGTTCGTACTCGACATTGTCCTTGAAACGCAAAATAATTTTGATAAACCTATCTCGTTAATCTCATCCATTAAACTTGGACACACTGTCATGTTACGGCTTGAATAAATCATGAAACGTTATTAATGCCAATATCGTGACGCATCTGTCATCCGTTGAAATAAAAGACTTTATCAATCTGATTGATATCATTGAAGAATCGATGGTCTGGCAAAACTGGAGTACGTATCGAACAAGACAGTCGTTTTGCTGTCAAAGTGTCATCTTTAGATGTCGTTTGCGAGAGCGTCAGTCGGCATTATCTTTATCTGCGGATAAATCTTTGATATGGTCATCACTAGAGAAAAATTGAGAAAGACGCTCGGATAAATTCCGACTAAAGTTTCCCAGACGTAAACTATAATAACGCGCGCCTCGCAGTTTCTTTCGCGTATTTAGGTGCCAATCTTTCTTACGGACTTACGCGCGCTTCCTCTCTTATATACGCTCGTCCGTCGCCACAATGCGTACGAGTATACGTAGGTATCGAAAACGCGTTCGTTATTTTTTTTTTTTCTTCCCTACTTATCAAAGTATTTGTATACGTGAAAGTATAGACGCGCGCGGCGGGTCGCTCCTCGGTGGTACGTAGACCAACTTCGGTACTCCGAGGTATGCCATTATCAAACACATCCACTACGAAGTTAGACAACTTCGATGGGAACCGAAGAAGCGCACGAAGAAAGCGGGTAAAGTTAGCCGATGAATCTGCCGGGAATAGTCTTCCAACGTTTCATCAAGTTTGCTAGGCGGGCCGCGACCCGGCGGCGTTCATCCTCATTTTTTACACGAATCAGATGTGCTTTTACACACCGCGCTTATATATATATATATATACACACGCGTACCGAAACTTTTTGCCGCCGCGAAATTCCTGAGCGAGATATTATACGCCGCGAGAAAACACCGACACGACACCCGGATATGCGCGGAGGCCTGTGTTTTATTGCCACCACCGGCAGATAAATATGCGGACATTTCCGCCACGGCCTCCCGCTCGACCATAAAAATGATAAAGAAGGGTATCGACTGCCCGACCACCTTGAAATGCCGAAATACATATGGAAACGCACCATCACCGACGTCGTCTGCCTGTCGCTCGAAATCAATGCGCCACCCTCGACACCTTTTTCTCGCGATAGTCGCTAGATCACTTTCGAAGATCCTGCCGTGCTCACACTCGTACCGCAAACTCACTTCCTCTTCGTTTCAACCGTGTTTTGTCGATAAAACTTCTTACTGCTGGTCATTCTTAGTTCTCAAGTACTTCGTCACACCAAAGTTTCTAAAGCCGTAAGCGCCGGAACCATATTCTTTCCCCTCGAATCGTCGATTGTTATTTAAAAAACAATTAATAATGAATAAAAGACTTTAGTAGCAAAAATTAACCACGTCGGAGAAGCAATAAAAGGCTCGGATATTATAGAAATTATTACATTCGGTAAATCATTTATACGATTTTAAATTGATTACTTAACAACGAAAAGACTCATCAATGTAAAAACGTAACGCAAACTATGGTTAAGTAGACGTTAAGTAGACGAGTTTACCGATTAGTAAAAATTACATTTTAATTTAGAAACAATTTGAAAATTATTCGGCTCCCGGTACCGTCGCTCATTCGCAGTTGAAAATTTTATAACGTGAATCAAAGATCCGAAGTTTATATAAAAATCTATGAAAAGTTTCTTACTCCCTGCGGCGACGATTTCCAAGAAATATTCGTGCCAAGCTACTTCGGTCCATAAGTGCATCGAACGTCCCTCATGAATTTCATAAAGTTTCATCCGTCCTGTACATCGGGAGTTTCACGAGGCCCGTGAAAATTGGTGCCATTCGTCGCTCGCGTAAAGCTTCGTCAAAATCGAAATCTAAGCTACGGCGCCGTATACCGCACAGAGCACTATGAATCTCGGTCGGCTTTCGCGTTCACAAAAATGGGGTTACACCAGGCGGCCGCACGAGCCAATCCAATCAACTCACTTGAGAGACTTATAACACGAATTTCATAAAACGAGAACGGAAGGCACTCTTTAAGCATAACGAAATAAAAGGGACAAAAGTTCAAAGGTTCAAAAGATCATACTAACTTCAATGTCCGTAATAGTTAGGTTTCGGCGATTTTAAAATTAGAAAACGCGAATCACTTTTAAAATACAAGTATCAGTTACGAGCTCAAAAATTAATACTTCTTGCAGAGAAAATCTGAATTGATAATATTAATATTGGTTAGGAATAAAATATATCTGATAATTAATTTATTTTTGAAACGATTATGGCAAGACTCGGCTTCTAATTAGGTTTAGGAAAATTTCATTTCATTATTCTAGAATATTTTATTTCGTAGTCTTACTATTACCGAATAAAATAATTTGCGGCGGCTAGCGAACGCAACTTTAGCGTCGTGTACGTCGAGTCTCACATGTGCCGCATGCATTATAATACCGCGCCGGCCGGATTGCCGATGACTGATTTCTCTTCGTTCTCTCGTCCCCTGTTTTTACCGTCTTTAAGATTATATACGCTAATCGCTATCGCCGCAGAAAACGCCATATCTATTCTTCGGTGTACATAATTTTATAATATCGGAATGATTTATTTTCCCGCTTTTTTTTTTTTTTTTTTTTTTTTTTCGTCAACACAAGCTCGTTATATTGACGCGCGACGGAGCTTATTCCTCGGCGATGAATGTCACGCGTTATTGCTCAACATCTACGGTGTTTCGTGTAAAATTCATTTTCCTTTATGACGATAATGACCCTCCGTACTACGTCCGCTCACTGAATCATTCATAGCGATGTGGGGTCAGACTTGTGGAGTCTTCGTCAGCTGCCGTGCGATTACCGTGCATTAGTCCGAGTAAGTCTCGCATTTTCCAAGAGGACAGAAGTGCCTTTTCAGAAAATGAGGAAATACTAAAAACCTCTTTTCTCCCCTCTCCCCCCCCTGCCCTTTTTCTCACAAACAGCTCTGCCGACGCCAATTTTACGAGAGAGACGCAAATGTCGTTCCCCGCGCCGCGGTTTTTTTTTTTTTTACCTAGATTTCTCACGTCGTTACCGCATCTCAACTTTTATCGATCTTATTGGCGGCATTTCGCCGGTGCCGAATGTTTTTCCAATATCCGTGACTGGATTTTGCGACATGACAAATGCAACGCAGATAAATCGCACTCATTATTTACCTCTCGGTTTCAAATACTTTTGTACGCGGCAAGAAATAAGATATATCACGCGGCTCCGATTATACTTTCGGTACAACCGTATCCTTGATAAAAATCTAATGTTTATTCTCCGCTCGGTATACAGAAAAAAATCGATTAAATATTGTCTTACTTGAATTTATTTTTTCGAGTATGTAAACTGAAACTGCCTGTAAGTAACAAGTACATCGGTCCTCTTATTTTAATATGGAGGAGCAGTTTTATGGCTCGAACGTGATTTAACGATGCGATTCGAATAAAAGCTAAGAATACGCGATAGTAAGAAAGCAATAAATCAGAATGCGGGGCAAAGACGAAGGTGGAAAGCTGAAACAACGGCGCTTATATTGTGCAAGAGAGAATTGGAGAAGCCAATTAATGATCTCTTTTCTCATCTTCTCTGTGTTCCTCTGTCCGTACTTTTCTTGTCTTTCGTTCACTCTTTACGTAATAAGTTCTTTCTGAGATTTCTGGTCGGATAAACCCCTGGAAAGCGTGCAAAACGGAGGCAAGGATAAGTCCATTGCGAATGCGTAAGCGAATTACGGAAGTTCTTTGCTGGAGCGAAAAGAGTCGACCAGAGCGACGGAACCGGAGAGAAATCCTTTCAACGTTTTCCCGTTTCGCGGATGCTCCATGGACATTGCCAAGTTAAAACACGGTTTCTGGGACTAATGGAAACGCATTAATTTATCGTGATATCATGAATAGAACCTTATTCGCACGCTTTGCGTCTCTTTATTAATAAATTATATCAACCTTATTACACAAATGGAAGGGCGCTTAACCCTTCTAAAATAAAAATCAATAAAAAAAGATATATACATTTCTGAATATCATAACGAGCGCGAATATCATTAATTTTAAAATTGTAAAAATTAATTCAGCGTTATTGATAAATAGCGATGCTACAGGCGTGAATTTTTAATGCCGCGATTAAAAAAAAAAGGGGGCGGGGGGTGGCA
Organism: Cardiocondyla obscurior; assembly: GCF_019399895.1. Taxonomy (NCBI): domain Eukaryota; kingdom Metazoa; phylum Arthropoda; class Insecta; order Hymenoptera; family Formicidae; genus Cardiocondyla; species Cardiocondyla obscurior. Next base: position 5,258,731 of record NC_091873.1, on the reverse strand, counting down.
ACAATTATTTTACAATTGTAAAATATTGACATTTACCGCGTATAATTCTCGTCACCATCGATCATATTTTGCATACACGTTACAACGACGTGCACGTTCTTTCTTTTTTTTTTTTATAAATTGCAATCAATCTCCAAGTAAATAGGTTCGGGCGACAGAACTGTGATTAAAATTGATTTCACGGATAGCATACTTTATGAGAGAATTTCTTTCGCCGTTATCCAACCGACGAGAACGATCACGCGGATTCAAACAGAAATATATCGAGCGACCCGACGATGCCGGTCCAATCAAGCCGCGAACCAGCGGATTATATGTCTACGGGGGAGGAATTCACGTTGGGAATCTCTCGCGCGAACCGTTCGCCTCGATATATCGGTTGACCTGTTATTATCAGAAATAATAAGCTCACAGCTGACCGGCGGTCCCTCGTGGGAATCACCCTATTGGACACCCGATGACGATCCTCCCTTGCGACCGCAAATACGGACAGCACGAGAGCACTTGACCGACTTTTCCAATTGGTCCTGCTAAACTTATCCGATCGGACAGCGGTCCACCCTTGTGCTCTATCTCTCTATCTTTCTCCTCTCTCTCTCGCGCGCGCACACATGCATGCATAGACGCACACACACGCACACACTTATTCACGTAGACCAATAATATCTCGCGGAACGTGGTGACCATAGGACTGCCTCGGGGATGCAACGATTCGTGGGAAACGCGGGTTGAGGGAAGGCGATCGATAAAAAAGTGAGAACGTGAAACTTTCGCTAATACGAAGTGCTTGATTCTCTGCGGACGAAACTCTAATTACATCCGACGAACGCTGCAGAAATGAAACTCCGAGTATATGTGTGTTACAGATTAAGTACGCAACAGCTACGCGAAGAAATTCGCTGTAATTTCGAATTTATTTATACGAGATAGCGTTATAACGTTTCATTATAAATGTATATAGAATTTTTTTTTTTTCTTTCCCGAGTGATATTTCTTTCATTTTACAAGAGGCGATCGAAACTTGGAGTAATTTAAGGAATTCAAATTTCGTCTGGCGGAATAGACATTCCGATCAAAGAGCTAAAGTATGAAACACATTCTTCATTTCTCTTTAAAGTCAAAACGAGAGGGAAATAGGCGTAAGATTTTAGCGGCGGTAGCGTTAAGCTAAGCCGTAATCGTCTTATTCCCGTGTTAAATCTCTTCGTCTCTTATCCCTGTGCTTCGCGAGTAGAAAGTGCCACGAATACCAAGCGGATGATATGACTGGCACCATTGTTCTCAGCTTACACCCTCAGGTACACCGGTATAAGCTGCCTTCCGGGCGGCGAGAAACATGCGAATTAAAAGCCGTTTCCTCAAGATGAGCCGCCGCGTTATGAGATAAGCTTTGACCAGCCGAATAGGTACGCGAATGATACTATGCGTTTTGATTTCCTTAACGTTAATCGTAATTTTCCTATTTACTTCTTATTTATAATATTATTTCTGGCAGAAGAAAGATTTAAATAAAAAAATTATTAAATTTTAATAAAACCACATTTAATATTTTGGAAATAATACATAGTAATTTTATAATATTTCTCGCGCGTTACTTAAATATAAATTATCAAAGTAATATCACTAGATTACAATCGAATACCTAACTTCGTTCGTTCAGTTTTACAAATGCACAAATACCTATTTTTCTTGATTGAATCGAGATCTGCTTTCGTATAGTAGTGTTGTCTTACTGAAAATCTCATCTGCTTTTGATTTTGAGAGACGAAGGCGCAATATCAAGTAACAAATACGCGCTATAGACTAGGATTTCGCGTGGGAAACGGTGTATCTTGTTGCACAATTAAAACGTTTTTGTATTTGAATTTCTACACTTAGGAACATTAAATGACAAGAAGAAGATGCACATTATAATATTGAAAAGCACGTAAAATATTTTTTAAAGTTTTTTTATTTAATGTAATAGTAATATAAATTAATTTTATAATCAATATTATATTTATTTAATGAGATTAATTTAATGTGACGGAGTTGTTATTATTCAGATTTATTTTCATAATGATATTATTTTTTATGAATTTTAAAAAGCAGACAGCTTTTACAAATATTATAGTATGTATAATTTCTATAGATTATTTATAAAAATATCAATATATTCTTCAAGTTATTTTATCTATTTTTCATGCTTATCTAAAGATTTTTTAATGATACTTGAAGAAAGTATTACAATACGTATAAAGTACGGGTAGAGGAAAGATTAATTTTATAAATGACATAGTTTCTTAATATTGATGTAGCGAAGAGAAAGAAAGTTAAGAAAGCAGGTGCGTCTTTTGTGCTGAAGATAAGCGCTGCGACATAATATTCACGTGCGAGGCTAAAAAGTTTACCACTTATTCAAAGAAAGTTTAAGTAAATAATAATCTCTTTATATATCATAGAAGAAGTAGGTCAAAAGTAATTAAAGAAATCTAAGAGAAGGTATTTTAAAATAACGCATTCCTGTTTAAAAAAAAAAATATCACAAATTATTACAGGCGCACTTTCGAAAACAAAACTTTTTCTTTCGCACATTAAAAAAATATAAAAAAAACCCTTGAAACATCAAAGAATTTGAAGAAATCGTAGCGAAACAGTGTCAGGTGTACCTTAGTAAGTAGAAAACAATTGCATTCTACGGCTTTAGAAGAAACCGATCGCGCGCATCGGGATGCAGTTACAACGACGGTGTTTCTGCCGCGATGTAAGAGTAGTCGGTGCCAGAGCAGGATCGAAATTGCCGATCTCCGAAGGTAATCCGGAATGATTCCGGTAGCATTGTACGTACCAATACACCCGTGTAGGTCGTTCACCGCGGTCGTGCTCATTCCTTGCCGGCGATTTCCCTCCGGGGTATAATCCCAGCCTGGCATCGGACGCCATCTCGATCGACCTCCCGACCGTGGATGTCCGCCAGCCGATTATTAGGTCGTCTCGAAGGCTTGAGAGCAAACGTGCGCGGATCGACGTGGTGGTGGTGCTCCGGCGTTTCCCGCTCGACCGCTTTATGCGCGCCAACGTAAAGTTTCGCGCGCGTTCGGCATCGCCGTGCAACGCAAAGTGCTATCGGGAGAATGCCGGGAAGGAGCTTTCGCGTGCCGAATGTGCGGCGAACGAGATATCAGCGCTCTGCTTCCCGCCGCAATCTCTTTGTAACGCTGAAGAGCATACCTTTACACGTGTCTGCTCGATATACGCTCGATACAAGGGAGGGAGTTTATTAATTTTCCGAAAATTTGCCAAAGCAATTCCCCAAGACATATTTTCACTCAATTAAAACTTTTAATTAACAATTTTCCCTTTTTTTAATTATTTTATTTTATTTTTTATTGACGCCACGATTATCTTTGTTTATCGTACGCCTGCGAGGTTTGCTTTTCATGTACTTAGATATTTTTGTTTGCTCTAAAGTTGAATAAAAATAAGTCTGCTTAGACCGCGAGTTATTGCGCGTGGTATTTTGCAAGATATACTTAAGCTTTAAATCCACAAAATATGTCGTACAATAGTAGCGTGTTTTGCTAATAGTGCGGCTTGAAGATTACATGGCTTTTGGCAACATGAGCTTTTACCGCGAAGCAATCGCCATGGATAGGGAGAATCGCCCAGATTCTCTCACCACTATTTCGCCACCGTCGTTGGCTGGTTCACCAGTGAGATAAATTTTGCAAATTGCCGCCGGCACGTATCCGTATTTTACCGCATTATATCTATACGTTGACGACATGAGCGCGTGATGAGTTCTCCAATAACGAATCGTCGACTCCGAAGAGTCCTAAAAGTTAGCATTTCCTCCGTTGTACTTCGGACAATAAAAAAAGGAAAAAATCAAATAAATCGGTCGGAATCTGATTTGCATTGCGCGCATTCTGAAGCGTTAAATCGAATATCAATGTAATCGCATAACGTTGATCTCAGCACGTAATGGAATGCAAACGTATACAGGTGTACGATAAAAACGAAACGTTTACGCAGAGACGTGATCCATTTGACTCCCTGTTGATTTATTTGTGTTTGGAGTGAAAGCATTTCCGGTGATAAAATAAAATTTTGCAGCAAAGTACATTCAATATGAGCGGCATATTGTTGGACGTATGAACGATGAAGCGCGGCGATAAATTTTCAAACGACGATTGCGCAGTAATTTATCGCACAACGAGGCTTCCCCGAATATATACTCCCCCCCCGGAAGCTGTTTTGTCCGCGCAAAAGAAATAAAATAATAAAAATTCCGTAGTTTCGGCTTAGATAACACCGAGCTCTCGAGATTATGATCCGCTGATCGATTCCGAAGCGTTATTGGATTCGCGTGGATTACCCGCGAATGCTTACCGAATTACAACTCTAGACTCGCCCTCGGCTTGATGCTTGTTAGACTAATTACTCGTAAGTGGAGCCGCGGCCGTAACGAAGCGGCCGACTACTCCGAAACTTCTCGGCGAGCAAATACACGGGGCGACGCGATATTATTCAGTTGACTCCTCATCTACTTTTTCTTCGTCTTCGTTTTTCTCGCTGCCGTGCGCGGGCTTGTGCCTCTCCATCGCCCCCACGTACTTTATCGGTCTCGTCGCAATCTTCTTTCGCCCAACCGACAATTTTCCCCGACCACCGCGAGCGTTTTCTCCGAATAACTTTTCATAAGAAGCAATTTCGCGTAGTGACTGTCGTCGATGCAAATATACAGTATTGGTACGTTACCTTTCGCTAATAATAATTCGCAGTATTTCTTTTTTCTTTTTTCTTTTTTTTTGTTTGTTTTTTTTCTTTCTTTTTTTTTTTTTCTTTACTTTTATTCAACGCGATTGATCGACGGAAACATTTATAATTTCTTAATTCTTCGGTGAATATTTCCTCAATCTTTTCTGGGTAAATCCCTGAAAGAGTCTACACAGCATGCGCCTCGAGACGTGTCATCGCGACGTAACCATCGCAACCAAGACAAATCGTGATCAGATTTACAACGAGCGCCGGAGATACTTATTCGAGCATTTCGTCGTTTGCTTGGGGCAAACTTGAACGAATAGACAGGACGCCTTGGTATCACGGTAGAGAATTATTGTATGTTCTGGGAAGCGGAGACACGCCGGGGCGAAAGTTATTTTATAACTTTAGCGTAGAAAAGCGTGACATGTTTCGTCGATGTGGTTAGATACGCGTTACTAAATACACGCGCGGTATCGGCGGTATTGATCTACCAAAGCTCATTAGCGAATAATAATAATCGACGCTATTAACTAGCAATAACGTATTCCCTTATCTGTAGCGTATTGTTGCGTTTTATTGCCTACGGTTTTCGTACTATTAAAGCCGAGCGTGGCGAACGGCGGAAAAGGAGGGGGTGGGAAAAAGCGTCACGAAAATTCTCGCGGCATAATCGCCACTCGCCATAATTAAAAGTCAACGTCGATCGATTCTTATCGTTAAATATCGCGCTAACTTTATGCATTTTCGCGAGCAATAAATGTTTTCGACGAAGCAATCAGCGGAATTTAGCCTGGCCTTTTGTCTCGGGCATTACATGGCGAAGGTGCCGGCGCGATGTAAGCCGCGCTTATCGCCGAGGCAAACTTCAAAGTCGTTTAATGGCGAAACTAATTACAGACGTTGTCGCTACACTCACTTGCATGGGCACGGCCCTTGGATTAGCGTGACGTACCCCCCCTCCCCCCTAGTGTCCCCTTCCGCGAGCGGCACGCAGCCTTTCGAATGATAACGGCGGCTTTCGAGTTTCGAGGCCTGGAAATTGAAAAACTTGCCGTCGGTAGTAGCAGTGACCGGGCCGAGCGGTAATACGCCAGGAAGTAGCTGTCGTGCACGAGTACATTCGTGACATCGATAATTCCGTCCTCTTCCGCGGTACCACGTCATCCCTCCGCGATGAAATCCATTCGAGTAGCGCGACCGGAATGTACTTGGAATAAAAACGTGTCAGGAATTCAGCCGATCGAAACGTGTTCGGAAAGAATGCCGCGAAAGCCACGAGAGCATAAGCGGTATCGAGTGTTTCCGCGCATGTGAATATCTTCATATTTTACGCGAGCGCGAATCGCATCGCGAGATAGCGGAGGAATTATCGCGGGAGAGAGCGAGACGTAGACGGGACGACGGATAAAGGGCGGCTAATTGCGCCCGTCTGCCCGTGGTGGATTGTTAATCTTTTTTTTTTTTTTCCTTTTTTTTCCTTTTTTCTTTATTTTGATTCGCGTCTATTGTTCCTGGTAGTTTCCCCGAGTTAATCTTATTTTTCCGCTTGAACTCGGGTAAAACTGCTGATAATTTCGGCGTGCCTCCGGCCACGCGGGCTTTTAGCGGAATTAACCTAATTACTTTCGAACGTGGAAGCCGTTAAACTGCGACAGAGCTACGCGAGTAATCCTAATGTTTCGCGAAACGGCGCTGTTAAAATCACTGTCTGGAATGCGTCTGCATTTCCGTCCGCGTAACGCGCCTTCGCCATCGAGCCGACGACGCTCACGGCCGGCTATCGCCGGGCCGTCAGACGCGCACCTCAGAGCTTCGTTAGAATTTATTCCGCACTCGTTCCCCGTAATTAAAAAAAGCTCGATTCATCAGCGCCACCGTCTTAGAATTTAATTGCTGTGGCGCTGGAATTTGTTCGCTGGAATAGCAATGCCTCGAGCGAGATGGAATTTTCACCGGGGGAGGAGGGAGGATTGTGTGGGTAGCCAGGTAGCGCTTGTAAGCGCGGAGAGAGATTCTCAGAGCGAAAGGCAATTGCATTGGAAGCTATACAAAATCCATTAGACGTGATTTATATAACGGCCAAGACAGTTTGTTAATTATTCATAATCCCATTCAGCTTATAAAGCTTCCTATTGCCTTTATCTGCATTCTACCTCACAGGCTAAAATAAATTGTTTCTGCATTATAACTTTCACGCGGCTTATCTTGTTCGCGAGGTGTACCGAGCCGAGACGTTCCCTTCGCCATTGATACCATTGATAGGAGCGAAACAAACGTGCGAATATTTAAGTTCTCTTAATTTATAACGTTTAACCGGGGTTTCAAAAGAAAAATATACAATTACGCGGTTTTGAATACATTCCGCATTCTAATAGCGTGAGCTATAATTTCCAAGACCGTTGCTCGGACCAAAAAGTTTCCTCGGAGAGTTTACAGTAACCATAGAATGTTACCGCAGCTCATTGTGATTCTTCCGGAAGTCGCGCGCTTGTGCACCAAAGAAGGTCACAGGCTTTCTTGCGCGCCGACTAATTGAGAGACGCGACATAGTGCTGGAAAGACAAGTAACTTCAATTTACCGATATGACCCAGTGCACTGAGAGAAATCGAGTTAGGTTAGTTAAGCTGAATTCACAATCCGCAATAGTGAAATTGGAGAAGTGCGTGTACTCCAAAGATGTACCTCTCTCGCGTAAACTGCAAAGTCTCTGTTAATTTAGCCTGATCCGCGCTCTAGAATTTATTTTAGCGAACAAATGGCACAGCCACCAAGTCCCGCTTTAGGGACGGGGGTGAAAAAAAAAGAAAAAAATGTTTTTCCGCCTGAAGAAAAATGTAATTTAAAATTTAACAAGAAATGGAGAAACGGAAGAAACCAGTTCGCGAAGGTCGCGTAACGCAACTGTTCGAAACGGCACTTAGGCGCCGGTGTATCTTTTGCATTATGAAAGAAAAACTTTTCAAGAAATATGAACAAACGCTGCATGGTATAAATCAAAAAGTTTCACGCGTCTCGTTCGTAAAAAAAAAAAAAAAAGAAAAAAAGGAGAGAGAGACGAGGGGGGAAAAAACGAGCGTCCAAGTAAGCAGATAAAGTATATCCAACTCTAATCGACTCCGGCGTCCCTTTTTCCAGTTTCGCCGAGTTAATTAACTCGCATCGTGACTCTTTCATTATCGTAGCGTCGCGACGGGGTGTACATAAATTATGTGTCGTGTTGATGCGACAATGTGTCTGGCCGCCATTTTTGCGCCTCTGCCAACCCCGATGATTGCAGGCAAAACGAGCACGTGTGCGTGTATGTGCACTGATCGTTAATCCGATTGCTTTGTATGCGCTTAATACGTTTTAACTCGTAATAAGATATTAAAAAGCATCAATTGACTAGCAGGCTCGTACGTCATTAAAGCCAACATCTTTAGAATAACTTCGTCGGAAATACCCAATCAGCAGTATACATATTCGTCGAAAGATCATAAATGTTGTCGCGTTGAAATGAGCCACGAGCATTTCCAGCTATATCAAACGCGAAACGTGAAAAATAACGGCGCACAATTTATGTCCCTGCAATAATATCATAGGAATTTGCCCCACGGTGAAGGTAGCGATAGCGAAAGCGAATACGCGACTACCAATTATGGTATATTGCACAATCGTGGAAATTATTGCGGCGAAAATTTGATCGTATATTCTTCAGTAAAATATTTGGTCGTATTATACTTTTACGCTCTATTTTTTTTTTAATTTATTTTTAAAATAGCAATAATAATTATTTAAAAATGAAAAATGTGTTTTGCCCTCCACGGTGAAAATTTTTATCAATTGTATCAAGTCCGAATTTGCTTTGAAGAGTTTAAATTTTTAAAGTAGATCGACGCGAGATGTCATTAAAAACACATTGGTTAGATATACCTTAGTAGATATCCGTGTTAAAAAATCTCACGTACTGAGCTTTGAAACTTGAGTGAAGTTCCTGAATAGTGACGAGGAGATTTTGCGGGAACGTCTGAAAAAGGAATTTCTACGTGAAAGTTTTCGAAACTGCAAAAATTCTTCCTTCGCGTACGATGTAAATCAGATTTGCGTATAATAATATTCATGATATGTTCGATATTAATGTATTAAGTAATTACGTTAAGTACGAGATAACTAATCGGTTTAAGTAGAGTGGCTCAATTATTTCCTCTTAATACAGATATATGTATATCGATCCTCTCGGAATATCTTGGACGTATTTTATTAAAAATTCTTTTTTTTTTCTACTTGTCTTAAGTAAAACTTTTATGACTCGAATATAATCTACTTTTATTACTGTAGCTCCATTGACTTTTATTACCGGAAATCATTTCGTATAAAAATAAAAGCTCCCGATTAGCCGAATTTATTACATTTCTGTAAATGTTTCAAACATTTTATTTCAGTTTTTTTTTTTAAAAAGAATATTACTTTAAATATCGGTGCTTCTTATTAAAGTATCGGGGATGATTCGGTACGTCATTAACATGCATTTTCATCATTCTTGTAACTTCATCAACCCATTAAACGCTCGTATCTTTTAATGCGTTATTGTTAAGCACAATCGCATTGTCTGCTTTCGATGGCGGCCATCGACAGAGTATACATAGCGGATAGCTGACAACAGCAATATTAAAATGCAAAACTGGGTTAGCGTTTCTGTAAATGGTCCATTGCGTATTCGCGCGGGCTAACCGGGTTATTTTTCCGCGCATTACTACCGCCCCGCGCGAACGCAACATTTAACAGTCGATTCGCGTCCGTCGTGCGGCAGGGAGTTTCAGAACAATGTCTGTCCTGGAAACGGCGAGTTTCATTGCGAGAACACCGACGAGGCAGCTCTTTAATCATGGCGAGTATTCAGGCAGGAGAAACTTTCCAGTTAAACAATACGAGATGTTGAAACTACCTTCACTCAGGCATTCACGCTTTCTTGACTATAGCTGAATTTTAATACACCACCGGAATAACAAATTTTCAATGAGGACCATTGTCTCTCGATCGTTTTTTTTTTTTTTTTTTTTTTTTTCTTTCTGCGAAAATCGGGAGAAAAACATCTGTTCCTCTTTTTTGAAATCTTCCAAATGTATCTTAAAAAGTTTAATATCCGTCTATTTGCATAACCTGATTTACTTTGTTTAAAACTTATATTAACGTAATTAAATTCTTTTTCTCGCCGCTGTAAAGTTATTATTTGTTATGGGCATCGTATAAACACTCGGTTCTCCATTAATAATTTTTTTTACGATGCCCCTCTGTGACGTTGAACGCGATATTAAAGTTCGCTGTCTAGAAAACCCAGCCCGATCGATTTCAGGATTACCTACTTACCGCAATTTTCCAACTGAAGTTTCGTCTTGGTTACGGAACGACATACACTTTCCAAGTAATACGCGTTTCGCTCCGGTCGAGCTTCTTTCCGCTTTTTAAGCGGTCGTAACCAAGAGGATTGAAGAGATAGAAAAAGATAGCTGGCTCTTTCTTCGACTTGAGTTTTTCTAAAGTAGTTCTATCAGTGCGGATCAATGTGACCCGGAGAAAACCGCGATTCTAAAATTATCGATCAGCGTTCCGTCTTGAGTGGCAGCTAAGCTCGATGCATCCTCGTTTTTGAATATTTTCATCGAAAAACGCTTTTGAATTATTTATTTCTCGTGCAGTCGACGTCGTGGATCGATCTAAATGATTTACTTACTTACTTAGCGAAGATTTTTATTCGAGTAAAAATAATAATCAAAAAGTAATGGTTATATATATATTAATTGAGCAAGCGACGAAAGTAAATGAGTAATTAACCCTGCGTTACTTCTCGAAACTGAGCGATCGATCGTAATCGGTCGGTTTAAAATAAAAAAATAAATAAATAAATAAAAAAAAGAAGAAAGAAATATATTTCGTTATCGAATGAACCCGCTCTTGAACGCGTTCTTTAAAAATCGACAAAGAGCGTCGGCACCAATGGCGCGCCGTTAGCTGCGAGAGATAACCGCGTATATACCGGATCCGGCACACGCGTTGGCGACGCCGACGCCGACGAACCGTGAAAAATTCGATCGGAGGGTGATAATCGATTATCACTAGTTAGTCCGTCACGTTGTGATACCACGGCGGATAACTGATGTGCGATAAACACATCACCTAATTACTTGCGGTGAATCGCCCCATGGCCCCGACACGCAATGTAGTGAACACGAATGCATAGACGTACCTGTTAGCCGGACGAAGTAACGACCCCGTGCGCACGCCGTGCACAAGCTTATCGAGAGTGTTCAATGGTGCGCGGGCGCGTGCATGCGTGTGTCGTTCTCGCACGCATCCGACCGCCTGCGCGTATGCGTGCGAACGACCGGGGAGAGAGCCCGGTTTATCGCAACTTCGCCGCGCGTATGCTTAGCCGGGCGTATTCGAATTATTGTTGATAGTCATATACATCTATTTATACATGGGCACGCACATACGGTCTATCTAGAGGATACATAGATCGCGGCGCACGGCGGACCGCGCGTATGCGTGCGAAATGTGGAAATTGAATGTCGCTACGGCGGCAGTAGGTGGAAAAACGAGGACCGTCGACGGTTCATGCGACTGCAAAAGGTTTCCTCCGCTCGCGTTTCCCTATCCCGCTCTCGCTCCCTTGCGCTCGCCTCTCCGCTTCGTTCTCACCCTTGTTCTATCTACGGCAACGGTGTCGGGTAACTTTCGCCCGGGTGGAAACTCGATTCTCCCGGCGTCCTGGCGCGCACGTGTAAAAATTCGTTTTGCGTAAATGAAAGCGAGCGATATAGGGAAACTGGGGTAGCATTTTGGGAAAGAAAATTTGCGTACGGGATTTATCTTTGAAAATGTGTTGCTCCTTTCGGTTGAAATTTCATCGCGTTTCTTTCTCAACAATGTTAATCTTCTGCTTATCGTTGAATCTTTGATACGTATATATTATCCAGCCAACGTGATTACTTTGACTTTCTGAAATTTAAAGGTAAACCAAAAGTTCTTTTCGTACAATCTTTTTCGACGAAGAACACATTACTCATATAACAACGTGAATTAATAAGAGAGTCTAATGTTAATGTACGAAGGAACACGCCGGAGAGTTAGTTAGTAATGACGAAAGTACGATCGACTGCGGTGACGACGCGGTGTCAGCATGTAGCACGCGATCGTGTACTTTTATAACATTTTCTAAATGCGTTGCCGCTCTCGTGCCCGCCGGCGGTCATTAGGCACGAAAAGCCACCCCGCGAGTCCCAGGCGGCCAAGCATCGCCCGCCGGGCGAGCTACGAATACCATATCGACGTATCGGGGCCATTTCGGCGAGAACGCACACCCCGTGCCATCACGCGAGCCGGCTAACGTCCGTAGTGGTCACATAATGCGCGAGAACATTGATTTAAAAGCAACGCCCACTCGATTTGCATACGTCGCTCGATTCTCCCCCGTGAGGTCCCTTTCACGCACTACATCGGGCGCGAGCTTCCCGTTATCCCGAAACCTAGCGAGCGATGCCGCTGCTACCGAATAGTCTTGGGCAACTCGGGCAATTCGAGTTATGGCCGATCGTTTCTCTTCGTCGACCGGTTAACAAGAACTGCCGGCAAGATCCTCGCCCTCGGCTGCGGTGAGATTTTCACCGAATCGAATCCCGATGTTCTTAAAGGATGCTCGGATGTTAACGGCGTATCCGGAATAATTTATTCCCCGACGGAATAAGTAGAAAGTTTAACAGCCCGTGATAACGAAAGCAAAGATTATCCGGTCTCGATAATTCAGGTAGCCGAGTAATTTTTTGTTCAACCGTTTGGCGGCATTTAGACATCGCGAGGCAAATAAATCGAATATGAAGATAAGAGAGATTTTATATTTCAAGAAAATAATAGGAGGGAGGGGGAGAGGTGAAAATTTATGATCTTATAATGTTTTTAAAACAATGAAATATCGAGAGATTCGAGCGTCGACGTTTTCCATTAAATTCAAGGAGTTTCACTGCGATTTTCTTCCGTCGCTCGCCGAAGACGTCGCGCTAATGACGCGGTTCGAGCGCGTAACAGGCGTCGTACTTTGCGATATAATAGAACCACCGTGCCTGCCGCTTAGGGCTGACATTAACAAACTACTGCAAACTACGGCTATAACGAAAACAGCGAGAAGGGAATGTGCATTAATAATCGGGAACCGAGAAGGACGGAGTTCATTATTGCGCTGTTAGGGCGGACTGAACAGGGTTGTTCGAACGAGGCTATGGACAATAATTAACGAGTAGCACCTAGACGTCATAAAGTAACGGCGAGATACGTTGCGGACAATTCCTTTTCGATAAATTAATTTACCGTTCACCGTTCTCACCTCGATGTAAATTTGTAACGCAATTTACAATTTTACCTACAAAAGAGCGGGCGGACGCTCTCTAATGAAATACGCTATCGTTAAGAAATGTTTTATCGATCACTCGTTAAGTTTGCGGAATGTGGAAACGTACGAAACAGGAAATCGCTAAACGCGATATAGATTCAACTTCTATTTGATATTTCCGTAGTAAAATATTTACGTTAATCGCAGAGACGTACGGCGTAATTTTATGCGCCACCTCTCTTCTCTTTCTTACGGACGAAGTTGGCAATACCCTTCGTTAAATTACTTCGAAACGCCAGTGTAATTAAATCCCAGCGGACGAAACATTATTCGCCGCGCATTTGCCCCGCCGAGGCTTTAAGTGACGCCTTTGAATATAATTTATAATTCAATTTCCCGGCGTCCTTACGTGTAGATCGCTCCTGCAACGCGTCTCCGATATTGCACCGGACGTCTTCCGCGCCGTAGCTCGCCGTGTCAGAGATTAGAACTTCATTATCGTACAAATCGATCCTCCACCCGAAAGCGGCAAACGAGTCCCTCCCCCTCCCCCTCCGCAACCGGATAAGGCGGGCACGAAGATTGGAATCGAAAACGCGAGTCTCTTTGGTTAATCTCGGAATGATTTGCCGGCGATTCGAGACCGTTCGACACTTCCCGCAGCCTTTTCCGCGCGGTATAAGACTGAAAAGTTCCATTTTCCCTCCCTCTCCGCCGTCTCCTCCATCCGAACTCTTGAAGTCGTGCACAAAAGTCGCTTTATCTTTCGCCGGCTGTGTGTACCTACCTACCGTATATCTACCCGTCTACTTTCGTCCGAGCTCTGCCTGTCTCTTTAGAATCTAGGAAATGAGATTACTTAATCCCCTTGTTTCACCATCGAAACCAACCGTGAAAATTAAATATCCCACGTTACCGGAAGGCGTGCAGTCTTGCGGCGTCGTAATTTAATCGTCGTGCAGCGGGCTCCGCCGTGCTAATATTTTAGTGCTAAATAACGTCTGGGTGGTACTTAGCGTGGCGTGCGTTGGACGCGCGTGTATTGGACGATACGTAGGTGGCGATACATACCGCGGATGATTTATTGCCGGGGAACGGCTGTGGTGGTAAATACACACTTTCTCTGCTCGTTCCTGTACGGCGTAACTTGTCCATCATGCGAATCGTTTAAATATTCAAACGTAAGAATGAATAATTTTACCGCTCGCTTGTTGTAACTCCTTTGAAGACCTTTTTGATCGCGACCGTTGCAGAAATTAATTTTAATTAATTGCGTTCTATCGCTGTCCCTACGCTTCTTATTATCTTGAGTTGAATAATTTTTTTCCTCGGAGATTATATTACTTTTTTATTTTATATATATTACGGCACTGATGTTTTTTAACTCACATGCCGTCTAAATAAATTTATCCTTAATCCGTCTTTATCGCCGGTTCGTTTGCTCCATCGCAGTTTGTAAAATATCGAAATGACAAGAGGAGAACGTCGGTTCTTAAGAAGGGGTCATTTCCTTTATCATCCTTCAAGAGTTACCAAGTTAAGTAGTTCCTTTCTTTTAAGATCGCGAATTTTCTCTTCTTTCTCGAGTACGCGATTCAAGCAATTGCTCGCACACATTGTTTGAAGAATTGAAGTGCTTCAAGTTTTTCCCGACTTTATAAAATTTTCTTTTTTTCTTTCTTTTTTTTTTTAACGTAGAAACGCCTAAAGCTATTTTACTTTCGCACCGATAACGCTACAAAATACACGAGGTGCTTTTTAATCTGCGGATACAATTGTAAAAGTAAGTAGGGGGCAAAAGTAATGAGCTTATGTACAATTATTAGCAATACACTTTTCACGTTTTCTTTAATTAAATTCGTTGAATTAATATTTTACGTATCGTCAGATTTCACTACAGATTCTTTACAGATTTATTTATTATTACCTGCTAGTCGTCGCAGATTTCTCACCTGAATTTCGCATTATTCGTGATTTGATGCATTTGACAGATCTAACCCTGTCACCTGTCGTTGAAACGAGCTTTCGCGCTTGCACCGTGACAGAGAGTGGTTCAACGGCGCCTTTACAGGGATATTTCCTCGACCGTACACAAAGTTCAGCTTTCTGTCCAACGTCGTACCCCTCGTGTCGTTCTACTCGGTTGTCCGATGTTACTTACATACCTTCGTACGCCTGCACACTCCCGGAGTCTTTGTATACCGATGCACCGTAGTGACACGTCGCTGGCACCGCATACAACGCGAATAAGTCCCGTATCACCTGTCACCGGGAAATAACCCGTTCTGATTTCGTAGTACGCGCGTGTGCACCCTTCACCAAGTAAATTGCATAATGTTCGTTTACCATATATCCTCCGTGTATCGCGACGTATAAGCGAGAGGCGCGGACGAAGCGTGCGGTATAGGAAAGTAGCCAACTTTCTGACGTCTCCTTCTCTCCTTGGCCGACTCGACGTGTCTATTTCCTCGGCGGGCGCTCGAATCGGTAATGCATACATCGAACGCTCCAAGTCTGAATACAAAGCGTAACGAGCTGTCGCGATAAGCGCTGCGCCTCTGCTACCCTCGACACGGTTATTGTTAATTTTCAGATCGTATCTTGACGACGGCGTGATTACACGATATACTGTCCCGTGTGTTTCGCATACGATCGCGTTATAAATCACGCCGCAACCGCTTGTTACCTTCGGAGAAATAAATCCGAAAGTCCCGAGAGAATATTCCTTCAGGATTTACAGCCTCATTATCTTCGTTCATTTTCGCAAATCCAATCTGATAATTTTATTATCGCGTGAGAGAATTTTGCAATTAATATTTTTATATGTGATCGCTTCCTCCAGACGGAAACGGTTTTTATTATAAAATTTTACAGCGTGAAGCAGTCATATTTTTTATTTTCTTCGGCTATTACGTACAAACATAAGAACGATACGAGTAAAAAAAAGAAAGAAAGACGATATCGTAAAATGTACTTACTCGCTGTCTATTTTTGACAAAATGGAGCAGCCTCTTTATGGACCGGAGATTTCGCGCTATTGGCGAGTATCATCGCTATGTGCGCCTGTATCTGGCTAGCTGTTTGACGTGGCGGAAATTGGAAAACACTGGTTATCGTACGAATCTCGGACGATTTTACGAGCTCACATCATAGGCCGTCCTGCCGCGTACCGTGCACGTTTCATGGGTATAATACTGGCGGTACCGATCAGTCGATCGGCACGCAAACTTGTCTACTCTCGACAATGTCCTGCGAAGACAAACATGTATGTCGAATTCTATTGTGATGCGAAAACGCAAATTTATACAGACACATCCGATTTATTTTAAAATCCGTAGCTGAATGCCGAAATTATGCGTCGAGCTGTATACAACGCGTTTATTATTGCGATTCGCGTATAAGTTTTTGTCTCGCTCGTGGCGCGGAATAATGCAGTGACTTTAACATATTAGACGCCGAGATAAATGCGCGTTATTTTCTTTAGAAGAGAATTCGCTGCTGGAATCCGTAAAGAAAATGTAATAACGAGCGCCTAATGATTCACGTCGGTGTGCGTTTGCTGACACGTTTAATATTTCGCTTTGCCGGGTTAAACTGCACAATAGTATTCGCGATAATTAAATCTGATTGATTTTCCGAATTAATACGGATTTAACGGGTATTAATTGAACTTTAATTAAATTTGTGCCGATATGAGACGGACGAGGTATTCATCAATTTAAAATACGATGTAATTCTTCGCGGACACGCAATAGCTGTCCCCGCACATATAATGCCGAACCATATTTTTATCGCATCGATTATCAGACGCGGAAGTAAAGTAAGAGAGAGCGATAATAAATTCGCCGAACAATGATGTAAAATCCGTAAATTGTAGAACTTGTGTTCATATGCACATTAAATCCGCATTAAATCTGCATCGCTAGTTTCAATCAAACGTATCTGCATCAGATGTAACAGACGAGCAGGGATTTAAAAATCAGATAAATGAGCTCTTTTATACCTCTATTTTTTTTTTTTTTTCCTCCGCTGTATATATGGACGTTTCGCTATTTCTCCATAATATCGACCGCCGTGCTCAGAATCTCCTACGAAGCGGCAATGTGGAACAATCCGTGAGATACGAACAAGCGAGGCGGGGTGGATTGAAAGCTCGGTTGACCCAGTTCGTTCGCGGTGTTGTTGTCAACGAAGGAGATTTAGGATAGCGAAGAGAATACATAATTATGTAATAATATATAACTTTGTATCAAATATAGAGATGTAGAGATAAGACGCTTAACAAACGCGTAAAATGCAATTGGACTAATCGTCGAACAGACCATCGATGAATATTCAATATTATTATATTAATTTTATTAACGAGCGTATTAAATTTTATTAATTTATTATTTTGTACATCAAATAGCAACTATTAATTAATTTTCATACGAAATGTATTCCTCTTTCTATTATTAAGATTTTTAATACAAGAGAATATCTGAAATTCAGTACAAATAATTAAAATCCAACGGATAGATCTTGATAAATTATTAAAAGGTGGCACGAACAATTTAATTCTCGATCAGTCTTTACAATTATGTTTCTTACGAAGTGTCTATATTATTACAAATGCATAAGTCGAAACTCGGTTATTCCACTTGCAGCGGTCGCTCTGTAATGTTCTGTACTTATACGCAGCATTGACTACAAAGCAGTAAACCGCATGTATTCAGTCGTTGATAAGACAATAGTCCGGAGTGTTGAATTCGACTAAGCTCATTGGCGGTATTGTTCTTAATGAAGGTCCTTGGTCGAAAGTCCGGCGGTGAGCACGCTTAGGTAATCTCCGGTAATTGCAGACTTGGCGATGCTGCATGCCAAGGTCTAATAAATAATTACCCGATTGTCTTGCTTTCACTCGATCCTCCGTATTTGCTACCGTCTGGAACATTTGCTGTAAAATAATGCACAGCACGCTTGTTCGAGATGTTGGGAAATGTTACTCCAAGTACGATTAATAATAGTTAACCATTCGTATCAAACGTACTCCGCTTTTTCCTCGATCGCAAAAATAAATAATTATTTAAAGAAGTTTATGTATAAAATTTTTCAACGAACAGATTGATAGTATTCTAGTGATAATAATATCAAACGTGAACGGTAGAGCGCGTTTTGCAATTTACTTATTTCAAATAGAAGTAAAAAATTGGAAAGCTTATGCTACGGGTAACATTTGTTAATTTTATACCGGAGTAGCGTATCTGTTAACTTTGCGAACAACTGTCCACGAACTTTGATAGCGAATCCCAGTGAGGTTTCTAAACAATTGTTAAACAAGGAAATAACTACTTGATTTGCTTGATTTTGGAGCGATTCTCCGCCGTTGCGAGTGATGTTATCTATGGAATTCGCTACAAAGCATCCAACAATGTACAAACAGCCGAGAGAACAGCAAGGGACAGAGACCCCGGGTGCTCCAAAGTCGACCCAGTTCGTTGGCGCTGTCGCTGTCAACGAGGAGAATCTATGACGGGAATGCACCGGCGTATCACTTAGCTGAATTCTCGCTACTCGGGACCCAGCCGGGAAAGTTCCATTCTCGCTTTAACGCCAAAATCCTATGAATTATGCGAACATGCTCTCGAGTCCTCGAGCGTGGGCGACGGAGAGGAAGAGCCGCGCATCGGGGGGATATCAAATTTTCGAAGCGGGAACAGAAACAGTGGATAGTAAAGTCGAAGAGCCACCGAGCTCGCAACTAGGTACGGATACGCGCTAAAACTCGCTGACCCGCGGATCGGCCCAGCCGCCGCGCCGATATGGAGCAATCGATAGAGCCAAGTTTCTTCGTCGGCTCCGTCGCGTTGGGTTCCATCGACTCCGCATCGATAGAAAGTCAGGCCAATTACGGCCTCGATCTCGTTGCCCTAGGTATATTATCAGATGGCGCCTCGAAGTTGGCTTTTCATCTCTTCGATTCCGCGGCGGGGGTACGATCAGCTTTTCGTTGCGAACGCAGTTTTCGAGGGAAGAAGCGGAAGAAAAAGAAGGAGCGCGAGGACGGGCGGGGAAGTTCCTTCCTTCTTTCTACAACGCGGATGCGCCTTCGCTCTTCTCCGCGGACACGCTCGCTCGCTCGTCCGCTCTTCGGCACTCTCGACGGAAGTAAGTTTCGGGAGCTCACGGGGAAGCGTGCGGTGGATGGTTGGTTATAACGTTGGAAGAAGGTGCTGAAGTGGGCCGAGGGAAAGAAAACTTAGGCAACTTTCGACCGACGGAGTCTAATCGTCGAAGTCCTCATGGTTCCTTCCTTCGGTTTACTTGAAGCGAATTCCCCGCTAATTTATGACGCGAGAAGCGAGAAAAGGACCCCTCGCCTCACCTAGACTGCATATTCGATCGATATGCGATGAAACGTGCTACGGTTTTCTCTGTTAATACCATCATAAATACGTCTATGCAAGTTCTCGCTGCAGCGCTATACGGCGGCGATATTCAATTACGTTATTACGGGCTTCGTGCATTTTTCTTGTAATCAATATAAACCGATGAGAGATTGTACGTAAAATGTATCTACGCTTTTTTTTATTTTTTATCGAAACGTATTGCATTTACATTATTTCGTGCAATAACGTATAATTTATAAGCGAGTTTTTCTTAATGATAATAATTTGATATAATTTGACACATATATTAACAGCAGATCTGATGCTGTCAAGACTTCTTAGCGAAATAATTGCGACGAGGCTATTTATTAGTATATCACAAAAATAATCTGCGGTAATAAAATTTTTATTTAAAATTAACTTCAGTCAAGACCAATCAAGAGTTCGGCGCTTTTAAATACCAATAAAGTACTGAATAAACTTAAATAAAGCGTAGGGCCTCGATTATTATGAATAAATGAAAAGATTATTCAACCATGAGACAAAGGAATTAAATTGAAAGTCGACATCATATATATCTACGTAGTCGAAGATAAAAATGATAGGATTTCACGAGTTCGAACGATATTTATAACGAGATTTATATTTTTCGACACTAATATATTTTTCCACTATTAAATTAATCTTTCGATTGATTTAATTTCGTGACAGCGATAAGTAAGAATTGACACGGGTATTATTTTTTTTACATATTTTCGACACACGTAATATATCCGTCCATTCGTTTCCGTATGCAAAATGCGAAATGGTTTCTTTGATTAATTATTATTTCGTTGCATTCGATCGGTCGATGTTTGACGCTTTAAAGACGTTTGTCAGAATTATTGCACAGAGAACGACAAAAACGACTTCGTGCTTTCACAGTAATCCGGATAATCTTAACAGACTATTGTGTCCTAAACTGTTGTATGGAGGGATAACAGAACCGACGCGAAGAAAAAGTAGATTAGATCGAGCTATGTTTTACGCCAGTTTTATATTTAATTTATTACATTATATACGTATAAATTTAACGCGCACGTTGTCGAGCGTAAAAAAAATTTTTTTAACGAGTCTTAATATATTATTTCACGCGACGATTATAATTGTGAATTGGATATGACGTGTTAATATACCCAATATTTGACGACGGAGCTATAGCGAGACGATTATGTCGTTTGATAATGGCGGTCTATTCTCCGGTTGTATTGTTACGTCAATATCCAGTAATATGTTGATATTAGATCTGTATATACGACAAGCGGTCTCTATTATTCTATTTGATACCCAATATTGAAATATCTTTGGAAACTTGTTCGACATTTCTGACGTCGAATTCGTTTATGATGAGCCAGAAACCAGAATTCATAACAAACGGAATTTATTACACTGCCAACCGACCATTTCGTGCTTCCATGTGATTCGGCTAATCTAGCTGACCCGTTCTGGATAGCCCGCTTACACCGAACTGCTCGTAGGGAAGCTAGTAGAGTAAGCCGAAGCGAGAGGAGCGTCCGAGACGAAAGAGAGAGAAAGGATGAGATAGTGCGCCGCACTCCACATTTCCCATATTATCTTCACGGCGCTTTGGTCTACGTCGGACATGATCCTGTAACTCATATCACCATGTGTCACCGGCTTAATCTAATTCACGATCGTTGTCCGCCGTAACTCATATCAGAATAATTGCTCGATCGATATTTCCAGCGTGATATCGCACGTCACGTCGTACCGTAGCCGTACATATGTACACACTACAACTTCGTGGCTCGATAAAGCCACGAAGATTTCATAAATTTTAAGAAACCATTACTCCGCTAATGGAGACTTAATAATTCTCTATTAAAATTTTAAAATATTCGCAGGCGTGAATTTAATATGGCGTTAGGCAATTAAAGCAATTAAATTTAACGAGAAATTTTTACCGAGTACAAAAATAAAATAAAATAAAGAAAAGAGAGAGCTCGGTACGAAAGGAATAAAAATAATTTTCAAAGATTATGGATTTTTCCTTGATCTTCGGAAACGATTTTTATTTCCTTTGTTTCTGGTCTTTACGGTTTAAAGTTATATTAAGAAAAAGAATTGATTTTCTGTTTCTGTTGAAGAAAGCTGATGATAAACTCGATACGATTAAGATGTCCGAGGTAGAATTTTACAAGAATTCTCGCATTGCAATATTAGCTCGGATGCCGCAGTTAAAGTGGCGAAGATATTGAAGTGCTCATTTTTTCTAACCGACATTCCTCCCGCGCTGATTGATTGTGACGGATAGCTCGTGTTACCAGAGCGTTTTTCCGCTCGAGTTGCTGTGCACATGTTACCGTGAACCTCGCCGCCAATTTAATCAGTTATACGCTGCATCTCGCTGTCGTACTGTCAACCAGTCGCGCTACTTTTTCACCTTTATAGCAAATGAATCTATATAGTTTATTATCCGCCGATCTGTTTCGTCTATTTGTGACAATATTGTCTCCGTAAATGACGTGCGCACATCAACCGTGCGCTTTTTTTTTTTTTTTTCACGGAAAAAGTTTATTTTAGTAATATATGAGAGACGTAACGCATGATAAAAACTATATTATTAATATTTTCTGCATTTTGCAGGATATTACATGTCACAGTTGCACATTTTAACTGCGACTGTATGAATCTGATATTGGATTTTTCCCATGTCCTTTCTTATCGCTCATATCATTCATTCACAGTACGCAAAAGCACTCTTTTATTTCAAAGACAGGCTTTGTTATAAATTTTTTCGTTCGGATAAAGAGTGATTATTATTATTATTACTGATACCACTGACATTTATTAATACAATATATATGCATATAAAATATAATAGTTTCGCAACATCAATTTTTTTTTACACTTTGATAAACTCGTCGCTCTTTTTGTACTTGACAATAACAAATAATATAGAGCAGATGTGAGAATCATTTCTCACGAGAATATAAGCGACATTGGCTCACGATGCAATAAATCCCTTTTATTACGGCATTTCGGCAGCGATCTGCTTCGAATGACTCGCCGTAATCTTTGATGAGTTCCACGTGCTGAATCCATTACTCAAAGACGCTCGTCTGATTTCTGTTGCCACCACAATTTCTGAAAGTAAAAAAAAAAAATATGTCTATTAGTTAATATATTGTTTTTATTAATGGCGCAGAGAAACGATAATAATGCAATGCTTTTCGCATTATACTTGGCAAGATTCGCGCTTTATGCGTATATTTGATTTACGATATACACATAAAATTTATTTGATGCTTTTTCAACAGAGAGTGCGTAGAGGTGCTTGATTAAAATTATGCTCACGTGGTGTTGTTAAAATTTAAGATGCACCATGGGATCATAAAGTAATAAACTTTCTGAAAACATGCAAATTTATGCCATAACGTTGGCTTAAGTAATGTATGATTTAATTTTTCCACGACTAACAAAGATATAAGTCAATTAAAAAATTATTAGATTATTAACACGTAATTCACATATTAACTGCGAATAAAGATAAACTTTTTTTTTCTTCCTTAAATATAATTCTTTATTTTTAATTTTTTTATTGTTATATTTTTATTTCTTATTTATAAGATTATATCTTTTATTTTTTTTTTTATTTTTTTACTTGCAAATTTTTAAATACTTTTTTTTGGAACAACGTGATTCTCACATTTATTCTTTCTATCACTTTACTTAAGTGAGAAATATTAACACGAATCAACATCTCGCAACCAATTAGAAGCGATTAAAAAATTCTTTTCGATGATAGGCACGTAGAAGTGTGTAAATAAAAATGAGAAGCGAGAGATGCTTGAACTTTTCTGCAAGTTCCGAGTACCCGGCCACTCGAAAAGTTTTAGCTGGTTGCGTTTTTAGCTGCCGTAGTTTCTCTCTAGCGCACAAGTCGCGGGTTTCTGCAATTTGCGCTCGCAACATCGCTTCAATTATAGGACAGGCAGATTCACCGCTCATTAAAAGTGGAGGAGCACTGGAGCTCCGTTCCCTCCGGTTTCCGCTACCCACCTCTCCATCTCCGATTCTGCATTCCGTGAGATTTCTTCAACCAAGATTGTTCCGCAACCTTATTACTTTCGATCCAATGAAATAAACTGACTCTGGATAAAGTTGAATTTGAAAATAATTTTTTTTTTTTTTATATGTGCAGATAAAATTATTCAATTGTATTTTTTATTCTTGGCTTCTTACTTTTATCGTGTTAGCTTTGAGACACGTATTGATTATTGTTAAAATTAATAGCGTGGGAATGCTACATACAATTTAAAAGAAAAAAAAAAAATTTAATCAATTTATTTGTGCTTTAGAATCAAGTATTTCAATCGTGTAATGTGTTGAGCACTAATTACCGCGTTGTTTAAGATGCTTATTAGTGGTAAAATTAAATTGATTAATAATTTAATAGCGTAATAATACGTTTCCAGCTTCAGCACAAAACTGCGTTTTAAGATAATAATTAAAGCATAATTTTGAAGTACCAAAGTGGAATGTAATATAATTTACAAAAATCATTATTAGGTGCAAAACTTTATCCAACGAAAAATATTAATACTGATTTACTTCATATTACAGGCGTTATCGATCTATATGTACTTATTAAACTATAAAATATTAATTTACAATTCCGTACGCACACGTAGGTTGCACGCAATATAATATACGCGCCCGCATATGTTTAACGTTGATATTTTAACGTAAATATTTCAAAGCGCTACTAAAAAGAATTCATTTTACTGTTGAGTTCGCAGAAAGAGATATCGTTATAAATTTACGGCGTCATATAACATTCATCCTTTACGTAGCAGAAGTAGTCTTGACGGATTCAAGATGCACCACGACAAATTCATCTCCGAGTTTCTGTCCGTATCGCGGAAAGTCCAAGTTGTTATGTTAAATGCCGAGATGTAGACGTTAATAAATTGCAAGAATTGCTTCTGAGGGAGGAATATTTTCCAGGGTACAAAGCGCAAGCATCGTGTATATATTGTCGGATGCTACAAGTATATTCGTACATAAAAAGAAAGGGGAAAAAATTGAAAAAGAACCGAGGAAAGATTAATGAACGTTTCCGAGCCTTGATTCTCGTCATTTCCTTTATCTTCCTTTCTGCCGCTCATTCCCGTTTCGTACATACGCGTGTAAAAAAAAAAGAGCTTTTTTGCCCACTGGATTTTTAAAATACCCGATAAAATGATCGAGAATACGCGCCCGGGCGTCAATCTACTTTGGACGAAGTACTGTGTTAAATATTGAATAATTTGACGCGACAATAGAATTTCACCGGAAGTGCTGTTAAAAAATTAACGGGTCCATATAGCGATAGAATATGCAAAACGTTCATATTAGATACTGGACATCGACGGAAATAACGGATTATCGACAGGTAATCCTTTGTAAAAATATAGAATCATTAATGCGACTGAACATTCCTGTGCGTTAACTAGATTCCTGATTTTAAAGATCTGCAAGTTTAACAGTCGCAACGTAATTACAAGCCCGCGGAGGTTAATCAATATTTTAGAATTAATTAACGCAGTTTATTTTTAATAATTACACGCACATTTTCGACGGTTATTTATATCTATAAAAAAATATATACATTCATAAGTATGTGACAAAATAAAAAATACTTGCTTATTTATAAGGCTACCTTTTTGTTTTAACGATTGGACACGCAACTTTCGATGAAAAATCTGCGGTCCAAATCAGACAGAAGTTTCTTAGCTGTTTAGGTCATAAAATGATAGGAAAAACGTGGAAAATAACGACCAATACGTACCGCTCGCGGAAAGAGAGAGACATTAATCCGCGTATATACGAGTAATACGCGGTGAATAAGCTGAAAAGGATTTTCGCCGGTATAGGAATTATTTATCATCGCGGATTATGGTAGCTCTCGCCGGCTATTAAACAGAACGAAAGCTGCAAGGCCGTACACGCAACGCGGCGGAAAATCCCATTGGACGCGTGCAAATATTAAATGCGTTTACAATTTTCGCGAATAGGACTGATTATTATCCTTTATAAAAAGCGAACTTATGTTTCAGAAAGAAATTTTCCACTTACTACATTCTCTCTTTACACGTTATGTGCACGATCTATATTATATGCATGGAAAAAGAAATGTAATAATTAATAGGGCCAAGGAAACAAAATAGCTTCGTAAATTATTTACAATTTTGATTTAATACTCTTATACTATGGTATCAAAATTGTACATGTGTCCGATTATATAATCTTATTGTGCAGATTATGCAGAAACGTTGCAGCATATCAATTATTACCGTGCAACTCGTAAAATATTAAAATTATTGCAACGAAAGTATTTAATTTAAAAGAGCGAGGAGAAGTGTCAATTATACCCGAGTGGAAATTCATTTAATTATTCTAATTTTGCAGCTAGTGGTTAGATCGCTCAAATTAAATATATTTTTTATTCAGCGACAAGCTTAATTATAACCATAATTTATAAATAATCATTTATTATTTAGTGATTGAATTCAATAAAGAAGCGACTGTATCATTAAAGAAAAAAGAAAAAAACTCTCTATTATCCGTGTAGTCACTGTTCAACGCGGGTCTGGCGAATAACGAGTCAAAAAAGCCAAGATATCTAAATGTTTTTCGTCGCGTACTAGTATACTACGCGTCCTGACCTAACTAACGCGCGCTCGACTGCCGCGGTTGTTCACCTCCGGGCCCGCCGGCCGCCACGCGCGCCGTGAGCACGTGCAGTGCTTACGTCAGCCGGCAGCCATCATTTTGCACAGCATGGCGGAGGCCGCGTGGGCGGATGGGCGAGGGACGCGCGGGCGGCGGACGGCGGACGGCGGTCCCAGATGTTTTGGCGGCCGGCAGTCGAACGCGCGCGTTCGACAGATCAGCACGCGAAGAAAAAACGTACGAATATTTAGTTTTTTCACTTCGTTTATTAACCATGAATAATTTATTGTTCGTTTCGTCACGCATTAGATGAAAAAGACGGTACCGGGTCGCACGAGTGGGCGTTAGGTTCAATTTTTACTCGGGTATTTTATTTATTTATATGAAGTTATACGTGGCTGACAATTTCGCAAGGTTCCAAGCGCGCATATTTTGCGTCACGCAAATTTGTAGAGAAAGAGAAAAAAATAAAAAACGCGATAGTACAATTGTAAATTGCGAGATACATCGAATGACAGAGTAAAAAAGGGGGGAAAAAAAAAGGAAGAAAGAAAAAATAGGACAGGTCACAATGCGCAAAGAGCTAACAGTGAACTGTAAATGTCCCATTGGTCGTGAACAAAAAATAGAAGTCAGTTGCGATGCGAAGGGTTATGAATCTTTGTCGGATTGTAATATCGGATGAGAACATGAGTACCGAAGCGATATTTTTAATTCACTTTCAATCGAACAGTTCTAACGCTGTACCAGTTTCGAAGTTTACGTAGATAATTCCCTGGAATATTTAGATGAGAAGAAAAAAAGAAAAAGATTAATAAAATAATAAAAAAAAATTGGGAAGGCAAATGGTAACGAATCGTCCAAGTGTTTCTCGCGTTTAAAAAATGTAGCGGAATAAACAATGCGAACAAATCGCGTGCGATCAATATTGTGTCATCGCGGTTCTATGTGTACGCTTCAAAAATTCGAACGTTATTACAGTAGCTATGTGTTGTGGTTCGATGCAGCACGAAAATCCCAAAGGAACGCTCAAATTCTGGCCGTACACAGTGTGCTTGATTCCATGCTTGATGTTGTTACGCCGCGCACCGGAGAATTTCCGTATCCGTTTTAAACTTGCAGCCTTTGGTAGTAGTTTCGAAATTACGCGTTTCGTCACTGTGCCAACTCCAACGCGCCCTCCCCTCCCCCTCGTCCCCCCTACCCTCTATGAGCAATAAATGATTAACGCATTAATCATGAGGCTATTGTGTGCGTCACCGTAAAAATTGAAACGAAATTACGCGTTTGAAAAAGAATATTTCATTTCTAAAGCTCCTTAAAAAATATACGTTATATATTATAAAAAAAATACAATATTAACAACCGCCTTTTAATTTTAATTATATTTATAACCAGTCTTATTATGTCTGTGCGCTGCAGGAATAATAATTAAGAAACTATAGAATAATTGCAGACAAATAATTTTCGGATTAATTCTCGAAAACTTAGAACATTAAATTTTCTGTGATTAAAAATAGGGACAACGTTTATTTGTCGCGATAAAAAAAGATGACTTTTTCACCCATTTATTTCTTATATTGTCTAAATGTAAATTAGTGATGAAGGGAATTGAACTTAAATCGCTGGAGTTCTGAAATGCTCAACGTGTTCGCGATATAATTGAGCGTTTAATTAGAATCGTTAAAAAGAGAGAGAACGAGATAATTGGATTCTTGAGGCACTTTTTTTTTCTCCCCCAGACAATAGGGAAGAGAGATGCGTTTATCCTCATTCATCTGGCAAACAATCTCTTAACCTTTCATTTTGGCAGGCAATATGCGACTATGTTCATTCTCGAGTTGCAGACATTGATTTATTCTCTTTGATGAGATTGATATACTCGGCTATTTTTTATAAACGAAATTGCTAAAAAAGTTATTGAATAATCATAAGTTCGCCATGCACGGAGCCGTTTTATTTTATAACTAACCCCCGTGTTTATGCAAAGATAAATATAATATTTTTTTATGAAAATAACTATATATATTTCGTTTACTCAGCTTCGTACATACCTCTACGTTGATGACTCGTAGATCCCGTATAAGGATCTACGATTAATTAAATTTATTCAGCGGATTTAAACATTTTTTAATATTGCACGGGTTAAATTGGTTTCTTTATATTCTTTTATTTGCAGCTGAATATTTTAAATGTTATTTTCAACAAAATACACAAAAATAAATAATTTTCAAGATATGACTTAATCAAGCGTCGTTTCGTTGTCACGTATAATTTCGGAAAATAGATAATATGAAAGAAAAATTTCGGCATTTGATTACCGTTAGTTAAAGAATATCTTGTCACCCAGTTTTAATATTTTTGTAAAAAATTTTATGCATATTTGCGAATTTATTGTTGAAAACATTTATGATAAAATATCCGCATAAATTTTATTAAATGACGGTGATTACTGCAACAATTTTCTGTTTGGCAATATTGAGCAAAATTTTCATATCTGTTACGAAAGTAAATTTAATTTAATAAATATATTTAATTTTGTATTCGATACGTTTACAAATTTAATAATTATATTTTTATAAATTATACATAATACATTTCTTATTGCTCGATGCTGTTTTTTAGTACGATAAAACACGCAAGAGCAGTCAGCAAATATGCATTTCAGAGCTAATGAATAAACAATAATTTTGTAATAACTATTTGGTTGGTAACGAATAAGAGTTGTACGCATTAAACCATTACTCTGCTGTGTAATACCGAATTGTTTCGCATCAAAGGATTTGGCGAGCTTTTGGTCTTCAGCGCCACGAAATTGTCGAAAGCGAGCAAGCAACAAAATTCGCAATTTGTATACCCTTTACTTTCTTTTAGTTACGTTTCATCCGCTTTGAATTGCACGAAAATTAAATGAAGCTATTGTTATTACGCGCTTTGAACTTATAACCTTTTAAAGAACAAGACGTCCAAATTACGAGCTGCATAAAATAATTTAATTTTAAAAGTTTCAAGAAAAATAAAATATTTGTCATAGAAATATATATGCACATGAATATAACACATATAATGAAACAAAAGTAAAAAATAAATACATATTTCATAATATGTAATAAAAAATACATTTTTTTATCCACTTAACGGTCTGATAATATCATTCATATATTTATTATTAATTTATTACTTCACAAATCTGTAAATCATAAAATATTTTTTTAACATATTCCCGTGAAATAACGCTGTCTCGCAGAATATCACACATAACTTCAGTAAAGGGGCACATATTATTTTTGCTTTCGGTAGAAATGCTCCATAGAGATCGGCAAATCCTATATATCGGCACGAGCTATCCTCTACGCGCCTTTATCCCGAAGTATTTCGCGCGAGTAGATACCCGGCATTCTATATGGGAAATCGTGACTTCGTTTTAAATTCTCCGAATGCGAAGTAACGTCGTTTCGGAGAGAAATCGTCTTTTGCAGTGACAATAAGAAACGGAAGGGCGGTAAGGAAGCCGCGTGAGTTAGACGTGTCTTTGCGCGTTTTAGCCTTCCTATATTTTACACGTATGCACATTATATTGATCTGGCTTCCGCTCGATTTCGACGGCTGTTTTTGATTGCGCTATTATAATAATACCGTTAAGCTTTACGTGTCGTGACCATAATCGGTCTACAGCCTGCTTGCGGTTAATACGGTGAACTGCGATGAAATAGATTTCGCCAAATGTTTGCACGTGTATGAGGGGCCGTATAATACTAGCTATGTACACGCAACACATTTACCACTATCGAACGGTTTAACTATTTGCGGAAATTGTAAACGCACTATTATAACCGGCAACGCATCGATAAAATAGGTATTACAATAATGCGGCGCGTAAAACATATTTCTTGCGATATAATTGGATGCGCCAAGTTCTGGTCTACTTGATTGCCATTGCAATTCCAGAAATTGTTGTCGCAATTCAATTTATTCGAATACTGCCAAGCGAGATTGAATAAACGTGATTATTCATTCATTTCTGTTTCAATATTGCATAGAAAATTAATTAAAAGTATATTACTGTGCACTTTGAAAAGCAAGAAACTTTGTGGACCTCCCGCGATCAAAGCTACGTTTTTAACAGATTTAATATTGCATATTCCGAAATTAACCGTATAAGAGCGAATATATGTGCGATGGCGCTTTCAACTTTTTTTTTACCCTCGGCAACTAACTTCGACGATAGCGTTCATGAGCACCGTAAAAACTCTAAACATCGTAACGCGGTACGTTGAGCAGCAATTCTTATACACTGGTTTATGCAAAGTAAATCGAGACCGGCACCTTCCGAGAACGAACCTGTCGCATCGGATCGCCGTGCTGCATATTTATGACGTTTTTGCAACGGCACATCCACTGGAAACTATAAGATTTCCGAGCGTTATCATATTTTATGGGGACGATCCATCCTTGCTAGGGCTTGTTTTTGTTTCTATCATCGTGGGGACGAACTGTTTACCGTTGAAATATATCTGTGTATTTCCGCGGTGCAATGGGACGACGGTAAATAGTTTTGTTGGAAACTCAAATACAGGAATTTTTGTAGTCACCGGAAATACATGTCGCTGAGAGGGTAACTTTAGAATAGCAAAGCGACGAATAATAGCAACGTCGAATATTTCTTTATTCTTATTTAATTGTTTAATTTTTAATTCTGCTGAAAAAAAATTAGAATTTTTTTTTTGTCGGTGATACTAATCATTTGTCAATGTACCATAATTAACGTACTAATATATTCTATTCGATGATTATCTTTTAGATGTTAAGTTCACAAACGAGAAATGAGAATATTCCGATACCGCAATTTAATATAACATTGTTAATTATATGTACATTAAATGTCACGAATTAACATTGTTACGTATATATTTGTATAATTCATACAGAAATTTTAGTGGTTTAATTATACATTTTCCACAGATGATTGTTAATATAAAACGGAAAATATTTGCTGAAGCAACAATCACTACGAGCTTAGCGTATAGAAAAATAAGTATGATAAAATGTAACGTTTTTCAGTACACGCTTTATAGAACAAGCTTCATATTCACACATTGCTCACTCGTTTATATTTTGCGTGAACATTTTTTCTGTATCTATTTTTCATATATTTCACATTTATTCACAGAAAAGTTAACAAAAAATAGTGATATAAATGATAAAAACGCGCCACTTTCGTTTCGAAAAATTCTAGGAGCTTGTTACAAAATTCGGCATTATTCCGTGGCGTAAAAAAAAAGGTGCTTTTTTGTTTTTTTTCCCCCCTGATTATAAAAGTATCGAATTGTAAATCAGCATTTGCGTGAACGCGTTGTTGACAATCATCAGAATTCACCGGGCGGGTGGCGCAAAATCGTCACTGGGTAACTCCGAGGAATAATTTCGAATTCGTCCCGTTGCGCGAACGTGACCACCGACGGACGTTATAGTCCTGAATTTCGGCGGAAATCCAGGTCTCCTTATGGCCTCCTCCCCCCGCACCGAAACCCGAAGAATCTTATCGAGGTACGTGAAAAGCAAGGAGGGCGGAACGTCGCCGGTACGTACGGTACCAGATCGGAGCACCTCAGTGGGCGACGAAGGGGTTCAAGTATAAGCGGTCGGTGGTGGCAGCGGGGACGCGCAAGTGGAGTGAGGGCGAATACGGAGTCGAAAGGAACTTAAACGCGGAATAACGTCGAATAGGCAGCACTCGTCCGGTGCTTCGAGCCGTTCCGCCGATTTAATAACGTAAATTGTGCGCCGTTCGCTTTAGCAGTTCTGTCACGAATTTTTCTAAAGCACACTATCGAGTGTTCGGGTTCCTGCCGCGAATACAGAGATCTCACCTCCTCAGACCAGCATCGTGCACGACGTTTCGCCTAACTCTCCTCCTCCTCCCCCGCTCTTCGGTCTTTCCTGCATCTCTCTTTCACGGTGCTCTCTCTTACCTCTCGCTATGTCTGCTTTTTTTATTTCTTCACCGCGCCTTCCTTCTCTCTCTCTCTCTCTTCTTATATTTTTTTTTCCACACTTTCTACACCGCGCTTGTACGTACGAGGTGACAGGGCTGCGTCGACGAAAGCTAAACGACGAATTTCGCTTCCGCTCTTACGTGACTCGCATTCCCGTCCCGGCCGGTTAATGCGACCGCCGTAAGATTGGCATGGCTGAATTTCCCCTCATGGGCTCTAACGCCGTCAAAACCATTCTTTCTCCGTGGCCGTCGGGGCGACTCGAGAAAAAGGTGGAAAGAAAATCGGCTATAATGCCGACGGTTATACGATATACCTTGAATCACGGCACAAAGAATGTCCCGACGGGCTTTCGACTCGCGTAACTCTCGATCTCTACGGAATGGAAGTTCTTCCGCGTGCGCAAGGAAGCGCTCGCGGTTGATTCGCGGCACCGCTCTTGCCGGTCTTATTTAATTTAATCTAACTTACGCTCGGGACCGCGTAACTAGATTTTACAAACCCGCGAACTTCGTCGTTCCGGAAACGATTATTGTGTTTCCCTCGGAGGTACCGCGTGGCATAGCGCGCTTCATAAATATTGGAAATCTAATAACACTCATTCCCCTCCTCCTTTTTATAAGAGTCTTAGTTTTTTCTCCGATAAAGAGAGAAGGACGTGCGCGCGTGGAGACGGCCGGGAAGGAAAACCGGACTACGGGGAGAAGTTCCGATGTCAAAAAGGTAGATAGTTTTAAAAAGATACGCCACGCTGATGCGTATAAATAGGGAATTTTCAGCCGGGAACGTCCGTTATTTGCATGTGAGTAATGAACCCGGGTATGATGGGGTCGGAGATGAGACACGGTCATAGTGGCGCCCTAAGGAGAACTAAAGGGATAGCGGACCGGAGTACGAGGGGATGAAACGTCCCCGGTATCAGCGCTCACCAGACGCGATAATCTCTCATGTATGAAGTGTCGTTTAGCCATCCTTGCGAGTTCGCTTCTATCCTCGCCGTCCTTCGGTCTTTCTCGCATTATCCGCCTGTCCTCATATTATTTGTCGTCTCTTCTCTGTCGCGCTATTCGTCTTTCACGCTTCAGTCCAGCCCGTTTTAACGGCAAACTTATTGTTCACCTCTTGCCCCGCTCAACCTTCGCAAGTTTGCGCGAATAAAAAGGAACGTGAAAAGTTTCGGAGTCAAATTGAACGTTGGTAACTAGTCGCGATCCATTCGAGATGGAAAATTCAAAAACAAACGCGATGGAGAATGAGATGGCGAGAGAAAAAAAAAAAGGGGGGAGGAGAGAAAAATAAGAGGATTTTTTTTTTCCGGGCAACGCGGAGCTCCTGTTATCCAAGAAAGCAAATTTTAATTTGCGTCCTCGCTATCGCGTGCGTTGATTTCTCTCAAAGCCCGTTGGAGATTTTGCAGCTAGTCCGCAAGTGGTAAAGTTATAGTAATATAGCGGTAGCGCTCGTTCCTTTCCACCAAAATCAATTCTCCGCGGAGATTTGTGTTGATAACTCGCAGATTGAGGTCATCACGCTATATACGAAGTGCCTCGTGTTGTTTTTGAAATAAATACGGCCCCTCTGCTTTTCGTGCTGATAAAACGCAGAAAAACGAGATTGCGGTAAAGTACGCGCGATCGCTATCGGCCTAGGAACACCATACGAAACATTTTGCAGCTTTGATAAACTTCTGTTAATCGATCATAGCCTCCTTTCGCAAATTATCTGTTCACTTGCTGCGATAAACAAAGCAATTTTTTTTACAAGGCCTTAGAAGTCGTCTCGGAACTTCCTCGCGGAGAAGCACCCCGGCGGAAAAGGACCTGCTACTTTCCCCCATAAAGTCGGCTTTATAGGGTGAGTTGTGTCGCGTCGCGAACGTTACCAAAGTTTCCAGACTGTCGTCATAAAGCGCCATTTTCACTGCTCGCGAGCACATAATAGAATTGCTACGTATTCAAGAGAGCATTACGATTAAAGTGTACATACACGGTCTTTCCACTTTCGCGCTCGCGGCCCGCGAGAAAAAGCGCTCGGTCACGAATTGCACGCGCTCCTGACGCGGGCTAATGCCGGCCTCTTCTAATACGCTGAAACACTGTTAACGCATTTCCCTCGTTCGCCGGTGCATTTTTCATGCTCGGCATTAATGAGCCGCGATGTAAGATACGTCAACCAAGGCGTACGAAATATAGCGATGACAAGGTAAAACGGAAGCCGGCTATATATTGTCCGGAATGGCGCAAAATTTCAGCGGGCTCTTAATAGGCCCATCATCCACCAAATTACGTTGGATGGCGGGCCGCCGCTTTCCCAAGTCGCCCTCGCGCACAATGTACCGGGTGTACTTTTCACGCAATTAACCCCGAAATGAGGTCGCCCGCCGATAAGAATCCCGCGTGTACCCCGCCGCTTTAAAAGGGACGATTAATAAAACATTTTTCTTCTTGTGTAACTAATTAGATAATCCATCATAATTAATTCCCGGGCTCGGGCCGCACGTCCCCGCGCGCTCGTCGGTCGGGTAACGTTACATCATTAAAATAACAAAGTAGGTAATCACTGTGAGAGATACGCGCTGATCGAATCGCATCCGCGCGAAATATCGTTCGTTAATTTTCGCGGGAGGGAGATTATTTCACGGCGGTGACGTATCAACGGCCGCGTATAAAACCAGACCCGTGTCGATCGCGCTTGTAAACGCGACAGCCGCCGGGGAAGGGTTGCGGTCGAACAGGAGAGACTTCCGTTCAAACTGTGCTCCAATACCTGGAGCTCTTAAAGAGATTATTCCGAGACCCCGCTCCCGACAATCTCCTTCTACTACCCGTGGTCTGCTCCTTGAAGAGCCTTTCATTCTCTAAGTTAGCTCCTTACGCTCCCTTGACTTCCATGAGGCGCTGTATCTTGCATTTCCCCAGCGATGAATACCCTTCCCGCTCTCGAGGATCGCCGGTTTTATTGATCGCCGTAACAGTGATTCTAGATCAGACCGAAATAAATGACGTCGAACCCGGGCCCGGCGTTCGATTCTCCACAACAGTACTATAATGTTATCGCGATGCTGCACTCCGTTACCAGCAGCTCGATACGCAGCTGTTATTTGCGATTATTTATTATTAAAACAATATTTTACTACTATTACGCCACTCGTCGCTCTCTAAACAATACAGAAATATCATTTCCTTCGATAAATACTAGTTTTTCCACGATCTAATCGATAAATAAATTTTACATTTTTTATTTTTATTTTTAGAATAACAGTTTTTTCGTCCTGAGAAAAATAATATTTGCTTCTAGAAATATAACAATCTACACGCAAATATTTTTCCATGTTTTCTGTTATATTGTAACGTCGCGAACTAATTGTCAATAATACATCGATTAAAAAGTATCCAAGCGAGCGCAATTGAAGCGTGAAATCATGCTAGCGCGTTTCTAAAGAGAAGATAATTGCTCACTTTGTTGGCAGAATGCCGTGTTAAAATATTTCCTCCACCTGGCCGGCGTTTATTGTTCCGCGCGTTGCCATTTTCCTCGAGAGCGCGGCGCGGCGAGGAAATCCACGAGCAAATGTCCCGGGGTCGCTTTTCATGGCTGCCATGAATACCTCAATCAAAGTGTGCGTACTTGTATGGAGGCTATAGACGGACGGACACCGTTTAAATATCAAAACGAGGTGTCCTCGGATTGTGCTATTTACAGAAGGACAGGGTACGTCAAATGCGCACTATTGTCGTACTGCAAGGCTTAGCGATGGAGATGTCCGAATGTCAGGTTTCCCGAGTTATTATCTTCATTGTCTTTCCAACGAGCAGCGTTTCTCGCCGCGAAAGCTCATTTCGCAAAATATAATATTATACGAATTAACCCATTCGTAGAAATTGTTTTAGTTTGCCCCCAAAAAAAAAAAAAAGAAAAAAAAAATCGTACGCATTTTTTTCTTGAAAAATAATAATCAAATGACAAGAGAATGATAGCAAAATGTCTGAATGAAAATGCTTACTGCAACGCTACTGTTTTCTCAAACAATGGTTACGATACATTGAATAACGCCGGAAGACATTGAAATATTTCTCATCTGACGCTTTAGTCCGAAGCCGTTTAGATAGTTGTTATCAAACAAGTAGCAATTTAAAATATCGTGAATTCGCGAGTGCTTTATAGCGTACGGCGTGCAGATATCGGTGGCGTGCAGAGTACACACAAAGGACGGCCGCTAAACCCAGATATTTTGACGCTCTAGGCAAAATACAGAGAGATCTCAGTACGGCTACTTTCCTGTTCCGTGAGATAACAATAAAGCCCACGGCTAAAGGTAAACCTTGATTCAAACTGGGACATATCGGAGCGTAGTTTCATTCTCCGTTCGTATTTTTATGCAAATAATATCTACAAATAAAAATAAAGGAGGATTTTTTTTCTTTAACAGATCGCTACTAATCGATTAAGTATACATATACATATTTTAATATATAATATACGCGTTTCGCATGCAACTTTAAATGATTAAAATTTTTAAAAGCTAATTATTTGAAAACGATACGTAAATCACGTAGACCAGCTTGCGTAAACATCCTTTTCTGCTGCTCGCTGTATAATTTTGTTGATATTGCGAGGTACTAGGCGAGTAGTGTCACTCGATTACGGAGTAAGCACGTTCAGTGAATCCTACTAATTGCTGCATTAATCGGCGGAAATCCAACGTATTAGACCAAATAAAGCCGATGCCGAATATTAAAGTGCACTACAGTCTGATGAATATCTGTTTGGTACGCATCTTCTACTAGAAATTGAAATTTCCTTTAAGAAATATCTCGCAGCTCGGCATTAAAATACGAATAGAATATGTTCGATATAGTTTCATTATTTGAAAAGTTTATAATTTAATATGGAACATTTAAGTAAATTGCTATTAAGTTTTTGCGCCACTATCTTTCTTTATCTTAGTTGGCTAAAAGAAATATGTATTATATATTATATGCGACAATGTATTATTCTCTTTCTTCGCCTTATGAAATGATTAACCCTTTTTTTTCGGTTGAAATACACTCAGACACAGTTTCATTTCAAGGAAAAAAAAAAAGAAAAAGGCGTATTAAACCGTAGTCCGTAAGTAATTGCAGCAAAGAGCAATTTTAAAGGAAAAGAAATGTCTTACAATTAAACGATAAACATAAAATGGTTACTTTGAAGAGTAATAACCATTTTATGGAAAAGATTGCATAAAAATATAACGCATCGCGAAACAACGTAAATGTCTGTACCAGAGAAACGTTTGGTTTTTTTTTTTTTATACTCAACAATGCTGTATGCGATTTTTTTTCTACTTTATTAGAATATCGAATTTATATTTGGTTCTTTTAATCTTGCCGATTAAATTACAATCTAATCTACAATTAAAAATTTATATCGTTTACTTGTTTTTTTTTTTTTTTTAATTTAAATTATCGACTTAGAAGTTAATTAAATTATTTTACATATTTAAATATTTATAAAATTATATTATAAATGCAGCATAACGTTTCGTACTTTATATTATTGTTATCACGATATAATTCTGCAGCTTTTTTTAATTGATACAAATTTTGTTTCGCTATAAGAAAATTTCTGATATCGAACAACATCGTTCTTTCGTCTCTACAATAACGATATCAAAAGCGCCCAACAAGTTTCATGAGAATGGTGCATTCGATATCGGCTATGCCGTTGCATGCGAAATTCTTCTTCAAGCAGAAAGCTCTCGAAAACTTCATAGTTTCCAAGAGCCGCGACGAGTGGCGATAAGTGGCGTACTTAACTTGACAGTGGAGATAGTTTCAACTTCTCCAGTCTCCGGCCTCACAAATGTCAACGTCTTCAAAACGTTGAATTCTCCCGCTTTAGCTACGACGGCGTTTGAAAAAATTCTTCATATATTCCGGTGTTATACATCATTTTTACATATACAACATCGGCGCTTAGAATCATCTACATTGAATATTATAATATACTTTTCCATTTCTCTTATCTTTACATTATTATTTTACTCATAATTAAATTCACGAATATATATTCTATATTAAGATCACGCATATGCAATATGTACAATAATACACATACACGATTTCTAATTATATTAACGTCACACGCGCGGTTAACGCGGGCTGAAATTTTAAATCGGGCTCTTCCACTCAGAGAAGAAATCCCCTTAGTTTTCTCTTTGAGGTGTAAACGTCAGCCTTTAGGTTCCCGCGAGATTTTCTGCCGATAGCAAAGTGCCGCCGTTCGATCCGATAACCATGTTTTCCCAAATCCTTCGGTTCCTCCTTAGGAGACGGTACGATTGTTCAGCTACGTAGGAACTGGCTCGGAGTCTCGGAGAAACGGTGTAGGATAGGGGTAGCGACCGGAATAGAAGTAGAAGCGGCTGCGGCATAAGTGGTGGTAGTCGATGAAGGAGAAATGCTAAAGGGGGAGGACGGAGGGGGGTGGGCTTGAAATTGGTACAAACCGAATAATTCCGAGCGAAGCCTCACCAGAATCGTCTCCATTGAGACGAGCAACGATGCCTTGCATTATCGGCGGAACTATTTCTGCGGAGTGAAGCAAACATACCCCGGGTATACGTTTATTCGTCGCATTTATATATACTTCTTATCCACTCGGAAGAATCGCTAAACCCTTGCTTAACGACGAGCAACTCGGTGGACTTTTAAATTTCATACACTTTTTCTTTCCCGTACGCTTTCTTCTGTCTTGAGGAGAAGCGCGTCCGGTGTTCCTTATCCATTCTTTTTCTCTCGCGGCTAATCCAGTATGGATTAGCCGCGACCCCTAAGAGCAATGAGTTTAATGTCTGGCGTCGTTTCTGCGGTCGTTAACGAGGATTACATTAATTCGCGCTGCTACTTGTTATGATAAATAAACTTAGGATAAGTAACGAAGCGTTCATAGAAAAAAAATTGATAATTTTTCTTAAAAAAAAAAAAGAAAAAATATACGCACATATATTAAAATAAAAATGCTTTATACCCGAGTGGAAATTAATTCCCACCGTTACCTTAATTAATAATTAATAATTAATTAATCAATTTCGTGGTTCATTTCGTGGCTGTCTAGCAAAACTGTTCACGACGAGCTAGAAAAGCTAGATATCGAAACTTTTTTCGCCGCGTGCTAAGTCTGCTGCGAGTCTTGACCTATCCCGGGCTCGCCGATCATCGCGGTAATGTGCGTGCGTGCGTGCGTGTGTCAACATCTGGCCGGCACCTTGCGCTCGAAATTCGCTAGGTGGAGGACGCGCGGGCGGCAAGAACCGGTTTGCCTCGACGGATTCGGCAGTCGACCGCCGCGATAGTGTTAGTACGTGCGTGTATTTACATCGGCCGGCAGTTGTCGCGTTTTCTAAGTAAAAGACGCGTGGGCAGCGGACAGCAAGAATTATTTTGCTCGGCGAATTCGGCCGTCGACCTCCGCGGTAGTGTTAGTACATGCGTGTGTTTACATCGGCCGGCACCTTACGCTCGAAATTCGCAAGGTGGAGGATGCGCGGGCGGCGGGCGGCGAGGACCGGTTTGCCAGGCGAATTCGGCAATCGAGTCTTGCGTAAGATAAACACGCGACAGGATAAACAAGTACGCGGCGAAAAACATTTAGATTCTATATTTAGATACATGATCCGCAGACGAGACGACTAAACAGATTTTATTTCTTTTTCTTTAAATGACAACTTAATTTTTTTTAAGACAGTCACTTAATAATAAATACTTTATTATAATATGCGCGATCTAACCACCAGCTGCACACTCAAATTAGGTAGATAAATTTCCACTCGGGTATTAATTAAATAATTTTATTTTTTAAACGTTTTTTTTTTTACTTATTTATTATTAAAAGTTGACGGAAGATAATTAGCTCCTTGTTATTCCTTATTGGTTTTTAGAAAAGTCTGTAAACTTGAAAAGATAAGCGATCGATACCCCGTCGTTAAATTAAATAAAAAAAATTTTTCTG
Source organism: Cardiocondyla obscurior (assembly GCF_019399895.1). Lineage (NCBI taxonomy): Eukaryota > Metazoa > Arthropoda > Insecta > Hymenoptera > Formicidae > Cardiocondyla > Cardiocondyla obscurior. The sequence continues at coordinate 5,218,549 of NC_091873.1, read as the reverse complement.
AAGGTTTTCAAATTAGCTTTTAATTACGCGTAAAAATCATAGAAGAATGACGTACGATATTCTAATTTCAGTGAAAAATTATCTCAAGAAACGTATGTTATAAGATTAATAAATTACTTCGCAGAGTATAATTGAAATAAACCGAATACTCTGCAACACTTGTCAAACGGGAATTGTTTTACTCGTTTTGGCTTTAATTTTAAAAAGGCGGTTTTCGTCCTGCCTGTCACTTTAAATAATTTTTATTGAATGGACGATTGTTCGGTTGAAATCAACGCATCGAATCATGGCTCTTCTCTGTCCCGGAGACAGGGGAAGCTTTCTTCGATGAAGACGGACGTAACGACGCGCTGTCGTTCAAAAGGATGAGTAGATAGCACCCCGTCAGAATTAATTAATTCCGCTGACGGTTCTCCACCCCCCGTTTCTTTCAGCGCCGTCAACTCACCCCGTGGCACTCCACCCTCAACCGCCGCGTTCGCGACAAGTCCTCTAGGCCATCCTTCCCGACGTCGGCTTGCCGAGCTTTTCCCTCGTGAAAATCGCGACGAACCGCGAAAAAGCGTGTCCGCCCGAGCAAGGCGATCGCGATAATTCTGTCGGGGTGCCCGGTGATACGAGAAAGAGAGAGAGAGATAGAGAGAAAGAAAGAGAACTCCCGCGAGATGATTTTAAAAAGAAGGGCACAGGCGGTCGTAGATAAAGAAAACTAGAAGTGGGAAATAAAAGAACGAAGATAGGTGGAAAGGGCTGACTAGGAAGGTCGGGCAGAGGAGCGGAGCCGAAGGGAAGAGAGCGGAATGAAATTTGCATCGCAAAATCCTACCGTTTACCCCGTTCTCCCGTACTCCCGTGTTTCCTCACCGCCGCTTTCCTCTTTCACTCAGCGAAGGAGGAGCGTGGAGGTATTCGTATATATACGGGGTAATGACGGTGCTCGGTATTCCGTGAAGAAAAGGAGGAACGTCCATTGGACAAGCGGGACTCGCTTCTGCATCGTGGATCCTGTTTTGTGTCTCGTAGGCTTGTTTGTTTTGCACGGGCTATCGAATGCACACAAAAGACTAGGGTGCTTCTCTTCTCCCCGACGCGGAACCCAACCCTCGCTCAATCTCGCTCGTTCCTTCCTTCGCTCGCTGCGGCTCGCCCCGTTACAAGAAAAGGGACCAAGGTAGCGACCTATGAAGCAGGAATTTTTAGGGCTTTAACGGCTGCCCGTAAAACGTTTATCACGCCCGTGTATAGATAGCAAGCTATTATTTCAACCGAATATCTGTCTTTAGTACTTATTTATTAACCAATTTCACACATTTTTTTTTTTTTTTTTTGTCAGACATACGTTTTTCTTACACGAACGAATAAACGGACAAAATATTCACATGTAATATTTTATTCAACCGTAGCGTATTTAATTAAAAATTACGTAGACATAAATAATAAAGTAATTTCGATGCTCGTGATTATATAAAAAAAAAAACCAAAATTAATTTTGTAATTTAAAACTGTTTAAGAAGTTAATATTTCAAACGAGAAGAAAAATTATCTTATGTTAAGTTTAACTCGCATAACAAAGAGGTACTTAAAATATAAATTATTGTCATAGAATTATAGCATCACGCTGTGTACATTAGCAAATATAATCCGAGATGAAACTTTAATATCGGATATAATATTTCCTCCGGGAATAAATCTCAATCTCATCGTAATATTCACGTAATACGTCGGGAATATTTCATCTTACTTATGTCGCACACAGTCGCGGTTAGTCATAAATGCGCCGTACACGGTCTTCCACCTTTCTAATTCTCTTTATTTCTCCCCTTAGACGAATTTTATAAAGTCACGCAGCCGTTCCGTAATAGCTCGACGAGCGGGGAAAGCAAAGTAGACGGTATTGCGATACCGTGGCTTCGGGGCGAACGTAATGCGATATCTCCTGGACACTGCTCGTTAGCGATCAATAATTATAAATAATTAATGAGGCGAGGCGTTGCTTCTTCGGTGGCAGATGCTCGACAAGGGTTCACTGACTGTGTACGTTGTCTCGAAAAAAAAAAAAAATAAAAATAAAATAAAATAAAAACCTTTAAAAAAATAGTATCGTGCGCGAAGAGTATTAACGATTCCACGTGCCGAGAGCTTACTCGTTTTCCAACAATGGTCATTCCCGGCGTAAAGCACGTTTCCATTATCTTGCTTACTTGTGTAACATCAGCCGGTGCCTTACTCGTTTCACATAATACGCGTATTTGTTGAGTTTTGCTTGGTTTTGCTGAGAGGCACAATACGTATATAGTCTTCTCGAGCTCCATCGAGTATTCAAAGCGACCTATCCTGAGTTCCATTATAGGTTTTGGTGCATACGTATTGCCGTATCTTACAACTTCAATACCGAGCGCAACACTTGTTTCTGACGGCTTTAGGGCCTCGTTCGTATTCCGCGCTTATATCTTAGATGTGGCACGAAGAGCATACAGTGTTCTTACGGCCGGAATGTGACGGTATATTATTTACAATTCGATTTTACGACATATACTTTACCAGGGCGTAACTTTTTCTCGGCGAAAAGTAGCTCGCTCAAAATTCCAGTTCGTCAATTCAATCGAGCAGAGTTAGGAAATTTTACAATTAAGCGCGTTACGCTGTTATACGGCTTGGAAGAAATAGCGATGTTCCCGAACGAGAAACGCGAGCGTTTGTGCCAAGTGCGATTGTGCGAATGCACTGAAACGCGCCGAGAGCGCACGGGGCCGGTTATTTCCCGGTTTTCGAGTTTCACATCGGACTAACGCCTAAAATTAATAATACTAACGCTGAGGGGAGGGGAAAAATAATTTCACCTCCGGCGAGGTGTGAATAATGCATGAGGCGTGACGTGAAATCCGTGCGGTGTTGCTGTTGCAATTGCAGCATATGGAACACGCGTACTTATACCGTATCCCCGTGCGGTACATATGAACGCGATACAATTGTAGCAGCGGCAGCAGCAGCACCAGCACCAGTGCCAGCACCGTAGACGCTCTCAACCTCTTCCCTGTACACGATCGCGTTTACTAATAGCTCCGGAGCAATTAAAATTTCATGACCCACGGCATAGTAATGTTTCCACTATTCGTCGACGGCCCATATAGGCGATGCATAATCCGCGTACGAGGATGACACGGAGATTAGTCGTTGATATTGCCAGCGCGCTCACGCCGACGCGATTAATCTTGGATAACGGAGGCTTTTTAACTAAGTTCTAGTTGGAGGATTGCAAGCGATTTTATTTCATAGGCGCGATATTTAGGAGCCCGATTTGTCGCGCAAAATAGACCTCTTATCGTGCAGATTGTGCGCGACATAAAATGAAGACGGACGAGAGGTCGGGTGGAGAGCGCTATTTGCAAAAATGATAACAAATGTCTACGCCGCCGTAACAGTGCGATAAGAGTTCCGCTTTACGCGACAAATGCAACTTCAAGCGATGATATTTACATAAATATGGATGTTACATCGTTCCCAGGAACAATCAGCTTACATCGAAATACGAATCGGATTTATTGCGAAAACATAAATCAATACGTTTTATTTTATATTTATTACTGTATATTAATTTATAATATTTGAATTGATGCTAGCTCTCGAAAAAATATTAATTTTATTTTAATGTTAATTTTTAAATCAATTTTTCTGTTAATTAGAGAAACATATGTTTAATTATTAAATCGAAAAGTGTTACTAAAAATACGTACGCACTAACTATTTCACTTTTTAACGATAAAAGGTAGTTTCTTTTATTTCATGCCGGTAAATTTACCTTAGCAGTTAATTCTATTGTAGCATCCCGGCTACAATACATTTTCGCGATAGCGCAACCGACACTATTTTCATGGAGTGCCGTTGCGCGAGCTGTAAGATAAATTTATCAATGAGGCGAGAGACAGTCGGCCGGTACAATTGTATTAAACGAGTACGCGTAAAGGAAATCGTGCTTACGATAATCATTAATGTTTATTTTTATTAGTAAATATCACCGCTTGTTTTATTCGGCAAATAGTACGAAATCTTGAATAGTACGAAAATACTCGGCATTTCTAAAGTGTCTGCGGATAACTAACACGGATTATTCTGTGTCTAGGACACCGACACGAGCCTTGTGACCACCTTGCGACCATCACGATGCCAGGAACGTGCTTGATGACCGATGCGGTCAGGACAGCGGATAGTTAGTGATGAGGAGGAGCAAGTTATCGGCGTGCCGACGGCCCAGGTCACCAGTAACATGCCAGTCCTTGGTCCCAGCGCCGATCCAACTCCACTTCGAAGACTTCTGATCGCCATCTTCGTCCTATTGTCCCTGCCGCGTTGTCGCTGCACGGATCTAGGTAAGTCGAATTCGAACTCCCGTACGCGTCACACACCCAAGTTTTATGACTTCCGAAAAGTGCTGACACTCTTTTTGACCCTTTCCAACTTCCGTCACTCTCTTTACAATCTTCCCCATTGTCCCAGAGCGCCCTGCGAAGTCAGGAGGTTGCGATTGAAAATCTTATACGAAGCATCCCGTGGAGACAACCGCGAGTTTCTCAAAACTAAAATGCTCACAGCTTCGGAACAAATATGTGTCTCGCGTAACGCTAAATCCTTCAAAAGCTATTCTTTTATTTAAAATTTTTTATGACTAATATTGTTTCTTAATTTTATAGACAAATTTTTATTTGCTTCGTTGATCTCAATTTAATTAAAATCACGCCGTATCTATGACAAACACGTAGTGCTATTGCACATTATTTAAAAACGGAATAAATCGTATAAGGAAATATTAAGTAGCTCAAGCTGTATAGTAAACTAATTGCTGCCGGCGACGTATTTATAAGTTAATTACAGCATCATTAGTTTTAATTGCTCGTAAGATTGCTCAATTACTTATCGTTCTTTTTCGTTTTACTGTGCTCTTTAATTTTATATTTATTATTATTATTAACATTTTATTCGCGATCGTATTACATAATTTGCTAAAGTTTTCTCTCGCGAGTAAATGTTTTTAATTATTTTCTGAACACCAAGAAAAAAAAAAAATTCTCATAAATTGTCGCCGTCCACGTGCCTCGCAATTAATTATCAATAACGTAAATTATTATTCGCATAATTCTTTTTAATTAACATCGACAAATTTTGAGAAAAATTTAAAAAGGAACGCGATAAGAAAATGCGCGTATAAGATTTCCGGTTCTTTTTGTTGCACGAAACGGAAAAGGCATGACAAGCACCGGGGATACCATGCGTAATAATTTTTTTTCTTCGGCACTGAAGCGCGTACGCAATAATACCATCCCTCCGTATATACACCTGGCTTCACCGAGGTATTGTACCTTCGTAAATGAAATGTCAGCCACACGATGAATTAACAATACTATCTAATAACTACTCAGATGCAGACGAGCGAGAAGCCTGTTCATTGTGCCGATTCGTTCCAGCGTGCTCCGCTTCTGATTCGTTGTTTACCGCTCATCCATTATATTTTTATGCAAATTAATTGTTATTCTTAAAACAATGGTGTGCGTTAAATAGAAATATTGATCAAAAAGAAAAATTACCTCACATTTGCTGATCGATTGGTCACTTGTACATCGTGAATTCTTTATGTCATTTACGTAATAAGAATAACGCGAAGTTCGAACATTAAAGAATTTAAATAGTATTGAAAAAAGTACTTAAAAATTTTTTTTAATATTTAAAAGAATACGTTTACACATTTATAAAGTATTAAATTGTAATTAAATAGTTTAAAGATCTTCTCTTCAGCATTATATTTCTTTAACAAGTCTAATTTTTATATGTCAATTAATAATTAATATTAAATGGAATAGATATTCATATTATACAAATATTAATTATTAATTATGGACTCTCGTTATCAAATATGTTTGAGCTTTTCGTGATGGACTGTCAATCATGTTACGAATCATTGAAATCGTTCATTATCCTGCATACTACGTGAAAACACGTCGCGTCTAGGATATCCCAATATGTCAATCTGACTTATTGCTTTGGGGCAGAGAGCCCAACTCGGAATCGCGGCTTTCACGCGTGCACATGCAAAGACTCGTCCGTGTGAAGCCATCGCTTTGGCTGTCGTCGAAAACAGGAAAAGGCCAGAACTATACACTGCCTATCCTACTTTTTCGCGGCGTCGCCGGCAGTTATCGCAGATCCGCTTCTCGGCAACATCCGCGAGTTACAAGAAGAGAACAGACATATATATTTGACTCTCTTTTTTTGCAGCTATAATCGGTGTTGTACAATAGTACAAATTGTACATATTCTATGTATACGAATGCGTGCCAGGTACTCTAGAACAAAGCACATAAATGTCAAAATGTGCAAATTATCACGGAAGATATTACCCTTTTAAAATTCATATTAATAATTATATTTTACCTACTACGGATGAGTAATACGTCGATTTCGCTTGAAACTAGATAAGTAGAAATTTGTTTTATTTCAAAAAATGAATACAATGCAACGGTTGATTAATTACGACGACTGATTTTGTTTGCTGGATAATTTTCGGACGTAGAACACTGGCCACCAGCGCACTGTGTCCCGTTAAATCCAGGTTAGCTCGATAATTACGGCACGATTCATCTCAGTCACACTGCGTTCGCATAAAACGAATACAATATGTATAAAGACGAATATCAGATGCAAATGTGATTGAAATTATTGAATAAGGATAATGCATACAAACAGAGCGCGGAAACAATGTATAATTTTTTTACATGCCTACATTTAAAGTCCCGAATAGTTAATTAAATAATTATTGAACTTCACGCGTATCTCGGCGAATAATTTCTTTTTTTAACTAAACATATTTGAGCGTGCTATATTATAGATTCGGATTTATAAAAAAATATATTAACAATCAGATTGGTAGGAAAATATATATATTTCTCTTTCGCGTTATTAATAATGGCTTGATGCATTAAGTATGTAATAATCTTTATGATTAAGATAAAAAGAGCAATATAAAGAAAATGTAATAAAGTCTGACAACAAAGGAAAAGCACGTCCTTTTATGAAACAAAAAAAAAGAAAAAAAAAATGCGAAGGAGCTACTTGATAGCGCATTGTAGAAGTCATAACTTTTATTCGTAAAAATTTTAATAAAACAGTAAATACAGAGAGAAGAACTTTTGCTAAATTGACCTCTTTAAGTAAATCATATACTATTATCGGCCATTTTGAGGACCGTATTACTTGTTTCAACGGATAAAGTATTTGGCATTATTTGCGAATTGCAATATTAATTAAAAAAAAATTTTTAATTGTTATTTCATCGCGCGTATCGCAATAATTCTTTATTCACTCTCATTTATATTTAGCAACGTTATGACTGAATTCGTAGGTACTTTTTATGTTTATAAGCATTATGTGATGTGCTAAATACAAAGAATTAATTGTTTAGCTGCCACTTCACTTGATCGAACGTTTATCAGATTATTCTGGCCGAGTTGAATTTTCAGCTTATTAATTTCGCTCGCTTGAATGAATTTTCATATATATGTATATATGTACGTATATTACATTACATAAATATATGTATTTACATCTCTTAAATTCGTTGACAATTTTACATTTCTAATAACAACTAAAATTATGTAAAAAAAAAAAAAAACGTGGGATTTGTTATCGGGCGCGATGGGTTTGGAAAGCTCTAGTTTAGGTGAATGTGGTAATTTCGCGTTTGACACTCTCGAACGTATCGAACGCAGATTTTATTCGCGCCAGCCGCAACGCGCCGAACGAGGTTTCGCCGGTATAATGGACGGCAGGTGAAACGTAGGGAACAGTTACAAACACAAACGAAGTTTTGTTCGCCGTAATGCCGGCTCATGGAGACCATGGCCGGGGCCGGTAGTAGCTCTAGAGGCCGGGGCTAATCCCACGTCCGCTGCATTCTGCAGTTTTGAAACTTTCCACCGTAACTGCAGTACCGTAGTTTAAGCGTAGCGATGTCGCTCGCGCGACGAGCTATACCCTCGCCTGGGTTGACTCCTGCGGATTCGAAAATTTATCATACCCCGCGTATACGCGGGGACATTGTCATCGGCGCGGTGCCACTGCCGGTTGATATTCCCCCGCCATCGATTTTTCGCGGTAACGTCGTTCAGACATTTTATGCAACGGCGGAAAAAAAAAAAAAGATATCGGAAAAGCGCCGTTTTATTGCCCTTCTGCGCGAATAATCGGCAGTGTTTATGCATTATTTTACATGAATATTGCTCGTCTTCCCCGACATTTCCCGATTCACGAATGTCGAAACGAGAATAGAAAGAATCCCCGTGTCTACATCGAATCAAAATGCCAATAAAATGTGTTTTGAGTGATATTTTATTTTTACGTGCTTTTACTAACGTCTCGTAACGACAAAAAGAAAAACGATCCGTATCGAATATACGTCATATTAACAGATATTCCGCATTATTATATTATAACTCGAGCATGTCGTTTTATTTGCGGCCATGAAAATAGACGTTAAGTTACGGGGGGAAAAAGAAACTCGAGGAGTAGAGGTGACGCGAGCATATTCGCTACGATTGTAAATTGCTTCTCGTGTGTACCCAACGGAATACGAAGTTGCGCGTTCGTGGCGACCGGCGTTTCCAAGGATTTCGTTGGAGAAATTTGCACATCTCTGCGATAGCGCCGCGAACGGGATTATTGAAATCGAAATTATTAGGCAGGCCGAAAATAAAATCGCCGGAAGTCTTTGACCGCAAACGGAAATGCAAATACGCAGGATTGACTATTCAATAACGCGATCCGCTAAGGTTGAATCCCCGCAAGTATAATCTATTATGTCGTCATCTTCCGCTCCAAGTTTTCATTTTAATGCGCGACGTTAACGAAATGAAGATTGATATTGAATTTCGGTCTAATGCTATCGTGAATTGTTTCCAGGACAATGTACTACGGCGTTGGGCATGGAGAACGGAGAAATCCCTGATGAAGACATCTCGGCGAGCTCTATGTACGATCCCAGCCTCGGACCAAAACATGCCAGGTAAGAGAACAATCGTATCACGAAACTGTCGTCAAATAGATTGGCGGATATTTTGGTACCTCTTTAAAACAAATATCCAGCTTTTATAATCGTCAAGTCTGCTTGTCGTCATAGCAATTTTCCATTATCCTCTTATATTTCCTCGATCAAATTCAAATGCTTATTTTTTGCACTAATTACAAGTGTTGTTATTAAAACTTGTAATCTTATAATCGTGGGGATTTTTATTTCTTTTTTTTATAATTTATTATATTAATTTTATTTTATCGTATTTTTATTTTTTTCATAAATTGTTTATAAAACCTGGCTGAGTATAATCCCATTAAATGTAACTTATACTTGTATAAAGTTTAAAGCAATTTAAAAAATATATTATTGTATGTATACGTACGTACAATGATAAATTTATATTTATGTAATTAAAAAGTAAAATGAATCATTCTCTCTTACATTTTTTTAATTAATTAAAAAATTACAGTCTACCTCAAAACGGATCGTAAGATAAAATATAACGCAGCACATGTTTATATCACGCGTCTCACGTTATGTTAGAATTAAATTAGGTAATTGCCATTCGCATCACGCTGTATTATCGAAATTCTTTTGACCTCGCAATGCAAATCGCGTGACACGAAAGAATGTCTCTCGCGCAGTGGCATTAGCGAGCCTGCTACATGGTTCACTTTATTTCTTATTACAATACCGAGATTAAAATCACTAGCCGGGACGGCGTTTGCGTTCCGCGCCTTAGATGTATTAAAATTTTAAATAACACGCGGCCTCAAAAGCCTCCGTTGTAAAACTTTGTTATCAGGAAACGAGCGGTGATAATGAAAGAATGTTAAAGAGTAAAAAAAAAAAAAAAAAAACTCTTTTGATTTGTCCGCCCAGTAAATGGCAAATTAATTTTTATGAGAATTATCATTTCCCTTTTCTGTTTATGATCTTTTGATCGCGTTTAACTATTTATTGATAATTACGATTAAAACTATCGCGAAGTCATTACGCTTTATATTTCAAAAGAAATGCAAAAGGTAACGCTGCAAAACAAATATGACACTCGTGAATAATCGACCTATAATTTATCTATAATCACCAAGGAAGGTGAAAAAGCTAATATCGATCGCCTCGCTGAAATTGGAGGATTATTATCTACGATTAGCGCATGCAGTCTCTTCGCACTCCCATCATTAATAACGAGTTTCCTATCCAGAACACGTAAACCGCAGAGGCGAGCTGTGTGTCGAACGGATCGATCTCGTCAACGATACGCAACAATTTACGGTAGGCTCTTTGCGCTCACCGAAAACCATGACACGATCTCCGATAATAACCGGTTTCGTGTTTCGATACCCTTGTTAGGGTGTCATCAAAAACACCGTCGATAATATACATAAAAAAAAGAGAGAGAGAAAGGAAGATACTTTTTGGAAGACCGTCGCGTTGAGATCGCTCGTCTATCGTAGGCCACGCTTGGCAATTAAAAAATTTTAATTAAACCATCGTGCGCGTGACCGATCAGCCGTGACATTTTAATTAACGATCTACTCCGTAAATCAAAAAGCGGCCTACGCAGCTACATATTTCGAGGTGGACAACCCTCGCCGGAGAATTACGTCCTTCGCGCAAGTCGTTACCCGAAGAGTTTCGAGATACAGAGCCGCACAAGTCCGGCACGATGTTGCGCGGGGTAGGTAGCGGCCGAAAGGGGGTCGACGGCGCGACGGCGGTAGAAGGGGTTTGCGCTCGACCCCTACAAATTACCTCCAATTTCGTGTAAATTCCTCGTGCCTGCGTCAGCATAATACCTGTATTAGAACGCCCGACTCCCGGCTCTTAGGCGGCAATAAATCTGTATTAGAGCAAGGCGCCGCTCCCACTCGCAAAAGGGGTACGACACCCGGGACCGGTTAATTTTTTAGGGCCGTGATTCGTTCGCCATGTAGTTACAGCATTGCCCACTGCATTTCAATAGCTGACGAACGTCTTGTTTTTTAAATAGAAATTTTAATAAGCTCCTTTTTCTCATTACTCTATAAAATACTTAAATTATTTTTTGCGAATATCGTGAATCGAATTACATATAAAGTATAAAAATTTAAGTCCCTTTATTGAAATAAACGCGTTTTTTCTGTTCATTATTTTTTTTTTTTTAATTTTTAAATTTTGATATTTCACGGCAAAATAATTTATTTGAAGAAAGATCCTAATGAGATTAGACAGTTAACGTCGCGAGTACGGCAAACGTATCAGCCGCAGCTATCAATTGCGATTATATAATTGGAGAATTCCCGGTTCTCGGTGGTAATCACTTTGGAAGCTCTCGTCGCGATAAAATCTTTTCAGTGTCACGAAGCGTGGAGGGTGTTACAGCGAAGACACTCGCGGCGTGTTTCGCAAGCGCCTAGCCTTGAATATAGTTTCAGCGACGGTGGTTTAGTAACTGATTCTAATCGCGATACACGTGTTATCGCGCGGAAATCCACGATAACGCGTCACGCCGACGCACGATTGCAATTACAGGCGAAAGATAGATTTCCATTGCGAGAGGACGAGGCTGCCCCGAAGAGGAGCAGAGGTCTCGGGTTAAGATATTGCTTTGCCCCTCGTGCGCCACTACGCGGAATATGATACAATGTTATACAACGTAGCGTTAAAGCACCGCATTTCGAAGTACACGTAGTCGAGTTCTCGGCGTAACGAAATTGCATCGTATATTTTATTAGAGGGTGGCTCGCTACGAGGCAGTTCCGCGACGTTTTAAGGTCATTGTTATCCATTTCGTCAGACGGATAAAGTAAGATATACGTAGTAAATAAATGTAAAAACATAATTACGTTTATTACCCGGGATAATACCTTTCGCGAGTCAATTAGTTACGGCGTGGCGTTTTCGTTCCTTTATAATACGCTCGGTAAGACGTCTCGCCGACTCGGTTTATACGTATTTCACGATTCTGCGTTCTGGCTTATATTAGAGATTCATCGTAGTAAATAAGTTTTTTTTTCTTTTTTTTTTTTTAACATTCTAGTACAAGTTTACATAGTCATGATCTGCGTACGTGACAACGTCCGCATTAATAACGACGTGAGGGCAAACAATGGAAGAGCGGGCAGTGCGCAAAATACAAAAGCTCGGAGAAAGTCGAGAGAGCGCGAGAAAGCGCGTCCACGCACAAAGAGACGCGATCGATAAGGTCCCGGACAGAAAAGTAGACGACGGGCTCGCTGGGTACGTGGGACGAAAAAGTTTTTCGTTTTCCTGTATGCGGTGCCGATAGCCATTCGTATCGCTTTAGAGTTGGCACGAAAAGGAGGCAAGGCGTGCAGGGTGGCAGCTCGGCGTAAGAGGCGACGCGGGAAAACGCGAAGCGAGAGAGGCTGAGTGAGGCGACAAGTAAAAAACGGATACGAGAAAGGAAGTGCGAAGACCCCGGGCGTGACAAGCCGAAATCTTCGACGCGCGAAGAGAGCAATAGGGATAAGGGGAAGGGTGAGGAATCGCTCGAGTAAGGGAAGGGCCAGAATCACGCGGACATAAACTGTCCTACGCCGTTACGTGTGCTTTCAGCAGCCGAAGCCGAGGAAAAATGGTGGCCATATTCTCGTAGCCTTCGAGCCTGGCTATCTTCCACTTTGTTACGATTCGAAAACCCCTGTGCCTCCGGTAGCTCTCTCGTTTCGGTGATTTATGTAACGCCGTCTCCTCCCTTGGTATCTCGCCCGTTTTTTCTCGCATTTGTATCGTACGGGTAAGCTACGCCCCTCCGCCACCGCGCCATCGTCGGTCGTCGGTCGTCGTCTGATGGAATAGGCACTTCGCTGCATCGTATCGCGCCACCGGAAATGCGCCGCGCGTCTCGTGGCTTAAGCCTCGCGCTCGCGTGACGATGTGCCTTCGTGGTATAAATCTTAGGGTGGTTTCGAGGGTGCCCGTCTTGAGCAGCGACCGACTCCGTCTCACGGCGCTGATATTTGGTTCCGGTCGTCCGTTCTTCTGGGATCCGGGCCAAGAATAGTGGAACTCTTTGATAACGATACAAGCATTCCGCGCGACACCCTATATTTACGTGCGGCGTGCGCAAAGCAGGCTCCTTAACGCGACGATACGTGTCGTATAAAAAATTGACACGTAAAAATAAAAGAAGGATATTCTTTTTAATAACGTAACATCAATTTTTTTACGACGCAAGAATTTTTCTCACGTTAGAATGATGTTGTTTAAAACGGTTGAAATAACGAGAAAGAGCAAACTACTTTTCGCAGTAGAAGTGATAACAATTTTTCGCAGGAAACTTTTGTCTTCGTTGCATTAACATAGTCGTTAAAATATAACTAGATCGCTACGAAGATTATGTCTTATTAATTCATCTGTTTGTGGTGAAGATGCTGTATTTTACCTTTTTTTTTTCTTTTCTTTTTTTTTTTAATATACCGGAGCATACTACGGCAACTTCGAAAGTTCGCACTTTAAACGGACCTACGGTTTGAATGCACGCCTCTTCCGCGAAAAAGTTATTCGTTAACGCAAGAATCTTCCGCCAACTTCTTTCCACGGTTCCTTTTGATGATCGCGCGAAACGATCTAGCACCTCGCGTCTTTTAAAATATCAGCGCAGGAGGCAGTATCGCGATATCGAATTCCCATGGAGAAGTTCGGCAGTCGATCTGCCTCAGAGAGATATTATTCTGTCGTATGCGAATCGGGGAGAACGTGGCGATAACGAAAATCTATTTCGCCGCTTCCGCGTTCCGTGTCGAGCGTGTGAACGTTGCTCCCTATATTTAGCTGCCCACACGAATGTGCCACATGCACGAACACCTGCACCGCCGCACGTAGCACACATATATCTATGCGACGTGGATATATGTAGATATATATGTATATGTATATGCATTTATACATGCACACGATACCTCGGTATGCGTGCATGTGCACGGACGCGATTTTCAGTCCCGATTCATCGAATATCAGCGACGTTGACATATCGGGGCTTCCTATCTCCCTCTATTCCTCATACTGTCAGAAAATCGTGAGCAACCGAAACGAATTCTCCGTTAACGATCGCGGAGATTCGCCCATGAAATCGTCATTGATACGGGCGTGACTCACCTTTCAAATTTTCACAGGCCCGCTTGATTCGACAAGTATATTCAGATTTTTCCATCGCCTTTCAGAAACATCGGCGCGTAAATGCACATATCCCGATCGTATAACACCCTCGTTTTTCTTTTTTTTTCCCCCCGTAGAAATGGGTTCAAAATCGCGCGAAATACCCCGCACTTGCGACGAAGCGGTTGGATACTTTTTTCACCGTAGAATTAATTTATATTTTCAAGTTTAATGTTATTCCCGTACTGCTTAAAAATTCGGACGTATAATTTCCTTTTTTTTTTCTTTATGAAAATATAATTTTTACTTTTCCGCGGCACATGTTTTCGTACTGCGGGGAAAAGTATTTTTATATTTCCCGATAATAGTTATTAACGGGTATTGATCAGACGTACACGTATGACGACATTTGTTGAAACAATGCTAGTCAAAATATAGGAATATAGGTGCCTTTATTCGTTAGCGGCGAACTCGATTTTTCATATCTATACATCGTTGCGCCGCCGCTGTTAGAGGAACTTTTCAGTTCTCGTTGTTCCGAAAAATCACGAAACTCTAACGACCGCCGGGCGACGCGCCTGGATATCGATACATTCGCTACATGACTCGAAGTTTTAGATTCGTTGACAACGCCGAATTCTGTCAGTGTAGCGCAGCGAAAAACGTTGGGTCGCTTAACATGACCCGCGAGACAAATATTCGCCCGAGATAGTTTCCGGTCGAGTCGGCGGCGAATTGTGCGGGCTGTCCGCGCTGAAATATGATCGCCCAGACAATTTTCATCGCCATGTTGGACGATGCCGTGCAGGTTTTGTAGGAAAGTTCCTAAATTGTTGCGGATATTAATGCTCCCTTGTTCTTCTTGTTGCGATAAAATCGTTGGCGAATTGATGAAATTATTATTATTTATGCGACATGCACGGGCACTTTGTGGACCATTATACCGAGGATTCGCAATAATGAAAGAAAATTTCCCATATCAAACGTAAAAAATTATGATAAATTCTCAACGCTATTAATACGTAGAAATCGTATCAAGAATCGTAACAAAAGTAAGAATAAACATTGTTTTATACGACAATCCTTATCCCGTGTGATAGAACGTTGCAAATTATACAACCGCTGGAGAACTGATCGCGGCGTTATAATTATCTCAAGAGAAATTCAAATGTTAATACCGCCGTATAACTTATACTGCCCCCTCACGACCCATCTTTACGTCCGAGCCGCGAATAATAATTCAACTGAAACGGGTATTAACACGAAATACACGACAATGAGACACATCATCTTACGCTATTTCAACGGTAAAGAGAAATATACGAGGCGCATTACGGGATCCGGCTTTAAAGAAGAGTGATCAAGCGCCGTCGGAGCATCGAAAATGGGATTGTACCATTTGCAGATTGAGTTTGACTCTTCAAAGGTGTCCCGTGGGACCGACCCGAGTGTATCCCGGCTCTCTCGCCCATTTACTCGCGTTAAGCAAGGGCGACGAGATAAGGTGATGCGGTATTATAAATGTATATGCCAGTACCGCTTTATCTCAGTTATCGCTCTTGACGCCAGACCATGGAAAAAGATCCGCGATCGACGTGGTTGCGACTTAACGTACATAGCAGCTATTGTAAAAGGCAAGAAAAAAAAAAACGAAAAAAAAAAAGTAGAAGAAGAAAATCTAAAATTAATGGAAGATTACAGTAAAGGTAGAGATCACGAGAGACGATCGAAGCTGCAATGTAATTTATAATGCAATGGCTGCCATTAAACTCTGTACGATAACTTTATACACGTCGTTAACACTTATCAGATATTTTCGTAGGCGGCAGGTGTCTTATATCGGAGCGTCGAAACGATTTGAATTTGAATTAGAAACCTAGTTGACATATTGCATTAGCTTTAATATACAATAATATTACAATGTTGTTGGAAAAAATAAACGTCGGGAAAAGTTCTCGGTACGAATGGCGCACAAAGCAGCCGGGTTGGAATAATTTAGATTATTTTAATCAAAAAATACAAAGTATCTTAATTTAACCGTTTTAATTGGAAAATTTTAATAAAGCTTATAGTTTAAAGAAATTCAGAAGAGATTGAGATAATGGGAATCAGCGAAGCTTTTTAAATAATATAATTTTACCTCAGAATTGTATTCACTTTTTAATTAAATTATACACAGCGAAGCTTATTGACTGGTTGTGGAAATCAATGCGGATGCTTTTTTAAGATTGAATCATAAATTAAATTATGAAGTAACTTCGGAAGTATTTAAAACTTATTTTAATCGAATAATTTACTTTTCGGAAAGCAGTTAACTTCTTGCCTACTTCTTTACATTTTATATTCTTTAATAGGAAATATAACATTAGCCGGTAAAAATAATTAATTAACTTACTTTTCTCACGGTCGTAAAATCGCGATTAGCCGACGCGAGTCTAATTCGGCACTAACTTAGAGATCTGCTTGCGAGCGGCATATCGTCCATAAAATTCCTCGACGCGTTTATGAGCTTTCGCGTTCAAGATTGGTAATCTTCCCTTCCCTCGCTCGGAATAATAACACAGCACGATTTCGCGCGCCACTCTCGAACGTTACTGTGATTCGAGAACGTTTTAATATCGATGGCTCGACATTCCGGGCTCGTACGGTACCATCTCGCTCCCCTATCTATCCCCCCGTTCTTTTCACGTTGGTGCTGTCCGTTCGCTTCGATCGCAACGCGTACGGAAAAAAAAAGAAAAAAAAAGAAAAAGCTCTCTCCCCTCCCCGTGTAAAATCGGACAGGCCAGCTGGAATTTTCACGGATCATTTAGCTGATGGCATATTCGGTGGCAGCATTCCCGGCATATTCGATAACAATGCCCGCAAGGTTTGGAAGATAGGAGAAACGACGCCCGTACGTGCGCGCCTGTGTGCGGACGAACTCGCGAAATACGCGAATATGCCTCGTTCCTTCTCGCATCGGCACGCTATAACCCGCGCTAGTAGAGCGTGTCTATGTGCACTCACTGCAGATGCAGTCCATGATAGTCCTACACGTTATCTATAAAGCTCGATCAAGCGAATGAACCGTGAGGACCAGGTCTCCTGTGAACCCGTTCCGGCGACGGCACATAAGGTCAGAGTTCGATCTGCAAGAATACCTCCGCAGCGCGAAAGCGACATTTCCTTAACTGATAACTTTACCTCAGCGATAACAACAGCCGGGCATTCAACGACAGATTGAATCGCGCGATATAAAAAAAGAGAGTGAAAAGCTTTAATTATTTCCGACGTGGACGTAAAAAAATTATAGAATGCATCGGGCGCAAATATGTAATATTGTACAAGTTGTATTAACGTAAAGCGCGAATAAATAGAAAAATGATAAGGGCCATGATTATTTCTTTCACCGCTTAAATTACATATCGACCGATAATATAAATGCTAATTTGAAGATGAATATCTTTTCACTATATCGTTGTGTATAAATGCGCTGAGAAGCTATTTCATTTTACAACAGTGCCGTTATCACGCTTTGGAGCTATTTTTCCGGGAACAAAGCAGCATAACGAAAAAGGAAAAAGGCTATATATCTTTCAGCGAGCGTCTCCTCATATCTTCTAATCTTTTGTCTCTCTGGAAGCGTGCCTATCGTCACCTAGCATGACCTACCGTCACCTACAGTGACATATTTTCGAGCCGCGTTTCTGCAGTCCGCGCGGGAGCATTTGTTACCAGAATAGCCCGCGCCGCTCGCACAGTGGGTGTTTTTGTTCGTCGCCGGGTGACGTAATCGTTGCTCATTCCGCGTCTAATTAGCAAAGGGATTAGCCCTCAAAATGGTCGTAAAATGCGTGCGGTCGTCCGCGGCCCATTTTATTCGTTTCGCGTAACTCCTCGCGCTTCTCCCGAGAATATAATAACGGCTATTATCGAAATCGCCATATCACGAGAGAATTTAATTAGTTTTTACCGGTTACTCTCGATACGGGGACCGGAGGGAGCTCGAACTAAAGCTGGGCACGACTGAGAGATAATAGAAGAAAGCAAGCGAGCGAGCGCGCGCGGCCTGAATATAAATATGCCTTAAAGAAGAGGTAAAGGGTGATCGGCGCAGCGTTTTGCTGCGGCTGGAAAATTCAGGTTTTTCAAGTGAAATCGGACGTAGCCATCGTAGGATACAATATGTATACGCTGCGCGCGGACGTGTACGAAATAACGATCGGTTTCATCATCGCGAAAAATTATGAATGAGAGCGCGCACAAAGGGATGTGCAAATTACAAAATGGTTTTATTGATCGTAAGTAATTCAGCTCTGTAATACCTTTTGCGATCCAATATTTACTATGCATACATTATATCACATTTGCAAACACATGCAGTGTATTTCTTCACGATTAATAACTGGGAATCGCTCATTTCACTAAATTTTCTGTATTTATCGTGATAAAACAATAGCCTTAATTGAATGGATTACGGGTCGGGCATTTTATATAAAATTACAGAAGATATTTCACAAGAAGCGCTTTAAATCCATTAAAAAAAAAAAATAAAATAAAAAAAAGGAAAAAAAACCGATGGTGGAAAACGGGAAGAGCTTGACGCATCAATTTGTTAATAGCTATGGGAATTTCGCGTAAAAGGCAATGGAAAATTCTCTTCTATGGTCGATCGAACCGAGCAATATCCGCTAGTGTTTTAACCGAATGAAACAATGGACGCGTATCTACTGACGTTGCAGAATATTGTCGTGCGAAAATTATTACGAGTTTAATGGAGGAGAATTGCTAACCAACCCCCCCGAGCTTCCCTTCTATTTCGCTTTAGAAGTCTTGTTTCTTCTTTCGGTTCGCCTTGTGGCCCACTTTCGAATAACAAACACGCTGCGCGCGAAGCAACGTGGATGGTGGCTGCGGCGTGTGGCGGTAACGATCGCGGGTCATTAGCAATGCTAATGCACCTTTCGACTGATGAGGCGGCGTAATGCTTCTGGTCGGCCCGTGGGCCGAGCTCTCTTACCCCTCGTACATTTCTCGAGAAGACTACTTTAAAATACCTACGCTATGGGATAGCGGTTCGTCGGTTGACTGCCGTAAATTGACCTAAAAGACGCTCACCTACCTCTCTTGCGCATCACGTCATAATAAATTCTATTTCATTTACAAAAATATTTACCGGCAGACCGATAAGAGAATTAATCGCTGCGAAACAGTCCGTCGCGCAATAAATCGCGATTATAAAAATTTAATTTTCAATATTTTTAATATAATCGTCGCGATCTCTAAGTTTTATCAAAGATCTAAAAGTTTTCTGATTAAGTATTTTCTAACCGATACTTCCGGGTGTACATTTACGTTTCTTTGCTTAACAACGAAATAGCTGTACATGTCTACATCGTGAATCTTGCAGTTCGAAGAAGGCACGTTAAGGAATTTTTACGACTCCCGGTACGCTGCTTTCTTTTATTTTTACGTTCAACTTACGGAGTATCTGGAAACGTTGATGGCGCAATTAACGGGCGGAAGTGCTGCAACACGGTCAATATTGTACCTATTGCCGCTAGTCACTTCGCGAAATAACGAAATAATGAAAATAATCTTATTACAGTATCTCCGAAAGAATTTATATATTTGAATAAAAAAAAGAAAAAAAGAAACGAGGATAATAATAAGCCAACAAAATACTAAAATAATAAAATATGCTTTATCTAAATTAGTGAAATCCAGTTATTTTATCTCAGAAATTAAATTACGTTCGGCTTGGATTTTAACATGAATTGAAATAAATAGAAAATGCCGATCATGAATAAACGTGATGAGGAGAGAAAACATTATTGTCGATGTGTAACCGGGCGGATAACGACAAATAGAAATTTCGATAAATCAAGCGTAATTCACAGCAAATGGCTCGCGCATTGTATTATAAAACAATCCGCTCTATTTAAATATATACGATTGCGTGTGTTTATATTAATTACCGCCATTATGGAAAGTCCGGGACCTGTCTGTTCCTTTTATTTTGAGCTAACAATCTCGTTCACAATCGCGAATCGTCAGCGAGGCGTCAAATAAATAACGTCTGCTTAAGCTATCGCAAAATTGGTTACCAGACAAGGTACCGGCGACTTCATTTAAACGAAACTCCGTGCTCACCGAGCCGCGTAACTACGGATTGTGACGGATTGCTACGCAAGATTACGGAGCGCCTTGCTGAAGCCAGGACATTGTTAACAGTATTGCTGCCTAATTAACCGCAAACGCTTTCAGTGGATTTCGCTTGGTCTATTGTTTACATGCGGGCGTGCCGCTTATATATATAGCAGTCCTCCATGACTGAACCAGCTGAAATATTTCCATGGAGATTCTCTCTCCCTTTGTGACATAACCGCGTGTAGTATATATGTATTTCAATGGATTTCCGGGGCGTGTGCTCGTGACACGAGTGTCGGAATTAACACCCGATAATAACGCGATCATGTCCCTTATAAATTTTCGTCGTCGGCGCTTCGTACTCGCGCGGAGTTTTGTTTTAAGATTTAATTAGCGAGCCAATATGCCTCCCCGCGAAATTCTTGACGAAAGATATATTTCCGGAATTTAATTTAGCGGGTTCGTTGTCAGAGCAACTTGCTTTGAAAATTCAGGAGATTGAAAGTTAAAGCGACAGAATATACCCAACTTCTACATATTCCATGGGTTATGTTGCAAATATTTAATAATTGAAATTACTTTTAACTACTCCCTTTTTTTTTTTTTTTCTTTCTATTTTTGTTCGTCTTTTGTTGCTCCGTTTTAGATGAAAAGATTGTCAATCTTTTCTCAAATTTATACATAAATCTTTTATGATTACAATTTCTCTTCCCAGAATCTATTAACTACCAGTCTCCTCCTTCTTTCCGCAAGCTTCAAGAACCCTGAAAAAAATTACTTCCATTTTCTTCTGTCCACAAGAAGCTGCTATCGCGATAAAAGCTTCGCTGCAAAATAAGTTATTCATAATCAATACCGCGTGAACCTTGAACGAGATAGCGAGCGCAAATTCAAAGATCCCCCGTAAATCAATCGCTTCGTCATTAATTTACAGGCGGCCGTTAATCTTAAAAGAATAGGATGAGAAATTCATTAATTATAGCATCCGCATAATAAGTCCGCGATACCTAATTGAGATGTGTGCGTGTTTATCCAATCTTCCACTCGGATATTACTTACTACCTTCTCCCCGATGCGCGCGAGGCATTCGCCACGATTTACGCGGCTAGAAAAGCATAAAGAGAACACGCTTTGTGCGTTGTCACGCGAACGTCGTCTCTACCACGCGCGCGTTTCTTGCGTGTCTTCACGCAACTGTACCTCTCTCAAACGCGATCGTAATAACTCCTAATATAATTTCTCAGGCTACGACAAGACAAGGGCGGCGGCGCTTGGTGCCCGAGAAATATGGTAACCAAGGAGGGCAAGGAATACCTAGAAGTCAATCTCCACACTCCGCGTTTACTGACGTCCACCAAGACGCAGGGCAGATTCGGTAACGGCAACGGGGTCGAGTACACCGAGGAGTACTTTGTCGAGTATTGGCGCCCAGGGTTCAACAAGTGGGTGCGATGGAGGAATCGACGTGGCATAGAGGTAGGTACCGTCTGGCTGGGTCATCGATCGAATCGCGTCCGAGATTTCTTTCCCGGGTACCGGAAACCCGAATTGACTGCACATCGGCATTTATTAAGTGATTCTTTCCTTAAAATTTCTCCATCGATATTATTTACGAATATTTAGGTTTACTTGTGCAATAAATACTTTTTATCGGACAACTAATAATAAATTCGTATACCGACAAAAGGAAATGTCAAATTATTAATTTTTCGTAACGGGGCATATATAATATCTTGTCGATTTTTAAATTTCTATTAATCGACATGGTATTTTTATCGAGTTTATTATATCGAGTTTGCATGTAAAAATCTTCGCAAATAAAGTATTCTCCTCCTTCTCATTTTCAATTTTGCGGGACGATTACGTTTTCATTTCGCGCGACTCGATATTGCAATTCATTTTAACACACGATACTGCAAAAAATCATCACGCCATTCAATTGAATTTCATTTTAAGTTCGCGGCGGTATGCCGAAATTCGATTCTTTTCGACGCGTCGCATGGGTTTTATGCAGGCGTTATACGGTTGGAATTGAAGATGAAATATTGGAAAATCGTAGAACGAAATTTATTTTCTGCCAATAAATCTCGTCATTTCATGTCACATTGTAAAGACGGATTGCCCGATATAACATTCAACGCACGCACACACGTGCACTCGCGCTATACTAACACAATATATCATTATACTATTCTTCATTTGCCATCGCATGCGACGCGCTCTTTTACTTATAACGAAATATCTGACAGTCTTCTTATAATTACGCGGCTAAATATTAATGTTCCTATTTTGTTTTATACCATATGCATGTTACATATGTCGAGAGGGAAATTAGCAGATTCCGTACGAAACGGCTCGATTTCCTGGATTTAACTCAAGTCCCCTCTCCTAGGTTATTCAGCATACAAGTTACAAATTGATAAAGCTACTGCCGTCTGCTTTTAATTCAATATACGAGGAACCTAAAATAATTTCTATATTTACTGTTATAATTATTTCATTATGTCTTGATAAGTTTTGATTATAAAATATTTCCATAAGAGGACACGTTTCTACCCTCGATCCTTTTAAACTATCTAGATTTAAACATTTACCTATTGATCCGATATCCATATATACTGATAACATATAAATGACGATTTTGGCATGATTCTGTAACACGAATTCGCGCGAGTTCGAGATGTTTCACCTATTTTAGCAATAGCATCGAGGAGAAATGTCAGGCGTTTGATCTTACACGTCGATGAATATTTTGATTTATGTTTAAACAAATTTACGCTTTAAGATTTTTATTTATTTACCGCATATTTTTAAAGAGTCAATAATAATCTCTAATTACTGTAATAGTAAACTATTTTATGAACATTATTATAAAAAATGTAGAATATTTTATTTAAGATAAGTATAATGCATAGATCGTCACGTTAAATCAGTCGTCAGTGAAGTTTATGTCAAAAGAATTAAACGTGCAGAAGTGTAAGATTTATTTCCGTGGTATTCACGGCATTAGTGTTAATTTCCGTTCTCCTTTTATCTCGGAAATGCTGTGCATGATACGGGTATTGCATATATGAGAACCTCTGTCCCGGTTGAACGGCCATTACTGGATGCGACGTGTTAATTAACGTCTCTTTAGCATGATAATCCGTACGCGATATCCATTAGCCCGTCAAAATACATCACGGCGGTTAAGCGATTTGCTTGTGGTGACGAAACTACGTAATTTCTACAGACGTAATCTTAAATTCATGCTAGCCAAGCGAAGCTTCGCTCGGAACGATCTTAAGTTCGACGTGTCTCGCAAAGAAATTGTTAAGAAATTGAAATAATTGATACATCTTGTCACAAATTATAATTTAAAGCTTGAGAAAGTATCCGAGAAAGAAAGAGAGAGACCTCGCTACGAGAATATTACGGCAATCACACGAATTATACGTATAGTAATAATAATAGTAATATATAATCTCGTATCTGTCTAAGAGTTTTGGTGATAAAATGACTTGTGAATTAATAACAAAGGCAGAAGAAATTTCGCATTAAATCGATCAAACAGCATAATTGAAGACGTAAAATCGGTAGTTAAAGCTATTCTATTCGGACATCGAGTGCTGCCGTCGCTATTATCCTACGAGCCATAAGCTGCCATTGGTAAATGGAATTTTAATGGATGCACAATAAAGCGAGCGAGTGCATTTATTCCGCTTACCGAAACAGCGCAGTAAGTCATAATCAATCGTAACGAGCGCGGTTCATTTTTCAAATACTATCGGTAGACGCGCGTTCTCCACCATGCTCGCTATTACATTTTTATTCCATTATATGCGGGGAAGTACAGGCGCACAAACTTATTAATAATAACGTGGGATCAATTCCGGAGGTGATCAAGCGAGAAAACGCTTTGCCGCGCCGTTCTCCGCTGTTCTTCAATAAAATCCGCCGTCGGCTCTTTCTTCCATTTCTCTGTGGATAATAGAATCCGAAATCTCTTTTCTACCTATGTTGATTCTTTCATTTATAATTCTCTCATTCGTTCGCATTCTTTATTTAACTCCGCGGTAATCATCCTCTTGACCTTTCGCGCGCGGCTTCATCGTCCGGCGCTCTATCTTTCCGCGAACATTATTCAATGCCCGCCGTTATGATATTACCACGTATAAGTGTTAAAATTCACTCGCTCGGGCGAATTTATCGCGCTCCGTCGCAAATTGCCGGTCGTAATAGAAAAAAGATTACCTGAAGCGCCGAGATTTTTCAGTATTTACCTCGGCATCCGCAATATATTTCCTTCAAGAACTAATTTCGTCTGGAGGAGAGAGGCAACGGCTACGGGAGACTTATTACCCGGCTGCCTTACGGTCTCCCGATAAATAGAAAATCAAGAATCTCATCGGTAACGAACTTACTTCGATAGACTATCATAATTCACCTCCGGCTGGTACTCGTCCGGAGGGTCGTCGTCGTCTAACCCCGCAGGAAAAGCTCCGTGACGCGGAAGTAATTTTCAACTCCGAACCGTGTCCTACCGTGGATGGCGAGGCCTCGTTATTCGACCTCGCCATCGTCAGAAGGGCTCTGATATTCGCCATTGATTATCTCACTAATCTTTCTCTCTCTCTCTCTTTCTCTCTCTCTTTTCGCTTAGGCCATCGTTCGTGCACACCAAATGCAAACATTCACGTACAGACACACATTCAACATACATACTTTTCGCTCTACCTCTCCCCTGTACTGTTCATCCTAGACGTTCTTCCCATTTTCACGCAGATTTGCTCAAAGCGAGAAAGCGAGTCGGAAATCCGAAAGCGGAGGAGAGACAGAACCCCCGGAAGCAAAAGCGGGAACACGAACGTTTACCCTGCAGCCTCAATCTGTGCGGCATGTGATCTTTGTGCACGCGCTTCTTTCCTTTTTGCTCCTTACACTTTGAATACGGGCGGGGAAAACGAACATTCGAAACTCGAATGAGGAAACGAAAGAGGATGAGCGGGGAACACGTGAGAGCAAGAAGAAAAAGGGTGAAGAAAGAAATAGGAAGAGCGACTGTGTTATCGCGCCGTTGTACGTGACCCCGAGCTCTCCGCAGGCATTTTTCGGAATATTATAGTCGCCGTTCTTACCGTCTCAGACGAAACACGTAACTTATAAGAGAATCTTCCCGTGAAGCGATTCGATGAAGCACTTTGTTTCGGTGAAGACCAGATATAATTAACGCGGGGACATGGCAACGGTTAAAAATCGACGAAAATATTTCGCACGCTTTAATAAGAAAAATGTTAATAACGTAACGCGGACGATGACCGTCTAATGTCGTATCGCAGCGTATGATCCTCGGAAAAATATAAGAAATAAAATTGTAGAGTTCGCAGGTAATCCGCGACTGTGTAATTATTCGCATTTGTACGATCCGTGCGGACGTGGCGCGATAAATACGATAAATATTACAGAAAGCCTGGCATAGGAGTGTGATATATTTTTACGTTCGCCGAGCTGACGCGTGCAACGAACCAGTTACATTTTTACAGCAAAAAAAAAAAAGAAAAAAAAGAAGCAAAAAAAAAAAGAAAAAAAAGCGGGCGACGCTCGCCGGCTGCGACGTTACTCCAATAACGTAACAAAAATATAGAGCGCGAGCGCGTGTGTGTGCTCGCCGTGCGAGAGGGAGATTATGACTCGCTTCTTATGAGGTGCACGCGAATTAAGCCGGACAGGCCGGGCTCATCTAAATTCACGAAACGCCGGAGAATAGCCGGACCTCGGGCTGCTGGATGCAACCTGATGGAAACGGAGCGGAATACAGCCAGCCAGCTAGCTAGCGCCTCTCCCTTTTACGTTCGGACGGCCGCTGTCGTGCCTGCGGCGGGACAATTGCCAACGGTGGACGTGTTTCATTAACGCCGACACACCGGCACGGACGAGGCTTTGTGAGAGAGGTACACCCATGGTAACTCGTATACGTCTTCCCTGTAATACGAGCAGTCCTCGCTGCGGCTCTTGAACATACCTACCTGTCGCGGCGGAGCTAAATGAATTTGTTTATTCTTTCACGGTAGAATTATATTTTTTTCACGCATTTCCTAACTTTTATAACATCCGGTTTATTTTTTTTTTATTTTTTTTTTTTCTTGCGCAAGTAACGTTTACAGTATTTTCTTATGATTCAAACGGCGCCGGTTTAAAATCAACTGCAAAGCTCAAGTACAAACTTTTTAATTTTTTTTTTTTATTTTTTGACTGTTTTTTCGTTGTGTTGCAAATTAGGCTATGCTCTACATACTCGAATCTTGCGGATTCCAGTAAAATGTTGATGACGCGCGCAAGAAACCGGACTCGGTAGTTTCTCTCAACGATAATATTCCCAGAGATGCGCTACGATAAATCCTATACGCGAGATTTATTGCATAGCAGAATTCCACACCGCATTGCTATGCGAGATATATATCCTTGTATTATATATAAATTTAAAACCGTATACAGTCAAGATTATTAAAAACTTAGCAGTTTGCAACATAAATCCTTTGAAATTTGAGTTAATTAATGTAATACACACAAATATTTAAACGATAAATTTAATTAATAAATTGCAAAGTACTTTGTTATGTCCTGATAAATGTAGCGGTGCTTAAAGTTTGAATCTCCTTCTTTTAAAATCGTGTCAATCTCCGCGCAAGCTCTATAATCGCTTCCTTAAATAATTCAAGATGCGAGATATCGGAAGGAACATCGCGCGAACACCGTTTTTCCATTTCTCTTAGTCTGGCATGTTGGATGATGATACACCCCTTGACGTAATCGACAAGTCGTCACTGCTGTTTGACTTGGTGACAGTTCGCTTAAGTCCACAGGTATCGGCGGTAATTTCCATCGAAATTTCAATCTCGTTTATCCGCAAAGTAACTTCCCTGAACGGCCGGTTCGTTGCAGTCATGCTAACTCTCCCTTCCCACCCGGTCGTGTTCGCCGCCCTTTCGCCCTCTTTACCCTCTCGTCCATCGGTTCGGTCGACCAACGCGGCGGCGTCACGACGTATCGAATTTTAATCAATCACCGACAGGGACAGCCAATTCCAGAGCCAATTAACATATTCATTCCGCGGCACCCGGCACCCCCCTTTTTTTTTTTTTTCTCCACCGATTTCAGCGAAATTCAAATTGCAATATGGCGAGCTATGCACCATTACGAAATACTGTTCGGCTCCCCCAGTCATTACGTGGCGGTCATTACCGCGGGTATTCGCGCACGGCAAAATTGCTCGGGCGTACGGTATTAAAAAATAAACGCAACAAGGAACGGACTAAGAGCCGCCCTCATTATGTAACCCACTGGCTGAACCAGTGACGCAGCGAATTTTGATATCACTATGTTATTACGCTGAAATTTTCACAGAGAAAAATTCCAGCGGGACAAGCGACGAGCGGGTGGGGCTCCGCAAACAATATCTCGCACCTAATAAATTTTAAGACGCGAAGTTAAACAACTCGATGTTTACGGCTGTGTAATTAGATTTCGTCGGGCTCTCGCATTTTTACGTCACGGGGATCGTAAGAAGCGGCAAAAATTGTCTAATTTATTATTTCGTCGCGTATACGTGCGGAATTTTAAACTCTAGCGATTCTATTTCGAAACGAAAAGTTCGATCTTAACGTTGTCAGTAGTAAAGGTCCATCCTTGGTCAGACAAATCAAGAGGAAAAGCTGTTTGGGCGTGCCAGAACTAGCTACCGTTTCATTTTTCCACTGGATTTGCGGGATATACGCGTTTGATAAATCAACCATATTCCCCGAACAGAAGGAAAACGCCGTTTGGTTGTTTCCAGTACGAATGGAATTAAAGAATACGACTGCACGTAGAACGCGTATACGTATCTATCTGGTTCACTTCGCTTTGCCATTTTTCATAGAAATTCAATAATCCATACCCGTAGATGGAAGGTCGCCATAAAATTGCTCTTAATCCGCGCGGGTATGGCATAAATATGTGCAGATAAAATATATACGTTCCCTACCGCGTGGACATACGTATGTACATTGGTTCTACGCGGTATCGATGGATTATGGATTATCGGTACCTACGGACGTACGTGGACACGCTATTAGCGGATTACCGCATGAACCGGCGACAATTTTCCACGGTTATATCGCACGTGCTCGTCCTTCCCTTTCGCCCATCGGTACCCTTTTCCCTCTGTCTCTTTCTCTCTCTCTCTCTCTTCACTAGCCTCGTTAGAAACCCGGTCTTGATAGAAGAGCGTTTCAATCCGAACGAGAGCACTCGGACAAACTCACGAAAGCACGGAAGGGTCAAATCTTCTTCCCTTTTCTACTCGGTTTGTTTCCCTCAGTTTTATACTTGTCGAAGTACTCGTTTATACGAGGAAGATACTCGTCCCGCTAACTCTGTTTGCTCACGAGTAAGATTATACAGGGTGTCTCTGGTTCCTCGCGCGCTACAACATTTCTACAACCGTATCTATATATTTGCTATGTAATACTAACGTTAATTTTATTAAACCGTGCACTTTCCGCTAAATCGTTTAGCAGTGAAGTCGGAATAACACGCTTAGTACAGAGGATCCTATTTTAATTGACATTAAATTAATTAGCATTAACCGGAGCAAAGGAGGGTTCCTTCCACCTTGAATTAGGGACGTTACAATTAAACACTTGTTCGTTAGTAGAGCATTAGGGAACATAACGTCAGCTACAGACAGATTAGAATGGAAGCCGCGTCGCCGCAATGTCGCGAGTCACGGTAATTCTACGATTAATAACGAATCTCAGTGATTGAAATAAAGTTTAATACGTTTAATAACGTCGATCCATCTAATTTCATTTCATGGAATATCATAGAATTGAATGTACATTTCAACACGTTGTTAAGAATGAATTGCGCGAAAATAATAGCGAAAACGACGACGTTGACATTAACGAGTCGGCGAGAAGTATAATTTTTTTTTTTTTCTTTCTCGTGAAATTAAAGGTGTTAAAACAAAACAGTTTTCGTTAGAGGAATCCAGAAAGCTTTATTTCGGCCGCAAACAGATTAGAGGCGGTCTCTTTTCCACGAGGGTGCCTAGGGGAAGTAATTGCCTACACGCCGAGCGGAAATAGAACGCGCCGCGTAAACCCGTTCTGCTTTTTCGCCTCCGTAAGACGATCCATCTGCCCGAGTTACCTGCTCTCGACCTTCTGACCCGGGTAAGCTAATGAAAGCCATTCTAAGTTAGCGTACCGCCGATTATAATAGCGATTCCACGCCAATTCGTAATCGTGCGGCTTATTTTAATTATACTTAGCATCAGGTAACGTATCATTAACTCAATAACTTGTAACAAAGTTACGTTATTTCTCGTACGACTTCAAATCGATATGTCCACTGTTTTACGAGAGAACATTTTTCTAATAATCAGAAAAAGACAATTACGACCATTTCCATAAGGCGATTACGACGCACGTTGGAGAAAAAACTACGCGATAGTAGGCGGAACGATTCTCATTTACCTAGAAAATTATAATTTTAAAAGATTGCCGATCGCGAGGTTGGCACACGGCTGTAATTGTTTTAAAGTACATGGTACGGTCACGTTTAAAAGGAAGCAATCTTAAGCGGCTTGAAGGGAAACGGTCATAAACGCGCAAGCGTAACATAAACTTTCCTTCTTTCGTTGTCTTGCACCGAAATACGTTCGATCGACCCACTAACCTTCTCAGGCTCTCTCCTGAGGACTGTTTCTTTGCGCTTGTAATGGAAGGAGATCTCAGGATAAGGCGCGAGACTTTTTATTGTCGCAACGAAACGAGGTCGACTGTCCGGTATAAGCGTAGTAATCGATGGAATTAATTGGATAAATGTAAAAAAAAAAAAGGAAAAAAAAAAGAAAAAAACGCTTCTAAAAGTTTACCGATACATTGTACCGCGATACGAATTTTAACGTCGTGGTGTACTAGAATTAAAAAAAAAAAAAGCACTACGTGTAGATTTTAATATACATATACGTATAATCATAACAGCGTAAAATCCCGTGAAATTTTTACAACGTCCGTTAACATTTTGTTACAGCTGTCACTTCACAATCGCATTATCCGGTGCGAGTGGAGTACTTTTGGAGTTTTAAACAATAAGCGCCACGACACCGCAAAATTTTATCTTCGGTTTTATTTAATAGTCACCGTATGTAAAAAAAAAAAAATTGCAACAGTTATTAAAAATGTATTTCGATACGGCCAGCAATATTTCCGCGAAAAACATGAAAATTATTTTCCACGATAAACAAGCAAGTAAAAAAAAAGTTTAAACAATATCGTGTCTTTTTACTCTAATCGTAGAAGGCGTTCTTAACCATACATTTCATTTTAAAATTATTAAATGAACAGGAATAACTTAAAATTTAATATTTTACGAGTAACCGCGCCATGTACCTACATATAAAACGAGAAATAACTGAAACAGCGGACGACGGTTTGGTATATATCGAGATTAATATACATTTGACATATGCTTCTTAAACAGATATTATTTTGTACACGTCCACGGAAAGCGAGCATAAAAAAAAACTAACATATATGCTATTTGGGGATTTAATACGAACAGATGAAATATCTCGATGAAGAGATAAGCGCATATATTCATACTCCCTCAAATTATTCATAGACATATTATTATTCGAAATGTCACTTAGACATGACGATGTCTATAATCGGAACCATTCTCAGTTTCGTGCCGACAAATTATAGACTCTCGCAAAGCGTTACAGGGGATTCTACTTGCCGCTAGCGTAGACATCAATTTTATGTGTCGGTGAGACGATATCGTAGAAACGTCTCTTACCCCGTGGCGGTCTTTATATATAGCTGTATTAATTATTCCTATCGCGTAGACTTCGGTCTGGCTTGTATTCTAGCACGTTGCAGGTGCAGTTGTAATGCATCCGCGGTCGGTCGTTTCGAAACGGCCGATATAGCGGAAGCTCCGCTCCGCTATAGCGGCCCACCGTTCAAGAGGCACGTTCCATTTGCGTGCCGTTTACAACTTCGTGGGCTGTTTACAGCCGCGGACTTTCTATATCTTCCACGAACGTATTGAGATCATGATTTTATTAACGTCAAGCGATGACGTATCAGAAATACATTTTTATGAAGTCGAAATTAATTTTGCAATTTCTATTTCGTTAGTTGCGCTCGCTGATAAAAGTATAAGACTGTTGTTTGCGGGAGGATTGAATATAAAATTCTAAAACGGATCCTCCAAATAGTCGTGTAAAATCTCGAATTTTACTTCAACGACCGCGGACGTGAAATACGGGGGCTTTATATGATTAACGCGAAATAACAGATTCCTAGTTAGAAATTCTAATCGCGGTACTGCCGGCAACACAAATCAAAGCAAAGGCCAATGGTCGCTGATGTTCAACCCGAGCCACGGTCCGTTTCTGTGTATAGAGCATATTAACGTTTGTGTCATATCTGCTCCGCTTGTGCACGGTGTTCAGACCACACTCGGTTTTCAGTGAAATGAGAGAGAGAGAGAGGAGAGAGAGAGAGAAACATGCCTAGTATCGTGCGAATATTCATATTTCAACGCAGATCTGTTGCTCTCCGGGATGACGTTGGTCAGCGTGTTTGAACGATCCGACGTGTCATGTTCACTTTCTACGCGATTCTATAATCTAAACAGCGTTACGGATTATTTCGTATTAACGTGAATGACAGCTAGACAATGTATATTGATTTTAAGCCGTTAGAAAAATAGAAATTTATAATTAAACCTGCAACCTCTTCAGATTTTATTTAAAAAATTAAACAAAAATTATTTTTATATCGTTAGTTTCTTTTTTTTTTTTCTTAACACCGGGAAAATTTTTCAAGATAATTCTTTAAGATTTTCCAAGAATATTAATGATTTTATGGAAAAATATTTTTATAATTCGCAGCAGTGTTATTTCGTGGTTATTATTCGTCACGTTGTTATCCGTCACGTTATTATCAATGGCTGAAGATGCCGAGATAAGCTTATAATTACAGGCAAAATTTTACGACGCGAGTATAACGTGAGATGAGAACCACTAATCCTTCCAAATGCTCAGAATGCAAAACAGAACGGGATACAGACACAGCTACTGAATTACATAGCGCTCCAAGCGAACACGGAGGGTGCAGATACAGTATTATTATCCCTAACATGTCTATCAGTACATGCAGTAATATACACATATGTCGAATTTAAGACCTTGTTTCACAAATAACCGGGATCGTATCGGCGGGTTTGATCTCTTCCTTGGACGCGCACTGACGTTCGTATTTCAATGTTAATCTCGTGTTCGTCGATGCCGACGAGCTATGTACATCTCTGTGACGCGATACGGTATGAGGGATTGGCGGGGCAGAGAGACGGTAGAAAAGGGAGGCCTGTTTCCAGTACAGATTTAACGCTTGCATTTACATTTAGAGGAGGTTCACGACGGACTATTGTTTACTAATCGGATCCGGAAAACGGCGCTCTCGGCCCGTGAGATTCGTTCTTAGCGCTGTAACCGTGTTTCAATGAACGTCAGATGGTCCCCGTCCCTAAGCGCAACTGTCGCCCTGCATCCTTACGCGTCGTAAACAAATCGTAAACGTTATCTTCCGAAAATTCACTTGCGACATCAAATACAATAC
The DNA here is from genome assembly GCF_019399895.1 of Cardiocondyla obscurior. Classification (NCBI taxonomy): domain Eukaryota; kingdom Metazoa; phylum Arthropoda; class Insecta; order Hymenoptera; family Formicidae; genus Cardiocondyla; species Cardiocondyla obscurior. The sequence continues at coordinate 5,185,603 of NC_091873.1, read as the reverse complement.
GTACATATGCATCGCCTATATGCACGTACAGGAATTAAAATGACATTTCAAAATTGAAACAATAAACGCAGATTTTGAAACTAAATATTACAATCAGAATATTTGAAAATGTCACATGTAGTCCGCGCAGCAATAGAATTAAAACCGTGTTTTTTTCAATATACTATCTTTTGGAAAATTGTACGGTATAAAAAATTCGCGATACTCCGAATAATAAAAAAAAAAAAAAATCAACACACAAAAACAGATTCTGTAACAGACGCTATGAAATGCGTGCTTGTTTTCGTGCTTTTCAACCGGAACAGGAATATCTGGGTGTGACGAAAGTTAACTATTTCATCGTGCGTCTCCATTGTATATATGATATCGTAAAAAACCCCTTATTTACAGTAAAAATATCGTATGCAACGGTGATACAAATTGTTGAATTCAAATTGCAATGTTTCTCGGTAACATTGTCGCCGTTCTTTTGTTCCCTCGCCGTCGCAATCATTTTTCTTTATGTACGTACCCTGTATTAACAATTGTTTCGTTCTTCTCTGTTACAGCTCTTGGTGGGTAATAACAATCCATATTCGGAAGAGGAGCAGATCTTTGATCCGGCTATAGTCGCGACAAAAATCCGCTTTATCCCTTACACCTCTCATATGCGTACAGTGTGTATGCGCGTGGAGCTTTACGGCTGCTCGTGGACGGGTGAGTGAAATATATGGATATATTCCTCTTTTTTTTTTTTCTTTTTATCATGTTTCTCAAGCATCTATTTATTTGCAAGCAGCTTGCTGTCCACTTCGCCCACGGGCGACGAAAATATGGTCGAATCGACATATTTCTACCGATAATGTTTGCTATATTATTTTTTTTTTATTGCAATTTTAACTGGTTGCAAATAAATAAATAAATAAATAAAAAAAATATATATATACTCCCTTGCCCGATCTGAAAAATTTTATCACTAACGTGCGGCTCACAAAAATGGTGATGCAATATATAAAACTTTTCGCGATGTAAAAAGTTATAATTCGATATTTTGGTTTATCGAATTAGAGAGTCGTTACTCTGCCGTGTTAATAGCTACCGTGACAAATCAATTTCACGCTATATTGTGTAAGTGAAGCCAATTATATGTTATTTTATCAGCGCCTATTATCACTGTCACTTATAAAGATAAAAATGGAAACAAGCGGTAGAAATCCCTCCGGAATCGCTCGCGTGTTATCCTGCATTTTATATTTTACATCGGTTGTATAATCCATTTTCTCGGAATTTGCTGACGGGAGACCGCGACGACCACAATCTCGGCGGTAACTTCAATTTATGCCTCAGCTCGGTGAATGAAACCAGAAAAGATGTACGAAATAAGAAACGCGACGGAAGAAGTTCTTTTATTCAGTGCTAGTATTCGACAGATGCAGATTTAACCATGAAGTTCAAGATCTTTATTTTATTTCCGCTCGCCGGAATCCCGAGACGCAATAAAAATGGCTTTAAGTATTATCGACGTCAGACGATTTCACACGTTAAAAAATAAATAATCCACGTATAAAGATACGCAATCGCGTAATTGAGGCGTGATTAATTCGCGTTTCCCTCGGCAAGATTTTCAACTCGAATTTTCGTGATACGTCAACCTTCGATATTTGTCAAGACGTGCCGATGTAACGCGTCAGTCTCTCCCGAATCTGAGATTAACATAGATTTACGATCACCGTAGGCCGTGAGCCACAGCTGTGTCTACATTAATCCAACCACGACGAACTATGCGGCGGTCGCTAACTGTGTCATCCGCACAGCCCCGGCCATCATTATATCGTTTAAACGCACAATTACAGAGGCTGCCAATAATATTGACTTGCAAAATAAATTGTGACTTACGGACGGCATTAGCAAACGTTTGGCCATTACCGAGTAAGGGCCATAACCATGCAAATAGTACAGACGGAATAAAACAGAGAGGAGACAGAATTATGTTCTACAATTATCGCAAAGAGATTATTTTCAACGTTTTACCAAGTTTCGTCACTATTGTTATCGTTAACAGCAACGAGACTATAAATTGTTACGGTAAATTCTGTCGCTGTATTTTATTAACTCTACTTTCCTCGATGGATAACAAATTGAATCGGAATTTTAGTTTATCGGCGCGTTAATCAAAACGCTCTTTTTCGATCGTTTTACGTAAACATCGCAAAGTATGCGAGGACGGCGTATATATGTCCGAGCATATTTCATACTGAAATCTGCGAAAACAATTCGCTGCCATTGAGCGGAAAAATACTCGACTGGCACGAGCGGGCGGGGGCGACATTTCCCTCCCAAGTACCAAACCGTGTAACTCATTCGTGCTTATTGACGTCTGACAATCTGCGAGTACATTTCGCTCTGACATAAGTCGCTTACTTCGAAGCATTTTTAACGTAAACTCGGGTAATAAATCGCGAAACGAAAGAGAATCGAGGACGGAGTTCTAGCCCCGTTGTTGCGTGACGTTGCTCAACAGATCGATCCCGGTAATCCTCAGAGCGGCGAGATTAAAAACGTTGACCCTCGTTACTTGTTTCCGACGATGCGCGCTTTACCCGTTACCGTCCGCAATCTTATCACGTACTGTCGGGAGGAAAACGTTCACGGCCCGACCGGAGCTGCAACGTGATGATGCATAGTTCAGGAGCTTATATATTCTTTATATCCGACTTCTTATTCTTCCAGAGGGTCTCGTCTCGTATTCCATGCCCCAAGGAATCAAGAGGGGCTCCGAGGTTGACCTCTCCGACAGAACGTACGATGGCCGCGAAGAAGCGGGCTACCTCTCCGGGGGACTTGGTCAACTTGTCGACGGGCAAAAGGGTCCCGACAACTTCAGATTGGACGTCAGCGGCAACGGAAAAGGTAAGGCACCTACTACTTGCGCTTCGTGCTCGAGCGGGATTAGCGCCGGCGCTAGATCGTGTCTAGATTAGCGTGATAGAGCCGTCTTCGCGAGAAGACCTGCCCACCGAGCCGTCTGGTCTTCTTAATCTATCGGTATCTCACGCTATCTTACTCGTTAACTTCTTTCCCCGAGCTAAATAGCGGCTCGCGGCCTCGTAACTCCCGCGTTGTAATTTTGTAACACGGATTGCACGCCTCTTCGAGCGATTACGCTCATGTTTCAAGACGCCTTACACTCCTATTAATGTACGCGGAATAAGAAGGGAGTAATGAAATAAGAGCGCGCGCACAACGCGTGTCTTGAATAACGTTAAAACACTATGTCAGCATCCTGTACGTAGCTGTTATGTACGAAATGCATTCCTCCTAGCGTAGCGCATATAATTTGAAATATGTGAATGCGCGACGAGAATTCAGTTAAAATATCTCGGATAGCTTCCGCTTTAGAACGGACATATTCGCTTCGTTATTTCGTGAATTTTCAATTTACACATGTTTCATACACTTGATTTCGCGCATCAAAAGCATACGTTACTTTGCCGATATATTTCTTTTTTTTTTCAACGATGCTTACTTTCTAGTTGATTTGATCGGTACATTTTGACTAATCCAAAAAGATTCTCTCTTCTTTTTTTTTTTTTTTTCTATTTAATAAAGCAATGATTAATGTGCGAGCGACATCGACTGGAAGTAACGCGTCGTCTGTGATATCAATAGCAACTATTCTACAGAGATTCACGTGGATTTTATTATTCTGGAAGTCAAATAACCGTTCAAATTTAATTGAGGAGGATATGTTCGTGTACGGAAACGGTTTTTCAAACGATTGATCAGGTGCAATAATCGTCGTCGGTGCGAGATGCGTCCATTTTCGAAGCGCGTACGCGAGAATGAAAATGAAATTTTCCCGTCGGTCTACTTCCAGATGTGTAGGTGTGTAAACGAGAAAGTCGAAAGGGTCAACGGAATCTAGAAAAGCCGAGAGCGGGCCGACGGAAGAGCCTGGGCTCCGGAGCCAAACGTGTTCCACAGCGCCCGCTCGAATCTGTTCCAATTTACATTTATATTGAACCGCGAGCTAGGCTGCAACCAGTCGCCGCTGTTTACTCGCCTTCTGGATACATTTGTGTCTTTCCATTTATGCCACGAGACATTCTCGTCGCCGCTGGTACACTCGGATACACCGTCGTACTTCCGCCTTCTTAAACTTTTAAACCCGGGCAAAACTGCGTACAAGTTCTCTCCGGCTCTCTTTAAATCGGGAAACACCGTCGTCCGATATTCCTGCAGTCTCGACGAATTTCTCCGCGCGAGATCGATATTCGCGCCGACGTCTTCATTCGAAAGTTGTTAAAAATACTTGAGAAATACGTAACGGGAAAATTGAGAAAAAAAAAAAAAAAAAGCGAAAAGAAAAAAAATATAGAAATATGTATAAAGTTATTTATTAATCGTGTTCCGAATATTTCGAAGCGCGCGCTGACGGAACTTGAGAAAAACGATTTACCATTTTGTAAAGTAATATGTACGAAATATCGGAGATAAATGTTTCCACTGCTACGAAATTTCCCCGCGCTATAATTATCTACGACGATTAAAACGGCATGGCGTTCTTGAGGCAAAATTTTCTGTCTTGTTTAATAAAGTATCAGCGAAACGTTTCCGATGGCTAATAATCGCGGTCATCTTTATTTTTGGTTTATGCGCGCTGTATGCTCGGAATCGCGCGGTTCATCCCGAAACGTTTTAAAGGGGAAAATCATCAACCGACGAAGGCGTTGGTACGGTACACCCGCCCGGCGTGGTTATCTTACGATCCTCGTGAAGGTTCAGAATTGATGGTAGATAGCGGCCAAAGGCGGCGACGACAGGAAACTGGAAACTATTTACTCGAGGGACGATATTAAGGGAGGAAGGGGGCTATATGAAAGCGGATAGGTCAGGACGATATAACGCCACCGCGCGAACCCCGGTATATTGTTGAAAACGGAAGGGACGATCGTAGTAGTTGTCGCCCAGGAATCCAAACACAAAGTCGCGTGCGGATACACAATGCAAACTGCGTGATTGAAATTCCCGTAAGTTTTAATGTACTCTAAGATTCTTAGGTTGTCGCGACCGGTGATTCTCCGTCGACGATATTTAGCAGAAAGAGAAAAGAAAATATTTAAAATTATTCTATTAAATGATGTGGTACAATTTTTATTTATAAAAGAATTTTTTTTATTAAAGTCACAAGTTCAGAGAACCGATGCGTTGATAAAATTGAACGAGATGAATATCTGAAATTAAAAAAAAAGAAAAAAAAAAGAAAAAAAAAAACTAAATATCAAGAAGCCAAATGTTTCAGAATCCGATATTCCACGCGCGCGGTGTATTTTTTTTTTCCACGATAACGCGAACAAATAAAATGCGACTAAAGAAAAATTTTTTTATTATTACTTCCGGGAATAAACCGCGTTTGTGTGCGAGCGTTCAAACGTCGCGGAAAAATGCGGCGAAAGTAAAGATTTCGGAGTCAGGGTTGAAAGTAACAGAAGCATTTCTGAGAAACGCATAACACGCCGTGCCGGGCAGGCTTTAGGGTTATTGCAGTCCATTTTCAATCCGCATATTCCCGCGGGACACGTGTGTTTCCACATGTACTCATATAGTGGGATCTAATGGCGAGAATCGCGCAATAACCTGCCGCGGCTGTTCCATTGCTCGAAACTCTTCCGTATCGCATACCACGCTGCTTGCGCCGCTATATGCCAAGCGGAACATTTCCGAGAGAAATGAAGCGAGAGGAACAGAAAGCACGAAAACAAACTCGAAACGTAATTAACGTTTCGAGGAAGCATACGAGTCCCACGCGAGAGCTTAACTTGCGAATCTGAAACGGGTAATTTAAATTCTATTAAGCGAAGCACTCCCCCCTCCCTCACGGTTTCTGGCAGCGTTATGTAACAGGAAACGTCTTTAAATCCCAAGAAAACTCCGAAGGTCACGTGCTTGCAAATTATTTAAGTTACCGAGTTATCTGCATTAAATTATCTTCGTTGTAAAACGGCGGCGCGGCACGGTATTCCCTCGAAGACTTTAAGTTATACGAAACTTCTTGTAGTGTTGCCTCATTGAAAAATCAGTCTTTATTAGATTTTAGAAGGAAAAATAAAATCTCTTACTTCTGCTCTTTTCCCGCCCAGCATTTTTCCCGATCTATTTATTCTTAATTGGAATTTCAACGTTAACAAGCCGCTACGTTTCTGACTCTTGTGTCTCGTTATTATGTGCGCCTATATTTTCGGGATGCGCACACGACATGCATTTACTATAGGAACGTTAGACATTTGTTTTACATGCATATGTTTTTCGTTTACGCCACATTCAAATAAATTCGATGTCACGCACGAATTGTCCACTATTCGTGTTACAGATTTTATTGTCTTGTTTATAGGTGCGTGCACCGCACCTATAAATGGTTTACCGTATCATACAACCCGCAACATAAAACTTTTTCTTTTTTTTTTTTTTTTTTTTTTTTTTTTTTTTTTTTTAAATTTAAACGCATGTATCGGGACCTTTCTACGTGACAAATAGATTACAGTTTTCGTTGTATATGTTATCCCTATGTGTAAAAGATGAATTTGATACAGCACGCACGCAAATCTTCAATTATTGTTAAATATCTAGGGACATGATACGTTTATCTAATCTAAAAAAATTGCTATCATATATTATTCAGCATGGATAATTTTTTTTTTTACTCGTGAAATTGGTGTTAATAAATTTGTAATTAAAAAAGTACAAATAGGTGATAGAGTTTGTTTTTTAATTGTAAATTAAATAGTAATAATTCGGATACTTTATTAATCTAAGGTCAAAAGTTTATGCATTTCGTACAACAGCGACAAACATAGGTTTTTCATAGATTTCATTTTTCTTTCGAGATTTTTATTGATGTTATAACGAATAATTCGTCTGTGTTCAAGGATACGAATGGGTCGGCTGGCGGAACGACACACCCAACATGCTTGGACGTCCGGTGGAAATAACTTTCGAGTTCGACTACTCGAGGAACTTCACTGCCATACACCTACACATGAACAATTACTTCACGAAGGACGTGCAGGTATCGCCATTCGCGCCGTTACCGGTATTATTTCGGAAGTTACGAGCTTCGGGAACTATCGTAAATTTCACGATCACACATTTGCCGATGTCTCTCCGCGCTTTTACGCGGTTTTAAAAACATTTTCCTCGCGATTTACAGAGCGATCCTTGCGTTCCCCCGCGCTGATCGCGCCGCCTGTTCGCGGAGCTTAGTGCTTTCATCGACGAGCGGATTTTTCAACGTCGTGCACTACCGCTGAAATTATTTCCATCCGCGCGGCAGATTATCTCCCCGAAACGAATTACGAGCATAGTGCTCGCTGTATAACAATACTTTACGTATACACGTTCGATCTAATTCAATTTTACGAGCGATACGTTCGTCTTACGATATCTTCACGACCGAAAAGGCGATATGATCACGCGCTACCGTTCCCACCTCATTCGCATGTCGTCCGATCGCTCAACTCTACCCGGAGAAGACGCTGCTCTCACGTAAACGATCTCTATGCCGCCCTCGCAGGTTTTCTCGTACGCGAAGGTCTACCTCGGCACTGGTGGCAACCAGTTCACCGGCGAGCCTGTCCATTTCTCTTACATCCCCGATCAGGTACTCGAGCAGGCGCGCGAAGTCACCATAAAGCTGCATTCGCGCGCCGGCCGTTTCCTAAAGTTGCAGCTCTACTTTGCCGCCCGGTGGATCATGCTCAGCGAAGTAATCTTCGAATCAGGTAAGAGAAAGATCGATCCCCTTTCGTCTTCCCGTTCCTCTTCCGTGCCATCCCACGCGCAGTCGAAATTTATCTTCCCGGGGGTGTTACTTTCGGTAACACTCGCCCGCCCGCGCGCGCGCGCCTTCCCTGCGTCGTCGTCGGAACGACCGAGAGTAATGGCGAAGTTAAAACATCGTCTAGAATTCCTTCCCACCCTCCCCAGGGCACCCCTTCGCATTTATAGACGCACTTTTAGTTAAACGGGAAATCAAAGTAGGCGGTCCAGAAAATTGAAATCTAGAAATAGAACCAGTTTCGAAGCGCGCCTTATCACGGGCGCGCGATTCGACGCGATTTCCAATTTTAAGTGACACACTTTCGTCGAAGATATGAGCACGGTGATACTACAGACGGCGAAGAGAAAATCGTCCCGAGGCTCGTGCACGTGGAGCTCCGAGAGAAAAATTATTCCGGGGATAGTTTAGTTTCTCCGAGAAAAATTTGTAACAGCGGAATACGTAAAGCTATAAAACTAATGGAAAGTAAATTTATTTTCGCGAGAGCCTCAATTTTAAAACATAGAAAAGTATCTAACGTAAACGAATATCAATTAAAATTCATTATTATATATTTTATATTCATTATTATATATTATCAAATAAAATCAATTAAAAATAATGAATAAACGATTCAAGTATCGCGTAAGAATTAAATAATTTTAATTAATGAAGCGAGAAAAAATATCTAAGAAGTTTGATAATAAAATTTTTTTTACTATTATTCGCTACGCAAATCTTACCGTTTATCGTATCAAGAGTAAATCTCGTTTTCCGTACTTTCTACGTACGATATTTCTTTATAAATCTCTAAAAACCATTGTTGAGGGAAAATATCTTTTCCAATAACACATATTTACCGGAATTGCTCCGACAGTAGTATCGTATCTCGAGTTAAAAGACAGTGTGAAACATTTAAAGTTTCTGAAATCGTTTAGTCCTACGTTGTTGTTCGCTCGACTTTAAAGCACCGCGAAAAAGCAACCGGCAAAAGTATCCACGGCACGTTGTGCGAATGAGAGCACGTGGTCGCGTACCGGAAACGAAACTTACTTACCACACACGCGCGCGTGCACGTTCACGTATACATTCGAATATATACTCTCAAAAAGTTTTGTCTCGAAAAGCCGGAATGTTGCACGAACCAGACGAGGAAGCCGTCGTTAATCATTCTCTCAGTGCGCTGTGTTCTTTCCTTTCACGAAAGATAACTTCGGCAACGTAACGTTGAAGCGAGTGATTTTCTTTGTCACCGTATCAAGCGGCACATAAAACTTGCACGTATTTCATTTTGAAACTTGTTCGTACAAAATTTTATGGTACCATCTTTTTCAAACCGTGTATTTAATTAAAAAAAAAAAAAAAACAATTTTTTTTTCTTTTTTATAAATTTCTATTAACGTGCTGTATCAATTTGGAGCAACGAATTTTGCTCTGTTTCAAAGTAGAACATTTTTATCCTAGACTTGGACGCAAAATTAATATATTGACTTAATTGCTTTCAGTGTACGTCTTTTTATCTCTCGCTATTTTAAAAGTAACTTAGTTTTATCGGGAGATAACTGTCTTACAAAGATCTTTATACAGTCAATAATGTATATGCAAAATTAAACATAGAACTAAAAATGCATACTAATAACGACCCCGCCGAGAAATGCATTGAATTAGAATTGCATAAGAATAAATGACTTAAACATTTATGAATTTGTAAAGCTTTAACGCAACAGATTATTTAAGAATCTTCAGGATTCTTTAAATACAAACGCAAACAGTTAGGATCGAAACTGTAATTCCTCCGTTACGACTTTCAGAAACAAAAAGGTCCATAAATTCTTTCTGGGAATTAAAAGCGCGTTTCTCATCGCGGTGAAACGTGGGTAAAACAACGTGGCGTCTGTATTTTCGGCGTGGCCCCTTGAATTCGGCCAAGAAGATCGATCCCGCGGTCTCCCAACGGCAAAACGCAACTGTTACGGCAACTTACCCAATGACTAGCTTAATGCAACATCGGCGAAACCGCATATCGATCACTAATATTTCTTTTAATCCGTCTCAAACGATCCGAGACGGAACTTAGCTGCCGGTCTCTGGTAATGCAAGCTTTCGAAAGTTCCGTGTCGCTTCGTTGCACCGAGCCGACCGCGGGAGTGGGTACGTCGTTAATCATTCGACGTACTCCGGTGCTCTCCCCCTCCCACCCCCCTTCCCACCCTCGACTGCAAGCGATAAGTTGGACCGACCGGGCCACAGGCGGCCAATGTTCCTCGTCACCTGTATACCGCGTAGCTCGTATTCACGTCGCACAAATGCTTCGTTGAGCCGCGACATCGATAGGAAAATACATCGCGCCTCCCTCGTGCCCGTACCTCTTTTTGGTACCGGCATCGAGTTTTCCATCGAACGAGCCCGCTCTATGCGAAAGAGCACTATCCGGGAGAGCGGGCTCTCGCGCTCCCCCGCGCTTCGATTAATTTTCCTTTTTATAAATCGCACGTACGAGCCACGTCTAACTGCTCGAAAATTGGAATGTTTTCTGGTGTCCATTAGCCGATAAACTGCTACGGCACTAATTTTCAGTTTGCCTAACGGGAAATTCCAGCTGCGTGTGACACGAATTAAATTCTGGTCCGTGATATTTGTTCGTTTTCAAACGATCGATGTCGTAGAAAACTATCCCGCATACAAATGAAATTCTATGTCCATACCGTGGCCACAAAGTACGTTCGTACATCCCGATGAAATTGTCAAAAGAAAGAAACCGGTGCCGAATTCAATTCGTTTTCGAGTAACGTCGCACGTTACATTTTATTAATGTTACTAATAATAGAGATAAAATATATTTTTAATTATTGATAGACTGGGCTTATATTATCGATAATATTTTAATTGTATAGTAAACTATGTAAATTATGTAGGAAGTTCTAAGGTTATTAATTTATTCAATTAGTTTCAACAATGCTTCTCTCGCCGGTGTAATACTGATTTTCTCACGTATAAACACTTTTTTATGTCTGAATATTTAATATGAGCCTGACGACCGTGGATTTCATTAGCTTTAATCCTGAATGCACAGTTATCTCCGAATGGAACAATACCGAGGACGAGGAGGCGAAGAACAAGAGCGCTATTGTACTGGCGACCGGCAGCCCCTATCAAAATAACGAGGGTCCACTGCAGAGAGACGAAGTGAAGGCTACTTTTAATAAGGAGGAAAGCAAAGATAACACCTGTAAGTCTACTGTCCGATTTTTCTATTGTTACACCAGTAAGCTACGTTCATAATTTTCCGCGTAATTGACGCTCTTTTCACCGACCTCTTTTTTTTTTTTTCTTTTTTTTTTTCTTTTTCTTGTCATGTTTTATAACAATGAACTCGATATATCACGAAAGAATTGTGCGCTTAGAAAAGGGGATCATTAAACGATAATCACTAACGATTTATTAACATAGAAAAATATTAATTTGAATTTTTTACACGACCATGCATTTATCGAAGAACTGCATGAATCGATAGAAAATTATTATAGCTTTTTAATTACATTATTAAAAAGTCCTAATGATTAAAATAAAAATTATTAAATTTAATTTAATTACGAAGCTATACTTGCATTTAAAAAATAAAAATATATTAAATAAAATTATTTAAAAAAAAAACCAACACTACGATGCATAATTAATTTCCACTATTCTTTCGATTCGGAAAATAAAGTTAATTATAGTAATATGAAATAAAAAAAATTAATGCTCGCATCTTTAGGAGAATTTTTTTTCCGACATGCAATGTCCTTACACCGCAATTAATAGAAAAACGGCGACGATGGGGCTATAAAACCTCTCGAGATCGAGAGACCTGCGCGAAAAAGTACAACGGGTAGTTCCAGAGACGTCCTCGATTACCTCCAAAGAAATATCACAGAAGAAAAAAAAAGGACAGTCACTTTTGCCTCTCGGATAAGTTTGTTAACCAATAGAACGATACTTTTTTTTTTTTTTATCCTCACAAAAGCCGCGCAATTAACCTGATTAATTTCTGAACTTTTTCTGAGACCGAGATGTCGAGACGCCGTTAAAAAGATCATGATTCATTAATAAAACTTTTAATGTTAATTGATTACACTTAATATTCTTAAAGATGAACAGCGTACTATTTTTTTTTTAATTTTTTATTTTTTATTAACATTCCGCGACTCGTGCTGTAGTGCGCAATTTTTTAATCATATAGTGATAATATTGAATTTGCTAAGATTTCTTCATAACTATCGTCGGTTCAAAATCGCGTGCTCGTTCAGTGTAGATTTATACACTGCTCAAACTGCTCTTTGCGTGTTCGCTTATTAACGTCGCCCGAGGTGAAGCGCAAGAAAGCAGGACAAAGTATTTATGTTTTCTTACTTAAAGTGATATTATAACTAATGCTCATTGCACGTTATATCACGTAGGAAGATAAGTGCCCTAATGCGGATAACAATCTGCGAACTAATAAAACAAACGTCTAACGATATGCAAAAAAGAATAGCATTATGCTTTCTCGTCGGTGTTTTACACCATTGAATCAAAATTAATCTGCGAAAAAAAAAAAAACGGCACCGAATTATCGAAAACTCAGAAAGAGCATGAAATAAAATATAATTATTTTTGTTACGAACACATCTCTTCCGGAAAATTGAATTCTCTTTTATCTGATATTTTTATTTCGCGAAAATATTAAAGAAAGAAATCATTACAGTTGATTAAAGAAAGTTCCCTGCTTAATTTCGATCTCTGAATTATCTACGTGAATTCCTCCTTCTCTTACGAAGAAATATTATGATTAATGATAGTTTTCTTGCTCTTCGGTAATTATTTTATTTATTGATCGATTGATTCTGATTCGATCCAAATTCTATTTTAAAAAAGAAGATGTAGAGATGAAACCGCGCGAAGTACTTTCTTTATAAATATCCTCCGCGGAAAGATCTTTGATCGTGGAATTTAATTTGCGTTTATACAGCCGATAGTTTTGTTCACTAAATATACAACTATTTTTCGATATATGCGGAGCCTCTGTTAACTGTATTTGTGACGTCTACATTAGACCGGTCTTGCATTCTTGCACTACTCTCCTTTTTTAAATCTTTTACTTTAAAATTATGAATATAAATTTATGCCAATCACGTGGCATAAAAAAAAAATTGTATTACATTGCATTTCATTTGATTTATAAAATACTTTAGCCATGATCAGGTTGTTGTGGTGGACTACGAAAGCCATCAGCGGATATTGTTTTTGTTCAGCCGGGCACTGATCAGCCGTGATCTAGTTACGAGCTTCGTGATGAACGCAATCATCATTATCGTTCCATCGTACATTATGCGAGGTTACCTCGGCGGTATTATCTACGGTGATAGGTCGCGTTGCTTGATGCATCAAGCGTCATGGGCGACTGAATCCGTTATCATATACGCGCGCGGGTCAGTTGTCTGCAGCGACATCGAAATATAATTAATGGAAAATTCTTTTGTTACTCATATGATTATCATTATTTATCAATATTCCATTTACTTGACGTGAAACAACAGCCACGATTATTTAAATCTTTATTCGCTGTCGCAAGAAAAATGAGATTATTTTTAATTAATGGATTTAATTTGACAGTAAAAAAAGAAAAATGAAATCCTTTTATATTAACTACTGAAAAAATTAATTACAATAAAAAAGAAACAGTCAAGAAAAAAAAACAAAAGAATATTTAATTACATTTAAATACGCCGCAGATAATCAATTAAAAAAAAAAAAAAGACTTTGTTAAATCCTTAGAAATTACGATTAACGTTTCGATTAATTAATGTAAATTATCCCTGAAGCGCAGTCTAAGCCAGTGACAATGTTCAATGTAAGATCAGTGGACTTGCGGTGTAACCGTTAATCGTAGAGCTAATCGATTCTCTCCGTATCCCCGAACATGACGGGTGCATCTGTTTAATGCACACATGTATCCTATCGTTTATATATATATACTATGTTTTATATATATATATATATATATATATATATATATATATATATATGTATATACATATTATGTAGACACAGTATGTACACACACATATATCCTTCTCAGTTCCAGATAAGAGCAAGGAACCAGAATCGAGGCAGTTCGTCGGTTTAGTTATCGGTATTCTGACGACCGTAATTGTGATGCTGCTCGCGGCGATTATGTTCATCTTCTATAGGAACCGTAGGCTCAAAGCTGCCCTTGCCCCGTCAAACTTCTATGATCAACAAGGCGATCTCAAGGTTATTATAAACTACTGCATAATAAAGTATATTGCCGCAATGTTAAGTCATAAGCTGTCTACATATTCGCACGTACGAAACTTCTAAATTTATTCCGCTAAAATTAGTCCGTTTTATCGTACGAAAATAGAAATTACTCTGTATCGCGGGATAAATGATTTCGTAACACAGCATTTTTTTTCGTTCGCCGTATCAAAGTGAAACGTATTAATATTTTATTGACTCTGAAATAGTGGATAGATACACACGGTAATAAAAAAATTGCTTTTTATTTAATAATAAAAAGAGGATATAACTCCGGTGCGCGGAATATAAAATATTACCGTATAATTCAATATAATGTTGCAAAGCGTTTTGCTTCTTCTCCGTTGTTAAAGTATTATTAACCGCGCGAGGTCGAAAAATGATCGTAATCAAAGGTTCAAATACAGAAAAATAGTATTTTATACAGAAATGGACGTTATCGCGATATTAACAATTTAGTAAATGATGATTTTGTCCACGATTTTTCTTTGCCTGACTTTCGACCTGGTTTAACACAGGAATCTCGCCTCTGGCTCTAATAAACCGAACAGACACATCTATTTACTTTACGCTTCCAGGTCACTTTACGCCGCTCTTTTGAGCAATCGCGCAAAATAGCTTATACCTACCTATTACGTACGTCGGTTTAGGTACGAGCGCGCGTAACTAGAGGCGAAAACACAGCGATCAAATATTTTCTTTAAAGCAGAGACGCAAACGAGATCGCGCTAGGACGATTAAAAGGACGCCCCGAGATTGTTCGTTATGCGCTCTTATCCGCGAATCCTTTTACGATCGCCCGGTGCGCCTCACACAACCGTGAAAACTTGTACGCGTTAATTACTTGGTGTCATAACGATAATTACGCTTATAAAAAAAAAAAACCTCACAAGGATAATTAGTAAGAGACTTGATTACGGCGATGGACAAATATTGACGACAAGCCGATATTTGTCTTTGCATTTCCTCGCAATTCTACCCCATTACAATACAATGCTCAGAACGAATAGGAAAAATAACAAGATAAATATCTTGAGATGCGCGCACGGGCACCGTTATTTTTCTCTGACGTCGCATTCCGTCGCAGCTGAAGCACCCGCTGAAAACGTTTTACCGGTGAAAGAGACGTTTTCAGCCTCGCACCTCGTTCTAACGCGGAATGTCTAACTTTGTCGTAAATTCCGCTCCGACTCCTGTCCCACGGAACAACAAGAATTATTAACGTCGCGCGTTTACCACCCACTCCGGTGGACAGTTTGTACGACTTTCACGATGTACGGTTTATAACGTTAAACCCAGCTCTTTAGCCGGCACAGGTGGGAACTCGAACCTCGAAATCGGATTTATTTTTTCCGCGGTGAAAATAAATTAATTAACCAATTAACGATCCCGCTCAATCGGAATGATATCGAGATACGAGATTGCAGGGCGACGATTATGCATAGATAAAAATTGGAGAGGGGAAAAAAGCGTACACGTGTAGAGCTTTCATTACTTGATTAAGCCCGCTATCTAAGTATAAAATCAGATCAACGATTGCGATAGTTAGCGCAGAGTAACAAGGTAAGAAGTGAATTCTACAGTAAGTAAGCTATATATAAATAAAATTGCCGCCGGTGAGAGACGAGGGAAGTACGGATGAGAAATAAAACGTTAGAAAGGAATTGAGCGTGTTACGCAAAAAGTTCATACTTGGAGTGGAGTGAAGAAAGTGAGGCTAACGGAGAAAAAGAAAGAATTCCGAGAACTTGGCGTATGTTTACCAAGCCACTGTTGTTCTAACCGGATTAATAGCAAAGTGAAGTTTGTTCGTAGAAATGGACAGCCCCAGCGCTCTCCCCGTCCTTTTTCGCGGGATATAGCGGAAGACAGTAATTAACGACTTGCTGAACGATGAGAAATAATGAGTGCCAGACAGTTGAGCTTGCAAACCCTTGAAGCTTTCCTAACTTAACTGTTTGCACAGACGAAGGCAACTAGAGAAACGTACGGAGCGACAGTCGACAATTAATAACGACGCTAACAACCTATCGAAATAAATTGAAGACTCGCGATGGCGACATTAGCTATCAAGGTGACTAATTAGTCACTCGAAATATTTCATTCGGCTCATTATTAATAATGATAAATGAAGCGAAAGAAAGTTCTAGGAATCAAGAAGCTAAAACTGTCTCCTATTATTAGTAGAAAGTTTACAGCTTGAAAATAATAATTTAAATTATAATTTATATATCGCGCTCTCGCGATATGCGCTAAAATAAACGTAATATTCATACATTCGACAAATATACGCGGTACGGAATTAATTAATCGCGTTCGATCAATTCTGCCTGTAAATATAGAGATTTAAAAAAAAAAAAAAAAAAAAAAAAAACGTGCAAAAGCACGTTCGCGTAATATTTTTCGTTCGACCTGACAAATCTCGAGCGGACATGCACGGTCTTCCCTTCCCATCCTTACCATACATCACTCAAGGTATATTCTTCGACAACCCAATATCTTCCACGGCTAAGTTTTTACCAGCCGCCGAAGAAGTGCACGGATAGTCGAGCTGACTCCACTTAATTAAAAGAGCTGCCGGGATGGCCGTATTGCGACGCCGTCGTCGGGAAGACGTGCGTTATCTTCGTCGTTCACCCGCCGCTAAGCGGCGTCATATACACTCGCAAACGCCTTCTTCTCCTCGCCCATCTTTGCCGAACCCCTCCATTACCCCTCAGCTCTACGTTCCCGACATTAGCCACCTGCTACTTGTCCCGTCTTGAAGTTGCACGAGCCACCCCGTGTCCCCCTTTCCCCACGAAATGACCCTATTGCAACCTGCGACCCACGTCGGATCTCCGGAGAATGGCAGATTATGTCTGCCAGTTAGAAACCGCTGTCAATTTATCGAGCAATACGGGTCGGGTGGAACAACGTTTTCGCTTGTCCTCACTTCGCTCGCCTGCACCTGATTCAATCCGACGAAATGTCGAGCTCATATAACTACCCAGCCATATCGAAACATGAATATTTTTCTTCCGAGATCCGTTCGCCCGCGATTGTGGCACTGACATTAATTAAATAGGCAATTTATTGTCGCATAATTATTCGTTACCTCTTGTCGACTAATTACCGTATTATCGTCCGCCACGGCTTAATTAATTAATCTCTCAACAACTTATTAATCACCGCGGCCCGTTGTTATCGATCGCGAGTGACTTTATATTTGTAGACGTTCTTCGCGCGGTACGTTTTTATTTGTCAAGATCGAGTTTTGATGCGTTCGAACATTTATTTCGTTGGAGAACTGATCTCTCCTCCGTCTCTATCTAGGGAGCAGTCGAGAAGACAATTTACGGGACACAAGACCCCGACAATTTATCAAGCATCATGGACTATGAAAACTAAACTTTGTTTCGTGGATGGCACCATATCGATCGGTCTGATCCCATTTGAAACGAGTATATAGACCGTGGACTCGCTCTTTTTTGACACGTTAGCTCAATCGGTCTGCTTTAAACCGTTGGAAGGAAACTCCGTGGGATAGTATATCGCTTAAAGCCCCGTAAAGTGTTGTGCTTTACTTCCCTTCCCCCCCTCCCCTTCCCTCTTATCCAGGAATTTACGATGCAGCAAATTCTTGCTCCAGATTTCATTTGCGGGGGATTATTTAATTTACGCAAAACGTCCATCCACGTGTTACGTATCAGCCTATTCTTTAGCAATTAGCAAATCAAATTACATTCAAATTATCCGCACATCAGTGCGCTGCAATAAATAACCCGTTTATGACGCTGCCTTAAGGGCATGTGCGTAAATCATATGCGTTATGCGTAAAATATATCGAACAAACAACAGTTATACGCGTGATTTTATTCAACTCGTAGAATTTATTATTATCGGGTGAGACGCGACTCGCTCGCGGTGTAACGCGACTTTGCGAGCACGCGCCCGCGTATATCTGCGCCCGTGCGAAAAGAACACAGCGTGCAAGGCTAGAGAAAGAACTAAAAAAGTAAGTGGTAATGCGATTACCGGGTTTAACACGAGGCGAAGAGAGAAAGAGAGAGAGAGAACCGCGTAAAAACAGATTATTTTAATTTAAATCAACAAACTCGCTGATTTTCGTCGACTGTAATCCTAACCGCGAATTGAGCGTGCATATGTGTACGCGCCGTCACCGGTTTTACTTTGAAAAATTATATGTTAAATTGTTGGAAGACTGATGACGTTTAAACAAAAGTTCGGGACAAGAAACGGCACTTTTGTCTAGACACTTTAAAACTGTCATGAATTTGTTTGAAAGTTTAAAAAGCATAGCTGCAAGTTGAAAATGTTAAAACTCTTTGGATATAATAATTATAACAGTATCCGCAAGAGGCATGGGTTGGGTTTTATAACAACGAAATATGCCAAAATAGAAAGGAGATGAGAATGCGTTAATTAAAAGCAGGTCAGTCCCGTGAAAAATTAATAAAAAACGTGAAACAGGTAAAATGCACGGGAGACACTTTTGGACAAAGTTGGGAAATGTGCAAACAGCCGGATGGGTCACGCAGCCTTTGCGGAAAAGAGGCGAAGATGTACTCATGGTAATGAAAATGGCAAAAAGCACTCCGGTGCTAATTAATGGAGGATCGTTTTGTGCTCGGAATCTTTTCGTTAGCACTTCACGGAATTTGTCGGGTAACCCGTTTCATGATTTCGATTCTCGTTTCCGTCTCTACGCCTAGCAAGCTTCTTTCGCAACATTGTTTGTATTTCCGTCGGCTGCATTAACAAGTTTAACATTTTTCTCAGATTAGCACGGGGCGCAAACGGATGTAAAAAAAAAAAAAAGAGAGAAAAAAAAAGATAGAAAAAATAAAAAGAAGAAAGAAAAACAAAGAGCAAATAGCGAGTACCGCTGCGTATAAATATAAATACATAAAATGCATTACGCGCGTCAGAAAATTTCAGTTTCCAGCATTTTGTTACGCGCGCATCTCTTTTTGCATAATAAAATTTCGTGTTTTAAGCGCGTATTGCGCGGATCACGTGCGCGATAAAATAAAAGCAAGTGCTGCTTTTCTTCTCTCGAAATCAGATTTCAACGCTCTGCCCCACGCGTGTAAAAGAGGGAAATTGACGGGAAAGAGGGAATTGGTGCACATAAATTAACGATAATCCACTCAATTCAAACGCACCTTTAATTTAGCCGCCTCGTTAAGAGATTATTCGATACTATCGTTTGGCGATCTCGTAATCGCGGTTAAACTCGATATGCGATTAGTATGCGGCCAAACACGCAATATCTCTAAACAAATACGCCATTTCGATAAATCCCGCGGAACGTGCGCACGTAAGCTCTCGCTGCAACGCCGGTAATTTATTTCGCCGGGTGATATTTCGTCCGGAATACGAAACTTATAAAAGAAAAGATATGAAACCCTCCTCCTTGACAATGTCGGGGCGACTGCAATACCTTGATAAAACCAACGTCCTATAGCGAATTCGAACGTGTCCGGATTTGCGAAGGGCATCGCGATATATATGAATCCGTGGGGGTCCTTTTGTACGATTGATAAACTACATTGTGAAAGGTAAAGACGCCGCATTAGTTCGCGTCTCGTGATTGTGCCGACAATGTATTAGAAGATTCCGCGAAGATCACAAGGTTCGCGAAAGCTCAACTGTCTTTCCGCATTTTTCTTTTCTTTATTTTTTATTTCGTTTTTATTAAAAAAATTTTTTTTTTTTTGTAATTATACTCATTAATAAATCGTTGTGCGACCGTGGAAAATAAAGAAATTTTTATCACGCCGCTATATGCGTAGCATGTTTTTAAAAATATTATAGCCGTGACGTTTATAAAATTAATTTTCCGATTTAAATTAGAAAATATAATAAAAATTAACAAACAAATTATCCGACGCCCAAGTTTTTATTTTTGGAACGTTATTTTCTAATGTTATAAATAAATGAGTTATTTCAAGCTGTTCCAGATACCTTCAGCTTGTTAATGATGGCTTTCATAACTTTGTATATTAATAAATTATTAATAATCGCGCTTTTCTTCTCCCTTATTGGTCACGTGTGACGCGCAAACATGATCTCACGCTAGACCAGCAGTTCAAAAATAACCTTTTCATTATCTCAGTTAATGTCAAGAGTCGTGCAACAGTTTTCAGCGGCGTATTCAAATGATATATCTCATAGCTAACCATCGATTCGAGTCAATTGTCTCATTAATGACTACGATTTTACATTTAAACTGATTTTATATTACTCTTTACTGCGAAATCGCGTTGTTCCGCTCGATTTGCGGGCTATTTGTTCGACGATAAGCAAGGCCGTTCCATAAACTGGATTACTATCTCTCGAACAACAATAATACTTTCAAACCACCGTCGTAATGTCGCGAACGTTTCGGCATCCGATCAACGAAACGAGTTGTCGACATCGCTTTGAATGCCCGGCCATAAGAGTATGGGAAGTCGCGACGGGACTTCAGATAGCCCTAATGGAGAAAGAGATGTTAGACGGTTAAGGCCATTCGTGGGAAGCGAGAGCCCTTCGTGTTAGAAATGTGAGCGATCAGGAAAGATAGAGGCAGCGGGAACGTAACAACGTACGTGTGCGGGTGTACGTGTATACGTCGGCGGGACATTGCAAAAGAGGCCGTGAGTATAGTGAGATTCGCGTAGAATCCCGATGGTTAAGTGGTTATCTTATCTTAACGGCCGCGCCGCAGCATCTCACCGGCCTGGCACCCTCTAACGCTCCCTAAACGGAAATTAACACCCACCCCCTACGTCCTCGCGAGTCAGCCTCGGCGCCTACTGCCTGGAGCAACGCAAAAATCAATGGATATTATATCGCAACTCACACAAACGCCCGCCGTACATGCGGCGCCGGTTCGTGTACCTACGATCCCTCGCGAGTTGTCTTATCGTGCGAAGAAAAGTGACGAGGAGCCGCGGCGCAACCACCCGTAGATTGTTTGTTATAATAAAACTGCTAATTTCCTGAGGTGGCATGTCGGGGTCGATCGTCCAGACCCTCGTGCATTTTCACACAGTTTGCGAACCGAGATAAAGGTGTCGGGAGGAAGTGACGCGAGATAAGAGCTTTACGGGTGGGCACTCGCGCGGTTTTACCGTCGCATTTTAGATGAAAGCACTGCCATGACGAATCCCGTTAATGGAGAAACGCAAATGCAGCTTACGACAGATCGTCGAGAATGTCTCGTCGTTTTAATACCGATGTCACGATTTTTGCTAGACTATCAAGGTGCAGTTTTACCTTCGATCTCCCGTTAATCTTTTTTCTTTTTTTTTTTTTACGATCGTGAAAACCAAATCTCTTACGCGAATACCCGACGATATCAATATATTCAGCGATACTGGAAAGAGATTTTGTTATCTGCGAATTAGCTTTTTTTTTTTTTTTTTTTTTTACATTACATAATACTGTCTTCCGGAGATAAGTTTAATTTATTGCAACGAGCGATATCTCTTTATTTGTAGAGAAAATGTATGAACAATATTTTTTAAATTAACACGAATTGAAGGGAAAGGAAATATATATTTTGTAATATTTAAATTCAAATTGTTTCGAGACGAAGAGGGGCAAGTTTATGGAACTTGGCGAACGGCAAGGGAGTCGTTTCGATATTATTCTTTTTATCGGTAACAAAAATGAACCTGCGCCGCCCTTTACAGTCCGTCTATGATAGCGTGCACCGAGCGTCGTAAAACAAAATTACGCGATACAAGTCAGTAGGCTAACGGGTGGATATTCGTCGCTT
Source organism: Cardiocondyla obscurior (assembly GCF_019399895.1). Lineage (NCBI taxonomy): Eukaryota > Metazoa > Arthropoda > Insecta > Hymenoptera > Formicidae > Cardiocondyla > Cardiocondyla obscurior. The sequence goes on along the minus strand of NC_091873.1, from coordinate 5,163,737 downwards.
CGGCATACAATAATCAGATGCGCGAGCCAAACAACCCCCTTTGGGGGCCCGCGACGGGTCTCCTCGTTTCGCCGGCTATGAATATTCTGAGGAGAATAAGAGCGAGGAAGCCCGCGAGGGAGAGGTGAAAATTAGGAGAGAATAATCGACGGTATATCGCTTTTACCGCACGATATACACGATCGGTGTGTGCATAAATGTCAGGTGCATTAATGATAACGCTCGATATTTGACCGCAGGTCTCCGTACCGGAGGAGGGCGAGGACAAGGGACCAATTTGCCCCCCGCTTCCGGCGCAGTATCAACCGGCCACGTACAGCACGACGACGCCGCAATTACACAAACCCGTCACGGATTACACCGGTTGGTACCGATATTAAAAGTCACCCGCTTAAGTATCTTCGCCCGCGTCTACAATTCGGCCGGTTTGGTTCACTTTTAACTTGGAATTGCGATCGTTACGGTAAAGCGTGTCCCATAAATACGCGCGTGCTCCGAAATTTTTAATTCTAATTTTCTTGCAAGTCCCATTGCTTTCTTAAAGGGATCATTGTCGCGAAGTTTTGTCGAGCCAGTGCTCGGTTTAAAAAAATCTGCTTCACCAATTTCGTTATTAATGAAAATTGTTATTTTCGTTCTTTCATTAATTTTTTTTTTAATATTATTAATATGTTTATTAATTTTTAATTAATATGTACAATTTCTGATTATTTCGTTTTATCTTTCAATAACGCATCGTATATTTTAAATTGCAAAATAAAATTAATTGATTTTAAGGAACGATAGCTACAATAACAGCTCGGGCAGCTCGGTTACGTTCAATCTTGCTAAAGATATTCCCACTTTCGTATTCACTGACTTTGTCCAATCTCGACACAGATAGTTTCGTGTTATCGCGGGAATTCTAACGGGTTGTCCCGAGTGACGGTCAAGCCGAGGTTTCGAATCTCTGCGCCTGGTTTTGCCGCGGCCGCACGACGTAGTTGGAATAGTCGGCAAACTATTCCGTTGCGTCTCGTAGTTGGCACAGCTTGCTGGACACAGCGGGAGCCGCAGTCCGCAGAGAGACTGTTTGTCGCGTCGCGCGACCTTGTTTAATCGAATTAGACTGAGGTCTTTGATTAATTAACTATCGGGAACGACAGCACGCTGCGATTCATCGACAGGTCGCACTAATTTTCCGAGTCCACAAACGTCACAATTATCGTGAGGGGGGGGGCGTAGTTTGCGCGCGAAACGATACATAATGGTAATACCGTAACAAATTGAAATAGACATTCTCTTCCTCGTTACCTCCGAGTTTCCGAAAGAACTTGATTCGCTGCAGTCGGATGACGTTGGAGTTTCGCGGCACCGCGCGGAGTCTCGTTAAAAAATGGTAACGATCTTCCGAAAGTTGGGAAAACTCGACGCGAGAGAAAACGGGGAAAGCGTTGCGCGCGGCAATTTCTCTCGTCGACGGCCAGCCGTGATTATATTTTTTAACTTTGTCGAATTCCTTGATTCTTTTCCGCTCCCCGCCGCTCGGACAGGGATCAACGAGGTGCAGCCGGTTATTCCGCTTCTGCTTAACTCGACGATCAATCTTACCAGGCCAATTCCGGCGGTCCAAGAATATCCGTCTAACCCGCCGCCCATACCGCCCCCGCCGGAAAAGTATTACGCCAGTACGGAGATATGTAAGGTGAGTCGCAAAAATGTACGGTAGACATGCGATCCGCGGCCGATTAAGCCCTCCTCTAGCATTAACGCGGCTACTTCGTACGCGAAACTGTGTCAAACGCCGTCTCGTGACCGTCGGATCTCCGTCACGATCGCCGAAAGGGAGGCAACCTTGCGAAACTGGCTACTGGGGCTTATGTAAATCACCGAGTTAATTCGAATATTATACCGCTTGACTTTTCAATTTTCACTTTCTACGCTCTAAGGCTGGTCAAATATACATGTAACATTGCCGCTCGCACGAAATTAAATTATAAGGTTCATTATTTTAAAAACGTTGCCCATGTGAGTCTTTTTTTTTTTTTTTTTTAAAAGAAGATTTTTCGTAATGCTGTATTATTAATAATCTCACGTCTCAGTATTGAAATATTTCTATTAACTAATTGCACGCGGGTGTAAAATATATTTTAATGGCATGTATCGACTACGACTTAATCTCGTTTTCAACCGGGGCTGTTTTCTCTATACAATATGCACGACGCAAAATACTTCATCCTGTGAATTATGAGGATTAATGACCGAAAAACGAGGAAACAACGGGGAACTATCAATCATAACTACCGCGAAGAAAACATCTTTCGTGGGCATACACAGATTATAGAGCGATAATGTAAAGGGCGTGGTTATTGATTACAGTAGTTCTACAAGGATGAGCGTATATGTATTTCTGTTTGATTATATTATCAGACTTGATTAATTTACGGGAAACGAAATTATATTGAAAAAGGTATATCGTGATTACGATTCTCAATATTATCATTTATTTAAATATTTATTCAAGTATTTTTCCCTTCATATGGAAAGGAAAAAACGTTTACTCGGCTTTATTCATATCGCGATATTATACTTCTTTCATATTTTTAAAATAATTTTGTTCAATAAATAAAAATGCAAATATTTGCGGCGCAACTATTTGCTCCGACATACTCGTATGACATATCGATATTATTATACTACATTAATTTGAGGAAATGTGATTTGAGCTCGCGTGTCTGTCATCGTAGAGTCCTCTACCGCCACTGCCACCCTCGCCGACACCAAGTACACCACCGCCAACGAGCGCGAAAGCCTCTAGCAGTGTAACTAGCTACAGCCCGGAAGATATGCTTACGGAGGAAGAGGACGAAACACCCGAGTGTGTTCTTGATTTTCCGCGGGAAAAACTCAACATCGTTGAAAATCTCGGCTGCGGATACTTTGGCGATGTTCATCTCTGCGAGGTCGACAGGTTTCCCGGATACGACGAGGTTTTCAGAAATACTTCCAGCGATCTAGTTATTGTTAAATCCCTAAAACCTGGATCTTCTGACGCTCTTAGGTAAGAATCACGCTTTTTTTTCCATTTATATAAAAATCGATAAAAACAATATGCGGATATATTGTATATTTTTTTTTTTTTGGAGAAGACTATTATTATTATTTTTTTTTTTTTTTTCAAGCAGAGCAACTGTTGCAAGTGATAATCAACGTTCTAAATTTTTTCTTATAGTTTGATGAATATTTTGATAATCAATAACAACACATTTAATATATTAACGTTATGTAATAATGTGAGATTTCGCGTCGATTGAATTCCAGCAATTATTGTCAATATTGCATCAACGCATTAATTAAATGTAATCACTTTGCATTTCTGTTGTATGAAGAGGATCAAAGTGTGCATTAACTTCTGAGCAAATATATATTTTATACGATGCTTGGATTCTCGAGAGGCATAACCGCACCTTCGGCAAATAAAAGTGAAAAGCGAAAGCCGTACGTACGTACGTACGTATATCGGCGATAGAAAATTATTCCAATAGATTATAGAGCGGCCGTGTTAACGGCGTAATTCAATAACGCGGCGCAAAGTGATTCCGAATGTAATGACACGCTACGCGCATTAAGTAGATGCGGCCGGATAATGCGGAAGGGCTTTAAGCGATCGATGATTGGCATGTAATCGAATAATTCGTCCGCGCTCGCACGCGCATGTCCGCGTCAATATAATTTTTCATAAAGCAACGAAAGAGAGAGTTATCTCGCCTTTAGAAAATTGAAAACATAAAATACTATTCCGCATTTAAAAGCCGTCTTTCTGCGGGGGCATGCGATTTAGCACGCGATCGGCAATATGAAATATTCGTCAATAATCTTGTTTACTCTGAATGTTATTTATGTTTCGCAATTTTCGAAATCCCGTCCCCATCTAAATCCACCATTACGACCTACTTAGCGAATCAGCCCGTATGCGATGTACGTGCTTCATCCCGGCTTTTTCAATGGAATATTTGAAAATCAGTAACCGCTGATTACAAAGCGATATGCTACGCAATATGCTTAATTGGATAATATTGTATGAAGAAAATAATTAATTCCGCGCGTTCTGTAATGAATATATAAAATACGACAAATAAAAATTGCAAATTGCACCGAGCAATTTCCCCGGATGCAGCATCGCGCATGATACCGATTCAATATTCATCTCGAACTGGATTTCTTTTTTTTTTCTTTTTTTTTCTTTAAGTAAGAACTATGCCTGAAAAATCTGGATTCAACGCATGAATGAAGATCCTCGCAGTTCAATCATGAGTATTGCAGTTAATAAAAGACGTCCTTTCATTGCATTCGCGATACCGTTATATAACAACGTTTTGTTTGTCGGACGATTGTGATTTTCTCTCGGAATAGGCCGATAGAGATAGGAACGGTCAGTGGAGCGCGTCGCACCCGGATTCACTGATCCGACGACGCGTTGTCGTCGCAGTAGCGAAAGGATGATCCTCACAGACAGGATCACGGACGGTATTGTCTACAAAACACATTTTGTTGACTGCGAAAACCTCACGAAACCTATGTTGTCGAGCGAAATGGATGCAACTCATGTTAGTGCGCAATCGTTCTCTCTACGATCTTTACTCTTTTCAACGTCCTTTTTACCGAGTGTAACATACCAAAAAAGTCCATCAATCTAATCTATTTAATAGGTTTTTCTATTTTTTTTTTAATCCTATTACATTTCGTCGTCTGGCGATTAAATTTTTTAATGCAAAAGGAAATTTTATTTCCCACGTCAACATTTTTAATTAAGTAATTTTTTACGTTCGCGCGTAAGCACGTATTCTATAAAAAAAATATATATATACCTATATAAACTCTTTTATCTTTACTTTTGCATCGCTTTTTCTCCGTTTCTTTTCTGTGAAAACTTTCAAGAAACAAGCGACCGATAGTGAAACGGAATATCTACAGTTACTTCGAGTATACGTATACGGTACCGCGGCCACCTATAAAGATATTATTTCCGAATGCTCCATGTGTTTTCCAGGATAGAATTTCAACAGGAGGCAAAGAGACTGGTACGACTCACCGATCGAAATGTCGCGCGGCTACTCGGTGCCAGCCTCGAGGACGATCCCATGTGCATCGTATTGGAAAACGGCGAGTACGGGGATTTGAATCAATACCTGCAGAGTCACATCGCCGAAACTTCCAACTTACACACGGCCAAGACGCTAAGGTAGGATAAATAATATTTTTTCTAACTTTAATTTAATAATTTAATTGATTACCAACGAGACGATATTATTTTACGCGCACGCCTATAATATTTTAAGTAATTTTGGGCGTTAATTTTTCTTTTTCTTCTTTCGTTTTTTTTTTTTTTAATTGACGGTACAAAGGTGATCGTTGCATCACACTTTGGGTGTTAACGCGCATTTTATCATAGGAGGGCACCGCCTATAACCGTCGTTCATAAATACGTGTCATTACGTTTTTAAGAGATCGTTGGGGAATTCGGTTCGCACATGGTCGGAGGCAAATGGCGAAAAATGCGCGTGTATTCCGAATACGGTCGTTATTCGAGTAATTAACATAATTTAATGAACACAAATTTGATACTACGGCGCGGAATAATTTGTAATATCGGTGCCGTCGTATCATTTTAAAAGCGATACATTATCAATGTCCGCTTTAATGCACACTGCCAATCGGCATTGCGACACTCGAAGTAAATAACATATCATCCGAAATAGATACGCAATTATGTGATCATCACCATTTTGACGTAAAATCAATGAACCATATTTCGACGTGGCCCAAATTTCGCGATTGATACGTCATCGTACTTCCGCGTAAGTTGCCGCGCCCGTTGTAGCGTCACCTTTATGTTATCGACAGATAATAAATTCATTAATTAAAACTAATAAAGCAAATCTACTTAATTAATTGACGGGGAAATCGAAACGTAACGCTTATTAAGTGACTAATACAAATTAGCTAATTAAAATAATAAATATGTCACGGATGATATCGTTGCGTCATGTTACAGTTGTAAAAAGTTAGTTTAACGATATTTTTGACGGGGTCGTGCCGCTAATATTTTACAATATCGTGAACGTCAAATGTACGAAGAGTAATTTCCATGTGCGCGCGTATGAAATATCTTTTGCATTGTTATATACGTTATAAATGTACAGTGATAACATTGAGGTAACTCTGTAATAGGCCTCTCTGTCGGACGCAATCGTGTAAAATTTTTATTTATTTATTTTTATTCCTTTTTTTTTTTTTTTTACTCTGTCGCCGCGAAGAACGTCAGTTCCAATCAGTCCGGAGGGCGTGTGAAAACGCGCGATGACCAGGACTACGCGGAAAGTACTCGAAATACGAGAAATCGGCTGAAAATGAGAGGTGAGCGACGGAGAGGATCATCGGTGCTAGTGACAGGTGTCGGCGAAGCGTGTTTTCCCGCGCGATCGTTTTCAGCTTTCGCGCGAGATGAAGCAGCCGCCGGAGATCGCGCTTTGTTCCCATCGGGTATCGCAAAAAATATTGATGCACGGGATATTCAATCGTTCGTGCCTACGCAATGCGAATATAACCATTAACTATTTCACAATGACGGCGGGTAGAAAACATTTGCGCGTTATCGTTACGTTGTTTTAATCGTCGTTTCGTTCGACTTACCCTCTTTCATAACTCTTAACTTATGTCAAGATACGAGATAAGCCCGATAACGCGAAGCGAGTGGATTTTCAGTAAGAGGATTTTTTCGAAAGATTCGAAAAAAAAAGATTTAATGCGGATTATTCGCGCGAATCACGCGACGTACGCGCGCAACTTTATTACGTTATCGTATTTCAACAACTTGCGCTTAACAGCTACCACCGCACCTACGGCAGCAGTTTTCCCAAAGCAGTTAATTAAATTGCCGACATATGTACCTTCGTTCATAAACGAAATCATTTTCATTTATTTTCGCGAAGTCCCGCTGTTTTAACTGCAGTCAGTTTGTCGCACGAACGAATCCAATATCCAGGACCAACAGAATAGCCGAGCTTTCAGTACGGCCGTTTTCTACGCCGGTAACCGAATTGCATTTCGCCGACGTCGCAAATGAAGCTTTAAGAATCGCGACGCTGAGTCGCCTGGAAAACTTCTACACAGCGCGATATTAGATACATTTTATGCACTGAAAATTCACTCCCTTTAACGTATGATTTATATGCGAGAATTAAATCTAAAGTATAATCAACGCTTTCCTGGCGTTTTCCAACGTAAAGCCGTCGAATAATATCGATATTATATGCACCGTGACGTTTTATGTCGTAAATATTTAAAGGTACGCTGCCGCCGAAGTGACCTTATCAGGGTATCTCTCGCAGAAATAGCTACGCGAAACCGTTTTCATATAAATGGTTTGCATTCTGCGAGCGTAAATAGTAAAAACGTAATACCTAGCTACCGTCGTTCTCAACAAATGCTAACGCTAGATCGTAACTAACGCGTAACTACGTTTGTCCGATTTTCAGATTCAATTCCGTTGGAAATAGGAATGCCGCGGAAACAAGTTCGTTGTATACCCATGTAAAAGAAAAGACGAGATATTTCTATCCCCTTTGTTACAAACTGACGAGCTAAATATACGAAATACGTACTAATCAAATATTACGCAAATATTATTTATTTATACGTCACATGTCCACTACGATGAAAACGCCAAAGTATCTCCTCGTTGTAATAACTTCTGTTATTTCTAGTTGCGAAAAGTAAAATACGCCTTCGTACAAATAATATAAAATACGTCTCGAAGAAAGAGAGCCCGGCAAGTTAATTCGAACTCCTTGATTTACTTTGTAAAGTAGTTTAAGTAACCGGAATATCTTATTTTACTTGTGTCAAAAATGTTATTCGACTACGGCTGAGTTGATACGGTCGAGTGTCCGCTGTTTGTGGCGTTACTCGCTACAAACGCCTCTATGTGTACCGAGAAGTTTCTGCAAGTAAACTTCACGACGTAACCCACCCCGTTCTTCACGTTGCAGTTTCGGCACATTGGTTTACATGGCCACGCAAATAGCATCCGGCATGAAGTATCTTGAGGAAATGGACTTCGTGCATCGGGATCTCGCCACAAGGTAAGCGTGCACTGTTTCCCATAAGTCGCTTTTGAGGGCTCGCTCATTAACGAGCAAGCTGTTGTTCGCTATATTGGTTCGCAGTCTCGAAAATGAAACGAAACACACGCAGCACCCGTCCATTTCCTCTCTGTCACTTCGGCAAGCTTATACGAACGCGAACGCGGATAATAAAATAATATACTGAATTTATTTTCAATTTCCTACAATAAACATAAAATTTTTATCCTTTTTTTTTTATTTTTATTCTTTTTTTTTTACCTACAGCGAAACGATAAAACTTGCGAAATATATAATATTAACTCTTTTTAAATATGAGAATTTTAAAATTAATATGTACATAATTTTATTCGCGCTATATCATTACGAAATTTTATATGCAAAGAAATTGCTCGACAAATCGAAATACATTGGATTTAAGTATATTCACATGGCATTTATAGCGCAGAGTTTGTTCGGAAATCCATTTAATTTTAGCAATCTTAATTCCGTTTCCAGAAAGAACGTTTTAATTTGCCCGCGCTGATTCGGCGGCGATTGTTAGACGAAATCGTTTCATGCATCGAGCAAACAAAACTAAATATTCATACTCTGTTTCATCTTTTTGTAAACGTACGAGTTTGCCTCTGGGCATTACGACGGGATTGCTTTATTACAGCAGTCGATTGTTTTATCGTCTCATTCCCTTTCCATATACGTAGCCGTTCCCGCCTACCCCCTAGACTGCTTTTCCACCCTCCGCGCGCGATTTGGAAACTCTTGAAACCCGGCAGCACCGGCAGCGCCGGCACGACAACCAATATCGTAGAGCTATTAAAAGCAGGGGTATGAGATAGGCATGGCAGGTCGGAAGGGTTTGGGCCGTGTGTTCGAATTATTAACTCTAATCGTAAACCTTAATTATCATGCCCCGTGGCGCGATCGTTGTCGCGACAGTAGCGAGGGTACAAGAAGCTAGACGAAAGGGGCGAAATTTATTCATGATTTATAGAATTGGGTTCAGGGTTAAATTCTAACAGCGAACGCGGCAACTGGCGAATAGTTCTACTATTAGGAAACGGATATCGTATCTGGGAATTACTTATGCTAATGGCAGAACAGAAACTGAGCAAAGAATAATAAACTTAAAATGATAAATCGATAAATGGTACAATTATATCGCGGGCGAAAAAAAAGAATGTGTTTTTTGAAACGTTATCATTTTTTTATCGTTCAGCATAGACATTTAACATCATTTAATTTTTAAATTAATTTTTAATTTAAATATATTGCAATAAAAGTACATTGCGCAAGAAAATATTTTTCTAAAATTTAGCGAGCGATGCGTGTGCGTTAAACGTGTGTAATCGACGCGATCTAATGCATAGAGTCGCGCGATTTAAAGCGATTCGCAAAATTGTGAGAAAAAAAAAGCGTGATTACATTTAAATGCCCGGGAGGGTAAAAAAAAAACCTAGATGAGCAAGATTTTACGGTGCCAGAAGTAGAAAAACTTGACGACAAATCAGACTGAGTGCGCAAGTTGACAACCGGTGTGAAACCCACCGGTGCACGTAAAATAAAAGCGTCGTGGCAGCTACTAAACTATCCCCTCGTCTCTCCACGAATCACCCCTTTACTGTGGAGGGCGATAAACGACGAGGTTTACGCGCAAATCAGCGCGAAACTTGGAACGACCGCCGTTTTCGACATGCTCGCAACGAACCCGCCGTGAACTGCTTAAATGCGAGCTTCCACAAGTTTGCAACTAAGAAATCATTTTACGCATCGAGCATCTACAGCCATCGTAAATTTTTAAAAAGTATTTTTTTGTTCTCTAGTAGTTCGAATCGTCTCTTTTTCTTTAATTATTTTTACAATGCATTTTTATTTTAATATACATATGTATGAAAGGGCCAATTTTTTTTTTTTTTTTTTTATAAACGTGTATAAAATTAAACGAAAAAATATTAAATTTAAAATCTTTTTGTAATTGTAACGAGAGAAAAAAAAAATCATAAACTGGAAAACTACTGTTTAGTTATGACCGTACGATATTTCGGTAAACTACTCTGTTTTTGATACAACTGCCACGTGCAGAATATAAAAAATAGGACGCACAAACACATATTCATTTAGCCGTATACTCGATACGAATCAATAGGATATTGCATAGTTGTACAGTTAGCAGAGATCTCATGGCCAGCGTTAATAAAAAGAATAGAAGTGTTAATTTGATCAAAAAAATAATTCTATTGTTTTTCCCGTTCAAAATTCACGAGATGGAAATATTTCGGGAATACGTTACGCAGAATGGAAACGGGGGCTTCACCGAAATTAAGAGACGGATTTTTGGCATGTTTTTCAGGAATTGTATCGTGTGCCGCGGATGCACGATTAAGGTATCTGATTTGGGCAGCGGGCGAAGCGCATACGCGGCGGATTATTTCCGTGTCGAAGGACGTCCTCCACTACCAATTCGATGGATGCCGTGGGAATCAATGCTAATGGTGAGTGTACAACTAATGCTTAATATACGTTTAAACGATATATATTATTTTAATTTTGTTCCCACCCTCTTTCTCCATTTCTCCCTCCCTCTCTCTCTCTTTCTCTCTTTCTCTTTATTTCTCTTTCGACATTTTTCTCCTTTAGACATCAAGAGATTTAGCGTTCGCGCATTGCGTTCCGCGTGCGCGCTTTTTCCGAAAGCTCCCGATTTAGATAGGCGCTTGCGCGTTAGCGGCAATAAAGATCGGTGATGTGAAAGTTTGATAGAATTATAAATGAAAAAAAAAAAACGAGGAGAAAGAGGATAAATCAAATTGGCGCAAACGACTTTCGCTCGTAAACGAGTGAAATAGAAAAGGGAGACAATGCGGGGACGCGACCGGTCGTTTTTGATTTCACTCCACGCATGGGTGGGACGCGTCGTTTTGACGAACTACAGCTACGCATCCACGCGATGAAACTCAGTTTCGCTCGAATGCGCACTTTTTTTTTTTATTGCTTTTTTACATCCGGAAGGAGAAACCCCTATCCGTCATTACGCGCGCTGCTCAAGTCGAGATCATTTTTTCGCTATCCATCATAAATGCACATCACGGCTGTGTATCATAACGTTATGTGCTGTAATGAAGAAGTATCTCTTATAGATTTATAGACGTGATAAAAGCATTGTGCGCAAAAATCCCGATGGATCGTGAAATCCGTATATTAGGAAATAACCCGCGGAACACGTTTTGTCGCTAATGATATTACGTATGATACATTTGTCGATACTACCATTTCTTAAATAAATTTGCCAATTATGCCGCGGTATTCGAACGGGATTGATAAAACGCGCCAAGCCATGTGCGATAAAAATTGATTTAAAACTGCAATCAATTATTCTACACGTTGATTTACCCTTCTCGCTACGCAAAATAAATCGCATTAAGGATTTCTCTTTCGGAAAATAAAGTCGTTTCGAATCTGTTATTTATAAATAATTTGAGAAAAGTCTCCAAGCTGAACTCTTGTTATTTCCACGTAGAAATTAAGTTTTACGTTTCATTTAATGTGTCGTGCCTTTAATTTCTCGATTCGCGCTACCAATATCGAACTGTCGCGCGAAACCGCCCAACATCAGGCCGATAGAGCTGTCTGCGGTCACGTTGGTATTAGCGAATTGAGCTTGTCCCATTGCAGCGCGCGACACGCGTCATTGAACTATAAAAGTACCGGCGAAAATATGCGATATGCGTTTGGAAATTCATTTTCGATGTTGAGCGGCTTTTTCGGCTTAACCGCTCGACAATCCAAACACAATCGTTCCGCTTCGCGAGCTACGCGTCGAACATGACTGTTTTCGCCGGGGTTACAACGTGGACGACGGATGGAAGATATTCGCGTTTACTTTTCACGAAAATTCGGAAAAATATGTGCCGAACTCTGGACGCGGAGAAAGAAGCGGACTTTTTTTTTCCGGCGCTTAAAAGTGTTACGAGTACGCTTTGCGCTACAGTCAGCTATCGCGCTTTGTAGTCAGAAACTCGATGGTCGGACACAATGGAAGTATACTTAATAATAACGTAATAAAAGTACATTTATATGGCTAATTTTTTTTTTTTTTTTTGCATAAAATGTGGAAAAATAATTTATCAAATTATAATTAAAACATGTACGTAAAGAAACGGGACTTAATTGCAAAACTTTAATTACTGAAAATAAAATTAAATGATTGAAAATCGTTAAATATTTTATTATTGAAGCACGTGAAAATTAAAAAATGTAAAATAGTGTCGAATTCTACATCTATTCGTATGTCTTTGTAAAATAATTATTATCCTTTTATATTAATTTGTGTTTAATATACATTTCTGTCTAAATCATCTTTTTTTTTTTTTCTGACAAATTAATTATAAATCAAAGATATTAATTTAATTTTAATATGCATTGGCTCTATTAACTATGCATAGATATTATTGATACTCTATTCTTTATTTTCATTTGCGGAAATAGTATATTTATTATACCCGTGTAACAGCAAATTAATATCAAAATGGTGATTCGACGAAACAGAAATGACGCTGGGAAATACAGTATTGAATAGTTGGCTTCGTCATTTCAAACTGAATGCGCCATTAATGTTTCATTATTGCCCATCATTTATCCAACTTCCGCCATTGTGCCGTGCTAATGAAACGATTTCATCCCTACGTGCGAAATACCCGTTTCAAAAATTATTCGGGATTAGCGTCGATTTAATAGTTCCGTATCGATTTTGCGATCGTGAAAGCCTTGCTAAGACGAACGTACCATCGCGCGTTTATCGGTAATGTAAAAATTATTATGTTTATCGTGGGTGCACGTTATTTAACTCCTGCAATTTGAATTAATGTTGAAGTAATGATGCGCTCGTAATTTTGTATCGTGTACTTCATAAATAATCGAATCATGTCTTAAGATCCTCCGAAACATGCGCAAACTACAAACTCTGCACGCATATGCAATCTTCCCAGCGCACTACCAGCTACAGAGATTATGTAATTTAAGTACCTAAGTTCAGGTAATTTCATATCAAGTACACAATTGTTTATCGTAAATTTATCCAAAATTATAATATTATTGCACAGAAAGGCTTTTTAATTATCTCTTTAATATTTTCATTTTATGTCATTTTGCCTCTGACTTTTAATTTTATTTAAAAAAATTCGAAATGTTTACTTTTATGAGTTTAATATAAATTCTGCCAATAGTAAAAATATGCAGTTATTACGTCTTTTTATGAATGCATTAATTTTCTTTTTCTTTTTTTCTTTTAATTTTTTGTTTCTTCAAAAAACGTTGTGGTTATATAATGGCAACGTAAATATTAATTAAAACTTGCAGCTACTAAAGCTTTTATATAACTTTACGTTAATATTTTATCATATAATTATTTTGCTTGACGGGTCATACGCATGCCAATGGGAGCGGAAGGTACATCCAACCGTCAATATGAGGAAAAGAGTAAAATCGTGTAACTGCTTTATGGCGTTCCGCGAAGCTTGGGCTTAACTGAGTTACTCGGTTGAACTTTGGGAAACTCGAAGGCGCATACAGTTTCCATAAATTACTCCTTCACGCTCAAACATTAGGTTTCCACGTCGAACAAGTTACGCTTTTAATTATTTTTGCGGCTTACCAAAAGCGGATTATCTTAAACGTGTATATAAAAAAAAAAAGAAAAAATTATACTACGTATATTGTAAGACAAAGTAGTTCAATTGTTAATGTACGTAAGTTTCAAACGTATTGTGAAATAAACTTATCCAGTTACGTACATTAAAATGTTAAATAATTTCCGTGCAACACATAATAAGGATCATCCGAGTTAATAAACGTTACGAAGGAGCTTTTGTGAAATATTCTTGGATGTGTTTACGTTATACAGGGAAGGCACACGTGTAAAGGTGACGTCTGGGCGTTCGCTGTAACACTTTGGGAAATTTTGACGTTCGCGCGGGAACAGCCTTTCGAGGAGTTTCCAGATCATCGAATAGTGGAGAACGCGACTTACTTTTATCAAGAGGATGAGCGAAAGGTAAGTGCACGGAGTAATTCTTCGGGTTTTTTCCCCTCATTGTGTCCGACGTGCTTAATGTAATGAGTGCACTGAGTACTTGATTTCGCGTTGAGTGCCTCACGGAGCTTTCAGAGGCTTTGAACGCAGCTATTTATTTCGTCTTTCAGACTTTTGATTACCTTACTCCGTAGATTTTTACTGAAATTTTCCCCCCTTTTTTTTTATTTTTTTTTTTCCTGCGTAACTTCTTTCAAAAGTAATCTGGACTATCCTATTTTGTAAGACCGAGTACTAGACAATTAACGTCGTTGGAAAAAATGGGTTAAAATAAACGCGCACGTGTCGAAACAAGTAATTACAAAAATAGGTCGCGAGTGTGTTTCCGTGAAAATGGCAGCACTACTCGCTTAGTAATTCATATAATGTAATAAATATTGCGTCGCACTCGAACCCGTCGCATTCATTTTCCCAACGTCGAGAGTACTTGAAACTAACATGCGCGCTGTAAGAATTGTTATTCCGCTCTCTCGGTTTTGCACACCATTAATATTTACGAACGATTAATTGGGTAACAAATATTGCGATTAATTACGAGCGTGAAATATTTTTATTGTATCTGCACCGTTTCCGATAATATCACGTTAAATTGCAATGAGATTATTATTAAAAGCAGCTCGCGAGCAATCTGCTTTTTATTATGGTACAACGTCAAAATGGGTCAACACATTTTCCGTTTTAGCTGAATGCGAGGAATTTCGATCGCAAACTATACATATAATTTATTGCGCTAAAATCGTGTTGTATTTATTTTTACGCAGATGATACTACCGCTGCCAAAGAACTGTCCGAAAGAGATCTACGACCTGATGCGCGAGTGTTGGCAGAGGAACGACGTCGACCGACCAAACTTTCGCGAGATCCACCTGTTCCTGCAGCGAAAAAATCTCGGTTACAAACCTGGTGAGTCGAACGATACTTGATATAGAGAACTAGAAGGCTGGAATCTCATCCGGCTTTCTATGATCGGCGAGTTAAACGGCAATTGGTGGAACTGCCCTTCATCGACCAAGCTAGACCAAGTTAGACCAAGTTAGTACCTAGAGTGGCGATCCATAAATCGACTATAACGAACGTAAATTATTTACGACAGTACGGTCGGATGCGTTCATCGTGTCGATGACGAGTTTACTGTACGATGACACGTGCGAAAAGAAGACATGGGAACCTGCGAGCTAATCGCGCCAAGAACATTTCACGGTTCGCAACATTAATATCACTTTTTTTTTTTTTTTAACCGCCGACGTGTACATCGCTGTGAATAGCGCTGTGAATTTAATCGATAACCAGTATAAAACGCACAAATCATGTCGCAACGTCTATATACAAGAACGTCATTCGTATAAAATTGACATTTTTAACGTTTTCTTTGCGCGAATCAAAATTACAGCGTGTTATCGCTGCACATGGATCGGTATCTGTCCCACTAATTGTAATATATACGCGTAATCTAATAATGCTAAATTCTCGACAATAGCGAATTAATTTTCTAAGCGCACTATTCTTTCATTTCGGGGGATATCAAATTTTATATGCATTATTTGATTGACATATTATTGGATATTTCTGATTGCTGTATACAGGCTTAATTAACGCGTTCCGATACTCGATTTTCCGGCTTGTTTTTATGCAACGTTTTTTTTTTTCTTGATTATCTTTTATTTTTCCGTTCATTATTCTCGTACCTACAAAAGTTAGGCAGTGACAGATAGTCCCGCGATAATGATACCCGGTATCCACATCGTGTCCACGCTGTGCAATCGAAATGGATAGATTATGATTTTGATCCGTGGCATTCGATACGAAATGGAACGTCACTAGTGCTGGCAATACGAGGGGAGCACGTTCGATAAATCGCACATACGCTGTTCCGAAATTGATACTGTCAGCAAACAAGCTTATGATATTCCCACCGTAACGGCACTCGTGTCACGTTCGGGATATACATGGATCGGACTCGAAAATCGCGCGTAACATTTCCACCGACGAATAACGTAGTCATTTCTAAACTTCACCTCTCGAAATGAGAGAAAAGTTGATCCTTTATTTAAGATCGAAGCCCGTCGGACTCTCGTGCCGGATTACGTTATCCATTTTTCGGATCTTTTATACGTCGGTTTCATGAACTTGATTGCGAAAGAAACTTGTTTTTCCAACAAAAAAAAAAAAAAAATATATAAATCTATATATATATATACATATATACATATACCGTTTTCAAGACAATTAACAAAGACATTAAGCGCGTTGTTGTTTTTAGAGAAGCAAAATCTATGAGAGTATACGACCGAAGCGATTGTAATATTAATCGATGTGTTTCCAGTGATAGAACTACTTGTGTTTTTTGCTCCGTTTTATTTTCCGAGCTACCGAGAAGACAAATGTAAAGACAGGCTAATTATCGTTCATCCAACCGTTTAATTGCACGACCAATATCCTACCCTCCAATTCACTCGAACGACGATTTCTCGTTAACTTTTTAATTGAACACTCGCCACAGTGGCGCGCAGAAAGAATTATACGAACGGTTGCTTCAAGGAGCTTATCAATGCACAAAAAAATAAAAGAAAAAAAAAAATTATGAAATGGGTTAAGAGGAACATTCTGTAAAATTAATCATTGCGCCGTACAAAAAGCATCTTTCGAAGAGTACGGGAAAAAGAATAATCTTAAGCCGCGTCAAGTTTATGTTAAGTTCCCTTTAACTACTCTTAAGCTTAAGATGCGCTTAGCCGAAGTGCATAAATGTTTGACAATACCATTAGAGGTTGCAGTATAAATTCATATAAAGTGTGTAAAGAATGTTGAAGGATTAACCGACAATGTAAATTATTAGATCATTTTAAGACCGGCGTTCTATTGGCGGTCGTATCGCATAATCGTTCTAGAATCGTTAACGCTATCGATACGCAAAACTTCTCTCATGCTCCATTTCTCGATTTCGGCGAGAGCCGCAAGTCGAATATTTCGTGATTTTAGGGAAGAAAAGGAGTACATGTGACCTGATGTTAAGTTTATAGTATGGAATAGAGATAGGCGATTTACCCGGTAAATGTTTTTACTTCATTTGATACGCGAAAAAATCCCGATCAATTGCCTAAACGGTTTACACGTTATACAATACGATAAATATTTGATATGACGCGTATTTAATTACGTTACTTTTTTATAATCTAGTTACGGAGATTATTATTTATTTTTTTTTGTACCTCGAACTGATATACATTTCCTGGTAAATGGCTATCGTTAGTATGAAATACTGAAAGACTTATATACTTGTTAGAATGGTTCTGTACGTGTAGCGAAAGGAAAACAATCTATGCGAAATATTATGAGAGATATTCCGCGACGTAGAAAAATTTGTACGTCGCGTAAATCCCGATATGTGGTTCTAGGTATCTAGCCATGTGTCAGGCTAAAGAGGCTCATGCTCGTGATTTATAAAATAAGAGTAGAACATATAAGCGTGTAAGCAAAAGTAAATGTGCATGGTTAAACAATTGAAAAATTTTTTTTTCTCTCTTATATTATCTTCTCACAATTTATTTTGAAATTTATATCGGAAGTAAAACAAATTAGCTATAACGTTTCAAATAAATATACGTAAATTATAAATTATTAACTATCATTTTTAATCTTTATATCCTCGTTTTTATTTTTTATTTTCTCGTTTGTTATTAACATGTTATCCAAGTTGCTAATTAAAAACTCGTCAACAAGATTTAAATTTCTGTAAATTGACAACGACAAATAGACGATGAATTAAGAAGGTTTTTACATAATTTCGCTCGACTGTCGCTTGATTAATTATAAAAATGAGAAATCTAATATTGAAACGTGACATTGGTAACTTAATATTAAAATTAAGAATATCGTAAGAACTACTGCCATTGCGTTAGCGAAATAAATATATCGAATGATATCCGTCGCGACCTTTTGATTCGAGAGGTCCTGCGACCAATACTTAATGAAATATCTTAATTCTTTATGTCCCCGTGTTCAATCTTTCAAATGTATGTAATTGGTATGATCGCCAGAAAAACCGAATGTTCGATCCTGCAGGACTCACGGGTGTATCTTCTATAGGCCGATGTATATAGTATAATCACTTGACGAAAATATATAATGTGATGATAATTTTAGATTAAAGCTTCCTGCACGATCGAACGGAACATAAACCAAGTTATATTATATATACTTCTTCCTACAAAAAGAAATGCAAAATTTAAAAAATTTCACGTATATTCTTGTGCCTATCGCTTTAATTTATTCGAAAAGAAAACTATAACATATGTCGATTATATCGTTATTAATACTAAACAAAAATTAATTATTTTATATAAAAAGAAATGCTTTAAGTAATGGCATATCTCTTCGAAATATCTTTCTGACGAGAAATTTTTCGCAATTATCATTGAAAATTCGACATATCACATACATATCGTCGTTTCTATTTATAAAATTAATAACGACAGTTCTTTCTGTAGGAAGCGTTTCCCTTAACGTTCAGAAACGCCTGTAAGTGTGAAAATTATTCTACATTGCGTAATCGAATCAATTCCGCCGACTATGTATTCTCGACATAACGATAATCTGGATAAGCAAACGGGGGAAAAAAAATGGACACTTTATACAATTTTTAATAACGAAATCTTGAATGTTGTAAATGCATCGACTCTGATCTCATTAAATATTTCTTCCAACAAGCGCATCGGCGAAATGGTCGAAAGTGCATCAGGCCGTAAAATTCCTTCCACTGCAGAAGCCTCTTAAATCACGCACAGTGATATACATACATATACAACGTAATTATTAAGATACGTTAAATAGTACGAAGGTAAATAGGGATTTGTAGCAAAGTGAGAAAAACGTTTGCAAAATTTATATATTACGAGATTTTATACCGTCTTGAAGATCCGACAAAACGTCGCTTAATCGCCTAATACGTAACACAATTCAATGCATCGACCAATATGTCGAGGAAGACAATATCGCGAAATGTGCTTCGGCAGTGGTACGAAATACGATTCAATGAGAAAAGAACTTTACCATTTCTCTGGCGAACGAAAAAGATTTACACAATTTATTCGGGCATCGCTCGAGCGTATCCAACGTTCGCTGGAGTCTGATTTTCGTTGAACAACGCGTTCTCTCTTTTACCAGCTCAAACGAGCTCTATTTTTCATGCGTACGCAGCCAATGGCAGCGGCCCGATCGCGCACTCGCCTCTCGCCGTTAGACGCAAACAAAAGTCGAAACTCGGACGCTCCGAGTACACGCGGATTTCGCGTTTGCCGATGGAATTTAATATCTGCTGCCTTCGTTACGAAACACACGGCCATGCCTTTTTTTTTTTTTCCCCGCCATCCTTTTCCCCTTGCTCGTTCGCCTCATCCCTTTCTATTCATTCTTCACGCTCGTCTCTCGATGCGATCGAGGAGGTATCAACCCGATAAAGATACGATCTTTGCTTGAAATACACGATAGAATCGAACGAGATGGAACAGCATTCAGAACACAAATCGAATTAAATTCCTGCATCGCGTACACGTCGTTGTTTTACGGATGCCTCGCATGCCAATTTGGAATTCTTTGATCTCAGGTAACCACACCGACACGTTCGCATAAATGAAATTCGCGATGAGAAAATTGACGAATTATCTCTATGTTAAAAACTTTTTTATGGATCTTTTACGAACAATTTTTATATTTGTATTACACTACGAAAAACTTGCTGTAAAAAAAAAAAAAGAAAAAAAAAAAAATTAATTCCTAAATTCATAAATCAATGTTTGGCAATTTACTCTGATTGCGCTTTCAAATTATTCGCATAAGCTCTTTATTACTCGAGTCTGAAATTTTTTGAAACACCGTAGAGGCATAAAGTAGCGTTTTTATTTGATTTTGTGTAGGAAACCCCGGCATATATCTTCAGTTCGTATTCGTTTATCATATTACCATTATATACATATAATAATTTAAGTAAAAAGCTCGCTCCGCGTCCCTCCCTCTCCCTTCTCCTCCTTCTCCCTATCACTCCTTTCTCTTTATTTTTCCCTTTCGCCCACGACAGCTTTTAGACAAATAAATATCGTCGTTCCAGGCTACTAGACATGCACGGCGAACCGGCACACGCCAATCTCTGCGTGCAAATATAAACGGCGAAATGGGTTGTAAATAAGCGGACTGCGCAAAGCGGCTAGTGTAGGGCCAGTTATCTATTGTTATTGGCGGACATATTGACTATTGTACGCGATCAGACGTACCTTCCCTCGGCTGTCCCTTTCCTCCCCTCGCGAGCCCTGTATAAATGTCACGCATCTGTATTTAATACGTTTGTACATAGCGATTCGTTTTCAATAAATATTCAACGCTTTGATTTCTCTCTGGCTTGTAAATTCTTTCGCACACCACCACCAAATATCTTTACGCTGAATCTCGGGGCCGCGCGATCGCCACAGGTCAAGGTAAGTACATTAGTCATAATAGCGTTTCCCCTTTCGAGATGGCTTTCAGTTACCTTGTCAGAGATACGCGCGATAATATCGCCCAAGAAACCTACGTACCGCACCTTTCTGCAACTCGAGCGTGATAAATACGTTTCCCATGTGCGCACTGACGGCAGTGTACCATAACGATATAATTTCGCATTTTTTTTTCTCTCTCTCCCTCTCTCTCTTTTATTTTATTTCTCTTTTAATCCTTTTAATGTTCTTTTAAGATTACTCTCACCCGAAAAGGATGGAAATGTAATTACATAAATTAGATGAAATTTCTACCGCGAGTAATATTTCCAAAATACGTCGCTACACTGTAAAATATATCTGCAGACGCAACCTTTCCATTATCTCGAGATATTCGCCCTCTCGCTTCCTCTTATTTCTTTCCCCCTTTCTGCTCTTAATTTAAACGGGTAGTACGCTCGAGTTTCTCGATTCGTTGGAACATTCTTTTTTTTTTTTTTTCTCGCGAAAACATCCTTTAATTAAGTCGCTCCGATTCATTACCATCGCACTGACGTAGGCACGAGATTGCGACGTGCAACGTGGTTGTCGTTTCGTTGAATTCCGTTACAAAGATGGTATTCGCGGCGTCGCAAAATTACCGGTCGCGAATCGTCATTGCGGCGTTCGCTCGACATTTGCGGTTCTCTCTAAATTACAATAACACTTTCTTTCAACAAATCACTTTATTTCGGACGTAAATTGTTCAATAAATTGCTCGCGCAACGCGTATTGTCGAAATTTCGTGAAAAATGTCCGTACTCGCTTCGAACAACTTTAAATCAATCAAACCGATTCAACGAACTCTATTGGATCAACGTCAGTGGCACAATATCGCGTTTCTTTCAAACTGTGCGTCGGTCGCTGTATCGATAGGGATATACGATAAATCATTACTTTCTCTCGCGCTGCCTCGCAATCGTAAACTTTTTACTGAGCGGTTAATGAAAACGAATTGCGTTTGCGAGCCATCGACATGACAATTCCTTGCGGCGACACGCGTCGAGCGATACCGCCAACAAAAAGGGCCGCGACACGGTGGTGCGTGCGTAATTGGACTCCGGGCATGTAGTTATTTCTACGAATAGCCCTTATCGAGATGGCATCACGATGGATTTGCACGATGTGACGGAGCATCTGATAAGAAGTAAGGGCGAAGTAAGCGCTCCGATACCTATATCGCGTGCGCGTCTTGCGACTCTACGGGCATTGAAAGCTAAAGAAGTCGGGATGTGAGAAAGCTCACCCTGGGATCACGCTGGCGTTAGTCTGACGCGAAACGCTTCACCCGCGCATTCCAAGTTTTCCCATCAAATCAGATTATAAACGACAGAACGCTCGTTTACCCTCGAGCAAGCAACTCGATTGCTTTACCCGCGAGGTGAACAAGCGTTAATAATTCAGATACACGTGACCTAAAGACAGTCTTTAAAAAATTGTAACGTTATTATGTCGAACACAATCTAAAAAGCGCGTCAAAGAACAGAATATTCTTACGGGAATTTGTATTCCCTTGTTCGGAACTCGATTTTTTCCCCTCTTCTCGCTTCAACAGAGAAATCTGCCCATATTAGCGAAATACTACTACTTTTTCTCATCAATTTATACGAACACATACCTATTGCATCAACGAAATGTAAAATAAATATTTGAAAATTAATAAAAACATATTTCCTGCGATGGTCATTGATAGAAAAGTGTAACATCGAATTTAATATTTTTACTAAAAATATATTTTATTAAAAATATGTTAGGAAAATTACGACATAATGAAAATATTCTCTTTAAGAAATTTTAATCACAGAAATTAATGTCGAAGTTAATTAAGAGAAGTAATTTGCCTTCTTTAAGTAAAAAATTATGTAGATTTGAAAACTACAAGTGTTCGTTAAAAGAAAAAAAAAAGAAAAGAAAAAAAAGAAAAAAAAATGAGGATACGATAAAAATGTCAATACTAAATCAATTTATATAAGCGGCCAAATATCAAGATATATGTAGGTCGATTGATTGTAGCCGGATTGACTATAAATTGGTCCAGCTTCTATTTTTAGTTTAAAAAGACCATGTTCTCGTTTTCTGTGTCAAATTCAACTACCTGTCTATTATGCAGTGATATTTTTTACGAATCGTATGCTATGATTAGTTCGATCTAAAAAAAATAAACACAAAGAGGAGAAAAAAAAAAAAAAAAGAGAGAGAGAGAAAAAAACGGAATCGATATTAATCCGTCCTAAAGCATTTCACTCGTAGCTTCGCGAATGCCTCGTTGTCCTGCGGGATTATGAACAGTGGGCTACTACATTCTCCCGACAATGTACGATAACAACCCGGAAACTCGGCCCCAAGGTAGCGACGAGGGAATGAAGGATTGCTCTGCTTCAGCCGAGTCCAGCATAATCAATACACAGCTATAGATTCCCTCCTTTCCGCGGCGGGGAATATAGCTTTACGCAATTGTACATCCTTGAATCCAATTAAGCATAATCGGGGAAATTAGATGCAAATTACCGCATAGCCTGGGATATTCAAAGTATCTATTTTAATTAAATGCATTATTCCGACACTGTTCTTGAAAAAGAAATTGTTCCCTAAATGTTGCTATGTTACTATTTTTCTTTTTTATATATATATATTTATGCATTATATTTTCGTTAATTTTTTTTAAACAATTAATTTCAAATATTTCTTATATCACATTATTTAAATGTAACTCAAGTAAATAGATACCTTTATGTATCATCGAATTACTCTTCGTACACGCAGTAAATAGCATGATATCAAACGCGATCGTTACTTATGAATATTTAGCGCTGCTAATCGGTACAATTAATTGATATCCGTAATAATAATTGATTACATAATCAACATCATAATTGTCAAGCCAGCGTGACTTATTTAGCGGAATACGGGACGAATTATAACCTAATCCCGAAATCTCATTGTATTTTAAATATTTTACCGGCTGGAATGTAACTAAATTTTGAGATGGCGAGAACGAAATAATATACGAAGGATCGCGAGAGAATCAAGTACTCGCGAAAAAGCGTGATGTTGAGCGCTTTTAATAATACATGTATTTTCCGGGCTCGTTGCGAAGTGCTCGTACAACGCCGAGTCCCGATTGTACATTTTCGGATGGATTATCGTATTAATTTTAATTAACTTCTTTTAATAGTACAGAATCGTGAATTTTAAGTACGAGATATCGCCGAATTCTCTTACGTTACTTTTATATTGATCAAAATTCAGCAGGAATAAATTGCGTACCAGAAGAAGGTGGAGAAAAAGAAAGAAAACGGAAAGGAAAAGACACCTGAAAGGCATCGCCAGACGACGGTGGAACAACCTTGAAGTAATTAATTTCTTATTTATATATTATCTGCTAATTGCAATATTAATCACCCATTGCGTTTAATTAAACTTTCCATTTATCGGAAATATTTTATACAGATATCGGTAAAGGACTTCTATTTACAAGAAATTTTTAATAAAAATTTATATTTAAAAAGAAAGGAAAGATTTTCGAAACCTGCAAAATTATTTAATTATCCGAAGAACGAATAAGGAATTCGATGAATGCAATCATACGAAATACGTGTAAAATATTTAAATCAATAATATCGATTTAAAAACAATTTCAAAAATAATTCCTTTTATAAAATATTTGTTAAACTATTTGTTAAAATAATATATCATTGTAATTGTTGTAAAACATCAGTTTCATTCTAATCTCCTTAGTATATGGAGCGTATAATCCATTCATATATTTATTATTAAGTTATGTATATATTACTTCAAACAAAGCGAATATTATCCATTCCTGTACACCCCCTTCCTCCCTCAAAATACAATCGTTCTCCGCGATTATTATAATTCGCGATTGTCAATTCAAGCGATTTCGTAACTCCCACGATTAATAATTCGTACGCGTATCGAAGCGACTATTTAGTGAAACAGATATTTCACGTGATTTATCCATTTTTGATCAGAATTCAAAGCAATAGATAATGCAAATTATTAACTACCGTTCTGTTGCAATTTTTATTAATGATTAGAGTCGGTATAGCCGATTATTATTATTTCTTTTACACAGAGAGAGAATGTTTTATATTGTTTAATATTTTATAATAAAAATATGAAAAAAATCGCAATGACCAGTGACGAATAGATTTTTCAAAGATAATGTAACATAAATATAAATGATTAAAATAACCAATTTTCGAATATTTACATCAAATAGTTAATAATTATTGGCAAAGGTATTCATGCGCGAAGATGAATTGGCTATCTAAATTGTTACATTTCCGTGATACTAGTTATTCTCCTATTATCCACGTCTCGTTATCGCTACCGTCGAGCGAACATTTCTCGTTGTAAATGGGAATTGTTATTCACGTTGAAAACGGCATTCATACAAATGGGAAAAACTGCATCAAATTTGTCGATTCTTGGCAAGGTATTTAAATACCGTGTTTTTGAGTACCAAACAAACGTTTAAAATGCAAAACAATGAAATTACTGATTCATTATTAAATTTTTCTCATTTTCATCTATACAGTCACATAAATATAATTTGTGTGACATTTCCATTTTCTCCCTTTAAATTTTTGTAGACAATTACATTGTCATGCACTTTAATAAAAATAAAAAATAAATAAAATAAAAAAGAATAGCCAATATATTATTATTTTTCATGAAACATTCTCTTATGACAAGTATAAAATGTTAGTTGATTTAAATCAAATGCGCTATTGTATTTACATTAACTTGTATATTTTCCGAGATACTAAAATAATATATATAACTTTTTTAAAACTTAAAAAAAGTCTAATATTGCATAAAATAATATAAAAATTTAGTCACAGACTATTATAAACCCAAATAAAAATGTCTAAGTAATTAAATTACTTTTTACATGTCATAAGAATGTGCAATATGGGATAATTGATTTCAAAATAAATATATTTCACGTTGAATAAAAATTTAGCGACGATCGCTAATAAAAAAAATGCAAAAATAAAAATGCTATGCGGAGTATTTCAAATAGATTCACGTACACTACAGTGCTCGTATTGATATTTTTTAATTTTTTTTCTCGCGCTTTTTAAAGGCTTTTTTTAATTTTCCACCGATTATCTATTTATCTATCCGGACCATATTTAATACCAAACTCGTACAATTGCGTCAGACGGATGCTGCTACATTGTACCAAAAGATAATCGATCGTTTATAGCGGCTGTAAATTTCTGCGCGTGTACCGTAGGAAATATCGCTCGTGGCAATAACCAATTCGTTGTAACGCTGGAAAATTTCATTTCCACCCGTCGCCAGAAAGCAAGAGCGCGGAAGGTCGCGCCGTTAAATATATTGCTATAATATACAATCGACTGTTAGAAATACGCACGAAAGTTACCGGTAAAACCCGCTAGATTCAGCTAATCTCCGCCAAGTAAGTAACACGCGAAGCTGCACCGTGTAGCCCGCGTTGTTTACAATTTATTTCGACGCGATCAAATAATGGCAAACTAAAAAATTCCCAGGCATACGAGCGCTTTTGCGGACCGCATATTCGAATATTTGTTGTTTGAAGAGATTCTAAAATGCTGTTTGCTCAATCTCTACGAATAACGAAATATTTAACGCGCTTTTTTTTTATCTATTAAAAGAGAAACGCACCTGTTTAAATATTCCACCGTAAACACTTGGGTTTTTGTGATTTTCTCTGTCGCGATGCGCGGCGAAAAATCGGAGAGACGTAGCAGCCCGTATCACATTTTTCTTCTGTGTTTAATGGAAATGAGAAATTCGCGCAAAGGGGAAAGTAAAAGGAAAGACTTCGCGGTTATATATTTAGTACATACATTCGTTATGTACACCCATGGTAATATAAATTATATTAAACATCGCCGACCCAATAATAATCCGTAATGACCCTAGCTGGCTCGACGCAAGCCAACTGCACCCACGGGTTTTATTATGTATCGGAGAATATAGAATAAGGGAGAAGGGAATTTCGTGAAGTACCAGGCTCGCATTCACATTAATTTTCTTAATTTGAAAGTAACAATGGGGGGCTAGTGCCGTTTGCACCTGCTGCTTCAGTGTAATAGAGAGAGAAAAAAAAAAATCAATGTGCGTAGGAACTATGCGATGTTATTTTATTTAACTTGTGAATCCACGCGGCACGTTGTACTCGAAGGTAGCATTATCGGTTTAATTGATTATGCCGATTATTATTAGTAATCGTATTTCTGTATTTCGTACGCATCTCTATAAAAATATCCGTTAAAGTTCCCGACATTGTTAGAGAGCAATCGAATCTATCTTAACCGTGACGCTACGTCGTACGAAAAAAAGCACGAACGGAATTATTGGATGTTTGCTCGTCGGGGAAGTAGCTTAACGGATGAGAACGTGAGCAGACTTTCGATGCCGCAGAAATAAACGGAAGACATGGAAGTTTCTCATTCCGCGCGCTATCCACTCGGCTATATTTCCCGAACTTTAAAAAGCTGCGGAATTGTCACGGGAATGATCAACGGATCGAATATCGCGTTTCTTCGCGCTGCTAAATCTTATTCGCGCAACCAATCGACATTCGCAATATAAAAGGATCCTTTTTCCATCGGGCATTGAAACATTGTACAAAACATGTCAATGTATATAAAAGAACATTGAAAAATTATGTATTGTACAAAATAAATTTGTGAGAACATTCAAAAATTAAATGCCATAGTATTCAATAAAATATCTTTAACGACTCGACAGCAAGAGCAGCATTAAGTTTTGCATCTTAGAATTTCATCGATATAAATTTTTTATCTGTCTTTGGTTTATTTTTTCGATCCGTTATAGTTTATACTTATACTATAACGTTATAAAATTATTAGCAAGGTATAATATAACGATTCGTAAAATGCGCTTTTATCGCGAAATAATACGTAACGTATGCAAAATACGTGAGAGATGAAATAAAGAGAAAAGCACGAGACAAACAATTTTATGATAGACACGCAAATTTTAGCAGTAACATAAAATCCCGTCAATTCGAAAATTGCGTGAGCACAATGTAGTTTTTTGCTTCATGTAAATTTCAATTAAAACGATATATCGCGAATAAATATCATACGACCGTTTTATTCTCTCAAAACAACGAGACGGGTATGCGGCCTGTGTTTCCGCACAACGAAATGTTTTCTACCTCACCCTCCATTCACGATTACTCAATTAAATTAACCCAATCCGTACGCTATACGCCGGCCACCCTCTTTTATCTCTTGGAAAAACTTGTTCCTTCATTGCCCGATATACATCATACGTTATTGATTTTGCGCTACAAATAAGCCGCGTACGAGAAACTTGTACAATTGAGAAGACACGCAGATCGTTACGATAGGAAATATTTTACAGGAATCACTTGAAAGAATATGTCTCGAAAGTTTTCGTACTTTCCGACTCGCAGCCTACGTCGAAACGTATTCTCCATTGTTTGCTTTGACGGAGTTTTGCTCAATGACCGACCAGTAAGTAGTACATCCGCGAATAAACGAGACTGGTCTCGCTGCGATTGTCATTCACAGAAAATGAAAGGAGCGAATTCCGTTTATCGCATGTATACATAACGCGAGAGTTACTATAGAGGAATCTCTGCCGTCGGAGATGCCGATACGATACCTAACAAAGGCGAACAAAGACTCACCGTCGATCCGTCGGATCGCGGGGAGATCTTCGCAAAGTTCCTACGGGGCTCGGAGTATTCGACAATGAAGTCGAATGTATCGCGTATATAGTTGCTCGGCTATATATACGTAATACACGTGAATGCGAAACAAAGTTATAACATCGTCAATGAATGCTTTTCGCAAAGTTTCTGCCGATATAGCCAAATGAAAGATGAAATCAGTTCCAATGAAAGTAGCTTAATGAAATACCCTGACCCGTACGACTGCAACAGAGTTTTTTTTTTTGGCACGCGCGAACACGGGGGCTATGCTCCATTAATTTTGGATCGAACGACGTTGATCTACGCAATATCAACTTCAATCTGCTAAAAGCAACTCAATTCGCCATGCGGTATCGGATTGCTAAAAACCATTGGTTTTCAGTGAAAATGTATAAAACGCCCGTTACATTATTTGCGAATACGTAGAGACAAGACGTTAAGTATTTACGTGACCTTTTTTGCAATTTTATTATTTTTAATATTAATATTATCTTCCAATTAATTAATTTTTCAATAATTTCACGACATTTTTGGGTAGAGAATATTGGAAAAGATATTTAAACTAAAACATATTTCAGTCATTTTTATATGAACGAGTACGTCACGACAGTATTTCTTTCTTAAGGCTCTGCTCGCGTTAGTGACATACATGCACACTAAAAGACCAAGAAGATACTCCTATGACGTGTATAAAGACTGTAGGATACTCGTATAATTTAAGAGTTAAAGAGAAGTCGGAAAGAACAGCTGAGGCTAGAGAAAGACAGAATTATGATCTAAAAGCAGAACGGTATAAAAGCGAAGACGAGAAAGAGACTGTGATAACGAAAGGCAAAATTCATCTTAAAATTAAAATTGGAACAGTTCTTCTGAAAATTGTTGAATTATATAAAAAATAAGAAAAAATTCACTGCATCTCAAAGTTGCAAAATTTGTGCTATTATCATTTTTCACTATTAACTATTAAAACGTACTTTCTTACGTGCAAATTCTTTTTTGTAAATTATTATTTACGATCTTACTTTCCTTTTTAATTGCAAAATTCGCAGCGAGATAAAATTACTTTTAGAATATTGAACAAAATTTTACTTGACAGTTGAAGCTTAACTTTGTTAAATGGATTAATGCTATTGAGATAGCACTATGTCGTTTACTTTTTGTTGAAAAATTAATGACGCAGGCAAACTTAAGTTACGTCAATGCTTAAAGCGTTAATTTTTTTTTCTTTTTACGTGATATAAATTCGTAGACTCATAAAATCAAATATCTCAGAGCAGGAATATGAGTAAAACTGTTGCACAAGGTAATTGAACACTACCAATTTTGGGAACATCTCGAGTTACGCGCACAAAGTTAGACAGGTCGAATTGCAAAATGAATTTATTGGACTCGGTTGCGTGCTAAACATCAACGAAATTAAATGATAGTAGATATACATTCCAACGCTATATGACGGTTGTCACTAATTGAAAATTAAATCGAAATTAATCAGTCAATCGCGAAAAAATTATCTCTTTATATATTGTGTTTTAATTTTTTTTTTGAAAGTTTTAATCTAACAATTTTTGCATTTATATTTATAATATATTCGACATTATTGATTATTACATAATCTGCAAGATCTAAATTAAAATCTTTTCTTACACGCTGCAAATAAAAAATAAAAATCTTACAATTATAGAACACGTTAATTTCAATTCAATCAAACTTCTCATACATTTTCTATAATGTTCATTTTATAAAAATCGACAAGAGAAGATCGAAAGGAATTAACATTAATTTTACCTCCTATTACGGTGATTGTCACGTTAGATATATGTATAACATAAAGTTAAGTATAACGATACCGAATATGGATGAGCCAAAATTGTTCCACCGTGTGAAATTGGATACTTTTAACGTTACGTTATAATAACGTCTGCATTACATATAACGGATTTAAAACTGCGCACAGTAAAAACACGCCACATATCGAATTTCTGGCCCACCATGAAGCTTTTCAGAGCCTACAAATATATATTTTAATCTTTTTCTCCACTCTACACAGATTAAAATCAAACAAGAGCTGCATGAAAATATTTGTGTACGTTATACCACTTGCAGAATTTTTGAAATTTAATTTTATATTCAAAAACACCTCGTAAATATGATATTGTATATAATATAAAGTATTTTAATGCTCTCATGACGTAGTTCACACCATTTTGATTCGCTATGCTTAATGCCACTTTAAAGTAAAGTTTCTTATTACATATGTTAAAGTTATAAGTATAGTATAAGTCTCGAAATTAACTATTTCATGAAATTAGATTTTAATATTAATTAACTGTTACTGCCAAAATTATTTAACGCTTAAAATATGATTTATTAGTTATAACAAAAAAAAAATTTAATACACGACTAAAGATTGATTGAATTGATGATGTAATATGTAATTTTCTCCGATGAGTATTGACAATCGATATTTATTCCGCGTCATTCCCATTTGATATTGACAACTAAATTTGCCATTACAATTTTCTCCAACAAAATCGAACTGTCATTTTCGTGAGTATCGCTGTTCTTGCCGAACGATTATTTGTTATCTGTAATGTAAATACACTGAGTGCAATGTCGTGCTGTGCATCGTTCTGCCCCTTTCCCTTCCCTTCCTCTCCCTCTGAATGTACATAAAAACTCTTTCCGTGCTATTGCCAATTGTACAAGAAACATGATAGTATATTTTTTTGTTTTTAAGATTCTCTCTTTCACGTTTTAAATAAAAAAAAAATAAAAGAAGTTTGAGTTAAAAAAAAAAGTGTAATTTTATAAGCCTAATAAATTCAATAAAAATCATCTGTTCGATACAAAGTCTATT
The DNA here is from genome assembly GCF_019399895.1 of Cardiocondyla obscurior. NCBI lineage: Eukaryota > Metazoa > Arthropoda > Insecta > Hymenoptera > Formicidae > Cardiocondyla > Cardiocondyla obscurior. Next base: position 5,132,446 of record NC_091873.1, on the reverse strand, counting down.
AAATTTTCGAGAAAATTATTTTGCGTATTACCCCTGTGCTTTTATTAGAGGCTTCGTCGAGCGGAAAGTCGAGTCGACCCATGGCCGGCTTTCTGAAGTCAAACTCCAATCGCCAAAATAGCCTGCTATACGACGAAATGTCAAGTAACCTACGCGACAAAGGCGAGAAACGTAAAAAGATTCGTAAGGATTCGAAAAGCCACGCGGCGCGTAGTACCGCGATTTCATTTTAAGACGGGGAAAATTTCTTGACATGGCGAGCAAAAGGAATAATGCGGATAAGAGCGGCAAAAGGCAGACAAATCCTTCGTGACTTGCTATGTACGTTTGTAAGTACAGAAACTGCTACCCCTTTCTTTCGTTCATTCGTAATTTAAATCTTTCCCAAGAGCGCTCATATTTTTCTCTAGGACGGAAATACGAATCGCCCGACACATCGCCGAGCAGAATGATTCAAGCTAAAAGCCACCAATGATTTTTGAACGGCATCTCTGAATGTCTTAGGACATTGCAAAACGGTGAAAGATGAAAGGATGGGAAATCGCAGCTTTCACCGGTGAACGCAGTCGGCAGTCTCTCAGCGTACATGAATTTAATCCCAGTCGAGAGGGAATTTTTAACGACAGGACGAGGAACACGACGAAGTGGAGTCGTGTTCTCCTAACCGAGGGCCGATCGATGTTCGAGCGAACGTGACTAAACCTTTTTTTTTTTTCCTTGAGTGAGGGGGCGAGAATCGCGACGACGCTCTTAACGTCCCCTCTGTCCACCCATTCCCCTCGAGGAATGAGGTGCAGGTGCGAAAATTCCATTTCCTCCCGCGCGTCATACAGCGCGTCTACGGTTTTTGCTTTCAGCGTGCGTACACACTTCTAAATGGTCCCGAGTATAAAGAATCTTTCGCTGTAAATGTATAAGATGACCCCCTAACTGCTCCGTTCTTTTCTACACTTTACGCGTTCCGGATCCGTGACTAAAGCGTACGAAAAAAAAAAAAAAAACGCATTTGTATGCAAGATATGAATTGCGATGATGAATTATGGCTTTGCGTTAAGCACGATACGTCGTTCATTTTCTTATTTGCGTCGAGTTTTTTTTTTCTTTTTTTTATCACGAAACATGCACACGAGATTTTATTGGCCCAACCTTTAGATCCCCTTTTCTTTTTTTTTTCAATGACGGTACAAAATAATTGCCGAGGGGACATTCTCCAAGTAATTCCTTACCTTTGAAATTTACTTCAGTGATAGTACGACCACTTTACGCTTTGCCCCATCAAAACTAATGAAAGCATTTACTCTCAAAGCAACCGACTCGCTGGCACGATTTGCTTTCATATTCTTGAATCTTAATCACGAGAACTTGAATTTCGAGATTCCATCCTTATAAAATTTGAATTTATGATATTGGTGTCGAATAAAAAAGTATCCATTACGAAGAATGGATATCCTAAGTACGTGGAAAGTAATATTACATCGAATGTTTCCATTTTCACCGCAACAAATATTTTAAAACCGCAGCAAAAGATAATTAATTTCAGCGAATATATTAATGCTTAATCGCAACATCGCAAACATGCATTAATAAACTTTAATATTCTTTAATAAAGTATAAATTTAATTATTATATCATTATAAACGTAGCAATGATCATATTAATCTATACTTAAAATTATAAAATATTAGATCAAATTAAAAAAAGAAAAAAAAAATGTAATTCATGAAAAATATTGCAGTGACACACTTTGAATAATCCCGTCATCGAACGTAATCGTGCTAAATGTAATTACCGGCAGTGTTATACATTTTTAATATTTTTTACTTATGTCAAAGCACGAATAAACAAACAATACCTATTGAAACGATCCATTTTAAATCCAGGCACGAAAACGTCTTTCGCTTCGTCGACGACTGAACGAGCCGCGCGAACAGGAGGTCATCAATAACATATCCGATCTTTACAACATTCGCGAGGGGTTCGTTGAAGACTGCTGACCAACGGTTCTCTTTTTTTTTCTCTCCCTTTTTTTCCCCCTATTTTTTTTCGCCGGTCCTTCATCGTGCCGCACGTGATACGTGGTGCACGCGTGTGCTCGCGTGACATATGTGAGAGAGGAGCCCGGTGGGGAGCGGTGGATCGCGCATTAAATCACAGGCTCGCCAGGAAAAGCTCACGGCGGTCATTGTTGCCTTTTAACGCTTTTGCGGCGTGCTGCGCCGACTAGCTATCCGCGATAATGCACCGCAAAGTGTGTACTTGCCGAGATTATTAAATTTTGGGATGCGGCGCGCCCGGGTCCAGCATGACCCTCCTCCACATCCCCACCCCCCTTAATTTCGGAATTGCCGCGTAGGTGAAACCCGTAACTATGGTCATTCGAACCGATGTGTTTGTTTTACGAATCCGCACCGGCGTGCGCGTAACGCGGTAATACCGTGTAATGTAAAACGCAAAGTGCATGCATTAAACCGCACGATATGTAGGCCAGACGCACCGGTGAACGGCCAGTTAAGGAACGCTGTTAGATATTTTGTCGCTTTCGCTAAATGAAAACATTGTTCTCTTTGTTTACCAGTGGTAGTAACTGCATTTATCGACGCGATATCATGCCAGTTGAAACGTAACTTAATTGACACCTGTTAACTATGCATAATAATATGCTATACAATAGCCATCGCTGATAATTCTCGTAATAACGTTACATGGGAAACGTATGAAATCATTGGCATAACAATGCGGATGTAAAAGTAAAGAGAAATAAAGTTTGTAGTTTCAAATAATTGAAATACACGCGGAATGGGTAGTCTAACATTATCGTTTAGAATATTGGCAATTTTGTATATGTATATCGTTTTTATAACTGTATCAAAATCAACAGATGTAACGCAAATTAAATATATAATACGTATATATATTTATATCATTATTTTTAAAATTATTAAAAACATATTTCCAAGCTTGCATGGGAAGCTACTTTACGTGGCAATATCCATTGATGTTATAGCTTTAACTAAATACTGATAACGATAATAATAGAAAGTTTGTCGTTAATATTGTGACAAACACCGACGTGCAAAACGCGTATGTTTCGTTGAATCCATTATCTTGCAATAAATATACTATCCAAGAAGTCTTTTAACGAATAAAACATGTATTTATCCGGAGAACTGAAAGCAATTCCATATAAGCGAAAAAGTTGATTCGAATGTTTAAGAGCGACGGCGTACTAGTGTCGTTTCGTTTTATATTCATTAAAGAAGCAAAGTAGAAGCAAAGCGCCTTAAAGCACGGCTGGCGACACTCAGCGTCTCGGCAAAGCGCATGTTTTTTATATTGGAGAGAGTGACGCATCGTTCTTTTAATTCGTTCCATTTCTCCCGTGAGGTATTTCGTTTTGTCGATTTCCACCGCCATTTGAAATACGTAGAGAACATTCGAAATGTAGAAGCCGCGCCGTGAAAAACGTGAATGATTAAGTTCGAAATGGCTTAAGATTTAGAGTTATAAATCGACAGCCGCGCCCGTTCACGCGAGTGCCTTCGAGAAGTGAATCAAAAGGGCGAAAACATCTTTTACCGCAAACGCACGTACTACATATGTGGCGAATTTGCGCGAGCTGAGCTCGATTAAAACTCAATGAGTCAAAATATAGCCCTTTGTCGTCAACATTTGTTGAAGAAAAAGAGGCAAGGCTAAGTTAAAAAGGATCTCGATCATATTTTAGCACACCGCAAGCGGTCAAATCTATTCTCGTGTTACTTAAAATTTCAGTGGTATAATATAATTAATTAAAATTTCCGATACGTCTTTCTCTCGATATAAAGTACACGATTATTGCTTTTTCGAAAAGAAAACAATGTTCCGAATGATCGCTATAGCTCTTAATCTTATAATTTTTGCCTCAATAAAGTAAAATAAAACAAAAGTAATAAAATCGCATTTTTAATCCGCGAATAATACTAATATGTCATTGCATGCATTACGTTGACACGTATAACGAGGTAATATCGACTGTCGGCGTCGAGAAATATTTGTTCTTGTTTTTATTTGATCCGATGTGCAACACGATATTACGCTGTTATGGAAAGTCAGGAAAATTGCGTGTCAGTTGTACGGAAAAGGTCGAGTCTTAAAGCGCATACATAACATGAGTATGCTGCGCGAAGACTACGTAAAGGTAGTACCCAGTTACGAAGTAGTGTAGCATTATACAAACGCACGCTTCGGCAACAACGTTCTGCAACTAAAGCGGTATTATACGATACCGGTTCTATCCGCGGTAACTAAATTCAATTTGGAATACCTTTTCACCGAAACTCCTTTCGAGTACACGCACACGCATATTATTATCACTAAATTAGCTCTAAGTAAGTAGCGTTATTTTAGTTCATTAGTGCATTGTAACGATGAACAAACCTTCGCACTGTTTAACCACTTTAACATTTTACATGTAATTACGTTTACAATGTTTTTACCTCCTAAAATAAGATTAGACTGTGTGAACCTCGTGAATCTTTGTTTTAAATTAAATATATAAAATTATTTACGATTGAATAAATTTTGCTTATTAACACGATTTACTAATAATACATTGTAAGCTTTCGTAACGAAGTAAAAAAACGTAAAGTGGTAATATAAATATCAGCCGATCATATTTTAATTTATCCGAAAAAGTGTGCTCGCAAAAATGTGTGCTCGTAAAGAAGATAAAAAAGACTCTATAATTAGACAAGATAGACTATATTTCGTAATTAAATCGGACGGTTTAATTACACCGACTGCTCCTATCGTTGTAATCGCAAAATACTTGACTAAAATGTGACTTTTTGTTAATCGAAAGATATCCGATATATTTTGACAACAAATTAATTATAAATAATCATAAATTCAGTTATCCTCATTTATATCATAACGTAAACGGCATAATTAATAATCGCAATTTGTAGAGCAATAGTCAAAGAACAAACGTGGGAAAAGTCGGAGTATTCTTGAGCTTAAATGCGAGATGCGCTTCGAGTGCAAACGAGTCACCGTCCTTTAAAACAGCGCAGCTTAATGACGCTCATTTATTCGCTGTAACCCGAAGGCACTTGGTATATATATACTACCGTCTCATCTGTTCTACTAAGCCCGTTTCTGTATATCTATAGTCCCATCCCGTATTTACGAATGAGTAGAACCGATGCTCATCTGACGGCAATCTTCCTGCCTGACTATATTTCCATATTATGCAACGTTTCGCGACGCAGCCGTACACACACATCCATACGCGCGCATATGCATTATTTTTAGACTATAGATTTTCTATAGAAATGGACGTATTACATATCAATGTGCTTTCATTCGCGCGTCAATGGCGGTTCGTTCAAGCATATTATCATGTCCATTCACCTATTTCAACGGAAGTTAACGTTGCATAATGCGATCGGATAATTCCGCGGAAGCTAAAGACTTTAACTGAGAGTTCATTTCATTATCGGCATAATGAGCGAAAATTCAAAAGTGATTTAAATTTGGATTTCTGATTGTACACATTATCGCCGGGAATAAAGCGATTTATATTAAAAATATTATTTTTAGTAAGGTAAACACGTTAAAAGCGTATTGTAATTTCCTTTTCCGCGAATAGGCCCGCGTTATAATAATATTCCCTGGAGAGAAGCCAAAACGCAAGTGTATTCACACTTCGATCTGCCGGTGAAATATGCGATTTTAAACACCTCGTTCCATATACATCTATATCTATACGTTTCTCTGTGTGAGGGATTTACAATAGAAGAGCCCTCGGAATATTTTTCTCAAGTACCAATTTCACTGAAGCGTCTCGTAAAAACATATAAACCGTGAATAAAAAGGCGAAATATTGCGCGCACGTTTCTTAAGTCGCACGACGTTTTTCATCATTCTTGACACAGAAAAGTCGCCGTGTACACCGCGGTAGCATAACAAGTTTCTATATGCGAAATCGAAGCTGAGTGCGCACCGTGGAATCTCGTAAAGGCACGGGGGACGTATATGCGCAACGTACAAAGTAAATTATTGCTATCTACCACGACGTAATAGAAGAACGTACAATAAGGTTTTCTGGAGGCCGGCCAATAACCGGACTATCCGGAAGACACGTACGTACGTCCGTGTATACGCCTCGACGGAAACTGTGCCGGCGTTTCTGTCCTCTACAACTCATAAAGTCAGATGAGTGTCCGAAAGTGCATCCACGCTTAACCCCCCGGAATCGACTTTCCTCGCGCTTTCGCGCTCACGGTGCAACGGCCACGATCCCCGGCAAACATTCCGGAAACAAATTTTCACGCGAGGCCAGCGCTCGCACGTGTGACCCATATCTTCCGGTGGCGCGTGAGCGGACGAAAATCGATAGTTTCTCGTAGTGCGAGTGCATATTCGATTTACCTCGTTTTATTCGTAAAATCGTCCCCTCATCCGAGTAAACGCGAATACACAACCGCGCGCCTTTCGTTCTTACGTATGGCGCTCATTGGTATGCGACGACACGCTTACGTTGAGCGACCGACCGAACATACCCTCGGTTTGAACGCTGGGAAGTGACGTATATATGTTCGCGTGCTGACTAGTCGGCGGTACGGATCTGTTTGGTTGCTGGATGGGCATGTACCAGATAACCCACCACTTTCCGACACTGGTACCTCACGTTATATTCAACTCTTCCCTGATAACATAACTTCATATACGTCTTTCTTCTCCGCGGCATCGAAAGCTGTTTATCTCCCGCAGCTTTTACCCGAACAAGTCTTTTACGAGCTACTAATATACCGATCATTTAATATTTCTAACGCCGTCAACGAAGATCGTTATTTAATTTAAAATTATAATCTTTTTTTTTTAAAACAAGAAAAAAAAATCTGTAACTGTAAAAGAAAAAAATAGATCCTGTAACATACTTTTTTCTTTTTTTTTTAACCAGAATATATTGTTCTATTATGCGCGGTTGTCTAGTATATACGTGTAACAGAAAATATCGTGCGTTGCTATTTTCATCTAGCTCGCGGATGAAAATTTATCTTTAGAAAAATTGCTACCTTATCTTTAGAAAATTCTTTTTTTTTCTCTTCTTTTTGACCGATTGTTCAACATTTACCAAGTGAGATATAGATATCTTTCAATTTCGATTCATCAAAAAGATGACACCTGAGTACGTATGTGAAGGAGCGCTGGTGTCATGCACACATAGGATGGATAACCCTCTATATCATTCCTTAATCCCACTTACTACTCCCTTAGGGTAATCGCAGCCCGTGATCAAACATGTGCAGATTCTCGTACTTGTCTTACGAAATTTGTCAAACGTACATATTCGCTGTTTACTTAAGAGATAAAGATAAAATGTTATTTTTAATAAAACAAGTATAAAGCACTTAAAATAATTTTATAACTTTTCGCAAGCGTACGGTAAATTATCTCTTAAATTAATAAACGCCTAATACTAATTTGCTGCTTTATGTATAAAAAAAATATTAATTTTAATATTTTATTTTCGATATTCTAATATACCCCATTGATCTCGTATACGTATACGGTTGAGTCAATAATCACAGCAAATGAGAACGCAGTTGCATTTACGAAAAGCAATGTATCCCTCCTGACGCACCGCGATGTTGCGGTCGGTGTAATTCAATTAAGCTGTTACTATTGTCACCCGCTGTTGCTCATTCCCAGAAAAGGGATTCGGCTGCGAAGATAACTTTAGAAATACATGCTATTTTGCATTCGCGATATTGTATTTCGTCACTCGAAATGTCGTCTATTTACCCACCGGAATATTTTCGGCATTCCGCGCGATATCATATTAAACCGTTCTTGCAACATTCACCGTCTCGCAAAATTGGCTCGAGATTCGTTACAGTCTGTCGGTTCGCCGACGTGCATGCAATAACATTGTTTCACGTGTGCGACGGTGTTCTTTCTCCCCGGGCCGTCCTTCCCTATTTGTTCGATACAAAAGTACGCGGGACGCGGGCCCCATGAAAAGCACTCGACGCGTTCCATCGAAAGAAGTGTTCCGCGCTGACGCGTGTTTCCATATACGTTACGCGTGATGCTAGGTATGCTGCTTACTGCAGCAGGACAATAAAAGCGAACCGTGCTCACCCCCCGCCCCCCGAATACCTTACTTCCTCTCGCCTAGTGTTCACGTGTCAGCAGCGGGGACATTTCCATTTTATTGGACGGTGGAAACGAGTATCGCGAGGGACGACTCGGCCCTAGAATATATAGGAATCCGAATTGGGTAACGTGCGGGCACTCAGAACACTGCTCCTGAGCCGCGACGCATCGTCTGCATGCCTGTCTTGACCGAGACCACGACGGTCGTTGCGTTCACTTCTACACGAGCACGTCGTACAGTGTATAGAAAATATGACAATTATTCGAGAAGTAACAAGGTTTTTTTTTTCTAACTGAAACGTTATTCGCGTAAAAATATTTTTACCCTAACTGTGTAATCTTATAAATAAAGAGTAAAATAATTTATCAAATATTTTCTATAAATGAATTCTTAGATGTACAATTTTATCGATAACTCGTCTCTCATAATATAATTTTGTTCGCTAGAAGTATCGTCTATTTATAGGAAAAAGAATACTTCGAATTAGACTGACCGAATTAGAATTCCATAAAGCAATAATGTCAAAGGCGAACCGCTAAATTACGATCGAATGCTATTTCCGTTCAATGACGTAAGTAAAAATTTTTTTTTTCTATTACAAAGATTTATAACTAAATAATAAAAGACTAACGATGCAACGGAATGGAACGAGCGGTTCAACGTGACGGTCGCGCATAAAGAGGATCGCTTGATAACGTAATTAAGACTCGGTGTAAAATTGCCGTGGAGCCTCTCGCTCCGAGGGACTGCGAGGTTTAACGCTAAGGAAGGATATTTCCGGTACACCCAATGTTCGCGCATTTAGACGCCACTCTGAAATGGAATGGCGGGCAATTCCTGGTCGCTACTCTCGACCCTTACGCGTGAATAACTTTAGTCACCTCGCTCTTGTGCATTTTCCAGACATTTCATTGTCTCCGCGTAACCCCACCATTTGTTAACTGCTGAATAACCCTTTGCGGAATTATATCGTTCTACAACGCCGTTGAATATTCTTTTCCTGATAAATTAACGGCGCGAACAAAGTTGCACGGCGCGTACCTACTTGCGCGTCGCGTATTATCGTCTTTAACGGCGAAACGGTGCGTCATTCTACAATGCTAATTTCTCGTTCGACTGACTTTCCTCGACTCGGTCGACTCACTTCGATTTTTCGCGTATTATTGATCGCTACGTAGCTCGCTCGCGACTTTACTTTTTTTTTTTTTTTTTTATCACTTCCGTCAATGGATTTTCAAAAATGGAGTCTGCGATCCGCACGGATACACGAAGGAAAGACTTCCTAGTAATAAAGGCAGATGCATACCGCGTACCCACATACGTATATCTGGGATGGAATGGAATGGCGGCGATTCCTGGCCGGTGCCCTCACCCTGCTCGCGTGAATAACTTTATTCGATTCGCCCGGTCCTTTCCGTTCTCCCTTCTACGAGCCGACGTGGTAATCGGTTTACTCCGAGGCACTCGCGAAAGTACGTCATTCGGGATTATTGCGTCAGATGAATCCACTCGCAGTTCAACCCTCTCCGATAGTTACTCGTGTGTGTGTACATATCTAGCACGGTAGTGGAATATTGTGGTCGCAGTGTCGCGGATAATGTAATCCAATTAAATGATTATTACTGTTTGTGGTGAGACGGACACGTGTCGGTTTCCTCAGTTATTAGTAATTTATTAATTACTCGGTTTCAGTCTTTCCAACGATCGTCGTTACACGCCGCGCGTTCCTCGAGCCTTCTCGATGTATTAAAAGTTGTTAAAAGGAGCTCAATCCGCGGGTATTTTTCATTTAATCTATGTAATTCTACAATTTTTTTTATTCATTGTTCATTGTCATCTGTTGATTTTACTTTAATTAATATTTTTTACAAATTCAAACATAAACCCGGTCTCTTTGATAATTCACACACAAATTTAAATATATTAAACACGTGGTTTTTACGAAATAAAAGATTAAAATTAAAAAAATTTATGAGCATCGCAAAATTAATTGTTTAAAGAAAATTACTCAAAATTAAGGTAACGATCGTTCCGCGGAATTTTTAAAGGGCTCGCGACACTGCGAAGCTTACGTGGCTTTTACATTCTGGGTATTTATGGAAAGAGATATAAATGTATGTATAGCTTCGCGGCCGCAGCTGGTAGCCACAAATATGAAAGTAATATTTAATTTATCGTCTAGGACTGAAAAGAGAACGTTTAAAAAGCTGCCCGGCGGAGGACGAGCAAAGGTAAAATGAATTCGTGCGGTGCCGTTGTTGAACTCCCACGAACAGAATCCTGAATAATATATGGCGGCGTCTTCGGAAACCCGTGCATAATTTCTCCCGTGCAGAACGGATGCTCGATTCTAACGACCAAGGATCGCGGGATTGTGAAAACGGGACGATGTCGAACGTGTGTACTTAATGTCAACCAACGACAGATGTTATCTCTCTCCGCGTCCGTTCTCATTTCTTTTCCGCGTATCCGTCAAATTTAATTACGTCTACGTATTTGCGCCTACACCCGATACCTTCAATTAACGTCCGATTCGCAATTATAATTAACTGCAGTAGCATATTACCTGCTAATTATAATCAAAATTATTATTTAATGCAAAATGGTTTCCTACCGAGCATTCAAATTTCTCTCGTACAAATTCTGCATGTTTAGTTTAGTAATTCAATATTACACGAGCATTCTTCTACAAGAAGAGCAAATAGTTTTGCGTTATAAAAGAAGAAATAAAAAAAAAAAAAATTTAATAAATTTATATACGCCTTTCTCTCTTTCTCTATCTATCTATATCTTTCACCGTGTATTACATTATATCGTAGTTATAATTTTATACAAATTACTAGAAACTATTTACTATAATTATATGTGTATTGAGTAGAATCTAATCAAGCACAATAATCAGTCATGCAAACTACATTATGAACTGTCAAAGCGAGATAAATCAGTGATAATTAAGTGAGACTTCGATCATAGGGATACAGTGGACAATGTTGAGTTATATTATTAATGTTCGGCAGAACAATCGTTTTCTGTATTCCAACATTGAACCCGGTCGATCCCTACCTTCCGTCCCTCATCCTCTAATACGCGGCAATCGAATTCAGCGGCATACTGGCTCTGGTTTTACGTGATTAACGTTTAATTATAATTACGGATCACTGATGCCGATAAACTGCCATATAGCGGCCCTCGTTACCATCCGCAGTGATTGGAGTCTGATGCGTTCAACCTCTCAAATCCGCCGAAAATTGAGGAAAAAAAAGGGACAAAATAAAAAAAAAAAAAAACAGAAATACATGAAAAAATTGCAAACACGTAACGGTAAAAGAAAAAGAGACTTTGTTCAATAGAAAATATCGAGATATCAAATTATGTAATAATCGCGTATCGCTTTCGGTCATTCTTGAGCAATAAACCGTACATTTAATTACGATCGATCAGTTTATCATTTCGCACGATTTGGATAATCTTCGCACTTCATCACGCTCCATCATCGACGAATGACAAGTTACAATAATTGCTATTATAGGATATCGTATATTTTACGATAGTATCATGACAAATTATAGAGTACTTTGCTTATGACGTAGCGTGATCGTGCATAAATTTGCGCGATATATTATCTCTAGGTAGCGAGGAAGAACCTGATAGACACTTAGGTAAACAATGGCGATTACAGACCATTTTCCCCGCGATACACGTATAAATATACAATTTTCACGACCATCAATTCGGATTAGATGCAATCTAAAACAGCATGTTGCTGAAATATCTCACATTCCCCCAATGCCCATCAGAGAAAATTAAAAAAAAATTATATACTAATTATACTGCATGTAATCTATAATTTTACCGCTCTTTAATTGAATTACATTGAAAATGTAATATTTCAAAATAAGATACTAATCAATTCAAAGGAACATTATTAAATTATACTATTAATCAAAATAAATTTTTTTTAAAAGTATTTTATTCATAATTTACTGCTAAATAAGAATTAGTGTAGAAAATAAAACGTCTATTTAAAAAAAAGATAATTTATAATTTATGTAATGGTAATGAATTATAAAATATTAATTTGCTACCCATGATTTTAACTCAATAGCGTTTACTGTATCCCTATGATCGAAGTCTCACATAATTATCACTGAGTTATCTCGCTTTGACAGGTCATAATGTAGTTTGCATGACTGATTATTGTGCTTGATTAGATTCTACCCAATATACATATAATTATAATAAATAGTTTCTAGTAATTGGTATAAAATTATAACTACGATATAATGTAATACGCGATGAAAGAAGGGTCAGCAACGGATTGCGAGAAACACCGTAAGAAGAAATCGAAGTTTGAGCCACCACCTCGAGACGTCGATAGCTGCGAAGATGGTATTATTCTCGAGATAGACGAAAGCGATAACATGCGAAAGCCATAAATTATGTCCGAACCGAATCGTATATCGTGGTTGTCTCATCGAAATATCGGCTAACGGGATCCGTTTGGGGATAAAAATTGAATTGTATACTTGCTACGTGCGAAATATATTCCGTCACGTAACCGATCGTTTGTCATGTTTCAAAAGCATGAATTTACGTAATCGCATAACGATGTACGCGGATTACACGATGAATGCGTCACCATAATTTCGAGTGGATTGTACGGGTACACGAAATCCTTCGATCAACTGAAAGCAAGTGCCCAATGGTACCGAGATAGTGCAACCGTGTATTTCGTTGTGTTTGTACAAAACACTTAAAAATCAATTGCGCGCAAATAGTTCGATACGTATCTATTACATAAATACATTTTTAAAATACGCAAAGAATATAGCTGGTCTATTACGAAGAACCGGTTGAAAACTTCAATAAAAGTAGTTATAAGAAGGCATTCAAATGGCATATAATTAATTCCAAAGTTATTAATAATAATTATATAATAAGGCTATATGTCACGGTTCCCTCATTTTACCCCGCAGAGTCCACCCGTTCGCCTTTATCATTCATCGCGTTTCGCTATAATTTGGGTGATTAGTCCCCTAATTGCTACTTAAATATACTATAAATTTAAAGGGCAAAGAGTTAACAATTAACCCGATATTATTCCTAAAAGATGGAAGACCGTAAACCACCTCTGGGAAACGATGACAAATACAAAGAGACGATACGGGTCACTTTCCGACCATAACATTTCGAGCACGTAAGCGGAGTGAGTGGCGAGAGGTTTACATTCCCGGTGTGTTGTTGCGTAGATTTATTCCGAGCGATGAAGTGGAATTACTATTTCCCGTATTAATTTGCATGACTGTGCGGAAAAAAAAAAAAAAAAAAAAAAAGAACTCCGCGTGTTTTAAATTCCCCTCGAAGGAGTAACGCGAAGAAGAAAAACGATGAGGGAAGGACCGCAGAAGGCGGAGAGTGGAAGCAAGGACCCTCGTAAATCTTAAACAGAATCTTGATTCGGTGAGCCCTGCTTACGGGTTTACACCTGTAGGCATGGCAGAGCCCGGAAAAGCCTATCCGATACTTTTGTACTCGACGCAGGGAGGATGATTCGGCGCGGATATCCTTCGAAGAGGCACGAAAGACACGTTCTACGGATGTCGGACGTGTGATCGATCAGCTGCTCCGGCGAAACGCAACAAACGCTGTACGTGTAAGTACGCAGAAGTAAATTTCGAGATGCTCCCGTCGCCGAGCATGATAATCCGAGCATTACGCGCGATCGACCGCGATACAAAATAAAATAAGCAACTTTTTTTAAGCTTAAAAAAAAATAACGTTGCGGGTAAACTAATTCTTGTGCGCGATATTAGATATGCATAACATTTGCATTATTTTATCAACGCTGTATTAATTATTATTAAAGAAAGCGTATTAATTTACAATATTTTCTGTGTTAAAAAGTACAAACGCAAAACATCTTAAAGAAGATTCTCTTACTTGTCATCAGTTTTTGAAAAATGTAACATTTGAAATAAGTTAAAATGTGTGATTATCAAGAATTTTCAGCGGCATGAATTATTTCGCCCGCCTTTCCACGGTGGTATAGTCAGTAAATTAAGCCAACCGGTTTTGAAAAGGAAGATCATTAATACGAATCTCTCTCAAGACAGCACCATTGTGCTTCTAAGAACGAGAGAATGGATTTATAGAAATGAAGATTTAAGGAGAAACCCGGCAGCGAGAAAACTGTCAGTGGAAAATGGAGAATTTTATCGGAATTACGACATTATTTTTATCCAATATCGTATGTGCGGTCTAGTATCTTTTGTTCGACATCTTTTGCTCGCTTTTGCAATGTTCAACGACTCGTATACTTGTCGCACATGAACATCAGTATGCTCACGAGGTATGTATGCGAAAGACGTAAAAGTGCGTGGGTCTTAATGTCAAGTTAAAATAGCCAAGCAGGAAGAATATTTTTCCTTTGCGACGTGATCAACTAAACCGAACTTTTTTTTTTGTACGTACACCACGTTAATTATTTTATTAGAAATCTCGGAGCTTAAAATATACATACGCAGCTGACGTTAATCTAACTCATTATGAAAATTCAATATAAATGCACCCCCTCTCTTATTATTATTTAAAGCGTGAATTAACTTTGATCGCTTAAAGCAGTAATTTGCTGCCACAACTCATTCATAATTCAAATGTAATTAAGAGATTAACAAATAATTCCGCTCCGCATTAATTCGATTATCACCTCACGTTTAACGTCTAAGATTTTTTTGTTTTTTTCTTTTTTTTTTACTTAAACCCTATTAGCAAAATTCAACGCCTATTACAGATGATAAAAATAAAAAATTGATATCACGTGTCTCTGGCAGTGTTAAAAATTCTCAACTTTATTTACATAGATCGTCGCGTTAAAATCCATGTAAAAATCCGAAATTTTACATCGATCTCCTTTATGAACTGTAATAACGTTATCGCGATCTAATCGTGACTGACCCAAATATATAATTGCTATTTCATTTCGCCCGCATTTTCCATTTAACAGTTAATATCATCGATCGGCCAGACCGGAATAGCACAGTTGTGACGAGCATCGGTATGCCTAGCAGAGCAACATCCTATGCGGATGCATCGTGTTTATTATTAATTCATCGAAGCGTCGATGCTTCACCCGCGATCGCGCATCAAACGATAAATTATTATTTCCTTGGTGTGAGACGTCGGCCAGTGCTTCCACGGCCCTCCCCTTCCCCCCCTTTGTGTAAGATAACGAGTTTTGATCGATAGCCCGATGTCAGTGACACTTTGCTTTTGTTATTTTATTAAATATTCGATAACTCTTAGATGAGAAAGATCGCTTAAGCTCCGATCTAATTCTAATTTAACCGGTCTCTCGCGTAGATTGAATATAGTACCTTTATCGAGGTCTAAATAATTATAAATACGTGAATTTTTCTTAAAATTATAATTAATCTAATGTCTCGTTTATTCCAATGACATAAATATACGCCTTTTAATTTGCACGTAATAAAAGTGACAGTAAGAGATTCAGCAGGCAATAAAATTGTTAGATTTTAATTACTCGTAGACTTAAATAATAATTAAAAATTTAAATAGCAGGAGATTCTTTCATTTATTTGATAATTACATCACGTCGCGTCAGAAAGAATTGACTTCGAAGGATATATCGGATCCCAGTTACGTCTTTTTGCTTTTATTGATGGTCCAAGTCATTATTACCTGTCAAATACGCGCAGCTGCGACACCTCAATGATACAGGGAGACGTGACATATAAAATAATAAAGCGATCGATCGATCGAGCGGGTCGGTCGGTGTACGTCAAATATACGATCCGTACGTCATCGATGCGGTTCATGGTTACGAAGTAGCCACAAAATTCTTCGCGTGTAACCAACGCGTGTCGACACGCAATCGTCTGCTCACCGCGAAAATATTTCCATGACAGTAGCAATATTTTCTACCACGGACAAACCGATCTATATCTAATGCACGCTTTGATAATGCACGCATATATGTGTACAAAAATGTAACAACGTCGATTAACAAAACCTACTTTTTTTCTTTCTTTTTTTTTAATACGATTTCGATAATTAAAAAAAAATTCCTATTAATATCGTTCTTAGTTTTAACTCAAACTAACGATACTTAAAAAAAAAAAAATAGTAACGTTGTATAAATTGCACATCAATGCTATCAATTGTATCGCTCGTTTCCATATCAATAATTAACGCTGATCATATATTAGCCTTGTCTCAAATAAATGTCGTGAATAAATAATCGGGACATTTAAATATACGTGATTACGAGTAATAATTCTTATGATTGGATTAACGCGAAACCTATAGAAGCGACGTTTCCCGGAGTTACATTAACAACAACGTATGGCGCGCCGTAATTAAGGTCATCATTTTAATATTCGTGCGTTTTAATTACCCTCCGTAATGAGGAGTTTGTATAGCCGACAACTATCGCCGAGACTCTGCCTACGCTCGCAGACTCAATTATTAACGTATCCTTTCCCATGGCTTATTACGAGTTAATCACGGTGACTGCCGTTTTCCGGGGATTTGTCGCGACACGGGGTTTGCGTCTGCAGCACCTGCGGTATATCGCTGCACCTGCGGTGCTGCGACAAACGATGCCGCGTACACGCATGGTTACGCGCAGTTTATTGACTAGCTGAAAAAGTTATGATTCTAGATAAAGAGACGCGCGTAAAACAAAAAAAAAACAAAAAAAAAAAGCGAGTAGAAAAAGAGAGAGTGAGAGCGAGACAAATAGAGGAAGAAGGGAGAAGCCGCATAGAGAATGGCGATGCATTTGCAATTTTGCGGTCGGTCGTGCGTGCGTATTGTGTTGGCGGCCAACGTGGACGGCAGAATGTAAAATGCGGAAGAATCGCTCGTTGGGAAAGAGAGATCGAACAGAAACGAGGTCGGGGAAAAAAATTGAACCCGCGGGATTTCATTGGCGCGCTACCTACTGCCACGGTCAGTTTCCGCCGAGCTATCCCTCAGCGAGGATACGAGTGAAAATCAAGAATTCGCGCGCATCAGGGAAAACAGCAAGCGGCAGCAAGAACGCGGCGGCTGTTGCCGTTGCGAGAGAACGACAATGAAACATTCATAAGAGAACGCTCGGATACTAATGATCAAAATTGATCTACGTAACTCGGAACACAGGTGATCGGATGGTAGAAAATGTGTACATTACGCTTCCGCGGTCGGAATGGATCAATTTCGAAAGCACTTGGCGACGTAAGTGCGGTTTTGCATGTAAACTGGCACCGTTCAAAACGCAAATAACAGAGAAGAGCGCGTTCTGGCAAAATAATGAGCGGAAGTTGCACGATCAAATGTTGAACGTAAAACTCTAGCGCGCATTAATTTCAATCTCAAAATGATGCGCGTTGCACAATCGACTGTTTCTGTGTATTCAAGCCGAGATCTTTTCTTGCAAAACATTTACTAAATCGTAGCGCACGGAATCATATTCTGTATCTCTTAGATCGCGAACCTCTACCGTATACCACCCGGTTTATATTTCTCTGTAATTCACTGCATACAGTACGTGATATGCATACTTACTCAACAACACAGCCAGCCTTATTAAAGCTTTTGCTGTCGTGGATAAACTCACAGTAAGCAATTTTTATGCAAATACGAGAATTTTTTCCTATATTTTAGTTCGTCATATTAAACTTATTATTGTAAATACTAAATTTTTTAGTCTCGTACTTGATTTTTCGACCACCCAAAAAGCGTTTGAATTAAACAAGTTTAATTAAAATTGAAGTAGAAATTCGATTTTTGTACATTCGTACATACAGCAGCGACTGCGCGGGTTAATTCCGCGATGCAAATAGTAACAAAGGGAAAATGTATCCTACACGAGTATCTGACCAAGAATTGAGCCGCGATAAAAAGGGAGAACTAGAACAAGTCCAGTCAAACTGCCAATATCTTTCTGCAGATTTGTGGGTGCCGAGGGCCTCTTCTACTTTGCCTCTTTGCCGAGATATCACGGCAACTTTTCACCAACCATACCTGCTGGCGATAAATAACGCGAGCGCGCATTATTCGTCGACTTTCTCGGTCGCCTAGATCAAGCCTAACGCGCGCGGGATTCTACAAAAACTTACGTAGAATTTAGTATCAGTCTTCTATGATTTATCAAAATAATGGAACAAGTTTCTTTTTTTTTCTAAGTAAAGCAAAGGATACTTTTACATTAAAATTTTTAGTGTTTATTCCTAAAGTTTATTCGACACCGAGTTGGCGCAGTTTTAACAATTTAACTATTATTAATAAAAGTAGAAAATAATCTTTCTTAGATATTCAATGCTATTGCCTAATATTTGGTCGTAAATATTATAATTATCAATATATAAGAAAACGATAAAATATTTTATTTCGTAAATATTAATTATCACCGCAACGGGGCTTTTACAAAAAAAAAAGCTTAAGAGATCTTGAATTTTTTCTATCATACCCAGACATCCTGATTTAATTTTCATCGCGTTACGGTGTTCCTGATAAACAATAAAAATTGCAAGAGTGAAAAATTTTAGCGCGCCCTTAGAAGATAATCTAAAATCGATATTAGCCAAAGCCGTTAATTCCGAAAGCCATAAACAGCCCGAGAGCCACGAAACGCTTCAGTGACCCCGGTCACATAACCCGGCATTTATTACGAAAGATTCTGGAAATCCATCGAGCACTAAGGGGCACCGTACCACGGCATAGGCTAACACAGTGGTTACCCTGGACCGTACGAGGGGCATCCATTAACTAAGCCCTGTAATCCCTTCAGTTAAGTTAGCACATGGTGCGACGGACCATCGTCCATCGTCCTCACACCAGCGCGTAAACCCACCCGTCTTACGGCCGATCTTACCCTCTCTATTTCCTTCTTTGTAGATACACGATACACTCATTGCCAGTGATTCCCTTATCCCATTCTTTATGGACCGAACCGTGTAAAGTGCTCCGTTTATCTAAATCAGCGTCTTCGACAATCTTTCCAAATAAATGATAAAAAATGCGCGACCTTACCACGACTGTTTTTCAAGAAGAGAAAATTTAACAGAAATATAAAAGCTCGTATGGATACCCGTGACTCGTCAATTCGTATCGTCCCTACGTTTAAAAAGAAGAAGGATCCCGATTATATTTTATATTATAAAATATAATATAAAACAATGCATACGCGTATCATACGGGATAATAAAATTTCTATCGATAGGTTTAATATATATCCGTTTTAATTGATGTAACGAAATGTTCGTAGATGACAAGATGAAAGTCATTACCGATATTAGATGATATCGTCGGTGTAACAAAGGGCTTAATATTGGTTATGATCTGACATTGAAAATTAGCAGAAAAGTCGATTAATTTCAAAATATTATGCAAATTCTTGTCACCGGTATGGTGATGGACGTACTACAATGTAGCCCTTTATTGATCTAAAGTGGCGTAATAATGAGCCTCTACATAATTCACGGCAATTATTTTTTAATTGATAATGCAAAATTAATCAGGACGTCGGGTGACTTCGACATATCGCGTAAATCCTCTTAATAAATTGCATGATAATTAATTCAAGCGGCAGATACAGGCAAGCGGTGTCAAAGCTTTTAATACCATTCGTAATATGAAGTGGTGAACATTCCTGAACTGTTAATGAGATTAACATATAAATTGTCGAAATGTTTCGGTGCTTTCGCGATTCGTTCCCTATTTTGTTTGCCGTTCGGATGAGATATGAATGTATCGGAAGTGTCCTCGCGAATAATTTCTCACCCGATAGTAAAGCGGATCATTTTACCCATCGTTGGCTTACGTACTACGTGAATGCGACACTGCGCTTCGTCATTAAGAGTACAGGCAGTCGTTAAGCCTTGTTCTGGCGTCGCGTTGCTAGTGTCCGGTGAAATATTAATTACATTAAGATGCGTGACGGAAACTTGACGAAAACCATTAACGAACGAATAAATATTCCTAGACGCAAAACGTCTTCGAAATCGCGTATCGAAATGTTAGCTGTGTCGAATAGATTTTATTTCTTTCGTTAGTCTGCGCTATCTATAGCGAGAGTACGAGCGCAACGTTAAACAATTTCTTCCCTTATTATATGTTATATATTATATTATGTTTTATATTATATTTTTCTGCGCGTAATTAACTAATTGGCGCGAGGCACTACCGAGCCTCTTGATATATGTTCCCCATTAAAATTGGTTATGTTAGTGTTAAAAAAAACCATGCAACTGACCTATTTGATCGATGCGCAGCAGCGGAGTTTTGTAATAATCCTGTAACATACAAACAAAATATAAAATTGTAGGGTAAATTCAAAATAATATTCACTATTAAAAAAAAAAATTTATATGTGATTGTAATTAATTTTATAGTCAGAAAATTCAAAACCAATTTATATGCAAATAAAATTTCTAAGAGATTAAACTTTTCTAAAATTTAAAATTGTTTTTTTATTAATCATAAAACTTTCTATTATTTTTAATTAATATCAAAATAAGAGAGCAATACTAATAAAATACGAAAAACTATTAATTTTGTGTTAATAAAATTGATGTTCACCTTAGAGTTGCTCCGCCAAAGCAGGATGCCCTTCCTGGGCCTCCTCCTCCTCTCAGTTGGATCGTGTCGAGTCATCCGTCCGCGCACAGGAAACTCGCGACACTCGCGACCGGGTGAATTTACTCTATTACACGCGATAAGGTACGGCACTCCCGATTTAAAAATTCGTATGATAAAACAACTCGCCCGAATACTGTGACGGAGTTCGCGAGACGACCGATGAACCGGTAGCGGTTCGTGATTATCGGCGGTAGCGGCAATTTCTTTTTCGGATATTATCAAAGCAAAACGTAAATTTTGCTTCGATAAAATCCTCGGAGTAATCTTCTGTAATCATATCAAATTAATTTACATAGTTATGTGATAATATAATTTAAATTGAATATGTAATAAAAAATGTAATTAATTAAACATCCTATCATACATCCTACCTATGTATACGAATTAAAAGTCTTTATTAAAAGTATTTAATTTTATATTTTATTTTTCCGTATACCTAATACGCGTATATTTTATTTTATTTTGCATTATTAATATTAAACTTGTCCGCGTGAAATTAATGTCTTTCCCACCCGAATTTCTAATGTTATATAAAAAAAATCATGCTACTAACTTGACCGATGCGCAGCAGCGGAGTTTTGTGATGATCCTGTAACATACAAACAAAATTTAAATTGTAAAAACGTTCAAAATAATATTCAATAAAAAAAAAAATTATGCGCTTTTAATTTTACATAAATAAAAAATAATACGTACCGTGGGGTTGCTCCGCTGATGCCCGATGCCTTTCCGAGGCCTCCTCCTCCTCTCAGTCCCAGACACTTGATATAGATCCTCATTTTGAGCTCAAGATACTTCTGAAATCTTCCCTGAAACAGAAAAAAAATTTATATTAAATAATAAAGAAAATCAAACATATCAATATATTATACAAATGTTTTATGTTGCTTCATGCGTACTATCCGCGGAAAAATAAAACGCCGGCGAGTATCGAGACCTTTAACTGCGTCGTCAATCGCGCGAGACGATCACAGATAACATCACGCGCGCGAGACGATCGCAGAGAGCACAACACGCGCGAGCTCTGTCCTTCACCGTCGTGATTGTCGTAGGTCGTCTTGTAGCCGACCAGCTGTGTTGCCTGCCGCATGCACGAAAGAGACACGTGAACACTACGCCCGCGCGAGTCACGTACACACCGCCCGATACACAACCTCTGCCCGCGCCCGCTACGTACCGACACCACGTTGCATAAAAATATCTCACTTACTTAAGGAAGCACGGTCGTGGATCCTCCCATCCTTCGGAGTATGGGTAGGAGATGATTTGGGCCCGGGCTGCTCCGTCCTCCGTCCAAGATGCGTAATACTCGCAGCACGAACCTTCCATCGATGTCTCATGGTCGGCGGTTGCGGGGGGAATGGAAGGGAAGATGGCTGTGCGCTGTACGTTCAGAGCTCACGCGACCGAACTCCTCCGAGCGTCTCCGAGTACGTACGACCGAGCTAGACCTTTAGTCACACCTGCAACATATGTATGTATTTAGCGACCTTGGAGAGGAACTTATGCGTCACATATACCGCCTGCTATGTGGCTCCTGCCCGTCCCCCGCTACGCAATCTCTGCCCGTTCCCCGCTACGCAACCTGTGCCCGTCGCCCGCTATGCATCGACACCGCGTTACGCAAAAATATCACTTACTTTGCAAGAAGAATGCATGGCCGTAGGTGCTCTCAGCCTTCGGAGTATGAGTAGATAATTTGGGCCCGCGCTGCACCGTCCTCCGTCCAAGATGCGTAATACTCGCAGCACGAATCTTCCGTCGATGTTCCATGGTCGGTAGCGGTGAGGGGAAAGGAGAAGATGGCGATCCGCCGCAGTACATACAGAGCTCACGCGACCGAACTTCCTCGAGCGTTCACGAGCCCGCACGACCGCGTTCAACCTTTAACCGCACGTACAACGTATGTGCATATTTAATTACGTTGGAGAAAAATTTACGCGTCGCATACACCGCTTGTTATGTGACCTCCCGCCCGTCCCCCGCTACGCAATCTCTGTCTGTCGCCCGCTACGCACCGGCACCACGTTACACGAGAAGATTTCACTTACTTTACGAGAAAAAAGCACGGTCGTAGATGCTCAGCCTTCGGAATACCGGTAGGAAACGATTTGGGCCCGGGCTGCATCGTCCTCTGCCCAATATGCGTAATACTCGTAACACGAAAATTCCGTCGATGTTCCATGGTCAGCGACTGCAGCGGGACTGAAAATGGAGCTGGCTGTGCGCTGCAATGCGTTCGGACCACACGCGACCGAACGTCCCCGAGCACCCACGTACGCACCCGACATCTTTTTATACAACCGGCGTTCATAGATGGAGCGAGTGGTTCGAAATTAGTGACTGAAAATGGCAAGTCGTTGCATCAAGCGAAATTATATTTTAATTACGTTTATCAACCCAATGTAAGTTAACACGCTTTTAAAACAACTTATACTCCGAATATTTTGTTGAATTATATGTCGATTATTCATCACAAATTTATAATTAACACGTACGTCGCGGTACTTGTCGATAAAAGAAATTATATGCTGAGTATTACATCCATTAATATAACGCAATGTATTATATTATTTATTTTTAATGCATTCCTCTGTGCTTTATATTCGTTCGATTTTTAATACTATTTTACAACTGCTCAAGAAATATGATTGTGCTATAACTTTTTGGTATTTTAAAGTCTTGTTTAGCGATAAAATCCAATTGTGTTGTAAAGCATTTAGCCGACAGTCTGTACAATCCTGCCGTATTACGTACAATTTTCTTCGCATTATACGTAATTGAGCGGCTGATGTCAGTGCGTCCCGTCTCTTTTCACCTTATATCGATCTCGAAATTATAGGGCGATTACACGGTGCACCCATATTGCTAGCACGATTTCGGGGCAAACTTCGTTTGTTGGTTTTCATGGTAAAACTAAATTATGACGGATCGATAAACGTCTTAACTCGATAAATAATGAATAATAGTAGCGCTTAGCAATGACATATTTTTTCGGAATTAAATTAAAAATAATTTAACTATTTAAAACTTTCCAACACAATTAGATCTATAAATAATTTTTAAAAGTGCACGATCCACGTAACAAAGGCGTTGAATCGAATCATTTAAAATTTAAACAAGTACCTACATTTATTTTTGTCTTTTGATTCACAAGCATCCTGAATAATTGAACTGATTGACGAATAAATGTTATTCGAACGTATCCGTGTGTCACGTGCGATATAAATTCACATCAGCTTCTAGCTATCGCTGGAAATCGCGTGTTTATGAACGATTTATCATTAGCTCCTGAGACAAGAGAGAGAAAGGAAAAAGAACATATTTGAAGGATTGAAGGACAAATACTCTCCACCTAGCTTATATAAACTTAATTAATGAAGCATGGTATATATATTCGACGCTATACATAACGATAATGTCAATATAAAAGATTAAAGACGAAAATATAAAAAAGATTCATTAGTTACAATTTTGTTTTTTATAATATCAATTAATTTTAAATAATTCGAGAAACCATGCAATTCATAAATAGAAAGGCAAAATTACACTAAATTAAATTATGTAAAAATTAGTATCCATCACAATAATGCAATTCAGCTGGGTATTATAATTTATTATTGGCGGAAACAAGCTATAAGTTGTAATATTTTTTTTTTTTTAACAAAATGTATAATTGAAGGTAATGCAGCCTCACAAAGCCAAGTTTAATTTCACAGAAGGTGTGACAAAGTAACTTTGTTACGCTTGTTCATTCACCCTTGATTACCCAGCACTTGCATGCCTGCATGGTGCGATATCATTAGTAAAATCTAATTAATCGTAAGAATAGTCGCGTGAAACTTGTCTTGAAATGGATCGCTGGGTGGAACAATATTGCGATTGAACGCGTAGCGTTGAAAGTGCGGCAGAAAATAAAGCGTATGGTAAACACGAGCGCGAACAAAGCATTGCAATTGCAGTATCGTTCTCGCATATATCTACATCCATTTTAATCGGCGTGCCGCAACGCAAAACGAACGCAGGGCGCGTTTGGGTTATTGCAAAGTTATTTCGGCGTCTCGCACGCGATACGGTATGTTAGCGGATGGCAATCGGTAGATGAAACTGCAGCGTGCGCAATCCTCTGTACTCCTGTCGATATATTCTTCTTCATAACGACTGGGAATCAAGCGGATAACGTATCCAATACCGACGACCCTAAAATCGAAAAGAAGCGACAGTTAAAATGCAAAGTTGGAATATTGCAAATACAAATAATAAGCCTTATTAGAAATCTATACCAAGAAAATAATTGTAACTTTTGAGACTAATGTAAGAGTTGAAAAATTATATAAAAATCTAAATAAATTATAATATCTGTTTAATTATTTCGAGAAAATGACTCCAAGTTTTCCTAATATAAAAATTAAAAAGGTACAGAAAAAATTAAATAAGAATGAAGTAAATGTGAAGTATACGTAGCAAAGAATTCTTGAAGAAAAAGGGGCTCATATGCGGTGTATTATTTAAATTATCATGTCAAAATCCCTGTAGTAATATTAATAAATCTATTTACAGTTCACGTTTGCTGTTGTTAGCCACGTTCCAGCGTTGAATTTGTCCTTGATAGACGATTATCGTCACCATGCATCGATCGACAATCGTAACGAATCAACTCCGGCATTAGTGGACCATTCAGCGTCACGCATATTTGGGATCAGCCGATTACGGTATTTTTCCAGAACGTATCTAAAATAAAATAAAATTAGATTATACGTGTAAACTGCTGCAAATATATTTTGCAGCTTCGCAGTATATATTTTGCATAAAATTTTGACGTTCTGATATAATTGACTCGATTCGGTACCGCGGTAATGCTTAGTACTAACCGATATTACAGCATAAAATATATCATGTGTTTCAAATAAATTTTAAACATATGCTAGTGAATAAAGCAACATTTATGGCCAGTCACAGTTTTTCAATATTTTACTACAAATGCTAACATAAATCGAAATAAAGCAAAAAGAAAAAAAAAAGCATACAATATTACATACACAGAGTCGATAAATAAAATTTTAGAATATGTAAATACTTGCACAGATTCTTGCATTTTAACACGTGCCAGAAAAGATCAATACTAATTTGCATATATTCTCATCGATACGTAAGGCAAATTTAATTAAAATTGACAGTTTAAATTTCTTAACATACAGAATCTAAAACAAAAAAAAAAGCAAAAGAAAAACCAGGCCAGTCAACCTCTCGCAAGTGAATTTAAAGGTGTTTCGAAAATTCCGCAATAATCGCATCGGATAAACGCGACGCGGGAAATACAATTTCGCGAAGAATACGGAATGCAGACAGCGGAATGCAATGGCTTATCGTTCGTCGTTATCTGGCGCAAGAAAACGTCGCTGAAGATGTGAAAGAATCGATAGGAAGCGATATATACTCTCGTTGGAAATAGTATCGAAACGCGGCTGTATTGTGCGTGCCTGGTCAGCCAGCCCCGACCGAAATGTTCATGCGGGGTGTTAACCCTTTTCGTTTCGATGTAATCGTCCGGCGAAGCTCGCCTTACGCTTATTACTCGCGATAGTCACCGGCCGGCTAGACGATAAGAGCGTGAATCGCTCGCACGGCGCGACGCGCGTACAGCCTGACTATACCTCTCGTCGCGCTCCTCATCCTTCGATTCACCTGTCTGACGCCAAGCGTCCGTCCCTACTACGTTCCATGGTGGAGGCTCCCTCCACTTCGTCCTAGTCCTGCCCCCTCCACCGAAATCGATGCAACTCGCGGATCGCGAGTTCAGTCTGCGACTGGCAACCGCGTGTGTAACATCGTTTCTTCTTTGTCTCTCTCTCTCTCTCTCTTTCTCTCTTTCACCCTCCCGCCCCTTTCTGCTCGTCGCATGTTGCACCGTGCGAGTTTTTCAGTTGCGTCGCGCGAGGGAAGGCGGGTGTAATTAATTGTAACGAAAATTTCGGCGTATCAATTTCAGAACGGTTCCCGCGAAGGGCGAGAAAACGTGAGATAAGGTGAGATAAGATGAAAGCCGATGTCGCGTCAGTGACGATCCTCCACCGCCAGATGCATCGTCATTGCCCACTATCGGAGCGATCTTGAGGCGATCGGATGTGCAGCGACGCGAAGGATAACGATTCAGGACGGGCCAGAAATTTACGCCGGCAAAACTGCTGATTTGGTGAGTAAAATGTTGATGGAGTTCCGCGAGATTTCGAAAGACGCGCATATTGGAAGCGTGTAAACTCGAATCCACCGAATCGCGAATGTAAAACAGTAATCAAGAGCAACTGGTACCACCGCCAGTTAGAACTTTCAAACACCCGAGTAATTTTCCACGTCAAGCGTATCAATTTTCTCGAAATTTAATTTTATATAGTGAATTCAATTATACTTTTAGCATTTCTGCTTTCCAGAAATATTTTTCTCCTACGTAAAATTAAAAAAAAAATACAATTTAACAAACCTGATATAACGAAAGAAAGTTTTAAGACTCGAAGGACTAAAAGACGTAAAGCACGAGGATGCTTTATGCGGCAAATACCGTATCTTTACTTTGTACAGATTAGCATAACAATTACCGATAAAGGGAAGATTGTCGCGCGTCACCCTTGTATATCAGCATCCGTCGCAAGTAGGTAAATGCTTGATTGGTCAACCCGGTCGGCTTTACGTCGACGTTCCAGTGACAGTTTCCATTAGGGCAAACCGTAATATTCTGACAAGTTTACCTACGGTGGTTTCTCTCGCACGTTCCACCGCAAGAAATTTCATTCCCTTCGCCGGTGACCCTGTATAATCCGACATTCTCTTTCCTTTGCCTGTGATCACGGCGCGCCACGGTCATACGAGTGCGATACGAACATACGCGACTCGCCGGAACTTTGTTAATTAATTGCTTCGGAAATATAATCCACGTCGAGTGTAACTAATCAGCGAGAAACTCGGTCGGACGTTGACGGGCATGTTTGCTGCACCTATCACGTAGCGGGATGGAAATGTAATTTGCCAGGATAGAGTTAGCCCCGTTGAATGCCGCGGCCAACCTTCAGCCGCCTGTTTTCCTCCCCCTCGGTGCCAGTCCCGCTTCGAGCCAGAACCCTCGGCAGCGTGCCGCTCATTGATCGCCGTTCTGGATTTCGCATGTAAGGATCCAACGGAGCAGTCCGTTGCGGAATCGCGCGTTCGCCCATCGGCCTGTGTTTTGACGAGGGTGCGCAAATCGGCCGGTAAACGTATTACAACGCGGATACGGGGGTGTATTTTTCCATTGGCCCGACATGCATTTCATTAACCGTGATTCTTCTCTTTAGACAAGTTATATAGTTATGTCATCCCGCACGCGATAAATGCACGTCTTTTTATAAAGCTATCGATCCCATTTAAAGTGACTTTTTCAGCGAAAGTGTTCGAGTATGTCGTTATTGAATATTTTTTTTAACGATCTCACACGTGGTTTTATTTTTAATTTAAGAATATTCTATTTGAAATCTTGACTTCCCAAATTGGAGATTATTTATAATCGAGAAAATCCAATAATACATAGGCGTAAAAAGAGATGATTAAAAGGAATTATTAAAAGCACAGTTATTGCAAAACTGTTGTACGATTTTCATAAACGCAATTAGTATGTGTGATAATACTCATTCAATATTCAACATCGTACGTATTAATTACGTAAATAATTGGCTCTTTTATAAAGATTCTTTCGTTTCTGGCGGGTTTGGTTTCGCATTTAAACCAGTATTAATAACTGAATTAAATTTCATATCTACGTCAATAAAAAGAAACAAGAAAAAAAAAAAAAAAGAAAAACAATAATGCAATTTGATTAACGTCACGGATGGCAAATTGTAAATTCGACGAGCTTTCCATCGATTTTAAGATGCTTTGGTTTATTCAAGAAAAGGGAAAAATACCGAATGAATGTAAGCGATAAATAACTGACGCCAAACGATGGAAAGTAATCGGACGTGCGTATAGAATAAGCGGAGGGTATAGAGTTTTCGAGGATTACATGAAAACGGTTTCAGTGTCGGATATGTCGACGAATTCGCCGGATGGTTAAGCCAGCAGTTACGATTAAAAGCCGCAGGCTTCCATTGTATCGTCCACTCGCACATAGGGAGTTCTCGCATAAATTGTTTAAAACCGTTTGTCGCGAAGGAGATACAAACGCGCGAATTGCGAGGCTACGGCCGCAAATTTCTCTGACACGATAAACGCAAGAGCGTTTTAAATCCCATGAATTATTACGCGATCCGCAGACGTACGTACGCGTAATTCGCGTCGGCGTTACCCGCGCAAATCAAGACGTAAGTGATGAAGATGTCGCAGCCGCGTCGCGAAGAATAAAAGGCACTTCCGAAACACGTAGACTTGAACGCGATATTAGATTGCGACATTTGTAGATTCGCGACTGTACACGTGTCTAGCCTCGGTATGCGGTATGCACTATGGCTGTGCGGTACGGTAATACAAATAGGGGTTGCTCCCGGGCGCGACGCCTGCACGGCGTAGCTTCACGCATCGCTTACTCATTGCTGAACATCCCAGCCGTAGTCGGTGCCGCTCTTGGGACACGCGAAATTTACTTTAGCCGCGAGCACGACTTTAAAGCGGCGGTACGAGGACATCGCCTACCGCGGCAAATAACGTTTCAATCCGTGTCACAGAGTCACCGGCGTTCCAGGTGCCTGCGTATCCCAGCCGCATATATGTATATGCGAGGTGACGATACACCTCGATGGCGTTTAATGCCAATGTCACGCCGCGGAATGCATAAAGTTCCAAGCTTGTTTCGAATGCAATTTATTGTCACGTACGGTCCTGAATCGGACGGCGGTCTGTTTCAGCAGGTTAGAAAGTCGGAAAGCGATTCCATTGTAAAGGATCGCCGCTGCGGAGTGCGACGGTTAATAAATGATACGCAATTTAAAAGAGTTTCTTGCGCGCGTATCGCACGCAACGCCACGACCGTGCAATTTTAACGATTGATTGTTACTATTATTATTTTGAATATATATGGACGTATTATATTTTGTCATCCGGCAACGCGACTGATTGTGCCGTTTTTTACCGGGTTTTTAAACGTGACTGTTAGAATGCGTTATACGAAGATACAACGATAACATAATGCCCCGCGCAACGGAATTGCTTTAAAAAAAAGTGGGTCGTGTGCTACACGTTTATTCATATTCTCCTGCATAAATACGTCTCGCATATGAGAAAGCATACAAAATTTGTTTTTTACATGAGAAATATTTCCCCTTGCTTGCGGATATGCATAGATATCATTTTACCTGTGGGAAAAAAAAAAAATTGCGATTCGGCAATTACACAACGTGAAATACGTTCTATACATTGTGAGTTTTATCGATATAAACGCATGCTGTTGATTATTCGGACGTAGCTGCGCGTACCGATTCAAAAACTAGGGGGGAAAAAAATTGGAAAATTAAAAATTATAACGGTGAAAAATTGTCAAAACGCGCAACGTTAATTTTATTATTACGCACAATAACATTCAATTTTCTTTTTTTTTTTTTTTTTTAATTTATTACCTTGCAAGCGCGGCAAAATGTTAGCGAATAAGTATGCTTGGGTTAATCAAAATTGACGGTTGTCACATTTTCCTAAACGTCATTAACGGTATAAAACAATATTGTTAACTAATTCGGTCATTTAAACACAATGGTTACGGCACGACATGACAGTTTATCGTTGGCGTTGTCATTTAATTATTTCCTCAAAGTGTTACACGTAGACATAGAACAAATTTGTGCACGTGCCAATTCGGTTTTGGCGAAATAATGTCATCTGTTGCACCTATCGATTCGTAATGCCGATCATTACTGGCGCGTGGAATTTATTGCTTCGTAAATAAAAATCAAGACGCAACGGCGCGCGATCTCGCGCAACCGGCTGCAATCGATAATAACTGCGCTGCGAATTTTCGTCAATGCTGTGACGTGCGTCGACTGGATGGATGTCATTTTATTCACATAATTGAGTCGCGCATCTTTTATTTTCAACGAACAACAACAATTAACAAGAAACGTCCACATGAGCATCGTGATTGTGTAAATAACTACGTGAACAAATACTATCTGACCGTGACTAGTGGATCCCGCCAGTCCGGCAAACACGAGCCCTAACTACTACGATAACTGGCGTAGTTCATTTCGCTTCAACGTAAATATCCAGATATTGTGCCCGTCAATATTTTATATACGACAGCGCAAACATTCGTCCTATTTTTTTAATTATTAATATCGTATCTTAATATCTCGGCAATGAGATAATTTCTATTTTTATTGCGCCAGCACTGTTCTATCTGAGTTATTATTATTAATATTATTAATACGGTACAATCCGGTTGCGTTGATTCTTTCGTGATATAAAATAAAAATTAGATCAAATCCAAAAAATAAAATTTAGATGACTAATGAATATGAATTAATGAAAAATAGATTATTTTATAAGTTTTAGACGTCTAAAACAATTCTGCGCGAGGCTCAAATTAAATTGACGTCTACGAACAGTCGCTTCAGCACAAATTTAAATGCCGTAATTAAAAAAACATAAGCGTCTAGGGCTAGAATGAGACTATTTAAGTATAGATGATAAAAGCTAAATATAATAATCATTGTATAGAATTCGGTTAAGAGTACGTTGTACATTCTCAAACGAATTAAGATAATTGAGTTTTTAGCGGCACAATATTCCCAATGCGTGCAAATGATTAATAGGGAATGTTTTGTCTCTGTAGTTAATAACTATGTTGATTCTCGATTTCCGTCCATATATATTACTTCCTTATCCATCGATCATAATAGCCGGACGATGATTAGTCCGACTCGCGTCATTAGTCCGCTTCGAGGTAGCAAGCAGTCGAGCTTTTCCATTATTCGCGACACGTACGGCTCGCCCCTCCGTTGGTTTTCATTTTCCACGGTCTATTCATCGTTATAGTTCTCATCAGAAGTTCAGTACGAGAAGATTAGACGGCTGGAAGTTAATAAACTCCTCTTACTCGTTCGCCACCAGCGAATCCATTATATGCCAGCGCCTTTTAAATATTATCATGCGATGTTGCGTGCAAGATTTGCGTATTTAGTAATTGAGCCATCGTTACGATTGAGCGATTTTTAGGAAAATTACAACATTAATGATTACGAGATATCGTGCGATCCTTTTTTTTTTTTATGTTTTCGTTTACTTTTACGGTGTAGATTAGTTAAAAGCCAATGAGCGGCGTACGATCGTTTCTATTCTTTAATTCAGTTTTTTCTCCGCGTAACATCTTTGTGAGAACGTTACGTAACGTTTCATACGTATAAAAGTTTAAATCTCTTGAAAATTATTGCGGTTTGAGTTGCGGTAATAGTAAGAAAACGAGAGTAATTTCGCGAGTGAATATAACACGGTACGCAAAGGTGAGTTTGACCAGTGAGATTATGGCCAACCGGATGGATCTACGTCCAACTTGCTCTGTACTCGACAGATAAAGCCTTTGTTCGAGAGGTCAGACTTTCGAAAGCTGTCTTACCGATGTACGTGTACCGTAATAAGGGTTTAAGATCCGCTAGAAGCCCGCTCCGAGGTTGTTAAACTTCCCGGCTTGCGAACTAGAAGCGCCTGTCTGCCTCGTTAAAGCCGTTCCACGATATCGGACTATCATTCGAGTCTCATAGATCAACGCGATGTTCCGGTAAAACAATCTGCGAAATTAGCCGGAGGTCTCTTATCTAAGTGTCGTTTTCAATAAGGTACATTTGACGTATTTATTTAGCGCGTCGTCGGACGGGCTTCGCTAAAAGTTATTAATGGACATCGTCGCCTCGCAAATCTCAGGCTATAACGAACGCAATCTTATCGTAGCGCGTGAAACGAATACCGGTTGTCATAACGCGACGTCGTAATTGCGACAATTTGAACGGTCAATCGCCAACTATCGCGACACATGCGCGATATGAGCGGCTCCTCTGAACGTAATATTGCATAGAATCAACTTGTGCTCCACTTTCAACGTAAGTGGACTTGGAAGCTCCGTGTAGGGTGAATCGAGTAATAGCGGCTTAAGACAGGCTTCAGGCTCGCTCGAGTATGTCGAACTTCCGTACTTCGGGTCGGCGATCGCCTGCCTCGTTAAAGTCGTTCAACGATATCCTCGGTATCCACTTATGTCGGAAATCGGAATGGCACTCTGTAACCGCAAAACGATCTGCAAACTCGCGCGGGTGACCGCGCTCGCGATACAAGCTCCGCGAAATTTAAAATAAATGTTCGCATTTTCGCGTATAAGCGTCAGGGACCGTTTGCGACGCAGAAAAATACTCGGCACCGCTGACGATCATTTTCAATAGACAATTTTTGATCCAGCAGACGTGTTTGCACAAGTTGTTTATTTTAAAAACGATGCAGAGAATTCAATTTTCAGACTCTTGTTAAAATCGGTATTTGAAATCTATAGCGCTTTAAAACTTTAACACATTCATCGCCACAACGGTAACTGGTGACCGACATTTTTCCTTTTTCTTTCTTTTTTTTTTTGTCTTTTTATCGATTATCGGTGATTGTCAAATTTAAATATTGTACATACTTTTGTGCAAATCAGTACTATATGAAGAATATTTTATTCCTCTTCTTAATATAAAGCTATTTAATCCGTGAATAGAAAATCAGTTGATACACCGATACAGTTCGATGATAAATGTGTTAAAACAACCCACTTTTCAAAATCATTATTTTATTAGATATTAGAAAAATATCATAATATCCCAACTATTTTTGCAACATATTTATTGTTAAAAAGAAGCTAGTGGCTATTCAGTCCGTCACATAAATCTTTTCGAGTGGTCAAATACCATTTGGTCGGTAATACGCATCGCTTATTAATAGCATAAAACCGACTTCGAAGCTCACTCAAGAGCACTAAAGTTCTCCCCTTGTCGACTCATCCCGATCGTTAGACTGCTCACGATATTCAAGCGTCCATTATACATTAAGGTTCTTACACCACATAACAATTAAAAGAGCAATTACTAGGTATTCCGAGTTCAGCCAGAGTTTAAATGTTAGTTTTATTACTGATTAAAAAGTTCAGTGGCAAAATTGGCCGTCATGCCATAATAAATATTTCTTTGAAACTTTTTCTTTCTTTTCTTCATAATTTCACTTTCTATATTAATTACAATCAAAAAATATTTTTTGTTGTCTTTCGCTGAAATAATTTAATTGCTCAGCTCAATTAATTTAAGAACGTTAGTGCTTTTTGTTTAATGCTTTTAACAATGATTAAATAAGCGATAATTTGAGAGAAAAGAAATTGTCAATAAAAGTATAAGTCAACTTGGTACTATCAGAATAAAATATCTAATGCGTCAAACCCCCTGCGAACGTTTAATCTATCACGCCTAATCGTCCCGGAACAATGTCTGCTTTCAATTAGGTGTAGAATAGTCGTCGCTTGAGCTAAATTGCTTTCTAACATAGACACAGCCATGCGTCCATTTTCAGGCAAGATGTTAGCATAGGACAGCACGAAGGAGATCATTTCCTTCTATCGCTGACGTACAAGCACATACATATATTCGAAGTTTCTCAAACGTATTTAGTACAATGATATGCGCGAGATCAAAAATAACTCTTTAGTTCAACAATTTAAAATTGTAATTGCCTTACAAACAACAATGTTGCGCTTTACGATATTTATATTCGTATTAATTTTAACCTTTCGAGTATTTTTACAATCCTTTTTTTAAAATTGTTAAATTAAATTAAATCATACACAGATCTTAAAGAATGTAGATGCATAAGAGTAAAAATATTATTTTATTTGTTATTTATAAAAGAGTAAATTTTAATTTGTACATAATAAAATAGTTTCCGATGTAAAAAGCAGAATCACGCATTTAGCGTTCACATTGAATATTCGCAACACGAGTCTATTGGAATCCGTGTGTAATAACATCTACATTTTTATTCGATCGAATCGAATTGTAATATTTTTAGCGTCGGATATCGGAAGAAAATAAAGCTGCACGTTTTTCTTTCTATTCTTCTCGCGGAAATTATGAATAAAAATAGGCTTAAAATAAGTGATCCGTGGAGTTTTCGTGTTATGCAATAATAATTCTCGTAATAACGTCGCGATCAATAGCATATATTTATAAACGGTAACGATCTTATATAAATAATTCTCAGTTCTGCCGGCTAATGTAATAAATTAATTAGTCAGCGCGACGTGGACGAGCAAAGGATAAAAGCCTTCCTCATAAGTTTAATGGGCAATGACGCGCGATAAGATTATCGGAATAATGTAACGTGAAATTGCATTAAATTTAACTCGATATTCCTCGTGCTGAAAAATGCTTGAATCATATCGGTGAATCGCGCAACGCTAATGCCCCTTTTTCCCATCCCCACTGGAAACTCGGCGCAAGGAAATATTTCATGGCTGACGCGAAAGTATTGGTCGGCGGAACTTAATTTTATTAGCAATCTAGAATACGCTACGCCGGCAAAAACGTACACGCAGCCGCGAAAATCGGTGAGCACGAATCTGCATTAACTAAACGCCAAAGTCGATTTAATTTTAGTTACGACTGGAAAATAACTGTTTTGTTTCGGGGCGTAGAGATAAAATATCTGATACATAATTGCCCCCCCCAAAACGGGCAAGATGAAAATTAAGTGGATTTATTTTACAAACTACAAACAGATCTTTCTCTTATTTTTGTCTCGATTAAACTCCGTCTAGCAACGTACATATATAGAACACAACCAAAAAGAAATAATAATGTGCATAAAATAACATCGTTTATTTCGTACTTAGTGAATATTTTTTTGGCATAATGCACTCGCGAAAGAAAAGTTTTCTGAAGTCACGTGAATTGTTATATCAATGAGAATTTTCTTTCAAGTCTCTAAATCTTGTTACGGAGAGTTCGCTCAAATAGTTACGGTAAGGATAAAGAACATACCGATTGCTTGGCAAACATAGAAGACCAGTAACCACAGCAAACGCAATAAAAATAATCTATTTACCGGTAATACTAAGCCAACTGCAACAGCAAACCATAGGGAGATACGAAATATTTCGAAGCTGGTTTAAACGATAACTCAAGTTGTTTGTCACGTCGCAGAGAGGAATATTATTAACATTTCAACGGCTTCCACGTAAAACTCAATAATTACGCGAAAGCGAGCTAATTAAAAGTTGAGTAAATCGCGAGGAGAAAAATACGGGCCGTAGTACGTGACCTCTTTGCAGAGTAAATCGTCGTTCGACGTTATATGATCTCCGAGACGTTTCTGGAGCGGAATCTTCGTAAAATCTCGCGCGAAACGTTCCATATACGGGGCAAAAGCCAGCTCGGTTGCTCTTCCGAGTTCTTCACGCCCGAAGAAGATGGATCCGATATCATCCTCGGGCAATCACGCCGCGGCACGAAATCTGCAGCGGCCTTATCGGCGCCAATATCTACCCGCCTAGGCCAAAGAATCACGATAGTCGGATACGATCGATCGCGGACTGGCAATCGGAAACAATCTGATAAAGGTACGGAAAACGTAAAAACCGAATGGCTGAATGAAATTCCTCGACATGAACGTTAGATTTTGTACCGATACGCGATGCATTCTAATACGCATTTACGGCAATCAAAATGTAAGAATTTTTAAGTGCCGTGTTTATCTGCGGCCTGATAATTTTTGTAAAAAAAAAAAAAATAGAGCGGCTTAATTGGTTCAAAAGCACGGACTCGCTCGCATGTTATGCACCTTTGACGAGTCAGACGGACCACGAGATGCCAATCTGCCTCTATGCAGACGTGTGCATTATACCCCGGTAGTGCGCGTCGTAAGTTGTCTGTTGCGAAAAGTAACACGAAGGTAATTCGGTGTCTCGCAACGTCGCTAATCCGACGTGGACGATGACGAGAAGCGTCGCGCCTCTTACTGAAGTTCAAGCGGTGCTTTAGGCGAATTTAGCATTTGGAGAAGTTCTCCAAACTTTAAATTCGATGCACCGCTGGTATCCGCCCGAGAAAATGTAATAATATGCAATAACGAAGTTCCTCCCCCCTGAGCCACCCAACACAAACTGCCGCCTGGTGTGTTATGGTGGTGATATAAATTTCCTAATGTTCCTTAAAATAAAATAAAAAAAAAAAGAAAGGGAAACTTGTATCTCGTATCTCGGTTTTCGCGCAGTATAAGATAGAAAACGATATCGCATAAAAGCGATGTAATGAAAAAGGTTATTTTAATCAGGCATTAAATAAAATGGCTACGTTTAAATATAATGCTAGATTAATCTCTTAAGTACCATAGTGTATACGTTTTTTTTTTTCTTTTTTTACTGATGAATTAAATTTTTACATTTATGAGAGTTTCACATCAAAAGCCGATGTCAATATAGAAATTAAAGTCTAGAATAGTTTAAAATGCTAATTACATAAATTGGATATATCGTCAGGAAACAGCGACGTTCTCGAAACTTTATGTTTGATGTTTGTCTCGCAAATACTCTCGGCTCGACCGTCTTGCGCGGTCGCAGGTAAAAATCATTTAAAAACTCGACGTATATATGCGTGCAAGTGTACGTAAAATATTAGTGTTGCGTGTTATTAAATCATTTGCATAAAAAATTTACTTTAAAAAATTATATGCTAACGTAATGTCATATTTTATCAATTTAAACGAAATGAGCCAAAACTACTAAAGTATAATAAACAGATAGATATAAGATCTACTTATAATTTCGTAGTGGAATGAGTGTTCTAATTTTTACTTTTTTTTTCATGCAAATTTAACTTTTAAAATTTAAAATAATTTAAATTCTAATAGATGTACGAGACGTGTAATGAACTCGAAGCATTTTTGAACAAAATATATAAAGCGTGTCGTAAAAATGTCACCTAGTTAACGAAGCGACGAAGGAAACGTGCGTATATGAAATATTTATCATATGCGAAGTGTAACGCGGAAACTGACGGGATACTAATTCGATGTTTCATAGCAGCTCTAATCTGACGGAAGGAAGAGCCGTCGCGCCTTCCGGGAGTTAAGCGCCAGTTAGACGTACTTAACATCCGTGGGACTACTCGTCGAAACTTTAAACTCGATTTGAACCACGCTAGTCACCGCGAAATTTGTTCTCCGATCGTCTTTCGACAAACTCGAGCTCTGTCGGCGTGATAACGATCGATCGAGGTTTCCTCATTTCCATCGGTTTCTCGGAAACACAAATTTCTCCATTCCGATAACGGCGAAATGCTACAATATTACTAGCATATAAAATCGCATAAATGATGTACGCCGGGAATGGAATCTTTTTCCAATATTAATTTTAAACGCTTTTCGTTGAGTTTTACTTGTTTAATAATGCGCGCATTTATAATTACGTACAATATAACATTGCTGTACAATAATTACTTTCAAGGTACAAAGAAAACACGTTTGCACACTTGTGTCTGCATAATGCATCGAATTAATTACGCGTACGTGAAACAATGTAATGAATATTCTGTGTACATTTTTTTTTTCTGTCTTTTTTTTTCTTTTTTGTATTGGACAAAAATATTTAACCAGACATATTTTCATCAGCTTTACATTAAATTGCATTTTAAACTTGCAATTTATTTCAAATTATTTTCAATGTTATTTTCAAATTTATTTTAAGATGTGTGTACAATAATAGTAAGAAATTAATTACGTAAAATTAAATTAATTACGTTAAAAGTTTAGAAATTAAAATGTAATTTGTAATGTACGAACGTAAGGGGTGGTTTTGTTTGCCGAGACTCTCAACCTTTCTTTTCTTTTTTTTTTTCGATATCGCCGCTGATCATCTATCTGACTAAATTTCGAACGATTAAGCCTCTGTAAGTGACGGGCACAAATTGAGATCCATATTTAGAAGCGCATAACTCCCGCGAGATTAATCATCCGCGCATGGACGTGGAAATGCTGGAAAAGTGCGTGGGGAAAAGTAAATAGTCATAACGGGATACTTTGTACGAATTACGCGGCTTCTGACGTGAACTAATGGCACTGGCGAGCGCCGAACCATGCAGACCCTTCCGCCTCAACACCAGCGTATATACCGCTTCTTTCTTTCACGGTTTTAATCTCGTAGACCCATAATGACGTCTGAAAAGACGTAATGTTCATTACTACCATAGAGGAAAATACTTTCAGACGCGGCAGCCGGTACTTTTAGAGCGATACTGTTAGAAAAATGCGCGCGAAAATACTTATCTTCTTTAAGAGCAACGTTCTCTCTTAGTTGCGGTATCACAGGATGCAAAGGTGTCTTAAGTAACGCAACGTTGATTATCATTCCGAGAACATTATCTTGGGATACAAGCGCTACAATCCCGGTGGAACAATAATTATCGATTGACACGTACATTTAATACTAATATTGTTCTGCTTCGCGACTCTCAATTGCGCTTTGAACAAAATTTTTTACATTACAGTTATGCTTTCTTTCGTGTTCGACCACTTTTTTTTTTCAGAATAAGATTTTTTTTTCCTACAAGAATCTACAAATAACGAATGCTGCAGTGAAACAGAAGCATTATTTTATATACTAAATGTGAAATATATTTCGAGATAGCGATATACTATTTGCCCTGAATATAGAACTAATTATATGAAATTTGTAATACAGCTAATAACACATAGTACAGTTAAAACATTTTACTAATTACTTATTTTTTAAATTGAAGTGGAGGATTCCGGAGATAAATATTTCCGTTGATTACAGCCGTGCCACTGACACGCGCTATTACAGTTTATGCTAGCGATTAGCAAAGTAATTCCCGAAATTAATTATACCAGGCTGGAACGGGGAATTGTACGATGCAGAGGAGAAGGGAGAGAAAAACATCGGGGTGAGCGGGGAAAAATTAATGGCCTCGGTATAATCTGCGGTTTTTGCCGCTGAAGTTATAGGTCAGTTTTGTAATAAGAATAGGGCGGTCAATTTAAGAATGCGCGTTTATATCGAAAATCCAGCGTTAAGCATATCCAATTATGTACAAAGGAGATTATTCTTTAGTAACAACTGTGCATCCATTGTTTTTATAAAGAAAAAAAAAAAAAATATATATATATACATACAAAAACGAAAAAGGAAGAAAAAACCTGTTACCGCTATGCGCACTCAAATGTAAACCGAAACCGAAGAAAATTTTTCTCGCAAACTCAGCAACGTAGTTTCGTCGCTCCCGTGAGGATTTTCGCCGATTGCGCTTGTGTAACCGGTGCAAACAACTCACCGCTTATACTTACTGATATTACTTCCCTAATTAATTACGTGGGAAAAGCAAAGTAGAAGTGGAGCAAAAAGTGACAAGTGACGGTTAAACGTGGTTAGGAGCAGACAAGAACAATGAATTATCTCGTAACATTATAAAATGGAGTTAGGGCAAGCTAAACACTAAATAGCCCGACATACAATCTTATTATTTAATGAAAGTTATTTCCTTTGATTATATTACTAATTGATTTTTTTTTAATACTCTGCATTTCCTCGTTAAAAAGTAGTCTTTAATAAATTTCAAATGTTCAACGAAATATAAAATATGCAATTAATATAAAAGAGAAATACTTTTTTTTAAGCACGTCGAATTAATTAACTTGTCTAAAAGAAGTAACTTTTATATGCTTTTTTTAGAATGTGTGGCTTTCCAAAATAACAAAACAAATTTAATTAATCCTCAACATGTCAAGAAATAAGAACAGCAGTTTGTTTCAAAAATTCATTGAACCGTAAAAAGATCAATATAAATATCTTTTTTTTATACTATAGTATTATTGTAAAATAAAAATTCCGATAAGTAAGCGAAAAAAAGAATATTTATATCACAGATTTTGCAAGTGTTATATTGAATTATCGTGTGCATAAAATCTCAAAAATCAAAACTTTTTATCAGACATTTGTAAATTTAATAAAACAAAAAGATTATGTTCAATTCATATCGCGTTTACTCTCTGTACGTAATTATTTATACATATTAGGAATCTTTCATCGCGTGTCTTTGTTTTAAGGAATGCGACTAAACTTTTCGTATATCTCTGATCTTGATATAAAAGCATTATAAATTGCATAAGCGAGGAACCGCGTTGAATGAAATAATATATGGCATTGTTTAAACGTGAAATATATTATTCTCTTCTACAACTTACATTAGAAGAATCTATAACATTTCAAATTCAGTTTTGCCTTAATGCCCTATTTTTTATCTTTCTCGTTCTCTCTCTAACATCGCGGATACTTCTCCCACCTGCCTTATCTCTTCTATCTGAATTTCATTCCTGTAATTAATCACGGTTAGGAATATCTATATGTCGGGGATTCCCAAATTTCATGCACGTTTCCGTTGGCATAATGAGAAAATGACCACGGAATGCTCGGAATAACTAGCGAAATTCCTTGTGGACCTTCGAGTGAGATTAATTGTTGTTATCATTGCACTGACATATTTTTGTTTAATTCAAGTTTGCGCATTGTGATGAGAGAATCTGATAAATTGTTGCATATTCTATCCGCTCGGCTGTTCTCTATTCGGCTGAACAGTTGCGCACAGTTGTTACCAAGTTATCTTAATGACTTTTTTTTTTATGCTCGCGTATAAGT
This sequence comes from Cardiocondyla obscurior, assembly GCF_019399895.1. Taxonomy (NCBI): domain Eukaryota; kingdom Metazoa; phylum Arthropoda; class Insecta; order Hymenoptera; family Formicidae; genus Cardiocondyla; species Cardiocondyla obscurior. The sequence continues at coordinate 5,090,996 of NC_091873.1, read as the reverse complement.
TCCGAATATCCTCGCTTAATCGGGTTGACCTCTGAACCCGCCGTTTTATCTGACAATAAGCATATCATGCACATCGAGGCATCGCAACACGAATTCGTCCGTCGGGACACGAGTTTCAACTGATGGCAATCGCGCTAATTACGCACGCAAAACTCGTCAAGCCGATGAGAATCTAAAAAGAAATAAACGTTGTGATACCGAAATACTATTCTGTCCGCATAAATTGCCATGATCTTTTTATTCGCCCTTATGTCCGTGTACCATTATGTTTTTTCGACTAACGCAATGGAAAAAAATTTGTCTCTTCTGAGAATAAATATTTAACATTTTGCACGATAAAAATTAAGCGATATGTTGATTTGCTCATAATAAAATGGAACGTAAAATGGCGAATATTGAAGGACGATCATTTTTTTTCTTCGCACAATTGGAGCTTTAATTCTGCGTAACGGTAAAAAAAAATTAATCGTATGGGGACTTGTAATCTGTCGTGGGTGAAATGCGGGAGTGGAAAATGCGTAGGTGGAAGTAAATAGGATCGTATTCGCGACACCATTTGCACTACCAAAGCAGTGCTTTGCGAAAAGGCACGATTCTTGACATTGACGAATGATACAAGAATAGGAATTCCTGCACTCGCTGGTATCTCTTTCGTACCTTTTCGTAACTTTTTCTCTCGTACTTTTCTATCATGAAATAAAGTCGCAAAGTGACGTCAGCAACTGATTCTTACTAACAATAAGTGTAGTATAAAAAAATATGTATACATATGCGTATCAAAGAGTAAACGCGCGATTAATCATAAAAAAATTAAAAAGTTATAGATTTAGAAGCTTTTAATTACCCTCAAAATTTCCTTAGATTTCTATCTCTCGCAAACTAAATAAAAAAAAAAAAAAAAGCATAATTGAACATGCAGGGTTTGACGGAAAAGAACGTGTGAATAAAAATAAATAGTACTGAATTAAGGGGATCACTTTAACCATTATTGTGATATTCTGAAAAGAAACGCGGTTCACGACATTGACGAATGGAGCAGAGAAAAGCGCTTCTGTGCCCTTCGTTCTTTCGCTTTCTCCCTCGTTTTCCGCAGCTCCTACGTTCGCTCTTCGTTTCACCATTATGCTACATAATTTAGTACTAACGTGGTGGTGGTAGCTACACCACCATTGGCAGCGGCAGACCACTGCCACCCCCCCATCGGGTTTAACCGCCAAGAACCGCGGCCAGAACCGAGTCGAAAGGGAGGAAGCTTGAGGTCGACGAAGGAACCTTTGATCCTGCAACCCTCACGGACTCGATCACTGTATTTGTATTGCCGTGAGAAGTGGGACACCGGAAAAAAGCTCCTCCTGCTCTATTTCACCCTCCACCAGTCTCACAACACCACAATTGTGGGTTTGCTCTCAGCTCCTTTGATACGACTGTTTCCAGTCGACTTGACATTTTATTTGTTACCAAAATAAAATGTCTTATATTCGTATGATATTAGGGTATCGGCTATTTTGATCAAGCATGAGAAACTCCGTCGTGATTCGCGTACGCCGCTGCGTAATTTATAAGATCGTCGCTGTCATATTCAGATTTTTCATAAAATACCGGAAAAGCATATTTTAACATAAAACTGTGAAAAATGAAATACCTACAGTTTTATATCCGATGTTTGTTTTGAAGGGTTTTATCCGTAACATTTCAACAAGATGCTTTTTATAAAGTTTTTACATTTATGTAGCAATTATTAAATGCAAAATTACAAAATATCGAACCTTTTTTATTTTATTAATATCTTTTAACGATTAAATTTACCATAAATTTATTAATATTAATTTCACAACTAAAAATAATATATCGTTCAGCTTAAGAGAATTTATATAATATTTTTGTAATATAATTGATAAAAGCTTTTTATCCTTTAAAAATATTTTGTTGACGCAGCATATTTTATTCTCGAATAATTTTGCAAATAGTCTAAAATGCTGCGTCAGTTATAAGACAAAAAAAAAATTTATCCCTACTTTGTAGAGATAAGAAATTTGTTTCCTGCATTATTGTATATATCATGATTCAACAATAAAGCTAATCATCTGAAATGCCATAATAACTTATCATAAAAACGTGATAAACGGCATTAACATTCAAGCACCCACTTTAATATTACAGTGGATTTGACATGCATGGCAAACGATTTTTTCTTTCTAAGGGGACTGTATAGTATATAAAACGTTATCGCACGAGCAAAACGCCGACGTTAAAGGATTTCATTACGCGAAAGCAAATTTACACTTATTACAATATCATAAAACGAAATTAAATTTCAAATTATCATATAAATGTTTCATCCAATCTTTATATTTTAGTATTCGCGTTTGATCTCAAATATACTTTAAAATAAAAAAGAATATTATATATATCGCCCGTTGTTGAAAGCAATATTTTTTAACGCACATTGTTTGCTCACTACTTTCGTAAGTTCATTCATCCGTGTTAATCGGCGAACATCGTACGCCACAGCGATATGACTAAACGTGGAAAATATCGGTCGGTTTTCAGCGAGAATATTTAGTGGTCCTTCGACCGCTTACCGAAGTTTCCTCGCAGTTTGGGGTTGTGGCTGATACTTTATCGTGTAACAAATGGCAGTCCGATCGTACGTAAACATTTCAACCTCCCACGCCACAGAATTGATAGTGTTACAGAGTATCGCGGTCGCAGCTGCGCTCTTCGCCTTTAGAGATACGGAATTAATAGAGCGGCACATAGTAAAATATTCATTTAACTATTTAACTACGCCAGTTTCCTGTATTTTTTTTCGTATTAATTAAGTATATTATCAGCCTTGCTAACATATTAAAAAAAAAAATTTTTATGTCTTCCCCGCATCTTCGTTAAAGATATTTTTTTTTACCGTAAAGAATAGGTCGCGCAAATGCGTATTTTAATTGTAATATTAATGCACGATTTGCGGATCTTTGTAACGCTTAATTGCTACCGTATAATACTGCAAAGGCGAGCGACTTAAATTCAAGTACGAATGGAATTTATTAATTATATCAGAGTCGCGGATCTCGGTTATGATGGAGCTTTGTTGTCCTTAGTGCTCGACAAAGCGAAGTTTCCTCCTGATACCACCGCCGCTGTGTGATCAACGTGGAGAACGTTGACCGTGCAAGCGTCAGTCGCCCCGTCCCTCTTTCGTTGATGTTCCTCCACTGGCGGCGGATATAATGTAACGATGTGAGCACCCGCACTTACGCGTTCACGCGTGGAACCGAGAAACAAGAAGCGCCGCCGAACCGATTTGCTCGATCGAATGTAAACAATGTTCAATCGACGTGGCTCGTCGCTTCCTACCCGCCGTCGCTGTATTCGTCGCCGCCGCGTAGTCGTCGATGATTATGCATCCCCCCATTCGATATGCATTTCTCTCTACCTTTTCCGTGCAGCTCGTCTGTGAAAGCGGAAAAAGAGAACTGCGCGACGCAGTCACGGGAGCACTTGCCAAATAGTCGCGAAAGAGCTCGGGACATTTATCATTATTCGACGCAACGAACGGATGACGCTTTCTTTACGACTTGACGAATTTCAGTATTTAGATTCGGGTAATTAGAATTTTTTAGTCAAGTAAACTCGAACTTAAACGCGACTACCGACTGTAATGAAAAAAGCCCTTTAATGAAAGGAAAATATATGTCCTTTCACGTGATCTCGTTACGTTTAAACGCTTGTATATTAATTTCGGTCGGAATGTAATGGGAAAAAAGCAGTCGCCTATATTTCTAGAAGATAGTTGAGAAAGCTTTTGAAATATATAATATTTAAAATCACGATATCCATATACGTCCCAACTGCTAAGTGCAACCACGAGAGTTTCAACGAAAAGTTCTTGAAGGTAGAATGTGGAAATGTGAGTAACGTTGATGGAGAGGAAAAAGCATCAGAGAACAGAGAAATAAAACGAGAAGGGGAGCGAGAGAGAAAGAGAGAAGTAGGAAAAGGAAAGGGAAACGGAGAAAGAAAAAGAGGAATATTGGACTTTTAGCACCGAGTGGTCCTTAAAAAAGAGCTAGAGCCGTATACGCGATGCCCACTTGCTGCGATGAAACGTCAGAAGCCGAAACTGCAGCTGGAACTCGCGGGGGAAAAAAAAGCGTGCGCGATGTACTCGTAACTACAGCGACGATAATGCCACTCTGCGAATGCATCCAAAGAGAACTGACGAAGCGTCAGAATTTCAAAAGCCGCTTCTGACTGAAATACATTGCGGGGAATCGCGTTCCCGTTTCTTCATCCCTCTTTTTTTTTTTTTTTTTTTTTTGGTCCCCTGTCTTTATCCCCCTTCCGCCTTCTCCATCTGTCGCGTTGTACGCCCTGCCACCTGCGTCGCACTTTTTTCGAAGTAGAAATGTACTTACACGTACGTGTGTACGCCCCGCGCGAACATATTGCATGCTCGGCCAAGTGACGAAATGGACACAAGCGAGAGGAAACGGAGATACACCGGAAAGTGGTGTGCTGTTTTTATTCCCGTGCCGTTAAATTGGAACAGATACCTCTCCGTCCGCCCAACCTATTTTCAGAAAGAGTTCAGCAAAGAAAGATGGGACTTTGGCGTCGGGACGAAAGTGATATAACGAGGTAAAATGTTACGATATTTTTGTAACTTCACTTTAACGCGATTTCCGAGGCGAATAAATAAGATGGGCATTTGTTTACGGTGATCAATGACGATTTAAAAGACGCGATAAAAATATGTAATCAGTCAGAATTTCCGCTTCGTCTTATTCGCGCTGCGCTCCGCACTCATCTACTCACCGGCGCTCTCTTGAGCACGCAGCAACAGTTTTATAGATAAAAATAACAACGAGCGTATTTCACGCTCCTCACTTTTGTAAAGTTGCAACGAGTTTATTCGTTTCGGCGTGAGAATACTTGAAACATCCAGCGGAACTTAATTCTTTTCGCCCGCACACATCCAACCTTCTATAAAGAAAAATCGCGCGGAAATGGTCGCCGTTTTTGTGAAAATCTCACTACGTGAGACGTGCGCACAATGCGCCCGCGTTAATGTGTTGACTTATGAACAGTTTGAAGAAATAAATATTTGCCAGGGCGGACAGATAGCGACGAAATGAAAGCTCCAGAAAAAGACTGAATAGAAGTAGATAAGACCAAGGGCCAGGCGGGTTTACATGGGAGAAACGTAAGAGATAAATTTATCAACGAGAAATTTTCAAAGAGTAGAAAAATGAAGTTTCTCTTTCGAAAAACGCACGCGCTCTTATGAGAGCGGAAGTGCCCGAGTAAAAGTACAACATCAGCTTTAATCAGCCCGAAATTATCCCTCGCAAGGTACGAGAGAAAAGCACGTTCATGCTTAGACGTACTCAATTTTATGCCGGTAACATTATTCGTGTTAATTCCTTATACCTCAATTAATACCATCGCCGTCGTTTACCGTAATCTTCTTCCTCATTTCCGAGCTTAGATCCTGCATCTAATCAACCTGCTACTGAAATTCGCCGATGATAGCGCAAGGGTTTCGTAACCGCGTCATAACCGCGGTAGTGGCGTTCTAAACGCTGACGGGAGATGTAAAGCGCTAATTATAGTGATTAAAACACGAAAATCCATATACTTCGACCTACATCTAAAAAAAAGTTAGAGACTAGCGACTTGAGAAAAATAAATTAATAAGTTCCTTCTTATAATACACCCGCGTGCTTTTATTACAGCAATCTCATTTTTAATAATAAAATATAGAAAAGATATTTTCTACTCTGTCACTTCGTTTTATCGATTATTTTAAACGAGCGAGAAAGCTAAGTGTAAATCTTCAAATTTCGATCGTATTTACTTGTGGACGTACGTATGAGGGAATAATAATTTTTCGCAACGGAGAAAAAGCGTTCAGAGTACGACGGAACGGAGCAATATTTTAACAAAGAGCGAAAGCTCACGAGAAGAGCGAGGAATCATCATTTAAGTTAAACAGGCGTGAAAAAAAGCGCAACGACGGTGGCCAAACGTACCAGGCACATTTTTCATATCTTATCGTAATGGTCGCTCGTCCCGAGGAAAATTTGCTCGTTCGAGCGAGAGTGCAGCTGGTCGAACGTCTTGTTTGGATGATAACTTATGCGCCACTTTCGACAACGTTAGACGCTAACGATGCGCCAAGACACAACGACGCTCATTGATGTTACGAGGCACGAAATAGCTTTCAAGAGCGCGTTGTCATTGTCGGTGAAAAGATATTTGCTTACACTTGACTTGGCCGCAAAGGAAAGTACCGCTATCATCTGATGACGTTAGAAGTTGTTTGCATAAATTGCTATAGTTCACGAATAATTTACATAGCATGTGAAAGAATCTTCAAATTTTTTTTTCATATTTTTTTCTTTTTTTTTTCTTTATATTGGTGAGTTTTTCTCCCAATGTAACAATCTTAGAATTTACTCCCCGATTATTTCTTGATAAAAAAACATTTTGTATGCGTGCGTACATGCCTAATGCATGAAAATACTATTCTTTTTCTTTCAAACCATGTCGTTATAACGCCAAGTTTACAGAGTAGTTTTTATTGGTGTATGCTTTACGTAAGATAAAAATAAATTGCGCAGTCGATATCATTTGCGAATGGCGCGACATATTATACCTTCGCTGCAACTGTTTATGCACATTGACGCCGTTGTGTTATCCGATTCGTACATCTTCAGCGTATATGCCGCATTAATGATTAAATGTAACTGTAGTAAATTACAGGTTGCTTCCGGCAGCACTGCCGTCTAACAGCGCAATGACACGAAACGCAACGCACGGAATATCCCATTAAAAAAATTCGTTTCCCATGTGTATTGTACACGTAAATATCTTTCGATTACTCGACCCGGCGACAATCGATCATATTTTTTATTACTTGCGTCATACATCTAACACAGCATTAATAATTATAAGCAATACGTTTTTGACAATTAATTTATATATTCCTTTCCGATATGCATATCAAAAAAAAAAAAAAAACGAAAGGTAGATTTGTGATAGCTTTTAACTTTTCGTTCTTCACGAATATACCGTTAATCTGCACGGCAACATCTACGTGATTCTGGTTCTTTTTCGGAAACTCGTAGCTTGCTTTCACGCGCGACCGATATCTCTTAATGATCGGTACTAACACGACTCAGGGTCGAGAACTATTGCGATAAAGCGCCGGTGGTTAGGGGTGCGACCAGGGGGAGGAAGGTGAACAAAACGCAACGAGTAAGGCGGGCGAAACGTGTCGCACGCGTTTCTCGCACTTTATCGTAACTTGGGATCGAACGGTCGGAGGTGCCGCTGGTACACGAGTGGCCGAACGATAACGTATGCACGCCGCTTCCGACTACGCTGGTCGGATACGGCGGTCAGACGTATCGGCGTCGCTGATAAGCGACCGTTCGATTCTGCCTTTTGTTGAGAAAAGGCGTACACGCATACGCAAACCGAGCCGCCGCCACGTTCCTCCGTCTAACAAAGTAAGGCGATTATCTCGCGTTGCTTTAATAATTTATTAACCACCAGAAAAGATGAATATATGTATATACGGTGAGAATAAAAAACGCGAAGGTTAAAGAAAATAATATGCGAGGGAAAAAAACGTGACAAAGTGTTGATAATCCCGCGACGTTAATAATATATTAAACATCCAAAAGAAATAATATTTCATATGTGGAGGTGAGCAAAAGAGAGACAGCGAGAACGTAAAAGGATTAAAGAGAAAAATGAATTTTGCGAGAGATAAAAATGTTTTCTGATATTTCTGACTCTTATAAATAAATAAATTATATTTACATTTTATTAGAGTAACGAGAAGTTCCTTAATTAAATTTTCGTTTTTAACTGACGTATCAATATAAAACAATTAATTATTCCGCGATAAAGAAACAAACTGTTGCACGTACATTTTTTTTTTTCAGTCAGCAATTTATATCGCATGCACTGAAACGATTGGATCTACACGTACTTCAATTTCATGTATTATCATATCCGTTTATAGCCTTTAACTTTTTCAACCTGCCGTTTCTCGCTTGTCGATATATTATAAAAGTAGTTAATTACCTTGACGCTAATTAGACGAGATAGTTTTTATTAGTACGACACGAAGACACGGTCTTCAGGCAAAGCTCGCGCACAAATGGTTTTAAAGTAATATTGTCGCCGCAAAATCCCCGAAAGCTCCTTTCCGCGCGGCGGACGCGTCTCTGACGAGGAACTCTCGTCTCCGTCAGAGATTTATTAGATACCTTCCGGCCGGAGAATTCGTTGACAGTCACGGCGGTGCCCACAGCAAGAAAACAAGATCTCGCCGAGAACGTGAGCCGCGCTTTGTGGTCCATAAAGGGATGGCGTATATCCGACATCGCGGAAGAACAACGTACGACGTACAGGCACGAACGACGATACTACTGACGGCGGTGGTGGGAGCGATGCCGGTGGAACGTATTACGCGCGGCTCTTATCGCAATGACATACTTCGTACAGAAGGAGGAGGAAAATTGTATCCCTTGAAATGACGCGAGGTTAACTGAACAATGTAACGGTGTATCGTTTCTGATGTCGTTGCTGGCGGTGGCAGCGACGTCACCGGTATACGAGAAAGCATTGAGCGCAGACACGACGACAATGCCACCGCGACGTCATCGCGATTTCGTTTCGCGTCCGCCGCGAAAAGTTTCGACGGCTCCGCGACGGGCCGATTAATCTATTAAATCTTTTACGAGCCTTTAAAAGGGAATCCCTGGAAACTCGGGCAATTAAAAAGTTACCGTAATCGCGGCTTAACGCGGGAGCGCGTTAATGTACGTGCGCGGCGATACGGACGCGTTAAGGGCCGCGCATCGAGGTAAATGCCGCGCGAATCGAGGACGATTTCAGTTGCCGATAAAAGCGCATGACCGAGAACGGCAAGAAGCGCTCTGACGTATTGTCAGACGGCTTATTATATGTTAGCGTTATTATATACGCGCGAGTCTTCCTTCGGTTACGAAACGGGAGCAGACTGACGCATCGAGGGTATCGTTTAACGATACACTAGCCATTTGGGACGCGTGTTAGCTCAATGGCTCGCGCAACAATGAACCATTCCGACGCGCGTATGTGCATGTGCGCCGAGCACACGCAACAACTCTTTTCGCGCGCGACACGATTTCTTTAATTTAATTATGTTATCACGCTTCGTTCTCGCCAAGTTTCTTCGCAAAATCGCAGCACGGGTACAGCGTAGCGCCATCGATCACGCGTCCAAAAAAAAAAAAAAAGTGTAGCGCGATGACGCGAAAGGCGTCTTGAATATCTGAACGGGGCAGATACGCCCGGCCGCAATTTCGTTCGCGTCCGGGCGCGCGTACGCGGAAATCGAATTAAATAAATTTCGCGCATTGAATTCACGATGAAGTTCCGCGTCCATTATGCTTCCTTTGCAGAAAGTCGTTTTATTCCGCGCTTTCCGCTTTACGCAGATAACGCTCGAATGGTACGTGCAATATACGATAATGCAATGTTCCAGGGATTCGATGCGCGGCGTCCGTACAACGCGCGGTATGCAAACTTCTCCGCTGAAATATTTATAAGCAGGATGTTCGTTACCGCTGGCACTCTTTCAGAATAATTAATTACTCGATGGCGCGCGATGTATGGCCGCGCTGGCGAATGATTCATTGGTGGATGCACGGTGACGCGACCGGCAATCGCGAAAACGGCGGTCCAGTTCTGTAGAGAGTACGATCTCTTTTTTTCCGGAGGAAAATCCGATCGTGTTCGGACAAGCGCGTCCCGGATAATAACGCATGCTGCACCTTGCGCTACAGCAGTTGAAGCGGAAACAGCGGAACTTATCGAGGATATCGTTTATCGATACTTTTCAACAGCCGGGTATGCGGTGATGCGTCAACGGTACACGATAATACTTGGACGTCGTCGAGTTCTCCGATGCAAAGAGTCGTGTGCGTCGCGAAGCGACGCGACATGGACATCTCGCTTCTCATCCGCTATTAATCTACCAGAAAATGACGATCGCCCTCGTCAGTTTACCCAAGTATAAAACTTGATTCACAATACATCCGCGCGGCAACCGGCGACCCATTACCGCGTCGATTATATATTATATATGATGTAATTTATATCCAAAGTTGTCAACATTTTAAATATCGGTACAAACTAATATCGACGATTGTAAAAAAAAAAAAAAAAAAAAACTTATGGCAGTTATTAATTACCTGATGTTAAAAATGTAACGTTTTCTTACAAAATAATAATTATTTTTAATTAATATGATAAGATTGTAGTGTCATAAAAATATAGCAAACTATTATATTGTAACCCAATTATAAATATGCGCTATAAAAATTTTTATGTTTTAATTACGTAAAAATTAATTACCATAATCTTAACCTAACGTTACCGTAATTCAGCATATGTATCTAAAATTTAAATTTCTTATAACAATTTGAAAAATTCAAATACTTGTTTTATTATGTTCCACGGAATGTGAAATATTCTGTCTAAAATTTTGTGGACGACAATAAATCACTTAAAATAGTCTTAACATTCCAACTGCCACGTTGAATTTACATGCAAAATTTGCATGCGTGAGTGGCCTGGTTATGCCAAAAAGGGAGTAAAAGTTAATGCGAATCGTGGAAAAGTGGCCGATGTAAACCACGTGATTCATACCACGATATAAATATGCATTACGCCAAGGAATGTACAGCGTCGAATATTGCAAAAATCGCTGGAGCTTGTACACCATTATTCTTTCGGAACGTAATACCTGGCGCCAGCCAAACGAACACCGCAAAAGTAACGGAGATGCCGTCGTACGTACGTCCGTACGTTTGTGTTTTCCCCGCGATGAAAATTTCAAGGAATATAACATTGAAATAAGAAGACGTTTCCCCGATTGTACGCGAGACAAAATAAATGGGCTTGACAGACACGGCTTTGTTCCATATAAGCGATGTCTCACCGCCGGAAGATATATATCGGACATATCGTTTAACAATATCGTACAGCACGATCGCGATACACAACGAGCACGAAGCTCGTGTCATGCGGGAGAAAGCGAAGCCGAAAAGACGCCGATATTGTGACATATGGATTCGAAACTGTGCAATCAGTACCTATAATGTAATTGCCCGATAAAAAAGCGAACGTTTGTTTAAAATTTTTCACCGTGTTACATTAAGATTTTTCAACAAATTGACAGATGCGCGATCTCTTTTCATTCTTATCGTTCTCGTCGTTGAAATACTTAAATATCGCGTGATATTAACTTATGCTGAAACACGTGCAGATTAATCTTTCTCGCGAATACACAGAATTCTCTGAAACTGACCCCTAAGTATCTTAGCCGGTCTGGATACAAGTCCAGGTTAAACCATGAGCGCGGTGAGCCACGTGAAATATTACGTCGTGCTAGTCTTTGGAATATCGTCCGCGCCATACATTGGTAAATGCCTAACGCCTTGTACAAACAGGCTGACGTTATCTCGGTCGAGACCGTAGACGATAGAAAGCCGCGGGACATGGCGCGGTGGGTACAAGATTCTGCGATGTCGGAAAATTCCGGATATATAGTATATGCGAAGAGTAGGTGGGCAATATCATCAGAGACGACCAAAAGTTCTCTTGGCACTCTTAAGTGCTGCGACAGCTTAAAACCGCAGGGTACGCGATAATAGCCAGCGATAGGTCCGCCGAGGTAGCCGACGTTCCGTCGGCCGTTTAGAACAAAGCCTCCTCGGGATTGCGTATTGTATTGCGAACAACCGCGAGAATCAACTTTCCCTCCAACATATGCAGAATATGTGTGCATATTGCGCACTTTCGAGATCGTACCGATTTCGAGCGTGGTTAGATACGCGCTTCCGATAATATCGAGAGAAAATATTCTTACGATTTTCTCTCTCCGCAATACGTACGCCAGCTAGCTCGCTATTTCCACGCGCGGAAAACACCTTCTTCCGTTATTCTTCCGATCGAGTCCGTTCGAGTATCCTTTTACGGAAGCTAGCGTCAAGAGTTTCTTTGCACAACTGATAGCTTTCACAAAACTACATCCGAGTGATATCTTTTCGCGCTGCTTTTTATTCTCGCAGATGAATAAAAATAGATTTTAAACAAACACATTACATTACATTTGACTTTTTTTTTTTTTTTTCTAACTAAACAATTTACGACGTTTAATTAATTTGATTTTACCCTTTTTATTTTTGTGTCAAATCTGCAGAATTTTTTAACTTATTACACGAAGGTACGGTAAGTTAAGGATCGTACGTAAGTATACGAGACGTTGCATAGAGGACAGGGGGTTCCCGTATACTGCAGCATTAGAATAAACGAGCACTGAAAGTCTAAATGGGGTTCTTATGGGAATTATGGTAGCCTTAGGTAGCTAGTGTGGCTAACTAAAGTTAAGTAATTTATCCTCGCTACAATTTTCTACCGCGCAAACTCATATCAGTATTAAGACAAGCGATTCGTTATTTTGTAGGCAGCCGAGTTATAACGATGACTTAGTATCATGTTTTACTGAACTTTCTCGGTCAGAAGCGTTTATTATTTAACAATAAATAACTATATAATCCAGGACTTTTACGCCATATTAAATTCTACTTGCATTAATATTTGTACCAGAAATGATGCGGAAAAGTATTCAAGCGTCAATAAGAATTTAGTCGATGATATATTTAGCTACATTTTAGCCGCGATCGACCATAAACACAAATTGATATTCTTAAATGTTTAAAGCGAACGTTCACCTCAACTCGTCTTTCGGGATTTCGAACATTCGTACGATCCGCAAGTTTCACTGACTCTGGCTATCGAGCCCCATAAAATCTCGAATGTATTTTGCAACGGCAGCAGGAAGAAATTCTTGTCCTCCCAGACTTCTTGTCATTACGGAAAGTCCTCGGAAAGTACTTTTGAGTCTTGAAAAATTTTACGAGGCTCTCCTTGTCATCTTCTAACTACTAAACTGTTTTGCTACGACATCAGTTTAACAATTTTGTAGCGCAGCTTTAAATCTTTGACTAATTAATATTGTTAATTAGTATCTGAATAAAAAAATTATATGGAAAAAGATACAGTAATCTGATTTTATAATAACTAACGGGAGTAGAATATAATTAAAACCAACAATCATAGATGATTATTACAAATTAGTAATTTATATAAAAAAAAAAGGGGATAATGCGCTTCCTTCTAATTTTTTTTTTTTTTTTTTTCTGTTAAGCAATTTGACACTGTCAAACTATCGCGGGTAATGACTCGTCGTCCCGGATGATACGGCAATGTTTAATCACGATATCCGGGACGTCCAACCAGCATAGCTAATGAGGCAAAATGTCTTCAATTAAGTGTATCACAAGGTATCGACATATCACGTACAAGATAACGAGGCACAACCGTCATACGATGCGATCGATATCGCTCTGCTAGAGGTCCCTTTGAACGTACACATACAGCAACGTATATAACCGATAGGAATGAGGTGCATATTAGCAAACATCAAGCGGGCTAATTTAAAATTAACTAATCACTCGCAGATAAATGTAGTTATGGCTTCACGTCGACATGTATATTAGCATTAGGTTGCTAATTGCCTGTGTGTGGATTAGACGATCATTATGTGGCTAATTATGTCGCAATAAACTAAACGCAACAATATGTAGCTAAATATAACGTCATTGCTATACGAAAGACGAATATCACTTCGATTATTAAACTGCTATAGTATACTCTAACAGATATAACGATCAGCCGGAAAATGAAAATGGGGAATTTTTATTTTTTACTTACTTTTGGATTTACGAATGTTCTTTGCCGTTTTATCAAGTACATGTAGGTGCTTGATATTTCTTCGAAATAACGATAACAATTATTTCCGCATTAAATGTAAATTGCAGCAATTATAAAGTAATTAGCGGCGCTTCCACGATATATTAATACGAGATCACGATTTTCGAGTAATATGTTTATTAGTCCGGCTCGTTGTGCGACTCATTATATATATAAATTGGCACCGATTTAATTATCAAACCCCTGATATTGACATATGGCGTTCTCGGCTTTGATCGAAATTCTCTAACAAAGCAGCTGCTTCGATCATACATCTTAGAGCGTAAGAGAGCAAATAGCGTCCTCGGCGATCGATAATGATGCACGTGTGTACACGCATACGTCAATAATCAATTAAATTATCGGCAAACGCGTCTAGTTAGACGCCATCCTAATTTGCGCCTCCAACGTCCAAATCTCTATATAACACAGTTACAGGGCCAGTCGTTTGCTAATTATTTGCGGCAAGCAGAAAACGCGGTCTAAACAGGCGATGTCGCGCTCCGTGCGGGGGATCGTTAATGGTATTTCGGTAACATCAGGTCGCAAGTGCGCACTAATTAACGCTATGTCGATAGCAATGCTACATGTCCTAGCGCGCCAAGAAACACATAGGTGCGCGGCTATAACCGTGGCGTCATATTGCGTTTACAATCTATCAAAATGCGATAAATCAGTCGCGAAATTATCCGAGGGCGGCAAAATCTTCGTACGGCACGATGTTGAACCATGTGAAACCAATTTAATCATATTTGTCGTAAGTATCGTAAATTATCCATAAACAAAGAACATTTTGCAAGAGAAAACAAAACGCGGCTGCGAATTAAATATCCGAAAATCATATACGTTTAAAATTACAGATTACTCGCACACGCGCGAGAGAGGCCCAGCCGGTTATTATAATTTATCAAAATACAGAAACGCGATAATAATCAAAATGATATTTTTGATAACGTATACCCGTCATGGGAATTTTCGTAGTAAAATATGGCGCAAAACTGTCACATATTAATATTTATTACACCGTCGATTTTTCATCTCGCGCATATTATCTTTAATATCCGCTTCTCTAATATTAGAATACATAAATAAATATCTGTAAATACGTAAATACAACGACTCGGAGCTGCGATTACATTCGCGGTTCGTTCATATTCACCCGCATACTCGTAAACAAAATCCTTTCGTATCTGCGTCAACTAAAGTATAAGCGAATCGATTTTAACCAAACAGAAATTTTCTACGGTATAACAAATCGCATATCCGTTTTTACTTCGCGGGATTAACTTTTGTTCATCCTTTACGCTAACGTCATTTCAGTTTTTATTCGTTTCCGCTCGTTAATTATAGCATTGATATTAATATGTAAAATCGAGTAAAATACACAGATTCGGATGGTGAATGACGGTAACTAATCAGAACTCTGTCTCCGGTATTTCATCGCGTGAATAGTGTCGTATCGCTTTTCCGGTGGGTCTGGCTAAACCAAAAAATTCAAGGTATTTATTATATGAGCAAATTGTCAGCTGAGCTATCCCGTGAGAGATATTAAATCGCGTGACAACGGAACGCCGCTCCCGTGCGAAAGCAATTCATTAATGTCGATTGATGCGAATACCTTTCGCGTGGACATTCACGGCCCGCTTGCGATATAAACGCAGACAGCGCCGTGGAAGCTGGATAGTATCTAGCAACTTAGTTTCGAACCTTCTATCTGCAATCAATTACTCTTCGTGCAGTTAATTACTCTTTGTCTAGCTCCTAGCAATATGTTATTCTCCTTCGAATACGAACGATCGGGAAAATGCTGTCTTAGAATACCGACATGAATTTTAAATCATAACTTTTATTTCTCTATAATTCTAATATAACGTAATCTATATTATTTATTAATATAATATAGTCTATATAATTTATTAATATAATATAATATAATTTACCAATGTAATCTAATATATCCTTATTCTCTCAAATTGCTTGCAAAGTACGTATGTAATCATCCAAAGTACCCTTAATTTAAATAGCATATATTTAACTTCTTCGAAGTTGAATAACCGCGAGTATGATTTTTAGTTCGTCGCCTGATTTATTATAAATAATTTGTCTATCAACTTTAAGACGTAATTTTTTTAATAATACCCAGACCTATTTCTTAGTATTCCTTAGAGTTTTTTTTTTTTTTTTTCTAAAATATAATAAGTTCGTTCTTTCATTCTCTCTTATCACGCTTTCCTCTTTCTATCCATCGAGAAGGACGCAAGGTTGGGCTAATTGAGCGGGGACTCGATTTCGAGTGGGTCTCTCTATGTTTTCTCTAGGCGACGCACGTACCGCGGAAACCACCAAGGGCTGACTGGTCGTCCAGGATTGTGCCAAGAAAAAGGAATACGTAGACGCGTGTAGTTTTACTCTTAAGTCGATTAAGTTCCTTTTTACTTGACCCTCCACCTCAGGCGCTGGGACAGAAAATATTTCGAGAGGCGGTTTTAAAATTTCCCGGGCGCTTCGCGTAGAGACGTGACCGAATAGCGATCGAAGGTTTTATCCGGACCGAAAACAATGGCAGCAAATTGGAAGGCAGGCAATATCACGTGGACTTCCGTAGCACGTTCTTGCACGAGGAACCAAGACTGTCTCCTCTGCTTTAAATATTGATTCCGGAGATTGGCAAAATCAAACTAGAATTCTCTTCCCTCTTTTTCTATCTTTCTCTTAGAAAATCAGTGACAAATATTACTGCGCACGCGATAAATGCTAAACAATAGTCTAAGAAAAGAAATGAAATAAGCCTGTCTTAATATGAAGAATTTTTCTTTACAGCTATTTGTCGAATGCTCTGATGAAGTCATCACTCAACGGAGAACATGAAGACCGATTATTCGTCGATAATCGCTAGGTTCTCTACGTTGCTGATACTGTTTGGACCAGTTACGGATGTTCATTCTCTCGATATACGTAAGTTTATCTTGTTATCTCAATAATTAAGTGCGCATTTTAACGATTGAATAATCGCGCAGCTATAAAATGCATAAGACTATTAAATTCTTCCAAACTTTTAATAACTTATATGCTTTAAATATTATACATTCTAATACACGTTAAAAAATTATAGTTTGATTTCTGGGATTCATTAGTCATTCTACTTTTAATTAAACTACCGATAGTACGATTCGAAGATTTTAAGTTTATTCGTGGTCCCGTTAATATTTGCCGCGTTCTATACGTACGTAGCAAGCATTAATCAAAAGTGTTATTTTTAACCGTGAAACTTAATAAAGCATTCTTCGAACTAGAATTGCTACGTAGTTCTTGTGGGCGAGGTGACAGGCAATAACAAAGAAAGTCTCGTGCAGTCAGCTGCGCGAGAAGTCAAACGATGTGTTTCCGAGCGAATTCCGGGGTGTTGCAGCTGCGGAAAGCCCATTCTACAGAGGTGCTATCCCTACCGTGCCCTATACCGTACCTACGGCATTCTCTCTACCTTCTTAGTTCGCTCCTTCTCGGCTGTCAAATTTTTCATCGGGAGCAGGTGATTTCCGAGTTTTTATTTTCCTCGGGCCTGCACTACGATGGGGGTGCTATCACTCTGAAGTAATGACTCGCTATTCTCCATCCGCCCGGGGGATCAATTATTTTGAATCTAATGCGACAGGATAAATTGCATCCCGCGGAGGTCTCCTCGCGCCACCTTTCCCCTCTTCTTCGATTCCTCCGTCCCTTTCGCCGGGTCGCCGGCGAAAAGAGCGGAGCAATTTTGCGCTAAAAGGCGCACCACCTTCGGAAAACAATTCCCTCATTACCCCGCGCCGAAGCGGGCCGCTTTGCTACACGGGCAAATTGGTCAGAAAGCGTATATCGATTACCTATGTTATCACGTGTATACACTAAATATTTAAAATATTATCTAAAATTTCATAATAAGAAATTTAATATGTTAAACACGTACATGCAATGCATTATACTAATTATTACGCTTTATTATATTATAACATGAATTTCATCGCGTTTTAGAATTATAATTAAGCTTTTAAATCTCCTATTTTTTATTATTAATATTAAATAAATAGGTATACCGTGTCGTTAATTTATTATTAATATTATTATTACTTGTTTACAGATTTCTCTATTTTATTCGATATAAACGTAAATTCAATCAATTTTGTTGCACCACGTTATAGAATATCTTATAAATTGAATTTTGTTTATAATGAGATTAACGTTTATTGCACGCATAAATTCGCATTTAAAATCACGTATCGTTTAACTAACAAAACGAAAGCATCGATATGCATTCTGATTCTTGACTTTCGAATCATAAGTTTGATATTTTTACTTAAATAAAAAGTTCGAGAAGAACAAGCGATGTAGCAAATATCAAACGTATCGAAGACATTGAAAAGAAGTTTAAATCGAAAAGCTTTCCGGAGTATATTCAACATCATCTGAATCGAAACGCTTCGATGATTTTTATCAAAGAAGGTCGTTGATTTGCGTTGAGATACTCGAGCGGCGTGTCTTTTTTGCGGTATAAAACTCAGGGAAATTCTTTCTTTCGTCAATCGATTATCGGCATATAAAGCGCTATGGTTACGGAGAGAACGTTCAAGCCGCTTAAGAAGTTCCTGAGATTATTGATGTTTCCGCGAAGACCGCAATAAAGAAGAGCTCGTGTCTCTATTTTCCCAGGTTGCTGTAATATGATCTATAATAGCGCACGTGCTCAAAATATTATGCATTTAAAATAAAACGCTTCAGTTTATCTAAAAACTCCGTTTTTCCTGGGATTTAAAGATTTCCCTCTTTCCCAAATTTTTTTTTTATCAACGATATCTCCGTGAATTATCTAACGTCTTTTAACTAATTATTTGGAATCGACTAGAGTTACGTACCGATTTCGAGTCGCGCTAAACAGAAAATGCATCATCACAACTACGTCATATTTTACAAAAGGTCAGCGCCATTACTCTTATACCTTCCCCGTAGTAACGACTTCCTCGAGAGAGGACTTAATGGACGAAAGGTCGTAGAAGCGAAGGAAACGACGAAGAACACCTAGCACGTAGAACACCGTTGACACAAATGCTTTGGCCATGATTTAAGGATGTTTCCTACTTAAGTCGATTAAAATAGTTTAGAGTCGTATATGTATATTCGATAATCTCATTCGTCTACCAATTAAAAAAAAAAAAAAAGTCTTAAAACAGTGATTCATTAGGATCTAAGTTATCATTCTGAAGCTTTCGCTAAGCGATATATTGACAAAAATGTGACCTAAAAATTAATAAAAAATGGATTGTAAGTAGATACGAAGGCAGAATACACGGCACGGTGGAAGATTGGAGGGTAAAGGGAAGGCTAAACGAGCGACCATTGTCGAGCTTTTGCCGGTGCTAGGTTCCGCTAGCGTTTTCCTCGTTATGGTAAATGGTCTTGTCTTCGTGGTTGGGCAAACAGTTACACAACGATAAGTGCTAGCGGGTGTAGTCGGTCGCCGTCTCGAGACAGTTTCGAGGACCTCTGCTCTCTGTACTTCCGTCCTTTGAACGAACACTAGTTTCGCGACTGTCGTAGCCGAGATTCTGTGAAAGGTGTCCGGTGTGAACACCGAATGACTACTAAAGATTCACAAAGGCTCCTATTATCCGCGAACAAATCATTCCGTTCCGCCCCGTTGAAAATGCGGAAACACGCGCGCGTTATTCCCACGGGAATATGCCTGTTTTGACCGACAGGCAATGAAACGAACGAAGAAGGTATATGTCGGAAGTAGCAAAACTTATATTGTAAAATTAACTTTAAAATACGTGACTTCTAATAAAAGTTTGCGATGTTGATGTAGCGTTTCAAGTAACAGAAAATAACCAAAAGTATGAAGACTATACTGACTCATAGACAGCCAAGACTTTGATAACTTACTAATAAAAATATTGTCCAATAAATATAAAACTTTTAATTTCTGATTGCTAATATTTTACATTTCTATCACAAAAATTTAATGACTTTTATTATAAATTTAGGTTAAATGCTTATTCGGATATTAAATATTAAAAACATAATTTCAAATTGAAATAGAATTTATGGATAAGAAACGATAGATCTAGGTCATAATGCATATATTTTATTCTATTACGGGGTCTGTCATTCCACTGAAAGGAACTTATGATACTCATGATACAAACTCATGATTTGAATATGCAAATCACAATAGGTTATTTTAGTAAAGATATGCAAGAGTGTAATAAAACTTTTTAATGAAACTCTTTACAGTTTTCTCTAACACATTAAAAAATTTTCCATGTAAATATGTAAACGATCGTAAACTTGTAAAATAATCTCGTGAGAACGCGCTTTGCGTTTCAAAGGAAAAAGCAGCTGAAAAAAGTGTCCTAAACTCTTAACAATTTGAAAATTTTCTTCTAAATCATTTAGATCATAATTCTATCCGATTTAATATTCGACTGCAGTACTTCAAGCGTGATCGTTTAAACTTCATTCTCAAGTACTTCCGAAAAAACCTTTTATTATTCCAAACGCCTATTTTCATGCACGAGAATCCGTTCGAGAATGAATCTATACATTTTCTTCAACAGGGCTAGCTCTCATAAGTCGAGCGGGAACGTTTAACAACGTTATAACTTTGGTAACTGGGGCAAATTTGCCGGCAAAGGAGATTTCTACACGTCGTTCTACTTTCTCGCTGATAACAAATTAGCCAAGTTCAATATTTGACTTGGTAATGATTTCGGCATCGCTCGCATTACTTACATGGTCTAACCATATAGACACATAGCGCTCAGTGACAATTTACCTAGCTTGCAAGAAAATCAATCACAATGAATATTATCAGTTCATCAACGAGGCTATAATTGAACTGTCTAAGAAATGTCTAAGAATTCAACAAAAGTGATAACTTTTCGTATTTTTAATGTTAAAGATCACAAAATTTTATTATTTATTTTTATTAAAAATCGTTATGCAGCAAGGCGCATATAAAAATCTAATTATATTTTCTTTTTTAATTAATATTAATGTCTTTTACTAAAATACTAAAATACATTTCGCCTGTTTAATTAGTGCAAAATTACTTGTCAATGATTGAATGATTTCTTTAATATTATATAAGCTACTTTTATTATATGAACCAACAAATGCAATGATTCCACGAATTAATATTAGCCGCTTATGACCATTATTGTTCCTTTGTAAAATTTAATTGATTTCATTACCAGTTATTATTATTAACAGAGAAATTATATGCACGCACACATTTACTTGCGTAATATTCAACATTAATTTTTCATTCGCATTGCGATTACATAATGGAGGCTGATCAAAAGATGATTTAACTGTCAAATAATTAGAGAAGATCCGATAATTATAGAAAGAATATAGATTAAGATGAGATAATGAGAGAACGATCCTATAATTTTGGATTTTGGATTAGAATAACAAAAAAAATTAAAAGGACAAACAAACGTGAAATCTTATTTATAGAAACGGGTTAACGTTGAACGTCATTTTTTTTATCCTGTCACAAGAAGATTCATAATATCGATTTTGGATAGGAAATAGTCGAGATAAAACGATCCTTTTGTCCTACGTGCATTTCTTGGATTTCGATTAAAGTCTAATTTTTCTTCGCCGCCTATCACGTCATTGTCGATAGATCAAATTCGTTACACCTTGACGGTGACTTTGAGGCTACGAGAAAAATTCCTATTCTCCCTCTCACAATCTCCTTCTCTTTCTCACGTCATCCCGTTTAGCTCGATATCGCGTCCGACCTTTTTCCCATTTTCCACTAGACAATTCTTCCGCCTAGCCTTTCAATTTGAAATGCAGAAGAGTTCCAAGCATTCCCGACTAAATCCGGAATCGTGTTGTCGTCGGTTAATTCTCGAGCGTGCTATTTTCCACGCGTAACATCGCCTTTCTACTGTCAATTCTTCATGTCGCTTTTAAAATAAGATCAGTTGAACGGAAAAAGTAATATTGGTTTTCGTAATTGAATTTCACTATTTGTGCAAATTACAAATATTTTAATGTGATTAACGCGACATATTTTATTCGACGAGAATTAAAAAAAATTAAGTATTTGTGTCAGTTTTAAAATAAACGATTCGATGTAAACTTTTAATTAACAAGATTAATTACAATTTTGTAATTATTGCAATGTCTCGATTATGTTTTCTACAATGTGAAACACGTTATTATTTATATCTGGCTTATGAAATAAAAATCATAAGTAAATAATTAAAGATACAGCACATATACTATAGCAAAGTCAATGTACAGACATTTTCTCGGTTTTCGTTTGTCCGAGCCTTCTCATTTTTTTTTCTTTCATCGCTCAGCTAAATCGACCATCTGCGACAAGAAGCAGCCTGGCTTTCCTCGGATTTGAAATGCAGAGCAGTTTTCCTCGAGAATGAAAACCCACAGTGAGGTGGAAACGTCGTCTTGTCCAAGTCTAAGTCGCTTCGCCGGTTAATATCTTTGGGTCTTATCTTCCCGAAAATAAAATAAAACTTGCCCGCGATGTGGCTCATTGTCTCCTTAGTCGGCATCTTTATTCGCGGTTACCCGTGCCATTTCTTTTTACCTCTAAATCAATTATTCCTCCTCGAAGTCATATTGAAAATAGAATTCGTAATGCCGCATTTAAAACCCGAATCTGGATTTAACCAAAATCTTATAGCTTTAAAAATTATTCAAATGTTGGAATGCACTTATAATTTACCTTTCAAGGGTGACAAAAAACAACGATGAAAAATATTGAATTTATTTCTAGTGTTGTAAAATTCATATGTTCATTAAAAAAATATTTATCTATTACTTTATTGTTATTACACAATTATAAATTTTATTGCAAAAACTGAATATTCTATATAACGTGTTTCACATTTTACGTACTAAAAATATATATGTTATATATTAAATAAGCCTAATTAACAAACTCTTAATGTTATAATTAATAATATAAATTAAACTTTAATCGAATCCTTTATTTTGACAATGAGAGAAGCGCCACGAGATTCCGAACATTTTAATTATTTATATCAATTTAATTAGCTGGCTTTATGTTGTTTTTCTAATAAAAAATACATTTTTTTCCCGATAAGTATCTTATTGATATCTTATCGATAAAAGAGAACAAAGGATATTTCTCATAGATCAATCTGCGACTTTTATCTTTGCACGAATGAGAGAAAACGTCACACTTTTAGTGGTTCATTGTCTTTTCAACTCATCTTCGCTCATTTTCTCTTTCCTCTAGTCCAGTCTTTCTCGTCTAATCTTTGTCCGAGTGTGCTCGGCAGCTCTTTCCTAGGCGAAGCAACTTGGAAAAGGGAATTCAAATGAGCGACACGATGAAAGCCAAGTTACAGTGGCGTGCTTGCAAATAAAAAAAAAAAAAAAAGTTAAAGCCATCCTTTAAAACGGGAAGATTTGACCGAGTTTATCTTTGAAATCCGTTGCAATATTAAACATCTTTTTGTTTCATATACAAAAGAGAGAAAGAGAAAGAGAGAGAGAGAGAGAAAGAGAGAGACAGAGAAAAAGAGAGGAGTAAACATGTTTGTACCACGGTAAGTCATGTTTCATGCATCAAAAAATATCAGTTACATTATTCAACGAAAATACTTCTGGTGAGTTTCAAATTGATAAATTATTTTCGTTGTTTGAAAAATGTTTAAACATGCTGGACTAACATTTAAAATAAAAGTAAAATTAAACGCACAATAATTTCGCAAACCTCAAAAATGTTTCTTCCTTCTTTCGGTAGCCTACGAATATCATTTTTGTAATTTTTACTAGAAAAACGTTTTAACTTTTCGCTAACCGCAAAATTTCGGAACTAGGCGCAGAATGTAGGTTCAACCGAATTGCCTCTTGAATACCAAAAATACGCGGAACATACTCAAACCGGAGTTCTCCATACGCTGATGTAAGTAAAAACGCAGTGAAATGTTCGGGGCGACCGGCGAAGTGCAACCGGAGCTTGGTGGAATACGTTTGAAAAGCCGTTCTATTTGTTGCATCGCGAAAAGCACTCGCCTCTTTCCTCGCATTCAAAGTTTCGGCGACACTCTACGCTCGGAAATCGTTCGTCGTCTTCGATTTGACGCCGCGACAGGCGGTTAATCTTCGATTCTTATCTTGGCGATGGATAAAATATAACTCCGGGTGACGCGCGCGTCGATCCTTTGTCTCTTTACCTACCAAACCTTCGCCCCAGCCTTCTCTTTTAGCCTCGCGCGAACCCCACGAAACCGATTTTCTCAACATCCCCCGGAAAAAGGGTTTATACGACGGCGCGGGGTTGAAACGTAAAAGGACATCGGGCCGAAAGAAGGGAACGATAGAAACGAAGGGGTAGCCGCTGAAAACCATCTTCCGGATAATCGTATTACCCGCTGGCATTGTCTACGGCTAGCCAATTCGAAGTAATGAGACACAGTCGGTTGCGGAGAACAATCGGGCTTCTACGGCGTGCAGGCGCCGCGACGTGCCTTCCTACCTTATCCCGCGCGTCTTCCTTCTCTACTCGTCATCCTTTCCATCTACCATCCCCCTGCTTTCCTTCACTTTCGCGTCTGGTTCCTCCGTTACTATCTTCGCCTCGCCCTTCTGGTTTATAAGGAACACGTCAATCCTACGACCCGTCGTGCACGTTAAGTCTCATCCTATTCCGTTCTCATTCCCCGCCAACAATCGAGCTTTGGGCCGTCCGCGCGCATGAACGCCTCCTCTTTCTCACGTTACGGAATATTCATATTCCATGCTATCTTGAACGCATTACGTAGGTGAGACGCTAGGTGTACCGATAATAACGATTTAAATCAAACGACGAATCATAAAATTCGTATTTAACGAAGAAAGTATTTTATTTAAAATATGTATTAAGTTTTTCATCGCCTCATTATATGAATCATAGATAAATTGGCAGGAAGTAATTAACGAAAAAAAAAAAAATTTTTCTACGAGCGAGCACTTAAGATTAGAGAACCTAATTTCTAGGAAGTTGATAAAATTTTCTACAGGACTTAAGATAACTGAAATTGAAATGTATTTCTTTATTTTGGAATGCCGGAGTATCTCGTTTGTACTCGTTGCTTTTCGTCGATCGATTTATCCTCATCGCATTTTTCAATACTAGCTCTTAAGAGACACGTCAATCCCGCGACCCATCGTATACGTTAAGTCTCTTATGGAAGCAACCACCTGAGGATAATTCCTTTCTTTGTTCGATTTTCCTTTCCTTTACTGTCCTACGATGCTTTCTCTTACGTTTGTAAATTTCATTTTACCATTCGAAGGCTTCTGCTCGTGAAATACCTAACGTTAACGTTTTGAAACTTTGATAGAACGTAATTAATTAATACGCGACAATTTTATTAAACTACACATTTTCTAAAATTATTTCTCGTAAAGGTATTTACATGCCATGCACACATCCGCCTCTCGCTGTTTCGTAATCAGTACGGCGATGCCTGTTAGTTCGTAAACTCTCTCAGCATACTCTCCCGTTATTTTCCTGGCTACTGATTTCATCCGGGTGTCGCTGTCGCTAATTAAAGTACACGATAGGAAGTCTGTCACTCTACGATCACGAGTCTTTTCTCACCACGAACTACCAGACCATAAATTCATTGCTTCCGATACGTAGATGAACGCAATAAAATGTAATGAAAATTGAAATACAAGATTTATTAATAACGTTTGACACGGGTAAAGAAAATATATTCTAAAGAAATGGAACTAATAAGAAGCGACGTGCGTAAACAAACAGCAAAAGTATTTAAAATTAATTAGTTAAATACAAAACGTAAATACCCGGGATATTTAGCCGCGTACAATTACACGATTTGTAAATTTACCGTTTTAATCAACGCAAGTCACTTTACCTTCTTCCAGATTTTATGTGTTCTAGCTAATAGAATTCCGCCGTATGGATCGAAGGAATTTTCTCACAGTGTCGGTGTGATAGGAGTTCTAGCCTGAGATTCCGTTGTAAAAGATGTTTGCCGTTTCACGGAGCCATTATATCGAAGATTATTTTTCTTATCACGCACAAAGAGGGAAGACAGAAGATGAGAAATACGGCGTGCGTGCTTAAATAAAATCGCCGGCTTTGGGATAGTAAATTGAAGGAGATTTATTCTGTAAAATTTCGACGAGACCCTATTCTTTTCATTATCAGCGAAGATTACACCTGTCAAATCTCATGCGATAATCCGCAGTTAACCCTTTTTATATTAAAACACGAGGTTAAATTTTTTTTTTAATTATTTTAAATCTTAGATTTTTTTATTTTAATTATAATTCGGATTTGTGGAAGCTCTTAAAATCTCGTGGCGCCGTGCGCATACCTTTCAGCATAAAGCTGTAAACGGACGAAAGCTTCGTAACATTTTCCGGAAGTGGACCGTACGTCCATTTCGTAACTTTACGATTTACGATGTGCGGAACACGTAACACGTAAACTAGCGCTCGCGTGTTTCCCCGTGTTCGAGCGACGCAATATGATACGAGCTCTGCCAACCAGAAACAGTGCGTGAGATTGGGAGGCGCGGGAAAGCTGATATATACAGCAAAATATGCAAATTGTGTTATGTGTGACATGTCAATATATATGATGTGCGGTACATGAAGATTAAAAAAAAATGTATCATTTTTAATATATATAGAACCGCAAGCTATTTTATTCAAGCGTAAAGACACTTTTTAATTGAACCGTCCATTACAATTTGTTTTATTTATTTTTTGTTTTTTTTTTTTTCATTTATTTATACAATTTGTTCATGTATTTTGGAAAAAGAGATCGAAGAGTGACAGACAATAATCCCTCACTTTCTACTTTTTATATAAAATTGTATATTTTATGCACAACTCTTTAATAAAAAAATCTTTACAAATTACTTTCAAAATTTTATGTTTTTTTTTATTTCAAAGAAAGAACTAAAATCTTCATGCACCTGAAATCCTATTCAATTTTTGCCGCTTCCTCGGAATAATCCCCAATAAAGGTGGGCTTTTCGAATACATAGGTAATAGTGACATTCGGTCGGAAACTATTTCCACCTGCAACCCAAACATATTGCCGCGTAATCTGAACTATTCTCCATGAAAGAACACAAACGTTAATTGCGAATAACGTTAATAACGGGCCCTTAAATTAATGTCACCCGCTTAAATTTAACCGCTCTGTTGAAAACTGGTTTCGAATTGCTATACGACGCGACTCCGCCTGGAATTCCATTGTAGTTTCTCTGTAATACACAAGCGCGTTTGGTCTTTAATTTTACGACGTTCTTCCGGCTCGCTCATTACAATAAACACGCCGTTACGATGGACGCCTCAGAAGCCACTATAGCGCAAACTCCCGGCCTTAATATTCCGGCAAAGTGGCTGGGAACAATTTCGAACGGCTAACGCTACGACATATGAAAATGCCGCGCAACTGCTTTCGCGTAGCTTTGAAGCTTAATGGAAGATTGGTTAGCCTTTAAAGGACGCATATCTCGAAAAAATCTAGATTAAACTATACGCGCAGCAATTTTTTTAATATAAAATATTTAACGCGCGCTTTATTGAGATACCGATTAAGCGCGAGCGTAAAAAAAAAAACCCTCTAATTAGCTTGTTATTTTGTTACATGATACGCGATTATTTATCCACTTCATTATATCTCGCGCGTTTTAACTTAATTACAAATATTCGCAAATCTGGCTGCGGCCGCCTTTTGAATCGCGTACATGTTACAATGATAACTCGATGGAACAAATAAAAATGGTGGTAGGTAATAAAGGCAAATTCCGCAAAACTGCAGAACGCTGCCTGTGTGTAACGGGAGACATGTGATATTTCATACGTGAAAAACGTAGAGCACGTACGCGGTATAATAAAAATCCTGACGAACCGGATGCTTGCATATCCGCGAACTATGCGGATATACCGTCGCGCTCCCCGTCCTATTCATCGATATCCGCGCGGATCGGCAGTTGATATCAGGAAAGGTAAGAAATTCACGTTCGGCCAGACACATCCATTTACGAGGTAAAATATAGCCTAGTAGCGTGATGGTTTTCCGAATGGCGTCATCCCGCGACATCGATAAGAGCCCAAGGGGTACGCGTTTGCTCTGTGCGCGCGTATGTGTGCACGTCCACGGACGTAAGACGCGGCTTTATGTATTATTATATTTACATACGTATATGCGTTTTCGTCTTCGAAGACTCGTACTCTACGAACGAACTAACCCTTTTCTCAGTGCCACGCAGTGCCAGTCTTTTCGTCGATGTGAGCACGACGACGGGTGGAAAACGGAAACGCGAACGTGTTTCATGTTAACGTTACCGCAAATACATTCGCAGATGGCGATCTACGTATCTTGCGGCACGTAAATCCGATCCCCTCCCACCGAGGCGACCAAGGGCTGTTGCGAAGTTCTGTCGTGCATTTCTGATGGCTATCATTTGGTATTGTAATCCAGACACCGGGACGAGAGCATGTACGCGATGATAATGGACGAATAATCGTCCAGTCCATCGACGTACACCGCTAACACGATTTTCGAATTGCGCCTCGGACTGTGCGATAACGAGCCGATGAAGCGACTACCAATTATCTTGCAATAAGCCTGACGAATTTTGCCCACAATCAGAACAGCAACGCCCATCGAGCGTATCCGTTCTATCCATTAGCGACGCATCAATTTTCGACGTATCAATTCGTTAAAAATCATTTTTGATAATTATCTGCTCTGTCTCTTTTTTTAAAAATAAAACCACTCTTTTCGATCGCGACTGTAAATAGAAACCAATGGCTCTTAAAAATGGGAGGCGGATCAAGTGCGATTCGAAGAAACATGACCGTACTATCGGGACCAGGATCGGCTATCTCTGCTTTCATTCGTGCTTAGTTCGGAGGATTATAGGTAGAACACCTGACGTACTCCCATCGGTTCGAACAAATCGAGACCCAGACAGAAACAAACAAGAAAAGATAAAGGGAGAAAGGAGGGGAACGAGAAAAAAAAAAAAGATTTCACCCTAGCATAGTTGAGTTCGAACAGGTAACATCGACCCTCCAATCCGGAATCCTTATTTCAAACGAGGACAAACAGGAGAAGTAGCCGTGCAAAAACGAGACCCCCGTCGGTCACCGTACGCTGTTCATCCGTGCGGACAAACGTACCCAAAGAATGGAGAAAGCCGATTGTGCAGAGAGCATCGCGACAGAAAAGTTTTCAAGCCGGATTTTCATTCGATAGTAACAAAAGGGGGGAGGACAAAGTGAGCCAGGTGACGCGTAGAACACCTCGCAGGGAGCTTTACGATATTCGTGTGAAACGTTAACGTGCGCACGCGTATGGAATTAGCCTGACGAGTGCGGCCACCTGGTAAAACGACCGACTTGTTCGAGGGGTTGATTAAAAAAAAATATAAAAAAAACTCGTTTCGTGTAATCGCTGCGCGCGCTGATGATAAAATTAAAAAATAAGCATTCCCATTTTTTTTAAATTAACAAAAAAGCGCCACTGTTGCGACGCGAAAACAACGAAAGCAAAGAAAAAACGTGACGAACGAGAAATACCATGGCTCGACAGTGCTGCGAGAGAGTTCACGAGGAAATAAAAATAACGTGTATTTGAATTTTCGATTCTGTTCGCATATTATAGCGGCTCGAATTACTATTAATAGATCGCGGATCTAACGTTACGGAACGACGGGTGGCGTCAAGATTCGCCCCCGCCAATCCTAAAGGTGTTTTCGTGGCACTGACTGTGGCCAAGGTGTCCGGATTTCCGACTGTCGTGTCCCCGGGTTCGCCAAATTGCACGCCACCTGGCAAGACGAATAGTTCGACGTGGAATGCGTCGCAATGAATCCACGAAACGCCTCGTATACCACCGACCTCACGTCAGGATTCTCCTATCCGGACAATGGGCGCGAAGGTTGTTACTTACTGGCCCAAGAGAAGCGCATGAGCATTCCCACGAGTACAAGGTTGAATTATAGAAAACAGAGAGTGATTCCGGAAGATTGTATTTGAAAGATGCACGCGGTTTAATGAACGAGTTCCCGGCCTCGCGTTTTCTCGATTTACGGAGTCACTTTACATGTTAAATACTTGAGGTGGAAAAAATAAAATCATATATCAATATTAAGCATAATTTGAGTTTTCAAGAATTTTTTTTGTAATTTAATTTTACGCTCCTCGTATAATTTCTCACGCGCGCGTATCTTTTCTTCTCCCCCGCATTTATCGTTCTTTCGATGCTTATTCTATTACACAGTTCGCGCGAAAGCGATATAAACGACAAATGGCGGCAGCGCACCGCTTCTCTGGGGGTTTGCGTTATTTCGTGTCGTTTGTGACTGGTGCATCGGCTTCCACTATTTTCGATCGAACGTTTGACATGTGTTTCTTTTCTCTTATCTGCTCTATTTGTGGATTGGAACAAAGCGCGAAGCGGGAGAATATTTGCGTAAACTGAAGGGAAAGATGGAGCGCGAGAATTCTATGAATACGTTTCCAAGTTCAAATGTCCATGCGATTTCTATGCGTCTCACAGGAACGCCAGATCTACCGATATACGCGAAATAGTTACGAAATGTCTTTGTTGCTACTGTTACGTAACAATCCGAGCGTATGAAAACTTAGTAAAGTTATATCGGATAAAAAAAAATTGTGACAAGTCGTGTAAACGTTTCATAAGTCTTAATTCTCTTCTTCACTCTTTGAATTAATTTCCCGATTTAATCTCGCACGTGTGTAATACGTCATTTTCATAAATACCGATCGAATAGATTGTTTCGCTTGTCTCCGTTTGATGTATTATGTTGCCTACATTTTATCGTGTTTCACAAAAGCATTAAAAAAAATAATTGCAACGAATAAGAATAAAGTTAACCACACCAGAGAGCTGACGTTATTAAAATACTTCCGCTGTAAATAGCGTCGTCTGGGTTCACAAACTAGCCAGTTAAATCCTCGTGAAAACGTTTCTCATAGCGATCCTTTGTCATGCCCGAGTGATGTTCTCGCTTTCCTAACGCCGCAAAGCTTTCGCTCTTTCTTTTTCTCTCTCTTCCTCTCGCGAATTTTCGACCCACGCTGTCGAAAGATCTATGAAGTTTTTAGTGGATTTCGTTGTAACGACGTCTAGTAGATTTTGATAGAAGCACCCTCTCCGCAGAACTGCTTTCTGCGCGCTACGGTAATAACGACAATCGCAATGTTTATTGCCCGAGTTCCTGATTTTTACCTTCGCGAGAAGAAATTCCTTTTCGCTTTCCCGGCCGGCTTAGTCCGATCGTTTACTTCTCGGGGTTCTTCTAAGAGGGTTGCCGAACCAACATAAACCGCAGAGCTGACAGGCATGCGAAAAGATTTAATCGACCATACGCGCGCTCACGTTCGATTGTATGCTGCTTGAGACCAATAAAAACGGGCTCGTACGCGAACGATTCTTCCTGTTCGCTGATTTGAGAACCGGAAGATACGTTTCCGCGCGTTTTCATCGCATCCCTTCGACTATTCGTTATTTCGTGTAACTGCCACTGTATGTCCGAAAATAAATCGCACGACTGTAATCTTTCCCGGCATCCACTGTGCCGTAAAAAACACAAGTTTAATTATAATTACGAAATAAATAAACGGAATGACGTAATTTTCTCGTTTCTTTATGGGTAACATTTTGAGGGAAAGAAAAAAAAACGGCAAGACGATTTTAATCTGTACGGTGAAACAAACGGCCGCTGTAATATGTATAGGATTGATCTTTTCTTAATTGCAAATAAAATCGCGAGATAGATGGATCGCCGCTCGATCTCGTAGAACAAATTTATTCAGGGCGATTGATCCTCGCCATGGCAATATCAAGTTTTCCAACGGCAGACCGGAGCTCCGTTCGCGCGCCGCAGCTTTTTGTTGTCCAACGAAAACTTTAATGGAAAGATTACAACCGAATGACAGTAAACGTAACGCGAATTGAAACGTGAATGAGATCGCTGAAAGACTAATAAGTATAGTGATTGGATAATATCCCGACGGCGATGCGCCTCGAGGCTTCGAGCCATTTGCCACTTATCCCAACTTCGCGAACAACGATTGCGACGACGACGCCGTAATTGCTATTTACGTTTGTGATTCCTGCGGATACACTCCAACTTTAAAGAGTTCCCCCTATTGGCGCGATAGTGCGCGGTGTCACGCCCTATTGTTTCTTTTATCGCTATCTTAAAAAAAATTGCATCATACAACGCGTCTTTATGAAGCGTAAAGAAAGCCCTGACAGATCAATGAATTCGAGGAATTACGACTGTAACATTTAACAATGAAGATTTTATCCATAAAATTATTAGCTTATTTATTTATTACATAAAGTATCGTCGCGTTTTAGGATCATGCAACCAGTCCTTGGGGATGGAATCGGGTGACATACCGGATTCAGCTATCACTGCATCCTCGTCGTACGTAACGAACGTCGGCCCGCGAAATGGCCGGTAAGTATATTATTATTTATACGATCTATGTATAATATTTTCCGCGGCGTTAAAAAAATATTCGAGTTTGTTAAAATATATTTTTCAAAAATTGGATAGATAAAAATTTATTGTAAGATGCGCGACAATAGACTTTGATGCTATCACATTGCCAATTATGTAAAACATGTTCGATATGTAAATTAAGAAATGGATCCTTCCGTCAGATAATTATATCTCGGCATCGGTTAATTAAAACAGTAGTAAAGATAATCATTGATCAGCCGTCGGACGCGTCTGATAGATGAGAACCTGCCTGAAGTTTTAATACGTCAAATTGTTGTGAAAGTAGCTCGTATATTCAGAACATATACAAAACCAGTTATTGTATAATCTCTGTATTATTACTTATATTACGTATATTGCTTATAAATAGTTGGAGAGAAAGAGAGATAATAAGATTAATATTATAAATTTAATTATTTACAGATTCAATGTATTCATCGTTAAAGTTAATTGGTTAAATCTTAGAATATAATTTTTAACGAGAAAAAAAATACTTCAATATTACACATAATAGCATGAGAAAGTACCACGTCCTACACGTTTGCGGCTCTGCAATATTAATAGAAGGCTTTACCCGTACTTAGTTGACACTCCTCACGCGTACAAAGTTTCCATAAAAGCACAATTTACTTAATAATATGAAATTTCTATCAGCCACGGCTATACGGAATTTCTTCCTTCAACACCGAGATCTTTTTACATCGAAGTTACGTGAAAACTATAAATGGTAAACGAATTAACGCGGCACGAACACCGCCCGGAAATCAATCGTCAGCGAAAGGTGGCTAGAAAAAAAAAAAAAAAAAAAAAAAAAAGAAAAAAAAACGAGAATCTTTTCGATCTACGGTAAAGTTAACTTTGTTATTAAGTACGAGATGCCACTCGACCAGAAGTGATTGAGGTAGTAAGACTTTCATTAACGCCATTTAACACAAACGTAAATAATCGACGGAGGAAGAGAAAACGTGAGCGGAACGGCTCGGAAAAGTGGAAGCGCGAGTAAATCACGGATTCACTGTTTAAGTACACTTTTAAAAAGGTGGAAGTTCTTAAAACCTAGAAATGGTCCCGTGAATTGTTCTTCGTAGTTGAAAGGATAGTAACTGAATTGTACAATATAATTGGCAGACTTTTTTATGCTCGGGAAGTCGGTAAAACGATAATACCGCGGCATTTTCAAAATGAAAAGTCTAACGACCCTCTTATGCAGAGACCTTCGTTTGCAAAGTACCGTATACGATTCAGTAATTTCGCGCACTTTTAGTGGCCGTAAATTATGCGCGACAATTTACGAAATTGTCATCTTACAAATATCTCTACCTGCGAATAATTTGTCTTTCTTCATTTTGAATTTATTAAAACTTTAAAATATAATTTATTCTACTTAATGTATTACTATTACAGTCAACAAAGTGCGTTAAGTAAGATAAAATTTAATTTCTTGTGATAAAAAAAAGGAATAACTGTTAAAAAAATTTCATAAAAAAGACGCGTTTCTCAAATTATGCTATAAATATCGATTGCATACTACGTTATTATATTAATATTTTTTAACAGACTCCGGAAAGAGACCGCCGGCGGTGCTTGGTGTCCAAGAAGTCAAATAGAGAAAGGAGTTCGCGAGTGGCTTCAGGTTGACCTACAGAATGCTCACGTCATTACTGGGGTGCAGACACAAGGCCGTTTCGATCACGGTCGCGGTCAGGAGTACGTCGAGGATTACACTGTGGAATATCGACGTCCCGGATTCGCTCGATGGCGCCGATATAAGCGTTGGGATAACAAAGAGGTAAGAGAAGACAATGCATAGTTTGTTGATGATATCTACGTGAAAGCGGTAAACGCAATTTGCCAGGTTCAACGTTCCCTTTCATTGCTCGCCGATTAATTTGTGTTGAATCGACTCGATATAATACACGTTATTTTATAAATTAATATAAAAAAAAACAAATTTTTTAATAAACGGACAAAATATATTTCCCTCGGCAACTTTTTAAGTAATCAAATGTTTAATAATCTTTTTCTACGCGTAAACAATTGTTGTACGTATAGCATCAAGTATTTTTATCAATTAGTGCATGCGAAAACTATCCTTTGAATAGTGCGTTGCATAGAAGAGAGCAATTGCGGAGTTTGATTACAACAAACGTTCGATTGTACAAGTGTTGTACGCAAGCTATCGAGAGTTTACACCATGTCTCAATTGGAACAAACTCAAACAAATGTACGTAAACGATACGTAGAACAAAACTACAAAACCGATCGGAATCACCCACGCGCCTGGTGTCAAATTGGAATTTTATTCTATTGAAACGCGGGGCTTGAAGTCGCTTGTTAGTAAAGTCACAGTTAGAACTTGGCACTCGCTTAACGATGCCTAATTGATGGAACTTTTCCCGTGTCAATTATAGGAAAATTTTATCGCGAGTTAAAGTTCTTCGTAAAATGGGAGAAAAGCATAAAGAGAAACGAACAATTAGGAAAATTTAAATAGCGAGATGAAACAAAAGTAGATAATAAGTCTCTCTGCTATATGCTGTACTCAGCTATACGATTAGCAACCTAGCAATTATGCGCAAATTCAAAAAAAAAAAAAAAAGATCTTGCAATAGAACGTAAAGTATATAAATTTTAAAAGAAATCGAAAAAAGCGAATATTCAATTTTCACGATATATATTTATATATTTCAAAATTTGGTCATTAATATATGCACGTTCTTATGGAGAGTTATGATTTAATTAATAATTTAATTAATATGGAATTTAACCCCTGTTTGTACAACGCAATAACAAATATAACTCGATATTCTTCTATATACGTTATTGCCAGGAAACCAATAATATTTGCCAACTATCTTTCAAACAATAGAGTATTCAGTTTAAATAAAACATATATATTTTACAGTGATATCAAAA
This sequence comes from Cardiocondyla obscurior, assembly GCF_019399895.1. Classification (NCBI taxonomy): domain Eukaryota; kingdom Metazoa; phylum Arthropoda; class Insecta; order Hymenoptera; family Formicidae; genus Cardiocondyla; species Cardiocondyla obscurior. The sequence goes on along the minus strand of NC_091873.1, from coordinate 5,055,645 downwards.
TCCTTTTGTTTCGCGGTTGATCGGACGAAATTCTCAACTCCGCGTTCGATTTTACGCGCGGCCCTCCTTTACCGTTCGCAGCTAGAATCCGGTCGTGAAACAGAGAAGTGAGAAGCGGCAATCGATAGGCGATCTACTCTTGTGCTGGAATTGCACGTAATGTCTTCGTACCGTAACGTATGGTTAAGCGTCGCTAAAAGTGCAACTTCCTCTTTTCGAGAGCTAGACGTTTTCAAGCCCTCCTTTTTTCCCATTTCCACCGAATCCCTCCCTTTCTCGCGCTCTCAAATATCGCGTTCAAGATTGAACGAACGCATCCCTACCTCCGATATCGCGTGTCCCTATTGTGGAATTATTTCTATCGAGTAATCTTTGTTTATACCTTGGTGGAAATAACATGTACGCATTTATCAATTATACCTTCGCATGTAACAAATTTTTGCAACTAGATTGTGTGATATTGATTACATAACAAATGGTGAGATGCGTGATAATAATTATACGTGTAACTTGATGATAAACGTAAATAACTTTTGTATTTTCTCATATTTTAACGCTTGTATACTTTACATCGCGCAATATTTACTTCATTATATGTATAAAACGTTAAATCTCCCCCCCCCCCTTCCCTTATTAATAATTTAGCGCGGTATCAATACGATTGGTCGTAAAATGTAAAATGGAGCGGCGGCTAATTTAATGATACAGTCGTTGTGTTATATTTATACCGAATAATCCCTTATCATTTAATCACGTGCTTATATGACACGGTAAATAATCAAACTAAATTAAGATGAAATGAACTGAAGCGTGATATCACAAATAAGTTTCGTGGATAATTGACTTCCGCGAGAATCGCGAACGCCTCGTTACGTTAATGTCAATTCGACGGAAATTTACCGAAATGGAATTTTGTCGAAAAGTTCGTATTTAATGCAATGTATTATCGCCGAGATAACGCAACTGTCATCGATACCAGACGGATATTCAGATATTTCTATCCAGGGAAATTAATGGTGTTGCACATTTAAGCGCGCGTACAATCGCCGGTTTTGCATTAACTGATTCCAAAATGGAGTTGTCTATAAGTACCGAGAATATTCCGAACGAAATGTCCATTATCATTAAATCGTATTAATGCCGCCCGATCATCATAATAAAAATCGTATTATCAAACTTACAGATACTCTAAAAAAAAATATCTTACTCTTTGTTAACATCGATAAAAAAAAAACTATTTTATTTCAAGTCACGACGTTGTTATTCGAATTTCAAAGCTCACGTTAATTGACACGTGAAAACGTCACGCTTTCTTCGCCTTAATATTTTATTAACATACATGACATTGATTTGATCCGTAGGTTTTAGCCGGCAATACCGACACCTCCACCGTTGTATCGCATAATTTGATTCCACCTATCTTCGCCAGTCAAATCCGGATTTTACCGCACTCGGAACATACGCGTACGGTTTGCCTTCGCATCGAGCTCAAAGGATGTCGAGACACGAGTAAGTACAATTATATTAATAAGGAAACTACGTTTTATTCAAACTACTTTAAACTTCGAAAATTAATATTTTATCCTTGATATTTTTAACTTTTCAAATCAATTTTCTCAAGTAGGTACGACTCCACGTAAAAGAATATTAATTTATTTTTATACTTAATGTTACATAAGAAGCACTACTTCTTTGCTGTCATTACAATTTCATCTACGTATATTTATTTCGATAAAATATCAAAAAATAAATTAAATACATTTACAGTCGATATCATTTAAATAAATATATTTTATAATGCATCGTTCATAAAATAAATTTAGTAATTTTAGAGAAAATTGGCGCGATGTAATGACAGTTGTCGATAATATGTTCATGGAAAATTCTCTTACGCGGATAAGTAAATGTTTTCATTAGTCATCATCTCTCGTCAGATAAATTTTTACGTACAAACCGATTGCTATTCACAACAAATGCATTTGAATATTATATAATCGAATTATCATGGAAAATGACGTAACTGACGTTATTCGCATCGAATGTTATTATTACCTCGCGAGTGTTAAAATGTAAGCGTGTTGCATGTGTCGTTAACAAATCAATAAGCACAACGAAACGACACGAACGAAGTGACATTAAATAGTCCATAAATACATTGCTCATTTCAATGTAGCACTTATAGTTCAACAGTTTAATTAAAAACATTTAAAATAGCGAATATATTCTAAGAGATCGAAACCATGCATGCGATCGCGTTCTACACGGCCGGAAAAGACACGAGGATGTTGCTCAAGTGGACATCTGACGATTAATTTCCAAATTGCAATTTCATTCAATTTGCCGAGACGCTGTTGAGACGGCTACGCGAAAGCGGGATGCCGTTGACTCTAACTACAGTGTTAGATCCCATTAACGTTCGTAACAGCATTATACGGACGATCTCATTCCTAGGTCGGGTTCGTACATTTGTTTTCGACCTAGTTTCGGTACTTAATGTCTCTTATATAATCAATGCATCGTTAACGCTCGTGCAGTATAAATACACGTTGTGGCAATAACAGACTTGCAAGGAAAATTTGGAAATCTCTCGATTTGTCTCAATTTTCTCCGAAAAATCTAAATGCATAATCATCTCAAGAAAGCTAAGAACGAGCAAAAATTCGAAAAAAAATTATTCTGTGTGTACTTTTATTTACACTTAATTAATGATATTAACGATATTAATTATAAAATAATTTTTTCCAACGTCTAATTTTAAGATTAAAATAATGAATATCACAAAAAAAAAGACGCGGGAAAGATCTTATAATTCTCTCGATTTCTCCTCTTTTTGCATCAGCTAAAATTTCTCTAACATTTTCAGTTGTCGTTTCAAATCTGATTAGTATCTCGAGTATGCTAACATTTCAATTTATTTTGCCTTCGAGTCGACAGTTTTGATCTAACAAAGTAACGAATGTTAAGTATTCGTGACGCATATGAAACCTATTCTCATAATTTATATACAGGTGCGTGCGTTATGTATAACAAACATGCTGTGCGCTACACCACAAAGCTATTTACATAAATTTGCATACAGTTTCTTTTCTCGTCTACGTTACTTTAGCGGGTCCCTAAATTCGAAACATAATTTTATATAAGTTTTAACAAAGCTAGGATGCGGTAAAGATTAAAAGCAATATATATTTTGCGCTAACAAGCATCTGTTCAAAAACGTTCGTATTAATCAAATCACAATATTCAGCAAAAATAAAAGTTTATCTTCTTATTTAGATAATCGATTTTTAAACCCAATTTAAAAAATATATGTTTAATACTTTTTTTAATAATGATTTAATCGCTTACCTAGGAATCTTTTTATTATAAGATTTTCTATTATCTTAAAATAATAGTAAAACAAAAAAAGTAGAACTTCTTGCTAAAAGCTGACAGCGGAGTACAGCTAGGCATCGTCGGGACATGTGTTTTACGTGAAAAAGAAACCGTGCAATCAACTCAAACAGTAACATTACAAAGCAAAGTGAAACGGAAAACACATAAAAACTTTAAACGAAAAAGGGGTTTACTTCTCCATTATACATATATGTATAAAGCATAAATTGCTATTTCTACTTTCCGAAATGTAAAAAGCAAGTTAATCATAAATAAAAGAAGAGAATAAATTTTACGCCAGGCATTTAAACGCGGAAGCATTAACCCGCTGATTAATTAAGATTAAAATAAAAAGTGGCGTTTATAGAAATAAATTATATTACTTAAAATGGCATGTCCTTAAAAAAAAAATGATGATAATTACGACCGGAAGAGAAGACCTTTGTAATCCTGACAAAGTCTGCATCCCTATTATCAACTTCTGACCAGGAAAAGGGTATTTGCATGAAATTAATTTTTCTGGGTCGCCAATACCCGACAACAACGAGGCCGCACATGTTCAGGGCGATGACGTATGTACGGTTACCGCTACGGCGCGGCGCAGAGCCGGTAAAACGGCGACATGAGAGCTTTCGCGTTATAAGAAGTATTCGGAGCGTGTGAGATCGAGCTCGACTGGGCGGGTATGCCGGATTTATGGCGGCCGTGCACGGCAGCGGGTTAAAACAACGTTGATGCCCTACCCCGAGTCGGTGAACACGAACGATTACCCCCGGATCGCGGGTAACACGGCCTACTCGGTCAACGCGGTACAGAATCCACGACATTGTCCTCCTGGTATTGACATTCGCAGCCTGACAGAATACAAGTGTGCTAAGCTTCAATTGATAGAACGCTGTGCAGCCAACGTATCATTTATTAAAGCATGATCCCACCCGAAGTCGCTCGGACAATCTGTATCCCGTGAAGAGTTATACAGATAAATTATAGACTCGCGATGTTTAATAATTTAAAAAAAAAGAGAGAAGGTGTACAAAAACTAAAAGTTGTCTTGAAGAAAAAGAAACAAAATCTGTCTAGTATCGGTCGTATAGTTTTTGTCCGGCGTGTACCGCGTATCTAAATAGATTTCTAAACTTTTTTCGCCGCGTACTTTGTTTACTGTTGTTGAGTTGACCAACGATCGCTCGACTGCCGAGTTCGCTGGGCGAACCGGTTCTCGCAGTCTTCTGTCCGCGCGTCCTCCGCCTTGCGAATTTCGAGCGCAAGGTGCCGTCCAGACGTAAACACACGCACGTACTAACACTACCGCGGCGGTCAACTGCCGAATTCTTCGGGCAAACTGGTTCTTTCCGTCCGCCGCCCGCGCGTCCTCCACCTTGCGAATTTAGAACGCGAAACCAGCCGGCCAGATGTTAACACACGCACGTACTCACCCTACCGCGGCGATCGACGGGCCCGGGATAGGTCAGGACTCGCAACAGACTTAGCACGCGGTAAAAAACGTATAGATATTTAGCTTTTTTAGATCGTTATCAGGTTGGAAAAATTATCTCGCACCTAGTACGCTTCGAGCGTTACATATCCGGCTCGGTGCTGGACAGTTTTGCCAGACAGCCACGAGATGAATCACGAAATCGCGAGCTAATTATTAGGTAACGGTGGGAATCAATTTCTAATCGGGGTACGAATGAAGAATGCGGGAGTGATAATATCAACGTTGCGCGAGGTACGTACGCCGCCCGGTCGTTGACCTTTCATTGTGTGGGTACACATACCTCAATCGCTACGAAGCTTAACGCGTCGTAAACTTTACACGAATATTTTATATTCAATATAATTTTTAATGTATCACGAATTATTGTATTATTTGTATTTTACGCAATCAACTTAAAGAATTAAACATAACTAATGTCCGAATGTACGTATAAATCATATTTGAAGAATCCAAAAATATTTAAAATATAATATAAGTTACATACGTCCGTAAGTTATTGTTAAAAATTATTATACGTGAAATAGTTTTTTTTTTAACGCCGGAAAAACAAAAGTAAATGACGCGCGCAAAACGTGCGCTCTGTAACGTCTAGTTAATTGAAATAGTAAAATGAATAAAATAAAATTTTTAACAATTTCAGAAAAAGCAAAATAATAAATTTGCATTGTTTAATTAATTTGTCATTTTAATACAAGATTTTATTTTAAAACGTATTAAGATAAATGTGTATTAAAAATTAAAAATGTGAAGTAAGAGACAATTTTTTTAATACCGTTGTTATCGATGAGATCTATCATTTAAATTAAAATCGGAAGAGGCGCTTTATATAAATATAATATACGATAATTAATTATATACGGCAGATAAAAGTCATTCTAGTAACAGTAGTCGGCATTCTAATTGTTAATATTTATTCTTTCACATGTGAAAAGTTATATTAATGCGAAACTTGTTAAGAATTGCACTTTGGCTGGCAAATTGCTCTAACAATTCCAATGAAAATTTGCAATAATTTCAAGCCGCAGACGGGAAGGAGATTGCCAAAACAGATTAGATTAGCGGATTGCCAGATTACAGAGTAGAGTCCCTGTAAGAGCAATGTTTCTGACGCGTGCTGAAATACGACGTCTTTTAATGTGTACCTTCAAAAAATGGCAGGAGTATCAGCGACACATCGCTGAAATGTTCACCAGTTTACACGAACGATTCTCGAGCACGTAAAGAGAAGGTGACTTCGTAGCTTCAATTGCGGATTAATTTGACTCGCCATTTATTCCCTTATTGCGAACGTTGTTACACGACACCTATACAATTTTTGCATCTACATACCCAGATTGCATATCTTTTTAACGAACGTAATATACTTTATAGTTGACCGCGAGCTAAAATCTTATCTCACGCCTTTTAACTTACGTATTTTTCTTTATTTTTCTTAGAAACGTGTAAGCATCTTGATTGGAGAGACGATTATTTATTCGAGAACGGGGTCGGGCTTTTATTTCGATACGTATACGATCGTAGAATTCCCGTACGGCACGATGGGCGCCAGTTGTAGAACAACCGCGTGGCGACGAGGCGTTACATTGTTCTAAGTAAAATTATTACCTCGGCGTCATCCACGTGACATGGAATCAGGCAAAGGTACGTTGACCAAAACTGGCTTGACCACATCGCGTGACAACGACGGCCGGCCGCAGGCCGTATATACCGTGAAATATTAAGAGTAGTTAAGCGATTTTGAACACGACATGGCAAAGTGGGCGCACCGCGCCATTTTTGCGGTACGTTATTAATTTTCTCGCTACGAAAATCCAACCGTTCGTCCCTTGCAGACGCCGTCCGCCGCCACCGACCAAGTCGTTTTAATTAATTTTAATTGATTAATTTTAACTAAGCGCTTCCTCCGCCTCCGCCCTTCGCAGCATGTTATTAAGCAACGCCACTTCATTTTCGAAGTGTATCCGAGAACTGGAGCAAAGTGCTGCAGTTTGCGAAATACACGGTAAATTTCGGCGAGATAATATCAAAGAATTTTTAATCTCAACTTGTACAATAACAATTAATAATAATAATTTGCCTGTATGATAAAAAAAATAAAATAAGAAACTCCTAATCAAACATATTTGCGATATCGTAAGTATTTTCTAAAGAATGGCCTATACTAAAATTTTCGTTATTACAAACTAATATTTTTATTTTATACACCTGTACTAAAAAGAAAAAAAAATCCGAGACCAACGTAATTATTTCAGAAAAAGAAAAGAAAAAAAGAAACAAAGAAAAGAGTGCTAACTAGAGACAAAAGGCAGCTAATAGTACAAAGTCGGTGTATAACGTAAAAGTTTGAAAGACGAGGGTGTTTTAAAAGAAAACTACTGTTACACAGTAGGTCGTCACGCGAAAACTTTCGTCTGTTTCAGGCGGTGTCATGAGCTACACTATACCAGATGCTTCTCTAACAGAGTTTAGTGACATCTCGTACGATGGTAAAAAGGAGGACAATTTGTTGACCGACGGTTTAGGTTGTCTAATCGATGGAGAGGTCGGCGCGGATAATTATAGACTAGATATGGGAAATGGAAAAGGTAATTAGTGGATAAACGTGTGTGAGAATGTAACCTGAATAAAGGAATTTTAGAATCTATTGCTAGTAAAATAAATTGAAGTAAAATGTTACTTATATGCTCGAAAACTTTTCGATTATTATTTGGAAGGAGCCAGTAAATATTTTAATTTATTCAAAATTCTGCATTGTCAACGGCTTCATTTTTACTTCATTATAATCATAATTACATTTTGTAATTTTATCGCAAGATATTAAAACAAGAATTTATCTTTCACGATTATAAACTCTCTTTCTGAAACTTTATTCTTCTACGTTTTACTTTGAATAAAAAAAGTAAAGCTCTAGAATTACTAACATGCATAAACCTTTGGAACAATTTTAATATATATATATATTGTATGTATATCTGTTTGTACTGCGATAGAGAACCGCAGCAAAGTAGTGCAATTCATTGCGTTTTGTATGAAAGTTCCTTCTCTATTGGCCGCAGGCACGGGTTGGGTTGCTTGGCTTCGTGACACTTTCCAAGAGAACTTTGTAGAGCTCATCTTCGAGTTTGAAGCCATAATGGTCTTCGAAGCGGTACACATCTATACTAACAATTATTTCTCACGGGACGTTCAGGTAATCTTTAACTCATTTTTGCGCAACGTATTTTCTGCTCACGTACTTTTATAAATCCTTCTTTGTGCAACGCAAAAGGAATTAAACGTTTAATCGCAATTATACGATAAGAGAAAATATTAATTCTATAAAAATGCACTTTTTCGAGCAGCATGAGAAATATTTAAATATGAAAACATATTTGAAAGAACTGTGTAATGTATTCTTTTACATATGTAATATTAACTCGTAAACTAAATACAAGCATTGCGCACAGTATTCACGAATTAAATTTTTTTTCAAAACGTAATTAAAAAATTTAACCCTATCTACTCGTTGTATTGAAAGCAATATTGTCAGCGGAGTTTAAAAAATAATTACGGCTTTTAATTGAACTGTGTGCACGTCAAAATCAAATAATTACATTGCGCATCATTATGAACATGTCAATTAAATAGAAGAAACAAAGATGAAACAGAATATCCGTGGCAAAGAATATGAGGGATCTCTTCTATATTACAGATGTCATTTGTAGATAACATTCCGAAACATGTATCATAAATGACATGATTAACGAGTTGCCGATTATATAGAGATAGTTACCATCATGTATATACATTTCTTTGATGCCAATGCCCTTATACAGTTTATAACACAAAAGAGTTTTTGCTACCAAAGTGCATCGACCACGCAATAAAAACGAATATAACTGCATGATAAAAACAAGTTTAAACGCCTTCGTTTTTCCAGAATATAGCAAACATTCTGTTCTCTTTATATAAAAATAGCATATAGAAACTATTTTATTTCTCTTGCTGTTTCAGATTGTATTTAAATGCGGAATAATATGAAAACTTATCACAACAATTGTCACAGTTCTTTCATTGCGTATATTTTATTTAAAATTCAGTTTCTGTTTAATTACATGCGTGATAACTTCGTTCTTTAATATCGTGAATTTTTGACAAATAATAAATTAGATTTTTATTTTTTACTAGAACAAACTATGCGCGCGCTATTTTTCAATATAATTTAATTTTAATTTTCCAAAAAAAAAACCAATCCAAAAGAAGTTTTACTAAATTTAAAAAAAAAAAAAAAAATCCTGGTTTGTTCTAGTCTTCTATCTTAAAAAGTTGGTGCGTTACGCATGTATTAGGTTTTAATTGTTGCTCAAAGATAAAGTTGTGAGAAAAAAAATTATTTTGCACGCTTTAAAATTAATTTATTATTGTATAAAATAATTAATTAATTTTAAAGTGTGCAAAATAATTTTTTTTTAGACTAGTAGCATAGGTACTCGGTTAACCAGCCTTTATAATTATATTATATTTTTTTAGTCTATTTAAATTTAATTTAATTTTTTTTTTTTTCCCTCAGAACTTTATCTATCTTTGGGCAACAATTAAAACCTAATACATGCGTAACGCACCAACTTTGTAAGATAGAATTTTAAATTTAATTTTTATTTTAATTTTAATTAAATCTCCTTTATACGAATTTGATTTGCACAATAGGTATTTTCAAAAGCGGAGATTTGGTTCAGCACCGACGGCGAGACTTACGAAGAAGAGTTTTTGCCTTATTCTTATATACCGGACGTCGTATTAGAAAATGCTCGAAACGTTTCAATTGGTCTGCACGAACGGCGTGGAAAACTTCTCAAATTGCATCTGTACTTCGCCGCACGATGGATCATAATCGGCGAAGTGACATTCGACGCAAGTGAGCTTCCTATATCTCATTTACTATCCCGACTGAGATACCTTTTCTCATTTCATTTAGTCTTTATATTACCCTTTCTGTGTTATTCCGCGGACAAACGATTCGTAGCGTTTTCTTTTTCTTTTAATTTTCCGCGAACATCGAGCATTATCTTTACCTAAATACCGACCTGAAGGATAAGGAAAACTTGCGCGGATGATAATTTAACTGTAATTTGCAGATCGTAATATTCCAAGAAATATTGTAATGAACGAAGTTACATAATAATCTATTGGATTATCTCGTTCTCTTCCGCACGCATCCGCCGGCATCAATTACCTTTTAATAACCGTCACGTCTTTGTCTCGAATATCTACGATTACACTTCTTTAATTTTATCTCATTAGCGACCGTTTGAGTTAACGATATCGAATGCGTGTGGTTATTTCATTTAAGTCTTTATATACGAACGTGTGCACGAAATATAAAATATTCCTCGGATTCAATCACATTCAGTAATAGCCGGCATAAAATTTTTAATATTCCTCATTTTTAATAAAGCGGCAGAAATGCGAAAAACTTTTATTTGCGTAAGATCTTTTCATTTAACGAGACATAACTGTAATATTTAAGCCAATATCCAAATTAAAAATAAATATTATAATAACGTTTGTCATTTTTATAGTTGATACGTTCCAAAGTATCTCCTTCATAAATCTTAGAAAATTTCTATGCAGATGCGCGTTAGTTACAGCTATTTTCCGCTTTCAGCAAATCCCTACGAAAACACTACGGAAGAAGCGGCGTCCGAGTTTAGCAACCGAGAGATTCCAGTCAACCCCGAAGTGGATCTCAACTTACAAACGAGTAAGTAACTCGCCGAGAGTGGCATTTAATTCGTATCAATCTCGTTCTAATTAACTATCGACTACGAGAAATATTTTATTTTTCGTCCTACATACTTATAAATGGGACGACTTTAAATTCATGCAACGCGAGAGTACTTTATACATTTAATAATTCACGTTTTATTTGCGCACCGGTCGTTCACGTAATTACGCAATAAAGCTTGCGCACGAACTCTAATTTTTAGATGTCACTTAATTCAAAGTTTAAGCCAGCTGATTGATTTAAAATCAATTTCTAATTATTGAGTGCACTATTATAATACGAGTGATTACAAGATTTCTTGATTATTCATTTTTCCTCTTCGTTTTAATATTTCTACTTTTATTGCTAATATTATATTATACATTATTTCTTTCAATTTAATTATATTCGAAAATTTCAATCTTAATTAGCGAAAAACTATAAATCAGGAGATAAATTTTCACTCATTCAAAAAATTAAATTATTTAATAACATCTTATTAGCGTAATTAAACATGTACCGTAGAGAATTTGATTTTATAACTTTGTCACTTTAAATTAGTAATTTCTTATATTCTCTAGAATAATATTCTTATTTTAATTATAATATTTCTTCTACTGTTAATTTAAATTTGTATTTGTTGAGACAATAATATATTTATAATCAAGCAATCTTCAAATTTTATAATATGCGTATTCAGTTTGCTTTGAAAATACGCGACATTTATTCATCTAACTTTGTTAGCGAAATGGGACCGTTATTCTTTGCCAAGAAGAAGACGCGATTAGGAAAAGTCATTGTCCGACATAGCAGAGAAAGAGATGCGGTTGCACTTTATAATTCACGTAGCAACTTCCTCGTAACGTAAACAATTAGTCGGGTTAAGAGGTAGCGCATTTGAAGAAAGAAGAAAAGAAAGCAGGAAAAGAAAAGTAAGGTCGACTCTGACATAATTACGTATATCTCATAGTTTGTGCCAACAACAAATCCTACGCTGCATTTTCCAGGCCGCAAAACAAATTAAAAATGTGTATTTTCCACTTAAATCATTGAGTATAGTCAAAGGAATTGCTTATCCGGATGAAAAATTAAAAGCCGCGGCGCAAAGAAAACTAAATGGAAGTAAAGAATATTGGCAGCAAGATTAATTTGTATAGGCGGCACTAATTCTGTTGCGATATATTAAAGTTATTTTTAGTGCGGAAACAACACATGTTTCTGCACACACCTTGCTTTAATTTAAGCCAGAGTTTTATTTTTTTTTTTTCCAATATCAACAACAAATAATTACACTAGGTCAATTTCCCTCCACGCGCTATACGTTCTAAAACGAATGACAAAAGCTGCAAGCGAGCGGCCGACGCGATAAAAAAAATAAATAAGAACATAATTTGTCGCTCGAATAGATAGAAAAGCGCGCATGAATACGAAGGGGTAAATTACATTACGAAAAGAGGACGAGAAATGAGAATAAAAAATGGTAAAAACTTATACCCCGGAGGCGGGGGTGAGGAAGATACAGATAACAGGAAGTGCGGTAGATAAATGAGGACGCGGGAGAATGTTGGAAAGAATACTCCACTGCGGCATAATTACAGTTCTCTGATATACCCCTGCCGCTTGCAAATCCTATCCCACCCCTCCTCCCTCCTGCGTCGAAAAAAATAGACTGAGCACTTTCCTGGGGTTTTATTATAAATAAAGGAAACGCGAACGGGCCCTCAAATAAAGCAGCCGCGAAATCGCCCGACCGCGCAAATGCAGCACGCGCGCTAAAAAAGACGGCACGACGCGAGAGAAGGGCGACAAATGGTAAAAAACAGAGTAACTAAAAACAACATGTAAACCGAGCGTTCGCTTTACGGTAGTCTGAATTCAAAAGGAACGCGGCGGTTCGTGGTACTGTACCTAATATAGTTCTTGCAGGCAATTTTTTTACATACCTCGCGAATGGGAGAACTAAAGAAAGCGCAGCGCTTTCATAATTCAAGCTTCGATATTCGCGCGATCGATTATGCGGATTAGTCAATGTTTGATTCGATAGAGCGGAAGAGAGAGAGGATTGGAGTCATAAAAGAACGAACGAAATAAGGGTACGTGAGAAAGAACCAGACAGAGAGCAGTCGATTCCGTAATTACATATCTCTGATAGACTGTGCAAATGCCCAACTTTATTCTTCAGCCTCTTTGATTACAAGATATTTTCTCTAGCCAGCTTCAAATAAAGAGGCGAATGTAATTATAATTTGAATATAAATATAATTTGAAGAAATAAGAGAAAATATAGATAGACGTACTTATATTATGAAATTATGATCTTACAATTATTTAAAATGAAGAAATTTATTTTGTTTATCGTCGCGCTTAAAATATCACTCGGTTTATTTCATAGGCATTAACAATGCATGAATATTGAAACAAATATTATGACGTTAACATTCTTATAAAATAAAAAGTGGAGTATTTAAAAAACCCTGGATACTTTTGTAATAAAAAAAAAAATACGTAAGACAGATATCAAAGAGCATATATTTTTATCTTTTGCCTCCTTTTGATAGATTGAAAAAAAACTCTGAAACAAGTCTCTAAAACTATGTCTCTTTAAAATGACGATCTATTCATACGTGAATGAGTTAAACAAAATAAATGAAAGAACGTGAAATTAAGCAAGATAAAAAATATAAAAACGGGACAAAGATAATCGATTCGAATGCAATAGCACCGCACCAAAATAACGTTCGAAAATCCTATCATCCAATGTGGGCGATATGAAATCCGCTAAATACGTTTCGATGCGCGGTTGCAAATAAAGCAATGGTAAGCAACGATAAGCTGTCTGCCGTTGCTCGATCGAAAAAATATAATGGGCCGTAGATATGTAAGCAAACAATGCATCACGTTGCAAAACCGGAACCAAAAATTGTAAAAAAACAATGATGGATGATAATAACAAACTCAAACGCAATACATGTGGATAATGCCGGATTCGCGGCACTCAGTTTTATCTCTTAATACCGTTATTCGTTGTTCTGTGAAAAACAAAAGATAGGACCGCGAAAGGAGCAAGAAACGAGAAAAAAGGGAGCACGAACGAAGAAAGTACGCGTGAGCATAAAAGTGGGAATTAAAAGCGTTTCTGCGCTCCTCTTGAGGCAATTTTCTTTTTCTATACATTGTACAACTAAGAGGAAATGTCATTTAAAATCCAGATTTTCTCGTCTATATCGGCACTCGAACAACGACTCTTTCTCGAATTAAATTCAAAATTAATGTTTTAATAATTATTTACTATAATTTTTTTAAATAATCAGCATTGGCCTATTCTTTAAACGAAGGAAAATAGCTACGCAATCTTTTATTATCGCACGAGTACTTTCGAATTATTTATTTCTATTGTAAAAAAAACGTCAGTCGTTCTGTCGTAGCTTCGGGGCATTTGGCACGACAAAGGATAAATAGTTTTTACGATACACATACACATATATATTAATAACGTTGACAGAGAAAGAAAATTTTTAGCTTCTTTTATAAAATAATAAAATGAATATTTTGCTGTTAACTTCGAGAAAAATAAATTTATAAATAGATAAAATATGTTGGAAAAAAAGTCTTGTAAGATTAATCGATATAGCACTAAAATGTTAATAACGTAACCTTTTAAATTCCGTATATTCCTATAAATTTGTATAGTTACAGCACCAGGAGACGGCCAAGAATATCTGGAGGTACTCATAGGAGTTCTCACCGCTATTATATTGCTGCTCTTATTGGTCTTTTTTATTATTTTATTTTTGAATCGACGTCAAAAACTACAGAGCTCTCCGACGGTGTTAAAAAATCCATTCGGCTTCGCCATAAATATGAAGGTATATAAATAAATATAAAACTAATTATGTATTAATTTATCTACCTATATGATCTTTAAAAATAAATAATTGAGATAAAAAAAACTAGACTAAAAGCTTTACGATTTACAGGGTCTTCTTTTAAACCTAACACCCGGTGGGATGTTGGCAGCGGAGACTGCCAACCATGTTTCACCTGACATTCCGGAAGACGTTAGTATGCACGAGTCACTTACGATGGAACAGTTTAATTCACCGCTCGTCAGTCCTCAATATAAATCGACTTACGCAATTGTAGCTAATTCCGGTGAGTAAGCATCAACGTTAGTATACTAATCGCGAATGAGAATGTCGTACTTTTTATTTAAAACTAAAATTATTTTTATTTATTTTTTTTTATAAATTTAAAATTAAAAACAACCAGAAAAAAAAAAAGCAGAGAATGATAGGACGGTACTATTTTCCAGAGTCTCCAAAGGATTTCAAGAACATTGAAGTTTCGGAAGAAAATGTACGACTAGACGCAAGACCGGAATCTACAATCGGACCATCCAGCTGTTCCTCGTCACCGACTAATTCACCGGCTCGTCACTCTCAACATTACAGAACCCTTCAAAGTTATAGCAGTCCAACTAGGAAACTCAATATCGCGGTTACGCCCAATCACCAAAGGGACGTCGATCAGGTTCATTCGAAACGCTGGCATACAGCGCCAAAGGAGAAGCACAAGGTACACATTAGTTGTGTCGTGCGCCTACAATTTAACGGTGCATTTGACTGATTGCGCCGCGCGAAAGCAAAGGAAAAGTAAATTACATCACGAAATTGGAAATTAGCGGTGAACTCGCCTGGCTGCTTCAAACCTTTTTAATTTTTCGACATGAAAGTGCAATTTATGTTGATTCTTTCATTTTGTTGCGCGAATTTATTGTCGATAGGCAAACAAAAAAAATATTGCAATAATAAAAAAAAATGGATTAAAAAATCTGTCTCAATTTTAGATCCCAGCACCTGTCGTAAGTTGGAATATCGCACCGAGCATGAATAAACCATACAAATGCAAGGAAATAGAGCCAACTAATATACCACGTCAGTGCCTGCGAACGACAGAAAAGCTTGGCTCGAGAATTATAGGAGAGGTACACTATATTCCTTATAAAAACGTATAAACAGTTTTCAATTTAAATTACCGTAAAAAAAAATTTTTTTTTTGAAACAATAGAAAATTTTCAATGCTCAAATTTAAAAAAAGGTGTTTTTTTTTACACGTTATCGCGTCATAATAAAAAAAGAAAATGTCAACGATTTAAATATTGAAGATTAATAGAAAAGTGTGGAAAAATGTGGTCTTCATTAATTACGCATTTAAACACACCGATAAACTTACCCGCAGCTTGATATGTGTGAATTGCTTCATTTGCACTTAATAGCAGCTGCGGGCGGTGACGCAATATAATTTACATATTTATCTGAACATGTATGTACTCTACAATCCTAATGTGTATTTACTTTTCTTTTCGACAATATTATACAATTTTACTAACATGTTTAAGCAACATTGCCAATATATTTTTATTTGTATCTCTTGAATATTCAGTCTTATCACGAATTGATAAAAGTAATTACTTACTACCTGTCTGTCGTCAAAACTTAAACTTGAAACTGAATATTAACTTAGCATTAAGATAATTCTTAACATAAAATGTTAATCATAGACCGAAAAAGATAAAAAAAATATCACTATGTATTCACGATAACTGTTTGTAAAATTTTCAGGCTATAATATGCGAAGCTGTTGGTTTAGACGAGATCATATCTGACGCTCCTAAATTAATCGTTGCTCGCGTACCCCTGTGTACCGGCGATCTCCGAGCTAACAGCGCGGTAGATCAGATGAGAGAAGTGCAATTTCTATCGTGTTTATCCGATCCGAATGTGGCACGTATCTTAGGGGTCTGCACTGTCGAGCCAGTGCCATGGACGATTATCGAGTACACGGAACTCGGTGATCTCGCTCATTATCTACAATATAGTGTACCACTCACAGGAACGCTCAGGCCAAATTGCAATTTAAAAGCTCTTAGGTAAGAATTTTTTTTTTTTTAATGACTTTTATCGAACAACTAACTTAGATATTATCAGATTGCTTTATAAATAATTTGTGTGTAAAATCTATTTCATTGATTTTAGTCAAAGCTGTCTGCTGTATATGGGGACGCAAATAGCATCGGGTATGAGATTCCTTGAATCGAAGAATTTGGTGCACAAGGACTTAGCGGCCAGAAATTGTCTAGTAGGACGTTCGTATACAGTAAAAGTGACCGATATAGCTATGTGCAGCGATCTTTACAAAAAAGACTACAGCGATATAGGAGGCAGACCACCCGCACCGATCAGATGGCTACCGTGGGAAAGCATTCTACTGGTAAGCAATTGTCTCCTCTTTAAATGTCTACAGTTTTTTTTTTATCAATAGAAATATGTAACATCATATTATAATAATTAATTTAAATTATTTTTTAGTTAATTTGTAAAAATATAAAACGAAATTGTCATTTAAGTATTCATATTTAATATTTTTATAACGTAGTGATGAGATTTAAACATATAACTAAAATAAACTCTGTGTACGTTTCGCGTGCGCTATTTTTCGATTAGTTCTAAATCGTGTGCGTCATTATAATTCAGTACCTAATATGTGGTCGACGACATGTTATCATTTCAAAGGAACGATTACAAATTATTAAAAAAGAATTATGTGACTCACCAGTCTGCACGTGCTACAGCGGAGTTGTAAAATTCTGGCGTTGGCTGTAACATAAAAAAAACAAAATTATTGTAGACATGAATATTCGTTAATCAAATTAATAAAAAAAAAAAAGTAAAAATTGATATTTAATAGAGATTTTATAAAGGAATTTTATGCTCACCTAAGAGATGCTCCGCCGGTGCAGGATGCCCCCCGGGCCTCCTCCTCCACTCAGATGGGACGTGTCGAGTCATCCTTCCGCGCACAGGAAACTCGCGAACGCGCCCGGGTGAATTTACAATCGCGATTATGACTTAACACTGTCACGCGTTATTTTTCGGCACTCCCGTAAAAAAGAAAGTCGTACAAAAAACGCCCGAAAATTAGCGGCACTCCCGGTACGACCGACGAACCGATGGTTCGTATAATATTGATGTCGGCGTGCGGCGCACTCGCGGGATAGTCCACGGAATAGTCCACCAAGTCCAAGAGTCTCTGGGCGGAATGAACGTCGCCGGAAACCTGCACCGAGCAGCGAACGAGGACGGGCCGCGACACTAAATGTTCCCCGCGCACTTTGTCTTTTTTAAGTTCCTCCAAGATCACTTCAAAGCGGATTGAGAACCGCGGCCGCGACGGAGAAGACGCGCGAGGTGCTGGGGGCCACCCTCTGACAATGGCGGTCGCCGAAAATCCGCACTGAGCAGCGAACGAGACGGGCTGCGACACGAAATGTTCCCCGCGCACTTTGTCTTTTTCAAGTTCCTCCAAGATCACTTTGAAGCGGATTGAGAACCGCGGCCACGACGGAGAAGACGCGCGAGATGCTGGGGCCCACACTCTGACAATGACGGTCGCCGGAACTCGCTGAATGCCGCTGAAGGAAACGGCGAGTGAACCGGATCATTTACGCTGGTCGCGGACGACGCGGCTAATATCACGTCGGACGCTCGGTGCGCCGCGCTCGGGTCGTAATCTTGTCGTTCCAAGGCACGGTTTTGAGGCACGAAACTGAGCACAGAATGACGACTCGAATAACACACGAGCACGAAAGATGATTGTCCGTTCCCGGGTCCACGACGTGGACACTGACTCGTGTGCGAGACTGTTCTTACCGCGGTCGAAAACTCGCGAAACTGCGGTGCGATTAGCGAATCGTGCTCGTGCCCGAAGCTCCACAATTAGACTGAAACAGCTGTTATAGATTCCGGCTCTCGGAGGAAAAAAGAGAACCGCGTAGAAAGAGTGAGACGGCAATATGGCCGACCTTCGCTGTCCTTCTCGCACGGTGCGCCGCGCTCGCGATGCAAACTTGTCGTTCCGAAGCAACGTTCTTGAGACACAAAACGAAGCACAGAACGACGACTCGAATAACACACGAGCACGAAAGATGATTGTCCGTTCCCGGGTCGACGACGTGGACACTGACTCGTGTGCGAGACTGTTCTTACCGCGGTCGAAAACTCGCGAAACTGCGGTGCGATTAGCGAATCGTGCTCGTGCCCGAAGCTCCACAATTAGACTGAAACAGCTGTTATAGATTCCGGCCCTCGGAGGAAAAGAGAGAACCGCGTAAAGAGAGTGAGACCGCTTCGATGCTCGTCGCATCGCCCGACCACAAGTACGTAAAGCTAGACGTGACGGTAGAACGAGACGAACGGCGGTGGCGGTGTCCTGTGCGGGACACTGCGGTTCGTAGGGCCCCAGAGCAACGCGAGACGTAGGTACGCGACGAAAACCGCGAGAGAACCCACGCAGAGGCCTTGATATCCGTCGCGAAAACCGGAGCTCTGCACGTGGTCGGCGTATTCTCTCGACTGCGCAAGAGGTTGCGCATACCGGTAGCGGAATCAGGCCATCCACGGAGCGCTGTGATTGGTCGGGGCGCTGGGTCACCCATCTCTTCACGGGCCAGGCATTTTTTTGCCGCTTAACCCGAAGACGATAGCTGGGGATCGCGGGTGAGGCGCGGGGTGAGGGGAGGGAAATCGTGAAGACCGTCTTCGCCTGGAACACATTAATGAAACATTAATGAAACATTAATGAAACATTAATTAAACATTAATTAAACATTAATTACCTCAAAATCGCAAATTTGATTTTTAATAGAATTTAAAATAGGTTTTAAAAATATTACGAATGAGTAACAACGACTAATACTTAAATATTAAAATTTTAGGATAGGTATACATGTTCGAGCAGCATATGGTCTTTTGCCGTGACACTCTGGGAAGTAATGAGTCTAGCTAGAGAAAAGCCTTTTCAACACCTGTCAAATGATCAAGTTATTCAAAACGCCGAGCAAATGTATTACGGAGCAGAGCTACAAGTAAGCATCTTATCTGATCAACGATAATTACTTTACAATTCATCGTTTCTAAGCTCGCCAATTAATTATTAAATTTTGCTTGCTAGAATTTTAACGCCTTACATATCTTAACAATTAAACTGTATGTGATATCATATGTATATTTGTTTAAAAAATTCTTTATTCGCGATTTAATATCAAGTGCTCGTATTTTAGATATTTCTACCAAAACCAACAATGTGTCCGGAAGAAGTTTATCGGATGATGTGCTCATGTTGGAGAAGAGATGAAACATCGCGACCAACCTTTAAGGATATTTACACGTTCCTGAAGAATATAACAACGGACTATCGACCTGGGGCATAAATAGTCTTGATTAACTGTGATACGGAATGGGTGGCGAATCTCATGGAATGTGAACGACATTGTGGGGAATATTCCAAATAGAATAAAACATTATGTTGTCTCATATTCGCCGTGCGCTTTGCGCACAAATCAGATTCTCCAGAAATGTACAATCGTTAGCTTTAGACATTATACGTATATTGAAGACGCTAGATACCGTGTCTCCTTCCTAGCACAAAAAGCTCGACAAACGGAAAATCATGCACGGGGAAAAAAAAACTCAGTGATGATCGGAAATGATCTCCTGCAGAGGCGTAATATGTTTTTCAGGCAAGAATAATGGCGATAACAAACGTAATCTCAGAGCGAATGCCAAACGAGCACGAGGAGAGATGTATAATTGACGTATAAGTGTTAGGTTTGTTTTCTTCAGATAATCAAGATCAATAATTTCACTCTTCAACTCGAGTGTATAATCGCGCCACTTTTGTCTGGACGTTTAATAAGATTTTATTTTCTAGTCATAAATCTTTAATTCTCACGAAAGTGCTATCGTGTACAGTATTCTAATATTAATAATATGTAATGTACGCTACTATGCTCAGTACTGATAAAGTCTATCCATTTGTACATACTATTTTAGGTTTTAATGCTGGGTAAATGGGAAATTTTTACGGCAGTAAGTGTCACGACGGTTGCTCTTCTTTTTATTTATACTTTAAATTATTGAATTTAATTTTTCTACAATTCTGACAACGTAAAAATTAAAAGAAAAAAACAATAATAAATGCCCTTTTTATTTTAAATCGCTTAAAATGTAAAAATAATTTCTAAAAGCGAAATCAAATAATATTTGAAAAGAGTTAAATGTTTAATCAATTAAATATACAAACGTAAAATAATTTTAATTTACCGTCTTACTTTGCCCTAAAAATTTCGGCTTATCGTTAGACAACTTGTACATTCGAAACCCATCAGTAGTAAGTACTTACTTCCATCACTTCTTTAAGTTAAACCTGTACTACGCTAAAAAGTGTAGAATTCAAGTATGTTCTTCCTAAGAACGTAATATTAACACATATCTTTGCCCGATTTATTTATAAACAGAAAAAAAAAATGCTAAAAACACCTAGCAATGAGTATCGTGCTTTGGAACGAATTAATAAAAATTTAAACAAAGTCATGTATTTGTTGGAATTTCAAATTACGGACGCTTGAACGTATTACAGATAATAAAGTGTGAAAATGTTAATAAAAAAGATAAAAAAATTATATAATAACATACATGTACTTATCTTATTAATATTTATTTATTTGTGTTGGTGAGTTAAATAATGAAATATGGTTCGAAAATAAGTTCAACGAAAAAAAAAAAAAAAAGAAAAAAAAAAGAACTGAAACGTTCAAACGCCCTATCCCTTATTATTCATAATTTAAAGGACGAAATAAGTTTCTACATCGATCATTTTTTATCGCTGTGATTGTCTGTTAATTGTATAAAAAAAAAAACAGCAAGGTTGATATAAATCTCGATGGATGATAAAATAATTTGTAGAATGCCTGTTCGTACAGCATTTAATAACAAATCAACCTTTTCAATAATCAATTAACTCACTTGTTAAAAGACCCACTGACAGATTTATTATCTGATTATTTCATTTGGTAAACTAGTTGTAAAATTTAAATTTCTATTCGTAGAAACTTCCAATCCGTATATATCAATAAAAAATTTCTAAGAGAGTTCAATTACGGTAAAAGTTATCTAATAAGTTAATTGTTATTCCATCAATTAACGCGGATTAATATCACAGAAAATATTTATCTAATGCGTTAAAAATAATTTTATATCTCAAAATATAACTGCATTATTACATAAAAGCGAATTTATTTTTTATTAGGTAAGATGACTAATGTGTGCGTCACTAAACTAAAGATTCAGCAATAAAGTTAAAAAAAAAAAAAAGAGAAAGTGCTTTAGAAAATCCAATTACATAGAAAGTACTGTTTTTGTGCATTACAATGAACTCTTTCCCCTATGACACAATTGACTAAACGTTCTTTTGTCTGTTATCTCCAGGCGGAATTATCAATATATTGCAAAAGAACTGAGATGCTGGTACCGTATACCATATACTTCATGCAAAGTAAATATAAAAAGCGAATAAGCAATTATTAAAATCTTTCCCGGACATTTTTATTCTAAAAATACGTGATTATCTAATAGATTATGAATCATGGAGGCTCGAACCATTATCTGCCAAGTAATGTTAAAAACAGATAACGGAGTAACCGCACTTACGAGGGGACTTGATAAACGTGTATGGGTGTGCCTATTTACTCAACGTGTGCGTGTGTTCGTGTGTCGTATAACACCGTCTGCGTTTATATAATGGTAGCGTCCTGGGAACGTGAGACCATTGAATCGTCAGCTGTCAGTATCGAACGTTGCCGTAGCATCTTTTTTTGTCGAAAAAATGAAATCTTACGCACTCGTATGCGTCGCTCTCACAACCATCTTTTTCATTGGTAAGTAATCATTTTATATAAAATAAAAATATATAATAGGCTAATATAATATGTGTAATAAATTTTTATACACGTATAAAATTTAAAAGAAGTGACATTAATTTTATACGCTTAAAATTACTATTTAACTTTGAAATTATTATTTAAATGCGATACTAATAATTTTCATATAAAATTACGCTAATCGTGCTTTCATATTAATTTCATTAAACATTTTTTTTTGGTAATTAAAAATTTTTCATGTAACATTAAAAATTAAAAATTGTTAAGTTATATTTTAAATCGACGTATGTAATTAGCTCAATATTTCGATATCGTGGTATTTTTAATAAGCTTATACTTATTCAAAAAAAATTTTTTAATACCAAAAATCTTTTAAATTAAAAATTAAAAATAGTTTTAACAGCACTACGTATATGTTTTCAGTATATGCCAAGGAAGAATGTAAGAAAGAGAATTGTATTACACCTGATAAATGTGAACAATTGGTACAAGGAAATATCTCATGCGAGGAACAGGGTACATCATGTTGCAGCGTAGGTAAGTTTACAATTTAAAAAGCATTATTATATTTAAATAAGCAAATTCTTTGTAAAATTAAAATTTAATTATAAAAAAATATAAATTACAAAAGAATAAAAAGCAAGGTTCTATTATATCAATTTTGAGTAGAAATTTTTGTAATATTATTTCTAAATTAAAGTATCATATATATTTTAATAATATTTAAAAACGTACTTTAATTAATTTTAAAAACAACATATTAAATTATACTAAAAATATTAATTTCTTTTGATTAAATAACAACAGAAAAAGTCTGTAAAAAATGTCTGTTACCTATTATAAGAAAAATATTTATTTTTAACAAATAAAAATTTTGAAATTAATACATTATTAATTTTATTGCAGTTAAAAATGAATTTAGAACTCATTGCAATCACTATGGTGGAGAGTGCATGGACTCCTGTTCTCAAATCTTATCTCACAATACAATTGACTGCATAAACGATCAAATTTGTTGCATATTGGTTTAGAAAATGTAAGATTATTTTTTGTAGCGTTAGTAACTATCTAAAATATAACCTTGCTTTAATTATAATTATTAAATTTAATTCAATTGTAACGTAACAAAATATGTAAAACAAAAAGTTTACCGTGTTTAATTTTTTATGACAAAGGTACATATTATTTAGTTTTCATTAAAAAAAAAAACTTATTTGCTCCAAAAAAAATATCTTCATAACTTGCAAGTACCGAAGTAACGTTTTGACCTCTGTATTTTAAGTTAAAAAAAAGTGGATAACTATAGCACTATGTATAAAACATACATAAGTAAAATAAAAAAATAATACCCTTACTTTTGTTTATTTTTCAACCATTTCAACCAATTATTTAATTTTAAATTAATTTTTCTATTAGTAATTATTAACAACAGACATAGAAGCCACTTTCGAAAAGATATTTCTTAAACAATCGCACACACATGAATATACATAACTTTTAAGGTAAGTCAGAAAAAGAAAGGGCAAGAAAACAAGGGAAAAGAGAGAAAGGAAGCGGGATATACCGCAAAGTTTTATCCGGAAAGAAAAGTTGCCCGGAGCAGAGGCGAGCTCGGAGACGGTTGACAAGAGGTCGGTCAAGGAACAACATGTATAAGAGAGACCAAAAGAAGGACAGAAACGAGTAAAGCGAATAAGAAAAAAAAAAAAAAGAAGGTGTATGGGAGGGAACGCTATGCTTTGCCATGGGCAATGCAGCCAGAACGTAGGATAATACGTATATATCTCTGCACATACAAAACCGTATTGGTTAGCCCTCGATCAAGAATCATATACGAAAGAAAAAGAGAAATGGCAACATAAAATACATTACAAAATAAAAAAAATATGTTTGTCTTATTTTATTAGCGTATAATTGACATTCTTACATTTCTCTTTTATTTTCTCTTTTTCTTGGCAGTAATTATTTTTGCAAAAAAAAAATAAGAACAAATAAATAAAAAAAAACAATTTTTAATTGTAAAAGATTTTTTAAGTATATTAAAAACATTGACCTAATTCAAAAAATAAAATAACTCTACTTCCTACATTCTATCCTTTCATTATAGGTACTCGTGTTCTGTATAACATAGATATAAATGGTTGAGACAAAAATAAAAACAGATATGAAATTTAAGTAGATAATGTAATAATTACGACGATAAAGAAGACAATTGAAACAAATTAAAAAATGAAATATGTTAGAATATTTCAAGGAAGTCATCGACGTTTATATCGAAGCGTAATATCGCCACACTCGATTCCGTTTGAAATTTTCGCTTTCTACGTTTGTTATAACGAGCGCAATTGAAAAATATGCGAAAGGAAGAAGAAAAAGCACAAGAGTTGTGTCGCCTGCGGCGATACGGGCAGATGCCAATATGACGATACACGCACGTACACGCGCAAGAGCCGTTTCGGCTGGCCCGCGGGTAAAAGCGCATAATATTACGTGGTGGAACAAGAAGAAGCTCATCCCTTCTACGACTCCTCGCCCACGGCATTGGCGAGGAGAACACCCTCGGGGTGCCTTACTCGGCCGAAGATACGGGGAGCGCAGCAACTTCAACGAGACTGCGATAACGAAACGGCGATAACATATTATCTCTCCCGTGCGCGAGCGCAAACGTACACACGTGCGCGCACACACACGAGTGCTTTAAGGAGCAAAACGGAAAGTACCGGTGAAGAACTTTGAAAGTAAATTTCGCAAAGCGCACAGTAACGCCCGCGGTGGGTAGATTATCCTAATCTCATTATTTTTCTTGCGATAAATGATGCCATCAAGCAAGTAGAATGCGAAGTTCAAGAAGAAGGAGCGGGAGGTGGCGCAGCCCCGCCGCGAGCAATGCAGGCAAATGCCTGGCGATGTGATGGTACCTGCCTGGTTGCCCTCCTGCATGCACGCGCGTGCATGCATGCCCCTACATGTACATATTAAAATATGTATATACGTATATGCGAGTCGTTTCGGTTGTAGCCCGCGGGTGAAGGCGCGGGAACGCGCGACGTTAGAGGGAAAGAGAAAGACGCCGTCTTCTCCTTTCTTTTCGCGTTCATCCCTATCGTTGTGCGCGAGAGATGCCCTCGAGGGTAGACGCGCGGTACTCTACACCCCACCATGAGGTGGTGCGGTGGAAGTACGGTCGTTCCGCTGCGGGCGCGGAAACGAGAGGAGATAGCGGCGAGCTTCGTCCTCTCCACCTTCGTGTCCCAGTGAGAGAGCTGGTCGAAGGGCGATCCAGAGGGAAGGGAGGAAGAGAAAGAGAGGGATCTACGTTGCCCCGAAGATATCCAGCGAGACAATGCGCTTCGTGACGCCTGAGGCGACTCCGAGGCAGACCGTAGTTCTCCCTCGTTTTCTGTTCCCTCTTTCCGTCCTGGCCTCTGGCGATTCTTCGTCCTTCCGTCTCGTTTCTTTCCCTCACTTTCCTCTCTTTCTCACTTTCTTCTCCCAGGCAACGTCCTTCTCTTTCCCTCCCGCTTCGAGGTTCTTTCCGTTCGCTATTTACATCAACGTTTTTTCTGCTGATATTGAAATTATTCTATCAAGTATATTGTATATACTGAAATGCGCGTAATTTTTTACCAAGATGTCGTTTTCTTTTTATACGATTATTGCCAAAAATAGGAAAGGTAAACTTTACCCTTTAACAAAAATGAGAATATTTGAAATTTTTAAGTCTACGTTTATTTTAATTTCCGTGCACGATTACGAGGACGAGGATGCAAGCGCTATTTTACTTATTTTTATTTTTTTTTAATTTTTTTTTTTTTTATCCGGAATGTCCGGTTAACGATGTGGTTTAATCTCATATCTAAATACGGCTGGATTATTACGAGTCATTTTCGGTGGCCTTATTCGGTCCTGACTTTGTTTCTCTCGGCATTCCCGGCACGTCATTACTTCTCTCTGAATCTCCGCGGCTGTCTCCGCCGTGTTTTCACGACGTAAAATTTCTAGAATGTCACCCCAATTGCAATAAAGCGTCCTTCTTTGCCGCCAGCTCGCCCGCTCTTGCCTCCCTAACATACCCTCCTCCTCCACCTCCTTTGCGGTGTTCTCTCTCCTAGTGCACGCTCGCTTGGAGGGAGTAACGATGCCCCGGAGCGGGCCTCCGCGGCGCGGCACCGTGGTAACGATAAGCAACGAAATGAAATATTAATGAAGTACCTGAGCGCACGTCCATTTTTCGCGAGCGTCTCACCACCAACGCCTCAGGTGCCGAAGAAAAAGTCGGCCGTCTCATCGGAAGTAAAAGAATCATTGCTAGAGAATAGAAGAGGAGCGGAAGAAATGATTCCCTATGCGTCATTCTCGGAACATAGATTGCAGTAGTTTTTTCTTCATTTAACAATACTACAGATTGTCATAAAAATCCAAAGGATTAAGATAAAGATTAAAATGAAATTTCAAGAGGCACTCAAAATGTTGCATTGTTTTAATTTGAATTATGGAGAAAAAAAAACGCGACGAAAGAAATAATGATAAAAAAATACAGCACTTATTACAATTATGATATTTTTAAAATTTTATGTTTCAGATGTAACAAAAAAATTTTAGGAATAAAATTAAATCTTGAAAAAAATTAAAAAGCAAATTAAATGTACATAAATTATCAATATATATTATTGTGGACTCGTATAATTTTCTATTGATTAATCAATTAAGATTTCTTGTTTGGATAACCTTGTTTAATTGAGACTTTCATTATCAAACTCATTCATTACATAACGAAACATCCTGAATACGCCTATATTACGTCTATTCGAGCTTCATCTTTTGCGAAAGTAAAACGATCACATCCCGATTACAACTGGCTGATAATAACGCACCCTGCGTTCAACCCTTCGTGGAAACTCGAGCGCCACATTTTCACGAAACAATGTACGGAAAATAACCCATTGCGCACCTTTGCCACGGCAGTGCATGTCAGCATTGGTTGCATTGCGATGAATACGAAAATACCCGCGGCAATTTCCTAATTGCAGTGAGAGGCAAACGAACGGAGGGAAAGAGGAAACGAGAATAAAACGACCGGTGGAAAAAGAAAGAGGGAGACGAGGGAAAGAAAGAGAGGAGAGACAGAGAGAAAGTTATAAAGAGAAACTGAGATAGAAGCGAAGTAAGGGAGGAGGAAAAGTGATCTATTCGTTCTTTTCAGCAATGCTTTCAGGGCTCTTTTTCGCACTCCTTCTCACCTTCGACGTTCCGTTGCTTCGTATATCTCTGCGGTGTACCGTGTACTCACGTTTACGTTTCATCTTCTCCCCTTTTCTCTCTCTCTCTCTTTCTCTCGTCTTTCATCTTTTTCTTTCCCCCTCAACCGATACCCTGTATGTCTCTCCTCCGTCGTGTGCGACCGTGCGCGCGGACGTGTGCTTCGAAGCGGTCGAACGCCCCCGCGAGCCAACATGGACCAGCACCTTCTTCGTGTATCGCCGTCTCGCTCAATCTCCACGATCCTCACGAGTCGCCGCGGGACTCGTTGCCTACGAGCGAACTCCGATGAACGAAAGAGGAAAGCAAAACGGCCCAGCGATATACGAACGGCGCATGGATGCACTCTTCTCGATACTTTACGTCGATATAAATAATTGCGAGATACGCCGCGGCTAACACGATCGTACGTTAAATTAAGATGTGATACTAATTTCATTCTAATTTAAATCTATAAGACCCGCCGCGTCCTCGTACTTTACTCTCCCTAAAAATCATCCAAGATTACGAGCTGAAACAATTTTATTTTTCTCCAGGCGTAACTTGCGCTAAGCATTAAGTGAGATTAATTCATACGTTACTTAATCGAAGGCGATGAGTAACCCGCGTCACTCAACGTCTGCAATTTTTTGTCTTTATAAATCTGACGTGATTATCGCTCGTTACTTAATAGCACGTTTTCGGCTGGCGCGAACCATCGACATCGCCGGTTCGGGATAAAAAAAAAAAAAAAAAAAAAGAGTATCAGCGTCGAAAGGCTTTGCTCACCGCGACGCTCGCGGGCACCGCGAATTGCTTAGATTACCCAAGTCTTTTCAAGCGCTTGATTACCGTACCGCGAAGAGCGGGCGCTGACTTTTACTGCGCGGAATGCTACGCACCCAGGGAAAAGCAGAACTTTGACGCTCGCATGTAAATCTTATTCGCGAAAGGCGCGCAAAAGTGTTGTGGGCATAAAGCCGCCACGGTAAGGGAACGCGGTGGGCCAGCAATGGCACTTAATGGAGTGGTTATAGGAGAATTATTAGACGAGAACTTGAGATTAATTGCGGTTAAGCCTCCTCGTTAAAGCTGTCTGAATGAATTGAAATATAGCCCACGGTGACGATAAAACAACTTTGTATTAATACACTATAATTTCCACACGCGGAAAGAATACTTATTTATTAAAATTGCGATCTTTCAATCAAGTCGTATCTTTATGAAAAATTGTGTCCGGGCGGCATTGAAATCTTTCACGCTAGTATTATAATACAAATTAAGCTTTCGAGATGGGTAAAAAAAAAAAAAAAAAAAAAAAAAAAACAAAACGCAAATCTCGCACAGGCCACATGCTCCACGGATTCTCGTAGAGGCAGAAACGCCCGCTAAAGGTGCTTAATAGGCATTGTTGGCGGAGTCCGATCGCACCTAGGTGGGAGTCGAGGCCCGGAGCACATCCCACGGCAATCTACGCGAGTTGCCTTTCTCAGACAGCGCGTTCTCTATCTTACGTAAGTTTGCGCGGGATAAACGAGGACGAACCGGCACGATGAACAGCGAGATGAAGGATTTAAAGAGAAAAGAAAGGAAAGTAGAACGAGACCGGAAAACGAGAGAGAGAGAGAGAGAGAGAGGGGGGGGGAAGGGTGGATCAACGAAAGAAGGTAGATAGCGGAAGAAAAGAAAGGTTGGAGGTAGAAGGGGAGATGAAAGGTGAGCTACGTCGAAGGAGAGAAAGACCGCAGGGGTCGTCTGGGATCTTCTAAAAATGATTCACAGCCTCCGGTAATTTACATTCGCTTGCGTGGGTGATCGTCGACTCGGGGAGAGTCGACGGGGTGAAGTGACGGGGAAGGATAAGGGGAGAAGAGGCCGCCGGCTAAACTCTCCTCTCTGCCGACTGCCATCGAAAAGGTTAAACATACACCCACCAGAGGTCACGTAACCATCGGAGAAAGACCGCTCGGGCTACCTCCCCCACTTTAGAACGCAACCTACGGCCGTCGTGTACTTTGCGCATGCAGAACGATGCATGGCCCGCGAGGACAAAAGGGAAGGAGAGAAATCCAATGGACCCCTCGACTGATTGGCGGGTCACGCGTAAGAGGTTTACGGAAATTGATTCGAGCGAGAAGCTCGAGTTCTCACATTTGAAATCATCGACTGCCGAGTCCCTCTTTTCTATCCAATTACGAAATTTTTCCTTTTATTTCTTTAAAAAATAATTTTCTTTTGAATTAAATAACTAGATAAAAAGTCCTCCTCGATCAACTTTATCTCAATGACATATTACCAGAAATTTTCCCTCGTCTCCTCTTTGGATTACGAAAAATTTGATAGAGTTCGCCACAGAATCCGTGATTGAAAGGGGTGAACCACCTGATTCTAAGTCGCGTGCTTTTCGACACAACTATACGGAATCGTTTGTACAACGAGATAATAAAAGATATGGAAAGACAACGAAAAGCAAGCCGGATCGAGGGAGGGAAGTGAACAAGAGCTGGACGGATAGGTGGAGGAGCGCGCGAAGCTCTCGCCTTCGGCACGGCACGACCCGTTTCAGAGACACGTAGGTTCAAACCAGAGGGCGAAGAAGAACAGGGCGACGGAGGGAGAGGGAGAGGAGAAGGCTTCACCCTAAAATATGTGGACCCACGGGCAATACTCGGACTCTTCTCGTTACATCCCGCTGGACGCTCCGGGCGTATACCGGTCCGCCATGCCGGCAGAGAGTCTGTATATCGTATGATACAAAAACATCGCATTATTTTCCTCTCTCTCTGGATCGGTGAGTGCGCGCAACCTCACCCGCCTTCTTCTTACTCCTCTCCTCCGCGAAACGCCCGCGGGCATGTGACCACCATTATGCTCGTCCTCCTTCTCTCCCTCGTTCTCCTTCTCATCCTCCTCCGCAACCTCCTTCCTTCTTTCGTCTTGTTCACTTCCCATCGCATTACCAGGATATCTTTTGCTTCGAATTACGTATCCACTAAACGAGTCGAGACGAAAGCGCTGCTCACCGGTGACCGGCTAATTAATTTGAACGCACGCAATGCTCACAAAGTTGCATCGATCTTTCAAATTTTTTTTTTTTTTTTTTTTTCTTTCTTTTTTTTTTAATTAATTAATTTGTTGTAATGCTTGAAAACATTATCGTACTCGACTCGAAAGATTGACAAAAGATACAAGGATTTAATTAGAAATGTTATATCAACGATGCGAATTAATCGCTTACGAGCTAAGACAAAGAATTAAAATTAAATGCAACGTTATGAGCGATTGCTTCTCCCTGTCGTGCTAAAATCCATTTCGGAATATGTTACTTTAGAAGATCGATCGATCGATCGATCTGTCTATCCATCACGTTTAGGCAGTGCTTACTTTGCGAATTGAGCATCTGTCTTCTCACACTCAGGCGTGAAACGTAATGTTATCAATCATAGTATAAAGATCTTGCCGGGGTGTCATTCTCGTATACACGTTCCGTTTCAGCTCGAGTATTTAACAACCAGCAAATTGAAATATATCCATTATTACTTTCTAAAATACGCTACGTACATTATCGTTCCAAGATGATTCTAAATTTTACATTTATCCACGAAATTGTTAGTAAAATTTAATTCAGTTTAGTAAAAAATGTTCTGCTTCACGTATAACGCAAAATGTACATATAATTATAATTCCATGCAATTACGTTCGGCAAGAAAAATATTTAGATGCGCGTTTTCCAAAAGCGTGGAACCGTCGGTGTCGCGTCGCGTCGGAGCCAAAGAGATTTGGAACGTCCCGTAATCGCCCGACGGGCATATGCCTAAGGCTAACGACAGGAACCAGCCGCGAACGCGACCCAGGCGGACGTTAAAATGAGTCTCGAAATGGCAAAGTCGTTCCTTCCCCCGTCGCCCGGATCAACATATATACGAGCGTCACTTTGTCCCTGACGAAGTTGGCGTTTACGTATGCGAGCAACATCGTCCGGTGGGTTTGGAAGTGCCCGAGGCATTCTGGAACGATGTTGTCGGCCGTGGCCGTTTTGGCCGCGGGGCAACTCGAATACGACAGAGACCGAGGCCCAAGCCGCGCTTGGTTCCCCTTATATCGGCTCTCGCCAACTGCTCCATTATTCTCGATGGCCGATGGCCAATCGTACGGATTGTAGTTTTACGAAGACGAAATTCTCCGGTCGACGGTAGAAAATGTTTCAGTTATTCGACAATGTCGACGCACAGGTGCGCCAAAAATTACTCCTCGAAACAAACTCGCGAATAAATTATGGACATTATTTTCGTAAACGGTACCGTTTTACGTATTTTTCTTTTCGAAGCACTTTGTAACTTTTATTTTCACCGAGAGATATTTGTCAAATGAAATTGTTTCTATTTTTTTTTTAAGTTGCATAATATCATTTCTACGCTACCTATATTTCTTCATAGTCAATTAATCAAATTATACCGTCTTACAGCGAGGATAATTCTGATCGCTCGAAGAAAAATTATTGGTAATATTATGCGAACGGCCGATGCGAGTGGATGTCATTTGCAAAGGTTACACTACGTGGTCAAGAGATTTATCTATTCTTGTTCTGGTACTTACGTAACTATAAGTGTAAATATCTAACTGCTTTATAACAGCTAAAAGATTCTACTCGCTTAACTTATCGTTTCACGAACAGTAACGTGACATTTATCAAAATCATCAATCTTACAAATTTATCATTTTTATATTATACAATAATTTATTTCTAGTGAAGTATTAATATAGAATAATATTTGAAAATATTGCACGTAGATTTTTTATAGATTATAAAATAATGACATAACGTTTTCATGCAAAATTTCGTTGCGAGTCGTATTTAAAATAGAATTAAAATACCGATGCAAAAGAACAGAATTTTTATTTAAAGAAGAGACGTATAAAAATGATAAACTTGTCAAATGCGATCGCTATACATTTAACCGAAACTGTCAAAATGCACGGAGAGGGTTGAAACCGGCGCGCGGCAATGCGATTCGAGTGGAGAGAATCGTCGAAAGCTCGAGGCGCTTGCCGAAACGCCGCAAGCTCGCAGGACAAAGACGGGTTGATGTAGGATGGTTGGAAAGGACGACGATAGTCGGTGGTGGTGGAAGAGAGAATGGTGGAGGTAGTACGAGGAGATCAGCGCGAGGACCGCACCGCAACGGCGGAGAGCGTATGCAGTTTAACGAAAGCCGCGGTGGTGCGCGGTGGTGGCTCGCGCCACTTTTGTCCTTCGGCCGAGAAGACACGTGAATGCAACCACGTGGTTCCAGTGCGCGACACGAGATCTGGAGATACTCGCGAAAATTCCGTCCGGGTGCTTTGTAGATAGTGAAAAATTTCCGCGAGCGCGACGGGACTCCAGGGTTCTCCAATTCGCCGCCGTGGACACGAGAATAGCCGTCAACCTGGAGTCCACGTGCCAGAAACGGTGAGTGAGTCACGATTTATAATTATTCGACACGATCGCGGAAGCGCAGAAACGCTCTCAACACTTGCCGCGATGCAGGTAAATTTTTTCGCGATTGGGGAAAACGCGAAACGCGCCCGTGAAAACTCGTTGCAAAATGCAACTTGCCTATCCTCGAATTCGTCAAGGTATTTAATTATAAAGAAAGAAATTGCGATAAATTCAACAAGCTTGCGTTATGCGCTCAAATAGAAGTAGAACTACAAGATTAATATAATAACGCGATTCAAATAACGATGATTGCATCGGCCAGAGCTACGATTGCTTTCTGACATAAACTTTAGACGCGATAATTAATCCTCGGTATTATTATCTTAAGATCAACAAGGACGTAACTCATGCATTCGTTTTACTCTTTACATCTTACGTCAAGTATGTCTCGAGAATATAATTGTCGCTACGCAAATTTATAGAAAACTTAATCCTAATTATTCATTTATTTACGTTACTTCAAGTATCGCTCCGAGAAAACGTTCGCTTATTAAACTCATTTTAATTTTGCTTGCAAATTTTTACGGCACGCTGTTCGTACTTTTTCACGACTGCTTTCCTGATCGAAGACTTCCGGGTAAAGAAACTATATGTTACTCGGTGATACTTAATGCAGAAAATATCTAAAAAAAAAAAAAAAGAAAAAGAAAAACCTATTTCTCTCGTTCTTTTGTACAGAATGCCTTGGAAACGTCGCGTGATAAACTGATATTCATGCATGGAAATGGTATACTTTCACGTAGTTAATTATGTCGCTTGTAACCCGCGAGGCGCAGCCAAGAGCGTTCCAGTACGGAAAGTTTGGTTTCTAACGAATGTAGAGATGAATTTAATAACAGAAACAGTCATTGAAAATCAAATGGTCTCGCGTAACAATTTCACACATAAAAACCCTGACCACTTCCTATAATTTCTATTCTTTTGTACTTATGTATATTTTAAAATTGCATGCCGCGAGCTGTATTTATTTTTTTTATCTGTTCTTTATATTCCGGCTAGATCTCTAGATTTCTTAAGGCCTTCTATTTTTGTGTGAGAAACTGAGAAGCTTAAGAATCTTAATCCAACAACCATCTCTTTGTCATTTTTCAAATGCTCATTGCGATAGTTTCTCTTCGCGGAAGGAACATTATAAAATTGTGGACCCCAAATGATTACGCGCGCGCGCGTCTCAAGGCATTTAATATGACTGAGTTAAAGTGAAGTCGATAGAAAGTCAATCTGATCTCACACATGCAACACCGCGGGTGAAGAAAGTTTAATCTATGCCAGTCGTCCGAGAGGGTGTCGGTGCCTTTAGAAACGTGGCGGGACAATGCAATTGCTCAATCATTCGTCGCATTCCACCGTCATCGAACAATAGTTACGATCAATTATGCACTTGGCGTCCCGAATAATCGTGCGCAATGCAAATAGGCGGCTTTAAATGAAGATAGTTACATAAAAGTTTTCACATATCATTCCGCAGCGAAATAAATTACGCGTTGCAATTAGCTAAAAATAAAAACTGTGGCTTTATTATGCCTTTAAAATAGATATAAATAATTTTACTTTTTCAACGTGTAATAATGAAAGATAAAAAATTTTAGTTAAATCGATAAAAATGGTCTAATCTCATACTTATTATTTTTATATTGAGCCTTATATTCTAAACTTTTAAAGTTTTCCTTGTGATTACGTATTTCTGAATTACGTCTACTTTATAAACTGATTTAATTCTACAATTGCGTTAGTGCAAGGTCGTGCAAGTTGCAAGACTTGTATCATATCAAGATTCGTGACTAACGGAGTCTCACGATCAGTGCGCTTCTCGTCTTGACACAATAAACTATGAAATCCGAAGAGCAAATGTACCGTTCATGAATAATTAAATAATTGGCTATTATACACAAGAAATTGAACAGATAGAAAAATGTTCAAGTATAAATAAATTACATTTTATAATTATATTAATATAAATATTAATAAAGTGGAAAAAAATGTTGAGCTTTAATACACGCTGTAATTATATGATTGCGATCATTTGTAAACGATTAACGGGAATAGTTTTAATTAAACAGTTAACGTGGAAAGCGTGATTCGAACGTTGATTATACGCTCCTTCTTCATTTCATCTTTCATTGCTGACTTAGCATATGGACGCAACGAATTGCGAATCAATGCGCGTTTAACGTTTACGATGGAGACTAGTACCATTTAGTTAAGATTAAGATACGCAATTTCACGCATCGAACCAGCATAATACGAACGATAATTATCGTACACAGCCGTACCGTAATTTAATTACCTATCGCTTCCATGTAATGATCGAGAAGAGAAAGAAGTTACTGAAGCGCTATAAAACTCATACGTCACATTAATAAATGTTCCGCAATTCTGCACATTAAACCACAAACTCGTCCATCTAATGTGACGAACTCTGCTTCTCCCTAAACGTACGAACCTATATTATATGTATATGTGTACGTGTGTTATTATATGTATATATACACATACATATACATATGTACGTATATATACATACCGCGGAAACTTTTCAAAAATTGGTTGCAACGTAATAGTCGATGTGCACCTCGAGCTACAAAAGAGAGGGAACGAGGGACGGAGCGCGTGGAACGCGGAGGACGAACGAGAGAGATGAAGAGAGAATGAGAGAGAACAAGAGAGAGAGAGAGAGAGAGAGAGAGAGACAGGGTGGCAAGGGGCCGCAGGGGGAGGAGGATTGCTAGCATTTCAGAACGGATGTGGGCTCTGTGGAAATTGTGCTGGGATAGGAAAAGGGAGGTTGGAAACCGGCTAGAGGGATGGCCGGGGGCGCAGACGCGCGCTCTGCAGTTGCCGTAATTAGAACCGTGCGCCCCGAGCACATAGCCCGCGGCTGACGAGTCTCCTGCGGACCGAAATTATTCATGAAGCCGCGCCACCCACGGCGAAATTTTCTCGTAAATATTTTGCCTCGTCCGAGATATCGCCCCGAATATACGTGTACGTATGTTTGCGCGAACGACGAATGGGCCACTAGGTGGACCGATCGCGCGCGCGTCTTCTGGACTATCCTTGATCCCGTCCAGACTACTCCAATCAGCCATAATTCTGTCGCGATTCTTCTCCTCGTTAACTCAAAAACCGAACGAACCCGAGTGTTAACCGATAACACAACCCGCAATCTCGCATAACTATCCCGCAAATAATTTTGTTTAACATTCCGAACACATTGTTTCTCATATGTAGCATTTCTCGTTTAATGGTACGGCGAATATACCTCGCATGCGTTGAAAGAAAGAAGACTAAAGTTAACATAAGCTACATCACATAACGTACACGATTATTTTTATACTACCGTACAAAATATTTTTCTTATCATATTCTGCAAAATAATAATCAATTCAGAACGAGAACGCACCGTGAAATATATGTTAAAGGGACAAGTGCTTTTACGAGAATTGTAAATTAATATTACGTCGTAAGAAAAAAAAAATATAAAAAATATAAAAAACGTATCGAAACTCATTAAATAAATGAATACGCGTACATATTACATATTATTGGACGAAATGTATAAAATATCTCTGATCGCTGATTACATTAAGCCTGCAATTACATTGCGGCTACATATAGATCAATGTGTACTTTATGTAAATAAAATAAAGGTAGTGAAACCCGAAATAATTAACTCTTTTCTGAAAATACGTTATTTATGGATACGGCCCGCAGCAAAAATAAATTCATCAACGATATGTAATTACCCTCCATAGTTAAATTAATTAAAATCCTACCTGGCAATTACATTATAACGCGCTTGATATTTAATACTGCATTTACTTTTAGATCGTGTATTTGCAGTTAAGAATTAGATATACAACTGTATAAAGTAATGTGTTAATTTTCAAAAATCTTTACAATTATTTATAAACTTTACTTTGCGAATGCAATTATGTAAATAGGATGAAGACATAACGAACGGTAAAAATAAACCTTTAAACACATTTCTAAGAGTCATACTTGGCAATCTATCAATATTTCACAAGAAATCTGCTATTCAAACAAGATTCACATTGTCGTGTATTAAGTACACTCAAAGTGAAGTGCGCGTAATTGCTACAAGTGAAAAAATTATCATAAACGTTATTATTAGCCTAAGCATATGGTATTTTTTAATAATTAAGATTTATTATAAATTCAGTTTTAGTTAAAAAAATAAAAATAAAATATAAAAAAAGCGCTTCCGCGCAATGAGTTTCTTAAAATCTGTCCGCGCCAGGTGAACACCTGGCTATGTCACGACGAGTATAATACGTGTTGCGATATACCTACTCGCCGTTGCGGCGCAAGAAATTCCTGTCCGCGGCGGCTAATGCACGTCGTCTCGGTCAGAGTTTCCGTCTCGTAGGGTAAGTAGGTGAGTAAGTGGTGGGAATAGGCGAGGATGAAATGGAGCAAGACATGCATTGGCGCGTGTCGGGAGTGCCTCTTTGGCTTCGCGGCAACGGAACAGGCCGCGGGTCCGCGTTACGTAGGCAGGTACGTTGCCCGGCGCAAGTAACGATGTAAGAACCGCTCGTAGGTAGATAGGCACATACTTGCCTCGGTGTATGTACGAGCCGGTACCGTCGAGGCACCTCGTCGAGAGAGCCGCGGCAGAAGGAAAGAGAGAAAAAGAGATTTACACCGCGGCTGGTATACGCACCTCTCGCGCATTTATATTCGAGCGTGTATCCTTCGCTTCGCGTGTCCCGGACGCGCTCGATGAAATAACATAAAAATAAGCGCGGGCGAACGCATCGAACGAGATAAAACGCCCACGGCGCGGTATGACGATGCGTGTAGCGTCTGAATTCTTACATTGGCGAGACGTCTACGAGCAAGCCGATGTCCTGCGCCAGGAATTATTTTTTCTCGCGTCTTCGCGTACGTTAAATAAGAAGGAAACGCACGTGTAGGACGTACACTCCCGGGATTCGTGATAATTACTGCGGTTATTGCGAACGTGTTTTACATATTTCCTCGTACAACGCGTTTGACAAGTCTAATGCCGATTCGGGATATGGAATTGCGTATGAGGGTCATGAAAGACGAATTTCGAGTGTGCAGTTTGACAAAACGTATCCGATTAATTATCGGCATCGCTTAACTGCAATTATTTCCCAACAAACTTAAAATTCCTCGCTTATAAACAGCGACATAAGTGCTAAATACAAAGTGCGATTATTGTTTAGGTATAACGACATCCGTCGTTAACGATCGTTAGAGCCTGTGTGGGGCAATAAGTGGCCGTGCAATTGAAACAAGTGCGCATAATTTCGCGAGTAATGATTCTCTAGTAGCCGGCAACTATTCACGTTCCGTCTATCGTTCGTTTGTATCCGACAAGTGACGTTCCAGTAATGAAGTACCAGGTGGTAAATGCGGGAGTAACGAAAAGGACTCGCGCACGGGAACAGCAGCGGGGCGCACCGTTGCAACTGAAAACCTTAACAAGGCACACACAAACGCGCGGCTTACAGCGTGACGACCGCTGTTACACGAGTAGCATCCGATTGGGATAGCAATTAATATTATAAAAGCTTTCTCCGGCAACCACCGCGCGATTATTCGTTGAATTCACCGTTCAAACGGCTTTCAACATATTAGCGATAATTATGCTAAATTTCCGCGAGGCAATTTACGATCGATATAACGACATAAAAGTGTGTAAAAATTTTAAGTACAAATAAACATGACTTCGGAGGAATTAAAAATGACGGCAGTGCAAATAACGAAATACAATGCCCGTTAATACTTGCTCTAGCGAAATTATCTTGTGTCAGCTGATTATCAATTGATACGAAACTCCCTCTTTCTATTAATAAATACAGAGGGCTAGAATCAAATCTTCAAGGCGTAATAAATTCTATTCAGAGCAATTAAGAACGTGTATAAATAAACGTTAAATATTAATTCATTATGTTACATTAATGTTATTTTACGTGCGTCATATTATACGTATAATAAATCATTTTTGGCTTCGTATCGGATGAAATATTAAAATGGTATCAGACGTGAGCATTTGCAGAATCGATTCCCGTATTTCCGTCTATTTAGATTTATTACATTTACGAAAATAATATGTTTCTTTTTTTTTTTTTTTGTATAATATGTTATATAATATATATAGTATAAATACAAATAAATGACATTAAATGCAAATTGTATCACGTCATGAAAATAAATCAAGTATTGTGTTTTTACAAATGCGTTTTGTATAATACAACGTTTACCTAATATAAAGATTAGGTAACACAGATGATAAAGCATCGCGCCTACGTTTGAAAATCCGCCGACGAGGTTGTTAATCGCCGTGAAGAAATGAATCGATCCATCAATCAATTGGATTGCGGTAGCTTGATGCACTTATCGGAATGCCACGGGTCTCGCGAGTATAACTACTAAGCAATCAACGAGGGAAAGTTAAAACCACAGATCCGTTGTTCGATTCGTGATATAATGCTTATTTTTTCAACGCAGAAAAGCTCCGAACGATTATCTAAATAATCTCTTAATTTCATCGTTGCGAACAATATAAACTACTTGAGAATTTATATTTTGACATTAATTTTGCCAGAGATATTTTTTTGCGTAAAAATTTTATATTATATTAATTCTTTCAACTGCGCAAAAAAAAAATCAGACTATTTCATAAGATAGTGCAACTTGAATTTTCGGTGTTAAAAATATTTCGAGTGTTTAATTAATATTGTTTTCTTTGTCGCGAAAAAAGCCAGACATTTTAGAGTTTTATCCCAATTATTAATATTCTAGCTCATTATTTATCAGAATGCAACATTACCCGAGCAATTTTTCCCCTAATTTGTATATGTCTAACACACATATACAACGCATTCCTTGCGTAAATATAGAATTATGGGCAATCAAAGTACATGTGTGTTCATACTAATACGTGGCTACTGGAATGCTGGATATACAAATTCATTCGATTAATCAATCTAGAACTGATTTATAAACAAATATTATTATATGTAATAAGTATCGACTTCATACGTTACGTTTCATTGCAACTTTTACGAAATATATAGATAAATTGTGTTACTCTAGAATATAAATATTTAAATAAACGTAGCCTCCTGATAATTTGGAAAATTTCTAGAATATCAAATTATTTCGAGAAAATCAATGTATTGGTTGGTGCAAAGATTATGTTTTCTAGATTATGACGTTAATAACATTGCGGTTCGAACGTTCGTGCGCGTTTGCAAATGGATCCATTACAAATATTATTCAGAGAGAGCCGATCTGACTGGCCCTCATAATGAAATCACCAGAGGGAAATCCAGTCGACTGGTCTAAATGAATTCACATGCGGTATCATTTCATCACTTTGTGGTTCCGTCTGATGTCTCTGTTATTTTAGCTTTGTACCCGCACGAATATAAACAGACAAGATTTTCAAAAAGATCGATAGTACAGTTTTTATAATTAAAATTTATCATCCGCATACGTAGGAAAGTTCAATATTTTGTTTCATATGTTAGCTCGGGTAATGTGATATTCCGTGAAACCAAATTTCTTGATCAAATAGACTGTATTCTTTTTTTAATAAATAGATGACTCCATTCTGGAACGTTTGATCGTCAGATACAAACTTACATCGCGCGTAATTATTTTTAGTAATGTATTTAAGAAAGCCTCCCTGTCACTTGCGACTCGCAATTGCATTAATTCTTATTTGTCAAATTATTCGTATGCATATTATACGTACGTATATCTTTTAATTACGATTAATTGGAACTTTTCGCGCTAGTTGGCTCATTTTCGCGTCGGTTGGCTTTCCCGATGATAGATCGTCGTCCGATGTAACAGATCGCTTTGAAATTTGCATACGCCGACGTCCTCGGGCCATTAAACGTCCACGTAAAGTTAGTAGTGCTCTTCTTCTGCGCACGACATCGTGCACGCGCGCGTCCTTAGCGCGTGTTAGCCGCCTCGCCGTATCCTCGGGCTGTGATCACCTTAACGCGAATTTATACGTTTTGCTGCCTGTGTCGGTGGTCGTTGGCGCTCGCTCGTGCATACGTATCAGAACTGTATCTGGGTAAGAGGCTCCGCGCGATGGCCTCGGGTAATAACGCGGATATCACGGTGTCGTTGCGGACACGTCGCGACTCGCGTCTCCTACTTCTCCCTCGGCATCCTTTCTAATTTGACGTTCGAGAGGCGACGACGTTGCATCTTCACGCCCTTCACGTTGAAACGCTTTTCGCCTTCGCGACACCGGACGCGTGCCTGCTGACGCAAACTAGCTTGGCCACTCGCCTCCTGCGTTTCTCCTCGTCGTCTACTTTACGTACGATATTATTAAAGCTAGATGAATACATCGAGTCTAAATAGCTTGTCGAGGGCTTGCCTCGCAAATTTACGGCAGCACTAAATCCTATCGGTCCATTTCAGGCGATACAATCGGTAAAACGTCGAGTATCTTCGTTGCATATTGCGGTGTTTATCGAAGATTATTCGAATACGTTGTGTGTTTGTAACGTCACATTAACAAAGAAGTTGCATTACGCAGCAGTCGTACAGATAGTAAGTTATAATTGTGTACCCTCCGTGTTCCACCTATCTTTATCCGTGTGCGTAGCCGCTGGCGCATACGCGGATGTATGCATGCAATAAAACTATCTGCGTACGAGATACAATTGGCTCGAGGCATCGCCACGTTGCAATGGACGTTATTGCGGATATCGTCGCGGTTTCCACGTTCTAGGATTTCTTCCCGATGCAATTCGCGACGCAAGAATCTTAGAAAATCCATTCGCGCGCAATGTGCCAGACACAATTTAGTTGAGCCTAGTCGAACGTTTTGAATGTTAATCTTACTACGAAAGCGACAGCCTCCCGAATTATTTACGTAAATTGTTTGCTACGCATGTAAATACTAATTTCTGTATTTAATTAATTGTCGATTTTACGCTTGTAATTATGCATAATGTTAAGCGCAGAGTGGCTTCGATACGTCGACCATAATGTACATTCGTATACCGACGAACCAATCGCCCT
Source organism: Cardiocondyla obscurior (assembly GCF_019399895.1). NCBI lineage: Eukaryota > Metazoa > Arthropoda > Insecta > Hymenoptera > Formicidae > Cardiocondyla > Cardiocondyla obscurior. The sequence continues at coordinate 5,013,485 of NC_091873.1, read as the reverse complement.
GAGGCGCACGAACGACCATGATGATCATCGCCATTGTTATAGCTATATCGTGCTTTAGACTCTTCTTTCGTCGGCGCTGCCGGTCATTTCAACGCTGTATTATGAATACACCTGATAACGCCATTTTCAACGAGGCTCTAATCAAAACCACATCTCGTAGAAAATTAAATTAATTTTCCTCCCATCTTTTTCCGCCTTCGAGTGTCGTCCAATAAAGTGATTTAAAAATAAGCGCGAAAAGGCTGATATCAAATTGATGTCGAGCAGCAAAAAAAAAAAAAAAAAAAAAAAATATATATAAGTATATAACAAAACAATTAAATGAAAGATGTAAAAGAAACGTAAAAATTTCTCTTTGCTTTATCTAATGCAACGGCGTCATCAAATAATTTTTCATCTCGCTCGCAAGTGACATTGAGGCTTGCTTTCAAACACGGAGAATATGATTGAAGTGCCGTCAAAGCCCATTAATTTCGCTGCGATGCCGTTAATGCGCGACGAGTATCCCGGCGACACGTGTTTCCACGCAAGGGAACGACAATGATCGATCTCTCGTCCGCGCTAAAGATCACAACAATAACGCGAATTAATTCCGTATGCAAGTATGCGTTTCTATACTCATAAATGCATAGCTCTACATAAATCTCTCCCGATTAGCCCGCGGCACTGAGCGCGGCCGTGATGGCCGTTGTTGCTCGTCCGCCTCCGCCGGCTCCAGACCATCTCTTACTCTACTCCTTTACCCGATGTCCGACTTGCGACGATCGCCGCGCTGCGCCGGGTACCCTACCTCCGAGAGCAAAAGAGAGGCATCGCTCGACGACCTCTCGCAGCGCGGCCGAGAAAAGGCGCTACATCGCATTTCGCGGCATCTCCCGCGGCGATGCACCGCAACGGCGCGGACCGATGTGGGCGAGGGTGGTAGGTGGAGGAGAAAACCGGTACCCCCTCACGCGCCGACCATCGCCAATTTTTAGCCAGACGGTGGAAAACGAGTATCGCGAGGGCTAAACGCGTCCCTTCTACCCGTCTTCGTCATTGTCACGGCATACGTGCATATTACGGACGAGACGGAACTAATTGTAAGATAGTTACGTATCTCGATATTGACTCGCGATTAACTAATTTTTTAACCGCGGAGCTAATTACAACCGTTCGAATAGATATTGCTTGATCAAGATGTAACGTTTGAAAAGTGCGTTAAAAATAAATCTCTTTTATACGAGCGGCAGGTGACGCGCGACGGAAACGATGGTTTATATGCAATTTATAATAATTAAATAAACTTTTAATCTGCTTCCACTATTTCTTATCGATTTCTTTCAACGGAGAGTCAGATTCTCTTGGCCGTATTTAACGCAAAAACCACGCATTATGCTATGCAAAGCAAACCTTTGGATAATAGCTAATAATGTGCTGGCCTTTCACAAGCACGTAGTAATGAAAATTCGAGGGGGTACCTCTAACTCGCGAACCAACCACCCTTTCCACTGAAAGCGCGTTTAAAAGAATACCCTTGGACGGCCAGCCGACCAGCGCCCGCCAAATATTGTTTCGCCACTAATTGCCTTATTAATGCATATGAGAATTTCGCATTAATGTTCCAAGCTCTCAGTCGATTCAGCATTGCCGATGTTTGGCCAAAAACAATGGCTCGTTAAACTAGTGTTATCGCCGCGCCGTTCGCGACCAGCCGTGAGGATCGATACGTTAAATCGACACCTGTGTTACGGCTATAAAAGGCATAAGCGTTGTACGCACAATGAAAATTTAATACGTTCGGATTCAGTTTTAATTCACGACAAATGTTACACGAAGCTTTTTCAACCGATATAAAGTTTAATTCAATAAATGACACGAGAGAGAGAGAGAGAGAGAGAAAAAAAAAACTAATGCATTAAGAATATGCTGCAGTTATATGTATAGAAATACGTTGTTCGCGCGTACGTTTTACGTTTCACTTACTGAATTTACATTTATTATTTTCTTTTTATTGGCAATGCGTACAACTAATATCCGTATGTTTTTTTAATTCCAGACGGAAATGTGAGGCCGACGGGAAGGAGGCGAAGGCAGAACTGTCGGCGCAACGCAATATGTTCCCTAGCGCTCAAATTAAAATGAGGTAAAGTCTACATCCAAGTTCCAATATAAGTCGTCCCAGAATAGTGTATTCGAGAAAAAGTTATATAACTCGGTAAAATCCTCCCTTCGTAAACGTCATTTAATTTCATACGTCGTAAATCATGATTTCATAGCTCACGGTTCGCCTTCGTTTGATTGGCTTCTTAACCGTGCTTAGAATACAAAATTACAAAGAATGAATAGCAGGAAAATTAAAATCGTACGATATGAAATGTAGTTGCTAAATTATTTAATTCAATGATATATTTTTTATTTAAAATCCACGTACCAAAAGCAATAAATATGTAAAATATGACAAGTATTATTGTTGTTTAAAAAAAAAATATTAAAAATTAAAAAAATAGCACAAACATATTTTTGCGACTTTTCGTACCATGATTTACGACGAGATACGCAAACTTTTCTACAGAAAACTCTAACTATCGAGCCGCGATTATTGTTTCTAATATGAAATGTCTTTCGCAGATTGCTGTCGCCAAGCAGTTCACCGGCCACCTCGCCCACGATGTCGAATTCCTCGTCGCCAACACCGCCGACGCCGGCGGCCCCGGCTTACAATCAGAAGATGACCGGTATTCCTTGCGTAGCGGCCGCTTCGAGATACACCGCACCGGTTCACATCGACGTCGGCGGCACGATATACACATCCTCCCTCGAGACTTTAACGAAGTAAGGATACGTTCATTTAAAATCCCTAACAATCCAAGGTCAAGAAATGAAACGATTCCGACGTAATACGTGCCATAAAAATTTAATCCCTATCGTTAAGAAGCGTTTCAAACGTTAACGACTCGAGAATGAATTTCATAAACGGAATTTTTATCGAGACTTTGCATTTCGCAAAAAGAGTCAGAGGGGGAATTTCAAAAAAAAAAAAAGTGATAGGCGTGGAAGGATTTTATCCGACGTAAGAAGAAGAAAGCAACGGCGAGTCGAGGGAGTTTATGCTAATATCGGAAACGAATATCTCTCGTGGACTTTCCACGAAAGCACTGCATAGGGTGACTTTTAAGCGGCACGAAGAAATTCTAGCGAGTGAGAGAGTAGAAAGGGAGCGTGATGTCCGGATCGCGGAAACGTGACCATCGACAACGCTCCAGGATGTTCGTACCGGGCAATATCTCTGAGAACATATCGCCCGCAATCAGGTACACCGTTACCGTGCCCGGCAGTGTCCAAAGGCTATTTGCGATGTGCCCGTACACTTTATGCATAAAAGAGACGTAACGTGAAAGCACAACTGCGCTTTGCTTATAGAGAGGGTTTTAATCTTCTCCAAGTATCACCCTGCAGATATCCTCTTTGCTTCGACAAGAAAAATCCATGAGTATTATACTCTCTCTGTGTGATTCCAACTGGTATAAAATAAACCTCTAGCACTGCGAGAATAAATCTAATAATAAAACGCGCGGTCGATTTGAATTCATATCAAACGTATTTTTGATTAAAATAATCAGCGCAAAGTATCATTGCTTAAACTTTATGCCGTCCGCTCTTAACTCCTCGAATCGTTCCTCTCCGCGTTATTGCGAAGAATAAATTAATATCGTTCGATTATTTAAATTCATAACAGCGCCGTAACTTTTACTTGCATATATAATAGATTAGATTTTAACTCGATATACAACCGCGACTTAATAGACGTAATATCTAAATTGCTAAATACCGCCGTAGCCTCGTGATTTTCGTTTCGAGTAATGCTCGTTACGTGAGTCTAATACGCTATCTTCGACGCGAGGGAATATCCAGGGCGCTTAGCGACGAAGAAAATCGTTCCTTTCACAAGAAGATCACGAATGCACGGCGTCAGCCTACAGTAGATCCTGGCATCGGTAAATCGCGATAGATGCGTTCGTGAGAAAGCTGATCATAATTGACAGGTAGTCTTATCGTTCGTCTCGTTAACTGAATAGGCAATGAGTTCTGACTCGCTACGAAGATGTTTCTATCGAGACTATCCATAATGAATGAGCGAGAAAGTCGTGACGGATACACTTATGCTTGCTAATACTATATTGTCAACCACTTTTGTCAAACAGCCCAAATAAGAACAAGTGCAAACTTCGGAAGAATTTAATTTCTCTTGTATATAGAGATAAAAAATCACCCACCCCAAAAAAATCAGTTTAATCAATCATTATCGTATAATAATAATAATAATAATGTTACCGTATCAATTTTTAATAAGAGATAGTCGAGATAAAACGAGAGATAAAAAAAGTTGAGATAACAGTAATATTATAATAATTTCTGTATAATAAATTAAGCTATAAAAATGCTAAATAAGCTGTATTAACTTCGTAATCATATTCATTGCTTCAATAATGATTAATTGTTTTATTGTTGGCGCATCTATTTTACAACGAAATAATTTAAAAATCGTAAAAATCGATAGGCAACTAAACAAAGTTAAAGCTAACGACGGTACGTGATAGACAAATTTACCCGCGATGCGTGGATTATCGTTAGTAAAGTTAGTGGAGCACAGGTCCGTTTTCTATGAACCGTTACAGCGCGCATCGCGAACACACCCGTGATTTAATCTGTGAAAACGTCGACAGGATAAGTGTCGCCGGCGTATCAAGAAACTAGCAAGAGTGCAAAATGAATATCGTGTAAAATCGACGGCTTGCCCGGCTCGCGCTGGCATCTTTATCGATACGCTTCGTTGAACCTTCCTCCTTCATTCCACGACGTGACCTTATTGCTTTCCTCGATCGCATCGTACGTATAGAGAACCACGCATAATAAATTCACATCAACGCGATAACAACGGTATTGTTCAACAATGTATCGTATATTACTTGAAATAGAATTTCAAAAATACTCTAATTTCCCTCCACTTGTATATTTTGTTTAAAGTAAACTTTTCGAATCTTACGGCTCACGGGCAAAAGCCCGGAATCATTCCTTTCATTAAAACACCCCGCGCGGATTTAATTAACGATATGACGCATGTTTCCGTTTATTCGCTTTGTGTATCGATAATATGAAATATCATCAGCATCACAGAAGTCATGCACAGACCTACCATTTGACAAAACAGATTTACAACCTCTATATTACGCAATTTACGCGTTTGACAATCATCGCGTCATATTGCTTGCCCATTAGTATGCATTTAATTATCTCACAGCAGAATAAGCGCATCGATTGGAGCTTTCCCCCGCATTAAAATGATATTAAAATCGTTTCGCAAGAGAGACCACGTATTTCCCCGTGCTATTACTTGTGCAACTGATTTATAGCAGTTAAATCACAGCTGCCGCTTAACGACATTGACGCAGTTCATACTTAAGGTGATTATTCTTAGCACCGAAGATCGTGACGTTACTTTTATGCCAGCTAACGATGGTGCTCTAGAAGCACACGACAAGAAGAACAATAAATACGACGCAATTGCTAGAAGACACGTCCTCGAATAATAATTTATCGACCATTCTGAGAAACTCGAAATAGTTGAATAAACGTAAGATATCATCTGACGTTAACATTTAATACATATTTTCGAAAACTTGGCGAAAATAATATACGTGACTATTTATTTAAACGTAAAGCTTCAACACTACGTATCAAACTCCTTCTCTTTAAATACTTTCAATGATAAAATTTTTCTAACATAATCAGATTTAATTTAACGACGTTTTTTTTTTTAAGTACGGAATTACTTTTCTTTAACGATAATGGTTATCGATTTTTTAAGACAAAATTAAACTTAAATTTCTTGCAATCAAAAAGTTTTGGTTAATTAAGAGAATATTGGCTAAGTATAATATATTCTCCGAAATGCGATAGAAGTGATTAAATATTCACGATTCGTTTGCATTAATAAACACGACGGATAGAACAGTTTCTATTAGACTGCGCATATTTAGGTGCCTCGTTTATACCGTACGACGTTATGGATGAAGTAAACAGGTCAATATAATGCGCACGAATAATAAATTCATGCCGTTGATTAATTTAGTTCAATCGTCAGTGTATAATCGGCAATTTCAAAATAACGCCAAACGTTTATGATCCCGTAACAACCCACCGACCTAGCACGAGATGTTAATTAATAAATGTCTATTTATGCGATAACCCGCAGCTTTGTATATCGAAAACACATATTCATCTAATATAATTTGTTTTTACTTAATATGCGCGGTAATTGCATTTTCAAAGTTGAAAGGAGCAATATTTGAGCTGAACATTACACAGACGTGTTTAAAAATGTATTAACTAAATTACTTTAATTCTATCGTGCGATTGCATCGCTTGTGTTTCCTCACATTATTATTTTACTATTCAATCAACCAATTGTTTGAATTAAATCATCGTAACGAGTTGGTAGCTTTATATACCAACAATAAGTAATGGCCTCATAAACTGAGGACTAACTATTTCTTAGATTAATTCCGAGCACCTGTACATATATGCATATAAGCTAACGGCAAATGTTTATTTCGGTATAGCCCTCCCTAATCTTTTATTTCATTTTATCTTATTTTTTTATTATTATTATTTTCAATTTTTTCATGCAATGTAATTCCTGAATAAATTTCTTTAATAACAGTACTGTCAATAATATCGATTAAAGAAAGAATATCGCGGGATTCTCCACGTGCCTTGCGAAAGATTAATCGTTGCGTATCGACATTTTCTACCAAACGTTTACAGGAATGACGTAATAGCCGATCATTAGTCCACGCTTCCGGTATCACATAATCCCTAAAACATCGTCGATCATCCTGCCGGTCGAGAAGGCAGCACAGGGGCCTCGAGGGTATCCCATAGTGAAGTACCAAGTCGTCATTTCCTCGCCCTCTAGTCCGACACATGCAATTTAGCGAGATATAACGGAATGTCTTGTCGGACGCGTCTCGTTCTCTAGCTCACACGTATGTCCGTCTATGCGTCAACCGTACACGTTTGCTTATCCTCATTTTCGTTCATAAATGTAATTTATCACTTTTCAGTAATTGAAGACAGAGTAATCGCGCAACAAGAATAATCTATCCTATTTGTAATGTGAAACTCTTAATTCGAGGTGTAAGTTAATTTAAAATTTGCCGAGAGGAAATTATATAACTAATAAAATGCGCGCGACTCGATACGTATCCCGAATACATCGAAAGCAGAGCGGAATCTGAGTGATGTGAGCCGATCGTTTAGCGTTTTCCCATAGCGAACGGATCTGACCCGCCATTGGACCTCGGTGGGCCCAAGAAATCGCCGCGGGTAATCACGGTGCTCGTCCCCCGCCCCCGGTACCGTTTCCTTCCTCTCTATCACCTCCCTTCGGTCATCCCGACCTCCACGACGGCCCTTGGCCTACGAGCGTATATACATATTTCTTTCTAACTTCTTTTAACAGTATTACTCCCCATTAAAAAAAAAAAAAGTCAAGCGCTTTTCCTTTGATTTCTGCCCGTTTCTATTTTTACGACCACACATATTTGTGCTTAGAAAATAAAATATAACATGTACAAAGAGTTTTAAAATCAAAATTTATTTTTAAAATAAAATAACTTTTTGTTTCGATTTTTTATAAATTTCCTTAAGGTTTTAAATATTATTGGACTTGAATTCGACGTAAGAAAATCCTCGAAAATTGTTCCGTATAAGAAATAAAAAGAGGCGCAACGTGATGATCAATTAAATAGAAAATATATCATATTCGTGTCTTTCCTGATTAGAATTACGGTGTGAATTTTAATTTATCCACGGCAATTGCGACGAGGGAAGAGAAGGGGTTTGTTCGCCAAGGAAGAGTAAAGTTTCCCTTACAATAACTCGCTTCGATATTGTATAGAAAATTAACTATACCGTATAAAATTTTGCGCACGCTTTGAGGTAAAATCCAGAGATTCTCATTTCCCCGTTCTGACAGCGATTCTCTTTCTATCCTCTTAAGTCAAAGTATCAGTGAGAAGTCGATAGAAAGCGAGACCACGAGAGAGGAAAAAAAGTAGAAAAAAAAAAAAAGGGCGAAGAATAAAGGGAGGGAACGAGAAGAAAAGAAGAGAGAAAGAGAGAAGAGATAGAGTCTTCTCCATATCTGTATATGTATATATGTATACACCTTCGTATCTACCCCGCGGTGTCTTCTCTTCTCTTTTCCTCGCTAAAGTCAGATCGCCCACAGGCTCCATGAGGCCGTCGTTATTATATGTTATCGCCGTGGAAGGTATGGGAACCGGCCTGAGGGGGTACCAGGTACCTACCTCGGTATTTCCCCCTCGTTGTGCCATAACGCACAACGACGAGATACGGAGAGGAGAGTGGATTCTTCCTCTCTCGTGGTCCTCAGAGTCAACCGTGCGCCTCCTTCCGTCCTCTTCCCTATTACGTCTCTTTCCTTTTCCCACCCCATCCCCTCCTTCTTGGCTCTGTTCTCTACCTCATCCTTTTCCCAGAGCATTCGTCTATTATATGCTAAATTACGACAACCTTCGGCGGTGCATGCAGAACACCCCACTGCTCTCGGCACGTCCGCGAACACATGCGAGTAAACGCGTGCGTGAAGCTGATTGACACGGATTTCATAAAGTGTGATTCGTTCACGGGGTCGCGGCATTATTAACTACTCGCCACAAAGCACAGAATATTGTATTATTCACGCATTTTCGAATCTTTCTTTTATATACGTACCAAAACATTTAAGCTTTACATAAAATTACTTTCGAGTATTGTAGATGAAATATTTGAAGTTTCTTAAAATAGCAAACGCGTTGGAAAAGTCCAGTTTAAAATGTAGCGAATAAAAAGTACCATCGTGAAATATTTAAAACAAAAACCCTCTTTATTATTTTATCGTTTTGCTGTTTTAATTTACAACGAAATTAAATGTGTAACGAAACATTACGTTATTATTCCTAGCCTCGAGATGTAATTACAAAGAATAGAAAGGGTACGGTATCGGCAACGATAGCGGAAAGATATGTAATAAGAAGATTAGCTGCAGCCTACTTTAAACGATGCTGCCTTCGCGAACGTGTTGTGAAACGCGTTCGAAAATGTCACGGGCACTTTCTAAAGAAGACGGAAAAAGTGATACGTACGGTGCATGGACTTGCTACTACAAAATGCATACGCACACATGTGCATTTGAATATCTGCTAAGGTAGATTTCATTCTCGTAACTCAATTAATAGAACGCTGTGCAGCCAACGTATCATTTATTAAAGTATGATCCCACCCAAAGTTGCTCGGACAATCTGTATCTCGTGAAGAGTTATACAGATAAATTATAGACTCGCGGTGTTTAATAATTTAGAAAAAAAAAGAGATAAACCTCATTTAACAATTTTAAAAAATTTTTAACATTTAAATATTTAATAATTGTTAAAAAAATAATTTTGACTCACCGGTTCGATGCGCAGCAGCGGAGTTATTCAGCAGAGATGATACTGTAACATAAATAGAAAATATAAATTGTAGATATGCTTAAAATAATCTATCAATTAAAAAAAAATGTTTATGCGTTTTTAATTAGTTTACCAATTAAATAATAAAAAATAAACTTATCGATTATCTCAACAAGATTAATAAAAGATAACATTTTTCTAGAATTAAAAATTTGTTCCTTCACTAATACAAATTAAACTCTTATTTCTGACTGCCAACCTAATCTAAAAAACAAATATTCTGACTAATAGCAAAAAGTTAATAATTTTATGCAAATTAAAAGTACTCCTCACCTTAAAGTTGCTCCGCCGAAGCATGTTGCCTTTCCTAGGCCTCCTCCTCCTCTCAGGACGTTTGGGATGTCGAAGCCTTCCACAAGTCACTCACATGCGCTCGAATAATAAACCTAACAGAACAAAAGCTTTGCTGAGATAAAGTCCTCGAGATATTGGGCCCGTCGCGACGAGATCGTACACGAGAGTGAATTCTTTATAATATAAAATAAATAATTAATCGATATACCTCAAGAATTTATAGATAAAATACAGAAAAGTAAAGTTGCCGCATTTCAAGTTATTACGACTACTCTATAAAAGTATTCGCACCGTGTACTCTCCACGTGTAGATTATTTATCGCAGAAGCTAATTCGCGTTAGCTGATAGTTTAATTCACTAAGTATAGTACGAATTTTCGGCACATACGGAGCTACGTTAATTACACGTGGTCTACTCGACCTCCGGATAAAGAGTGCGGGAGTGGGAGAATAACACGTCGCGCGAGGCACGTACGCCGCCCGGCCGAGATTTGTTTACGTTTCATTCCTACACAGGTTAACGCGTTGTAAAGAAAATAATATGCGAAATATTACAATGAATATTTACTTCAATGTATCGAGTTTTTCCACCATTGTGAGCACTGCTCTATTTATCGATTATTCAATTTACTTTTCTCTTTATACATATAATCAACCTAAAAAAATTAATATAATTAATTTATAAATGTATACTATATAAATTATGTTTAAAAGAACGAAAAATGTTTCAAGCATTGTATAAAATTCGTACATATGTAATTAAAAATTATTGCTAAAAATTAATTAATTTAAAACAGTTTTGCTTAACGTAGAAGAGGCATAAGTAAATGACGCGAGCGTTTCGTAATGTCTATCTTTAATTAAAAATCTAATTCTTTTTTTTTTCAGGTACCCAGAATCCAGACTAGCGAAATTGTTTAATGGCAGCATCCCTATCGTTTTGGATTCGTTGAAACAACACTACTTCATCGATAGAGATGGTGGCATGTTCCGGCACATATTGAATTTTATGCGAAATTCCCGGTTGCTGATACCTGACAACTTTGCCGACCTAGATTTACTCCTAGAGGAAGCACGATACTTCGATATTGCGCGTAATTAATTTTATTTCTTTCTTCTTTTTAAATTTTATTTATTGTTCTGCAACTGAACCGTTTACGTAAGATGAGAACAATATGAAAACCAGATTTCACATCAGTTTCGTAATAAAACGATGACCACGGATTACAACGTACCTTTCGTTATTAATATCACAATATATTATTTTTCTTCTAATTCTCTTGACCGACTTCTGCTTATAATCAGCTGTAATGGAATAGTAATAACAAAATCTGAAGTAGTCGTTTGCTCGATTACATGAGTAATGCAGAAGTTCGAGTAGTATAAAAAAAAAAAAAAGAAATAAAGTAATGTAAATTATTCCCTCGGGGTGCTAACCGCTATTCACATACATTTCGACAAACTCGTTAAAATAAAATTATTTCGTTTTCATATAAGAACAGTCTCATCAAGCTTAACGCGTCTCTCTGTTTCTTTCAGCCATGTGCAGGCAGTTGGAGCAAATGAAGAAGGAACGCATAAAGAACGGTTCGACGACAAGCACATTTTCGCTGAGTCCGCCGCCTTCTGGTCAGCTCGGCCGCGGGACCGCCTGTACTACTGCGCCCTGCAACCGCGATCCTGAGAAAATGCGCGGTAACGACGGCAATTATAACTACGAATGCGTGGCGTTACACGTGAGCCCGGATTTGATCGAACGGGTGATGCTATCGGGAGGACAAGCGCTGCTAGACGAGGTGTTTCCGGAAACAACGCAGGCGGTAATCGATGCGCGATCCGGCGTTGCCTGGCACCAACAGGATGCCCGTCACGTTATCCGGTTCCCGCTGAATGGTTATTGCAAACTGAACTCCGTTCAGGCGATCACCAGATTGCTAAACGCCGGCTTCCGGGTGGTAGCAAGCAACGGCGGAGGCGTCGAGGGCCAACAGTTCTCAGAGTACCTGTTTGTCAGGCAGGCCGTCAATACTTGACGGAGCACAGCGCATCAGCGCAAAACGATCTCCAAATCGATCCGCTATTTGCGAAATCACGATTTAGAGTGAGTGCAACTGTCTAGGAGAACACCTCAAGACTGCATCGCGAATAATTTGATTTCTGATAAAATAAAACGGGGCATCTTGGTACAAGGATAGGAGGCTAGCAATCGCAACCGCAGTTTGATACCGAAATACTTATAGCAATATAAAGATCTCGTAAAGTGTGTTAAAGCTTGGACACTTGTATCAAATATCTTAAATCGTGAAGAACCGAATAAGTGAACAGGCGAAGGCGTAGCTGTGCAATTTATGACAATTTACATTCGTTTTACAAATCAACTTTATCAAATAGCAACGATCTCACACACATAAGCTACAAGAATGGTTTATATTCTTAACGTTATATTATAATCTGAACTCGAAGGTACTAATTGATCTCATTTCAATCGTAAAACAATTCTAAAACATTAGTAAAAAATTTTAACTATTTTAAACTATTTTAAAAGTTTAAAACTTGTAATAATTAAGTCGGTTTTAAGAAAATATTAAAGTACACGGCGTTTACCTGCAGTTGCAACGATTGATATTACAATTACTGTTCACGTTTAGATGTGACTTAAAAAGATCGTTGTTGATCGTGAAAAGATATTACATAAATTATTGTGGATATTTTTAAAATAAGTATAATTAAGTATAAGATAGTTAAGTATATAGATTATTTGACTCAACATATATTTTGTGATAACGACGATCATACATTGAGTCACATCTAAAAAGGTAACAGCCCTATGGCAAGCCCACTGATAACAATGACTTATCATGTGATCTACAGCAAAGCCTAAGCCATACACAATATTAAATTACTCCATACCCTTTGTTAATTATAAAAACGCATATCTCATAGAAACAAAAGATATAGTCATTATTCAGCTTGAAAAAGTGAATCAATAATATGTACTGTCTATTGCACTGCTTTTAATGCTATTGGTCCTCGCAATTATAAACATTGTTGTCCACTTGTCATATTACGATCTGCGATTTTACGTTTGAGAACATCAGATGCACCGATTTTTTTAAATTGTTATTATTTAATAAAGTGTACCTATATGTATTTAAACGCCATACTAATTACTGTAAATATCGCGAATAAACGTGTATATACATACACATATGAGCTATATATACTGATATAAAAGTACGCGTCCTGTTTAAAATATCAAGTGTAAGGAAGAGTCGGAAACAACGAAGTAAATTGATACACACGTCAATCATACCGAAAATCAGTTACGTTAAAGTTTTCTAAATAAAAGGATAAAAAATAGTAAATTTTCTCAAGTACTGACGTGCTCTTTACACAACATTTAGATTATTAAGAATTAAAGAACTATAACAATTAAGACAGCTTTTAAGTATCATTACAACTGATTTAATAAAATATTTATTTTACGTTTCAGCAAACCGCGATCTTATTATTATATATGTATATTCCTTACTACTCCAAAGTGAAACTAATAAAACGTATATTACTCGTATTTTTAACAACAGCCGCGACTTGTTTTGTATAGTTTAATTATTATTGTTAATAGAACAGTCGAGATTTTTTTCTCTAGAGGATAGACAATATATTTTCCAGTCGAGAAACGAGCAAAAGTGTAAACTGTGAAATTATTGCCGTTCGCAATCAATTTTTGATTGCTATGACTGTGTTGCAACGCACCCACAACAAAAGAATTTTACCCGTACAATAACATTATTAGTAGAACAAAATTGTTAGCATAACACAAAGATTTAAACAATTTGTTACAAAATAATGAGTTTTACAATAACAGCATTTCTTGATTTTATATTACAATGCAATCATTTTCATTATATCAAGAACTTTTAATTCATCAACAAAGTGATAAAATTTTAAGTTACAGATTTAAGAACCTGGAATGTTTGTTTGACCCATTAAAAAATTTGTATTTAAATATTTATTTTAAAAAAATCTAATAATAATAAAATTTATTTAAACATCCCAAAATATTCGATAATAATCATTATTAGTAAAATAATTTCACTTACCGGAATAAGATGCACAATAGCAAAATTATAATACTGCAAACTGCTCAATCTATCTCTCTCTGCAAGTCTCTCTCTCTCTTTCTGCAACTCTGTCTCTCTGCAACTCTCTCTTTGCAGCATCTCAATCTGTAAACATATATTCAAATTAATAATCTGAACAATCTTAAAAAACAATTATTGCTGATATTAATATCTTTTTTCGTTTATTTAAATAAGGACATTTTAGGAAAGTATAGGAAATTATAATAAGGAGGATATTTTTTTCTTTATTTAACCACAATTATAAGCAAGATAAAATTATAAGTAAAGTAATATTGGAAGGAGAATAATATCGCATTAGTATTACAGCATCTGGAAGGAAATTTTTTTTTCTAATAAAATATATTAAACCCATCAAAAAAATATGACATTAGGCTTTCTTTTCAGCGGAATAATTATACTCGCCTCATAGTTGTGCTGCCGGCACCCGATATCTGCTCTAACCACCTTCCTTCTTGCTCTACCTTCTTCTCCTCCTCTTCTTTCTTCCTCTCAGTGGTCAGTCTCTCGATGTCGCATGAATTTTCTTCGTGGCACAGGCAGTTGTACACCCTCATTAACCTGCAAAAATATTAATTATTAGCATGGGACTCGTACGGCACTTACCCAATAGCTTTCAAAAATAAGATCGATGCTCTTTCGCAACGATGCAGGTTAATCACGATCTCGTTGACGATTGCTCGTCTTTTGGTAGAACGCTTTGATCCTACGTTGTCCACGATTCGCCGTGTCGTGTGCAAACGGCGAAATGGAAGAATCTAATAGATGAGAAGATAGATCTCGCGAGTAGCTTCGCACATCAAACGGCAATGCTACACCTGTTGCTTCCGGCAACATTTCAAGAACTTTATCTATTTTTTGAGGCAATATCGCTCTCGTACTTCGCAACAATCGTACGCGTAAATATTGCATCCCGATATGAATAAACGATACAAGTAATCCAAATAAATGTAAGAATAAAAGACCCGACTAAATATTTAGGAAAAGTGGAACGTTCGAAAACCGACGCTATCGTCCGAACGATATATAATATTTCGATCAAACGCAAAATTTCGCGAGAGACCCGTTTCAACGAGTCGCCAATAGATTCCCGATCTACGCTACGCGATTAGTAAACGCTGACGTGTGATTAAATACTGGATGAATTGCGATTATACCTGTTATTTCAACGCAAAGGGGCTCCGCTCAAAAAGACGATCCATTCCGGCGGCGATTCCGTTCCGTAGTGAAGGCGGAAGGTTCGAATTAATGGCAGCTAACGAGATTCCGCACCACTACGTGAGTCGCCGTAACAATTAATAATACGTAATTAATTACAGTACAATTATTGCGCGGACAATATCTACAGTTTAGAAACATTAATATTTCAAAAATAATTTATTAATAACAAACATATTATCGATAAATAATTTAATATAATTTGCGTTATATTAATTGTTACTCAATCTGATTAACACGATCCATCTAGCAGATGGGCCAATTACATTCAAGTTAGGTTTGGCACAAAAATTCAAAACTACGATTAACAAATAATTCAAGTAATTAAAATAATTATCAATGATTACAAAGATAATTCCTAAATTTTGTGTATTATAGTAATCGAGTGATATAAAATTAAGGTAGAAAATTTTAAAAAACTTAATAAACATCTTGCTCTTAACAAAAATTAATAGAATTTACTATAAAAATATCACTCGGCTAATTATAAATGCACATAACGTCAACTAACATTTTATAATTATTTATATGTATATTTTATTTAAAATATATTCATCATGTAGTAATCGCTTTCAGCTTTACTTAACGGCACGAGAGAGTTTATAGTGCCACAACCATTATTGAGTTTTCTCATCAAATCTCGCTGAATACAACCGTCTTCTCGTCAAGCTCCGTTAGAAAATCATTCCCGTAACGCATGCTTGCGTCTGGCAGCGACGAGGGACCAGGAATTCCGTGTGGAATTCGTGGTGAAATTGCATTCGACTGCAGTGTCTGGACGATCGACCGGTATTTCGCTCGAGAACGCGTAGAGAGAGAATTCTGCAATTCCTGGATCTCGGACCAAGCCGGTTACGTTAGCAAGACGTATCAAAAAGAATGCAGGAGCACAGCCACAAAAAATGTAAACCATTTTTCTATTACTAAAAAGAAAGAAAAAGAAAGTACAAAGTTAAAAGAAGTGTATATAAATACTATCATAAGTATAAAAAATTTATTAAACTTACTTGCGTATAACACAAATCACAAAGATGTGACAATGATATTAAAACGTTAAGCGTACTAAGAAACAATGTCGCATGAGCATTTTAATATCTATTGCTGTTTCTTTTTTTCCTTTTTTAAGAAGAATATTTAATAGAAAGCTTTATAGAGATCCACTAAAATAAAAAAAGAACTTAAAAAATAACTATCTCAACTGGCGACTATGCACGGACGAACCGCGTACGTGAGAGGTGAAGTAAGAGAGCTCATTGGGACCGCGTTGATCACGTAACCGCGGGAATAAGGGATAAAGCGCACAAACGTCGTGCCCTCGGGTCCCATCTCCATGGTTACCATGAACTCAATATCCGCGTCGCCCAAGGGTTTCAAGCCTGAGGCTGTCATCCCTCGAATCCACCCGGTGAAACGTTCTCTCTCTTGCCCTCTCTTACCCTTTCTCTCTTCGTCTGCCTCTTCGCGTCTCGTCTCGCTCGTTCTCTCCCTATCCTCTATCCCTCGTCGAGCTGATTATATTCCATTTCTGAATCGCCCTGGCCACCTTAATACTCTGAGTTCTCCAATATAGGCGACACGTGGCCACAGGCTACGCGAAAGACAGCCTTTCTAGATAAATATGAAATCTGAAGATGTTCTAGCTCAGACTAATTTCAGCTGTCACTATTTGTTAAAAACAAAAAAAACATATATATGCAGCCAATATTTTGCAACATACATTTAATTTCAATAATTAAATATCTGAACAAAATTATAAATCCTACCAAAGATTCTATTTTTGTAATTAATTTTGCTTGTTCCAAAAATTAAGAATTTCTGTAACATAAATAAAAATAAAAATTAATTTTAATTTTTACTTTAATATGTTATAAAACTAAAGATAACACTTCGCTAGAAAATAATGAAATATAATTGAATTTCGACGAAATTTCTTCTTATATTTTATTATCTCATGCTTACTGCTTACCCAGTACAATTTATAAAAATATCATAATGTACCAACATCGTAATGTATTATTATTTCTTTATATTCTTTCTTAATTATAGATATATTAATATTCCACCTACTGGCAGTAAAGAGAACATTATATTTTATGCACATTTTATGTTTTACTTTAAGTTTAAGTAAAAAACGTATAATACTTGCAAAGAGGAACGATACAGCTAAGTGAGGTGTTTTATACACAATGTGCTCAACAAAAAATTGGTACATAATGATGGTTTTGAACGCTTCTCAAATAAAGTATGGAGTTATTAAGAACGACTTATTTATACAAGATATACACATTACCATTATTTCTGCCACGACAAAACGTTTCAATATTAATTAGAATAAATCAAATAGACAAAATTTTTGGTTTAATGTGAATGCTTTTCCAATCGCAATAACTCTTTAAAAAGGATTAAATTAATTGCTAATAATAGAATAAATTAAAAAATTCAAGTAATTATATATACATATACGTACGTAAATTATATCGCCTCCAATTATATCTCCTACATAACGCTTCAGACGTATTAAATTCTACGTAACGATATCATTTTCCCAATTACATAAATTTTTTGCTATAATACATTACAATTTAAATGTTTCAACGTATCCTCTTTACACATTATAGTCGTTCAGTCTTTATTACGTGAAACCATCGACCGATTGAAATAATTATCGCGTGTAACAGTAATTAACATTTTTAACTATTACACGCGTCCATCCTTCATTCTGATTATTGACATCTGAAAGCTAAAAAACGTTCATCATACGTCGGAATATATTATAATAGAATTATTTTATTATGCTTCTGTTTAAGTTGGAAGCACAGAAATTGCTGAAGTAATAAATATTAAATATTAATATAAATTATTTGGCACTGAACAACGATTATGTAAAGATATTCCATAACAAGACACGTGCCAAATAATCTAATCGGCAAATAAGTGTGGATTAATAATAAAGGCGATATACTGGTACTTTGTAATAGGCATTTTAAACATTGGCAGTACTTGAAAATACGTGAGATTTCTGCTTTCTGTGATTAATAATGTAAACTTTGATGAAATAAAATGTTATATCAAAAATTATATCAAAAGTAGATAATTAAAGTAATATAAAGTTAAATATTTTAATACAAATCTTATGAAAGTACAATTAGATTTTACGTATACAATTTTGATAATTTTATAAATCAAAAGAATACAGTATTAAAAGTATGAAAGATTAATAAAGGAATTATAAAACATAATTGGCATGAAAGAAAAGTCTACTAAAAATGTGCTCATATTGCACAAATGATTTTACGTTATGATGTAAATATGATGATACTAGCTAGAGATTAATCACGTTTTATACATATAAATAAATACGTATTATTAATTAGAATTCATCACGTAATATTTTCTTGGCTGTCAAAAAAAAAAAAAAGAAAAAAAAAGTATGTATTATGTACATGTAAATTACATAAACCGACATAATAAAAATTAATAATAATAGATATTATAAGAATTGTTTTCTACGATCTCAGGCACCCACGTACGTTGGTGGTTACTTTTTTCACATGAAAATGAAAAATCAGGTACTTGCTTTGAATTTGTTTTAAATTGATTAAGCAAAGTATTTTTGCAAAAGTTTATTAATATTAGCAGAATTCGCACCAAAATTCCGAGAAGGAAATATATAAATAATTAAATTAAACATTAATCAAAAAAATATTAATTATGCTTAGTTTTGTAAATATTTCTTTAATAAAAAATGTAACAGCTAATTTTTTTTATAAACACTGAAAATGTTGATTGCAATATACAACATAATATATTGATAACAATTCCAACTTTCGGTGGAGAGTAGCTATATTCTGTTGTACCAACATTGAAATTATCACTATTTAGTAATTATGTGTAAGATATTGTACAAATTATTCCATACTTTTTGGACAGTGTGCTCGCGGTATTGTTATTATTAATATTATTATTGTTATTACATTACAGTTTGCAAAAATACGATTTACTATTATAACAAAACCTGCTTATTTCACACTAGCACTACAATGTCCAAAAGTATAGGTCAAATATTATAATGCAGCGAACCTATACGTAGTGACAATGTACACTCATTCACTTAATATATTCATACATTACCATATAACAATATTTCTATATGGCCATACCCATGTATTCTCATTTTCTTTTGCTTCTTTACTTCCTTCTTTCCGTCCGTCCTTCCTTCCTTCCTTCCTTTCTTTCATTCTTTCTTTCTTTTCCTCTCTCTCACACACACACACGTGCGCGCACGCACGCAGGACTATATTAAAGACTAATCACGAGACATGTGCTCATACACATTACTCCTTTCATCGATGCAATTTTGTGTTGAAAAATAAAGAACAATCTATTATATTACATTTAAAAAATGTACACTACAATTAAAAAACGTTCAGTCATTTACAATAGGGAAGCTTAGTATCGACATGGTGGAAACAATTTTACCTTGAATGTATGCAGAATCCCAAGCCAATTCCCAATAAGTTTCATTGCAATAATATGCAATTCGCATTAACTCACTATACATTGCAACGTAGAATAAAGACGTCGCACGATCCATCGAGGCCAGCTCACACAAGACTATGCAGAAAGATCGCCGGATTTCGGGCGGGTCATTAAAGTTCCTGCCCTTTATAGAGCATCACTTCAAGTACGATTTATATAATGTTGTGCTTCTACAAGTTTCTTTCTCTTGTTCGAGAAGAAATACCAAATCCTTGAAGTTTACTCTCTTTAAACGTGGTCTCATTGGCATTTGCCTGTTTAATCCGCTGGCTGATGCATTTACACCAGGAGTGTTATTAGTCGATCCTGCTACATCAAGTTTAGGTTTTTTGCGAGGTCCAATTGCTTGCAAAGCTGTTAAATTTGCTTCTCTATGCCTTAATTCTTCCATCTCTGCACGTTGCATCTAAAATGTTTTATTTATCTTAAATAAAAATTGTAGAAAGATAATCTGTTAAAATAAACTCCACAAAAATTGTTAAGAGATATTATAATTAATATAAATGTACTTTAACATAAATTTATTACAAAATATATTACCTCTTTGGCCTTAATTTTTAATTTTGCTTGTTCAGGATCATCCGTTTTTGCACGACTCTTTGCAGCACGTAAAAGTAATTCTCGTTCTTGTTCTTCATGTTTCTTACGTTCGACTCTATCTAAATCTTCCAAAAATTTTAATTGTGCTCTTACATCTTGTGTTACTTCATATCTAGGATCAACCTACAAGTAAATAAAATATTAGAAAAGGTAAAAGATAAAACACAAAGTATTAACTAATTTATATAAGCAAAATTAATGCAATTAATGATAATAAATCCTTACCTTGTTAAGGTCTATTCTATGTTCTGTGATAACGGCTAACTTTTCTACTAAATTCTTTAACCTTTCTTGAACAGCATGTGAAATTAACGCTGCTACTTCTTGATTAGGTTCTTCCAATCCATGACTGGATGCTAATATAGCATATCATTGTTAAAATTTATATATTATTGCATTACTTATAATATTATTACATTTAATAATACACTGCATACTTATTTAAAGGAGTACAAAAAAAATTACCGATTTGTTTAATTCTTTGTTGTAATGGTGTCATGTGCAAAAATACTTCATCTTTACAAGATCGTATCTGGGTACCAACAAATTCTGTAGAACCGAGTATTCTTTGAGATTCCTCTGCAAGATTAACACCACCCATAGCTGCTACATCATTTATATCATCATCCGCCCTGCACAAAAAAATTATCACATTATTATAATAACTACTGTAATATATTATAAATCTTTTAATTAGATACTTTTTATTTAATCACTAATTTTTACAGTTACACTATCTTTGAATAACAAAACTTACGTATATCCTGCTGATGAAAACGTCTTTTTCTCTTTCTCTTTCGCAGCCGGTTTTTGAACAAGAGAAGGCACTACGGTTTTATTAACAGTAGTAGTTGTATTGAGTGTTTTGCCTTGTGTAGTAGCGATTGGTTTTACAACCGTAGTTGCAACTGTGGGTGGTTTATGTACAACAGGAACACTGGGACGAATCCCAGTTCCTGCTGTTGCTGCTACTGTTGTTTTCACAGCATATGCTGTGCTTGGGCTTCGAACCATTGTCGTTACTGGTCGAACCTATATAGTAATGCACGTTTTATTGTATACTGTACACAGTATATTTAAGATTTATGTGTCAACTTGATAGGCAACTGCCTATACTAATATAATTATATAATATTAATATAATATTAAACAAAAATTATTTTGTACATTAATATTTACGCATTAAATAAAATATAAAATTTTTTTTTTATTTATAACAAATAAATAAGTCTTACCAGCCTCTGTGGAATAGTTTGAACGGGTCGTGGAACTGTTGTTGTAACTACTGCTGCTGCTGTTACTGCTGTTGGAAGTGGTGTCATTACTCTCACTTGTGTTGTTGCTGGTGCAGTCGCTGTTACAGGAACAGTTGCTGCCACTGCTACTGTAGGTCTGTATTGAGTTTGCTATTAATATGTAACACATAATGACAAATTAGAAAATATTGCAATAATCCTGTAATAATTTTTATATAATTAATTATAATACATATATTATATTCGTAAAAATAATTTTATATAGAATAAAATAAAAGAAAATGTAGTAGGTTACTATTTTTGAAAATATTGATTACTTTTTTTATAATTTCTATACAATCCTTTTATAATTATTCTCTTTAGTATATTGTTGAAATATATTTTTCTACAGATCACATACAAATAATAACACTTAGCTATAGAAAGTATATAATTTACATTACCGTCATAGTTGGAACAACAGCCGAAGCTATAGAAAAAACAACATTGGCAGGAGGAGGCTTTATTCCCTCTATGACTAATTCCTTTGTAACGAGCGATTGCCGAAGAAGAGGTAAGCTTTTCTTCAAAAATCCGATGAGACATGGTTGTGGCGAAGCATTTAATAATTTTTCGAGTCTGTCACAGAATTCTTCTGGTTCAACTTTAGTATCAATTAGTTCTTGTATCAAAGTTCGAACATTACGTTCCACTGATTTAGGCTCTCGACTAGATAACTCTAATAAGTTCGCTAAGAATTTACGGCACTTTTCTTTGGTATTATCAGTAGTTTGACGCTAAAAAAAAAAAGAAATATCGTCATTTAAAAACATTGTATTAAATTAAATTATTTTATTGCGTATCTAATTTTTTTGTAAATTCTTATATAAAGTATACATTCAAATTTGATAGTGAAAGATTGAAATTAATAAATATAAATACCGGTGTAGCTGTTTGAGCTGTTTGAACAGTGGTAGCCGTTGATGTAGAAGTAGTTGTGGGTGCAGTAGTCACTGTTCCTGGGGTTGTAGTAGATGTTGTAATAGTAGGAGCAACAGTCTGTAGCAATGTAATAAATGTACAATACATTAATATTATTAAAACATTATAAATTATAATTTATAAAACATAAAGTTTTTATATAATTTTATTTATTTAAAATAATTATATTTAATAAAATTTACATGCAGAAATAACAGCAAAAATAACAAAAAATTAAGTAAATAAAATACTCAACATGTTTAAAGTAACTTTAAATAATGTTGCTATATAAACGAACTTGTATAAAAAAAATATCTATTTTTATTATTTACCACATGCAACTAGAAAAACTTTCGGAAATTCTATATTACTACATTTATTATGACAAATTACAAATTGCATCTATTTTTCTGACATGCATGCCAATATTCAGAAACAATGTTTTAAAAGTTTTGATTTGCTGGCTATTGCAAGTATTTATAATCATAGAAGTTATTAAAATATGTTATTTAATACGTTATAACTTCATATATATTGATAGAAATCAATAACTTGATTTAATAATTATAAATAGTATAATTTTTCATATTAAATTAAAATAATATTTATACTTATGTTATACAATTATATGGCTTATTTATTAATATATTTTTTAGACGCACTTGTACCTTGTACAGACTCATATTATACAATTTTTCGTAATTATATATTGCTGTAATATATATTATTATCAAAATAATATACCAATAATTAATATTCATTGATTGTTTTATTTCAACAATTTTCGAAATATTATGTCAGCTTCTTTATTAATTGTAAATTAATATTGATTAATTATATTATTAAATCTATGCAAACTTTATTAAAAGTGATCATACAATGTATCGATTTTTTTAATTAAATTGTTTTTATATTACATATCATCACTATTCAGAATATAATATATTAATTCAATACATATGTAACATAATACTAAAAAAAAAAAAAAAAAAAAAGAAAGAGAAAGAAAGAAATATAGAAAAATCTTTTTACTGTTACGATTTCTAAATAGCAATCACAAAATAATTTTAAATACTTACACATGCTCATACTATAATATCAACAAGAAAAATAAATATAAGTTAAAAAAAAAATAAAAACAATATACGTATATAAAGAAATAATTGTAAGTCATATATGTTTTTATAAAATTCCTATCTTAATATAATGTATCTTTCATCTAGCATAGCAAGTTCTACATAACACCTTTAACCAATTTTTCATGCAATTAAGTTTGATAAAAACATTAAATTTTAATGCATTTACTATATTTTATGAAACTCAAAACACTACGAGAGAAATGCATCCCAAAAAGTAAGCTAATGAGATGTTATCAATTACACAAAACTTTTAGAATATAAATCAAATGTGAGCCAAAATAAATAGACTCTATAATAATAGATTAACAAATTGCTCATAAAATTTTAGCATTTATAAAATTTTTAATTATAATATAAAATGCTGTAAAAACAAAAATTCACTAAATACTTACGAACAATCAATAAATAAACAACTAATTATAAGTTTTATAATTTAATTCAAATTTAAGTTGATAAAATAAACATTAGCTAAATGAACAAACTCTAAACATAAATTATATGTTGGCTTTCTGATAACATCATTCCACAAAAACAAAATCACAAACTAATATAAATATCTACAGTAGCACTACAACGAGTCTTGTAAGAGGTATAAAAGTGCGTCACCTGAACAGATTTTCTTAAGGTGGCGAGTGGTGGGCCAGTGAACTGAGTATTCAGCCTACTTACAGTTGGCACTGAAGTTAGGCGATAGGTAGTGCCTGGAGATGGTGCAGCAACTACTGCATTGCCAGTTATACTATTTGGAGTAACTGCAGCACCAGCAGGAGAACCTGTAGCTGGAGCTGGACCCACCCTTAATAACTGATACTGTCCATTTTCTGTTTTTAATAACAGATGACCTTGAGCACCAGCTTGAAGGCTATGCAGTGCCTGTAATGTTATCTAAAAATTGAATATAATTGTTAATTGCAATATTATTTTATTAAAAATTCAAATAGTTATTATTAAAATATACATTTAAATAGTAAATTATACATATATATACATATATATATAAAATAATAGAAATAAATACAATACTTATATATTTTATGTAATATTAATTTAAAACAACTTAAACTATAAGTAATATATATGTTAATATCAAAATATCAAAATGTAATTAAGATGCTATATAAAAATTAATTTTAATGTTTTTTTATATACTATATAGCAAAGTACACTCTTAAAAAAAAAAAACCATAACAAACAAATAAAAAGCCTTACCCCTGGACCTCCAGCTCTTGCTCCAACTAATTGATGTTGTCCAATTACCACTCTTGGTGTAACTTGTTTATTGGCTTGTGCTCCTGCTACTGGGGTGGCAGGACGCATAGCATTTACATTAACAATTTGAACATTACTGGGTACTATCGTCGAAGTAACCCCAGCCTTAGCCTGTAATGCTGTGCTGACCACATTGCCAGCCACAGAGACAGGAACAGACATTGGAACAGAAACCATGCCAGGTGCTACACTAGTCTTGATCACTAAAGCTGCCCCTGTTGGCTTATTCACTGCAGTCACTGTTTGACTGGCTGCCTGACTAACAGAGCCGACATTGGTAACAACGTTCGATGTAGTCTGCAGCACTGCTTGCGACGTTATACCTAGAGCACCGTTTGCTAATTGGCCAACAGTTTGTGTGGGAAAAGCGAGTTTATTGTTTGCATTTGCCACCCCCGTAGTCGCGATTACTTGTCCAACAGTGGGATAGATGAGCTTCACTGGTTCATGTGTCTTGGTCAAGCTTGGTATATTAGTAGTTTGATTACTGGACACTTGGTTGGTTGTTACTTGATTGATATAAGTAACAGGAGCTATTCCTGGTGGCTGTGCATGTTGCTGCTGTTGAGGCTGCTGCTGAGGCTGTGCCTGTGGCTGTGGCTGATGCGTGGTAATGACCTGTGGCGCCACTGTGTTAGAGGTAACCACGTTCACGGGCAGCAAAGTGCTGGTCGTGATCGACTTGGTGACCTCCTGAGTCATTAGACTATTCACGGTAGTCGCCCCGCCGCCGTTCGAAACCCCATGTTTCTGTGGCTGTACCGCGGTGATGGTGCCCCCGTTGGAAATAGCGCTGTTTACCTGGTGATTCTGCTGGCTGACCGATGCGGCACTCGCTTGGTGGCCGGCGACAGTCGGCGTCGACGTCACTAGTTGCGTCTCGAGGGAGCCCACTATCGCGTTCACTGCGGATTCGTCGACATCCGTGCTCAGAGCTTCCTCCAGAAACTTAGCTGACGCCATTTTCTTCCAAGCTCCAACTGTAAACTGATCTGCACATGCGCGTGTCGCCAAATTGCTCCCATAGTGCCTTGGCCCCTCTTCTACCTCCCGCACTTCTTCCTGCTCTCACTCCCCTCTCTCAGTGCAGCGGAAGATCGTGCTGTGCGGCGAATACACGATTTACCGTCGGGCGGTGTGACCGCCGATCGTGATTCTTCGACATCCCGTCTCGTTGACCCGCTCCCGGATGTCCCACGATGATTGTGTATAAACACGCGTCCGCGACACTCTTATGACCACCGAGACGATTTCGCGCGCGTGCACGTCGTTCAACGCCGCGAATCGCATTATGGCCGCTCGGCGGCGCTCACGCAACACGTCACCCGCCAAAATGGCCATCTTCGAAATGCGCAATCGACGCGCCGTTGATGCACGCATGTCGCACGCGTCGATACCCGCCGCATGGTCGTTACGCACCTCCCCCACGTGATGCTGCGCGAAATAATAATTCCTCGTCCAGAGCCGCACTCGCGTACTTGTTGCAAAATTATCACCGTTTTTCTGCACGTGCCTATGCCTGCTTTCTCCCTTTGATCACGGAAATTGTGTCACCTAACCACCGATACCGCTACACCCCAAAAAAACACGTGGGAAGGACACAGTGGCCAGCACCTTCGTTTCCGGAAAGTAAACAAGAAGATCGTCCTCTACGCCTTCGTTCAAGGTATTTTCCAGAAACTATGGCACGTAACGACATCCGATTGGCCATTACGTCACTTTACTCGACCCGCGAGAAACTACAGTCGAGATAGCGGTCTGTAGACAGTGATTACAAAACCAATCGGAATCAAGAAATTTTCTTTTTATTCTCAATTACTCATTTTATTTCTCTCACATGCTCTCATATTTAATTGCTCCTTTACCTTATAAATCCTCCATTCAACGAAATAAAGCGTTTTTCAATAATTAATATATATAATATTTATATTGTGAATAAATTGTAACTGTAAAAAAGATATGATTCGAACATATGACGTGCGAGAACAATCTACATGCGAAACACCTAATTAACATATCACTTTTTATCCACAGGAACTTAAAACTGATTGGTCACTACACAGTACACATCCAGCAAACATTTCTGTGTTTGATATGGATACAAATAAAATCCAGAAATCTAAGTCTAATATTAGAGTGAAAAGAAAAAAGCTAAGAAAAACGAAGCTTAAAAAAAATGCATATTTATCTGGAAAACACCGTGCATAATCAACTTAATTGGTGAGATAATTGATAGACAACAAATTTATTTATAACCTTTAGTATGTGAACACTAACTATATAATTGTGTTTAACTAGACTAATACTTTGCAAAACATTATTTAAATGTTATGTGCATGTTGTAATGCAATATTACTTGGTAATTTGTTTAATAATATTTATTTTACAAAACAAAAAAAAATATATATATACTACAGTTTAGTTGATTTTATCAGAAGTTAAATTGATTATTTATTTAACTACATAAATTTTATGTTTTAAACCAAACAAAAGTAATTGATGCACAGATTAAATTAAATTAGTAATATGTGAGTAAAAGTGATAAATAGAATAGAAGAAAAAGAACAGAAATTAAAATATATTTGTTTCTTTATTTAAAAATCTATAAACTGATAACTGTAGACAAATTTTAACTATAGTTTAAGAAAAAAGAATGTAGATGTTTTCATAATTAATTTTATTTTATTCATGAGTTATACATATAATTGTCAAGTCAAGGCTGAGGTGACCAATGAGGCCATTTTTTAATTTCATTATATAAAGCATCTCCAGGACTTAAAGTTTGTGAAATTTGTCGATGACCTAACAGTTTATAATTTGATGCAATTTTTCCAGCTTTGACCCCAAGTTCTATGATCTTTTGTGCAGCATGTAATTGCACTTTTGGTGGTACAACTGTATTGAATGTACCAATAAAGGAGATACCGATGCTCTTTATATTGTAATTAAAAGAATGAGCACCTACATGATCCCAGCTTCTACCAACATATGCGAGACCATCTCCTCCAACTAGAAAATTGTAAGCAATATCCGACCAGTTTCTAGATTCGATATGGAACGTCTGAGCAAATCTCACGCGAAATGTACATTCTGATTGTGTGGTACAAAAATCTGTTGCAGTGTGACTAATAATTACATATGGTACTGGCAGCGTCAGTTTTTTTAAGGGCTCTGAGGGTGGCTGCGCGCCCCATTCGTTTCTTTCGACAAAACGTACAGAACTTCCAATTACACCTAAAAATAATGAAAACAAAATATATTGGTCGAAAAATTCAAGGTACATTATATACTAAATTAATTAATTAGAACCTCTTTAATCATCATCAAAAATTGTGGCAATCTTAATTAAATTACAAACTAATTTCAGCAATAAAATCTTAAAGGTAATTATTGTAGATGTGGAATGCAAAGTGTTTTAAAATACACAATATGAAAAGGAAAGAAAATGTGAGTAAATCAATGAATAGAATAAATACAAATATACAAGATACAAATTGTAATTTTGCAAATCCAATAAGATAATATTGCCTCGTATACTACTTGCACGAAAAATTGCAGATCGATAATTACCATCGAGTGATGAGTCTGGAATTTCCGGAAAGATTGGTGTATCCGGTTGATGAGTGAAATATATAGTTGTGATTATTACAATGGTTAAAAGTATAACAGCTAAAATGCATGATAAAACCGCACATCTCCACGTCGAGCACCATTGCCTCACTAAAATAATAAAAAGCTGTATTAAACGGTGGCCTTACGACGTACTTACAAGTAAGTAAAAATTCATGCACGATTATTACGTCAGAAACCATATACGTGACAGGAATATTACATTACATTACATTAGGCCTTTTACATAAAATTATTTTAATTCGTATTTTATATTATTTTACTATTCTATTCATAATTGAGTAAACATCGCAACATGCAATATCTTGCCAATCAATCAATGCCAGAACACGTATATACTGCAGGATAAAAATAGCTCTGTTATGTTTAGCTATAAAAATGTGGCACAGTTAAAAATGTAACGATATTCAATCTATGATATCAAGGGTATTAAAACTGAAAGTTAAGTCTGAAATAGTTGTAATAAAATTCACCATATAGATTAATAATATTTTGTAATAATATATTGGTGAGATAGCTTTTACAAAAATTATTATTTATAATCTAAATTTAATAACAATGTTATATTTTACATTATACTTTATGATCTGGAAAAAGTATCGAAACTATCGAGATAAATATAAATTATATATTGCTTTATTATCTCATTGCATTTTTTTTTTTAATAAATTATTGCAAATATAATTTTTTATGTTCTCTATCAATTAGTACACTAATTAAATAGTCCAATACTAATGAACAGAAATAATAGTAAAATTGACGTCAACTCCACGTCAATGTGTCAATGATTAGTCACGGTTGAATATTTTTAACGTGATAGATATTATCCTGCAGTATTATACTAAAGCATCTGTATTTAAAAAAAAAAAAACGTAAAAAAATTAATTAAAGTCTTATATTGTTAGATCTAAAAACTTGTCTTCCACGATTTGATCATTACCTTTATTGATTTTTGTATTTTGCGGAAAAATGGATCCATTTGAGACTCCGTTATCCTTTGTCTTTGATAAAGAGTTTTCCGAGGTAGTGACGCCGTTGAAAGCGTGCCTCGCGTCGAATTTATCCGCATCCTGAATCGGAACGGGATTTGTATAAACGAATTGTTTTATGGTAACTGGACCCTTGTAGAAGGTCTTGTTACCCAAATGCACATTCGTCGAGTTCTTCACGCAGACATCGCCGAAATTTGACGGATCAGCATTTGGTAAAACTACATCACCATTCGTGGTGGCGACTGTTTGATGTTGCTGGACAATAGTCGAAGATGCCGGCAGATTTGTAATCCAGCCGCCGCCTTCTTCGACGTCCGTTTCCTCTTCCTCATCCTCTTCTTGATCTACGTCACTGCACTGCGTAGAGGAATCTCCAACGCTACCATTGCCCGGAGCGACGACCGCGGTTTCTCTTGATGTCCGTGTAACCTCGTCGTGAAACCTGCCGACTGCGTGATTCTCAACAGACACAACAATACCACCGTTCACGTCCTGTTCCTTCTGACACTGATTATCGTCGAGCGTTTGCTGCTGTTGTACCAGTGTCACCATACCCATGCACTACGTAAAAAGTATATTCTATATGTTGGATAAATCTTAAAATGTCATATGCTATATGCAGCAGAATGCATTCATTAAAAGAAATACTTGTTACACACAGTAATGGAAAATTCTAGTTAATAAATTAAAATTTAATAAGCCATATATTTTTTAATATAAAAAATTGATTCAGTTTTCTTTTATTAGCTGTTAATGTAACAAGGTTTCAATGCTATGCATGCTGCATACAGTGTAAACTAAATTTTTTTATTAATCATCATAAATTGATATAGATTATATGCTGAAAGATATGCAGCGTTGCTGATTCAATGGGTAAACCTTTTATGATATCTGAGAATATAGTTACAATGAATCATAGTGTTGGAATTTTTTGTAACAAATGTTGGCACGCTAGACATCATTAATATACGCTACTTAATTTTTTTTATTTTATCTTTTCATCGTTTATTATTATTTAAATAATAAACATTGCGAACAATGCAAAAATGTTGCAACACAATTACTGTTCTATATATAACTTCATTGATAACTTGCATTCCATTTCTACAGATTATAGGAATAGCTGACCACAAAAGACATATTTCGAATGAAACGTATATAATAAAAAAAAGTAATTAAAAAAAAAAAAAAAAAAAACGTATTGCATAACTAATATTTTCGTAAACAAATTGACATCAATTGTATTAATACTTCGAAAAGGCATGGGCTAAACGTTGCAATATTATATCTTTGCCGTTGAAAATATTTTACTGCGAAATAATATGCGTTTAATCTGGTTGATCAATTATATTCTCCACTTATCTATATCACAGTGGTAAGCTTTCAATTAGTCATATCGTAATTTTTACTTAAACAAAATTATTTACATCTTCAATCACGAAATATTATTTATAGTGCGTCTTGTAATATAATACTGTATATTAATTACAGAATTAGCTACAGAAACTATAGAAATGGAGTTTATCATGAAAATATGATATGCAACAAACTCAGTTGGGAAACACTGCTTGTATTTC
The DNA here is from genome assembly GCF_019399895.1 of Cardiocondyla obscurior. NCBI lineage: Eukaryota > Metazoa > Arthropoda > Insecta > Hymenoptera > Formicidae > Cardiocondyla > Cardiocondyla obscurior. The sequence continues at coordinate 4,982,312 of NC_091873.1, read as the reverse complement.
CCAAATCGGCGTAGTCGGTCGGCAACAAATCGCATTATTCGCTAAATTAAGGATTGTCTGACTCATTCTCGAGATTACCTCGCGCAAATCATCATTTGTGCTGGCGGCGGTCACTTTGCCAACACTAAATGCACCATCAATCTATGACAACATAATGTCACCGTGGAAAACGGAAAGAAAATCTTCATTCGATTCAATCCCGAGCAGGTTTTCGTTGACACCACCTATTGTCGGCGAATGCTGCACGATCTCTGGAGAACAAAATATAATATGGATGAGAGTGGACTCTGTTCACTCTGACCACTCTGTTCGCAAGCCACTATCGGTTATCTTCGTTGATTCTACGACACTGTCAGACAGATACTGGCTTCAGCGATGACGCCACACAGCATACCGAAGGACGATTCGCCTTGGAGGTGGAATCGTGGAAAGTGCTCGTTCTCGCTCACGAGAAGCAACAAAACGAGGAAAAAAATGGAAAATGAGATCTGGTATAATGTGATATTTCCTTTCACACGATATTCTCGTATTCAGTTTCAATGATAAGGTTTCGAATTTTCGAGCTGATAAGTGGATGGCACAGCGGTCACCATATCACATTTGTCTACGTCACTATTGCAGATCACGCTGCATATTAAAACGGAATCATTATAAATATACTCCGGGAATATACTATACATATCAATATAAACTTCACGAGTGTTTTTTTTTTTTAATCTGAAAGATAGATTTTGTAATTTCAAGCCGTTTGTCAAGCACTTACTGATAAACTGTCGATAAAATCAAAGTATGCGTAATAGCGACATTATCTCTGCTTAATCCGACACCGAACGGACTGCTGTCGCGTAACGGCGTTGTCTTCTCGAACGTGCTTAGAAATCAAGGCCCCTCTCTAATTCTTTCTCTCAACCTGTTGACGATACAGCTGCAGTATACGTATATGTGCGATAACGTCGGCATATATGATTATCTTTTGGCGTTGTATAAATTTGTAACTTTATTTTAATAGACAGAGGTTTTTAACTCCAATAGTAAAAAAAAAAAAAAAACAAAGTTATATTCAATTATGAGTATATAATACAGTCAACGATCAATTATTAATGTAAAAAGGCGCGATTAATGATCAGATAAAAACACTAAATGTTATCAAGAAATTTAATATCACATAACTTACATTTTTGATAGAGATACAAAAAATTATACGGGTTAATACACGTGTAATTATGAGACAGTATGATACAAGAATTTAGAAGTGTCATTAGACAGTGTGCCAATTATTGATATTATAGTGTCATTAATGAATTTCACGTTGTTTATCACGAATGTATTCATACAGATACGTGAGGCCTATCGAATTATTTATATATAAATTTTCGAAAAAAAGATGACAATCTTATATTTATTTATAAAATAAAAATGATAATTGCGCCGTAAGTGCTAATATTAAAAAAATGTAATATATAAGTATGTATATGTATAAGAATTATCCCAATTCTCACTATATTTCTTTAGATACATGTTCTTTATTAAATACACATTAATCTAAACATTCTAAATGATAGCCTCAAAATCTATTAAATTAAAAGAGATAAATAAATGCAACGAGAATATATTAAGAACAATATGTTGATATTAAAAAAACTGCTTATTTAAAAAAACGATACATATTGCGCTTGATCACATATTATTATTGTATGAAACAATGAATGCAACAGATCAGTATTTATTATTGACTTTAAAATAAAATATACTTTCGCGTATAATCATGTGCATTAAATTAATATAATTTTCTAATATTTGGAAAAATAACAAAATTAATTTTTAAAGTACATATTAATCATTATTAATCAGTTTTAATAGTATGTATATATTTATCATATTTTACCGTTCATTAACATACATCTGGAATCTCCTTCAATTCAGAGTAACAAGAGAAAACTTCATTATTATTATTTTAATAATAAATAATACCCTCTTATCTATTTTTTAGCATTAATTTACTGATCTGATAATTCTATATAATTAAAATATGATTCACTATCAATAACATTGTAATATTTTATAATTAAACAACACACGCAGTTTATATCATCTTTAAAGTTATAATAAGTAAGTTGTAGCCTTCTTTTTTCTTTTCATTTTTTTTTTTTTTTTAAAGTACGCGTCTAATTTTTTCTTATTGACTTTACTATATAATATTGTATGCAAAACTCTATTAATTCAACGCATAAGGTTTTGGATGTTATCTCACTTGTTTATTATGAATGTATATCCGATATTTCATTGTTGAAAAGTTGACAAGATTTTGCATCATTTAGTTAAACACTATCATCTAAAAAAAAATAATTATTATTTATCTTATCTATAATACTTAAAAATAGTTACATTGTTATATATAAAAAAGCTGATTCTCACCGTGATACCACCATTTTGTCTTTTTTGGATTCTTGTTGCAAGTTTTTACATAAAATGTATTGTCAGGTGGTCTCTTCTACATGGAAAGTATTCATATTAATTATGAATATTAAAACAAATATGTTCATATAATTTCTACAGTTATATCATACCTTTTCTTTACAGCTGCTCAGCATGGAAACAATACTCAGGCAGATGCTTTGCACACTGAGAGCAGGAGACCAATCCTCTGTTAATATGGATAAGCAAATATGACCATTGCTGTAGATATGTGGGTGTACAGGGATATTTCCACCAATAAAAGTCACTTCTGGTGAATCAAATGGATACTTGGAACTGAATTTAAACTGTAGCTGAAATTGTTCCCCTTCATACAGGGTACCTTTAGCACCTTCCATGTTAACAATCCATTGTGTCAAATTTTGTCCAACAGATTCTCCATCTACATGTACACCTGGTGGAGGCTCGCGGATCAAAGACATCAATTCCTTCTGAAGTCTCCTCTAGGATATTAAAAGAAATAATATTATGGAAGAAACTTATTAAAAAAATTAACATTTTTATAAAAATCAATACGGCACCTATGTGACAAGTTTTTTTACTCTCTACTTTAAAACATGTAAGTATTAATGATAATTAACAAAAATGTAAAGATTAGAAAAAAAGCATGTATTATACCGAAGATAAGAACAACCATATTTTGACAATGTTAAACTCTTTGTTAAACGTTACAGTTCCTCTCAATTCAGTCTTTAACTCAAGAACGTCTGTATAAGAGTAACAAGCGCGATTGACAACCATTATTTGTCATTGATAATTGCGACCCGTTAACGATAAGGAAGCATGACAAACAAGTCGCCGTGTATTTCCTATTTCATCTCGCGATGCCCGTTAGAATATAAGCTTGACACGCTCGTTCTTTCGTGAGGTGAAAAATTGAGAATCGAAAGAATGCCGTCTTTCTACCCATCTTTTTTCCGCCTTTAGTTTTCCTTTCCGATCGTGTGTCTTGCTTGCGTCTCTTTGATCGCGAAAAGATGGAAACCTCCGACGTACCTTCGACGGGGACGTTGCTGCCATTGTCGTCAAGGCGCTCTCCATCGAGAAACATAACCGCAGCCTGCTCACCGACCAGATTAATCGTTTCTTCCCTTCCTCGCGGGGAGAAACCGTGTCTCACGTTCGCCCGCACACCTCTCGCATACTTTGCGACAAGAGACAAGTGGGTGGGCTTCGCGGTAAAGAAAACTGACTCGGCGACTTCGTTAGATCTGTTAAAATTGCCGCAGCGTCGTCGGCTGCGGCATTCGCGCGATACGGCCGAGCTCAAAGCTGTCGCGAAGCGCACCGCGCACGATCGCCACCGCACATTCACATACACAAACGTCCACGCGCGTACATTAAGAACATACACGTATGTACGTGCAACGGTACTTTTACGACCGAAGCCGCGCAAGGAAGCGAATAGCGCCGACTGGACGGGCTGTCGCGTGATCTCCGATCGACAAAACACGTCCGGAAGGTAAAAAGAGTTCGCTGTCGAGTTAAAGATCTTTGACAAATTTTTCTAAATTCTTCCGAGCTGTCGTTGAGACTATCAACTGAAACCCGATGGCGTGCGATATCGACACGACGCGCTGTAAAGACGCCCTAAATAATTTACGGTGCCTGAGGGAATCGATGCTTCGCAGACGTCAAGGTCCGAAGTACGCGGAACACCGTTTAAAAATGTGCTGCGCGCCGGAAGCGGCTGATCGGCTCGTGACGCATGCGCATTACTGCAGTTTAAGGTGGATCCACGTGGAAAAAGATGGCGGAAGTCGTGCGAGAGCCATGAGAGGTGCCATATTTGTGTAGACTGTAGAAATGCAATTTTTGAAATTTTGCGTCATGTGCGACATCACTGTTACGCATCGTTCGTGGCTGTAAAGTGAAAATATTTTTGCGGATGACGTTCTCTCGCGCGGTGATCGGGCTCGGCGGAGGGACGTTACGTTTACGGTTATTATTACGCGTCTGACGTGCGTAGCGCCGGAGTTATCCGCGGTGTTATCGCCGCCCGGACTGTGCAATGGAGAGTATATTTCACGAGAAGGTAAGGTTGCGGGACGCCGTCGCGACAGGCCAGTCTCGCCGTCGGCCCCGTCACGAGCCTTCACACCTTTCTCTCGCCCAACGTGTTTTTTCCTTGCAGCAAGAGGGGTACTTGTGCGCCCAGCACTGCCTGAACGCGCTTCTACAAGGACCGTACTTCAACGCCGTCGACCTGGCAAACTTCGGGCACCAGATGGACGAGGAGGAGAGGATCCGGATGGCCGAGTCAGGTGTTGACAGTGAAGACTACAAGCTGTTCCTCGAGGTAACGCAACTTTGCGCATGCAAAGCCTCTCGGCGTGTTAATTGGCAATACTCGACAACATTAAAAACGTCACGCAAAGAAATTCACAAGAAAAGACCTCTTTGAAAGTTTCCCCTTGATGGGTATGAATATCTTGATCTTGTTATATCCCCACAGAAAATCAAAGAATGTACTGTTTGTAAAAACAATTGCTTTTTATGTTTAGCAACCGTCAGGAAACATGGACGACAGTGGATACTTTTCAGTTCAAGTTATTAGCAGTGCTTTAAAAGTTTGGGGTTTAGAGCTGATTCCATATAACAGCACGGAACCAACAGCTTTACTGGCACAGAATGATCCTTCGTAGGTTACTGATAATTTATCCGGATTTATTTTTGTATCTTGAGATATTAGTTTTATTGCATCTTGTAGAAAAACAATTTTGTTAAAAATTTTATTGTTTTTAAAACAGTTACACATGTATATATATATACATATATGTATGTGCAATTGTTTTAAAAACATATATACGTATAAATCAAGTAATATTCATATATTAACATATTTATTTATATAAATTTACATGTGTTTACAAAGATGTAAAATAGGTAATTTTATTTATAATAACTTTATAACGTAATGCATGAAGCGGCAATGTAATTTTCAGACGGATGAAAGCATATATTTGTAATTATAAGGGACATTGGTTTACAATAAGAAAACTTGGAAGCCAGTGGTTTAATTTAAATTCAATGCTTAGTGGACCGCAGCTTATATCAGACACTTACCTCACAATGTATCTAGCTCAATTGTTACAAGAAGGTAAGCACATAATAAAATAACAAAAATATAAGGAAAAATAATATGACTTTTTAATTGCTAATTTTTCTTACAGGTTATTCTATTTTTATTGTTATCGGCACCCTTCCACAGTGTCCAGCTGAGGATGTTCTTCTAAAAAATCCCATAGTTGCAACAAAAAGTAATTCCAGCTCGGAATCCAAAGCCACGTCCAAAGGCAATCGCTTAGGCACCCAATTGGAAGACGAAATCTTGAAAACTGCACTTGCAATGGGAGAAGTAAAAGTCCCAGAATCCTCAAGTGCAATCAGAAATACGTCCTCGCTTTCCCACAAGCCTGGATTATCCACAGATGAACCTCGCGAAAGGATAATCCCCATAAGAATTGAAGGTAGAGAGGAAAAGAGCGACGAAGAGGAAGACGAAAATATGCAGTTAGCGAGAGCTTTGCAGATGAGTTTGCAGAATGACGAGGACGATGTAGATAAAACGTTAAAATTGAGACTAGATCTTCATACAGATGACAAAACGCATTTAACGGAAACAAACGACACAGATGAAGATGACGAGCTACGACGAGCATTGCAACTGAGCCTTGAATGTGTCACTGCACCACCCACGCCTGATCCCGAAGATCTACGCTGGCGCCGACTAAATCATTTCGGTATCTACACAAGAACGTCCAACAGTGAAGCTCCCGCAAAACTCAACACTTAACAATAAGCGTAAACTTTGCACAAAAAAATGTCTATTATTAAACTGACCGTTGCATTGTAAATTATATGACCGAGTAATTGAGCTCGAAAAGGTATGTCACTTTGTATACTAATAAGCTAAGAGAGACACATATGTCAAAGGAGATTAAGATACATTACCGGTTTAATGAAACAGAGCTCTTGTTGACACCTTGTTCTCCCTTTCAACTTTGTTATACTAATCGTTCTCGGAATAAAAACGTTTGAGCAAGAAATATGCCGTTGCTAACTAACTCTAAGTGTGTGTATATGTGTATAATAGTTTATATAAAAATATAATTAAAATACAAAATATATTTACGAAATATATTTTGAGAAGAATTATTGTTTTAATATAAAGTATACGATATCTCTTATATATAATATAATGAACTCGTAAAATAATTAAAAATGTTTTGAATCGGTTAAAAAGTAATAAAACTTGAATTAGGAAAAATATATTTTCCTAATTGTTGAAACTCCAATTGATTTAATTGGCAATTATTGAATAGTGCCTATATACTTAATTGTTGCAATAAAGTTATTATTTTTGTATTAATATATGTAAAATAAATTTAAAACAAATCATAATTTATATAACTCGAAACCTCGCTCAACTCTACTCTTGATTTAATTGTGTATTAATGATTATATTCTAAATTAATTGATAATTAAATTAATCGGAGTTTAATCGAAATCGTCTTAGAAAAAACGTCGCAGTACCTTATAAGAGAATTTATTTTTTAAGAACGACATTAAGGAAAATAAAAAGATGAACAATTTTCGAAACAGCCTTTGTAAAGTTTCTCTATTATGTTTCAATGTTACGAATGACGATAGAAATTTTACAAAAACTTGGAAAAGTTTATGGCATCTCAGTTCAAGTCAAGAAAAAATTGTGACAACCTTCCGACTCTAAGGCTCATTTCTAATAGCCATCGACCGAGAAACGAAGACCCACGTGCGCATGCGGGCGCCACAGGAAACTCGTGGTCGCTCTCGCTGGATGTATGCGAACGCCGAATGTTGACATTCAACATGGCGGCATGTCGTCAGTGCTGTGCTGTGTCGTGGTGAGTCTCGTAAATCATTTCGGCGCCTTACAATTGTGAGCTCTGTCTAGAAAAGTTTACAAGCGAGATCGGCGCGATCCGCTCCGATAATCGCTGCATAATTTGGCATTCGGGATGGTTTGACGATGGCGCTTCGCGGCTGCACGGCCGCCGTCGCGGCGAGATAAGGCGCTCCGCGACCTCGTGAAAAAAAATCAACCTTGTAAAATTGCGGCGGTCACCGCGTGATAACGTCGCAACTGCGGGCCGCTGCAGAACGGATGCGGAATTTGTGGGAGACTGGCCGTGAGCAGCACCCCGCGAGGTAACAACGTCCCCCGTGTCCGCGAGTATCCCCGTCCACACGTCGCCGCTCGATTATCACCCCCTTTTTCGAATTACCGCGACACGTTCCAATCGCGTAATCGCGTCCGGTGAATTGCTTGTCGTCCGATAGCGTCGGAGCGGGACGCGAAGATCACCGTGAAGAGACGATGGGTCCGAGAGTCATGACTCACGGTGCTCCGTCAGAAATTTACCGTGGCACGCGTACGATGCTTTCACGCGTTAAACGCAATGCAATTCTCACGCGGTCGCGTAACGAGCGCGCAGGTTTTATTGCATGCTCCGTCGTGCCAATGTCAAACTATCGCGATAATCGCGAACAGAAGCCAGTGTTGTTTTTCCGTGACATCTTACTATAAATAAACGCGTTGTTATTTCACCTCCCTTGTCTTTCGATTCCGGAAAATTCTTTCATGTCCTGTAGAGATAGTGTAACCTGCGTGCGGTCACATGTGCTCCAAGTGCGCATTGAGCTTCACCCGCATATTGTGTTCTCAGGTTTTTAATGATTTTATATTGATTTTTATTTAAATGCATCTACGAGAAATCGTTAGGACAGAATATACATATATATTCTTTAATATTTTTTTAATAACATGTGTTTTTTATTTCGAACGATTATGTATTTAAAGTTTGTCTATTTTACATATTATAATTTTCAGATTTTTATGTAAAATAAATAAAAATAATATTTGTATAATATATATTTTATCTATAGGGATAAATAATTTAATTGGTGTCACTTGATAGAAAAATTAAATGTTTATAAATTTTTTTTAATAAATAATAAATTTTTATTACAGAGCTCACAATTCTTAAACAATATACAGCATTATATATGATATTTTATTGTATTTGTACAAAGTTTATCTTTTTAAAATTTTTTTTTCTATTGCAGCTTGTGTCATTGTTAGTTTAGGACACTTCTGAAACTAAGGCTTACTGTAAATTCCACATTTAAAAGCAGAAGAAAGGAAACGTTACTATAGAAATATTGGAAGAACACAATCAGACTCAGCACGCATTGAAGACATCTGAGGATTTTCAAGTCAACTTTTATCTTTTAAAATCTCCTATGTTTTTGATTTACTCCTTTTGTAAGGGATGACTGATGTTTAAAAGAAAACACAGTTATTTCTGCACGCTAAATTGAGTATTTATCAAACAATTGTTATAATATTCAAACATATATATATATACGTATGGAAAGTATTGACAGTGTATGGTGTGCTAAGATTTTGTACTTGTATTAAGTCGTAAATCAACATTAACTGCATCATTCATTTGTATATTATATACACAACAAGCCTTGTGAGCAAGAGATAGGTGAGCTAATACAGTGACCGTGATTGCGATTGCGGCTGAGATTGTGCTGCTCCATTTGGTTGCTAGAACACCTTTATCTGCGTTTTAAGGAGTGCCAAGTTTGTGTCGAGCCACCATGGTACTCTCTGATAAATAATTCACGATAAACGCGTTAAAATATTTTCAAGAGACCTCACTTCCACTTTCTGGTCACGAAGAAGTCTGCATTTCTGCAGCATTTCAAGGAGCCACTCTTCCTCTTCATTAAGTTCTTGTAACATTATAATAGTGAACAAAGATATAAGGTACCAAGAACCGTTCTGTGATATCTATGTTAAACACTTAAATAATTGAAAAAGACTAAAAATTTCTAAATGTAAGTATATATATTGTGGAGTGAAACAGAAGTGTAAACATAAAAGAAATTAAGTAATTGTTTCAAGAGAGAAGAAGAGCTAAATTATACGTAAATATTACACATAATAACACTGCGCAAATTGACAATGTCCAACAATCCTCAGTGGAAAACGTTCCAGCCGCCAATCATGAACTCTGACCCAGCAATACTTGACTATAAGTCTATGGCTATACCAAGTCCTAAGGCCATAACAGGATCTCATCAGCCGACGTCTAACAACTATCGAAATGGTACCAACTATAGCGGTGATCATTATATGGGTTCACCACCTGAATGTAAAAATTCTACTATTAATTACGGAAGTTATCCCGGGACACAATCTTCACCTCGTAATGGCGCCACGCGATTCCAGTTTGAATTCACCGGTATAGATACAAATGCTGGTTATACAACCGAACCTGCCACTAATAATACTACCTACCAGGATCAATCTGCGAATCAAGGAACACGGGAAACTGGAATAATTGAAAAGTTACTGGTGAGTGCTACAGACATGAAATTTAATTATATATAATTATAAATTATATAAATAACTAATTTATATGCGATTTTTATTTAACAGCATTCTTATGGGTTCATACAATGCTGTGAAAGACAGGCAAGATTGTTTTTTCATTTTAGCCAATTTAGTGGTAATATTGAGCATTTGAAGATTGGAGATCCGGTAGAATTTGAAATGACTTATGATCGACGAACGGGCAAGCCTATTGCAAGCACCGTTAGCAAAATTGCCCCAGTGGTTCGTAAAATAATAATGTCAATTGTGATATAAGAATAATAAAATAATATAAAAAGATCTATTAAAAATAATTGTGTGGATATTATTTGTTTTAGGCATTAGGCGATCAAAGATGCATTGGTAATGTCACAACGGAATTGCAAGCGAGTGGCGATTCACAGGGACGTATCAGTTATGAAAACCGTGGAGAATGTTTTTTTCTGCCATATACCAAAGATGATGTTGAAGGAAATGTCACCTTACGTGCTGGTGATAAAGTATCCTTTCAAATTGCTACAAATCAACGGTATGATATACCTATATAAAATTGTTGGCGCGTACAAAATCTTTGACGCGACTAGGTTGCATTAAAACAAATATGTATGCGGTTTTGTATATCAATTATCTTTATTTATTTTATTAATATACATAAACACATTTTAGAGGAAACTTGGGTGCATGTAATGTAAGATTGGAAAATCCAGCACATCCAGTTCGTTATCGTGGAGTGGTATGCTCAATGAAAGAAAATTTTGGCTTTATTGAACGTGCTGATGTAGTCAAAGAGATATTCTTCCACTTTAGTGAAGCGAAATCTATGAAAGAAGAACTTAGACTAGGAGATGATGTGGAGTTTATAATACAGACGCGTAATGTAAGTAAAATAAAAATTATATATGTGTTTAAAAAAATTTACATAATAATATATATTAATATTTAAATTTTTATTTCATTATTTATTAATTATTTATTATATATAATTTAAATATATATATATATATATATATAATTTAATTTAAGTATATAATTTAAATAAGAAAAAATCTAAAACAATTAAATTTTGCTATTACAGGGGAAGGAAGTAGCTTGCAACATTACAAAGTTACCACCTGGCTCAATTGTATTTGAAGAAGTCAGTAACGAAGTGGTGAAAGGACAAGTGTTAAAACCTTTGGAGAGAGGCAATGCTGCTCGTCATCAAAGTGATCCGTTACCTGGTCGTATTCGATACAGAGATAGTGATCATTCTGAAGTTGAAGTCCCCTTTGGTGATAAAGATCAAAAAGGAGACTTTACTCTTAGGTAATTTACATGAATTAATATGTATAATTTTTTTTCCTTTTTATTTAATATATATGTTTGTTTGTATTAATTTTTTATGTGTGTTTTTATACAGCTATACACAGCTATAATATACATTAATTTTTTTAATAGACATGGGGACTGGGTCCAATTTCGTATTGCAACAGATACTAGAGATCAGCTTAAAAGAGCTACTGAAATAATGTTATTACCAGAATCTTTCACCGTATCTGGAGAAAGACGGGAGCAAGGTGTAATACAATCTCTCAAGGATGGATTTGGCTTTATTCGTTGTGTAGAAAGAGAACCTAGACTTTTCTTTCATTTTAATGAAGTTCTTGATGTTGATAGAGAAATTAGTGTAGGGGATGAAGTCGAATTTACAGTCATACAAGTGAGTATATATTAATATAATAATATATTTTAAATTTAAATTATTTATATATATATATATATATATATATATATGTATGTATGTATATACAAAAATATATATATAAAATTATTTTATACTTCTCTTATAAGGACCCGTCATCATCGTTCTCTAATACTCGACAAAGTGCTATTAGACTGAAACATTTGCCAATGGGTACCGTAACATTTCAAACTATTATAGAGAAGGATATATTAGGTACAGTATCACAGGACACAAATTCGATGGAACCTGGCCTTATTAGTTACGGCCAACAGAAAAGCATTATTTTTTTCTCCAAAGATTGCGATCCGAAACATATTCCAAAATTGGGTGATAAGGTAAGTGGATAAAGTTATATAAAAAAACTTTTTTTTTTTTTAATTTTGAAAGAAACATGTTTTAAATTATTACCTTTATTTGGTAGGTTATGTTTAATATTGTTCAAGTGAAACGAAATAAGGAACTTGTTGCCGAAGACATATTTTTAGTAAACGCTGCTGGTGAAAAAATTCAAAATGTGAACAAAAAATCAAATGGACAAGTATTTCAAGGTTTTATTGCCGCCCTAAAAGACGGGTTCGGTTTTATTGAAACAGTAAATCATGATAGAGAAATATTTTTTCACTACAGGTGAGATTAATTATTCATTTAGTTTTTATAGCAAACATTTATATATGTATAAAATATTATATATGTATAAACATATGTATACATTTATACAAATACATTTATATATGTATAAAATATTTTATTTGCAGTAACTTTGAAGGAGACGCTAGTACATTGGAATTAGGAGCCGATATTGAATGTACAATTAGTAATTCGAGCAATGGAAGAGGCTCCGGAGGTTGTGTAGCTGCCGATTATGTTAAATTTGTACCTCGTGGAAGTATTCCTAGATCAACACCTGTTAGCGAGGTACTTGATGGCACTGTGGTACGACCACTCCGAAGTGCAAATCCCGAGCAGGCTGAGTACGCTGGGTTAATCAAGATTAATCCAACTAACGAAGACGAGGAAACACCGGAATATGAATTCGGAATCATGGGACTTTCTAACAAACGGGAGCTATTGCAGGCTGGCGATCCTGTGCAATTACAGGTCGATTCAGCAGGTCACGCTTGTAATATCGTAGCCGTCAGAAAAAAAAGGAGAGCAACTGTAGACGCGATGAAAGGCCCTTTCGGCTTTCTCGCTTATGAAGTCGATGAGGGTAGAAAATTATTCTTCCACGTAAGCGAGGTTCGTGATCACATTACGCTGCAACCAGGAGATCAGGTAGAATTTGTCTTGGTTACTAATCAACGCACTGGCAAATCGTCAGCGTGCAACGTAACTCGATTAAGGTAAATTAATTCTTTTTATTTTTACAAATAATGATAACACAATTTTATTTTCAAACTTTTATTATTAACAGCGATGCAGTTCAACAACGACCCGAGCGATTAATAAGTCGATTACGTACTACATCGTTAGAAGAAACGGGCCCAAAATTAACTGTGGTTAGACAACCAAAAGGACCCGATGGTACGCGCGGGTTTACCCTGGAAAGATGTCAGCGTGCTCCTGGTGCCATAGAAGAATAATGAGCCTGGGCAGCTAATAAAACTGGGCTACTAATTATTCAAATTGTAATCTACAATTTGTTTTTAGTCCATACACTTCGATACCGAGATTACTATTGTAAGAATGGTCGTAAACGTTTGCCAAATTCAGACTAATGTGACAACAATAATTATAATGATAATAATTTGAAAATGAATGGTGACCAAGGGCCGAAAAATAATATAAAAGTAAAGTAAAAAAAAAAAAAAATTAAAAAAAAAAGTTAAAAAAAAAATAATAAAAAAAAAGAAAAAGAAAAAAAATGAACAACGACTCATTTTATCACCTCATAGAGGGAAGAAGAGAAAATGGAAGGAAAGAAAAAAAAACAGAAAGGCGGTTTATCTTACATTCAGATTTTAGAATTTACTCTAATACGTAATTGGTTTCTCATTTTAGTTAATTTCTTACATCTTTATGAATTTATTCTTAAGCTATCTATTCGATCGTTACGTTTCTGAATGTAATGGATAGTTCATAAGATCCATTGAAATTTTTTATTACATACGTACATTTTCTGTTTTCATAAAAGTTCGGTAAATATTTCAATTTATTATGTAAAGTACTAAAAGATGTCCAGAATATTTACAGGTTGATTTGCGAACTGCCTGTTTGTATCTGAGATACATTCTTATAAAAATTTTTATAAAAAATATCTTTATACATATTGATATACAATTTTTATTTGTATGATTTATTTCGAAATTTATTTTTACCTATTACGTATATTATATGTGATATAAATGTACAATGGGTAAAAGAAAAGAATGAACAAAGAGTCTACGTGATATTGATACAAAAAAGATTGAAGGAAAACATCCTTGTGCTATAAATTCTTTACCGAAATTGCTGAATAATTTTATTACAAGCAATTGTTTTGCTGTAATCAATTACGATATTGAGTCTTTGTTAAAAAGATGTCTATAAATTTGTAAAAAAGGAAAGGAAAAAGTTATGACTGGCCAACTGTTTATCTTAGATTACATATATACATAAATATATATATATATACACATGTATATGTATTTATATATATCTATATATATATGTATACACGTATATCGTTAAGTTCCTCTAATGCAGTGTTGTAAAATCAAATTAGTATTACTAATTCAGTGGACATACAATGAAAATTACAAAAAAAAGAAAAAAAAAGAAAAAATGTAAAAAATAAAACATTTTATAAGTTTTGCCATTTGAAACGGTAAGCGAAGTACATGTGGCATTATTGTAGAGATATGAGAGAAATAACGTAAAATAAGGTAAAGTACATAACACAAGCACGATACAAAGTAAGCGCTTGTCCCGAAACTCATGGATCCAACACATCATGTGCATACATATTGTAAAATTATTGATGAATAAACAGTGGAAGCATCGAATATATCTATCTTCTATAAAATTCAAAGAACTCTTTCAAAATCACGAAATTATTCTGCGGTATAATTTTAATACTCGCTCAGCTATTTCTAAATAAAATCATGGCTAAAACAAGGGAATGGGAATGGAAAATAAAAAAATGGAACGGTGTATCGTCTATGTGTTTTAATATTTATTATGTATGTACAAAGATGTGTGTAAATATATTTTATGAATTGCGTTTCTTTCCCTGTATGTATGTATCATATTGAAACAAATTTTAATTTCAGATCAAAATAAGAAAAGAGATTGAAATTAAATTACGACGCATTCGTAAGGGAATTGTCCTCGGAAAAGTGTATTGTCTGGTCGTGGACAGGCTGTAACATATAAAATATCCATGTTAATATTCTTTCTTTCTTTCATGTGCGTCGTCAAAACATACTCTCTATGTTAAAAAAAAAAAAGCTTAAAAAAATACGAAGGTTTTTTACTATTCAATAATATATCATTTTTTTTTCTACTACAAATGTTCTTCATGTTTTAATTTTTTTTAATTATACAGATGATTCAAGTCGCAAAGATTTAATGACGTATTAAAGAAGTCATGCTGCGACAGTGAAAACCGAATTGAATTATCTGCTGCTGTCGATGGGTACTAACGTGTCTCGCAGTAAGTGCCATAAAAGCCAGTTCCTTCGCAACGACATTTAAAACCAGGCTCCGACGATATTTGGGAACATGAGCCTCCGTTCAAGCAAGGTTTCGATCCAGAGCATATGTCGCTACGTCTTCCTGTAACGTGACGAGTGAAAAATGTCAAACCGTGCAAAGTATATCTGTGTATTATTCTACAGAATTTAACGAGATCAAGTAAGATTAAATATAGTTTTATCCTTACCTTTCAATGCTAGCTTGCAATCGTCATTGTTGTTATATCTATACTCGGATTTACAACCATAACCACAACTGCATTGTGCGTTATAGATGCGACATCCAAATCGCATCTGATCCAATTCGCATCCCTTCGATAATGTAACTGCTGGCAAAAAAAGCTTGGATTAATCAAACTACGTTGATGACATTAAATTATTTAAGAACAAATTACAGAATATCTTTGATATCTTTAACGTTGCTGAACGTTTATTAATATCTATTTTAATGCATACTACAGGAATAATTAATAAACGCGATTTTGTTAATTGAGTTCTATATTTATTAGCTGCCTGCATTATTTTTAGATGAATACTCCGCAGATGTAGTAAAAATATCTACGGTTTATTTACCCCGAGGAAAGATAGTAGCGTTTTGTTTTAATGGTAGCATATGTTTGTGCCGGATGTGGCCGGCTGCACTTCCCACTTGTCTAAATTGATAAGCGTCTCATGAGATAGAGGATACCATGCGTGGGCAAATAAATTTTTTAATTCGTTTAGTCTCGACCTAATGACATTTACGATCGCAATTTCATCACGGTATGAATATACTACAGCGAGACATATGTATATCCAGCGATTTTTTATTATTTTTTTTTTCCAGCAAACCGTTGCATTCGTGTGCTTATTTAATCGATTCATTCAAGGATAATTTATTAATTGCAAACAACATTCGTTGCAGCGTTTTAATCAGTAAGGGAGGCAGTGTGTGGGACGTTCATCATTGAGAGTGCCATTCACTATCGGTATGATGGGGCTATCATTTGATTACTCGAAAAAGAAACTGAGAGCGCATACATATTCATTCTATGGGAGATTACATTTGCCGTGGAAATCGTAACAATATTGATACTGAGGAATATTAAAGTTATTAATGATATAACATAATTGACTTTTAGTCACATGATTTACATTAAAATCATGTATAAAAACTGGTATGTACATTTAAATTGTTCAAAAGCTTAATCAGATAAAGGTAAAGAAAAATGTTTCACATTAAGAGCATAACTCAACTAGCATAAGTGATCATTATGTAATTAAAAAAAAGGATTTATTTGTTTTGTTTCTTTATAAATTACCATCTTGTATTTTAAAAAAATTCAGGGTGATCTTCATTAACCATTATTTTATTATAATCTGAAAAAATTTAATTAAACATTTAATTATATGCTGAATATTTCAAAACCTGAATTCTTAGCTTACTTTTATTGATAAATATGTTTCTTTCTGAAATTTATATTAAGATATAAATAACATACCTTGCATATAAACGCTCATTTATTAGTAAAAATATATAATAACTTAAGAATAACATGCGTAATAGTATTATCTGTGCCAAACTTAAAATATAATTAATATAACTCAATAATATTACGAGCTGGTCTTCTCTTGAGGAAAATTTCCAACAAAAGTCGACGCAAATATCAAATATTACACCGTTGTGTATAACTAATAAAAATATATGTGCTCTATTTAATCGTAGCAAACTCGGGTATATTAATCCGTGTCGGTTTGTATATTCTAAAAGAAAAATAGGCAAAATGTAACGTACCTATTAACAGAAGTAAAGCGACCGACAACGTCAATCTCGGTAGCATGATGTTCTCGGATGAGGTGAAACAAAAGACGTTAAAAAGCCGAAAGATATCGTAGACTGCGATAATCCAAAAGAAGAACGCGAAGGGGAGACCGCTCGGTGTTTTCTTGGTAGGCTTTTGTCGCAGACAGTGTCAAAGGTCCACACAGGGGATCGCTCTTCTTATGTCGTGCGTGTTCTTTCGTCGACGTTGCAACGGGCGAAGCGCTTGCCTTTCGAGGATGACACAACGGCAGAGTCGACCGAATCCACCGACTTGTGGCAGCTAACTGTCGCTAAACTAGTTATATACGATTGTGCAGAAGCCGCCCAATCGCTGACGAATTATGCGTGGGGTGCAACGACATCCGCCGGCACAATGTTTATAATACACGCACAAAATTAAAGATTATATAACTGAAAGAGATTTCAATAATCCGTCAATTTTCCTTGTACATTTTAAACTGTTTGTTCTTAAAATGGGCAAATAATTGCACAGATGCTTAACAGATATTTACGGTGATATAATTTTTATATACATATAATTTTATTTGGCTTAAAAGTTATACTTGTGCACGATTTATGATTATTTGAAATGTATAACGTAGAGATTTGCTTTGTCAAGTCCTCATGACTTGTCGTAATTTAAAATTTATATACATTTTTATTTTGTGACGAAGCTTTACAAATTCAGCTTTTGTTCATTATCACACGACCGTGCATATGCCAAATTATCAATAATTGCAACACAGGGAGTTCATTTTTATCGCAAAAAAAATGACGGATCTTTATGGATTTTCTTATTTAAGATAAAAAATGTCGTTGTGAAAAAACATGAAAATTTTTCATAAAGAATCCTTGAATTGATAATCTAGCAGGTCAATTGGACGTGCTATTATCAATCTTAATGATAAAATTATTGGAATTTAAATGAGATAGTATAATATTTTTAATTAATTATATATCAACTTAAGGAACAAAATGTGTTTATTTTAAGAAATTAAAATAATCGATTTTTATGTACATATACTCGAAATTACTTTAATCAATTTTCTAATTATTTATTCTTTATATAATCTGATTAACTCAAATAATATTTGATTTTTTTATTCTTTATTAACGCAAATATTTAGCCGATCAAGCTCCCATTGCTAGTAATATTGGTTATTTGTAAAATTACTTGTATATTTAAGTTAGATACGTGAAATTCTTTTCCGATACCATGGTTAACTCTATAAACCTAAGATCTAAACTAAGCAATTTAACGATACGTAATCATAACGTGGTATCGCTTTTGAGAATTTGATAACATTTGACATCAACAGCTCTAAGTCCGGAAATTAAAATGGAATGTTTGTCATGAAAGCAAACCCATAAAATTTACCACTCTCGACAAAGCAATGAGATTCATTTAATAAAAAAAATTTATGAGATCAAGATCGATATGTCAATAGTGCATCATACGTTTACCATTGCACAAATAATACTGTATACTGTAGAAAATTATACATTATTGTTTTAACTAACTTAAATATAATTAGCAACAAATTAACTATAATAAAATAATAATAAAAGAAACATCTACATTTATCGCATAGTTGAATAATTTATTACAGCGAATTTTGTCTTTTTATAACAAATTACAAAGAAATTAAGGCATTTCGTTTTATTACTATTTTTAAATTGGATATTTAATTATATATTTTATTAATGAATATTTTACATATTTAAGGTAAGATCAAATTATAATAAGGCAGTGATTATTTCAATACTACTTATATGTATATCAAATATTTCATATTTTAAACATATATTCTACATGGTATTACAAACATCCTAAAGCATTTAGAATATTATTTTATTTAATTATTGTAAAATATTCTAATTGGAATGTTGGCATTATTAGTACATTTGTACAACATTGGCAATGTTAATCGATCACTTTTTTATGTTACTTTCTTAATTCTTTTTATTTTATTTAAAGTTTAATTCAAGCTCTATCACTTATGTGGCACATTTTCTAAAACTTGAAATAATCATATTCTGAAAAGAATATTTTTAAATAAAATCGGCAATTATTGATTTTATTTAATGATACTTAATTTAAAATGTTAGTCCCTTACATGAATGTTTGATCGTGTTGTTCGTGAATCATCGTTGCCCTTCGAGACTGAATTAAACCAGGCTGTCTATTATATAATTCTCTAACCAGACTATCTTTTTCTTGCTCGAGTAGCGCTATTCGTTGACTTTTTTTACTAACTTCCTGTGATGTATAAAAAAGTTTAATGTATACATTATTACTTTATATAGTGCATTATTACAATTATTACCTCAGTTAATCTGTGATTTTGTTGTTTAAGCCTTGACAACATGTCCTGTTGAAGCTGGGCCGAGGTCGGAGCACTTAAAAATGCGAGATTCATATGAAGAGGAAGTCCCCCGCGTTCCCAGCTGGTTATTAACGCAGCTAAATGTCTATTTACTTCTAGGACACGCGCGCGTTGCAGTTCCAAGCGTTCTTGCTGTGCTTCTGTCCATTGTTCCTATCGTGAAATATAACAGTCCATATTTTATGCAAAACTTTAATTAATATTAATGTAAAAGGATAAAAATATCTTTTCTATACCACATGAGAACCCATTCGTCCAAGATGTTTAATCTTCTCTTGAGTGGCTGATATCTGCTTCAAGTACCATTCTCTAGCTTTATCAACAGCAGTTAAACCCTGAAGTAACACATCTTTCTCTTGTTCTATCTGTTTCATTCTTTTCATCTAAAAACGTCATTTATTATGGAAAAATTTGGAAATATAAAAGAAAATACTAAAAGTTTTGCCCTTTTAATATAGATATATATATGTGAGTAAGATTTATATGAATTAAAATACAATTAAAATTATAAGATAGACATTTTTTATTAACATATTGCTGTTAATACGCAGTTAGTGCATACCCAGAACCAATCACCAAGGGTTAGTCTGGAGTCCTAGAGAAGAACATCTTTACCATATTGTAATCAATACCATTCTGCAACGTATGCCGTCTGGGTTCTCTACGACGATTTAATGGTTTCTTAGGTTGAAGACCAAGTGGATTTTGTATATCAACTGCTTTACCATCACCTAGAACTCTGGCTGGTCTTAACAGTGTCCTAGGGTCTGGTCTGTAATTTATATTAGCTTGCAAGTGACGCTTTTCTTTTTCATCACTCATGATAAGACCCATCTGCCAATTTTGCAGTGCTGTTCTAATCTCAGACTTGTCAAAATTACGTTCTAACCCTATTGTTCTACCTTCCAGTGCAGCGCCAGTCCGTGGTGGTTTTGGTGGACCATACATCTTGTTAATCTTCGGTTCTCCCATGTTCCTTCCATCCATCAATTCCAACTGAGTATTCATATCCTTACGATTAGCTAATAACTGAGGCATACTAAGAGTACGTTGCTGGGATATGGCATTATTGGGTCTTATAGCAGCTGTATTGGGAGAGGTCCAAGCTGCCTTGTTCTGACTATCAGGAATAAGTATCGGTGCTGACGGCGGTCTTTTGGGTTGGACGTCGTGCTTTTTTGCATCTGCCTCTGTCTGTATTTGCAACAGACAGATCTTCAATCCGGCACAAAATCTTTCGAAGGATAGCATTCCGTTCGGCGGTGTGACTTTCTTCAGACTGTCCAGGACGCCCTTGGGCAGGCCCTGCGTGCCATCGTCTTGCCACCGGCCCTCGATATCGGCGAACTTGACGAAGCCGGTGTTCTGATCGTCCATTATGTCAAATAGCGTGTGCATCGCGTTGACAAAGTGCTTCGGTAGTCCATCTACCGTCGACATTTGTATTTGCGCCATATTTAGCCAGGAATTAACCTCGAGAATGATATGCGTTTGATCGTTGCACAGATAACGGCAGCTACATCATCGAGAACGATTGGAGGCTGTGACTACTTAGCTGATTACATATTCTTTTACAGTTGCGAGTTCCTCAAGTTTTCTCTCGCATGCATATTTTCAATCGATTACTATCGTTGGATCCAGTGATTACATCATTTCATCTTCGTTTTACGTACGACAGTCACAGATTGTTTTCCCCGCAGATTAATCTCCTCTTGCGCAGTCATATGCAATCATGCACAAGATTATTATAAGTTATTGGGTACCTTTCGTGAACCACTCCTTCAGAGTGCAATGCCATCTGCCGTATTTTCAATAGCAATAAAGATTAAATTAATTATATCTATCCTATCTATAAAAATTAGCTGAATCTTGATTTGATTCTTGCCGCTTAAAATCGACGCTGATTGGTTCTTTCGCTTAGGGTGATAGAAAACCCTAGCGCGCCGACCAATCACAGCGCTCCATCGATCGCCTGACCGTGAGCTTGTATCAGACTACGTGGACTCGTGCTACTGCGTACCACTAGAGGACACGGCGAGCACGCGGCTCAAGTTCGAATGAAAATGTCGAGGCATCCGTGCGTCGTAGCCCGTTTCTCGTGCCGAATTCGAGGATTTGAGACGGTCGGGAGTGTCATGGATTATCTCGCGAGTATTCACCACGCGGAAGGACTCGACACGTGCTACCTGAGAGGAGGAGCAGGCCCAGGAAGGGTATCCTACATCAGCGGAGCAACCCAGAAGTAAGTAGTATCAATTTTCCTTCCGAATTACAATCTGTATTATATTCCGAATTGCATTCCGAATTTACATTATAATTTTGTCAATTATCTGTTACAGATCAAGATGAACTCCGCTGCTGTGCAATGATCAATGAAAAAAAGTGTCGCACGCCGATATTAGTGAATATACGAACCGCAGCCGGTTCGTCGGCCGTTTCGGGAGTGCCGTCAGTTTTCGGACGTTTTTTTTACGATTTTCTTTTTTACGGGAGTGCTGAAAAACAACGTGCGTAATTTTCGCGATTGTAACTTTACCCGGTCGCGTTCGCGAGTGTCCCGTGCGCGGAAGGATGACTCGACACGTCCCATCTGAGAGGAGGAGCAGGCTCAGGATGGGCATCATACACCAGCGGAGCACCTCTTAGGTGAGCATAAATTTCCTTTATAAAATCTTTATTAAATATCAACTTTTACTTTTTTTTTATTAATTTAATTAACGAATATTCATGTCTACAATAATTTTGTTTTTTTTATGTTACAGCCAACGCCAGAATTTTACAACTCCGCTGAAGCACGTGCAGACTGGTGAGTCACATGATTTTTTAATTCGTAGTTTGTAATTAGGGTCTCTAAAAAAAACAACGCGCGCATAGTTTCTTCTATAAAATAAAAACGGCGACACAATAATTCAGTAAGAGTATAAAAATGGAAACTAATTAAGAAATTAATCTAACAATAAAGTAAAGATTTAA
Source organism: Cardiocondyla obscurior (assembly GCF_019399895.1). Classification (NCBI taxonomy): domain Eukaryota; kingdom Metazoa; phylum Arthropoda; class Insecta; order Hymenoptera; family Formicidae; genus Cardiocondyla; species Cardiocondyla obscurior. The sequence goes on along the minus strand of NC_091873.1, from coordinate 4,959,847 downwards.
AGTAAATTTTTAACGCGTTTAATCCTAAACAGAACGTTTTAGCGTTTCAATTCACGACTGTAACTCATCTTTATTACGAATTATAGTTAAAATCGGTTATAATATTTTCTGCGAATTTTTTTTCGATTCTAAATTCAGGCTTTCTATTCTTGTCGCAATATCGTCCGTTGATTTTATAATATTTGCCATTGACTCTTTGTGAAGTTTTTCTTCCAAAATTTCTGACGTCAGACTGCTTATTTTATTCCATGCAAAAGTAATATCTTCTTCTTGACATAATCGACTGCATACAACGAATCTAGCGACGAGTTTAGTTTGATACGTGCCAACGACGAGATAAATTTGTTTTCTATTTTGCAAACGGTCTAAGAGCTCCCTCGTCAAACTGTTATCACCCTGAAAATAGGAATCAATTTTAATTGTAAGAATCTTAAAAACCGAATTATACTTAATAAAGAATGTAACATTCTGAGTAAAATGAAATTGTTGCAAATTATAAATATAAATTATTAATTAAGCAAGTTAAAGAAAAAAGAAAAAGAAACGAGATTTACTCACTTTAATACGGAAACAAACAAGGCCCATTATAACTTCGGTGACTATTTCGAATCTATTATCCGATCTAACATACTTCTCAAAAAGCTGCGCTAGTTTTATGGTGCGTCTTATATTCTCCTGAAGTCCTTGTACGCCATAAATACGCATGACAAACCATAATTTTAATGAACGAAAACGACGCCCCAAAGGTATCTGCCAATCCTGTATTATAAAAAATTAAAAAAATACAAGTATGGCATTTTGTTAGAAAGTAGACAAAAATATTATATCAGCAAATTCATTAAATCTTACCCTATAATCTGGTACAAGTCCTTGCTTATCGTAAGTAAGGTATATTCTGTTAACGCTGAATGCTTCTGTAAGTCGTCTTGAATCTTTTACCCTAAAAATAATCGTTATATTAAAATGTTAAGATTTAAAAAGGTTTATAGCATTTATCATATAAGAAAAGTATAGTAAATTGTATGAAAAAAATGTTTAATGTTTAAACACTAGATTAAATTATTTTTCCCTGCTAATATCTTCGATACATACCACATTACTGAAGCATCGAAATTTGTAAGTAACCACTTATGCGCGTTTACGTTAAAAGAATCCGCGTATTGAGCACCAGACATCAAATGACGAAATTCCGGACAAATAAATGCAGCACCTAAATAAAAAAATCATAGTTAATTAAAGATATAAAATTTATTATTAGAATAGATGAAAAATTAGATTAGAGGTCTAACGTAATCTAAATTGATTCTTACTGATAGAAACAGGCTAACGTCGGATAGGATTTTTTAAATTTTGTCGCTAGGAGATCGAAAACCACAATTTCAAATCGGAAATATAATATATGAAATAAAATATAAAAAAACAGAGACGTGTAGTTAATAAAAGAAAGCCAGTTGCAGAAAGTTTACCTGCATAAGCAGCGTCAATATGCAACCATATATTATGTTCTTTGCATATTGGTGCTATCTCATCAATATTATCGAAGGCACAGGTCCCGGTTGTCCCCAAAGTAGCGACGACGTAACACGGTATAAAGCCTTTCTCTAAATCTTCCTGTATGGCTTTCTTTAAAGTTTCTCCTCGTAAAGAACATTTATCATCCACTGGTAGCAGTCTCATTGGCATTGATCCTAAAATTCCTGCCTTCTCCACCGAAGAATTTGACTGATCTGAAAAATTATTTTAAAAATATTCACATTTACGTCAATACTCTGTACAGAGATAGTATAAAAAGAATAAGTATATATATATAAGTTCTTCTGCGTACGTAATTAGTTATATTGCCGTGTGTATATCTAATAAATAAGTTTTTAGATAAAATGTGCTTAAAAAAAATTGTCTTATTTCTAATTATTATTTCTATTATTTCTATTATTATTTCTATTATTAATTAATATACTCACTGGAGGTATATGCTACCAATTTAGATTTAATATGATTTTCTTCCATCTCTGGATGAAGAAGTTTTATTCGACGTGTTGTATGTTCCTTTGCAGCCAGTAAACAAAGAAATGTACATTCACTTGCAGATCCCTAGAATTAATAAACTAATTAAAGATTTAAAATAAAAGAATAAAAATAAAAATTAAAATTGTGATATGTGTCTCAGGGTTTAAGTCTTGGATGAGCTTGACGTTTTTATTATAACTGTAAAAACGTATTTATAACGATGTCAATGATACCTTTTTTTATATATATAATTTTTACATATATAATTTTAATTACCTGAATAATTCCTCCACCTGTTCCATTTTTGCTGTTTAAAAATTCATCCGGTAGGCCTAACAATTTACCAAGCCAATTACACGTAATTACTTCAAGCTCAGTGCAAGCAGGAGATGCTATCCAATTAAAACCGATGCAACCAATTGCGCTGCTCAAAATTTCAGCAACGGTAGCCGGATAAGAATTGGCCGTTGGAAAATATGCGTGAAAATGAGGCGAATTCCAATGTGTTATCTGCTCATAATCATGAAAATAACGTAAACTTTATATCTTTTTTAAAAAATGTAAAAAATTATCGAGGCAAGTTAAATTAATATAACATACAACAATAACTTTTATTAAAAAGAAATTAAGAATTACCCCTGGCATAATGTATTGTTCCACATCTTTTAACACTTCCTGCCACTTCTCGGATTTTTCCGGAGCTTCATTCGGCAACAATTTACTGAGATAACCTGGTTCCACATCCGGTAATACGTTTCTACTCCTTAAGCTATCAGTATAATCCGCAACATAATCTATAGTCGCCTTCGCGAACTCCACGAATTCCGATGTATTCATATCTTTCGAATTTAAAAGTAAGCGGCACGGTCACGCTGAAATCAGAAGAAAAATTAAAATTATATTTCAATATAAGTTATGACGATAGTACGACAGAGCAATATTATAAACTTTTTTTTTTATACGACATAGTTTTACGTGAAGATTTTTTAAATTAAATCTTGCTTTACTATTTTTTTTTTTTTTTTGTATTTTCAAGATAAATATGTTTCTGTCAAAACGTTAATTTTATTCTTATTCGCACAGTCTTTTGTTAAACTTATACCTTTATGCACGTAACAGCAAAAACTTCACTTTGTATGCACAATTTCTCTAAACATCATTTGGCAACGATTTTTTACCGTGACTCGTACTTCGCTATAACTACTAAATCAGACACAACGCCGCGAAACAAATTCGACTGATTCGTGCAACCGGAGATGAATGTACGAACCGATGAACGGAAGTGTTTTCGGTCGAATACCATCCTCTAACGTTAAATACCACCACCCAGAAAACTTTCACTTACTTTCTCCATAATTAAGCCAAATTTACCAATCGCAGTAGGTAAACGGTTCTTCTCTTGTCCTGAAAATGTTCTGTTGCTTAAGTTAATACTTAAGCTTCTTGTAATTTATATCAAATGGCTATTTAACTCTTCAATTCTAAATTTAAAAAAATACAAAATGTATGCAAGATATTGCAATTGGATTATATTTATTAGTTGGGTAACTCTTATTAGACAATACTTATTAGCGATAGAATTTTTAATAAAATAATTATTATCTATTTCATTTAAAATATTTTCTTATATAAAATTGTATGAGATAGATTCCAGAATAATCAAATAAAAAGAAATAATTCAAGACAACGACGAATTAGAAGTATTCATTGTTGATCGATAAAAAATGTCTAATTTAATTAACATCCGCGATAATAAATCTTGAAGGAAAAGTAGCAAAAAAAAAAAGGGAATACGGGCTCGTCCGGGATTTGAACCCGGGACCTCTCGCACCCGAAGCGAGAATCATACCCCTAGACCAACGAGCCTCGTGAAAACTTTTTTGTTCTTGACCTTCCACATGATCAGAATTATGTAGTGCAATTAAATTAATATGCATAAAGTCTATTTATTTCATCAAAAATATTTAATATATTTAAAGTAGTTGTGCACGAGAGATTGGTGAATAGTTAAGCGTTACAGAACAACTAGTTTTCGACCAGCGTTGTTGTAGGGATATGATTCTCGTTTAGGGTGCGACGGGTTTAAATCCTGAACGAGACATCATTCTGTTAACCCAACTGGTTCTCAATGACCCGCTTTCGCGGCTTTCAGTTTGCAGTCTGCTAATGCAAATATTATATTATTATACATTTCTCATTCAACGATGGCCATACTAAGTTTGAAACTTTCCCATTTTTACGGCACACTTAGAAATTATATTTTAATTAATTTTTCCTATACCTGCAAAAATACAACAGCATTAATTTTAATATTAAAATTTATATTGTAATATTATTTTGTTCAAGTATTTAAGTTTTGATTGTCCATAACTAAAACAATATCTAATAGCCGACAATTAGTTTCTGTTCACAAATAGAAAGTAAAAGAGCAATATAAATAGAAAGCAGGATTACCATATATTTATCATACTTTCAAATTTTCTGAGAATACTGTCTACTCTTTTCTTTTTTCTTATTAAATAGATATTGCATAATAAACATGTATATAATATATATTTGTCTCCCTTAAATTACTCCAATTATAAATTAAGAAATTAATAATTTAGATAAAATAAATAATTAATTATTAAAAGAATTATAAAGAAAAGAATAGTTAAAATACATGCAAAAAATCTGTCTTACAGATTTTATGCATGTATTTTAATATTTAAAAATATTTTAATAATTTATTGTGTAAATGACAAAAAAACAAATCCCAAAATCCTCTGGGATTTTTAGTGATAAGGCCCCGGAGGGATTCGAACCCTCGATCTCCTGTTTACTAGACAGGCGCTTTAACCAACTAAGCCACGGCGCCCACACGCCATTCGTTTGACTTTTATTTCTATTTAAACAGTCGTAACACATGCTCTTACAAAATTAATATAAATACATTTTTTAATAATTTATTTAAATATTAATATATTTCGAATTATATCCCGTAATTATACAATAAATATTTAAAATAATTTTATGCAATATTAATAGATAAGAATTCTTGAATAATAATAAGAGAACATCTTGGTTCTTCAAAAGTAAGAGAGAATACTTTGTATAAAAATACTTTTTAATTCTTTTTTCTGTTTTTGTGTCATTACCCAATTATTACAAAAAAAATTAAGAAATGAATTGGAGGCGCCGGGTATCGATCCCGGTACCTCTCGCATGCTAAGCGAGCGCTCTACCATCTGAGCTACGCCCCCTTCGAAATTGTTATCTTGCACCTTATGTACAAAGGACAACTAAATATAAAATTCTTATTATCTTGTATATTTTACATTAATTTTAATATTATCAGTTAAACTAGAAGAACGTAAATGTCAATTAAAAAAATTTAGACATGAATAACTAACTATTTAACATATCATACAATTAAAATGAGATAAAAAAAAGTTGATATACTTTAATTTTATCATAAATTAAATTACACTAAAAATGAATTATGACACAATTAATGTACATGATACAATATATTTCTTCAAACCTAAAGCAATTAAATGAAAATATCAAGCAAGATAGGGAGAACAACACAGACTAATTCAAGCCATTGCTCTATCTTTGTTCAACATATAGTTAATAATAAAAGTATAATAATATTCTTATTAATTTGTGTCGCAACTTGAAAGCTCTCTGTAAGTGAGACTGTCGGTTATATCAAAACCAGTAAAATAAAGCGGAGATATACATATAAATTTGCGGCGCTCACACTTCTTTACTAGTACTCGGAACAATCACTAGATGGTCTAATAACTCGAAAGTAAAATTCATCATCGTATATTATAAAACGCGAGCCGGGCAAGCGTTCGGTACTCTGGTCTCCCTTCAATACACGTATAAATCTTTCGCCTTTTACTAAAGATTTCCGTGGAGGGGGATAATTGATGAGTCAATAGACTAATTTTTTGTGAACCCAACGCAAGTTGGGTCGTAAATTAAATATAAAATTAATATCTTAGAAGTGAGAGGTGTAATAATTAGACATCGAAACTATAAAGTTTCTTTACTCCATTCTTTCTTTAGAAAAACATATTTCTAAATTTTTATCTGTTACTTTTTATGCTTTTTTTTCAATAAAAATTAAGACACATTTTATTTCTAATATACTAGTGTATTTTCTTGTAATATGAATAAGAACCGACTCAATTTTCTGTTGCACGTAAAGTCTAACACTTGTTAAAAAAATAATACCATTGATCAGCTGTCTAAGAAGTTGTAGACTATAAATGTTTCGATAAATTCTTATATTTTGTGAACTTAACAGCAATTACGTCGGATGGCGCCATATACTCTACGTAATTTATATTTTTAATCTGTGATACAAAATTGCATAAGTACCAATATTTTTTGTAAAATATAACTTTAAAAAAAAATCTTATATTCATTTAACATAATTTTTTTTTAATTGGCTTTCTATAATGCAATTATAAATGTATTAAATTAATCAAAAATTAGATAAAAAAAAAAAGTTTAATTTTTCTTAAAGAAAGAATGCGAGTTATATTATTAACGGCAAGTACAGTTTTAAATAACGATAAGAACTGCTGGTTTCGACTGATAAAATACGTGCTAGGACGAGCTCGCAGTACACCTCGATGTCCCTAGCAGCAGGGGGCTCCCTCGATTGAAAAAGGGACAACCGATAACGGCATGAAGGGTAGATGAAATGGAGGTTCGTTTACCCCTGCTATGGAAGAGTCACCCCGTCCTCATCGATTCTCATCTTCCGCTTCCTCTTCACAATCGTCTCTTTTTCTCTTTCTTTCTCTCTCTCTATTTCTCTCTCTCTCAGTCTGTCTATTTCTCTCTCTTCTCCCCATCTTCTCTCTCTATCGCACCATCTCTCTTTCTGTACGCTTCTCCTTCTGTTTTCCCAACTTCGTATTTTCTCTCAACTACAGTCACTCTTCCATCCCTCTATCCTCTCCTTTCGCTTCTCATCGTACTCTCTCTTCATGCTCCGACGTTCACCCTTTAAGCCTTCGCTCGCGCTCTCTCCCATCCCTCTGCGTTTTCTTCTCTTTTTGCCCTCGCCGCCACCTTGTCAGCCTCGCGAAGAAATTCACTTTCGCGAAAAAAAAAAGAAGGAAAAAGGCACGAAAAATCGATGCACCGCGCCGATTGGCCGTTCTCGGCCGGGCTCGTGTCTGCATTCGTTCGCGATGTACTCGTGGGTGTGGCTTAAAGATGAGCTCTCGCTGTGTCATCGCTTATATTGATCCTACACTACCCGGTGTGTACGCAGCACCCACACCACGCGAGGGACCCACGGCTGCGCCGACCTCGCGATGCATCCACAAGCGAAATCGCGAGAGTACACGGTCGGGGTGCATACAGCACCTGCATACATTACGCGTGCATGAGGATAAAAAGTTCTTATGTGCAAATTTGAGCATTTTTTTTCCTCACAATCTGAATCTGTTCGCAAATAATTTTTTAAGATAATAATGACGGAGATAGGGGACTACGATAAGAAAATTAATAAATTTATATGTATATCGTATTATACTGGTTTTATTATTTAAGTTTGATGGCTCAGCACTTGCAATAAAAATATTGAAAATAAAGAATAAAGTTGGAAAATTTCATGCGGCTCGAGAAAATCAAGATAAAAATATAAATGATATTTATGTAATATTTCTAGTAATAATACATTTATAGAGACTATGTTTGACAAAATATTATAATACACATTACTATATTACTTTATTACTTTGTATAAGTGTGCGATATTTAATTATAAATTAAAACATAATTTAGTATTTATATGTATAAAGAAAAAGAGATCTATCTTCGAGAAAGAAAGGCTTTTGTAACTTATATTTGACGTTATCGCGATAATAATAAAAAATATAGTAATGTTCTTTAAATAAAATTAATAATGCGCTGAGAGCGCACTCAAAAAGAGAATTGCTAATAGTGAATGAATCTTTGATTGACTCGTGAATTATTGAATCGCAGAATTTCGAGGTCGATAGAAACGAAGATGTGCGAGAGAAATTTGTGATTAATTTATCTACTGGGTACTCGCCTCATAATGAACGACATATATATTTGGGTTAATGGTGCTAGTTGGTGTGATGCCAGGATCCGAATATATATGTCGTAAGAATTACGTGAGGGATAAAAGTTCCAGTTATTTTCGAGAGCTTCGCATGAACGCGGTAATATAGCAAACACACGTGGCTTGGCTTACTTTGCTTGATACGATTAATTGCCGGCTACAGAAGAAGTTATCGTTACCAATAAAAATCTATTAACTCATTAACTTTCCAAATAGAGTGTTGAGTTACAAATAACACTATAAATTAATTCTCATTTATCTAAAGAAAAAAAGATAATAAGTTACACTTGATTATAAATCAAATCTAACTTGCTTAGATTTTATGTAAGTCTATCTATATTTTTTAAACAGTCATTTACTAAAGCCATCAAAGAGATAATTAATTATTGTTCAGCTTGAAGTAGAAAAAATGCTAAAAATATTTTGTATAAAACGTAATTTTTCCCTCCGCCTGTATGAAAACGTGGGAGTGAATCAAATTTTCGTGCCGTCATTGCCGGTGCATTTAAACGCAACGTGCAATCGACTCTTGGACTTTAGGAAGCGAACACAGAGGCGGACGCGCGCAAAACAAAACAAGGAAGGGGTGAGTTATACCGTGACCGTTTTGATGGATTAATTCGCAAACCAAACGGAAGGTTGCATAGACTGACTTCGACGTTACCCGCTTTATTTTTCTCGTTAAACTAGCAAGTTGTAAAACAACCAGCCGAACCGCTCATAGATTTGTAAAATTAAACGTGAATATCTATCATCTATTGATTTCTACGCAACGACACAATTTATAAATATTATATACGAAAAAATTAAATTTCTTTAAAAATCAACGATAATAAATTATTTTAATATTAAAAAGAAGTAAAATATAAATTTCTTGATAACATTAGAAATGTTTTTGCTTGCACGTACTAATATTACAATTTGTATTACATCATAAGGTAGTAAAATATGAACCTCTGATTAACATTTATAACGAAGAGCTAATTATATTTGTTGGACATTGCAAGAATTCCGTCAAAATTAATAAATTATACAAGTAAGTTGAGGGGCATTGCAACGATTATCGCTTTGATTAATAATTGACGAATCCATTATCTAAGTCAATTTAAGATAATGCATTCTTTATAGAAATAGTTATTATTCATGTCATAGTTTTTCATCGCTATGTGCAAATATAGAATACGTGAATTTTATACAAAGAAGAAACAAATTTGTGAAGATCATTGCAAGCACAGCAATTATAAGTTATAATTTTAATTTTACTTAATTATTTTTCAATAACAGAGAAAGTCATAAAATATATTTAAGTACGCAAATATAATTTCATCACTTTTGTGACGAGTGTAGGAACGATTGTTTCTCAATAAAAATGGCACTTCTTTAAATTAATTAAAAGAAAAAATAATTTAAACAAAAAATTAAATTGATTATTTCTTTCAAATTTTTTCAAAGTATATTGTTTTAATTACCAATTGATAATACTTATAGAGTTTAATTGATTCAATATGCTATTTAATTATTTAATAATATATTATTCCGAAATATTTTAATTTCGTTTTAAGAAGATGTCGCGTTTTAATGGAAAATAGGATATCTCAGTCGATATAGCGTGCAATGATCTCGACCATGTGTGCCTTAGTCACGCTGACATATGGCGAAGTCATGAAGCCACTAGGTGGTCCGCACTATATTACTTTACCTGTCGCCATTCGTGCTCGTAGAGGGTAGCGCTCGAGGCTATTTGTACGACAACAAGGGCTGTTTTTACACTGTCCTGTGAGACCCGTAAAGACCTGACATCCTGAAGGATATATTCGATCCATGGAATATCTGCACAAACCAAAATGTTTCGACATTATTTTATTAATAAGCTTAATAGACTTATTCTACAGTTTATTAAAATTTTCGTCTTTATCATTTTTTTTTTTTTTTTTTTTTGTAGTATTATAATATTACGTTCCAATTAATATTTTTATCATACTTATTACACATTATTACGTTATTTTTAATACTTTGTAGTATTTATTTTGTATGTTAAATATAAAAATTTGGGAATTTTTTATACAACAGCAATAAAATATTATAATTATATTAATGTAATTTTCTTGAAGTGTATGATAAGAAAATTATGAATGACAGTATCTTCAATTGGGGGTATAGCTCAGTGGTAGAGCATTCGACTGCAGATCGAGAGGTCCCCGGTTCAAACCCGGGTGCCCCCTCAAGCTGTTTTTTTTTATTACACACAAAATATATTTAATTACAAGTTAAATATAATACTTATTAATATAGTAGTAATTTAAATTTTTTTAATAATTAAAATAAAGCTGACACTCACGGTACAAAGTGAGCCAAACAAGGTATAAAGATAAAAAAAAAAATAAAAAAACGGTATAAATAAAAGGTATAAAGGTATACATGTCGAAAAAACAATTAAACGTATGATATATCATAAAAACCTGACAAGAGAAAGAAGAGAGTAAGACAGTTATCGGTTAATCCGCAAGAACGCTAACCGCAGAAGATGAATGTTCGATGTGCAAACCACCTGCCTTGACGGCAAGCGTTAAATCCGTAAAACCTCACTAAATATTCGTCGAATCCGTGAAATAGCCACAGTGCTCGGTTAGGACGATCAGGCCAATTGGCAGGTCGCCAAATGAAATGTACATCCGACATAAGTCTTCCTACACTCGTGCACGGGTTTTTGACGTAGTTCTTCAAGTCCCAATGCAAAGGAATTCGTGAATATTGTTTTATTCATGTCGCTAGCATGTATTTTTATACTTTAAATTATCATAAGTACTTGATTTTATTTTCACAGATTGATTAAAACAAAAGTAAACACGTCGCGCTTATTTTTTTATTCGATTAAACTGTTAGAAAAAAAATAAAAAACTCTGCCGATTACGATTGTATGCAAGTCGAATTTTATTTAGCTCAATATAGCAGGTTTCGAGAAATTGCATAAGTCAATGACAGATGTGATCGTGCTAATCCACCATTATCGTTAGCGATGATCAGCTCGATCCTGAATACGGTCTTTTGTATTCGTGAGGTTTAGGGATCAACGTCGGAATCGGGCTCAATGCTTTTTCAGCAATCGTATGAGTCACATAGTCGACTTACACGGCGCGATCTCACTGCGAATAAGATGAAAAACTATTCACCCTTGAATTCACGCTTCCAATTATTTTATTTTGCGATATAAAGATTTTAGCGCAGACTAGTTATCTACATTTGAGAATTAATCACACGTGAGACTACATAAATCGTCAGTATTTATAAAATTGTATTTAGAGTATTTTCTCAAAAGTTTTCTTGCAATAAATATTCTTTTAAATTTTTAATCGCTATAAACGCGTTACAAGTTAAAGAATTGATTAATAAAAAAATGTAAAATAATTTTACATAGTCAATTTTCTCAAAATTATTAATTAATTAATATTTTTTTATCGCAATTCATTCGAGTTACTTTTATAAATCAAAATAGAAGAATTATGAACACGAATTATTTAAATTCATGGCGAGATATATTTATTTTATACTGTGCGATTTCTAAACCTCTCCGGTTTGAAAACCAGCGGAGTAAATTGTAGAATAGATCAATACGGACGATGATCCTCCGTGGCTTACCACGTAGTGCAGGATCAAACATTGGCGTTCTTGCTCTAGCCAACGACCAGGCTGTAACAAAGGGTCTATATCCCTAAGGGGCTTCTGCGTTTTGTCCTCGGAGGATTGTCAGTTTTACCCTCGCCCATATTCAGGGACTGAACGTTTAAATTATTCATAAACAGTCAAGTGATTTGTAAAATATGACTTACTATTGTGCTCGACAAGTTTCTCGCTTAAATCGATTCGGTTCGGCGCCATAAAATTGCATCTATCATTTCCATCAATTGAAAAATAAAAAATAAAATTAACAACGCTTAATAAAATAATTTTTAGATTCCTGTTAATATTTTTATGTTTTATGCGAAAGATAAATTAATGTACGTAAATTGCAGTCCGTTTTCCACGATGCGGTTCGCACAGACATGCTTATTTAAAATGCATTAAACGCAAATGTGACTGATTGAATACTTGATAAATATTATACCGTTACTACAAGTATTTACATTTCACTTTTAACGACACACTTTGCACGAATGCACCCCCCGTACAGAATTGACATCATATCAGTTAAGTCAGCCCTCGCTGGCTGGTGATCTAATTTAATTGACACCATAATAGCAAGGCTGTACGGCCGTTAGACTCTTCGGGGCACACGGCTTTCGTGCCGAGGGATGAAAATATAAGGGCGGTTAGCCGGGGCGAAAGACGCGTGGGGCGAAGACAATTGAATTTCATGGGGGTTTGGCCGCTTAACCAGCTAATTGGTTTGTTCATGTTACTCAAAGTGTATAACTTTTTTTCCACCGCCACGCAGGGCCTGACCACTTTGTCCAGCGTGTTTGTTGACCCTCTCAAGTTATGTAATAATTGCTCGCTTAATTTATCAGTATAAAATAATTTCTTGAATACTTGATAAACATTGAATACATTTTAGAATATATGTTACAATATTATTTTTATTACTAAAATTATATTTGAATTTGACACGTTTAATATCCAACTTGAGTCTATAAAAAATTTTAGAGGTAAACTATTGAGGATATTACGGTGTACAGAATTGAGACATTGCTCGAGCATCGATGGGCATCGCTAGACATTAGGTACATGATATTTTAATCAAGGGTTTACTCTTAAAAAAAAATTAGGTGACGAATCAGACTTCTATCAATTTCATTTTTAGACAAGATCTTAATTCATCTCAAGTGCAATCTATTAATATAAAATTAAAAGTACCAATTAATTTGTTGCGTCATTGCTGTTACAACGGCGAAGGAAATTATTCCTTTCAGGCAATTTCTATAATTTTCTTTAATCGACATTTTAAAGATATTTTTTATTTATTTATTTATTTTTAATTTGATGGATTCGCCTGGTTTTCTAAATGCCAGAAAGGAAAAAGCCATATTTGCTAGAACGGTGTAATCGGCCCAAGAGGAAAATCCGCTTCTGCGAAATGCCGGCAAGGTAAATGAATTCCGTCTCTCCCGTTGGTCTTTCGCAAGCCACGGCGGGAGAGAAACCGTGGACCCTTTACGGCGCTTTCATGAAGTGAATATTTAACTTTACGTCTTGCGGGTTAAAAATGCTGACCTGCAACGCGCGCGGCAGAGGTTTAAAAAGTTGCCGAAGCACGGCGGTAAAAGATAACGGCTTATAAAACTTCCGAAAGTTTTAGTTTAGTCGAAGTAGGAACACGCAAGACTTTCTCGGCGGAATTGTTTTCTCAATTAAGAAGTTTTTACCGCTGTTTGATGCCCGATTCTTATTTACGAGCTCAAGTCAAACGCGTGGATTTTTCAGTCGTCGAAATAATTATAACAATTACCCAGCCCGGAGATCAAATAATTTATATCTCGATTACTTTTAATTACCGTTTGATTTTAACGAGTCTTTTTTTTTTTTTTATTTAATCTCAGTTTGAATTCATCTCTTGAAGATTATCAATAATAAATTCTGTGAATGAACCGGCAATATTCTATTGCCTCGAGACACGTCACAATTGAAAAGCTAACGCGGCGAGAATCAAAGCCGTGCACCAAACTCGTTTGCAATCGTAATGAGGAAGATTCGCGGACGCCGATGAGGAAAATTGCTCGATGCTGGGTGTCAAAGAGAATGCGATATATCGTCATCTCGCGGAAGCTGCGTCTGATTAAAGGTTACATTATTTCGACGTCGACTTAACGATGCCCCCGAACTAACGGTGGCGCTCGGCGAATCGTTCGGTATACAATATTAAATTAAAGACGAAATTAATGAAATCACGGCCTAGCCGACCGAGGCAGCCGGCACAGTCAGCCCGGTTTATTAGCTTTTAATAAAGAAAGCGTCGTAAGTTTCCGCCAAAGCTGGGAAGAGGAAGCCCTTCCGACTGCAGCTTTAATCTGTTCCTTAGTCGCGCTAGTTTCCTTTGATCTTCGCTGAAAGTTCGCCCGGAGCAGCGGCGCGCATAAACAGGACACGTCGGAAAGCCGGTTAAAAAGTCAAATAACGCGCAAGATCTCGAGATGCGTTAATCAAAGCCGCGTTTCTTCTTCCGCGGATATCACGAACAAGGATTCGAGTGGATATTACGAATTATTTATTAAAATATACGCCTTTTATCACACAGCGGGGTATCTTATTTAAAAAAGTAGACTGGTAATTAAGAAAAAGTATATAAATTTTTTTTTAAAGCGTTAAATTATGTAGAAGTGAGAGAGAAAGAGAGAGAGACGGGCAGGTAACCGGGGGGAGAAGGGGGGAGGAAACGAGCCTACGTGCCGCGCGCTAGGTATTTCGTCCACTACCCCCACTCTCGCTCTGTCCTTCTCTAGCGGTCGAGTGAGACGTACGTACGCAGCACGTGCTCCGTACGTATTAAATATCTACGTATAATCGACGGGCCAGGGGCACATAATCTGGCGTGGATTACATTCCTAGATTAATTGTGCGTACCGGCGACTACATCTTTTCGATATAAAGTAAGTTAAAACTACGTGCATGTCCATCTCACGCAGTGATCACGTAAAACGTATAAGTATGTGCCGGTCTTGTTACGCAGCACGTGTAATTTTCGTCATTTTTTCTAACCAAATATAACTTTTTTTGTTTCAGATGAAAATCCAGAGGAAGACCTTCATCCAAGGAGCACCAGTATTCAGTGAAAAAAAGTGCCGTACGCCGATATTAATGAATATACGAACCGCAGCCGGTTCGTCGGTCGTTGCGGGAGTGCCGCCAGTTTTCGGACGTTTTTTGTACGTTTTTATTTTTACGGGAGTGCGTTCGCGAGTGTCCAGTGCCGCGGAAGGATGGCTCGTCACGTCCCATCTGAGAGGAAGAGCAGGCCCAGGAGGCATCCTGCATCGGCGGAGCAACTTTTAAGTAAGCATGAATTTTTTTTCAATTAAATCTTAATTAAAAAAAAATTTTTATCTTTTTTTTTATTAATCTTATTAATTTTCTGACACGTCTACATTAATACTTTTTTTTTATGTTACAGTCACCGGCAGAATTCTTCAACTCCGCTGAAGCTGCAGATCGGTGAGTCTACTAATCTTTTTTACTTTCACAGGATTTTTTTACAGCAGTGCCGAAAAAAAACGCGCGACAGTGTTAAGTCATAATCGCGATTGTAACTTCACCCGGTCGCGTTCGCGTGTTTCCTGTGCCGCGGAAGGATGGCTCGTCACGTCCCATCTGAGAGGAGGAGCAGGCCCGGGGGGCATCGTGCATCGGCGGAAGAACTTTTAGGTAAGAATTAATTTTTTTAATAAAATATTTATTAAATAAAAACTTTAACTTTTTTTAAAATAATTTATTTAACTAATATACATGTCTGCATTAATATTTTTCTTTTTGTTACAGTCACCGGCAGAATTACACATCTCCGCTGAAGCTCATGCAGTTCGGTGAGTCACATAATTTTTTTTTCGTAGTTTGTAGTTTGATTGCGAGACGAAAATATATATTTATGCGGAATATAGAAAATACGGAACAGTAAGACCGCGGATACGTGTATATGTGTGTATAATATAACGATGATCGGCCGACTATAAAATACGTGGCCATTAACAGCCATAGCCATTACCGATTCGATAGAATTTTGAGGTCTGATCCCCCACGTGCTTTCGTAAAAACGCACTCTCTAAGTCGAGTAAAAAAGGACGAGCAAACGTGATAGCTCATAATTAATTTGCGTTATTTAAACGACAGACAGTAGATAACAAAGAGAATAATCAAGCAGTGATTAAAAAAAATCGACGATGACAAAAAGAAACGTCGATATCTATCTCGAAAAAAAAAAGATTGACGGGCAAAAGCGGCGGAACGAGAAATGAAAAAAGCGAGTAAGCCGGTGAAAATTCCGAAAGAGTAAGAGAAAAAGGCAAAAGAGACAGAGAAATGGGCGCGATCGAGCGGGAGCTGCGAGAAAACGCGAAGGAAGGAGCAACGCCGGGGTAGGGTAGATAGGTAGAAGAAGAATGCCGATGGCAGAGTCGTAAATTCCTGCGAACAGCACTGCGTAAAATATAGAGGTGGCTACGTTCTGCATATGTCATCCGTGCTCTTTCTCGCCCATCGCTCGCGCGCACGTGTTAACGCGCGCGTCCTCGCGCGTAAAGAAAGAGGGATGAGACGGGGAAGATAACGGGGGCGCGAAGGGGGAAGAAGTCGGGCGCGGAACTTGGAAGTTGCAGCGCGAGGGTGAAGGGTGAGAGGTGCGAAGGAGCGAGGAAAGCAAATCGCGAAAACGTTTTTGCACGCGAGAGAGCACATGCTCGGTGGGCGGAAGCGAGGCGGAGAGAGGCACGCGGCTGCACCAGCGAAACGCATTGGGGAGGACAGGACAAGATGGGCCGCGCGAAAACAAGGACGAGGTATCGGACGGAGGGGCGCAAAATGGATGGACAAACGCGCGGAAGCGCCCGCGAATTTGTTTGCCCTTTTCGGCAAGAGAGGCTTGCGGCTGGTATCGATTCGCCGCAGTCGTTCGGATATTAACGCTCGTATCTCGCGCGAAATTATTCCGAGGTAAATTCTGAAATCCAGCACCGTTCCGGCGAAGACTATTCCGTTTTCAGAGACGCGGAGAATTAATGTGCGAAACAGGAAAATCTTAGAATTCTGTGCGCAACTATAATCCTTTGTCTACCTCGTTATTAATCTGAATCTTAACGCGCAAACTTTTGCTTGTACGCAATACAGTGAAGAAATTTTTTAACGAGCTCAATTCTAATTTTAATTTCAATAAAGCTCAGCGTGTAAAATGATTTAAAATTACGTAAAATACAGAAGCAGATAAGAATGTATTTAACAACAATTTTCCTATCAAACTACTTATTAAATAATTATTATAATATTTCTACATTTTCTCCGAACAATTAAAAGCTCGAAACAAAAATTAAAATTAAAAAATTACTTCACGTCTCTCGGCAGAATCTAAATTGACGCAGGATGCGTCTGGACATATGATATTTATTTTATCTTTAATACATAGAACAACGTTATTTATCGCGTGTTCAATCCCTTTATGTATAAGTACGTCGAGAAAATTAATCGCGAAGACGTTTCGAGGTAAGACTTTCTTGAGCGCGTCTTTTGACGTAGGACTATTATCGTTTCTTCCATTCTAATCGTACGGTTCCCAGGCTCGGCTTGGAAAAATGTAGAACACGTTGACGTGGGAGCCAGAAAAGAGAGACGAGAGGATATCGAACCGACGAGGCTTGGGGGGCGGAGTTGCCACGCCGGGTTACCATGGGAACGTGACACTCTCTTTCGGGCTTTCCGAGCTTTTCGAGCTTTTCGAACCATTCGCTCGTGCTAACCATCGTGCGCTATCCGTTTTCGTTGTGCAATGCGTCGGTATATCTAAGTACTAGATTCCCTCTTCGCACAGCGACAAAAAAATTATATTTCTGGTTAAAAATATTAATACTAGCGTGCAACATTAATTTTCCTTTATCAAAATTATTATTAGAAAAATTCTATACGGGTGGGAAATGAATATATGGATTAATATTGAAATATTATTTCTACATTGTGATCTAATATTTCGATATCTTTTTTTTTTCATTTATTTAATTCAGATGTCAACTTTTTAATCTTTGAGAAAGATTATTAGAAAATTAAAAAAGAAAAGAAATTTTAAAAGAATAACAAGAGAACTAATCACGCGCGTATACATTTTTAATGCGTATTACATTATTTACTTTGTAAAATCAAATTTTACAGTTTTCATGATTGCATAAAAGTTTAGCTAAAGAACGCTGCAGACTGAGCGTTTTATGATATTGGATAAAATCCTTTCGAAAATGTGTTGTTATTAATTCTCTTTTTCCCCCATGCCTGGCTCGCGATCTCGCGAAATATTATACCCTAACGAGAATGGAAAAGGATCAAGGGTTAAGAGTTAAAATCCGTGCACTGCGTGTAGTGAAATTACGTGGGACCAGTAGCGCGAAACGCGACGAAAGCCGTCGATGTCGCTCTTCCGATGGCGCGAGATTGCGACTGCCATGCCGGTCCGAGGAGGCAAGGACTCCGAGGTCGAGGAACGTAGCGAGTTTAATTTCGTTGAGTGCACCCCCGATCCGGTTGTCCTCCGCCCGCGTGAACACGCGTGCACGCGTGCACGTGCACGCAAAAACCGTAGTACGTGTACACTCGCGTACGCTCGCGAGCTTAGCTCTTCGCAAAAGAATCGAAGCGAACGTATATGTATATGCAACACGTGAGTGTGCGCCAACAATGCTTATACGAATGTCCACGCACACTCGTTCGCGATACCGAATAGACCTCTGTAGGTTGCTCGATTACGATTTTAATTAGAAATCTTATTAATCAAGACTGTATGTAGAATATGAACACGATGTAACGTTAGTAAAAATCTTGATTTTTCTTTTATCAATAGGTTGTGTAAAAATAGTGAAAGCCTATAATACCACGATTTGTATTCCACGTTTTAATATCTACTTTATTTTTAATTTAATTTTCTTTTTGATAATTTTAAATATATATTTTTCACGTTTAATAAACGATGTTGAAAAATGCCCAGCAATGCGCAAGCGATACCTCAGATCTGTATACCGTTAATGTCTTTAGTGATTTACCCCTAGGCTTAGTATTAAAAAAAAGAATAATTCGCAATCTCTGATGTACGGGCTGTTTTCGCGACCATGTGTTTGAATACGCGTGTATACTGAGCAGAGTAAATTCATACGGACGTGCCGAGTGAATGCAGGCGGAATCATAGACTTGTATGACGATATATGTGGATACATGGGATCAAATATATGTTGGTAGGATCAAGTGTACGTACTACGTACGCAGTACATGCGAGCATATATGCAAACTATTCGCAAATGCTCTTTCCGATGCTGCAAACAATGTGCACGTCATAAATTTTGTGCGTAACGAGCCCCGTTTCGCGACGTAAAATCTAAAAAAAAAAAACCCGATTAATTTTTTACATTTGAAATCGCAGCATATATATGGTCATTTACTTGGCGAACAAAAGCATTCTCTGCAGGATAAAGAGTACTTATAATAATTATTATATAATGTCGGGATCCGTTCATACGCGGAAAATTATTAATCCCACAATCTCGCGGTTATAATTGCGTAATTGTTATTGATTTTTACAGTCGTTGTCGGCGCGGATTTTCCACGTTGAAATTCGTTCTCGGAAAGCTCCCGCGCGCGTATTTTCTATCGGCGACAAAAATAATAATTGTAATAATTTTATATTGATAAAAATAAAGTAAGTCCGCCGCGTAAGAACGCGAGCGTGGACAAGCGGCCGGATTAGATAGCACCCGGGAAGTTGTCTGGGAGCAGTGATTCACCTAGTTATAATAAAAATATGTCTCGCTTTCTAACTTGAACCGGAATCAACCCCTATCGGGAAGGATAGTGGGAGGCGGCGGCGGCGGCCGCATCGACGGTGGTGGCTTAAACCACCCTTGTACACGCCCGGCATTCGAGGGGTAGGTTAGACTTGGGTTGGCCGACCAGCCAGCTCGTGGGCGCCATTATTGACCATCGGTCTTGATTAGCGCTTGATACCATTCCGTTCTGTGTGTTTCTTGCGGAACCTTCGACGCCCGCGGAAGTTCGAACGCGCTTTTTCTCGCACCGCCCCGTCGGTCCTTTCCGCCGCGTTATTAATAACGGGTCGTATAATTTATTACTCACGTTAGACGTAAATGGGTTAAAACATTCGCTCGGGAATTCTCATTTTAAATTGTAATACATTTTTTTTTTTTAATATAAAGAAATATGAACAAGGGTATAAAGAAATTATGTAATAATTTCTTATTTTCCAAAGTAAGATATTATAACTGCTGATTGCAATCACTTGTCCCTTTTTTCATTTTACTAACTTTTGTAGACAACATTCTATAGTAACTTTTATATAGAAAAGCAGTAAAAAATTGATATCGATAACCCTGTTATAGCGTCAGACTTGTATGTACGTGCATGATCGATCTTCCTTCTTTTCGTATCATCTCGTTTATGTTGCGAAATCCGGAAATAAAATACAGTAGTAATATAAAATTTGAAATAGATAACTAAAAATGATATTCCGAACTTCTCAGATTTCTTACAAAAGCAATTAAGTATTAATTTGTTAAATATATTCTCTAAGAATAACATAACAAAAATACAATACCTGACGTAATATTTTAAGTCATTTCTATACTTGTTACATATTTCTTTTTAATAAAAAAAGCATTGCATACGTATATGTGAAATATTTTAAATTATGAAGTAAAATAATTAATTCTTTCGCTCAATATTATAAAACTACAGCCAGATAATATTATGTAAAACATTTAATCATTTAGAAATTGCATGTTAATTTCCGAGGTTACTTTTATCCCTATATCGGTCACCTTCGGCCGCGATTGATTGATCGCGATTTTTTTTTTCTTCGACGGAGAGGGAGGTCCGTCGCGTCTAAGCAAGATAGTTCCGCTGACTTTAGGGTTCGCCTCATATCGTAAACCATTTCGAAATCTTGCACGAGATCGTAGCTCGGTGCGCGTTACCCACGCCTTGCCGCGAGAACAGGGGGCGCAAAAATATTACGCACGGGGCGCAGGCGTGCCGAGAACGAAACTCCCCCACCGACGGTTCCCCTCTTCGAGGTGATGCTCGAGGTGGCGGCGGCGGTCTCGGTGGTGGCCGAGGACGCCGGGTAGGGTGGCAACCTCTCCGATAGCTGCGTTCGCGATTTCGGATAGCACGTCCGATAGCCGACCACCTCCACTTTCCGCGTCCTTCGTGCCCTCCGAGAGCCGGGTTCCTGCTAGCCGGTGTACTACGCCGCGTCGAGACCGACCCCATAGTACCGCGGCACCTGCTAATCAAATTGCACATTCCACGATCGCGTCGCTCGACCCCCGGCCGAATAATCGCGAGTCTGTGACAGAACTCGCCAGTGTCGATAAGCTCTGCCCCGAGGTGAAACTCGGATTGTGCAACCCGACGATCGCCGTACTCGGACCGATGGATTGTTACCGCCGATATACCCCTCGACCGATCAGTATTTACGCTGGGAGGAACGTCGCGCATCGAATAGTTGGGTGAAGACTTATCGTAAAAAAGTCAGGAGGTAAATTCGACATAGTGAAGGATATAGTGAAGAGAGACTCTGAAATAACATCTATGTGCATCGGATATCAGTCTTAATTCGGATAATTAAAAATTTGCGCGATAATCAATTATCCGGTGGACGAAATTTCGGCCTAAACTGCGTTTTCGGGATATCAGCGAGACGCAAAATGCGAGGAAATCGGGGCAAGTGGGAACGATCGGCGACGGTCGTCGAGAAGTGTCGTCGAACGCGCTCGTAGGCCGGCCAAGCCATCGGGACGGGTCCGATGAGAAGAAAAAAACGGGCAGGACAACGTGGCAGGTCGAAGATCGCGATCAGAAGGCCGCGGAATTCGGCGTTTCTTACCGACGGCCGACGAGGCTGACCGCATATTCGGGCCGAATTGCCGAAACAACCGGACGGAGAACGGTGGCCGGCTAGATCGGCCGCGGTCCATCGCGTTTTTCTCCACGTTAGCCGGTCGGACGATTTACGTCGGGCACGACGCGAGATTTACATCGACACGCGCGTAAAAACCGCGCCGTCTCGCTACCGATCGCGGCGCGGGCAACGATTCTGATTCGATGCGGAGGGAATCGCATCCCGCAGGAGAGACTTGGAAACTTGCAGTTTTATCGGCCGTTCGATCGGGTTCTCTCGGCATTGAAAGAAAATCTGAGTCGCTTCGTGGATTCGAGCCGACGTATTACCGATGCGATCGCGCAATCGTGAGAAAAGATTGAAGAAATATTCGCGTAAGAAGTAAACGTAATCGCGCAAACCGTCGGTATCAGAAAAATAAGCATTGTGCGACCGCGACGATGAAATGCAGACGGGGCATATCGATTTAACGGTTGGCGAAAGATATGGGGATTACAAAATTTTCCAGAACCGAGAAAGAATATATAACATTGATAATTAACAATTAATTAGAACCAAAGCAAATTGGCGTTAATCAATAGTATAATCTACATTTAAAAGATTATCGTCACCATATTCTAATTAATTAATTTAAAAAATGGCGCAATGAACAAACGTACATTTTTATTTCATTAATCAAAGCTAATTTGTAAATGAAATAGCATGCGGTATTGATTTTCAATAATTTGTCAAATTAAAAAAACGTTGCTATGGTTCTTGAAAATAAAATTAAGTCAACATCTTGAGTAAATGTTTTTGCGTAGTCCCTGATTTACGGAATCTTCTTTCGAAAATAGAGGGTAGAAAGCGAGCTCGCGGCGAATTCGACGTCTAACGAGATCGACGCGATCGATGCTACGTACTCAAGATTACGAGATAAACCGGGTTCCCAGCGATCCGATAAGCGGTTAGCGATCCGTCGGCGATTCTCAGGGGCATCGGCGAGTGCGCGGCTAGCCGTTAGTCCGTACGGATCTTACCGGAAGGCGCGTGGGGCGTCCACGGCGATTTCCGGTCCGATTGAAAGACGTCGGGGCGACTAAATGCCAATCGCGAAAACTGCGAGTCTAATCGAACGACGTGTACCGAATGTTTAATGTGTGACGAGAGAGTGCATTTAAGTGGAAACTGCGAGAAGCCACGACTTCGACTTATGCTCAAAAGATATTCTTGCCTATCTTGGAAAATCGCATACATCCGTCGAATCGAGCGAGAACATTGACAATAAGCGACTTGCAGATGGTACGAGTGTAGGTGGAAACTATTTACAAACAGCCCATTCAAGTCTCGTGCAATGAGCTCGTAAACGAGTCCCGAGCGCAAAGAGCGTATCTTGCGCAAGAGAAGCGTCTTCGTGACTTCCTCGTTTACGAGCAATCGCACGAATTTCACGGCAAAATTGGTCGCAAACGAGACTCTTTTAAGATAAAGCGAATGACAAATACGACGAGCGAACCGAGTCGGCATATTTTCACGCCGAAAGCTACGTGTAATTATTTGTAATAATTATTTGGGCATCTTCTTTATTTGTACGATCGTTGAAGCGCATTTTGAGGACCGAAAAAGATTTCCATCTAGTAGAATGTAAAAACAATTGCTCGCGAGTGTCGTAAGAATTATCTTTTCACGTAATCGGCAACTACATCGTGCAAGTTTAAACAACAGCGAAAGATACAAAGAGCAAATCACCGAAGAGACGCGCCTTCGTTACTTCTCTCGTAACGTGGCGGCTGAGACGTGTTTCCTTTCACTTGAAAAGATAAGAAATTGAACAATCATATTTTGTCTCTAACGAGGAAAGTGCCTTGATGCACGACTAGATATTTGTATGCGCGAAGGAGTTTTGACTTAAAGACATCCTACGAGTAGATAGCACCTCCTGCATTCGCATAAAGTCTTGGTTGAAATATCCGTCAAACAAATAGTCGAAGAAACTATGCGGTCACTCGATCAATTTTTTCTCAGACCAAAAAAACCGTAGGATGCATTTGGCATAAATCACCTTTCAAGTACCTTGAGTGTTCAACGAATTTATATTAGTTCACGCTCGCTGATTCGCAGCCGATCTGAAACGTTGCAGCTTGATAGAGATTGTCGGTATTAAACAGTGGCTCGATCTTACTTCGACTGCATCGCAGACACGCCTCGAAGAAATAGTTAAGCGCAGGGTTCGCCGGATATTGTTCCTCGACGCGATTGCACGAATTCGCTCTTAGACTGGAGCTGTACTTGCCGTACGCACCGCTGCCGGGGGGCGGCGGGATCCTCCCGGCAGTGAGCGGTAGCGGCAGTTCCGGCGGTTGTCGTCCGGTACTGCTGGGTGGCGTCGATTTGTCGATGTCTGCGGCGGTGCAGCCTCCGGTCGCGACGCTACCAACGAACTTGACCAGCAGCGGCCCGATCGCGGCACACAATTCCCTGCATCACACTTCGAGCGGCTTGGCCTTGCCGCTGGGGGCCGCGCCGGGCCCGCCGGTGATGATGCCACGTCCGCCACCGGGTGCCATGCCGCCGCTGGGACCGACGCTGCCGCCGAACCACCAGGACGAGGACCTAGCCGACGCGGCTCCGAATCAAGACGTTCTCCTGGCGCTTCTCGCGAGAAACAAGAATCTCGAAGGTAAGTGCACCCGCGACGTGCACCACGACTCTACAAACAACCTTTCGAAAGCGATCAACTGTCTAGAAAATATTTAGGAACCAATCGTTTTTTCTCACTTATTTATAAAAAGAAAAATCAAGATTGCTAGAAACTCGTGCAAATTTCGTGTGCATACGCAGCGCTGCAGAAGCTATACCGTAGAAAGGTCGCTTTTCTTTTGCGTAAAAATTTCGTTTTTCTTAATACAAGGTATCTATTCTGAAAAGTGATACTTTAGACAAGTTATCATCGTGGCGTTATGATGCATCGTTGCAAATACATATTACACGCCGAGTACCTTTTTTTCTATTACGTTATTATCGATTATTCAATATATACGTCAACGTTAAAAAAAAAAAAAACACATAAATTTGTGTACTTATGAAAGCCATTAATATCCCTTAATGTTTGCGTTGCACTAATTAAAAGAAATATTATATTACAAAATGACCTTCGTAACACTATTATTTAAATCTATATGATCGCGATTTGATATTTTATTAATAACTGTTTATCTTTACGATGCAATTAAATATATCCGAAGAGCGCTTTGGTAAAAATGAACGTTGCTCTCTTTTCACCATTTCTGCTGAGATATGAAATGTAAATATCAAATGCATTGCCAGCGCAAACATTAGACTCCATTTAATTACTACCGCGAGATTTTTCGTTACGTTCGTTGACTCGGAAACTCATCTGCGGTATTTATTCGCGAAGCGCAACTGCCAATTGCACAACGGCAATTACGTTGAAAACAATTTGTACGCCGAAGCGCCGATGATTATAACGGCGAAATTAATAAATGCCTGACAACGGTGCCGGGCATAGTAACTCGATTGCGACTTATTGTTAGCCTCTTCGATTTACGTGTGTCGTTTGACATAATTTCCCCTCTCAATGACGCCGATATCTCGCAATATCAGTTCGCCTTAAAATTCTCGCTTGGTCATTACGCGAACAGTGGCCGCTTTTCGATAATGTTTCCACCGACAATTGATAAGATTATTATTCACATCTAAAAATTCGCTATCGTGCACATGGCAACGTCTTATTGTGTTTCTTTGTCGATTTTATGACGTTATTACTATCCGAAGGCTATATGATATTTTAGCAAAATTTTTTTCAAACAATAATATGTCTTATTGATTCAGGAATTTTGTGAAAAAAAAAATGTGAACGATACAAGGCAGAGCATTATGACGTTATCTAAAAAAAGAACACTTTCACTTTTAGATTTTCTAAATATAAGAATATCGAATAAATATTAATCAGCTGGAGACGATATTAGGTTTTATGGAGCTTCCCTCAACTTTTACTCAACTCGCCTTATATCGTTACTTGCCATTTTCATTCTTCTCTTTCTCCGTCACGCGCACCTCGCCTTGTCCTCTGAGTTATTCATCTAGTCGATCTCGGTGAGTGGAGCAAGGTCGAAGGCTTCCTAAATTATGAATGTCCGCGGCTGGAAGACAACCTCGCGGTGGCAGTAATGCAGAGTCGACGACCGATTTTCCGAATGAATATTCACGAAGGATCGCGCGAGTTTCGCGATAATTAAGTTCGCCACTGGTAAACAGAGACCTGTGACCCCGTAACCCTTTTAGATTCGAGTACGAGCTGTATATCTATTAGAAATCCACGAGCAGGACTGGTAAAATTTTTTTCATCGTCAATCTCAGAGTCTCCCTTCGTTCCTCGATAGAATTAATTCTAAAGCTCATAAGAAGCTATACGTAGGATTTGAAATTCAGGACAACTGATCGGGCAACTGATATATGACCGTAACGTAAGAATTAACGCCCATTATGATAAGGATAGGTTCGGTCGATCATTTCGCGACCCGGGAAACCGATCAACCTCTGGCCGGCTAAGCGTTTCTAGGTAATAAAGAGAGCGGCGGAGTAGTTCGCGGCTCCGCTTTTGTTAAAAGGGCGCGGCGAGGGTGGCGGATATTTTAATAAGGTAAGTGCTGCAAGGCCGGTTGCTATGCCATTGGGGCGGTTTAATCATGTAATGTGTTCGGAGGCTCGGCCGTCCCACAATCGATATACGGTATTGCTTCAGGCACGATGCCGCGCGTACGTACGACGCGCTTAAATCCTACGCCCGACCCAGAGCTCAAGTCGCAACCCGTGGAAACCGCGTTCGAGCCCACGTCAAAGCCTCGGAAGAAAACCGATTTTTGTACCGCTGGACAAAGCGTGACGAACGCCACTCGGCGAGATTCAAAGCAGGGCTTGACCGCTCCGTGTTTCGTATAACGATCGCACGACTACCTGGCACCCTAGATCGCTTACTTTTTATTTATTTATTTTTTTTTATTTTTTTTTTATCACTTTAAATACTTACGCTAGAATGCGATAAGTATAATTTAATCCCTAATCTTAAATAAAATTTATATCTAAAACTGACTTAATCTCAATATTAAATTTAATTATTTTCTTTCGACCCGTGAGAATCGTAACATATACAACGACATAATTTAATTAATTCTAACGAAACGTTTTGATCGGAAAAGGTAAAAGAAACAAAAAATTATGAAAACGAAAAGACAATAAAAACATTTTATTTTAAATGAATTTTAATGACAGCGTTTGTTAATTTCCTTTTAAAATATTTAATGAATATATATCTTATACGCAGAAAGAAAAAGAAAAGAACGCGAAATAAAGAGATTCCTTTCTTTCTTTCTTTCTTCCTTTCTTTTTTTTTCTATGGAAAGATTGTCAGAAACGTACGTTGACAAGGGGCGAAAAGCTCCAATGACGATGTCAACCAACCCCCGAGCGAAATGGTAACCATAGGAAACGACGGCTCATAGCGAATGAGGGCTGGTCGGGACGGGGATGAAAAGAAAATGGCGGACCGGTTACAGGGCAGCGCGTAGGTAGTATTCACGTGTAGAGACGGAGAGAAGTCGGTGGGAAAATGAGGATGAAGGTCGGTACCTTTGTTGCCGACGACGGATCGGCTTTGGTGCTCCGAAAGGGCTGAACCTTAAGGTTCCTACTTCGTATAATCGCGCTCACTAACACGCATTTACTTGTACACGTACACAGGCACGCGTTCCCTTTGTAGGCGCGACGTGCCCGGGATTGTGTACGAGGAACGTCTCCGAGCACAACGCGATAGCCAAAGCCAATGATTGGACGAGTTGATCGCATTACGCGGTCGGGAGAAACTCTTCCCCTTGGGGCTTAAATTCCTCGCGTCACTTTATGATACCGGCGAAGTACAATTCCGGCAGTTTATCCGCCGCGAGACGACGTCCGCACGTCGCTTATTCTAACTTTGCATGTCGAGGGTTTTCAAATGTCTCTTGTTGTTAGATAAATTAAATTTGCAGGTAAAATCTAAATTAGAAAATTAAATGTCGTTGTTTCGTAACGAGACAGTTTGATACTATAGATCATGTATGAAACTGTAGTTTGCGATGACAGAGAACATCTGTATAGAATGGAAATGCCGGCTATTTTTTTCGCGTACTATAATCGCGGCAGTACTTTCCGCCAGCCTTTATTTTTCCCGAAAAAAAAAAGTTACTTAAGTAGGAAAGGAAAATTGCTTTTTAAGTCGAAAGTTTCCGCGGTAACAGCGGTTTGGCTACCTTTTTTTTATGGACCGCGTGAAAACCACCAGAAGTATTCGGGTGGGCTTTTCCTATATTTTCTTCCACCTTCTTCGCTTTCCGTAACACGACTTCGCTCCGAGTGACCACCCGTTGTGATAGATCGAGCTGGTAACGTCGTTAAACGCTGGTTATCGTCCCCTTATTGCCAATCCGCGTCGTTATAAGTCACAATTTCGATCGTATCCACAGAATAGGAATATAAGGGTCCGAAAATTCTTACGTTACTTTTATTTCGCGTAAAAAAAAAAAAAATTAATTTAATTATCCGACAAAACAATTATTACGTTTTCGGTCATTCTTATATTTATGCGCTAAGGAAGCACGGTAAATCAATAATTAAAATAATTAAAACTTTGACACGAAGAAAATTCGACGACGTGCAGCTGGCTCAAAAACAATTCCCGCGTACACGCGCGTGTTCCGCCACCCGCATCGAATTACAACATCTCACCCCGGGGGTATTACGGCATTACGATTTTTTTTTTCTCGCGCGTGGCTAACCCGAGGACAACTCATTTCCGGCTTGAAGGACCGTCTAATCGAGGTTTGATCGATAGCTGTCTTTTTTCAAAACGGCAAAAGAAAACGTTCAAAGATAGTCGTGGGATTATTCAACCATACCGCGACGTGAAGAAATTCAAGTGCATTTACATTTTTAATTCTTTATCTCACTTAATTAATACCATTGCTATATTTAACTTAATTAGGTGTTCGATTACTACTTGAAATTTTCTTTATAAAGTATAATCAATGTCGTTGCATTTGGATAAATTTAAGAAATAAATCTTGCGAATATTATATTGTAATCAGTGTCTCTTAAAAGGCGCAGTGCGAATTAGAACGTCTTAATGTTATTATCAATGAAGGAATTACGTCAAAAGATAGAGATTATTAGTATGTCATTTTGATTGTAAACAGGTAAAGGTGAGCAATTCTTGATAAGATTAAAAACTTCAGTTTTGCTAAAGCGATCGGTGATAAATCTGCTTATAAACTTTCTATCGAAAGGAATAGCCGATTAAGCTTTTAAATTATCACTGAAAATATGGATTTAATTATTTCATTTAACATTTTACTTAATAATCTCTATATAGAATTAAAATAAAAAAATTTACATAAACGACCGAACTTGGAAATTAAATCATCACTTAATGATTTTTAAGTAATTTTGTTTTTTTAAGAATTTTTGATATCAAGTCGCCGATATATTTCGCATGTAAGCGGCGTGTAATTCGAACCGTTACACTAGGATTGAGTTAGCGTATATACGTGGGAACGTAGGCTCGAGGCCTCGGGGTTGTTTTTCTTGGAGGCGTGCTCGTCGATCGCCTATCGCGGAGGGTAAGTTTTTCCATGAAGCGCTACACTAAAAGAGAGAGGTGGTGTTCACTTATACGGCGCCACGTGACTCTTGCAGGACATTGTTCTCCTGTTTGTCGAGAGCATAATCACATGCGTTTCTCTCTCTCTCTCTCTCTGCCTCTCTGTTTCCTTTCACAATGTATTGTTAGTTCCCTTCCGTTGTTGCCACTGGGAGTTTACGTGATCGGAGATTAAGTGGCTCATGATGGGAACTAAATGGTGTTTAGGCCGCGTTTATGTAACCTTACGATTATGCCGCCGGCACACGGCAGGATTGTGGAGACCCGAGTCTAAATGCTACATGTTTTCCGCCACGCATTTAATCCAGAAACATATTTGGGCGTGAACCGCATTAGGCTTTTATCTTATTGTTAGATTACATGTGACGCACATTTTTCAGGATGGACAAAATCTTAAGATCGCATAAACATATATTTTAGATATAGTTTTAATAGAAAAAAAAATAATAATCTACTTCAAATACAGCGAGATTAAATTTTTTTTAAATGTCGATTATCTCGGCACCGATAATGCCGCAAATCTAGATATGAGAGAATATATAATTCCCAGAAAATTATATTCCATTGTTTTTCTACTAATTTTGCGTAACACTTTATCGAATACCTTTTATTGCACTTATCACATAATCGAGAAGTTACAAATAATCTCTTAATCTGGGCGTGAATAAAATTTAATCGATCGAATAAATTTGACTTGAAAATATTGTGATTGATTTTGTTACGTGATAGGTTTGAGAAGAAAAAAAATTTATAAATTAATTTCAGATTTTGCTCATCTTTACTACGAAAGTTGAAACTTCCATCTTTTCAATGTTTTCTTGTATACATCCACAAGAAGTGAAAACTTTCTAAGGAAAGCTATAACCTTGCTTAGCTTTCAAACTATTCCTCCGAGAGAGAACTCTCATCGCACATACAACAGAGAACTTTTATTAATTTCTTCTTTCGTATTGTTTCCTTATTTTTTACAATTTGCCGTCGACTTATTGTACATTTGCGGGGGGAAAAGAAAATGTGAAAAAATATTATGCATAATGTGACTTAAATTTGAAATTAGATTACTTTGTTCGGTTTCTAAAATATTTTTTTAACGATTAAATATTTATTTGTAAATTTATTGTAAGTTATTCAATTAATTAGAACCGATATAAATTATACGCAGTAACGTGTGCCCGAAAACGTATACAATAATCGCATACGATACGATAATTAATTTGTGATAATTAACGATTAACTTGTATTTACGTGAAAATTTTTTAACAAAATACTTTTATACGCTGAAATCCGTGACGTGATATATTAAAATAAACTTCTTTCTTTCAATTTATTTATTTATTGATTTAAATTCATCATTTTTAATTAATTTTAAGGGGGAAGTTATTTTTAATTTACCTTTCCAATTTGTTCACATTTTCTTTTCTTTTGTTTTAGAACGGAGGGTCAAAACGTCAAGCCGTTTTACTATCAAGGAAGAATGTGAGTGTTTTTTTTTTTTTTAATTTCACTCTTTTCTGTTACGTTCTACAGTATACGATTTTAGGAATATCTTTAATACTTGAACTAGGCATTGAACTGTTATCATAATAATTCACCCCGTTAAATCATAATGTAATAAACGCTAAAAGATCAATCTGACGGATAATTATCACATTTTCATCGACGAAAATAAACGCAGGTATTATCTCACGTGAAAATTTAAACTTGCTAAAATCGTACAGCTTTCATTTAAAAATAGAGACAGTTCTCTCTTTCCTGGAAAGGAAATAAAATTGGACATTGAAAATTGGATGGAAGATAAACTTTGTAGGGGGAAGCTAAGAGTGTGTCAATTTGCAAACGAGAAAGCTCGAACGATGGTATCAATCCTTGAAGTAGTTTGTCGCGAAAAGGGTCGCGAGACACTCGACTTCGTCCCATATGTTATCCAGAACGCGTTCAACTTCGATCTGAATGCGACAGTTGGTCACGGGACACTATTGTCTAGTAGGAGTTACATCTCGAGAGCTTTATAGCCGATACCGTCGTCCACTCAGAGAACGTAATACTCGCGCGGAATGCGGGCGAACGTAAGCACGTTCTTATCTGAGATACGTATAAAAGCCGCTTTGGTTCGCGATTCAGGAAACCCCTCTTGCGTTCATTTTTGCAATGCGAAAAATCGTCGCGCGATGAAAGAGAGGCGTTCGGCACCCCGCCCTTCGCGCGAAGATAGAGAAAAAGTAACAGTCACCGCTCGCGAAGTAATCCTTCACCCTGTGAAGCAACACGCGTCCGTCACCCCCTGTCCCTCCTCTCCCCCAGACAGGGTGGTACATATTCATCGCGGAGCACATGGCGCGACGTGCAAGCGGAGCACCAGTTGTCGCGGCACGTTTCTGGCACGTGCGAGCACGTGACCGTGCTGACGAGTGGATTGTTCATTCCAACGTTTCTCGTGTGCACTGGTATACGAGGACTGCCTTCCCGCTGGGTTTGTTGCCGATTTTCGTGGGCCGCCCGTTAATTGGGAATAATCGTTTAGATGGCTTCGCGGCGGACTTTACAGTTTGGTTAGACGGGGGACCGCCTTTGTGGGGAAGAAAAGGGAAAAAGAACTCTCCGATGAAAAACGTATGATCTGAATCAGCGTTTCGACGACATGTCGCCTGTTCGCTTTTGTTGCAAATTTAATTTTTAAAGTGTTTTCTTGGAGGGTTTTTTTTTTCTGATTAACTTT
This sequence comes from Cardiocondyla obscurior, assembly GCF_019399895.1. Classification (NCBI taxonomy): domain Eukaryota; kingdom Metazoa; phylum Arthropoda; class Insecta; order Hymenoptera; family Formicidae; genus Cardiocondyla; species Cardiocondyla obscurior. Next base: position 4,927,746 of record NC_091873.1, on the reverse strand, counting down.
GCATTCGCTTCTGCCGTGAAAGAGTCCTCGCGATTTGAGAAGTAGCGGAAAAAGAAGGAAAAGCTTTCTTGACAAATAAATTTATTTTATCAAGTAATCGCGACGAAAGGCTTACGAAATACGCGTGAATTAAGTGTTCGCGTGCACGACGAAAAATTCTTGTTGCCCTACATACTGTAGCTTAATAAGTTACGTGGAGAGTTAGTATAAAAGTACTTGCCCGAATCGATAATGCGTGCTGGTGTTCACGGCTCCATTAGGATAATTGTACGCTCACGCCGTTTCTCTTCCCGTATCTATAGCTATCTGTACGTCTATCTATCTCTAGTCCCCCATAGTCGACTTTCTTTGGCAATCCCATTGCCCCTCTCCCTCTCAGGATAGGTAAGTGGATGACGTTCGCGATAACATTCCGGAGAATCGAAAATTATTAAGTAGCAATATATTAATAAAATGCAAAGTAAAAACTTACCGAACGCGTTAAAAAAATCGTAAACGCATAAATAAATTGAGCCTAACAGTATTATCTATATTATAAAAAATAAATACGTATAAAATAATTAAAAGTGGCGTCATTAAAAAAAAAAGGAAAAAAGCAAAATCTGTCTAATATAGTCGTCTAGTCTCTGTTCAGCGCGGACCATGTATCTAAACAGATATCTTAATGTTTTTCGTCGCGTACTTGTTTACTGTTGTGTGCTAATCTTACGCAACGTTCGCTCGACTGCCGAAATCGTCGGGCAAATCGGTTCTCGCCGCCCGCCGCTCCGCGCGTCCTCCACCTTGCGAATTTCGAGCGCAAGGTGCCGGCCGATGAAAACACACGCACGTACTAACACTACCGCGGCGATCGACTGCCGAATTCTTCGGGCAAACCGGTTCTTGTCGTCCGCCGCCCGCGCGTCCTCCACCTTTCGAACTTGGAACGAGAAAACTGCCGGCCAGATGTAAACACACGCACGTACTCACCCTACCGCGGTGATCAGCGGGTCCAGCGAATTCGGCAGTCTAGCGTTGCGTAAGGTCAGAACGCGCAGACAAACTTAGCACGCGGTGAAAAACGTATAGATATCTCGCTTTTCTAGATCGTTATCAGCTAGTAAAAATTATCTCGCACCTAGTACGTTTCGAGCGTTACATATCTGGTTCGGTGCTGGACAGTTTTGTAAACAGCCACGAGATAAATCACGAAATCGCGAGGTAATTATTAGATAACGATGGGAATCAATTTCCACTTGGATGCGTTTGAAAAAAATGACCATTCCGAATTATTTCTCTTGAAGCTAAAGAAGTTTGTTGTTCGCGGAACGTAGCCGTAGGAAAATTGAAATCGATCACGGTCATTGCTTCACGATTTTGTCGAGTCTATTGTAGACGAAATAGTTACTCCCGAACAATATAACTTGACGCGGCACTCCTATGTACTCACCGGAGGGATTCCACACGATCGTTTACAGTCACGCATTGGAAATTGCGCGTAGATTTATGGTTAAATTGAGGCAATCCGTAACCCAATTCCCATGCTCTCGTCACGTAATCGTCCGTGAAAAAAAAATATCCGCGTAAGTGAATGAAACAAGCCGGTGACGGCGAGGACGTCAACGTGGAGGAGTGCCGAACCATCACGCGAACGTCCTCGATATATTTTTTTATACCGAAAGAAACGCTGGTTTAATTGTCGTCCGGTGTTATCGCATGCACACGCTCGTTTCTCATGACCTGGGCGCGCTCTGCACCTCGAATCGTAGATTATTTAGGCGGAAAAGGAACCGCCCATGCTTTTACCGCGAGGTGAATAGACCATAGAGGAGGCGTTAAGTACGACTAAACCGTGACATCCGGGACGCACGAGTCGACACGTGACATTTTCAATACCCTTACGCCAAGTGCTCGCCGAGGCGTCCTGAGAGTACCCGAAACATCGTTATTGCGTGCGTGTTACATATGTATATTCACGCATCTCGGTATAAGATATTTTTCGCGCGCGATTATAATATATTAATATATTATACATGCGTATAACGAACGATATTCGTAATTTATTATTTTGCCAATTTGCATGAATGCGCAATAAACATTAATTCCCGTCAGATAATTTAGAATTTCGATGTGAAGTCTGCAAACGAAATCGAGAGATCGTTTATCCGTCAGTCAATACATATTTAATATGATGAAAATAACCCGCAGATATTTAAAATTCGAGTGTCACCCGCATACCTCAATTAGAGCAATGAACGAATTTAGCGTATGTCATTTGTAATAATGGGGAATTATTTATCATGGAGCTTAACATTATCCATAAAAAAAAAAAAATTAAAAGTTATCAGATCGCGCAACGCGGCCTAAAGATTTTTCTTAGACATCTCGCTCGATATCGACCGGGAGATTAATACAATCTCGTCATGAGCGAGCAATCATCGCTCTTGTCATCGAGTCTAGATGAAAGTCAACGCATCACGGACGAAATCTGTGAAGAAGAAAAACATATCGTCCCCTAATAGCCCTCATTGACAACCATAGCAAAGACGCGGCACGGTTTTAGGGTAGCGCCCTGTTTTCATTTCAATTTCTACCCCTTGGTGCCAACCCCCCGTTAAAGGCCAGATGGTGTACGATGCGGCTCTTTCTCTTTTATTCGCTATCTCTTTCTCTCTCTTTCTCGGTCTCAGAATGATCCCGCGTATCCTACGCGCTTGTATTCATGCCTCCTTCATTCCTTCCCTTCTCCACCTCCTTCTCCGTCATCGCTTTAGCTGACTATGAGAGATCGCTATGATTGAACATGTCAATGTTTGGTTTGGCTTATACCAGCCTGTAACGCGGTTAAGGCATTGCCCGGTTTCGAGGGTTCGCGACGATCTTGACTATGCTTACGTCCTTAGTGGTTTCCGTCACGCGCGATTTACTTTGCGAAAAGTATATTACGGACTTTCAGAGCACTCTTCTTTTTTTTATTAATTACAGATTATACTTGTAAAATTTGCAATCTTTACAAAATACGAAAAAATAATTTTTTTTAAATTGAATTACCTTTGAAATTAATTATTCGGCGGACAAAAGTTATAGATCAAGTTTGTACGAATTCATTACCGTCGAGGACTCATTAATGAACACGCGTGACCCTTCGCATGCGTTTTCCGCGACAGCGGAAAAATAAACCGGCACGGGGGTGAAGTGTTTAAATTTAGACGAATGAAATAATAAGATCAAACAGTAAACAGCCGCGGATGAAAGGTACCGTGTGCAAACAGAAGCTCGCGAACTGGCGAGGGTGCACTCGAAGAGCGTGCAAGCGCTTTCTGAAAATACATATCGCGATTCTCCCGTGGGAGTGCCGCGGTGCTTCATATATCGATTGCAGAGGCCGGGCCCTCTCTCTTTCTCTCTCCCCCGTTCTCTTTGCGGTTGCAGAATGGAGAGCTTTGGTAAACACACAACAAACGCGACGCGCTAAATAATATCAGAGCCGACCGGCGGGAATAAAATTTTATAACGTACCTTCCGCCGCGGGCGCAATGGAGGAGTTCTCTCGATTTATATTTAATACAACATTTCCGAATAAAACAAATAATATAAATTTCCTATGTTATTTCGAACCGACACGGTCATACGCAATGAACATACAGTTAAGTTTATTTAATAAACATTTAAAAAACGCTTTAGAAACATTTGACGGCGTCAATTAAATTAATGTTCCTTGCAAAAAATGGTCGTTATATAAATATGTAGCACGAGCTTTTTTTTAAAGCCATTTGCAGTTGTAAAAATTATGTATTCGCAATTATGTTCAAGAGATTTTTTTTTTTTTTTTTTTTAATTCCGAAAATTCGGTAAAAATTTCAACAATCGGATTGAATCCGTGTGCTTAATTCGCCAGAACGTGTTGGCGTTTGAAAAATGAACCGAGCGAATTCGTTACTCCGCCACGCGGGCGGGAGCGGTGAAAAAAAATCACGCGGAAAGATCCGTCGGTGCCGCGGTTGAAAGTCATCCCGTTAATTGTCGGGGAAGAGACCGACAAATCATCGCGAGACCGACCGCAAGCCCCGTAATTGCGGGCCTTATGGTTTCGCCGATGGCACGAGTCGCTTCCGCAGCTGACCCGGCCAGCCAGCTTGGCTGGTCTATATCGAGAACGCAATATCCCGGAACACCCGCGGACCGTGGAAGCCATAATATGGAGCAACGCCCGCTTCATGGAACGGAGTGATTCACCAAAATGCACGACAGATGCGCGATCCCTGAAAGATAGCCGGCCGGTAGTAGCGTTAGCTCGGAAGTAGCCCGATAACTTCTGGAAGCCCTCGCGAGGACGTCTCGCTGGGTGTTTCTACACGCGGTGATCTCCCTGCTCGTTGATGCTCGTTAACCTCGACGTTGAGCGCATCACGCTACCTGAAGGGGTGTATACGTTTACGAGGGGAGAAAGGGTGAGAGAGAGCGATAAAGGTGGTTACGGCTTTTCATAAAATTGCTGGATTAATTTATGAAATGTTTTAGCGACGCGATATAAAATTGCGCGAGTATAAGCCGCCAAAAGACACAAGCGTCATTGAAGCATTTAAAACTTTAACTTAATTAAATTTGGATTTCGTAGCTTTAAATCGAAAGACTTTGCGATTATTTAATTAATAAAAAAAAATGTTACAAAGTAAGATCTGATAATCTATTTACGTAAAATAATATTTTAATCAAAGTTGGTAATTATTATAACGTAATGCAAATATATAATACAAAGTTTATCAGGATTATCTTTTACATTTTTTACTTTAGTCAATACAGTAAAAATTAATTGTCCTGGTCGCGTAAGTCACTTATGACGGTGTTTGCAGCGCGAAAATGAGGGAATCGCGCACATAATCATACGTGACAAGTGACGGCCTCGTAGAAAAAAAGAGAGAAAAGCGAAAAAAAGAGAGCGAAGTCAGATCCCCGCGTTTCGATGAGGGCATCCCAAGGGGGAAGCTCACCCCTGTCGTATTCACGGTACACCCACGCACAATGAGCGTCCCTAATAGGTACACGTAGTCTCTGATTAGAATCTAGGAGGCCCCGTTTTACGCGGGAAACACCGCTGACTTTTATAGATGGGCGAACATGTTCGGCCGAGCGTCGAACTCAAACGCGGCCTTTGTTCGCGTCGCGAAGAACGGATCGCGCGAGGGATTAAATCCAGCTTTGCGCGGAAGGCCCCGGACTGACTGATTTCGGGTTTGAGAAGTAAAACGTAATCCAACCTTTCGACGATAAGACCGTAAAATTTGTATAGAAAATCGTAAAACGTAAAAAAAAAAAAATTTATTAAAGAGTCAGCGACGTTTGTATCGTATCGGGGAACTTTCACGAGTAGCGCGATTCAACCATCGCATGTCCTGCCCATCTTATATTTATGCAACAAGTTAAAAAGTGACGCGACGTGTAGATCGATCGGATACGAACCGCACGCGAAAGCTACTTATCTGTAATTATTTTAATTGATCGTAATGTATGATTTATGGCCCATATGTTCCGATACAAGCAACAATATTTTACATACGACGCGAAACATCAAACCGAAACGCAATGTTTCATTTTGCATAAAGAAAAAAATGTTATAAAATTCCGAATTTACGAGGCAACATACCTATTTAATTAAATTCCGTTGGAATAAAAATCATTTAAATTATCGATCGAAATTATCATTAATTAATAAAGTTGTACGTAAAAGTTATTAAATTATGCGCCGCAACAGGGATCGTTTGTTTAAGTTTAAAGTCTTTCGAAGCAAGACTTGGAATATTATCTCGATAAAACGTACGCCGATCATCTTCTCGGAATTGCACGGTTAGAAAAAATCTGTAGAGTATCGCGGCGTAACGCAGGGTGACGCAATGGTGCGCGCACACGCACGCTTCGGATTATGGTTCGAGCACGGACTCGACATTAGGTTCTCCTGGGACGTTATTACCGTAGCTATGATGCGTGGTGCAAATAGAGCGTACGCTCGCAGCCCGAAAGCATTATGCTTGATTACCCATTTTGCCGAGGCACGGACGCCAGCGAAATCGTTACGCGCATAAATGCACGCAAGCCCTCAATTACAACCAAACGTCGAAAACGATATTACGTATACGCGGAGTGTGTGCTCGGAAAATATTTAAGAGAAATATTGTTTTGACGATGATGTGCAAATGTGAAAAAGCGATACTAAATATTTCCTTCCCGTTTTCGCAGCTGTTCCTTCAAATTACTTCACTTCGATTTTTATATCAGAAAAAATTCTATTATGCAAAATGATACTAAGCGCCTCGCGTTGCAAACTACAAAAATATTGCACCAATTAATAAAGAAGTACAAACCACAAGCTAAAAGACAATATTCTCTCTTCGATTAATTAAATAAAATTTTTGATTGATTTTATTACAGCGGAAAAAATTCAACGCGCCGAATTTTAATGTTATAAATCAAATATTGACGTTTATTTAATTTTGTATATTTTGCTTCGTGAGAAAATTTGATGCAATTAATTCGCGACTTCCGCGGGTATCATCGATTACGATCAACCCCATCGAGACACAGTTTCATTATTAAATTCGAATCTCCGTCTGATTCGGTCCTCTCCCGTGCCGTCGGTGGAGAATTGGGACGAGATCGCCGATCGTGAGAGCCCACATCCCTCGAGATTGCAGGGAACGGATTTTATCAGGCTGCGGTATCCCGCGGGAGAGTTTTCTTAATCGCTTGGGTAATTATTACAATTTATCGTGCGGTACCATAATTAGCGTTATTCAAATCATCGCTGCAAGAGTGAATTATTATCGAAAAAGAATTTCGAACGATAAAACTTTTCGACGTTGGGTTTAGGTTTAGAACGAAATATCCTGACGCTCGCGTAATGAAAGGATCGGCGGAGATTTTTCTCAAATAATCGACGAAACGCGACCACCGGCAAAATGTGCGTCACGCGTGCAACATTTGTCAATGTCGCGGACGCGAGAGAACCGATGAGAGAACGCGGTCTCTGGCATCATTCTCTTCCTCACCGGCTACTTGTTCGCCGTTAGCCCGACACGTGACCGGATAATTGTGTCCATTGATCCTGTGCGATCGATAGCACTCGGGGCTCATCCCTACAGGTTTTCAGCACGCACCGCAACAGTAACAGGTGGAGGTTCAAATGATTTTCGTGCGACGCCCTCGATAAAAGGGCCTTTTCGTAACTTTTTACTATCTGTATTTTCGATTCTAGCGAGCGTGACGTAGTTTAAATTTTCTCTTCCATAATTCGTTAACTTATTTAATATAAATACCGAGAATTAAAATTATATTTCTGAATATTTTTACTGGGAATAATTAATGAAAAAATTAGTATGAAACTAGCACGCTTAAGCATGTGACAAAAGAAAAGCAAATACATATTCTAATATTTGCACATAATTATCGATATTGAACGGTCTGAGTCACGTATAAGCCTATTTCGACTAATCTGTACAAATAACGGCGCGTGTAAGAAGTCGATAATGATCGTTATCATCGGATTGTCGTGTCCACTACGTGATCTCCGGGTAAATCAAAGGATGACGATGCAAACAGAACGACGGCTGAGATTGTTTTCACCCCTATAAAAGTGTATTTGTATTTAAATCTGTACTAATATTTCCATGATTCATGATTCCCATGATTAGCGCGTTTTTAGATGCACGCGAATTAAGCTGCGCTCGGGACGATTGAGGGGGAAGGGAGGGGGGGCAAAAATTTCGCGGGCAAGGGCAAATTTTGTCGCCGACCTTTCCGGCTTGGCGGCGACCGTTCGCCAGCGGTAACGAGGGGGTGCACTGTCAACGCTCGTAAAAGCCGGCACGCGTGTTTTGGGCACACGTGCACCGCGGTCGATGTGCGCGCCGGCTTCCACCTACCGAGACCCGGCCAAGTCTCATGCCTCGCTGATTTCCCGGGGGAATTCCGGGGGCTGGTTCGTTTCAGAAGTCTCGAGTCCCTGAAACGACCAGACCTTTTCGTGTCGGCTGCTCCGAAAATGTGCGCGCGACATGCGATGTTCCCGATGATTACAGCGACTCCCTGATTTCGCTTTTGCAGCCCACGCCTGCGATCCGCACAGTTTTTGGAAAGCACCTAACGCGGTAAGGAAAACATACGTACGAACCCCACGGGACTCTAAACATTTCTCAAACTCGTGCCCCGCGTTCTCGTTGACATTATAGCGCTCTTTAGTTTCTTCAAAAAAAAAAAAAAAAAAAAAAAAAAGTTAGCGGGCGTCTAATGGAATTCGAGATTACGAATAACAATTGCGAATACAATAGGCCTCGGTAATGTTGCTAAAACTCTACGAGTGCATGTAGTTCTATTTTTTGTTACCCGATGTCCGCGAATTTATCTCTCTCCTCTTCTTTCACTCGGACTCGACTCCTGGCATTGAAGACCCCACGGATTTCCCCAGCGCAATATGCTAGCGCGTACATTGGATACTCTTGGGTTTGCTGTTTGTCGTTCCGTTCCCATAACTCCCTGGCGAATTCTCTCGGTCTGTTACTTATCTCTGGGGACGTGCGCCAGTGATATAATGTGAGAATCGAAACGAATCCGTCGCTACACGCACCTCGTGCGACAAACTCGCGTCGTCGCGGAAGTCTCGAAACGAAGGTACCGCGACAAATCCTAGCAAATCTTATAGCAAATCCAATCCGCGTATTCCTAAAATCCAACGAAACCTATTTCGCCAATCGATACAAAATACACTTCCAAATATAATTACCTAATAAAAAAATAATTACCTAATAAAAAAAATTAATAAAAATTATATTTCTAATAATTTTGAAAATGTGTAATCGTCAATCATTCGCATGAAAGTGAAGTCGTAAAAGCAGCTGCGTTCGGTGAGCCGAGAAAAATAAATTAATAACGTCCCGCTACGTCGAGCACCTTGCGGCCCTTTGATTTCCGGCTCCGTTGACCTTTTCCGGAAATAACGTGCTCGTGTAGAAACGGCGACGTCGCGCTCCGTTTACGAATTCTAGTGAGAATGATTCGTCAATCGGGAAAGGAAAGCGGCGAAATAATAAAGGTATTAAAGACATCTGCCTTTCCGGCTTCGAAAAATTAAATCAACGTACCGTGAATAAGCGCGAAACTAATCTTCATTGAATGAAAACCCTTCCTTTGATTTTTATCAAATATTATTTTACCTGCAAATTTTACGTTCGCAGTACGAAACAAAAATGAGATTTATATTCTAAAAATCCCAGCAATATAATTCTAAGTTGTTTCAAAACTGCAAATTTTACAAATAGCAAAAAAAAAAAGAAAAAAATTAAACCGCCGCCACGTTACAAAAAAACAAAGTCTAACAAATAGCTTATACATATCTATACCTAATTTTCGATCGAAATTATTTCATCCGGCGAATTTTGAGACGTTAAATTATCCACTCTCGTCCGCGGACTCGGCGAGTTTCGAACGAATCGGTTTAAAGAGTTCGTCCCGTCTAAACGAGCGTGTAACAAGAAGCCACTTGGCCCAAGTCGCCCGGTAATAGATTAAACCCATCTTCGACTCAGCCCTCTCTCCCCCCGTCCGTTGCGAGAAGCGTATATTGTCCCCTTAACACCCCCGTCCCGGTAGTTTCGCTTTAGTTCACTTGACCCTACTTGTCTCACCCGGGGTCTGGGAGAGCAGCCCATTTCCACCCTCGGATCCACGGCTCTCTTCTCCGCCCCATTGGCCCTCTGTCTTCTCCCTATGCCCCTCCTGACCGTTATCTCCCTTCGTTTCGCCCTTACGCGTGCGCTCGGTACCCGCACGTTGCAGCATCCGAGCGCGCTCCTCTTTTTCCATCCGTACCACCGTCTTACATTAACGCGGACCGAAGAGTTCGAGCACGGTTTCTCGCAGAGAAACCCGAAAGCAGAGACTCTCAGATAAGTTAAAACTCACGTAGCAAAAGTGACAAAGCGAATCGCAAATAATGATGTCAAAAGCAGAATCTATATGTTAATTATAAAAAAAAGGGCTTCCGTTATCTGCTTCGATTTATCTCTTTTTTTTTTTTTTATTATTTAATTGAAAGCTATTGGTCCTTCGATTTAAAGAACGCGATGACTAGATCGGTGAAAACTATTTTCGTTAATCCATTAAGAACCACGCATGTATGAATGTTCACTTTTTAATGGAGAAAAAGAAGGGAAAAAAGCCGCGCGCGGATCCTTTTATCTCTTTATTTGACTCGAGACTTTCAAAGGTTTTGAGAGACACTGCTTCGAAAAAGGCCACCTCTAGTTGCTTCCTTCATATGTGCTTAATACGAGCGAATGTGGAAAACAGACTGCGGCGGGGCGCGGCGCAGAGTCCACGCAATTTTCTTAATGTACTCGCTAAATGTTCTAACCCGCGGTACATATACCGACGTTATGGACACGTAGACGCACATGTGCGTGCATATGAGCGCGTGAAATATTTCTACTACGCGCGTTATTACGTGATTGTGAGCTTACGTTACGATTCGCGGAAGTGGGTTAAGTGAATGCCAGTAAAAATGAGATCAAAACGAAACGTCATCGATTAGATACAACCCATTTAGGACGAGAAACACTTGCATAAAACGCGGCTGCAAAACGTCGCGCGTTAATCGAATGCGCTTAACTTTTTAAGATACGTCAAAAATAATTAATTTTTTTTAAATAATTTTTTAATCAATTCGCGAACGTTGTTCGGACGAAAGTGACGAATTCGCCGATTAATCGTCCAGGTACGTCCTTTTTTTTTTTTCCTACCGAAGAAGCGAGCGGATAAAATGTTTAATGGGGTAGCTAATGTCCCCATATGCGTGAATCGAAGCTCGCGCGGGTATATCTCACGACACGCAATGGGCGGTACGCATAAATAATGCGTGCGGGGTACCATCCTCCGGCGCGAGGGAACCCTCGTCTACTCCATGTGGCACTTGCTCTGTCCGTACCTTTACGAGCGAATTACCGAACCCCGTTACTTTGATAACACAGTTGATGGCTATCGCCGATGGCGTCGAGATTTAGCAGGTCTTTCAGGCTTCGCGAATTATCAGGATTTTTTTTTTTTTCGAGCGCGATTAATCGCCCCCTTTCCGGCTTTAACCGAGATCACGAAGAGGGATGGGTCTTTTGTCGTTAGCTTATTTTTGTACGTAACAAAGTAGATCGATATAAGTACAAAACGTTTCCTTGATTCTTCTTTAAGAGACATTAAGTTAAATATATATTTCACCGACGCATTGCGATTAGAAAAACTAAATGTAAGCGAGACCGACGACTCGAATGATTCGTATAATGGCAGGGTTTTTGGAACAAACGACCGTACCGATCATTTGGAGAAGGGCAGTTCAGTGTCTGGTGCCTTTTTATCAAAGATCCGTCAGCCGCGACGCGTATTACGCGGCTCCGCGGACACATTGTGCACATTTTATACGTATTTGCACAATTCTCGGCGACTCCTGTACGCACAACGAATGGGCCAACTGTTTATGAGGCCGGGGGTACGCACGGTGGGGCACGGAGACGAATGCGAGACGGCTCGCTTGCCATTTTATCGATTGGAAGATATTGGATTTATTAATATCGTTGGTTAGGCACGTCGCATTCGTTTTATTATCGGTCGGGATCTCCCTCGCTTGGATGTACGCGGCCGGATGGCGCGGATTTTATATTCACGGGCGAATTTCTTTAAACAGCAGTCGTGAAATTTTAATCGAAATGCAAATCGCATTGCAGTTATATATTAATAGACGAAACTATGCACGCGCGGCATTATATTTGAGGGATATTAATTAATTGTAATAATTTCTTTTACTTACATTTGTTGCTTTCGATTAGGTTAGGGTAAGTTGCTTTCCGTCCGTCCTTCCTGTCCTTCCTTCCTTCCTTCCTGTCCTTCGTGGTAGTAATCCGGATTATCCTGACGTGTTGTAGCACTTCACATCACTCGACACTGTATTACTCTGCTTTGCTTTTTTTTTATAATCACTGTCACTGTCATTAACACTCACACGAGAAACGGACGACCGAAAGAGTGACGGGAAATTATCGCGGCGATTTTTTACGATTTAAATTAGGAAGCGCGACGAACGATCATCTGTTTGATAAATTTACTCCCGATATTCGTAGTGTTATTTACGTAAAGTGAGGTTACTTCTGATCCTTCGATCGATCCTCGGTGGTGAAATCGAAGCCGAGAATGCGTCAAGCGGAGAATAAGACGGGCGGCGATGCGGAATGTTCCCCGCGTATTTAATCTTCCTCGAGTTCTTCAGAAATCACGTCCTCGAAATAGGATGAGAATCCCGGCTGTGACGAAGATGACGCGCGAATTGCAGATGTCACCACGTAATGGCGATCGCCGGAATCCGCTGAACGTCGCTGATGAAGATGGCGCGTGAAGTAGGTTGGTATCGCCGGACGCGCGACGAATTTCAGGCCGGACGCTTCGCGCGTTCCGCTCGCGACGTAACCTAGTCGTTCCGACGTACTTTTTCGAAGCACGAAATAAGGTTCAAAACGACAAATGGGATGGCAAAAGAGTACAAAAAAAGATCGTTCGTACCCGAGTCGACGACGTCGATACTAATTTGCATGCGAGATTATCCTATTCGCGGTCGAAAATACGCGAAATCGCGGAGCAATTAACAGCACGTCCTCGCGTCCGAAGCTCCGCGACTAGACTAAAAAGATGGCCGCTAGAGATTTCGGGCCTTAAATAGAAAGAGACAACCGCATAAAAAAAGTGAGACAGACGATATGGTCAACCGCTAATTGCGCTGTCTTTCTCGCAACAATAGAATTCGACGCCGAATTTTAATTACGTTTTATTTATGAGCTTGCCGAGCTCGAGGATTAATAAATTTCTATATCTTTAACCATGACTTTAATATCATTTTTATGAGGTTGAGATAAATTTGTGTCAAAATCTAGATACTTAAAACTTGTCGAAATCTATCTAAATCGGTAACGAAAACGTGAAAGTTTCCCATGCACAAGTGCATCAAGTTTAGTACGACGGGCAAATGAACGTCCCGTATGTCGCTCAAGTCCATTTAATCGTCGAAACGCTTGAGAGAGATCTCTCGCTCGGACCAGCGACAATGGTTGTCGTCGGGCTTTACGAGGGGGTCTTTCGCGAGGCTTTGCGACCTCGGATTCGGTTCGAGGCTAAAGGGAGAGGACGGGGTGCTTTCGGCTTGTTCTGCCATGTCGGCGCACCCACGCGAGCGCCCTTTTCATTCCGCGTCGCCCTTCTTTGTTGCACGTTTGCGCGGATACGCACTTTGAGTACGTTTCACCTTTAGCTAGACTTTCCTCAACGCCACCCTGGACGCCGACACAATGGCACATCTGGTACGCGAAGTCGCTCGCGTTGACTGCGTTTGATTCGAGAAATTTTCTCTGCCGGGACTAGACCTACGTTTTTAAATCCCCGAGTGAAATAATTAAAGCACCATAGCATTACGAAATACACGCGAGTATTGCGCTTCTCCTCCTCTCTTGTTCACGACGGATTGATATTAATTTTCGATTGAACATTAACGAACAATAAACAACAACGATCATTATAATATAAGCTAGATTACCAAAAAGTTGCCACGGTGAGGCGAAAAAGATCTCCGTACTGGCAGAGAGGTATAAAAAGCATATGTGTAAATGGGGCAAAGCGAGCGGCATAAATTCAAATCTATTTACGCGGTAAGGGTAGGATAATTTATCGCCCGCCAACGTAATGGAAACGCCCATGGAGAAAGAGATCTCCCCGGTGCAAATTCGATTATATGCAGTCGTATCCCCCGAGTTGGACTACCTCCGCAGGTCTTCCCGTTCCCGGCCGTTTTCTCCTCGGGCTGGCTCTGGAACAAGTTAAATTAAAAAACGCACCGCGTGTATGGACCTTTATATTTCATAGCGGTCGTCTATCCGTTCGTTAATTGCGAGACTAGAGCCGCAACAATTGGTTCCAGCTGGTTTGTATGTTCCTGGTGAAAATTGAAACCAATCGAAGAAGACGTAAAAATTATCGTTTAGATGAGAGAGATACTAGGATGTTTAACTTTAACGGCGCGAACCCCCGCGGCGATGCTTTTTATGATGACGGACGACTCCTAGAGGCGCGTCGACGTACATATATGCGACGGAAACGACAAAGGGTGGGCTTGCGTGATCGAAGCTTGGGCGAAAGAACGTCTACAAAGTCACGAAATTGTGCAGTCGCAAAAACCCTCCCGCGTTACCGACGATTTTCAGAAAAGATCGCCACCATTAAATTAAACTTTTGCGTCAGAAATACTTGATACAATTTATAAATAAGTTTGCGTTACATTCCAAAAGTTTCGCTATACGAAAATGATTTCTCGAGTCTTTTTTTTATAAAAATAAAAAATAAGTTAATGGCAAAATCTACTCTGTAATCCTGGGAACGATACAAATGTCTTTTACGATTGAAATGTTTGCTGTATCTTGTGATATATGCGACATATATTTGGTCCATTCGCATGAATAGAAATCAGACGATTTCTGACATTCATTTGCCACACGGTTTATTCCTGGGACACCCTTTTCGACAACGTGACGCCGGCAAAGCGTATGCATGACAGATTTTATGGGCATCAACCATACGCATAGAAAAACGCCGTGCCATCTGTTACCTCGTGGTCAGGTGGAAAATTTAACGATCGTCGCGATGCATTAGGGAAATATCGCACTTCGATCGATCAGACCTTTATACGAGCTAGACGTCTCTGCACACGTGAAATACGCCCACTCGAACGTGCTTCTATTTCGCATTTCGCTGAATAATACGCTAATTAAATCAAATAAAAATTACTGTAAATATTTCACGCGAAATAACATATATATCTTTATTTAAAATAAACTTTTATTATAAAACAGTCGTGAGATTTGCTCGAACAGAAGTTTTATAACGACGACGATTTAAGAGCTCGAAAGTGACGTTGTTTTTGGGATCGCAAACGCCTCGTATTTTTTTGTTTTGAAGGAGAGGACTCGAGCTCGTCCAGCGCATAAAAAAAACGTAAACAGATCAACTCGGCGATCGCTCGGCGAGCTCGGCGTTTCCGAGAATTCCGTGCGAGAAGGACAGCACGCAATTGACGATCGACTCTATCGTCTGTCTCACTTTTTTACGCGGTCCTCTCGTTCTCTCTAAGGCCCGAAATCTCTAACGGTCAGTCTAGTTGCGGAACTTCGAGCGTGAAGACGTGTCGATAATCGCTCCGCAATTTCGCGTATTTTTAACCGCGGATAGGATAATCTCGCATGCAAATATGTGTCGACGTCGTTGAATCGGCAACGTACGATCATATTCTGTACTCTTCTGTCATTCGACTCGTCGTTTTGTGCCTCATTTTGTGCTTCGAAAAAAAGCTTCGGAACGACAAAATTACGTCGCGGGGGCAGCGCGCACGGAGCTTCCGTGTATTACTTCGCGTCGGGCATTTCCGAGATCCGCTCCCATCATTATTTTTTTCGGCAAGTTCCGGCGATTGCCATTATTATTGCGCGCGATTTCATCAACGTCGATCGCACCTCGCCCATCTTCTTCGTCGCGGCCGGGGTTCTCATTCGGTTTCGCGCGAGTGATTTTTTATAAACTCGAGGCAAATTAAGTGCGCGAGGAATATTTTCGTATCGCGGGCCCATCTCGTTGCTTGGGGCGAGCTCTCAACGTCATTCATTCTGCCGCAGAAGGAAGGACGGAGGGAAAATAACGTACCCTAACCTAACTGAAAGCTACAAATGTAAGTAAACCGGCAACACGCCGTCAATCGTAGATCACTCAATTGTAATTATCTCAGAGAAATTAACTAATGTCCGAATCTAATGACGCGCGCGAAGCTCGCGGTCTGTGATCTCTGGTAAAATTAATTTTTTAATAAAAAAAAATAAAAAAAATTCTAGTAAAATATTACAATATCTTTTTTATATCAATTTTTTGTTTTTTAACGCCTCTGTCGTGCGAGTTAAGTTTAAAGTAGAAAAGCCAGTAAAAAGTAAACTAAAATCTAAAGAACTATTCCGTAATCACAGCTGCAGGTCTTTATAATCTACGCGTTTTATGTATGTACGTCGGAAAGCTAGCGAACGTGACTTTAGAGTCGTGTGCGTCAAGCTTCACGTGTGCCGCATGTATGTACCGCGCCGGCCGGTTGCCGAAGACCGATTTTTTCCCCGTTCTCTCGTTCCCTGCTTCTGCCGCCTAGAGTTACGTACGTTAGCCGCTGTCGCCGCAGAAAACGCTATATCTGCTTTTCGGTGTACGTGCGCAATCGATCCGCACGGTCGGAAATACGCGCGGGCTCAGGGGGGTGGAAAAAAGAAAGAAACAAAAATGATGGACGAGGAAGAAGACCGGAAAAAAATATACGCGAATGATCCCGGGCAAGATTATAAAACGGCGTCTCTCATCCTCGTGAAGGTTCTTAATTTCGCTCAGTTTCTTTTGTCCTCTCACCTTCCCCCGCTTCTCCTTTCCGCTTTTCTTTTCTCTTTGTCTCATTTTTTTTTTTCTTTCACTCCTCGCTCCGAAACAGACGTTCTCTTTTCTTGCACAACAGCCCCGCGTTGCTTACTGAATCGAAAAGAATCAGCAGCTCAAAGGAACTCCCGAGGGATGACTCTCAAATTCTTTTGCGCGACAATTCCAATGAATATTGCCGACGGGACGCATTAATAAGCCGCGACGAAGCAGGGTTGAATTATTAAACGCAGGCAACGCACACAAACTCATATTTCGTGGGTCTTTATTACTTGAGAAAATAAGCTTTACATTTATTACACTTTTCAAGTCTCGAGCAATTTATTAATATTGCAATAATTGTGCTCTATGTTGTGATCAAGATATCAATAATAATAATTTTATTCAAGTTTAATAAATGACGCGAAATAAATATATTTTCCCCCGTGAAAGACAACTTTGATATTTTTTTACAGAATAACCATTGATTTTTTTTTCTTTTTTTTTTCTACAAATTAATATCAAGCATTATAAAATCTATCAAAGCTCAGCGTTTCTTCTTCAAGGCGTGAGATTTAAATTTCAACAATGTACAATTGATAAACGTAAACGCGAGGGATCGGATTATGTTCGTCCACGTCTTACTGTAGACACTCTCTGTCCGAAAGGATTAATATCGCCCACCATCGGTGAACATCAGATGACGATAATAGTCTGCTCGCGTCTCGCTCCTCTGAATCCCTCATCCTCTTATCTCCCGCGCGAGGTTGAAGGTACGTAACGGCACCCCTGCAACGCGGTTCTTGAAGTTGAGTAGGGTTGGTGGCTTGCGCCATATTGGGAGGCGGTCGATTGTTCCTCCAATCGGTACCTACCAGACCCGAGCGTGGGTGATGATAGCACCCAATGATGCAAGCTTTCACCCTACCAACCAGCCACCACACCCACGGATATCACGTGCGCACAAGCAACATCGTTCCTAGCAAACTAGTCGTGCGCGTACCCTCGTACTGAACTTGTCGTAACGAGCCCATGTCTTTCCTAAGCCGAGAAGTGTTGGCGCGATAAGATAAACTTGAACATAGTTAGATTTGTTTATTCGGATTACTGAAGCTCCGCGACAAGTCGTCATAGTAACGCCGATCTATAATTTTAATTTAGATTAAGTTTATTTCATACAATTTTGTTAACTCTAAGTGTCTGCTTGAAGAATAAGCTTTAACCAAGGACGGATTACGTGCTAATGACAATTTTTACAAGCGCGAGCAATAATTCGCGCCAATGACAGATCACCGGAAGTTTTAACGAAACGTGTCTTCCTCAAAATCTCGTGATGAACTTGGGAAAAAAAAAAAGAACATTTTGTTTAAAAGTCTGAAGTTTAAATTCCATCGAACACACGTCTAGACAGGTTTTTTTTTTTGTTTCAAGATACATTGTTGCTCTGTCCTACTATCGTGCCTCGTAAATACCCATCAGCGATATCGCGGGCATTTTTTTTTTCTTTCGCATTTTCTTGATAAAGAGAATCGCGATCACGCGGAAGCGATATGTCTCGATGTGATATAGAACGTTGCACTCGCTGAAACTGCGAGAAGCAGCGCAGATAATAACGCCGAGTGTGATTGTATTTGCGAAAACGCTGACAGTTATGACTAAGATGAGACTGGAGTTGTTGGGGTGCGATGCTCTTCCTCTGGAAGGGATGTACCGCTCGCGACGGCACGACGTCTTAACGCCGCAGAGTAGTCCGGAATCGCGCAGCGTTCGCCAGGAACAGCGCAGTAGCACAGGCAGCGTTGACTCGACGATATCACAAGGTGACATGTATCCGCTAGATCAGCCTACCTTCGAGCTCGATCACCTGCCGCTGCATATCCCAACGATCCTTCATTGTAAGTGTCGGCAGACGATAGCACCGAAAACTAAAGATTATCTAATCCCCTCGTTCCACCCCACATTCTTCAGATTCAAGCTTTCCTCGACCTTAATTTTCGCGATAAGGGAGATTGATATTGTGAAACGTTTCATCTTGGCAAAGTGTACAATGCACAGTTGCTTTAAATATACTAATATGTGTAACTAATAGTATTAAGCCTCGCTATCGAATTTTAACGTACACATAGAATGAAAATAAACGTGTAAATATATTGTTAATAATGTTAATCTTTCTTTTCTTGTGCATCTGTTATATCGTTTCGTTGATCTATATGTTGCAGCCACGATACCAAAATGCGGCGGATGTCAGGAAGTGATTTTGGACAAATACGTTCTAAGGGTGCTGGAGAGGTGTTGGCATGCGAGATGTCTAACTTGCAGGGACTGCGGTGCCAGATTAACCGACAAGTGTTTCGCAAGAAACGGCCACGTGTTCTGCAAAGATGATTTCTTCAAGTAAGCACCAATAATTGCTGTCACAATGTTATTTGCGTACACGTACATTTTTTTTTAATTATTATACATATGTATAAAGAGTAGCACACATTTTTTCTTTTTTTTTTCTTTTTTTTTATTTATAAGATAAGATAGCATTTTTTTTTTTTTCTAAAAAGCTGAACCGATTTTTACTCATTTTTATTTTTTATTTATTCTTGCCAATTTTAATTAAAATTATTAAACTACCTAAAAATATTTTTGTTATTTACATTTTAAATGGCAGTAAGATTAAAATAAAAGAAATTAGTTTAAATTATAAAACTCAATTATGTGTAATAATTATGTAACAAAAAAATTTTGTTTGTAACGCATATCGTTATTACATTCACATTGAACGTTAAATTTGATGACGAGCGGCATTGTTGTACCAACTATATGCATAGTTTTGTCATTAATATGTGAATGTAATGTGAAAATATTGTATGTTGTTGGTGTGGCAGGCGTTTCGGGACAAAATGCGCGGGCTGCGGCCAAGGATTGGCACCTTCGCAGGTGGTACGGAGAGCGCAAGAGTTCGTCTACCACCTCACGTGCTTCTCGTGTGCTCTTTGTTCTCGGCAACTAGACACTGGCGATGAATTTTATCTCATGGAAGATAGAAAGCTCGTCTGCAAGCCCGATTACGAACAAGCAAAAGCGAAAGGTAAAAAATTATTTTTACGTATCCAGATAATCAAGATAACGTTCTCTCCAAACGCAAGATTTTTTGCAAATTTATTCTTTATTTAAAATACAACTTTTCCAAGAATTTATAGCATTCTATATACGTATTTTTATTGTTAATGACAAAAAAAAAAAAAAACGTGGACGAAAAATTGAAAGTAAATAGCGTACACATTCGAATTTTTAAAAATATTTCTAAATAATTTTTTTTTAGATAAATCATTGATTAATTAATTAAATAACAATATTTAAGATATAATAAAAATAATAATAATACGTAATTTACGTATATAGAACTAGCAGATGGAGGAAGTATAGATGGTGATCAGCCTAATAAGAGGCCGCGGACAACGATCACGGCGAAGCAGCTCGAGACTCTCAAGCTGGCATACAACACCAGTCCGAAACCGGCGAGGCACGTGCGAGAGCAGCTGTCTCAAGATACAGGTCTTGACATGCGCGTCGTTCAAGTTTGGTTTCAGAATAGGTAAGAAAATTGGATATTGATATCGTGAGCTTATAGGATTTCCCATATTCCAAACTCTTTCCGCAGAAATATTTTGTATATCTTACGTTACAACTAAGTATACGTGTGTCCTGTATTTGATATTACTTAGAGACTGAAATTCCAGAGAAGTAAAATCCGATTAAACAATCTACAATTACGTGTTGTATAAATAATAAAAGGTATACGCAATTTAGATACTAAATAAAGAAGCTAAATTAGGTCAATTAATTTGCTGATTCCTTGATGAAATCATTAAATGAAAAGAGAACCGTTAGCTTATCGTCAGAATTCTGTATTAGCGTCTGAGGTGGTCTCTGATATGGTTTCTGAAGCCGTTCATGACTGATTGCAGCAATCAGATGCGGAGATGTTGAAAGATGTTTCTCTTATTTTTTCTCCTACGCGATACAATTAAATAATTCAACTTACGATGAAGAAAATTAATAATTATGCATTATACGTATATTATTTGAGTTGTCTAAAAGTTATTATCAAATATAATACATGAAAATAAAATTATTATAATAAATTAACATCCGCGCCTTTCTAGACTTATTCTACGTATCCAAGATCATGATATGCGTAAGTACTGTACTTTGTAACCGTCAATACATTTTTCCCTCTTATCGTTCAAGTGGTACTACGCGATATTGTAGGCAAAGTGACAATTTGTCGCGAAAAATCGTTTTATCAGTAAAAGGAGAGTCCTAGTCGCTGACCGCAGTGTCTTATCAAATGCGAACATTGTTAGAAAGCCCGTGAAAATAACGTCAAGGATAAGTACACGAGACCTATCAATAACCACAGATAAATTCCGCTATATATAATATATATAATACGTAAATTTGTAAAATTGTACACGTGTAGTTGCAGTTTTCCAGAAAATCGATACTTGGTGTAACATGAGATTAATATCAGACTGTCGAGATAAGATAGTCTTTCGCTATTCAGTGAAAAGATAATGAATGTAGAAATTTATATGAAATATCGGAGGTATGAGTATTTGTTGTAAATAATCGAACACCTAGCACAAAATAGTTATTATTCCAAAATTCATATTCCAGAACGTGTTACTTTTTTTTTTTTAATTTATCAATGTTCAATATCAGCATTTACCAAATAAGTAAATTACAGCGATTTAAATAAGAATGCATCTTACTACTATCATTTATAATTAATTATTTACATTACGGGTTTTTTTTTTTTTTAGAAGAGCGAAGGAGAAAAGGCTGAAGAAAGATGCTGGCAGAACAAGGTGGTCTCAGTATTTTCGCAGTATGAAAGGCGCAGGTGCAGGCGGTCACTCGCCTAGACACGATAAATTGCTTGACAAAGACGAGTTGAAAGTAGACTTAGACTCCACCTTTGGTCATCACGGTGAGTTGTATATTATAATTGCATTATAATCATCTTAATGTAATTACAATTATATGTATAATTATGTACCATAATTATTTCTAATCTCGTTAGTCGCTTCCGAAATAATTTAAAAGAGTAGTAAATTATGATATACGCGACGTTAGCTCGGCTGCGAGTAAGTGTAGGTAATAGCGAGCATAAATTCAAGGATCGTCCGCAATCTTCCTGAAATCTCGGACACGGTGAGCCGGCAGTTAGCCTCCGCGATCTCCTGAATATTTGAGGAGATCGTCCTCCCCTCAGATAGCAGGCATCTGAGTACTGGGAAACCCAGACACAATGGATGCCGCTGCCTCAACTTTTGACTTCTAACGTGTGGCACTTAGAACAATCACTATAATAAAAACTATTTCTTAACGAGGAGTTTATTCTAATCTTTAATTTTTTTTACAGATTTGAGTAATGACAGCTACGGAACAGTGGTGAACATGGGCCTGGACGGCGAGGGTGCGAGTCCAGGCGGCGGTGGAAATGGAGCAGGAGGTGGACCACCCCGCGGATACCTGGGTGCGACGACACCTCCGTATCTTTCAACGTCCAGATCACCGTCCTTACCACCTCAGTTCCCGTATCCGCCGGACGCTGGTCTCTCGGTGTACACCACTCTCGGTAGGCCTGAACGCTAATTGCCAAGCAATATATTCTTGAAAGATCACGCTCTCGGCTCTCCCGAGATATATCTTGTTTAGTTCCTCAACTACGTCGATCTTCAGTCGACCGTATCAGGAGCTCTTAATTGATTTTTTTTAATGTAATCTTTTAGTTTATTTCAAGCTAGTCATACTCACTGGTGGTCAATAATACGCTTGATTTGAGACAAGAAAGCGCTCGAGCATTAAATTATTCTATTGCAAGAATCGAGACTTTACGACTGACATGAACCTTATGATTCCAGGCGGACCGGGCGGCATGGTGCCAGGACCAGCATCGGATCTGAGTAACGAGTCGAGCGGAGGTGGTGGCGGCGGAGGCGGCGGAGGTGGCGGTGGTGGTGGTGGCGGTGGTTACCCCGATTTTCCGCCGTCACCGGACTCCTGGCTCGGCGAACCACCACCCCCTCATGCTCACCATCATTCCCATTCCCATTCTCATTCCCATTACGCCACATAACCCGCCAAAACCGCGCGTCGCCAAATACCGTATAGAATAACGTGCTGGCGGAGCGGGGCATTTACTTGAAACCGTCGTCGTTTTCCTCATTCTTGGAGAAACTGAGTAAGTTTCTTATTTCGATACAATAATAAATTTCGTAAACTTCATAAAACACTAAATTATCCGGAAACCTCCATTGCTACAGAAACACTAAATTTGTTCGATAAAACCCGGTTTTATTTGAATGGAGATTGACTGAAGAAATCTTTTGTATGCGCAAAAAATTTCTAATCTTTTAATTAATCTTTAATTAACTATAGCTTACATTTTTCCCCTATAATTTTGCTGTATTTTTTATATACCTAAATTATATTTATTTACATTCTTTTTTTATTTCTCTATTTGGAATTAATCGCGAAACTTTTCGTTGAAATTTGAATAAATTCTGATAAATTGCAAGAAAGATCACGAGAAGATCCACGAAGACGACACGACCTTTTCGGTAATAGTGAAGTGAAGTACGGTGCTTGCAAATGTCTCGCACGGTTCAAATCCGCAAGTTATTCTACGGCGGTATTTTACACCGTCCCTCCTCACGTCAACTGAGCGGCCGTATCAAAGCCCATGTCTTCATGGCGTATGTACGATTCGCATTCGATACTACGACTAATCTAAATATATTTATGTACAAGTTCCTCGTTTCTCAGAGTTTGATTGTCGAATAATAAAATAATAGGAAGTAGTATTAAACGTGCCCCGGACTGTTCACGGATTCATTCGTCGTCATTGGTAATATCTTTTAATGTTCGTGAATGAATATTCGCGAAATTGAGATTTTTTTTGGCTATACTTGCGAAAGCGCCTATGCTCCGATGTTTGAGATTTCATTACTTAATATTTTTTAATGCGCCGCCTGATAATAAATGACAGTATTTATTGATCGGACATCCTAGATCGATGAGATTATCGCAAAAGCTTTGGCGCCCGTGTTGTAGCTTTTTTTTTTTTAATAAAGCACATGCAAGTTTTGTTTTTAAGATCCTAATATGGAACAGATACTAGTATGGAATGTTTCGGGTTCAAGTAAATTCGCATTATATATAACATTATACATACACGACGAATGTGACCATCCGTATAATCATGCCACTGCCTCCAAGTCCAATTTTCATAATACAAGTTTTTACAAAAGCTTGAATTCTGAAAATTGGTCAACGGGCATGCGTGTGAACGATTTATCTTGCTTGCGTGTGACTAGAATCTTGAAATGTGTGTTGTAAATAGTACGAATTAGACCCGTAGGAAAAGTTTATCCAATCCAGGATATCCGATTTAAGTAATGGCTTAATTATTTGCATTAAAACTTTTTTTTATTAAATTATATTAATTTGATAACCAGTAATATAATTCATATTTATATAAACGGTTGTGTTTTCACATTTTTTATTACATAAAAATATGTCTTTTCAAAATCGAATAATGTGGATTGAAAACTTTTCTTTGCTAGTTGAAATTGTGTGAGAAAATTGACGTGCAAGTGTCTCAACGTGCACAGTGATGTTGCGTTAAATAATTATTGCAGTTTAATTATTATATATTTGCAAATACTTCTTCAGATACGCGCTGTCCATATTGCTCCATCGTAAAACACACGTGAGCACAAAGCAAACGCGAAGTGGCTACAATCTTCGAGTGGAATCGTGCAATTTTGTATATTCTGACTGCTATTTTTGTGCGCCGATCTGTTGTGCAATCAACGATCAAAATTATAATGACATCAAACTACACTCGGTTGATTGATTAAAAAAATTACGTAAGTCGTCGATTAATGATAACTCGTCATTGTGTATACAGAAAAGAAGTCGAAAATCGTTTTCAAATCGTAAATTATAAAATATGTTGATAATCAAAAAGAGAAAGAAGAGAGAGATAAATTAAATGACTTAAATAGATGATTAAATTTTACGCGAAATTTTTGCAGTAATAATAGGAATCTTTTAAATTAATAAATATATTACTTTTGTAACTGTTATATTAATATTCTCATAAATTAACATTTAAAATAAATACAAGACATCTTACAGAGCATACAAGAAGTGTATGCTCAATAGTATTTTACAGCAAAAATATTTCAACGGTTTTGTAATATAGAGAAGACAAAAGTAATAAGTTGATTAATTATTTGGATTATATTCTCTCATATTGTTATTAATTGGTATGTTGGCGTGCAGCACAAGCAGCAGAAACGATGAAAGCACAAAAACGTCACTGTAGAATTGTATATAATATAACTCGGTACTGCTCCCAACCCTTATTCCCATCATGCTCCCTTCTTACATGCTCTCATATACATTCTGCCAACGGGTGAGATTATCGCGAACGAAAGAAAACGGTAAGAAAGGTATATTAGACTTATAAGAAAGATTAATGTTGTACAGTATTTCTCTTCGCTCCTCGCCGGATGTGCAGTTGAAGGAATTCGCGCGTCTAGCGCAATTCATACACTTCACATCACTATGAGTTATTACGGATCTTTATATTATTATCTAGTCATGGAGTGATAATAAAAATTCTATCATAATCTTAATTTTGTAGTGCTAATTATATATTTACTATTTACTAGATATTACAGAAGTAGGTAAGTAAAAAAATGACAAATCCGTAAATTTTGAGTGATTTGAAAAATGATGAACTATAAGTAGGTGGTGATTCAGTGATAGGCGGATTCAGAATTTCCATATTCAATGGCACTTTATTATTAATGATTATGTACAAATGCTACATTTTATTATATACACACATATGCAAATTTTTCTGTCACTCCTAAAGCAAAATACAACAACAAACGAAGACAGATTTTAATATTGACGTTTGCGCTGCATTCAGTATTTCAAGTATACTTTCTCACAGTGGAAAAGAAAATCTACAAAAATGCCAAAAATATTTTGCGCATGTCTCATTATAAATATATACAAATTTTAATTTACAAATCGATTTTAAGCTTTTACTTTGCTTATATTGGATTTTTTTATGGTAAAAATAATCATTTTTCCATTTATATGAAAATATTTATCGTTTATAAACTTTTTCGTTCAAAAATTTCATAGCACATGATATCTTAGTATTATTGAGTAATATACAATATAATTTTATTTGTACTAGTATGTATTGCTAGTTCTCTCATCTTTAAAAAAAAATGAGAAGAGAATCAAATGAAAAATGTAGATAAAACACGATATATTGAATGAACAATCAATCTATCAGAAACACAATTCAATAACTATCCTACGTTCTACTTTTTTCACTCTTAGTGCATATTTTTTTGATCGATCAGTCTGTAATCTCTATTAATTGTCCAAAGGTTCTTCGAATGTCCTCGTCTTTTTAAGAATACCTTTCGTGACCATAAGTTGCTTTACTATGGCCTTTTCAACATTTTTCTTATTCTTGTTTGAGGCTGCTAAGTGTTCAAACGTATCTTCTAATGCTTTTCTAGTTTTCATCAGTCTTCGCTTTAACGCTTCGTTCTCTTGTTTCAAAGCTTCTACTTCTTCAAGACCTATAAAAGATAATTACAAAATTAGAACTTATTATCACGGTAAATCAAAAACAAATAATTATTAGGAAAAATTTTAATCTTGACTTTTTTTTAATTACAAAATAAAGTTTGTAAAAAGAAGCAATAGTAAATTAAAAATAAATTTTCTAAAACATGTTAAAACGCACCTTCTATCGGTAATGGACTTTCACTGTTTGAATCATGAGTTCTGTGATTACTGTCTTCGTCGCTTAATAAATTAGTCATAGATTCTGTAATCTTTAATGTGTCTTTCAAAGGTCTCATTGTCGTGACAGCGGCATCACTTTCTATGCCTAAATCTGGTGAACAACTGGACTTGCTCCGACCTCCGAGTGCAGAGTAATTCGTCGATTGCCAAAACTGCGGGCCCTTTAATAGAAAAATGTATATAATAGAATATAATAGAAAGAAAATATAAATAAATTAAAACTTAAATCTTATATTCACAATCATACAAATGTAACTTTTACACAAAATGCGTAATGCGAATACATTTGAAAGCTTATAAAACTCAATAAAAATAAAATTGACTACAAATAGTGTTCCTGAGAAATTTTAGTAGATCTACAAATAAAGATTAACAATAAACGGCTACGTTTAACGCTAAAAACGGCAAACTAACGTTATAAGACTGATATTCCTGCAGAATATCGCAAGTTCGCTTGAGCGTGGCGTCCGTAGGTATTGACGATACGCCGCTCGAGCTTGCCGTCGAATCACTAGCCTCGCACATCGCCATATGTCTCCTGAACTCTTTATTCGCCGTTTCGAGTTCTCGTACTCTTGCTCTATGTGAATCGTTGATCTGATTGAGATCACATATCTGTACGACGACGCCACATTACGCAATTAGTAACGATACACACCGGAGAAAACTTTCATAAACTACACTTTTTAACTTAGCTTACCTCTTTGCTGAATTTTTTATGCAACGAACGAATCGACACATCATATCGATTTTCCATTTTTCTTATATCTTGCTCAAGTCTTAATTTGTCATTTGTCAATTTGGTATTTTCTACGAGTATCTGACTATGTGAAAGAGTGAGGTGATCCAATTCTTTTCTGAGAGTCGATATAGTTGTCTTGGCAGTTTCCGTTTCTTCCTCCAGCTGTTTAATTCTCGCTCGCAGCTAAAATAAATCAAATAATTAAAGTTACATAACAATTTTTATAACTAAAAACAAAAGAAAAATAAGCACTCACCGATTCGTTCTCTTTATTAAGTATTACAAGAGTTTCTGTAGTCTTTCTTTCAGTATTTTCTTTGTACTGCAAGAGTTCTGTTTTCTGTTTGGTAATTTCGCTTGCAATTTGTTCGACATCGTTAATCTTTTTCTCCAAATGCATTTTACGAACGCTATTCTGCTTATTCTCTTTTCTCAATGTATGAAATTCGTGTATTCTCTTTTCCAGAGAAATTTGTAGCTTCTCACAAGACTTTTGTGATTTCTCTAACTTCGTAATAAAAGGCGTTAATTTCTCATCAATTACCTAAAAATAAAATTTAGGTTTTCTAGGTTAGACTGGGTTTTATAAGTCATTCATAAATTCTTAATGTAATATACTTATTTCATAAACTAAATTATTTTTAATTAAAAGTTTATACATAGTTTTGTTTTTTGAAAATTAGTTTAACGAAATAATTATTTAGTTTTATAATAAACATGGGTAATTAATAATATAAAAACCTATACTTACATAATCAAAAGAAGCTTTTGTGATCAAATCGTTTCTTAAGGCGTTAAGTTCAGAATACAACATATTATTCGTTTCTTTTAGCTCCTGTATTTGATGGCTTGCATCTAGATCGCTCAGATCGTTCTGATAGATCTTATAATAAGACATATAGTCTGCGGAATCCTCGGAATCGCTGCAAGCTTTAGTATATTTCGTAAATCTAGAACGGCTTAAATTCTTATGCTGCTTCTCCTGCAGGCCGATTCTGGCCATTGAGACGGTCCGGTCGGGTTCCGAGAACGTCTCCGAATCCGATTGTGATCCTTGATTTTTCGACGTCTCCACGACATTCCCAGATCGACTCTTTGCCACGGAATCTTCAATCTTATCATTTACGATCGCACCGCCTTGCATGCTCATGCCTTCAAGAGCGCGCACAAAATCGTCCGACAATATTCTGGAGTTTAGCAGAACATCCAGTACGATCTTCTTGTGCTCGTTACCGATAGTGTCCGCGCGATCGGTATTCTTGAGCATTTCTTTCATAAACTTTACTAAGTCTTTCAGATGTGTGCGCAGCAATTCGCAGTACTTCCTAGCCCTTTCCATCTCGTTACCGCAACCATCGATTTCTGCGGCGATGTCGGGTTTTGACACGAGTTTCAACCATTTCAGGTAATCTACTTCTTTTTCTAGATCGTTTCGTTGGTTCGTCAGCCTCTGAACGCTTTCACTTAACATCTTTACGTCTACCGTTTCATCTCCATTTATGTAATTGAGTTGAACGATATCATTTGTGAAATTTACTTTAACCCCGATCTCGTTCAATTCGTGAATCAAACTTGTCAATTGCAAGCTGCTGCCAGTTTCTTGGATAATGTCGGGTTTATTACGGTTCTTATCATTATACGATGCTGTCATATGATTGTGCAGCTTGGCAATTTCCTTATTCTTACTCCACAGTTCTGTGTTGATTAGCATTTGCAAATTCTGAGTCGATACTTGCAGTTCCTTCGTCAACTGTTCGATCTTACTATTCTTTTCCTCGATCTCGGCATTTCGTTGATTTAATTGTTCAACCAGATCTTCTTTCCCCAAGGTATCGTCACAATAATATGTGGTGTTAGTTTCATTCACATTATTTATCTCATTGACATGCTTAAGCTTATCGAGTTCAGCAATTTTGGTTTTTAAATCTTCCGTAATGATCTGTTTCTCCATCTTCAGATCTTCAATCGTTTGCTCCTTATCGAGAAGGCGAACTTGAAATTCCTATACAACAAAGAAATTAATTTAATTTGTAGTTAAAAATATATAATAAATTAAAATCATAGATGGAAATTCATTAAAAATTTTTACGTACTTTGAACTCGACTTGCGTACGTTTCTCCAGAAGATTTTTCTCAGCTTTTATCGTCTCAATTTGATCCCGCAAGTCGCTAATCTTGCTTTCCATTTCTTCGAAACGTTGCTGCAAGCATAAAGTATTATTCCACATCAATAAAACTCCCAGCATTCAGTTCACTAATAAAAAATTTTATTCAAATATAATTTTTTATTACATTAAAATATCCGAATTATGTACACAATACGAAAAGCAAGCTTTCGACAAGTTATGTGATTAAAAAAATTAAATGCAAAGATATTCATGTAAATTATTCATTCCCATGCAGAGAGACTGTGACAATTTAACTTTTCATTTTCTTAGACCAAGATCGCGGCGGTACAAGAGTGACAATCGCCGGCTCCTAAAATAAAAATGTATTTCTTATAATTTCTTCTATTTCTTTGCGAAACAAGTTACTATTTTGAGATTGACAAAAACACAAAGACAAATTGTTTCCATATTAAATTTGCATATAAAAAATATTAAAAAAGAAAATAATTTTGATTAATTTTATTAAAGTAAAATAATCTTTTATCACTGAAAACACTTCCGTCATATATTTTTGTACGGTTAAAAGAAACTACTGTACAGAGGATTTATGTTTAAAAGAGGAAAATGTAGTTAGTACAAGTATCTCTTAACGAAAATACTGAACAACATAACACTCACACAACAGAACACCTAACACTTCACCTACCTCCATTCGCACTGAGGCACATAGACAAGAGAACATTTTGTAATTGTTGAATTTTAATTCAACTAAGAAATAGCAACAAAAGCAGCGACCACTAAATTAATTCGCGAATAGATACTCTACGTCAGTGCTAGGATTATCAGCACTAGTGAATATCCGTTGCTATGCTGCATTAAGAGTAAGCGATCGTACTCTATTTCTAGAAAGTATAGATGCGAATCGTTTTCGTGGTACGGTAGAGATAATTAGGTGATCGGCGAATTTATTTCGTTGTTGCTCGTATATGTTCGTTGTTGTATTCTTGTACTATTATTCGTTCGGGACTACCGCAGGTGCAGCGGTTGATCGATCGAGATGAGTATTCGTATGAGAACTGCCGCGTATCGCGACGCATAGACCGTAAGAAGTCGCGAGAAGAGGCGGCGGTCTCTATTAATAGACGACGACCGCGTCTTCTCGCACGATATTTCCGAGATACCAGACAGGCTTTATGGTTCCAAAATCTTTCTCTGGTCAATACGACAAAACTCCTTAGAAAATTTTGTAATACTGACAAAAAATTAAAAAAGAAAAAGTTTTATAAAATAGAGAACATGAATATCGTTTGAATAAGTGATCTGAACAAGTGTTTCAATAAATAAATTGCAATGAACAATGTCTAAAATATGTATTAATAAAAATGTATATACATCTCACGTGATTACATTATATATTGTAAAAAAATATATACGAATAAAAAATATCAGTCGAGTCAAATAAAAAATCGATATCAGTCAAAAATACTAAAAATATTACATAATAAATCATGCATTACACAAAATGTGTTAAGCGATAGTTTGAAATAATATGCATATAAAACATGCAATCGTAAAGAAAAAGCAAAGCAGAAATTGAATAAATGTTGCGAGTTTGAAGGCAAGAGAGAAACGTTCGCTATACCAAGCTGTAAACGTGCTTCTTAGTAATAAGTGGTTCTACATTTCAGAATTTCAAATTGCATTTAAAGATGTACACTGAAAAGCAGATATGGCATTTGCTGCGACGAGCGGTGACGGCGGCTGGCGTACGTGACTTTCCTTCTCTTGGCCGCCAAACGCGGGGAGATGTAGTAGGCCGCGTTCTCCCTCAGTTCTCTGTGACCGGTGCTTCGCAACACATCTACGCGCGCGCTTTGTGTGAGATTCGACGCACCCCACGCCAAGATCACGTACACTAGCCGCCGTCGCAGCACCACGAACACCATTCCTGACGGTGAGTGTACATCTTCCAATACTTTAAAGCTCAAATTATTAAATTCCAAATTGTAAAAACTGGCAAACTAAATCAAAGTTAAATATTGACCTGTTTAGAGTCGTTTTCAATATCGTCTGCGTTCTTAACACCGAGATCCTTTAACGAAACGAGACCGTTGTTATTTCTTTTCTTACGTAACTCAGTCTCCAATTCCACAATCTGACGTTCTTTGTAGAAATTAGTTTTTTCCATTTCTTGTTCTCGCTCTATAAAACCTTGTATCGCTTTAATGGCCTTCTGGTGCTCGAGTTCTATCTTTTTCAGTTTTTGATTCGAGTTTTCTGCTTCCTTCTGAGCGTTGCACAATTTTAATATTAGTTGTTTTCTAATATCTTCAACCTGTTTTAATTTATTGTCCCTTTCCTCCAGTTCCTGCAATTCAATTTTTTGTTATACAACCACATTATTTTAAAACAAAATTAATAATAAATGCTTTATATTGACCTTTATTAGATGCCTAATTTCTTTGGAATTTCCATTTTCTAATGGTGAGCTCAAACTATTCGCTGCCACTAGTTCTTTATTCCATTCGCTATCAAAAGAATCGTCATACTTCGTTGTACTTTGAACACAAGGTACTTTCTGTCCCATAGATAACGATAAACAATCGTTTGCACATGAAGTTAAAGCTGAAGGACTATTGGGTGGTGAACGCTTGCCGTAATTATTTTCACACTACAAAATATAACAAATAAAAAATATAAAACTAAAAAACCTGACACATATCTTTAATTTAAAGGAAAATTGAATTTAATATCAAATAATTTAATTTACCTGTGATAACAGTGCACGATGCTTAATGTTAATCTCTGTGAGAGCATCATCGCGCGTTTTTACTGATCCTCTCAATTGAATAATTTGTTTCTTTCTTTTTTCGGACACCTGACTGATTTCTTCATAAGCCTGACACTTCTCTTCTAATAACGTATTCTTTTGTTTGACCAGTCTATCTTTTTCGACGAGATCGTTTTTATATTGTTCTATAATACAATCTTTTTTCAACACTTGATCCTTCAGCTCCTTTACTTCATCGCATAGTTCTTTAAAAATTTTTTCTCGATTATTATCTTGCTCTTCTCGCAGATGTATTTCCATATTTAATCGTTCTCTAAATTGATCTCTTTCGTTTTCAAGTTCTTGTGCCCAATTGCGTTCTTCTTCCAAACTGCCAGTTATCTGTTTCATCTAAATCATGTAGCAATGTTATTTATTATAAACGTGTATTATAATAATTTTCCTTTCCTCTAATAAAAATGATTAAACCTTCATATTTAATTTTTATATTTATAATTATAACTTTTTAATAAAAAAAATAATTATAAATATCTTTATAAAACAAAGTTTATTAAGATTTATACTATACAGACCTCTGCTTCAAGAGAAAACACTAGTTCTTCCATTTGTCGTAACTTCTCAGCATTTTTTAATGCTTGTTCTGGAGTAATACCAAATGTTTCCTTGTAATACGTGGATATATCTATTTCCTTTTCTCGATATCCTTCTAATTCTGAAAATAGAAATAATTTATATATGATAAATGCGTAATAACAAATTTACTAAGACTAATAAAGTTTAAATCAAATTTGAAAATAACTTGAATATTTTTACAATAATCATACAACAGACAAAATTAGTTCTTTTACCTCTTTCGAGCTTAATTACTTTCTCTCGTTCTTTTTCAAACGATTGTTGATATTCATCTTGAGTGCGAGCAGTTGCCGCTTTCTGTTCTTCATATAATTTAAAAGCTCTAGCTGCCTGATTAAGAAGAACCTGTTTCTCCATTAATTCATTTCTCAATTTCTCCAACTCTTCCTAAGTATCATCAAGATCAATAATTAATAATTTTTTAAATTCCATATCCAAAGTCTTGACGATAATATTAATAAACTGGAAAAATTCTTTTCTTTTCTTTTCAATTAAATCATATAAACACATTAATAATTTAATTTTTTGAGTAAATTTAGTGTTAATTTACCTTTAATTCTACATTTGTTTTAATCACATCTTCGTCAGAAAAATTCATGCCATTTCTTGCGGGATTTCCCTCTTCGAGGAGATAAATTCGCAGTTTCAATTGGAAATTCTCCTTCTTTAGATTACTCAATTCATCCTCGTATTCTTTCATAGTTCTACCGTAACCCGTTCTACTTCCACCATCTCCTAATCGTGCCATCGGTCCTTCTCTATCTCCAGAGGAATTTTCACTATATGCTCTTGTGATTCCACCTAAAACAGATATTTCTTTATAAATAAATGAGTAAATTACAATAAAAAAACTTTTTTTTATAATAGTTTTTATATAAATATTAATATTGCTAACATCTGTCGGTCTATTTATTCGTCGAATATATATTCTTTAAAGTGTACCAGCAATACATTTCCACGTGCGGTACCTTAAAAGAGAATAACACAACGATATCACATGCAAGATTGATACGAGAAACCGTGGGTTCGCTTTCAAGCTCAATTTTCTATCTGTCATTCGAATAAATATGTTCCCAACGCTAGCTGCATTATTTCCGACACGTGCTGATAAAATCCATATGAATTTTGAGCCACCACGCGATATGCCACATGTGCCGCATTAAACACGAAATTAATCATCTCGATATACTCGCAGTTAGAACGATATAAATAAATGAACATCATTCAGTTACTTTCAATGCTCATATTCTCTATTCTTATGAAAAATAATTCCTAATAAAAATTATAATAAATGCATTTTAAATTAATTTTTGTAATTTCAATTATTATTTTTTTTTTAATCTTTTTTCAATTGCACATTATGCTATTTTTAGAATATTCTTCAGATAAGCATCTGTCGAATCAATCTATTTTCAGTTTGTCTAGGCAAACCTAACCGATGCCAAATTTACCTTACAAGATCGGGCGGCACAGTTACAATGCATCTTTAAAATTAAATTATTTTGGCGCATTACTGCTTGTCAAAAAGATTTTTTTTCAACACTTTCGTGCCAGAGCATAAGAGAATATTAGGCACATATCCTATTTAAAAAAGTAGATACTTGTAATGCAGCACGTTTAATTTTCGTCATTTTTGCTAACTAAATATAATTTTTTTGTTTCAGATAAAAATCCAGAGGAAGACTTTTGTCGAAAGAGAACCAGCCTGACTTCCCCGATGAAGTGGCCAGTGCTGAGAGGAGGAGGAGGAGGCCTAGGAAAGGCATCATGAACCGGCGGAGCAACCCACTGGTAAAGATCAATTTTTTTTTATTTTTGCCGTTTTTAGAACTTAATTTTGTGATGTTTAATTAAAAAATCAGAGG
This sequence comes from Cardiocondyla obscurior, assembly GCF_019399895.1. Taxonomy (NCBI): domain Eukaryota; kingdom Metazoa; phylum Arthropoda; class Insecta; order Hymenoptera; family Formicidae; genus Cardiocondyla; species Cardiocondyla obscurior. The sequence continues at coordinate 4,893,216 of NC_091873.1, read as the reverse complement.
CGCGTATAATTTTTTTTTCTAAGTAATTATTGAGATCTCTACAATTTAATTTTTTTTTATTTATTTGTTACAGATCATCTTACCAACACTCCGCCGCTGCATATCCGTGAGTCGCATGCTTTCTTTTTGTAGAAATTATTAGCATTTCGGGTGGGAAAACATTTTTATAATATCCGCGGCACAATTATATTAGTATATAATACAAAATAAATGTTAAATAAAATAAATATTAATACATCGCGCCGGTGACCCAAAATTTAAAAAAAACTTATAAAATAATATAAATAAAATAAAATAAAATTTGGTTAATTTTTATATTTTGTCCTAATTTAAATTTTACATATCAATATAAATTGCATACATTTGTATGGAATTTACTTTGATATTATTACAGCTCAGCACTTCTTTGGATTTTTATTTGAGCGAAACAAGAATTCTGCTCAGATAAAAATCCGAAGGAGAAAAGTGTCGCACGCCGAAAATGTACAAATACGAACCGCAGCCGGTTCGTCGGTCGTTTCGGGAGTGCCGCCAGTTTTCGGACGTTTTTTTTACAATTTTCTTTTTTTACGGGAGTGCCGAAAAACAACGTGCGAAAGTGTTAATTAATTTTCGCGGTAGTAATTAATCCGGTCGCGTTCGCGAGTGTCCAGTGCGCGGAAGGATGACTCGTCACGTCCCATCTGAGAGGAGGAGCAGGCCCAGGAGGCATCCTGCATCGGCGGAGCAACTTTTAGGTAAGCATGAATTTTTTAAAATAAAATCTTAATTAAAAAAAAATTTTTATCTTTTTTTTTATTAATCTTATTAATTTTCTGACACGTCTACATTAATTTTTTTTTTTATGTTACAGTCACCGGCAGAATTCTTCAACTCCGCTGAAGCTCATGCAGATTGGTAAGTCGCATGATTTTATTTTTCGTAGTTAGTAATTGGGGTCTCTTAAAAAACAGCGCACACATAGCGCGCGCATCGTTTCTTCTATTAAATATATAAATAACAAACATAGTTTCCCATTTTACTTATAAAAAAAAAAAATAATTATCCAATATTCATGGTATATAAAAATCACATATCGCTTTGGAAGTTATTATTACAATAACTGCACATAAAAAGTTCTCTATGTTCCAAATGATTGCAAGAATTCGTGAATAGCTACTAGTGTATCACATATTCAGCTTTAAAAAAAATTAATAATTATCTCATCTCCCTTTTCTTCTCTTTATTCTTTTCAAAGAGCACTGTTGCAGCCTTTTTACTCTCATTTATCACTTGCTAGCAATTGGTATCAAACAGAAAGCAGTTATTCTACAACTCACTGTTGTGCTCTGTCTATGACTTGATTGCGTCAATTTATCAATATACGTTAACAATAATCATAAGACAATAATCGTTACAAATTCGGAATAGATCAATATTCAGCATTCGCACGTTCTAATACTTTGATTGATATTCGGTTCAACCTTGATCGGTAACGTGTTAATTAATAAATAAATCTTTAATATCCAGCATACCGAACGTAAAACTTCAACCCTTACTTAAATCGCTCTCGAGATGTGCCGGGAAAAAAAAAGTTTTTAGCTGCGACCTACCGTATCCCATCCCATTCCACGAAAAGAGCAATTTTGAAGTCGTTACATTTTTAAACCTACGTGTGAAGTCGCGAAAGAAATCGCACGAAACATCGCCTCACAAAGGAACTCGCACGATGGCTGTACAAACAGAAACTGCGACAGAACAACAAGAAGCATCAAAAGCATAAAAGCTATAACTTGTAGTTAAAATTATATTCTAAATGCGCATGTAGGATGTCGTATAGATCCGCTTTGCGAAGGTCGAACGTACACGTGCGTTTTTTAATTGATTGTCTCCGAAATGCTTGAATTACTTTCGAGATAAGGTGTTTGACAAGCGCGAAGACTTTGACTTATAGGCGCTAATACCATCATAACGTAAACATAAATTAATTTTTCATCAATTAGGAAGCCATCGCGTATCATAATACCCAGCATAAAAAGCTCTAGAGTTTTAAAAGAGAAGCAAAAGAGACGAGAAAGCTTTGTGCGCACACCAAAACAAATCTATTTTCTGTTTGGCCAGTCAGTAAATCATTTTTGCATCGAATCTCGGCGATTTTCATCAGAAATGCAATATTGATTCGCACCAGACGCTACAAAACGAGAGAGCTAGCTCGCGTATTTATAGATGACACATTTAGGCCAGAACAGTTTAAACTATCTTTATTTTGGCAGGTCAGCCGCCGTATCGCCGGCCACTTGCCGCGCTTTCCAGATCTTTGATCTGGTCAGTTCCCGGCTGACGATTAAAATCTTACCGTCGACTGAAAGCCTCTGCTGCCCTCAATTTCCCCAAAAAATTAGCGAGAGAAATTTCGTTAGACTACAATTTCATACATAATTATAATATATATTTAAAAAAAAATATATAATATATGTAAAACTTTGAAAATTAATTATCCAGTTTTTCTTATGTTACAAAAAAACTTTTTCGACGGATGTGGGATTCTCATACTGGAGTTTATCTGTTAATATCATACGTTAGATTTAGGACATTACAACGAACGTATATGAGTCATCCTATATCCCTATTCATGAAATAGCTTTTCCTTTTGGACCTCACTAGGCTCTGAGCGATCAGTATTTGGTCTTTAGAGACGTAGCGTTAAAGCTGAAGCTAGTCTATCTCCAGGTAACGAGAAGCGAGCTAATAATTCTTACGGTAGACCTGAATTACAAACGATAACGTTTATTTCGAGAACCCGGCTGCTGGTAGAACGCCACGTGTTTGTGACTCGACGACGCTGTTCGTGCAAGACACCTTAACAGACGCGACTACTATCCCCGGGACATGATAGTGGACCGAATAAATTTAAAAGAATAAATGTTACATATAGTTTCGCGACGTATTGGAAATGCAAATCCCATCGGAATAAAAGATCGCGTCATTAAATGCGTAACGTCACGTTAAGAAATTCAATGCATCGAGATACTGCATAATTCAAAATGCCATAAGCGATCGTAGATTTATCGTGAAATTATCGAGAGACAAATAGCTCATAATAAAAATAGACGAGTTCAGTTTTTACATCTCAGCAGAATGGAAAATGAATTACGCAGAATTTTTTTTTTTCGTTTTTTTTCCTCCCGTGTTACAGAAATAAATACACGCAACGACTCGCTGTTCGAGTGGTTCCCCTACCTCGTTTACCAACCACGCACGCTTCTGGCCCCCCAAAAATAAATGCTCGCTTCCTGTAACGCGAGATAGCGACAGACATTTTTCAGACGATACAAATAATTGTTCCGGGGCGAATTGGAAGACCGATGTCAATTTCATTCATCTTACGCCGCCGTTTTAGGGTTGCGACACACAGCGTATCATTGACCTTGACCATTTTACCATTTTAGAACCCCTCGAGAATCGAATCGAAGTGCGGATGTATCCCAATTGATATAATTTAAGCACCGTTGAATAGTCACGATGACGTAGAACAAATCATGAGATTAGGGTCAAGCAGATTCTTTCAGACTCTTCCTAACATTTGAAATAAAAGCTCCGAATATTGAAAACTCTACTAATCAACCGTGTAAACGTCTTAAATTTTCCATCGCACAAATTTACTAATAAACTCTTGCAGAAAGTAGCGATCTCTAAAGGTAATAATCTTCTTGGACAGATTCGCGAACGAAATCACGGTAGCGTAAAAATTGGCAGATAGCATTGTGCGAGACGCACGGTTACCTATACTTACTCGTCGTTCGCTCGAGTAAAACTGTGAGTAAGAAAGTTCATTGGCCTCACATCACGATGCGAGATACAATTAAACGGCCACGTGTTTAAGCAGCTTGTTTTTTTTTTCTTTTTTTAATTATTAAATAACAGAAATAAAAAATGTATCAACTTCTTATTCATTCTCAAATTACGTGCATCTTTTATTTTCTCTAATTTCTTTCTCGTTTAAAAATAGTATATCCACGTATAAAACAATTTTTAATGTGCAATTTTATTAGAGTGTTTGCGATGCACAGAGTTCGAATTTAAAAAACTTTCAAACCTTAAATTACCGTACGAATCAATTATCTTTACGGAATGCACATTTTCCCTGATACGTGTGCAACGGAACTTTTCTTTAACAATGCCGAATAATCGCCTGAATAACGGCGGAAAATGTAGATCGTACTAATGAGAATAATAAACTGTATACCACCGCGAGACAGAAATTAACGGCGACCTTCTACACATTTTCACACGACTTTTGAACGAAAATGCAAATGTTTATTGTTCGTCGGGGATGAATGAGAAAACGCGTACACTATCTTGAAAACTGATGATATACTACAAATGAAATAAAAATAAAAAAAATATAAAAAACCAAACTTAGTACAAAATCGCGTTTGCTAAATTCAGAATGATCTCAATACGACACGACAGTCTTCGTGTTAAGATTATTTTTAATTAAAAGAACCCATTCGCGCCTAGTATGCAACGTGTAAACCGAAGAACCGCTTTATCCAATTGTCAGACAGAAATTATAATATACAATAATTAAAATCAATTAATAAAAATATAAGAATATTATGCGATTGGAAATAACAACGGTATAATTGAAGCTGTAGTCGACGGTATCACATGGACGTTAGATCTGCAGTCGTAGATTGAAATCGAACCAGAGGGGGATTCAATTACTTAAGGGAAATGACCAATAAAGGTGGGCGTGCAAGGGAAAAAGCCACATAATCGCGCGTAGCTATATCATAACTTGCAATATCGATGACGACTTATTCGAGTAATGAACCGATTAGTTGAGATATCTATCGATATATGATATAATCACCGTTACAAGGCTGTAAATAATAAATCCGAGGGCAATCGTTCACTATACGATCTTCCGCCTCGCCTTCGCCTTTATAGAGCGTAAAATTATATCCGGCTATTCTTAGGGGCGTTCTTCCCGACGAAAGATATATTAATTGTACGCATCATCGAAGAAACACGGCACACGAAAAAACGCATTTAAAAGATTTAATATCATCGTTATTTAATTTAATAAGAAATGTATATAAATGTTACTCACTGTTCGTCAATGGCAGAGTTTGACTCATGGTGATGTCTTGCACCGGCATGTTAGTGCTGCAACAAAGTAGAATAAAGAAAAGATTAATCACGGTACTATCCGATTATTGTCAAAACATTTTATAATTTTAATAATGTAAAATAGTAAATGGGAATTGCTTTATCGACTTCTTATAAATACGATTTTAATTCACTTAAATTGTGGTTCTGTCCGATGAAAGTAATTACTGATACAATTTAAAGTGACACGGTGTTCGCTACGAGGGTATATTAATTTGCTGCAGCCGAGCAGTCTCGCAGCTCTTTCGAGCGACAAAAGATCAGCAGGGAACTACTCAGGATTTCCAGTAAAGTTTTATTTAGATTTCGCGATAAACTCTGTCTTCTCTTTCTTCCTCTCTCTCTCTCTCTATCTCTAATTCGTCTTCCGAAACGCTTGACGCAAGATGGATAATTAATCTGCGCCTCTCGGGTCTTTTACGTTACATTGCATGACACGAATTACATCAACAAATTGATGCGGGAAAAAGAAAGAATATCCGAGATATTCTAAAGCCGGGGTTATTTGTAAAAACTTGGTCAAAGTAGTTGAAAAGCACAATAACAGTTGAATGTAATTAGAAGTTAAAAATATTTTAATTTTTATATCACACGCTTTTACTTCATGCTTTTAAATTTATAACCCGATATAGATATTCTTTCTTAATGAAATACGTGCGTTGTTTTGTAAAAATTAGCAGCGATTGTAACGTTACAGTACCGAGATTATTTTAAAATTATTCAATACGTATTTGCCGAATCTCGTAAACTAGAAATAGCCATTCGCGAATTATAACGTGCAATAGAATCCGTGCAGAATATCACGTTTCTTGGTAAAGGCAATATTCTAAGAGAAGCACACGGTCGTAATCTAGGACCGTGACAAAATGTGCTCGAAACTTTAAGGATCATTACGCGAGATCTATAATAGATACCACAGAAACTGAACACCTTCTCCGAAGAGAGGTATTTACGAGTCGTACGTCCTGAACAAGAGCCGCAGCTGCTGACAATATATATAATTAGCATTTAGCTAGATTTAATTATCACTCCCTAGACTATTAGCACACCCAAGTAAAATTATTCATATAATATTCGTATAGCAAGATTTTCATACAACTTTTAATATTAAGACAGGGTATAGTAAACGAGTAAAAATTAATATTATTGAGTCAGCAACCTAGGAAATTTTCTGACCTAGCAATTGAATTCTCTTTAACGTGCACGTGCACAACCGTCGGCTTTTCAGCCTTACCCCTTGCGCACATCCGACACTGTTATATTAAGCGCTACCCTTACACCAAGTTTAACCACTCCAAATACGACCTTCTCGGAATTTTACAATTCTACCGAAATGTCGAGTGACGACCCCGATAAACCAGTGCAAGACGCGCGCATCATTATGTGATAACGCAACATCAAGCGTGAGCTCGATTCACAGTAATTAGGTTAAAACAATTTATCAAGATTTAATTAAATCCAATACTTTTCTAATTATCACAAACTGCTGTTAATATTGATATAAATAATTAAATACAAAATGATAAAATGTCTGCAAATCAAAGTATCTTTTTTTTTTATTGCAATATTAAAATGTTGATTTAATAAACTACGGAATAATATATTTTTATGCAAGGTAATTTAGATAATTCTTACTTGGTTACGATACGTGTAACTATCACGTAGGTGTTAGTCGCGTTAAAGTTTCCTCAATTAACGGTTCGTTAAACAAATTGACCGAGCAGTTAAATAATTAGCTGGATCCCGTCAGTAAAATTTCATTTACGATATCGCGACTGTGTGCTCGATAGAATCAACTATCCACCTTGCATTGTGACAAATAACTTTAGGTTTTTATCCAACTACTATTTGACTTTCGAATGATGAAATAAAAGGGTCACGACGAGATGTCGAATATTTAATATTTAAAGAAGCTTTAAGTATGTAGATTAATGCGACGTGTCTCGTCTCTCATGCATACATGCAATACCTGCGATACAACAATCCCAAGCTACACATTTTTGTTGACGCAAATCGTCAATTGTAATAGCATTTTATTTCCAATTATAAATCACTCAAATTTCTGTCCTTTCGTCAATGGTCAATCAGATTAATTATACATGTGGCACTCACTTTCGGAAAGAATTATAAGAACTCCAGGCGCCAGATCTCGTAGACGATACATTTTGACTTTGGACGGAATATCTGCAGCCACCGAGAAGCATCCCGCGGCACTTCGGTAACAATCACGAAGTTAATACACGTGATCTGTCCGCGAACGTCACTAAAGTCCTCGTTACTACAAAACTGTACGATCCTTACCCTCGGAAAAAAAAATATCGCAAAAACGAGATAAACGCACTTCTGAGAACAACTCTCCGCAAAAAATACAATATTTTCGGAAGGAAAAATCAGAGCCTTCAAAACTCTCAGGGTCTTTTTTTCTCTCTAGAAACGCAACGGGGTCCCTCAAGGGAAATTAGATCCTCGTAGACCACGACGACGGTTTTTCGTGATAAACTATCGAAATTGCACTCGCGTCTTTGCGTAAACGAGACATACCTCCCGTGTTTCCCGTTCTTTTCTCACCTTTCGCTGTACGAGAGCGCCGAGAACGCGAGTCTAAGGGCGGCGGCGTTAACACGAATGTACTATGTCGCTTCGCGCAGCTGGACCGATCAATGGAATCAAGTCTCGCGCGAGATGACGCATCAGACAATTCCCCGACGGACGTAATCAGGCTTCGCGTGTATCAAAAGAGTGATCGCAGTCGACGTCACACTCGTCGACGATGATTCGCGCTTGATCTTCCGCAAAAAGTTTTTTTTTTCTCCTTAACGAGACCTCGCTATCTTATCTCGACGATAATGACGCTAAATATGATCCGCGCGCCAAGTCCTGCCTCAGTCGATCTGATTATTCGGGGGTTCAAAGATTCTCCAAAGCAACGCACCACGAGGCTCGTGTTTCGAAACGTCACTCGCGTACCGCACAGCACACCGAAAACGACTGACGGCAAAACGAGCCGAGTAGAAATAAAGGGTGGAGGTAGCGGCGCGGGAGAGAACGGGAGACGCGAGGGATGCGCTGTGTCGGAATAATTGAGAGGAGCGGAGGGTCGGGGAATAAAATGCCACAGCATCTCTTCTCCGCAGAGAAAAGACTCTAGGCAAAATCTCTAACGAAATGTTAACAAAATTTTTTTAACAATCCTCGAGTACACGATCTCAAAAATTATTAATTTCCGTTTATTATTAATTTCCGTTTCGTAATATATTTTAATTACTAGCTATGCTCGATAGGTAATATGAACTTTACGGATAATCGAATAATCTCTACGTGACCTGGTGTTACGACGAATTTCTTTAGCCTTGTCGCCTTCTCGTTATCGACAAACGTGTAAACCAACATGCGATAGTCAATGTAAACTCCGCTGTGCTGTCAGATCAAAGAGCGGAAGATGGGAAAAAAGATCTTTCACGAGCGAGAGAGAGAGAAAGAAAGCAACGTGCACATGCACCGTGAAAAATAGGGGAGGAACAAAGTATGGATGAAGAAAATAGGAGGAGATACAAAGGGCGAATTAACAGTAGATGGTAGAAGCAAAAAACGAGGGAGTACGGAGAATCGTAAAAACACGAAAACGAATCTAACATCTAGAGAGAACTCAGAGTTTCTCAGCCGAATGATATGACCGTTAGAGTAATTAATATTACTTTATAAAAGCGAGATAAAATGCAGGTGCCAGGCTTTTTCTTTTCTTTACTTAGGCACTTTAAATAAATTAAATAACTTCAAATAATTTGATCAAAGCCGTCAGACGAGCGGTATTGAGATTGACGTAGCGCAAAAACGAGATTGATAACCGCTGCGATATGTAAGATGATCCCTAACCCCGCCTGTAGATAAATGGTAAATGCAAACAGTGAGTGAATTCACGACTTATTGCAGGATACACGTTGCAAAGTTACGTGACGTGACAACGACATCGTTTACTTTCTTGCGTTAGTTTCTGTCGATGCGAATTAACTTCATCTTCTCATCTTTATCATTATCTCCAACTCTTAACTTTAAATCACAACTGTCTAGAAGCATTGATAGCCTATAGAGTGAATCATCTAAAGAGAATGACTAGTTACAAAAATTTATGAAGAAATTATAATATACATGTTTAAAATCTTAAATAAAATATGTTAAATAAAAAATAAACATTTTTTTTAATTAAAAGAATTAAACTTTATCTAAAAAGAAGTTGTAAAAAGCACAAATTACCAGAAATGAGACGTTATTTTTATTTAAAAAAAATGTAAAATAATTTTTTTAATCTGCAATACTTAAGAAACATTCGTATCCGTATACCGTATATTTCTTAAGTAGGGAGATTTCTCATTGAAGACTTTGCGTTTTCCCGTGTCTCTTGCATCGAAATTAAAGTTAGTTTACAGCTAAAGAGTAACGATCCCACTTTTCCTCCAAAAGGATTTTTATTTCTCAAGTGATCGACTGTCTCTCAGATCTCGGCTAAGAGGAAACTTCTCATACCATCGCATGAAAATAGCGTAGGAAAATAACAGAGTTGTTCAAAATTGGCAAAATCGTTAAATATTCATAAAAAATGGTATTTTATATAACGACGCAAATATGGGCCGGTGACGTCACTTACCACGGCAATTCAATCGAATAAGACAGTCGAGCCGCCTTGACAAGGGACGTCACACATTCAAACTGGGTAACATATTCAGGGAGAGCGGCAGAAATACGTGTCTATTTATATTTTACAAACGCAGGGGCTCCACGTGCGAGTCGTAAGCTCGTAACGAAGGAAGATCGCTTGGTAGGAGGAGGGAGGGAGGGAAGAAGAGAGTGCCCGGTACAGCCAAGTAGGCGTCAGAGTGACGGAAATTTACTCACATGTCCAACTCCACTGTGGGCGCTATTGTGTCCTCGAATTCTGCCATCGTGTCGATAGGTTGATCGCATTCTCTCGCACGTATCCTTGCTAGACGGGTCGTCGCACGAAACGCAGCACAATCAGCTCGCCGTTACTTTTCAAAACGATGGTTCGCGAGATGACCGATCCATTTGCCGCGGCGTTCCCAATCTCGCCAACTGTCCACTCGCTGTCGCACACGACTTTCAAGTCTACCAATGTAAACGTAGGGATAGAGTAGGTCTATTCGTTATCACCTGTTTTCACTGCACTTCTGAACTAGTGCACCCTAGTGCAGCGAAAGCAAACGCGTCTCAGCTGGTCTCGTTTTTTCTACGTGTTTTGATCTTGTGCGTAATTAATTAGAATTAATTAACATGCCTGCGACAAATACCGAGGATGATCCGTACGCACACGCTACAAAAGGTACCCTGAAACTAAAAAACGATCAAACAGTGAGTAAGAAGTGAGTATCTCGGTTTGGCTGGTATTTTCGCTTGAGTAGGATAACTTAATTCACTGACAGACGCTGCAAATATTTACAAACAAATCTTTTTCTTCTCTTTTTCTCGGAAGAAAAGAGATAGAGATTTATTTCAAGTATTTATAGCGTCAAGTCCATTTGAAAAAGCTGATTGAGAACCCTACAGCCTAAGTTTATCATAGATTATCTTCCATTCTTTCTTCCATAGATTATCTTCCAATCTTACCATAGATTCACTTCCATTACATGATTTATTTAATATAAATACAAGTAAATGTTTCTCCTGATCTTCTATTAAAGTATGTAATCGAGATAAATTGTCTGTAACTTGTTTCTACAGGAAAAAAGATAAGAAAGGAAAGAAAAAAAAGTTAGTAGAAGTATCTAAGATTATTGAAGAAGAGGAGAAACCTCAAAAGATAGAAGTAAAGCAGACAAAGGCAGAGATGGCTTTTCAAAAAATGCAAGAGAAAATGGTAAGCCTGTGCAGTGTCCATTAAGCTTGTTATACATACTTCAATAAACTTTAAATTAAAGTCAATAAAATTTTTAACATTGCAATAATTTACAGCAAACTGAGAGAATCAAGCAGAAAGCCTCTAAGACACATAAACAACGGGTAGAAGAATTTAATCGGCATTTAGATAGCTTAACTGAACATTTCGATATACCTAAAGTTAGCTGGACGAAATAAACTATACAAATTTATACAATATATTTTATTCTATGTGTTGTATAATTAAAACACATAATTATAATTATACCCTAGAAATATGAACACTGCACATAACGTGCATTATCTCTATTATTTTTAAGTCATTTTTCTTCTTTTTGTATATTCTTTTTTGATTTTCTATGTATTAATCTTAAAAAAAAGATTTAAGATAATATTACTATAACTTTGATGCAACTATTTAAAACTAATTTGTTGATTGTAAATATCATAATTATAAAAATTATCAATAAAAATTGTTATAAAAGATGTACTTATTTTAAGAGTCATGCAAAGTATTCTTATGCTAGAGATTTAGTGATCGTTAAGTGCATTCTACGTTGTTTTCTTTGCACATAATAAAATATATAGTTAGAGTAAAATATAATGAACTTCTTTTTACGAGCTTGGAAAATATTGCTTAAAATTCAATTTTTATTTAAATATACAAAGTATCTCATAGTAAACGGACACTTTTTCAGGAGTAGGTAGAACTTATGAAGACAAAAAAAAAGCTTGCGCCGTTTTACATTTTTTGCGATAATTCGCGAGATATGAATTTTGAAAATACTAATACTTTTGAACGATACATCGCTGCCTATTATCTAACCACATAACTTGATGCACGGATTGGGCGACCGATCGGCAGCGAGATTAGCAAAGACATGCGAGCCAAGTTCTACTTACTCCCGAAAAAGTGTCCATTTACTATGGGACACTCTGTATTTAAAAAAATTCGATTTAAATTGAATTGCATTGCAGCACTCGAATAAAATATATGGACGAAGTTTGATATGTCGAGATATCGTACAAAAGTTACGAGTTATTTACTTAAATAAAATTATATATAAATATAGATTTCCAGGCACGTATAATACAATTGCAGTATGAACGGACGGAATATACACGTATAATACGCTGACATGACTACGAGTGTTGTTGAGTTCGTCACAAGCACGCATACGTCGATATATTTTTTGTTATCTTAAATCTTTATCGTATCAATTATTGGACGGTTTTACTTATACGCAAAAAATTATTCATACATTTTTTAAATATAAAGTACTGCTACTAATGATATGATAATCAAGAAAGAAAAGTGGCTGCTTACACAAGCACCGCTACCGAAATGAAAAACATTGACAAAATTCTCCCTTTGTACCCAAGGATTACTCCCATCATCAAAATGCATCGGACATTGATCGCGTTCTCGTTCATACTCCTGTTAAACGATTACACATTGGTAAGCATAATTTTACTCAAAATTATTTAATTTACATTATAAATTCAAAGAATGGACTTACCTGTAATTCTAACGCAACCGCTGCGCCTTCCGTGTAATTTTGACTCGTGACATCTTGCTTGAGATCACAAAATGGGCCAATAGCTTGAGACAAGAGTACTCTATTCAAATCGGCTCTCTGATATACCCAGCAGCGATATTTACTGAAAGGATCCAATTCATCATACGTTATTAAGTATGATTTTAAATTTTCTTTCCAATATCCAATACATTTCATAATGTAATCCGGATCGCCTGCAAAAATAATATTATACTAAATAGAATTTTATAAAGACGATATTCAGTGAATATATAAAATAAGAAATTTACTGTAAATGTCAACTGGTTTTCCTAAATGATCTACAGATAAGCAATAAGTTTCATCGATAGCAATCTCTTTCTGATCGGTATTGCAGACTGAGAAATCAGAAATATTCTGTTTGCAGTAAATGTTTGGTCGCGGAGATTTGGTGACACCGCCTAGAATCCTAGTCTCAAACATGACATCTCCTTTTTGATTAAACATATATTTCCCAGCTATCGGGCAACGAACCGGAACGGGATTTTTCGCTAATAAAATTAATAAAATTAAATTGTAATGTAGCATAGCTGAAATACCATATTAAAAATATATAATTTTTTTTTATACACTAATAATACCTAAAAATAAATCGAATTTCCACGCTTCCTTGTTAGGAAACTGAACCCAAGAGCACACTGTATGAAAATCGTCTTTTATCACAGCCACTCCACGTCTATATCGAATGATATTGTGATGCCGTCGTACAAAATCGAAACATACGTAATCTTTTTGGCTGTAAATATATTTCTATTAACGTTCAAACGCAAGGCACAGTTGCATATTTATAAGGTACGAAAACTTTTTTGGTAATTTTGTTTAATTTTGAAAATTAAAAAAATACTTCTCTTAAAAATATTTTTAACAAAAACTTACCATCCATCAACGGTTAATCTCGCCATCATTACTCTCGAATCTCTTTGTTCACGACACACATAAATCGTTCGTCGATAACGTCCTTCATCTGGATACCAGGTTTCAATTATATGAGTTTCATTAATAAAGATATCTGCGTCGATGTTAGCGGTATTTATCCAATTTCCACTCATGTCCTCGGGCAATCGGCAACCTGCTTCAACTATTTCGGCTTTGACCGGAGTAATTCGCAAACGCTCGGGACTCTTTTCCACAGTTTTAAGAGTATTACATTCTGCAGTAATCGAAACCCCAATATACAAATCATCGTCACGATTTTTTAAAAAACATCTGTACTTTTCATCTTTTCGCGACTCCTTTGTATTTGCGACCGCAAAGAAGTGGTTCTTATCGACAAACCAGTCACCCAAGCAGCTGTATTCTACCACTAAAAAAAAATAATTTTTATTATAACATTAAAACATATACACCTATGTTTATTATATATCTATATTAAATATCTTTTCAATTAAAAAAAAAAAAAAAACGAATTACATCCGTCAAATGTTCCTTTCATTCCAGGACATTTCTTGTATGTAATGTTAAATTTTTGATTAGTTATGAGAAATTGAGTTCCTGCAGTCTGGCAAGATCTTATTTGTGCATCTGGATTATTACATTCTCCTGTAAATCTAAAGCGGTTCTGAAATAATAATATTATTAGTACATTTAGATTCATTTATAATATACATATGTATAATTCATATGTATAAAGTGACAATTTTTTCATTTTACCTGATAAGCAAACTGCCAAACACCTTCCAGAGAAGATCTGCAATTGACAGGTACATAATTCTCAGAGAATAATGTTATTAAATGTTGATTTGCATTTAAACCTCTACAGACATTATCCACAGTAGGTTCTATCCCATGAGGTAAATTTACACAGCTTACTGCAACAAGATACCATGATTAAGAAACATTCTAACAGAGTTACACTAGTCTTTTTAATTAATATTACAATATTAATTAATATTTTTATTAAAATTTAATTAATATTTTTAATTAACTAATGTATATTAAGTATTTACTTGCCTTCAACTTTTTCTAAAACATTCACTGTCCTGACAAGCAGTTTTACACAATGATAACAGCTGTCATATTTGACTGGAGTATTTGCATCTCGAAATACGAATGTGTAATTAACATGATACTCTTCTAACATGTTTATACATAAGCCTCTTCCAGTCATACTATTGGCATTTATTTCTGTCAAGGTATTTCTACCATTTTCCCATGAGAACCAAGATCCCCTAATAACCAATGGAATTTGGCAACCAGTGGCATTCTGACCTGAAACTGATAAACATTTTATTAGAATTAACATGCAATTATAATCCATAAAATAAATTTCGAATAAATTAAATAATACACGAGTAATTATTCCTTTAAATGTAATTTGACTTAAAAATGTACAGTTAATGAGTAAACGGAATGTAAATATAACACAGTAAATTATAAATATCAAATTTTAAAACTAATTAAACAGGAAAAAAGTATCACGATCTATTATAACTCTTTCATACTTGCAGATACAGTGAGATTGACTTCACTATGCAAAAGTTTAACTTACCATGCCATATCAAACATGTTATCAGAGGAAATACAAATAACCAGCGTTCCATTATACTATATCATTTAAAAAAAGCAAAAATAATATTAAAAAAACGATTGTAAATGTAATAATAACCAACTTATGAAGTAAATCTGTAAAACACACACGCCCAACAACCATTAAGCGTAGTTTTGAAGTCACTTGTGGTTATGATGCATCCCTTAAAGTGCGTTTCTATCGATTTCACTGGTGGGGATCTAGTTCGAAAATCCCACACTACGTGGCTAATCATATAAAACTTGTCTTTTTCATGTTAGTACCTAACTATACATTAGATACAAATGCACTTTAAACAAAATTACATTAAATATGTAATGGACTTGTTTCTTTTAAGTGTATTTTATTTTTGATAGTACTATTAATCTGCACGATTAATTAATGTAAATTAAGTCTCAAGAAACGCAACGCTGTAGCCGCAATAATGTTTCGTCTTTTCCCAAAATTTCCATCATTTCAGCAACAGGTGGTCCGACCTACGAAACATTGATATAATGAATATATCATTACGAATATTTTTTTTTCCATTACAATTACCTTTACGCCACTCATAACACTTCTCAGAGTTTTCATTAAAGTAGCAAATGGAACTCCATTTTTCTTGGCAAAATCCCTCAAAAATAGTATCATCCAATCGGTTTTGTAATTACTAGCGTCTATTTCAACTAATTCCGCGTTTAATAATTTAATTGCGTCTGAAATAATAGCATGTAACGTAATTTTGATAAATTGAACCTGATTGAAGAAACTTTAATACCTGAACATCCAGTTTGTTTAACGTTTGGCATAGAAGATGGAACAATCCATAAAAATGCTAAATCTTCTTTAACAAGATCATTGAGTGTCAATATTCTGTTTTGTGCCCACTTCAATGTAGTTATTATATGATCATCATCTAATTGCAAATTTCCAACATTTTTCCTAAAATAAAAATAATACAGGTATCTTACAAGAATATTTTTAATAATACTAAATATATATATAAATATAAATTAAGCGTACTGTCCTGAAAATGCTTCTAACACTAATTTTTTAATTCTCTCAATAAAAAATTTATGATTTTTTTTATTTTGTAATAAATTTGCTATTTCCATCTTGTTAAATTCATATAGTTTATCAGGCATGAGTTTCCCAGAATTCAATTTTATTTTACTAATATCAAACTGAAATAGAAAATAAAAAATATATAAATATTTTACACCATACACATATACATATACATAGTTTTATACGTCAAATATAATTTCTTAAATATCGCTAGGAGGTTCAAAACGTCAGTTTTAGATCGGAAATTCAATGAGATAAAAAAAAAAAAAAAAAAGTTTTAAATAGAATAATCAAAAAATTAGGAAAAAACTAAACGTTTTAATTTTTTTTTTTTTTTCAATAACTATCGACAATTTTATAAAATTATATATGACTTTACGTTTTTAATTTTAATTTCCTATTCATAGTTTTCAAAAGCAACATTGTTGTTTGAGACACTGTGTATAGAAAAAATTTTATTATCTGTAGCAATTACCTGTTTAATTAATTCTTGATAGCTGTAAAGATCTTGGTCCTCCCATTTTCTATTAAAACCACCACCAGCCCCTATTATATAATTTAACAACGCTAATGGAAATATACCCTGTTTTCTAAATGACTCAATCTTTATATCACCTTGTCTTTTTGATAACTTGGATCCATCCACATTCAATATTAAAGGTAAATGTCCATATATAGGAGGATCCCAGCCAAATGCTCTATAACAGATAAAATTATAATATATAAAAAATATTACAGATTTAATTATTTTAAGTAGATAATAATTACATACTTATAAAGCATTATGTGTTTAGACGTAGAAACTTGCCATTCAATGCCACGTAAGACATGAGATATTTCCATAAAATGATCATCAACTACATTTGCAAAATGATAAGTAGGATAACCATCTGATTTTATAATGACTGGATCTCCTTCAGATTTGGTAACATCATGAAAGACATCTCCATAAACTATATCATGAAAAGTTTCAGGTGTGGACGATAACTAATATATAACAAAAGTAATTGTTACAAATCTACAACTGTTAGTGTACTATTAGTGTACTATTTGTCAAATTATAAATTAAAAATAGAAATATACCTTAAATCTAATGCAATAAGACAAATTTTTTCGAAGCATTTCTTTTACTTCATCCTTAGTAAAATGCCGACATCTATTATCATATCTGGGTATTTGTCCACATTTCATTGCTTCTTTTCTTAATAATGCCAGCCTGTTTTCTGTACAAAAGCAGTAATAAGCAGATTCATTGTTCAAGAGATTAAGTACTTGCTCCCTGAAAATGACAACAAATTTGTAAGATAATTCACAAGATTTTGAATGAAATTATTTGTTATGAAAACAATATTCTATAAGATATTTCCATACTTGTATAATTCAAGCCTTGATGATTGCAAATAAGGACCAAAGGGACCCCCTCTAGTAGGATCCTCATCAGATATAATCCCTGCCCACAACAAATCATCTTGAAGTTTTTCTATTGCTCCAGGGATTGTTCTTGTTTGATCTGTATCCTCAATTCTTAAAATAAATGTGCCATTGTTATTGCGTGCAAATAAATAATTATACAATGCAGTACGCAATCCTCCTAAGTGCAAGTGGCCTAAAACAAACACATGTATGAAGAACAGAGAAATTCATGCTTTTTAAAACGTAAGTGGCCATCGCCAAAAAATTGGCTATAAATTAGAAATTATTACCGGTAGGACTGGGTGCAAATCTAACCCTTACGTGGTACTTTTTAAAGAAACGTCTCTGCAACAGCTGGATACTTGTCACGCAGAGTATGTTACTACGCTGCATCCTTGCTTCGCTTCGCAACGAATCCGAATCAACGAGAGGCGAAGGCACGAGGTTAATTCCTTTTAGTCTCCAATCTTCAAATGAAACAGGATCACCTTTAAACACAATCTCAAAACTCCTTTTTAACTCTGTTGACCGTTCCCATCAATCGTTCTTGCAATGTCCGCTGCCGGTCAAGTGTTGCAATAGACCGAAAGTCATCGCTTTGAGGTTATTTTACTTTTCACTTTAATCAAAAGAGATAAAGATATTGCTACGTTCGCGTTAAAATTTATTCCAATATTTTAAAATCTAATTCACGCTATTTTACAAAAAGACAAGGCATTTCCTATCTATTGTCAGACTTAAAATACATGAAATATAAACGTTTGTAAATTCCATAAACGCTTCATTGGATTGGAACGGCAGTATTAAACTTAATTTTTACACAGTTTTAATTACATTCGCATTACATATATTTACATTTTAGTTTCGAATGACGACACAATCATATTAAAATCTTATTTATATAATTTATGATAAAACTGATTGTACTAGTTCAGCGTTTTTCTACTTGTGATGCAGAAAAAAAAATTAAATTTTTGGACTAGTAGTTAATTTAGTTATTCGAGGAAAAAAAAACAGACGTAATTATAATACGAGTCGTTTAAATTTATAAATCTAGGATAATGTATCTTGTACAATCATTCATATTTTTCATTCATTGCTCTGATATACAATTTTCAATGAGATGCAAAAACTGTAAAGATTTTTAGGAAAGCACATACAGTTTGTACGCAGAATTCTTTTTCCTCGCCTTATCGACTAATATCGAAAAAATTAGCATATGTTACGCGTAAACTATGACAGCAAATATACTTCGTACGTTTAGGTTAATTGAAGTATTTATTAATAGAAATTTATATCAATACTCGTCAAATTATTTGGTTGTTAGAATTCAAGTAGTTGACAATGCAAATCTTCATTGACAAATAATCGAAACTTGTCAAAATCTCGAGATTGACCAATTTTAATTTCAAAATTATTTATGCAATCTATAATAATTAAACTGTATCAGATAATTCATATATTTACAGACCTACCGCAAATAAATATACACATGTGTATGTTTTAGTCGTGCAGACGATGCTGTTTTGAATTTCGATCAAAAATTTGGCGTAAATTGATAAGGGCAGATTAGAAATCACGAATTGGAATGTTGAGATGGGGTGAGGCTGCCGGTATGCTCGGGGCTGTGCTTTTGCTTTTTTCTCTTTTTTTCTTTCTTCCGCTTTTTCCTGGCTTCTTTTTCCTCGTCGTGTCTCTTTTGCTTTTTATGCTTCTTTTCGTGAGTATCCGAACCACCTACATCCGTCGTTGTCGTCTCTTGCCCACTGAGCACCTCCCCAGGCTTGTGCTTGTGCTTTTTGTGCTTGTTTTTATGTTTTCTCTGAGGAGCTTGATTTATGTATCTATATTGTTCTGGCAGCTGCAAAGTTATGTTACTTAATAATTTATACATATGTAGAAAAAATATGGATATTAATAACTATTAACTGTATTCCAATAATGAATAATAAAAAAAACTTATTAACATACTGGACCAGGATGCAGTCTAAAACCAGCAAGCTGTACACTTGTTAAAGGTAATAACTCTTTACCACCTATGGGAGGTTTCTCAATTACGGATCTTAGTGAGCTTAAAAAGAAGAAGGAAGATTAAAAAATAAACTAAGATCTTGTAAAATTTTAATTAATACTCTTAAGACTTGAGGTACCTATTATCTTGATGCCCAGGCCTGTCTATAATACCAGGCAAATTTGGCAAGAAAGATGATAGCTGCTCTTTGAGCTTTTTACCACTAAACTTGCTGTAGGAATGTTCTAAACCATAATAAGCCATCAAATTGGTTGCCCCAGTCAGCTCACTTTCTCCTAAAAGAGAACAGTATTATTAACATGTATGTATATATATATATATAAAATTTTTTTTTTTATTTATATTTGCAATTTTATTTGAAATATTTTAAATTATTTTATTTATATATATTGTATATTATAAAAATTAAAATTTAATATAAATTTTCTCTTTTATTTTTATGTTTGCCATTACCAGGGGGTTCCTTCATCAAATAAAATGGTCCACTGTGTACGATAGAAGGGTTCTTTCCAAGGGAAATAGTTGTTTTCAGTGTTCCTGTAGAATCCTGACGAGATACAACAGGGGACCGTGCTCCCCTTGGTGAGGACTTGGGCGAGTATTGCTCCACTTTACTGCGAAACTGATCGCCCATCATCATCCTGTCGCTTCAGTTTTGTCTACTTTCACCAAAAATAATAGAATAAAAGACCACTTTCTGCAGCCACAAAGGAATATCGTAAAGTAAGAAACAAAAAGAGACTCGAACTGAATTGCAAGTGGCTACGCAAATAAACCGTGTGTCGCCGAACAAATCGGATATTTAGCCTCGATTGGAAGCTAAATCCGCGCGACTTAATTCATGGTTCTTACAACATTTCAACGAAATTGTATCCAGTAGCAACCGTCAAGCGAGAAAGACGATTAAGCTTGTTGGCGAGGAAACGTATCGCTCGCATCACCGCGCGACATGAAAAACACGCCAGCAGTCTCGAGTCTCTTCGCAAACTTTCTCTGTCTTTCTTCTTTACCGGTCTCTAGAACGATCCCGCGAAAGCAGGAGGTATCATCGGATACGAGGGCACATCTACGCGGCCTCCAGCATCATGCTTTGTTCTATCTGGTTCTGTCATTCACGTTGGTTGATAACGTTTCTCCACGCGGAAAACCGCTCGACGTTGCGACCGCAACCAACTCTCACACGCAACCGTTACACGCGTACTCCGCTGCTCAGCTACTCCGCTACTCCGCTACTCCGCTCGTCGAAGTTCGTCCTTCCATTGTAGAGCAGAGAACCCAACTTGGAATCGCGGCTTTCACGCGTACAGATGCAGAGGCTCGTCCGTGTGAAGCCAGCGCTTCGGCTGCCGTCGGATAGAGGAAAAAGACAAAGCTATATACTGTCTGTTCTACTCTTTCGCAACGTCGCCAGCAGTTATCAAATAAAAAGATTTTGTAATAATTGTAATTTATATTATGTTTGTTAATTTATACTGTGAATAAACTGCCATATATTATATATATAAAAATATTTTTTACTGCTCTAGCGAGCTACACCCTATCAAAGCGTATCCCAAAAAGAATTTCTCGTACTATTTAAAAAATTTTTCGAGGGAACAGGATTGGTACGCTTTGATAGGGTGTAGCCCGCAAGAGTAATAAAAATACACCTTTATCTCTAACATCTGATTGGGAAATTCTTTAAGATCTGAAAATATCCGCCATTTTAAGCTCTTGCATCTGATTAGTGAATATTCTTAGATCTTAAAGAATCTTCCAATTAGATGCCTTTTGTAATGCTACTCTTGACTCCGTGTAGTTCGTATTACTGCACTATAGTCCATGCCAGTTTATGATATAATCAGAGAGAAGTCTTTCTCTGGTATAATATATGGTTGTTATAGTTTGCACCGGTGCACCTGTACGTACAGAATGGCTGAATCGTTCTTGATAGGCACGGGAACCATTAAAAAGAAAAAGAAAGAGATCTCACGTTGCTTTAAGCGGTCTTGAGTTTTTTCTAATTGTATTTTACGAGTTAAATATAAATGTGAATTATGTTCTTATTTATTTCTTTTATTTTACTTATTTCTCTCATTGACGCTTTAGTTTATTTATCTTATTCAATTGCGTCAGTCTAGTTGAGAATTTGGGATAGCATCTCCAACAAACACACGTTATTTTGTATTTAATTCTTGAATAAATAATTGCATCAGCGTGACTATGGGGTTTTCAACACAAAAAACTTCCGAATCGAACATAAATCATGCAATTGCAGGCGCCGCCAGTGGATTCATTACTAGATTTTTATCTCAGCCTTTAGACGTCGTAAAAATTAGATTTCAAGTAAATTACTATACGATAAAATATACTTGAATGCATTCTTTTTTAATCCTGCAGCACTGTTATTTTTGTTACAGCTACAAGTCGAACCAATTTCGAGATCTCATACTAGCAAATATAAATCTGTGTCACAAGCTTTTATGTTAATTCTAAAAGAAGAAGGACCTATAGCATTATGGAAAGGCCATGTACCTGCACAGTTACTCTCAATTACTTATGGAATGACTCAGGTACTAAATAAAATTTATTTAATGATTTAGTCATAATTAATAATTTTGATATATGCTCTATGCTTTTAATAATGTACTATTTTTTATGTACAGTTTTATTCCTACAATGTCTTCAATCAAATGTTTCAAGTTCTACAAATTAAAAATTGGTATCACACAACACATTTTATTGCTGGTGCAGGTGCTGGCAGTATAGCAACAATTGTTTCTTTTCCTTTTGACACTGTGAGAACTAGATTAGTGGCTCAGTCAAGTAATCATCAGGTGTATAATGGAATATTACATTCTTGCAGGTAGATAGAGAATTTATTTTATATTGATTAATGATAAAAGTCTTTTAATGATGAGTAGAAATATTTTTATATAGTATTTTTATTTTTATGTGCAAGTGATACATTATTTTATTATTTTTCAGATTAATTTTTCGTCAAGAATCACCAAAGGTCTTTTTTTCTGGTTTATTACCAACTTTGTTACAAATTGCTCCACACACAGGCTTGCAATTTGCATTCTACAATTTTTTCACAGATGTTTATAAAAAATGTACTTCTGATACCAATACTAATATCTACAATTCTATGTTATCTGGTAGCTGTGCTGGTTTGCTAGCAAAAACAATTGTATATCCATTTGATCTTGCTAGAAAAAGATTACAGATACAAGGCTTTGAGCATGGCCGTAAAGGATTTGGCAAGTACTTCCAATGCAATGGATTAATGGACTGCTTAAAGATAACAGTAAAAGAAGAAAGTATCCAAGGGCTATTTAAAGGGTTAATTCCCAGTCAAGTAAAAGCTGTCATAACTACAGCTTTACATTTTACTGTGTATGAACAAGTTTTATTGCTAATACAAATGTGATAATAGAGATTCAAATAGGGAATATGTGTATTTATATGTATTATATATAATAGTGTATATTTAGGAATGATATTATCTAGATTTGTTAGTTTGTACTTTTAAGAAACTTTAAAAGACTGATTTATAAATTAATATATTTGCACTATAGAATATTTAATAATACAATTTATATTATATACATTTTTAAATGATTGAAAATAAATTACACGAATTTATCTTGAAAAAATTCGACAATTTTATAAAATTATATAGGACTTCGTTTTCGATTTAAATTTTTTAATAAAATGCTAAGTTTATTGCATTATTATAATTTATTTCATATATATAAACATTTGATACAGTTTTTTAATTTTATTTGTAGAACTTATCGTTAGTAATGGTGTTAATAATATCTAGATCCTATAAGATATAATATATCAGAGAAAGATGGATGGAGTGTTCAAGATTCAAAATTCGATTTGGCATGATACTGTTATTCGACTTCGATACATTCAGACATACAAAATAAAACCACAGAAATAGTCAGGTAAGTGATAAATCTGCTGATAAGCTTAAAACAATTTATTTTATATTTATGCATTTCTCCGTTCGAGAGATATTGTTTTTTTTTTTTTTAAGTATAAAATATTTTTTTAATTAAAATATTGACATGTTTCTCTAACTATACATTTTAATAATGTATTTAACAAATTAGTTTAATCATCTGAAATATCATATTAATTATACAATTACTTTTAATAAAAGATTTTTGTTTCTAACTTTCGTAAAAATATAGATTGCTATTAAATAAACCACATGCATTGTTATTTATTTTAAAATAATTATAAAGTAAAATAGAAAAAAAGCTACTCTCAAACGGAGAACTTACATTTTTTAAAATATATTTAACGTTTGATATTTAAAAAGATCAATCTTTACTTTTTTACATAGTTTTTTTTTTACAAAATTATTCAATTTTGAACCAGTATAATCACTATCGTGCTGAATAAAATCGCGTTTTAATTGCATGTTATTCTTGCCAGTAAATTAAAAAATAAGATATGTGTTCTCGGTCTATATATATATATAGATAACTGCTGAAGAATCTGTACTAACTATGGTCTTAATTTATTTTCGTGATATTGTATAATATATCTTACTTCAAATATACAATGAATATACATTAATGCTTAAATCGTCAAAATATCTTCGCAATTGTAATTCTATTTATGTAGAGACGATTATTAATGTATATTTCGCCGAAATGTATCGTATTATCTTCTTTTCCATAGTATACACGTTGACTATCAAGAAAAACTTGTAATCGATAGGATTGTCGATTAAATTAGCTTCACGACGAAAATATTATCACAATTTAAGCATACATATTATTATATATCGTTACTGATTTTGTTCTTTTTTTTTAATAAATGGACTAGACTCGATTACTTATAATTACAATAATAATAATAATAGATTTTAACGTTTAAGAATATTGTAGAGGAACGGGAAATATTTTCCGCAATTTGTAAAAGTATAAATCAGAAATAGATACACAAGAATTCTAAATCAAAAGAGCTTACTATCGGCATATCCTCAACTCTTTGATAAATGATTCTACATTTTTCTTTGAAGTATTTGCGAAGTTACATATAAAAATTTATAGCGTTACAACTTAGAAAAATGCGTATGTACGATGGAAGGCAGATATGACGTTTGCTGCGCCGACGGCAGCTAGTGAACGTGATTTTAGCGTCGTGTGCGTAGAGTTTTCACATGTGCCGCATGTATGTATGTACCGCGCCGGCCGGTTGCCGAAGACTGATTTTCCCCTCGTTCTCTCATCTCCTGCCTCTGCGGCCTAGGATTACGTACGCTAGCCGCTGTCGGGAAGACTTTAGCAAATTAAATTAATTTTAATAATCGATCGCCACTATTTTAAAGTATAGTATATTTTAAAAAAAATTATTTTATTAATATTTTATTCATAATTACGTTTTATATTTACAAGGTAACGAGGATATGCAGAATAGTAATAAATTTTAATCGAAGTTAATCAAAAGATAATGAAATGTCTAAATAATCAAAGATTAAGATGCAAATATCGAATATTATACAAGTTTATATTGATACGTCGAAATTAATAATTATAAATGTGTTATCACTGTATAGAAATTTACTTTTTATTTCTTTGATATGCGGTTACCGATATGTAAAGTTTATGCTCTTTTAGAAGCGTATGGAAACAATAGCTTTTGTAATGTTATCTTAAAATAGTTTTTTTTGTGCTCATACATCGTATTCTTATTCACATTAATCTTTTTTAATGAAAAATTTTTTGATTTTGTATATTGAAAAGTGAAAAATAGCGAGAGCGCGGACGCACGCGAGAGAGAAAGAGAGACAGAGAATGCACTTAAAATTATTGGAAGGCCCAGCTAGCGTTGCTAAACACGAATTTCACACACACATACATATACATACATACACACACGCGCATACACACATACATATATATTGCATATATGTATGTAAAAATTAATTAAGTACAAAAATTACAAACTTATTAACAAAATATTGGCAAGACGAGTTTAGTCGAATCAACGGATTACGAATCGGATCGCATCCCTTTTCGTCGTCTTATCTGATCGTTTGACGAAATTCTTAACATTTGAAAGAGAATTCGAATAACTTAAAAAGTGTTAAAGTTTTATATTGATTTTTTAACGAGTTTTCTTATTGCCATATCTATGTCAATAAATAATTACATTCGAGTTACACCTTCGTTCTAAAAAATATCGTTTAAATTACTTAACACATATCACAGAATCCATATTCTCTTTTAGTAGAAAAGAAAAAGAATTATACAAACGCAGTAGTGAAATACAAAAGCATTAGAGTATAGGTAGAATTATCTAAATTTAATATTAATCATTTAATATTAACATAAACTGAAGTCACACTTGTTACGCTTCTTGAAGATCGAAATGATAAATTATGTGCTCAAATTTTACTCAATGTCTGGGCAGTGATCACTATTTTATATTATTTCTTTTTTAAGTTACTGCAACAAAAACAACACATTATTTTTATGAACAAAAAATATATTTATGATACTATAAAATAATTTATTCAACGCTTATCTGTTCATAGCCTATAATTTGCTTTTATATTGCTAAATTTATCTATAATATAATGTGCTGATAGAATTGTTTCTTTTTTTCATCTTAATAAATTAAATTTTTATATTCTTAAGAACTAGGTAAATTAAAATAAATAATTAGACACGTGTATGCATTTTGATAGCCAATTAAAAAGAAAATATAATTGCGACATTTATTTGTATCCGTTCTGTAATAAAATAGCAATAGCTATTCGTCATGCAATCGCTGCATTCTGCAAGCGGCGAATAAATTAAATCGTTTTGTAATCGCTGCCCTTCTCACGTACAAGCTTGCGATCAGTGTTCACATGCAGACTCAACTGTGAATCCTGAAGAGCATTCACTTAACGTATATCGGTATAGATAAATTAATATAATAAAAGTTATGTAATACTAAATTGGTTATTAGCTTTGCGATGAGTATATTACAGTATTACACGTAATTCCTTACTTTTATATCATTACTTTTTATCGACATTACCTGTATGGTACAGTGACACGTTTTGGGATTTGCTTCAATGAAGATGTCTCTTCAAAGATATCTGCAAATATTAATTTTAACTTATTCGTTGTGCTTGTTCTCAGCTCGATATATGTTACAGGATTTTTTTATCTAGATAAGCTTACCTTCGCCACTGATGTAAAGCGACGTTGAAGTGATCAAGAGACTATTGGTTGAGCAAGGTGTTAGTCACCTCAGAGATGGACAGCAAAGGACTCCCGGCGTCCGGTTTGGAATCTGTGGGACAGTTGGGCCCATTACCCCCGTTGCCGCCGCTGATGATCCCACTACGTGGTGGTGGTGGTGGTGCGGAGGGTGGTACAAGACGTTGCTGTTGTTGCTGGTGCTGTTGTCCACCCCGGTGCCCATGTCCATGCCTGTTGCCACCCCCGTCCCCGTTCCCGCAACTGACGGTGGCGTGCTGCAACCAAATGGACGGTCTTCCCGTTATCTTATGTGTACTAAAATAGGTTCCTTCCGCTAGATAATAGCGTAGCGCATCAAGTAAGAAATCGGTTAGAAATCTTCCTCTTAAGTTATTGCAAAAGCAAGATTATTTTTCTATTAGTAATTCAACTCGAATTAAATGTAATGAATAATTGCAAAAAGTTGATTTGCAATTTGACATCAAGTAGTTTACGTAGAAAACGACTATTCAATTGTGTTTTATTTCTTTTTCAAACATACTTTTTTTATAAAACAAAATTGAATGCGATTTCTTAATCGTGTAAAGACTGTTTTTTTTTTTTTTTTTACGTAATACTTGCATGTTTCGTTTATTTGTTAGCTTATTTTTGTGATTGTCGATGTTATCGAGTAACTATTTAAATAATTATTATGTTGCTGAAGTTCAACGTTATTAAATTCTAATAATTATAACAACAGGTGGTAGTAAACTTAATAAATAATCACTAAACCTATGTAAAATGATGCAAAAATAAATTTGTAATTAAGCATGCATTTGAATTATCACGACATGCCAAATGGATAAGCATAAACCACAGAAAATTTATACTTTAACGTAAATATTAATAAAAAATATAAATGTATTTTTACACCATGAATAATACTAATAATTAAATTATTAATTTATAGACATGTCTAAATACTTGAAATTACTAGTAAATATTAATATCTTCGAGCCATAATGAATATAGTTGATTTCATTTTGCTTCTCTACCTCTTTTCGGAAATTTAATCTTATTATAAATGACAACGACAGAAAATTATAATAAAATTTGTGAGGCAGCAGTGACACTCACTGGGGCGTGTGCCTTGGTGGTGCGGGGTGGTGATGGTGGTAGGGATAGTACTGGTAGTGATGGTGGTGTTGCACTCCTTGCCATACCTCGGAGCCCGGTTCCCCGTGGCCGCCAGGACCCGGATGAGAGTGCGTGTTGTACCCAATGGTGTTGGCAGCGGCAACTGCAGCTGTTTGATATTGCGACGTCGTAACCGGATATTGTTGCTGATGCTGAGACTGTTGCGTTTTATTATTTCTAGGTGGACTTGGCGCGGTTACTTGTTGATCTGTCGGAGAAGTTTGTCGCCATTTACAATCTCCGTTTATGGAGTTCATTTCGGCGAGCGACTTAAGCGGGTCGCCAGTGGTATTGGTCGAGTGCGTAGATGAATGGGTCGAATGTGGTGTCGGAGGACTATAACTGCCATTGTTCCTGGGTGGAGTTCGTTGTGGCGGAGCGCCCCACATTAATACGGTCTGTCGTGGCACCTCATTGTTGTACACTTCGGGTTTCACGTCCTCGATCTTTGGCGTCAACATACCATTGGTCGTGCCAGTCACTGGCGAGCTTCCAGCGGAATTACTAGACGACGCGCCACCCTCCATAGAATGCCTACTTCCGGCTCGCACTACATTCATATCGGTTGTTGCTGGGTGCATCGTAGATGCGGTTGCCACGGGACTGGCAGCGTAAGGTGATCCGCTGACGCTTCCCGGGTGTCTAGTCTCGACGTAGCTGTACTTTGGCGACTCGCCGCTACCGCCCAGTTGTTGACAATAAAGTTTCTCCTCCGTCTTACTGGACAACTGATGAGTCTCGTACGTAGGTAATGACACATCGATGAAACCGTTATATGCGGTACCGGTGTGATATTCCGGGTAATACGAGCTTAGTGGTCTATATTGAAATAAATTCTCGGTTGCAGCTGTGAGATACCTAAAAAAAGAGACATAAAAGAAAAAAACAGATTTAGTGGTAAAGTTTTTTTTTAATTAGTTAATATATATACGTTATCTTTATTTCCATTCGCAATTTTGTAGAACGCGGTGATTTTTTACGACTTTCAGAAGCTACTTCACCTGTTATCTAACGCACTCGCTGAATAGAGGGTCTGATGATAGTTGCCTGTATGACCGATGTAAGTCGTCAGAGAAGGATCGGTGCTCGCTGCCACGGCAGTGGGCGGGTACGGCGTCGGGTACATGGTGTTCAAATTGCTATATGCCGCAGCCACCGCGGCTGCCGTGCTGGTATCTGCCGTAAGATAATCCACTGACGCGACCGTGGGAGTTACCGGTGGCGAGACTGATGACTGAGCAGAGAGTTTGGTGCGTTTGCGCGAGCATGTCGTAAGAAAATCTCGCAACTGCGTCTTGTATCGCCTGTTAACTCTCTGGGGAGCCGGTTGCGCTGGCAATGTCGGCGTCATGACTGAACCCGTCAGAGTATCACTGTCCGAGAAATAGCTGTTGGTCAATCCGGCGTCCAAGTAGCTCACCTTAAAGTCCATCGTGCGTTTACCGAGCAAGTCTCTACCTTCTTCCTCCCTAAAATGTAAATTAATGGTATTAGCTGTTCGCTCTCATCACATATTAAATCTGACGTTGTAACTTACATGAGAGGACGATGGGTACTCAGTACGAAATCTGGCTTCGAATTTTTATAAACCAGCCTGGAGCTCGTCTGCAACCATTGCCAGCCGCCGTCCTTTGTTTGAAATCTATAGGCTATCATGCCTGACGCACCGGTTTTTAATACTAGAAAAAGAAAAAAAAAAAACAGAATATTCGTTACATTGTTTTCCGAATAAAAATTTTAATTTTTAATTATAGCGAATATTGGCTTGAACTTACATTCTTGATGTGCACTGGCAACGTAAGCCAAATCGTCATAATGGACTAGATCGTAGCCACCAAGATTCGTTAATTCAGCGTCGGAATATCCAAGAAGCATTTTTCCTTTCTGATCCATCGTAACGAGTGCGAGATCCAGCTTGTGTTTGCTTTTAAACATTACTTCTTTCTGCGGTACCTCTAGAAGCGAAGGTGGTCCGAACGGTGTGCAAAGGGCGAACAAGGCCAGTGGTGGTTCTTCCGTCTTCCGGTTCTGGCCGTGAAGTACTTTAACTCGACCCCTGATGTCGAGGCGCTGCAATAAATAATTTAAAGTTACATCTAGAGCAATAATAAAAAAAATATATCGTCCCACCTACTAAATATCGCGCTTAAAATATCGTGATTGCAAACTCTCAAATTTTATTTGTCTAAATAATTTACAATTTGAGAATTCACATGACATTATTAATATTAGCGTTCGCAGCAAGACAAAAGATGGCTCGTACATAGATCGGGGTGCGTCGTATCGCCCCAAGAAAAATACCACCAGCTTGCTTGCCTAGACTGCCGAAAGCAAGACTGCTAAGGAACCCAGAGGAGGTGCGCCTCGTGCGCCGTAAACCCTTTTACGATTACAGTTTCATTTTCATAAACGTCAAAGCGGCACAGTTTTTGGTCCAGCGTTCGCTCTGCTCTCTCGTCCTTTGCCCAGGATAATACCGGCGTCGGACCGCGAGCCGCGGGTCGCGTTCGACATCGAACACGCACACCTGTGCACGTCCGCGGTGTGTTTGCCGTAAGATAATTAGTGTTTTGCGTCCTCGTACTCCGGACTCCGGCTGGCCGATGGTCCGTTCTTTCTCCGTTCCCTTCCTCGCTCTGTGCCGAGCGGAGAGAACCTGGTTTTGTTCGGCTCTTGATTTATACCTTTTCTTGAACGCTGTCGGGACAACGGTACCAACGACGATGGACAGCTTTGGCCGTCCAGACGAATTATCGTTTCAATCTCCGCCACGCTGTCACGGTTCATTGGCTGGGCCTATGATTATACACGTCCCAGCTTTTGCGCGGGAGAATATCAGCCCCACGGTCTAGAACTCTAGATTTAACCACTGTTGACGTAAGCACCGTTCAACATTTCTCCGGAAATATTCGAAAAATCTATCGGCCGGCCACCGAGTGATTTTACCGTAAACGATCGCGCCAATTTGATGCATTGTTTCTATCATTCCATCGCGTTGCATCGTATTGATCGGTATTTGTGATAATCATGATACGATACGCTACTACACTCGATGATAAAATTTATATTTAAAATATTATCGATACAAAATTTTTTTTATTTTATCGTACTGACATATGTTCCATAAAATTATTAAATTGTTGGAATACGCGACGATCTGATTTGAGATTTCAGCTCAATGTCAGGCCGAGAGAAAGAGAGAGAGCAAATAAAATACGAGAGAGGGTGGGAGGATTCGAAAAAGAAAAAAGAACGGGAGGATAAAAAAAAGAAGCAATTACGCGAGAACGAGAGAGCAGTCGCGTTAGAGAACGAAAGAGAAGGGATTCGCTCTCCTCTTCTCTTTACGACAGTGAAATTATTAATTACTGTTTTGTATGCCGGCACATTGCTTTTGTAACCGTGAAGGAACATCATATTTCCTACCTCGTACCTGGCTTAGTTCTTAGCAAGTCTAAGGCAATCGGCGTACCACGCCGTTTATTGTTATTGCTATTGTCACAAGCGGCCGCATATATGATTGAAACACGCATACGTACTAGGAAACCGGACGTGTTATCCAGAAGACAACGGAAGCGAACGGTGAAGCTGCGTTCGAGCAGATGACAATGCTGAGGCGAGAGTGCATCGAGCAACGGCAGGCTTGCACTTTCGGCAGGCAAAAAGGAATTCCACATTAATTGACGCTGCAACTCCTCCCGATCTTCGCTGTGCACCAGCTCGTATACGCTCTGATGAACTATGTCAGACTGAAAAAGAAAAAAAAAGAAGCAAAGGGTAAGTGTATTAGTTTGCACGATCTCAATTTTTTTTACAAACACTTTATGATAAGATTCTTTTTACTTAATTAATTAATTTATTAATTCTTATTTGTCTGCTTTCTGTAAAACATTTTTAGATTTTTGTACGTATTATTTACTGTATTTTTATAGACGTATTTTATAAATGTACTTATTAAATCATCAGATCTTGCATCGTGCATGATTTATCAACGAGTCGCGATAACAAAATTAAATGAATTACACACATATCACGGCGATTTGTTGCCTGCATTAGAAATAATCTAATATAAAAAATAAGTATTAAAATTAAATCGAAATATTATAATTAAATAATACAATTAATAAGTATTACAATTAAATCGAACGAGAATAACGAATAGATAGGCGCGGGGGGGTCGGGGGGAGGCGGGGGAGGGGAGAGCGAGCGCGAGCGTACGTGCCGCGAGCTAGGTATGTTTCCCCCACTACTCCCACTCTCGCTTTGTCCTTCTCCAGCGGTCGCGCGACGCACACGTACTCTCTACGCAATGTACAGCAGCCACGTGTGTCCGTGCCGGAAGTAATACTCATTTGCGTATTGCGTCCAACGAAAACCGCCCGGTACGAGAATTATCTTCTCCTCCCCATTATCCGTGTGAGGAGAGGACGTGTGATAACGCACCTTTCCTTAAAGTAAGCTACATCCTTACTTATACGCGAGGTTTAGAAGTGTTGTACAGACTCGTGTAATTTTAATTAATTATCTGGGCTTTCTGTTCGCAGGTAATCAGTGCGAGGACAAATTCAGACGATCTAAAAGGAAGGTCTACTATTCTGAGAGGAGGAGGAGGCCTCGGAAAGGCATCGGGCATCGACGCAACAACTCGAAGGTAAGGATCACTTCGGCTTTACATAAAATTAATAAAACGCGTAAAGAATTTTTTTTTAAGCTTAACTTGATTCACAGCATGTCACTAATTCCCACTTTGTATATTTTTTCTGTTACAGATATTAAAGCCGCACGTCGATATCAGAAAATATACGAACCGCAGCCGGTTCGTCGGTACCGTTTCGGGTGTGCCGGTAGTTTTCGGGCGCTTTTATACGACTATTTTTTTTATCGGGAGTGCCGAAAAAAAACGCGCGACAGTGTTAAGTCATAATCGCGGTAGTAATTAATTCGGACGCGTTCGAGAGTTTCCTGTGCGCGGAAGGAAGGCTCGTCACGTCCCACCTGAGAGGAGGAGCAGGCCCAGGAGGCATCCTGCATCGGCGGAGCAACTTATAGGTAAATATAAATTTTTTTAAATTAAATCTTGATTAAAAATCAACTTTTACTTTTTTTTTTATTAATTTGATTAATTAATATTTATGTCTACATTAATATTTTTCTTTCTATGTTACAGTCACCGGCAGAATTTTACAACTCCGCTGCAGCTGCAGATCGGTGAGTCTCATCATTTCTTTTCTTTTTACTCTCTTAAAAAATAGCGCGCTCATGGTTTCTTCTAGTAAAAACAAAAAGTGAGATTTGCTTATCCACGACACGCGCAATACAGATTTTATTGCGTCCATACATAATTAATGCTCGTTTATTCGCAGTTTAGATACCGGCTATAAAACGAGTTAATAATAGAGCTCGCGTTCCTTGCCCCGCGGCCACCTGACATTCGCGTTTATCCAATCTAAGAATTCGTGCATACTATTCTATCGTGTGTCACGAACATGCGCGAACTCTGGCTCGTTATTTACGATTAACCTCTTCGACTACCGTTTTCTTCGTGTCAATCCTAGCTGTAATCTTGTGTGCGTTGCCTATACTTGCCCTATCTACGAAGGATCATAATGCGTACAAAGCGTAACGGTGAGACAAAGTAATCTAAATAATTCACAATCAATTTCCGAGCTGCTTATCGTCAAGTATATATTCTTATATCAGAGTATTATTTGCGGCGAAGAGCTTTCGTCAATCTCTGTTATTTATATTCTTTCTTCTCGATTTTTTTTAAATATTTTAATATCTGGAATTTTAATCTTTTTCTTTTTTCCTTTCGTTTCTCGTTTCTCAAATGTTTCTTTAAAATAAAGTCTTCGAAAGCTAACAACGACGCTTGAATCAAGTATGAAATTACGAACGCCGATTATTAAGAAAATTCTGTGTAATCTTTAATTAAAATTAGAACGGTTCTCGCGATCGCAGCGGGGTTACGATAGAAACGGAGGAGAGGAAAGGAAAAGAAAGAAGATGATAAAGAAAAAAAAAAGAAAAAAAAAAGAAACGGTTTGCGCTCGAATTCATTGGATCCCACGGCGAGCCGAGATATTCACCTTACCCCCTTGCGGGGACTTGCATTCTCACCAGTTTTACCTGCGGGTTTCGTCGGGAACTTGTCCCCCGCTCTCTTTCGCCGGTCATCATATTTATTGGGATTCGGAGGTTTACGATCGGCGCGAATGCACCGCGGGAAACATCTCACGATGAAATTGCACTCTCGCTGTTGATATTGATTGATTATTAACGTGCGTATCTCGGTAATTATGATCCACCACGGGCACGCAAGATACGCGAGTTTCAACGTCGTCCCGTATTCTAACATTAATTCACGTTCGCTCCAAATTCCGATGAATCGCGCGTCCCATGTAAGAATAGTAACGCTCGGGTCAGCATTGGTCTTTTTATCGAGCATCAGCATTTCCTACGTGGGGTTTTACCCATTTTATTTTGTCGATATTTAAATCCGCGACTCGCGACTATAATTTTCAATATAAAGTAATGGGAGAAACAGAAAGAACGTGTCTTCGCGGGTGTATATCTTAGGGGGATGTACGGCAAACCGAGCAACATTATTTCAGAAAATATCTGATCGTCCGTGACGTAGCGCACCACGACACAAGCTCGCGTACGGCACATGTAGCTACAAGTGTCCGACGCACTTTATCGCGCATAATTAATCCGGGACTAGTCTCCGGCGAGAGCAATGAGTGAGCCCGCGCGTGAAAGGAACGCAGCAATTTTCTTAGCCGTGTAACGTTGATGGCACTTGGACATTTTTCGAAGCTAACAGGATGCGCGTTCAATCTATCGCTATCCCTTCATCAAATCACTGCTACTTTCTTATTAAAAAAAAAAAAATTAATAGTACAATATTCGAATGGCTAATATTGTTAAAAAATTAGCAAAAGACCGGAGGTGATATTAGCGAGTCAAACTAGGAACGGAATAGCGCGTCGCGCGTGACTTTTAATCGAACGATCGAACGCCGTGCAGTCGTGCACACGCATCCGCTGTTCTTCTCCCCCGCGTTCGAAGCTCGAGGGCTGTCTCGACTAGATCGAATTGACTCGCTCTCCATCAGCCATTACCTAGTCACGGTTGTCAGCTTCGGTGCTCGCACATTCGCCCGCGAATAATATAATAAATCACGCGGGTAGAGTACGATACGAGGCGACTTCTCCCGGCTACCAGAACTACGATTCTGCCGTCGGTCATGCGTCCCGGCTCCGTGTATCTCTCCGCGCGTACATGACCACAGCGTGTGTATTATACCTGGCTACCTGGCCACCTTCGTGTCTAAGTATATCAACGGTGCCGCGATCTCACGACTTCCATGTTCAGCTACACTCGTCGTTGTCTGTCACTGCTACTGGTCATAAGCCAGAGAAGTCGCGGCAGCAGCCACGACGAAGAGAGAACCCAGGTCGTGTTATTTATCATAGATTTCTATTTAAAATTGTTATGTAGTTTCGTAAGACAGCAAAGGGCGCGCGAAGCTTCTGTCGCGATTCGAGATTTTTAACTATATTATTATTAATAAATAACGAAATCATAATTCAGTTCTGTACATCGAAGCTTTTACCTCCTACTTTTATTATTATTTTTAAAACAGTTTAATTTTATTATGAAAAAAATTAATGTATTAATATATTTTTTATTTGTTAAATATATACGACATAGTTGTTAAAAAAAAAAAAGTAAAAATAAACAACTTAGCAGAGCGTGGTTTCGATCCACGGACCTCTGGGTTATGGGCCCAGCACGCTTCCACTGCGCCACTCTGCTGTCACGATCTTACAAGCCTTTAATAACCATATAACATATATTTCAATGTTGGTAAAAAGAATATAAATCAAAATGCATTCTCCGCCGCATGCGTGACAGAATTTTATCGTTGCTGAATAAATTATTGATGTTTATTCATTGATTATAATTGAGATAAATAACCAATTGGTTGTTTATTGTGCCATTGTTCACTGATTGCTGTTATTACATCGGTCATTTAATTTACAAAGGATAGCGGAGCGCGGAGTTTTCTAGGATACGTTGTTTTGCATAACGTGGTCGAGGTCAGGCTATGTATTTTTAACCCTTTAGCTACGTGCAATACGTGTGCGGTGGATATCGCCGGTCATACCCTGCTACGTTTGATCCAGCAATTCGCCGATACTTAAATAATTCAGCAATCGTCTTCCGACAAAGTTCCCAATTAATTAACAGGATAACCCGGGTAAAGCACGCCTGTACTCGACCGTATCACGAACTGATCCCGCGTAATATAAGAGTCTCTCTTAAAATCGCCGATCGATAGGAGCGAGCCAAGTGTAAATTGCCTTTAACGCTGCCGCGGTCGCTTATAAACGGCCCGCAATTACATCTTACGTCGTAATAGTTTGTCGTCACGTACCGACGCATAATAGGTCTCCAATCTGAGCGATCGCTCTCGTTAAGTGGCCTAATCACAAATTATATTTTAATCGCCGGTCGATACGGAGCGCCGCCACTCCTCTCTCCCGCCCCCCTCCGCTCACTTGACGAGGATATAATTGCACGCTCACGTGCCCGTGCTTCTTACAGAAATTATAATCGGACTGTGTGTCAACCGTCTCTGACAAACGTCGGTGCCGCCGGAGGACGGCCCCAAGAAACTCTCTGATTCGTATCGCGAGAATAATCAATGTAATTCCATCCCTTTCTCGGCCGTTAATGCCATTACGCTTTCTTGGAAGCGCATTTCAGCGAATTGCGAAAACCCCTCTCGTTATCGATACATATTAAATATTCTCAAACGGTATCAGCTGCTATTTTTTTGCCGTAACTTCCTCCGCGACGAAGACGAACGTAATTTACAGGCGCGATAAGTTAATGCGGACTCCTCATCCGTTTTGGTGGCTCTCGGCAAACTATACGGTACTTCTCGTTTGAAGCGTTACGTGATTATTATTAGCAAAATGTTTCTGCGTGGTTATCATTAAAAGACTCGGCAATTTTTTTTTTTTTTTTTTAATAAACGTTTAAGTATTCAACAGTCATGTAAATATAACGTTATATTAGAAACTACACGTGTTGCAATATTGTGAACGAGATGACAAGTGAATATTATAGCTCGATAATGACAAGCGTATGCTTTTCAATTCGACAGAAGACTTGACGCGGCAATATCGCTATGCCTCGTATGCAATTTTATTGCGTAATTAGTTCGAGATTTTGCTAATTAAAGCTCCGTTCTACGACAATTAAAGTCCGTGGAAATATACCGCTGGTTTGAGCACGGAATGACGTCTTTGTACATTAAAAATTACTCGCTCACCTTAATAACATTAATGACAATTACCAAAACGCATAACTGCATTTTTTTTTTTTAATGCTTCTTGCTTTTTAATTGCAATTTTTGGAATATGTAACAAGTTTCTTTCCCCGGTAAAATACTCGCGAGGGATCTCGTGTAGGAAACGTCAGACTTTGAAGGCGTTAAATTTGCGTCGATGGTATCTACTCTTAAAAAAATGCATTCCTGAGCGAATTAATTAATTACGTTGCGGTACACAGCGCGCCGGCGTCATCTTCGCGCGAGATAGCTTCCCCATTGATTTGTCCTAGCTCCGTAGTCCTTTTTTCGCGTTCTCTCTCCCTGTCTCTTCTCGCGCCCGAACATCATTTATCTCTTTTTCCAACCTTTTTTCCTCGTGCTCGTCGGGCACACCCGAGAACCGAGAGAGGCCAGTCACCGACGGACGTCGCGTTGGCGCGACGGCGTAGCCACGATCCGGCATCCGGTAAGGCCCGTCCGCATAACGTTTGTTACCATTGCTCGTTTAAATAATCTCGAAACATGCGTCTGCGGGGGTTGCGGGACCGGGCCCCTCGCGCTCGTGCGTGGCCACGGATGGCTTTACGATCGGCCCTCGTCGTTAATTAAGAGCTTGTAATTATTTAGTGGTGGACGCTAGCGCACCCCCGCCGGCATCGGCCTCTCCCTCGGCCGCGGAGAGACTTGATTTACATGCCTGCGAAGAATGCGTTGCGCTCGCCTTGCCTTCCTTTGCTCTATTTTCTTTTTCTACTCGCAGCACCCCCGCGTTTGCTTTCCCCGCCCCGCCGATCCGCTCTCTCTCTCTTTCTCCGCGTTAGTTTTCTTCGCTACAGAGCACGGCCGTTTTAGATTTTTTTTCTACCAATTCTTTTATCACAGGTTTCCTTAAATCTACTTTTGTTTTTCTCCTCGTCTTTTTAATTTGCTCGTCGATTCTTATTTCGCAAATTAGTGGAAGATCTGACGTTACCTCGGTGGCACGATTCAACCGAAATACCATACCGACGATGACGATATTTTAATAAAGAATAAAAAAAATTCAAGAATATAGAAACGATCGAATTAAATTCAATAATACAGAACGGACGAAGGATTAAGTAGCTGGGTAATTAGGCGAGGTGAGAGAAAGAGATAAAATTAGAAAGGGAAGAAGAGAACGTCACTTGGGAGCTTCGAGTAATCGATCGTACGTGCCGCATCCTCGCGTCGCGTCCGTCGTGACAAACGAGCGGTAACGTCACGCGGAGGGCTGCGCTCGTTCGTCGAACTTGAAAATCGTTCTCGCGATATTTCAGTGTCACAGCGGAGGCAGGTACCGAGGGCACCGTCCCGGGTACCCCGCCGATGGTACGCCCGAGCACCGATACCGTGGCGCGTTTCCTAACGAAATAAATCCGACTCGGTGGACCCACGGTCAGGTGGAGTCACGACGAAAACACGATGCGGCCGCGATCAAAGGGCCCTACTGCAAATTGAAACAAATCACTCGGGTAATAATAATTAATCCGTAATCGCACGTTAATAATTTTCGCCCTACCCCGATCGATCTCTCTTTTTCTCTCTTTCTCGATACGCATAATTATTACATATAATATTAAAACAATCGCGCGTTAAGGTGACAGATTGCAAAGTTCTTGTCTTTAAATTGTAGAATATTTAGTTGCGGTATAATTAATTAATTTTATTTTGTAAAATTATCTCTGTTAATTTTATTGAGACTTGAAATTCATCGTTTATCAAATCCACGAGCTCCGAGGTGAGTTCTTAGCTCAAGCGTTCGAACACTTATTCAGATAATAGATACCACACCGTGTTGTATAAGGTACGCGATGGAATATCACAGTCTCGAAGTTGAGTTCTCAATTACATCGGAGAATTATGAAGTTGCCGTGTTTACCGGGCTCAATCCTTCCTCCGCTCGAGAACCCTTTCGCGATTCTTTATAATCCATTTTTACGTTATTCCTCTCGGGCTAAGGAACGGGGTGAAAGGCGAAAGTGCTTCGGGGCAGCCCGGTTGTGTCTTCATTAACGACTATTAATTGTTAAATTGTGGCACATAATTCAGTTCGCGCGCGCGAGGCCCCGCCGTATACATTTAGGTTTAACGTGGTCAATTGATTCTCGCGGGAGAGAGGACGAGAGAGAAAGGGCCCCGAGGCCCTAATCCCTCGGTGAATCATTCGCGATATCTGCGGGGAAACGTAGCGATCGGCGCCGAGACGTCGACGAGGGAATGCGCGCGCGAGCCTCATCGGACGCGGGTAATTGCTAATGGGTAATTAATTCCAGGATAAAGACGGGACGACTCGGTTCTTGACCCTCTTCGACGCAGGTACGGGACGATTCTCACGGGAGATGCCGGTGCGGCGGAAGGCCGGCTCGAAACGACGAGACATCCTAATAGTCTAAAGTAAAGGTCGAATCAGAATTTACAGCAAACGGTAGTT
Organism: Cardiocondyla obscurior; assembly: GCF_019399895.1. Taxonomy (NCBI): domain Eukaryota; kingdom Metazoa; phylum Arthropoda; class Insecta; order Hymenoptera; family Formicidae; genus Cardiocondyla; species Cardiocondyla obscurior. Next base: position 4,853,401 of record NC_091873.1, on the reverse strand, counting down.
TAATAGAGACAAAAGAAATTGAGAAATTTAACATTCTTGCATTAAATAAGTCAACTAATGTAACATTAGAACAGACTACATTGCATTCTATTTAGAATAGTAAAATAAAAGTAATTAATTAAATTTATTACATTTATATAAAATTATTATTTTTAAATAATTTTTTTTCTTTTCTTTTTTTTTTTTTTTTTAATTTAAACGCGATCTCGTGTAATCGATAATATGCTTTCCCGAGGCTTCGGTACGCCAAAATATTACGCACGGTAATGTAAATGACGACAAGATTTATTCGCGTCCAGGGACAAGTGAGATTTACGAGAAAATGGCCAGTCGAAACACGCGTCATACGACAGAAGGGGGTAACGTATTGCCGTCGACGTCGCGTTCCATGTGCAATTTTTTTGTTGGGGCTCGTTGGTTTTCTGCCGTCTACTTCATCCTCATATCATTACGGAAGCGTCTTTCTGATCCGCCGGGAGATACGCGCGAAAGTACGAGCATGCTCCCTTTCGGAGTCACGTAAGTCGCAATCTTTTAATACCTCAAACGCTAACAAGAACCGCATACGCATCGTGTTCTCGCGAATTGCGCGTACTCTAGTTAATTGGCCAAATGCCTATTTTCAAACGTAATGAAATAAAATGCCCGTTTCCCTAACGTCAACGGTGAAATAAAATTCTGCCGCGGTTAGTTCGGGTGCTATCGTCAATGCACCGTAATTAATTTGTCAGTTATATCATACGATTTAATTATAATTTAATTATAATAATATTAAAACCCCAAAATATTAATTATCTTTAATTACATCTCTAGAGAAAAAAATTAAAATCAAGATCTCTAAATATAAAATAATACATTGCGTATATGGAAAAGCAGGGTGTACCGAGAGGAGTTTACCTCAAGGTCCCTTTTTCTTTCCTTTTCCCTTATTTCTCTTGCTCTTGCATTTTCTCTCCATTCCCACCCGCCTCTCCTTCATTCTCGTTGCTCTCGCGGGCGATAAGCAACCCTTTGACCTTTCAGTTAAGTTATTACTTTTATCCGACGTGGGTCATGGGGCATAAGGCTCGTTGAGCATCGAATCGACTCTATCAGTCCAATTAACCGGCGCGCCGGCCGCGCGCGAACAATCGTAAAACCACGCCTCGAATCCCGAGCCTGTGACGGCCACCCCTAACCAGCCCGTTGCACCCTCGGCGACTCGCCGCGAGTCTTGCGTCGCGCGCTTTTTTTCTATATCTCGCGTGAGATATGGAACTAAAGAGCCGACGCGGCATAGAATCCGCTCGTGAGTTACATTGTGGGTCGGCGCTGTCATTACGCGGCTTTTTCCTTCCCGTGCAAACCGACGTAAGTCCTCAACCGGGCTCTCTCGCGTGGGGTTATGGGGGCGTGTAATCGCGTCCTCTGAGACCGTCGCTCTTTTTTTTTTCTTTTTTTTTACGTCGACTTAGATGCACTGGATGCAAGCGATGCGGCGAGAGTCCGTACGATCACCAGGTCGGGAAATTATCACGTGGATGTCGCGTGCGTCCGCTGTGGTCACGCTTCAGTAGACATTGATTTTATATTAGGGTCGCAAGCGAGATTTCTATGACGAATGCCATGGGTGGACTTGAACTTTATAATGTGCATATAATTATTAAAAAAAAAAAAAAGATTTAGAGAGAAGTACTGAATTTTGACGTATTGCAAAATTATGAGCTCAATATCGCGGATAAAGGCATTTGGAATCAATCTTGCAACACTTATTTTAATGCGAGGAAAATAGTAATCTCTTGGAATAAAGATAAAACGTTTTGAACGAACGAAAAGCGGTATATTGTGTAAAGGTAGTGCTGAAGAATTGTAGACATATTTCCCGGTTACTGGTTGTTAAGTATAAAGATGGTCGTGTTGCATGTAGCGTCGTTTCTGTGAGGGGGTGCTTTTCCTAACGTTACCCAGTCGCTTCCTTATGGCACATCTGAAGAGCGCGCTGTTAGGTTTGCGTGCATTTGCTCGCGTTTCTACGTCTAAACGAGCACCTGCACGAGCTAGGTAGATTATTTCTATTACGGATGCAGATGAATGATCTTTGTAACGGGATGAGATGCGTTTTAAGAATCGTGAATAATGATTAGAGTATATATTTCTCAGATTTAAACGAGATTATTAAAAAAAAATATAATATGTTTATGTCAAAAATTAATTTTATGGCAAAATATTATCAAAGACAATGAAGAAAAAAAAATTGTATAACGAGACAGCCATTTTCCTCAAGCACAGCTTCGTGCGAAGTCATCGTCCTTGTTTTTCTCAATATATCGTACATATATATGGTACCGTTGCGTGCATTGTTACGTCTCAATGGATACTCGTGCACGAAAGTTGGCGTAATAATTCGAGCTTGTTAAAGAATACAGATGAAGGGCCTTTCAATATAATTTCCAACGCGTGTTCCGTAAGATTCGTTCCTGAACAACGTTGTAAATGTAAAATACTCTCACAATTATCGGAATATTTGCGAAATAAAAAATAAAAAAATTTTTAATGTCCGCGTAAATATTTAATAAATTTCGAGACTCAAGCCGGTTTTATAGATTCGATTAGACAACGAATTTCTAAGATTTTTACTCTGCTTTTTCCATTTTAAAAACATTAGAAAGTTACATTTAATAATTTTTTGAAACAAACTAATCTTGCACAGTACTTTAAGCACTTCATGTTTCTTTAAATGTAATTTAAATATACAAATCTTTACATCTCATAGGTAATGTAACTAAAATTAAATAATAATATAAAATTTTATTTCTTATTGTACGCTGAATCTGAAAGTATTATAAAAGTAGCGCGCTGCGCTTTTTTTTCCCACAATCGTACTCGCGCAAGTTTCTCGTAAGAAGTCGATTCGACTTCCGTCATTACTGACGAAACCGGGGTGGATGATTTCCGTCAGTGATTTCGAGCACACACGCGCGCATATCGCGAGGGGTATTTAGGAGGAAATCTAGAACGGTCATATAACAAACCGCTTCTTGGTTCTTTTTTGTTGTCTCGGATATGCGGTCATCGAGTCAGAAAATCATCGTCCGCTATTTTCTGCAATTCATACTCAACGCGTTCGCGTGCGCCCCGTATAGAGAGTCATCGGCTCGGGAAATCATCATCCGTCATTTTTTACAATGTATGCACATTGCGCTCGCGTGCGTGCCCGGATCCCCCTTCGGTGTGTACCGAAGGGGCTCGAGTGACGGTATTATGCCATGGAGCTAGTCGACCACCCATCTCCCGCCCTCTAACCCCCCGATAGATAGATGATTCTTTAATGTGTTCTCGTGTGGACGGCCGACGACGACGACAGCGATCTAATCCTTTCGCCGACGGATTCCAAAAGCTAAATAACCAAGCGCTATTTGACATTTATTTACACGTACATTACAGTAATCTTTCAATTTGCTCGTAATCGAATATGTTTAAATACGCGTTTGTTAAATATACCCACGTAAATTTTGTAAAACGGGCCTGCTTCCGTCCAAGCTTGAACGCCTGACGATTTTCGGGTCGATCAAATACGACAACGCGGACGTGTCGCTGAGAGGGAGACTCGGGACAAAATCGAGTGCAAAATCGGCTTCTGCATTGTGTACACAATTCTCTCGCGTGGAACCAATAGCCGAGGCCGAGGCTGTGGTTACATACAGCCGCTTTATCATTAAAGGGAAACCTCGGTGTTCGAAGGGGGCCCGGTCGAAGTATTGAAATAATCGTGCGCGCCGGGAACGCCGGTAGCAATCCGCGAATGTGCATTATGTGCAACAGTGTGGATCGTGGCCGCGCAATTAGATTCGGTCTGCACGGCGAATCGGGATCGAGCTTACCGCGGTTCCCACACCGCGGGTGCATTGGCGCATCGAAGGGAACCAATCGGGGACCGATCGAATATAAAATCATCCGAGTTACATCGCTTTTAACGAAACCCAGCTCCGGTCGCGATTATCCGGTGTCATAATTAATTAAGGATCTTCGGAATTCGGATCTGGTATCTTGCTCGCCTATAACGTTTCGCACTCGACAACTCGCTTTCGTTTGGGATACTTCGCGTATGCAAATCCACGACTGTGGCACACACGGCGGCCGACTCGCAATGAATTAGGATAATTGAGACCTGGCACATCGCTGTTTCAGCAGCCTCGACTCGCAGAGAAAACTCGCCGAATCGTAATATCAAATATTAAGAGAGACGTTTCGAAAACTGGCTCGAATTTTAAAGCACGCATTATAACTTAATTTACATTTTTACTGCATCTCGCGCTTATTCAAAACGTCTTTGATCATCAATGTTCTCCGATAACGAGTTGCTCTGTTTTCTTTTAATTACTTTTCAATTATTGTGAATAAAACAGCTACGTATCTGACAAATTTTGAATAATAATTTATCATAACTTATTAATTATTATAATTTGAAGACGCATGAAAAAATAATTTCTCTTTATATAAAAGTTGTTACATAAAGACTGTAATTGAGATTTGTTTGCTCAAGCATCAGATTCGTCTGACAATAAAAGTCGAGTCAAGTAACGTCACAAAGTCGCGCTGCTCGCTTGCGTCGATGACCTAGTACGGTTGCTACTGAAAAATGTATGTCGGACGTCAGTCCTGGTGAATGGGTACATTGTCTCGCGAAAAGGGATGATGCCTTGAGCAAACGTGACACGTACGGTGAACTTGACTTGACAGCATTGGCGTGACTGCCGCGCGCTGGCAATAGACACGTGGAGTGAAGATAAACTAACAATAACAAGGGTGAATTATGCATAAAATCACCTCGCAATAAGGGAGGAAAGAACCTCGCAAGGGAGAACATTGACGATTTCGCTTTCACGACACGCGTAACTGATTTCTTTTTTTTTTTTTTTAACTTGTCAATAAGAGATTCGTGTAATCGACAAGTTAAATTCTCACAATCGATAGTTTTATTATTTTTTATATTAAATTATAAAATTAATCATACCTGATGGAAGCCAAGATAACTCTCTATGCTATGGGTCGCGAAAAACACTTCCCCGTCGCAAGTTAGGATTAACAGGAACCCGTTCAATGCCTGGAAAAAAAAATCAATCTATTAATTAAATTATACAAGTATAAAAATGTACGAAAAGGCCATAGTTTATTTCAAATAAAACATTAATAGATTTCTATTTTATAAAAATATATTGCGGATGATAATCAGAGATAGACAGAATCGTCTTCGATCGTTTTTCGACTAAAACGTGTAAACTCATTCGGAATTGAGCATAATCGAGCTTGGGACTGCTCCGTTTGCATCGGGTCGAGGCTGAAGAGGCTAATTCGTGGCACGGATAAGTTAGGGGCACTACAAAACACAGGTTCAGACGTTGTTAGACGTACACCCTGCGCGAATAGAGCGTCGGCACGAGAACGAGAGGATACATTGCCTTTTCGAAACCAAAGGCTAGCGTTTTGCGGCGGCGGCAGCGGCATCGGCATCGGCACCGGTCGGAAATGTTCCGGAAAGTTTTCTCATTTGTCTGCCGACTCGATACCGGTAAATACCAAACGAGCTTGCACAAACTCGAGTGTTCACCTCGAAGCCGAAAATACCTGTTATTCGTAGCTTTCCCCGCAGCTTTTTCAAGAGAAAGAAATATTACCTTTACGTAGCGCTCAGCTGATAAAATTTAAGAGAAACGAAACTGTGATGTGAACATTACAGACATTATAAAAGTAGGTAACGTGTCAATTAGATAAAAAATATATATATATAAATTAATATATTTATGAGTAAAACTTTAAAAAAAAAAAAAAGGCCTGCAAATTCGGAGCGAATAAATCTTGAGGACAAAGGCCACTGGTATATCGATAAAAATAATTCAAGTAAATCACGTGGCAATCCGGCGTGGCACATACGAGCATTCCGAAATACAGAAGCAATTTCGAGCCGCCACGCGAGAATAGTGCGGCGGCACGAAAACGGAAGGGTGCGTTGCCTTTCGGAAAGCGAAGGGCGGTGAGCGTTGCTTCTCAGCGCTGGGAACGCGCTGAAAACGCCCCAGGAAAGTTTTCCCATTTCGCAGCGGTCCGATACCGGCAAATACCAAACGAGCTACGGCGCATCGAAGCCGAAAATATCCGTCCCAGTTTTAGCAGTCTTCGGCCTGCCGCCCTACGCTGTTCAGAAAGCGGAGTAGGAAACCATTTAAAGCCTCGTCCGCTCTCCGCCGTTTCTGCGAGTTAAATGTGTATTGTTTTGTTTTATTTCGCGGTGGCGGTGCCAGGCACGCCAGATCGCGGAAACTTATTGTTCCGAAATATGGCGAGCGGGCCGAAAAGCGGCCGAGTATAAAAAGAACTAAGGCGTGCCAATCGGCGGACTCGCTAATTCAATCTCTGCTCGACGTTTCAATTTTAATTAAGTACTTGAATGAAATAGATACATATTAGATATCCCGTTATTAAGCTAAATCTCGACGAAGCTCGATTTAATTAAACAGAATACAATTAAGAAAATGAGGAAAATTTTTAATGATTCGGTATCTTATAAATTACACTCTGTATTTTTTTTTTTTAATTATTTCATGTAGCACATATGTTACTATAGCGTCTAACTGCGCGTACCTTTGCCAAGAATTATCCGACTAAAAAAGGGATTCGTATTTTTTTTTCTTTGGTCATCTATTAGTTGGCACATCGAGTGTCTAATCGTTCGCAGCCCCTACGATTAAATATGTCACTGTGTCAAACTCTTGGTTTCATTTTCCGGCCGCCGCGGAAGCGAGCACCCCTCGATTCCGGGGCGCGATAAGGTGGCATACAAAATGGCACACGGTACCGCGAGCGATCGCATGCGCGGATGCTGCGTTTCGATTGGTTAATCCGTAGGGTGGGTTCCTGTGTTGCGTCAATACGGATCGCTTCACCCTGTACCCCCACGCTGTACCACTCCGCGTACGGACACGGGATATAATAGAATTTTCTCCTGCGCTTCCCCTTTTCCCGTCCCCTCGAAATGGCCGGCATAGCCATTCCACGGAAGGCATCATCCCGCGAGGCTCGTTCGTCGTTACTACTATAATTGCATTGTTTCGGGAAGTAATCGAGTTTTCTCGATCGACCGACGGCGGGGAGTCTTCACGATTATGACTATCGCTTTGTTCGGGCTGCGTTTTACGCCACGATGAAAAACGAATAACGCTCGGGTAATGATCAAATAATGTAATACGTCTAAATTTACGGCGTTGCCTTTACGTTATCATAAAGCAATCTATTTTATTCGCGGATTAACAAAAAAAAAAAAAAAAACACAACGTTTAGTTTCTTGAACTCTCGGGAGTACGATCGTTCGAGATTTCGCAATCAGTGGCAAATGCCAACGTGTGCGATTATGCTTCGAGGCTCACGTTTATGCCCGTGACTGCCGCTCGCATAAAAAAAGAAAACGGAAAGATTTCGTGCGTGAAGTATTATTGGCGACCTGCTAATGCGGGAGAGTCAAGGTGAGGATGAAGGGGTATTAGAAGTTCACGCTTGGACGAAACACGCGAGTGAGCCTGCGAGTGGCACGCGACTGATTCGCCAACCCGCCTCACGCAAGAAATAGAAAACCACGTATATACGTGTGTCTTTTTCGCCCACCTTTCTTCTCCTCTTCTTCCTTCACCGATGGATAGAAACCCCGCGCGTTTTCCGTGATGCTAAATTTATTTTAAAATTAATACCGCGACTCAATTTTTCGCTTCTAGAAAGGCGCTTAACGAAATAGCACACATTCAGATTTGTATTAATGATGCAGACGTTACAAGATTTTTTTTTTTTTGATATTTATAATATCATATTAATTTTTTTATTGTAAAAAAAAAAAATGCAGGGCTTTCAGCTTGCAGTAGACAAATGTACGATATATCGCGAAGGTGCAAAGTGGCTCTCAGAGCCATGCATTTCAATGAAACGTTGCGGTAGAATCGAATGCGTGTCTCTAATCAGCTGTTGAGTCTACAAAGTATTATAGAACGGATTTTAAGACAACGTGCGGAGAAACAAAAGTTACGCATAAGGGAGAGAGGAGGAGAGAAAGAGAGAAAAAGAGAGAAGCGGGAAGTCGTTCGTGTTTAGATATCAATAAGAGTGTCAAAGATAAGTAACATTTGAAACGCTGAATATGGGTTGAACGTTTAACGCGTTCGTGCCGGAGCGGATTTTCATGGCTTTTCATTTCTATAGGCAACGACGAGTTATATGGTTTGCCGGTCTACGCTCGTTGCATGCGCCATTATCGTTATGATCGCGTACACCATACCGTCTTACTTCGCTTGGATAGCCGATTAAAAGAAATCGTATCCGAATTAGCCAGGTCGCTTTCTCCTTCCTCAGCTTTATCTCGGTTTAGGCTACCTCGCTCCGTTTCGTTATCGGACGACTAATTGCGTCGCCGGCTAGCACGCGACCAGCTCGACGACGAAACTGGATCAGCGCGCTAATGCTGATCCGCCGTGGAATTTCGCCGACATTGTCAATTATACTTAGCAATGATTCTGATAAAATGTAGATCGCTATGATTACCCTCGGAGCTACGCCAGCTGTTAGTTTAGTCGACCGAAAGTACAGCAAAAATAATAATTTGCCTCTTTTCTATAATTACGACAGTACAGATAAAAAAATTAATTAAACTATTGCAAGATTCAACAAAAATACAAATAAAATCTTCAAAAATATATAAATACCAATTTTTTTTTTAATTTATACTCGAATAACTTTTTAAAAAAGTTTCTATAAAAATAAAATTAAGAATTAAAATCTTTACACAAAATGCGGAGAGACGTGTTTTAAGCCGATCGTTGTGTTTCCAAAATCGTGAATTAAAATCTTATCTATGAGGACGTCGGGCTGACCGGATTTATATAGATTTCAACCCTTGATTTCTAACCGCCTCCAATCAGCGGATCCGCCGTGAACGCCCCGACCTAAGGTCGAGCTTAACGTAGGAGCAAACCCGGGCCATACGTAAGGCTTAAGAGAGGGTCGACGTGGTATCTAAGGGAGGAAAGGAGCACGCGATCAATACGGGAAGGACTAGCGGTGCCAGACCAAGGCGAGCCCCGTCGACCACCAACCTAACCCGATATCATCCCATCCCATGCACCCACCCAGCCTACACTTGCCTTTGACTCAGCCTACGTCACTTTCTGTCTTCCTCACGCGCACACCCTGCCCCGCGCGCGTTCGCTCTCTCTCTTACTCTCTTTCTCTCTCTCCGCCTAATTTCCGCTCATATCTGCCGCTATCGACGTCCTTGACTTCCGATCCGACCGTTCCAAAAGCATTCCAAGGCTGATATCGTAAAGTTCACCAGGTAGCATCAAACAGGCTCGCGCGAGCTACTTAAAGAGGGCTGCGAGCGATGCGTTCGTTCAGCGAGTACCAAGTTCGCACACGAGGTTCTTAGCTGAATTTCGCGAGATATTGTCGAGAGCTTTACATTTAACGGTCTACATAAACCAACTGCGATAAGAACCTCTATACATATAATTAAAATCTGGTATAAAAATGTCAGAGGGTAATAATATTAATACAAGTCAGAGCAACGATGTGCGGCACAGAATTATTTTGAAATTAATAAGAAATTCTTGGTATAATTAGTGTAATCCGAAACTAAAAATATTTTATTATTAATACTAAAACGACGAGCATAAAGAAGTTATTTATTATTAATACATTTTTTATCATAATATGCTCTATTTTACTAAAATTGAATTTCTAGAGAAACGCAGCGTGCGTGATAGAAAATGTCGACCGAGAGACATTTATTGTATTCCCGGAATGTAGTAAGTATTCCTCGGTAGTGCGTTACGTTTTTTTTTCTTTTATTTTTTTGTTACTACGTCGCCGGTGGTGGCGAAAGAATAATGATTATTTAAGGGGGAAAAAAAAAAGAATAATACTTTCGTAGAAATCGATATTTGATATAGCATGGATGAAACAATATTCATTAAATAAAATAGATTCGTTAGTTATCTCCTCTGATATGTATGTAGTCAAGCTGCGAAAAGTCACGGTCAAGAAAGTTAAAAAGTTGAACGGCTTTGCATACTCTGTGTGAGTGCCGCAACATATATCGCGCATTCCGTGTCCGTAAAAGTTCGAGTATGAGGTTACTCGAAGAAATTACCCGCGCCGTTTTGAGGATATTCCAAATGCGGAAAGAAAATTTAGACATTATTACGAACGTACATGCGAGCAACGTTACTTTATCCGCGAGAAAAAAAAATCAAGGGTCGTTTAATTATGTCCGATAAGTCGTTACCGTCCCTTAATACGGTTTCTTATATTTTTGGGGAAATTAAACCTTTCGTAAAATCGCCCGAGTGGGTTCGCCGTTCGCTCACTTGTCGCAGAAATCGCGAGCGGTGATCCTGATCGACGTGTAAGAATTCATACGCGCCCAGCCGGCCGGGACGAAGTTTCCTATCGCTTCTCGCGTACGGAGCAATCAACCAGGAAGCAGAAAGCACGGCTTACCGTAGCAGACATGCAACCATCAGCAACAAGTAAGACCTTATAGTACGGTGATCAACTTGGCCGTATGTTTCTTCTCATTCCATCGAGCGCCGACCGACTCTGACTCGCTACTTTGCTAACTCTTGCCGCGTATACAAAATTCACTTAGGCCGACCCCCTCACGCGGAGACGCGATCTAAATTACACTGCGTTAATCAGAATCACGGAGGCAATGTCTGCGCGACCAGGTTTTAAATGGATCTCTATAATAAATGACTATTTATTAAATTAAAAAAATAAAATAAAATAAAAATATAAAGGATCATTTTTTAAAATCGTACATATACAAAAAATATCTCTATATTCTTCCTTTTCTGATAATTATAGATATCAGTTTCGTATTATCTGAATTATACCGCAAGATGCGGTTACCCCGTGAGTATCGTGGCATTAGTAGCATCTTTAGGGTGTTGCTGCTTCGCGGGAAGCGTAGACGTGGTAGCCCAAGTATTGCGAAAAAAGAAGGAAGAGAACTAAAGGGAGGAGGAGAGGAGACGCGCGCGGGGGAAAAAATAGCTCGGTTATGATTACGGGTTACTGGGTGGCGGGGGTCGCTCCGACCACGACCCTCTTTTACCGCTACCGCGCGGTGTAGCTGCCGCGTATTAATGCGATACACGATAGCCTGGTGGCTATTAAATAAAAAATATGAGAGCAAAATGGCTGCTTTTGCGACGATACGTCACTGAGAGGCGTGATTTGTACCGAAGCTCGAGCTGGGTGCCCGGTGCGCCGGCATCAAAATTGGTCGATCCACCGTGCACCAGAAAAGAGGGTGAGTGAACCTGGTCGAGGCGATCGAGGGTGGGAAGGGAGAAGGGAAACCCGCGGCCTCTGCTAGAGCTGGTCGCTGAATTTCGCCTGCAGAGATATATCAACAACATAATGCACAGTTTCGTTGCATTTTGATCGACCCTATCAGCGCTTTAACGAGTAGTACGTTTCGTACGGCCGATACGATTTTCTTCCTTCCTCGACCTCGCATTTCTTAGGTTCTTTTTTTCTCTTTCTTCCCGAAATCCTCCCGATTCGATGAGATGCAAATCCACGCGAGTTTCGTTTCGTAAATTTTGTTCGCGAATTTTTTTTTATATTCGACAGAGATTCTCGCATAAAACAGAGTTTTCAGTCGTTCAAGCAAGTTTTCTTGAGAGCTCGTTAATTCTATCTATATTAAAATCGATGCTAGATGGATCTCTGGCAATTAATTTAAATAAAAGAAATTCTTGTACAGCGCGTTAAACAGCGTAAGGGTGAGACGTACGAGGGGAGCGGTCGGGGGTACGAGCGGTAGGCGGCTAGCGGTGAGCTCGAGCCGCCTACCGCTCGCACGTACGTGCTTCCCCCACCACACTCATACGGCACAGGTACGCAGAGTACGCAGCACGTAGGAAAAAGAGCACGCGGTCGCACCGGAAGTGAGGTGATAATTCGTTCTACAGGGACATATCCCGGCACGAATCGCATCTTCCACCCTTCTCTTCACACGGAAAATACGGGCGAACAGTTCCCGTCCCTTTAAAGTAAGTTCCTTCCCCGTTTACGCGTTGTACGCATATGACCGGGGCGGTGAGTGATCTTAGCTCGCGGTTATCTCAGATCGAACGATCGCTGTGGACCCTCTTCGGGTCAATCCGATTCCGCAATGAGCAATCCGATTCCGCAACCGTATAAATTCCGTCGTGCGACGCATACCGGGATAAAGCGGGCGAGGGCGAGGTAGAGCAGTGATCGCGATGCAAAACACCACGCGGTCATAACCTTGTGCGCGCTAGCTGTAGGTTGAGCACGTAACTAGAACGCACCGAAAAATATATTCATTTAATAATCTATTTCGTTTCTGTTTCAGATGAGAAGTTAAAGCACCGCATCCTATTCTAAAAATTCGAGGAGGAGGACGAGGAGGAGGCCTCGGAAAATCATTGTGCATTGACGGAGCAGCTCCATGGTAAAAATTATATTTTTTAATTCTCTAATATTAATAGTTTTTCAATAAATATTAATGTGAACGCTTCTGCAATTTAATATTAATTTTTGTGTTGCAGGATCTTGGTGTGATCTACATCCCCGACATCCTGAGAGGAGGAGGAGGCCTCGGATAGGCATCGGGCATCGACGCAACAACTCGAAGGTAAGGATCACTTCGGCTTTACGTAAAATTAATAAAACGCGTAAAGAATTTTTTTTTTTAAGCTTGACTTGATTTACAGCATGTCACTAATTCCCACTTTGTACCTTTTTTCTGTTACAGATATTAAAGCCGCACGCCGATATCAGTCATCATACGAACCGCAGCCGGTTCGTCGGTCGTTTCGGGAGTGCCGCCAGTTTTCGGACGTTTTTTTGTACGATTTTATTTTTACGGGAGAGTGTTCGCGAGTTTCCTGTGCGCGGAAGGATGACTCGACACGTCCCATCTGAGAGGATGAGCAGGCCCAGGAGGCATCCTGCATCGGCGAAGCAACTCTTAGGTGAATATACATTTTTTAAATTAAATTAAAAAAAAAAATACTTTTACTTTTTTTTTTGTTAAACTTATAAACCATCTAGCATGTCTACATTAATATTTTTCTTTATGTTACAGTCACCGGCAGAATTCTTCAACTCCGCTGTTGCTGCAGATCGGTGAGTCTACTAATCTTTTTTAACTTTCACAGGATTTTTTTTCAGCAATGCCGAAAAAAAACGCGCGACAGTGTTAAGTCATAATCGCGATTTTAACTTCACCCGGTCGCGTTCGCGAGTTTCCTGTGCCGCGGAAGGATGGCTCGTCACGTCCCATCTGAGAGGAGGAGCAGGCCTCGGATAGGCATCCTGCATCGGCCGAGCAACTCTTAGGTGAATATCAATTTTTAAAATTAAATAAAAAAAAATACTTTTACTTTTTTTTTGTTAAATTCATGAACCAACTAGCATGTCTACATTAATATTTTTCTTTATGTTACAGTCACCAGAACTCTACTACTCCACTGAAGATCATACATATCGGTGGGTCACATTTTTTTTTTTTTCATACTTTGTAATTAGAGCGTTTCAAAAAATAGCGCACGCGAGGCGTGCGCATGGTTTCATCTAGTTTTTAATAAAAGTTGCGTCGTATAATGTTGCAAATTAATTTCATTGCGGCAACGCTTGTTTAAAATCGGATCAAGAGTTTACTCTCGCGTCTTTAAAACATTCTCGCTGGTAGTAATGGCGGCACCTTGACGCGAAAAATGCAGCCGTCCGCATATTTTCCCCCGCGAAAGGAGCGCGAGTTAGCGCCGTCGGAGAAAAGTTTATTCGAGTTTCATAAAGGAACGAAAGCTGAGAGCCGTGTGCGCTCGACGGGGGGCTCCCCGCCGTGTATCGTGCCGCTCGCGTCGGGGCCGCCGGGTGATAATTTCCGAGAGACGACAGAAATGGATTGGCAAAGTATGTTTCGCTCAACGATCGAAAAATCCGGCCGTCCGGTCGGATAATCAGCGTTTTATTAGTTTACCTCGGAAACAAACGCCTCTAATGTCGCTCGCGCTAATTCGTTAAATATATATTATATGCTCCGGCTAAGATTACTAATAAAAATTAAAAAATATAAAATAAAAACTTGCATTATAATTATGAAATAAAAATTATTTTTATGAATAGAAATTAAAAAAAATTTTTTAGTAGAATCTTAAATTCGCGTTCCCCATTTTTCTTCTAAATCGGCATAGATTCACATAAACGGTGGTGTTTAGTGTGGCAAATTACCGGCGCGACGGTTTCGTGTCGAGTTGATCGAAGAACGCTTTCGGTCTACTTGAACCTTTTACACCGGAGGTTCACGAGAAACGGTCTCCTTTCCTTTCCTTCTTTCTCCGCGTTTCTATCTCTTTCGGTCTTTCTTTCCCTCTGTCTTCGCGCGCCATGGCAGAAGTGACGAAAAAGGGCAGTAAACGTTTTACGCGAGGAAACTTTCGTAAAAGTAATGTATCCGCATACCGTTTAGAGAATAGTAAGTATTAAGTAGGAAGGTACCTCCTTGCACGCTACTCACGAAAAACGATACTTTAACGTGGTAAAAGGGAAAAGTCCGTGTATTTGATTTCAGTTGTTTCTTAAATATTCACCATTTAGCACGAGAAGCTTGTTTTGCGTGTCTTTGCCGTACTTGTTATCGCGCACTTTTCGACTAAACTTATCCTTGTATATATCATCAAGTTTGTCCCGTGAATTTTATTCATTTTTATATTTAAAATTTAGTACATTGTCCTTAAATATAGATTATTAAGATAATAAAATTCCGCGATCAAAAAATCTCTTTTTCTTCCTCCGTCGGTTCCTTAATTAATTACATAATTTGCAATGCAATCTCGAGCGAATTAATTTTAATTCCGCGCTTGTGGAAACCTCTCGGAACGTAAAACAGGAGGACGTCTTGTCGCGCCGTAAGTCTGAACGAGTAGTTTCCTCAATCGGTCTTTCGATCGCGTACACCGTCCAGTCGCGATTCACGATATAATTAAAAGGGAAGGGGTATAAAAATCCGATCGCGCTTAGTCGTAATTTTGAGAATACGTCGTGGTGGCGGCCGGCTTGTCATAAACAGAATTTACTGGTGGAGTTCGTAAAGTTTATGAGGATCGGCGGAACGGTATATGGCGCGTGGAAAGGAGAGACGAGACGGCGTTGTTTGTCGGGAGGGAGCAAAGTGGCCGACGGAGGATGATAAGCGTAGGAGGCGAGAGGGAGGTCCTGGAAAGTCAAGTTCACGGAACCGTGCGAATTGAATAAATAAGTTTATTGATACGCGGGACGAAAATGGCGTGAGGTAGATTACCCAGAAAGTGGTGTCCAGGTTCCGAGAGCGAGCACGGTCTCGTCGAGAAAATCAAGCGCGACTCGATTGCATCAGGGCATTTTCATAAATCGATACCGTGTCTGCATAAGAGATAACCGCTCGCGCGTTCTCCGCTTATACCCTCTGATGCAGCCTAGCTTGCGTTTTATATTATTTTTTTTTTTTTGAACGCCTTGAAATAATCCCTAATTACGCCAATTTACGGAAATAAATAAATGTGCGAATGACGTTCACAAAATTATTTTTAATCTCCGACACGTTCGTCGATATTTTCGTATTGCTCGTCATTACGTTCGACAATTCAAGTGCGCGTGTCGTCGTCGGAGGTCTACTCGGACTTTACCTTCGAGCGTGCAGAGACATACGTAACGCAATTAACGAACTAATTAATAACCCGCCGTTCTAGATGCTGGGAAGATCGTTCGATTGTAACATTGCACGTTAACTCGCGCATGAAATCGCGCGCGTACCGTTCGTATATTTCGCGCTCGTCTCTCCCGATCTTTCGGTCTCGGTCTAGCCCGATCCTCTCCACCTCTAACCCCCTTTCGTTCGCGGTGCTCATATCCTTTCCTTTTCTCTCTCTCGCGTCCGCGAGCTCGTTCCCTTTCCGTCAGGTGCGCACCTAAAACGCAAGAAAGGGAACGTAATAGCCTTGCATGATACGCGGCCATTAATCCGTGTATATACCCTTCTATACTTTGGAGGAATAGACACCTCGTACGCCTCGGTTTCATAGCCGGTTCATCAGCCGGATATCTCTCCGGTCTTTCCCTCTTTTTCTTTTACTTGGTCTCCTCTCTCTCTCTCTCGTTTTCGCATCTCCCTGTCTCTTCCGCTCAGTACCGATGATTTAATTTCGGTGCGCGTTGCGCCACGACGCGATTCGAAACTTTTATATCATACGAATCAATTTGCTTTATATAAAAAAAAAAAAAAATAAACACGGCTATGATATTTTACATATTAATAAGATTTAATTTCTTTTATCTCAAACAAGCAATGGCATAAGTTATTAATTAATTGATCGTTATCATTGTTAAATAAAAATTTTTATTGACCGCAACCTTCGAACTGTCCGATTTGATGGATAATTGATTATTGCATTTGCAACCAAACGAAAAAATGTATCTATTTCCGCTTCGCTGTATATTTTGTTTCGTCGAAATTTCCTGCTTTACTATCGTCTGCAATTCCTATCAAACATGACGTCAAATCGTATCGTTACTTTGACAGACAGTTCCAATCACGGGTCGTCATTTGGTAACGCGCCGTTCCTCTTTTCTTGCCTGCTCATTCATCTCTCCATCTGTTCGCATGCACTCACACCACCGACCGTCGATCAATCGTGAATCGTAGACGGTGGTTATGGCAGGTGAATGTATCGCGCAGATAATATCGCTGCTCGAAATGGAGTCGATCGTTCGTATAGCGCTGACTTATCATATCGCCCTGATTGGTCCTTAACGATTAGAATCAATAACTCGAACGTGGCGATCTTTTTTTTCTCCATTTACGCGAATTGACGTGATACTCTCTTACGTAATCCGTTTTATGAGATAAACGATCGTGTGCGTAAAGATAAAAATTTATGCCAATTAAATATAATTAGTTACGAGATGTGATATCTAATTCCAATGCTAACTTTCGAAATCAACGTCAATGCAAATTTAAAAATACGTAGAAATAAATATACGCGTACGTGCGAGACGATTAGAGACCAAAGTTATAAACTCCACTTTTTGAAACTTTAAAATTTTAACGCACTCTATTGATTGCTTAGCCTCACAAGTTTAAACGTCTTTCCTTTACTTTATGGTTTGTGAAATTAATCGATGCAGCAAATAAGCGATTTATATGCACATACATGTATCGCTGACGAAATCGTCGGACCATAACTCGCGACGCGCACTTCCGTTACCGAGGACGCGCCACCCCATGTAGGAAACGCTGATGCTCGATAAATGAGATAATACTGGCCCAAAACGTCGGCTTGCCAAAGCTGGATGGCCGACGCCCGTCCAGCTTTGGTTTTCATTCCGTCGTATAACTAAAACCGAGACAGTTCCGACTAGGTAACGGCGCCTGAGACGGCGGCGAGTTTAGGTGTTCAGGTTTAAGTCGAGGCTTATTTTACAATTTGTACACGGGGCGTTGCAACTCGGTCGAATAATTCACGTCGGTTATTTCTCGGGCGCGGATCGGAGACGAGATCTCTCCGCTATGGTCGGTGAATTGAGAGACGATCGATCGAGAGCGAGGAGGAAGCAGGTGTCCCTCGCCACGGCTTACGATAAATACGAGCGCGCGCGAGCATCGGCCTAATATGCATTTTTAAAATTTGATACGTCCAAATGAGGTCGTAAATACGGGCTGTTCTACGTAATGAAGGTACTCACCTGTAGGAACATTTCGCCGTCAAGGTGATGATGATCGTAAGCAGCGAGCGCCGCCAGCTCTCTCGCCCTGTAATGCGAGTCGTGGTGCGAATTCTCCTCCTTATCCTTATGCATCACCACTGTAACAGAGTAAAGTATATTATGGAGACAAGATCGAAAATCTGACCGTCGGTAATAATAATTTAGTCAAAATCGTCCGTTTGCTCGAATGTACTCTCCGAATCACAGCGTACGATAAACCGGTTTTCCTCCTGATTTAATTCGGTTCTAATAATTACTAATGTCTTATATAAATATACGTATATAAATTTTTTATGAAGAAAACAGATAACATAATTTAATTATCTCGACAGATTTTATTTAATGCGCTAATTTATATTCTTAATAATTACATCGGCTTATTATTAATAATTTTCAAGACAAAGTCTCAATGTTTCCCTAAACAGTTTCGCGATACGAAATGCGAAGAGTGCGAAAAAATAGTCGCTCCCCTGCGAAAAAAAAAGACGCATTAATGTGATAATATACAACCCGGGGTACAAAAACTGTCCGAGTAACATCGTCGAAAACGTGCACGGGGAAAGAGGATAATTTCGACGGCGCAATTAAATTTCAATCAGGCAGCCTCGCGGCGTACTCGCCCGCGAATCTTAATAAGACACTCTTCGTCCCATAGTGCCCGCTTTTTTATCGCGCCGACCGCAAATCACGAGAATGATTAGAGGCCTAAGTGGACGCCCATCGTCATCCCTCGGTACACGAATGCGAAAACGAGCCACTCATTTATGTAACTGACTGCAATCGGAATCAACTGTTTCTCAATTACTTCATTTCGCGAGTCAGAACACATTTTTGATAACGAGATATTTGCGAGTGAGCCCCTTTACTTCGAAATTGCATTGAAAGTTGCTTAGTCTTCAAATTATTCGATTAATTAAATTATCGATTTAATATATTTTTAAATATAATTATATTATACTAAGACGTGCTTGCGTAAAATAAAAAATTTTTTTATCTGCATATTTTTAATCTAACAAACAATAAAGATAAATTAAAATATTTTGTAAAACGGAATAAAGACTGAAAAAAAAAATAAACGGTAGGTTTAACTGGCAGGTCGCGCACTGTTTAAGGGATATTCTTGGGTGATTTGCATAAGGCGATCGCTAATCCCGATTGCAGATTATGACCGGTAAAAGAGGACAACGAATGAATTAATATCGTGTCTCGATAAGAGCAAAGATGTGTTTCCGGTGCTCTCCATCCGGCCGGTATACCACTCGAATCACATAAATTCCGTTTGCCGCGCCGTGCCGCGCGGTGCATTACATCGTTCGCGCATCGACTGTCCGGATTAAAAGTCATTAAAGTCAGCCGTAACAAACCGAGCCGTTATCAGATTTGTCATATTATACGCTGTAACGTTGGTTGAAGTTTGCTGATTTTTATGAAAGATTAGAGGAACGATGACGTCGGCAAGGGGCGACTGAAAAGGGAGACTGACATTTTTTTACCGTAACGCAAATTTATGTTTCTTGACCAACGATAATTAAGGCGATCACTGTCAAAGATATAAATTTAACCAACGTTTCTAAATAAACTCGATCGATATCAATATATATTTTTTATTACAACATAACGAATCCATAAACTTCCTCTAAATAGGCACATTTATATCGCGATAATAACGTCGGCAGATTATTAATTGCCAATTTTTATTAAATAAGAAAAAAGAAAAGAATACAATTCTACATTTAATACGTAACTCCTTCAACTTGATAACTACATACTTATTTACATTTTATTTAATTATTTAATTATTTAATTTCGCTGTAATAAAATTATTTAATTTATTTGAATAAGCATTTTCGTGATTTCGGTTTTTTGCAAATTTGCAGAAAAAAAAATTAATTTAGTCGCTCTCTTTTCTACGTCTTGAAAAAAATTATAAATGTTAAGACTACATAGTGTGAACAGATTGGAAAAGCGGCGCTTAGTTTCGCACTCGCATGCCGAGGTAAGCACGGCGACGTAAACGCGACCAGTTTATTATTTAACACGACGGTGGTCTCGTATGTTCTAATTATGGCGCGCATATTAAGCAGAAAGCAAGCAGGTGTATGGAACTGTAACAGATCGACGGTGTATTATAGGGTTTAAAAGGAAGTGTCGCTCACATCCTGTCACGTACGTTCCCCGGGCCCGTCGTTAATCCGTTTGCGCTTAACTTGTTCGGACATCGATAGTCCTTGGGTCTCTCGCGAGGGAAAGGAGGCGAAGTCGCGCATTTTTTAACGAAAATTTCGGCCCACTTTCACGATCCATTATCTACATTGGCGCGTAAATTACTCCGCGCTGTATAATAAAACGGTAATTACAGTCGACGGATAAGAACAAGGTGGCAAAGAGAAGTTTCGCGCGTGAGATTTACCGTAAGATATTACTATTTAAATAGCGAGTGTCATAAGAAACAATAAGGCGAACTAACCGAACGTTTATCAAATCCAATTCTATCTTCCGTCGTAAATCAAAGACCGGACAATCCCGGGTAGGTAACGACGGGGAAGATTACCGGCTTGGGTGTCCAAGCTTCGACCGAAGTTAAGCGGGGTAAACGAAAGAAGGGCGATTAGAACCGCGAAGCGGCGATGCGTGCCTCGGGAGATGTTCTAGAGCAGGGTGCAATGGTCACTCAACGGTAGATAACGCACGCAATGTTGCGAAGCACTCTCCGACGACCCACGGTATTGCCACGCGACCCTTTAGAACGAGATCCATTAGGACAACTACCGTCGTGCGGTTAAAATGACCGCAAGATGCGCGGATGGATGAAAAGCTCCGCGACGTCCGAGAGTTACGTACGCACGTGCGTCGCCGGTCGGAATCCGATCTTCGATCGCCGTAAGCTCGGGGGGGATTACCGGTCATTTAAATCTAATGACCATACTCTAATGTTTCCTGAACTAATAGCAGCCCCGCGACGAAATACGCGAGAACGTTCGAACTGGGAACAATGAGCGAGAGAATCGTTTCGTAGAATACGCGTCGAATAAAATAAAATATTTAAACGGCTTTAAAAAATAAAAAAAAAATTTATATTGCTACAGATCTTCGACGATCTTAAATGGACATAGAAATTAAGTGTACGCAAAAAAAAAAAAGAAGCGTCATTTAGGAAGATAATCTGTAATCAACGTGCGAGCTATAATGATACACGCACGTTCGCGTTAACTAAGTTTTCTCGTTTGTCCCGAGGTGTAATTACACAAAAGGGTTATATCGATAACACTCGGAGTTGACGGTATCGGCATAGTAGAAAACGTGTGCAAAACTCGCCCGCGGCAAAGCGTAATGACGACCGTTCGTCGAGGGCGGAAGAGAGAAACGGGGAAATAGCGGAGATAAAAGGAACGGGCGACGGAGGCAGATGCGATCTTTGTCGTGACGCGCCACGTGGAGTTCCGACTTTAGGGCGCGGGGAGGTTGTGCCATCGCGATGCGCCGCCACTGCCCGGTGCAATCAGTAATAATAATTATACTTCCTCCGGCAAGGTCAGTTAGTTTATGAACACATATACGCGCCGGAGAGGAACGCAGGAAGCGGCGGGATCTAAAAGCGGAGGCGGAGGCCAATCAGAACGGCGCGCAACGCGTCAAGCGAGAGCAAAGAGACGCGCCGGGGAAACGCTCGCGTTATCCTCGCCTACCTCGTGGTATCGGTCTCGCTATAACGTGCCGGTACGCTTCGCAGCTTTATCGCCCACGCTTGCCGCACACGAGCGTCAATCAGCCGCTGGAAATTAGCGCAATTGAACGCGCCGCGTTATTTTTAGAAATTATCGTCGCCGCGAAATGTGAGAATTCTTCTGGGAAGTCGGAAGCGCTCGCGCGCTTCACCGTCGCGTAAAAAGCAGGGGTAGGCTCATTAAAAATTTTTTTTTACTTAAACGATTATTTGACGGGTTCGGAATCACGAGAGTCAGGATCGAAATTCCATTATCGGCGTACGATTCCGCCCATCAACCGCGTCAACGATCATTTTCGAGAGATCGTCCCTCCGATCACTCGGCCGCTTCATTAAGCACCGCCGCCCTCATTTATATAGACGTCTTTGAAGTGCAAATAATGACGCTGCTCCTCGGGGGTGCCTGCCTGCCTTTCCCTGCCTACCTTCTCGCGCGCGATGACTTGCATTTTACGCAGCCCGCTGCCACCGGCGTCGACCGCGGTTAAGTGAACGGTTAAATAAGTGATTATCTCCCAATCACATAATCGATCGATGATTGATGAAGTCGGCGTGCCGTGCCGCAAAACGGGACATGTATTAACAAGCGCGCCCAACATTAACTGAACGCGCTCGACCACCCGTTAAGTCATTTAGGATGTCACGCGGAGAAAGCGACATCCGTGGGTGTGATTTCGGTGGGTAAATGTTTTGTTTTATAATTACGACGGTCACGGAGGATGTACGGCTTGAAACGAGCGTGTCAACGTTTGCGTCGAGTTCCATCAACTCGAAAAACAAATGAGCTAATAGCGCGGAACTAATTAATTATCATTTTTTTTTTTAATCTAAATTTTAATTCACAAGAAACTAAAAATTACGGAATTAAAATAGGCACAGATAATTTACTTAACACTAGAAAAAAACCATGCGCCCGCGTCATTATATTTCAGGACAATTAATTAATTATAATAATTTTTATTTCGTTAATTACATTGAGTGATCTACGGCCAACAGCGCGTTGCCGGTTCACTTACATTTGTAGCTTTGGGTTGAGTTGAGGTAGGTTAAGTTCCGTCCCTCTCTCCCTCCGTCCGTCCTTCCCTCCTTCCTTCCTTCTTTCCGTGGCAGTATTCCGGATTATCCTGACGTTTTTCTCGTAGCACTCAAAGTCACTCGACAGTATATCACCCTCCTCTGCTTTGTTTCTGATCATTGTCATTATCACTAACACGCACTCGCGAGAAGAACGACCGAAAAAATGACCGGGAAATTATCGCGGCGATTTTCGCGACGGAAATTCGGAAGCGCGACGAACGATTCCTGTGATAAATCTACACTCACGATATTCGCGGCGTTGTTTGCGTAAAGTCAGGTTACTTTCGATCCTTCGATCGATCCTCGTCGGTGGAAGAGAACCACACTAAGAATTCGCGCCAAGCGGAGAACAAGACGATCGCGATACGGAACGTTTCCCGCGTACTTAATCTTCCTCGAGTTACTTCAAAATGGCTTCGCCTGCAACGAGATGAGAGTCACGGCCGCGACGAAGAAGACGAATGAGTTGCAGATGTCACCACGGTACGGACACGTAATGCCAATCGCCGGAACTTGCCGAAAAAATTAAAGATGGGAGCCGGAGACGGAAATGTCCGACGCAAACTAATAGACGGACGCTCCGCGAGCGCTGCGCGCGCGACGTAACCTTGTCGTTTCGAAACTTTTTCGAAGCCCGAAATAAAGTACAAAACGACGAATAAAATGACCGAGACGTACAAAAAACGATCGTACGTTCCCGATTAAACGACGATGACACGTTTTTGTACGCGAGATTATCCTATCCGCGGTCGAAAAATTCGCGAGATCGCGGAGCGATAACAGCACGTCCTCCCGCTCGAAGCTCCGCGACTAGACTAAAAAGATGGCCGTTAGAGATTTTCGGCCTTAGAGAGAGTGAGACAGACAGTATGAAAGAGTGAGACAGACAGTATTAGAGAGTGAGACAGACGATAGAGTCATATGCGCTCTATCTTTTTCGCACTGAATTCTCGGAAATGCCGAGCTCGACGCCGAGTTCTCGGAAATGCTGAGCTCGACGCCGAGTTGGTTTGTTTGCGTTTTTTTTATGAGCTCAGCGAGCTCGAGGCGTCTTAAAAAAAACAGATGATCGTCCTGTTCAATGCTCGAATATATTTTTTCATGATTCCGAGACCAATCGTCATATGCGAACTTGCAAATCGTCGTCGTCATAAATTTCCGATTCGAGCAAGCTTAAAAAATAATTAAGTAATCCGAATATTATTCTGTTTCGTTAAAATATCTTAAAAAAAATCACACACGGTTACATTGATAGCTAACGTTTAATCTCGCGTAGTACAAATTCAGCGAGCCAAGCGAGAAAACTAATCAACGTCGCGGAGAAGCGACATTAATTAACATCTGATTCACGGGCAACAATACTTTTTTTAGACAGATGGATACGTGTATTATATCTGTAGTCACGGGTCGTAGCCTTTTGTTTTCTTTACTTATGCGGCAACATTAAAATAATAATGCAACACAATCGTATAATCGAGCACTGGCATCTCTCGGATATAATTACAGGGTGGATTTCTTTAAATAATACACAATGCGGCGTACGTAAGACAGATACCGATCGTAGCTTTTATTTCTTCCCTTTGCCCGTCAATCAGTAAAGTTCCATTTTAATACGGCGCATAATTTAAAGATAAGTAAAGTAAAGATAACTTTTTTTTTTTTTTTTTTTTGCCCTGCTCCTTGCTACGCGAGCAACGATCGGACTCGGAATTTGTTCGTTAAATTTTCTCGGGCCATACATCACGGCCGCTTCTTTCGGCCGGGAAATTTTTAACAATATCGGGCGGAATTCTTTAATCCTGTGGGATTGCGGGGAAGTGACATAGCCGCGAAATTCTTCGTGGCTGTATGCAAATTCACGTCGGGGATACGCGCAAGGACACAGGACGTCAGGCCGCCTTTAGATTCCTGCTGAGTCAGAATCGCCGGCGGGAACGGGCTCGAAGGTGCGGGAAGGGCGATGTGGAGGCAAATATTAAAGATTAAGCACGAGGCACGCAGATTAGCGTGCTAATACACTTGTTCTTTGCGACCGGCCGGACCGGCGCGCGGCGGGGCCGATTGTGTCGCGGAAACGAATTGCCTCCGCGATAAGGGAGACGAAGTGCTTTTCGTCGGGTCACTCGCCGAGTTTTTAGAGCACCGGGCCTTGTCAGGACGATACCCCAGCGAAATCAACGACCCTCGATTTCGTGGACACCTTCGTCTATCGTGACGCGAGCCTCCGTAACTTCAAGTCCGAACAAGAAGTTACCTCGCATTCGTATTACGCTTGGAAAAAGATGTTCAATTAGATTTAGGATAATTTATTAATATCTTTTATTAGCATTTCTTAATATCATCTCCGTTTTCTATTTGCGCGAGAAGGACAGCGCGCAATTGACTATCGTCTGTCTCACTCTCTAATACTGTCTGTCTCACTCTCTCATACTGTCTGTCTCTTTCTCTCTAAGGCCCAAAAATCTGTAACGGCCATCTTTTCAGTCTAGTCGCGGAGCTTCGGGCGGGAGGACGTGCTGTTAATCGCTCCGCGATCTCGCGAATTTTTCGACCGCGGATAGGATAATCTCGCGTACAAAAACGTGTCAACGTCGTTCAATCGGGCACGTACGATCGTTTTTTGTACGTTTTGGTCATTTTATTCGTCATTTTGTACTCGTTTCGGGCTTCGAAAAAATACGTCGGAACAACAAGGTTACGTCGCGGGTGGAGCGCGCGAAGCGTCCGGCCTGAAATTCGTCGCGCGTCCGGTGATACCAACCTGCTGCTGTACGCGCCATCTCTATCAGCGACGTTCAGTAATTTCCGGCGATCGCCATTACGTGGTGACATCTGTAAGTCGCGCGTCATCTTCGTCACAGCCGGGGGTTCTCATCCCATTTCTAGGATGATTTCTGAAGATCTCGAGGAAGATTCAATACGCGGGGAACATTCCGCATCGTGGACCGTCTTATTCCTCGCTTGGCGCATTCTCGGCTTCGACTCCACCAACGAGGATCCATCGAAGGAAGAAAAGTAACCTCACTTTACGTAAATAACACTACGAATATCGGGAGTGTAAATCTCTTCAACGAATCGTTCGTCGCGCTTCCTAATTTAAATCGTAAAAAATCGCCGCGATAATTTTCCGTCACTCTTTCGGTCGTCCGTTTCTCGTGTGAGTGTTAGTGATAGTGACAGTGATTATTAAAAAAAAGCAGAGCAGTGCGATATAGTGCCAAGTGATTTGGATTACTACGAGACGTCAGGATAATCCGGAATACTGCCACCGAAAGAAGGAAGGGCGGAAGGACGGACGAACAGACAGAAGGAAGGAGGGAAGGAAGGATGGAAGGAAGGACGGACGTTCCGAAACTTGGAACGTAACCTATCCCAACTTAACCTAAAGCTACAAATGTAAGTGAACCGGCAACACGCCGTTGGCTTTTGATCACTCAATTTGTTATTATCATAAAGAAATTAATATTACGAATTGATGTCGCTAAATATATTGACGCGTGCAAATTAATATCTTCGGAATACTATGCGCGAGTATCGCGCGCAAGATTTTTTTTAATTACTTAAATTAATCAGCAGAGAAAGTTGAACGTAAAAATACGATATATATATAATCTGCGTAAGTTCCTTTCGAAAGATTTGTCTCACAAGGGAGATGTTCCGTTTCCGCGTACTTGCATATAATGAGAGCTTAGCTAATTAGCTTAATAGCGTAATTTAAAAAGGTGCTATTAGAACATTGTACTTGTAACAAGCTCTTTCGCAGTGCAGACATTAGTAATTTATGTACGTTTCACCCACTTTAATTGAGAGAGTCTGTAGACTGACTGTGAGATATGTACGTAATCACTGCGGTATAAATATTCTTTCTGTTCTCCCTGCATTCCGTATTTCCCCCGCAAACGGACTTAAGGATTTTTTTTTTCCCCCTAAAGTTCAAGGCGTTAGATTTTCGCGCAAACCGACGATAAGTACTTTCACTTCGGTCATGCCAATCGGAGGTAACGTTAATTGCGCTCGACGTGGAGTTAATACGCGGTACGGTCCGGAACGTGTACGCGAGAAAAGAACGAGAGAGGCTGTCGGGAATTAAGCGGCGCGCATCCGTCCGGCTGGCGAACGATCGCGAACGCGTATCGCCGATTGCGAATTTACGCACCCCAATTACGGTCCCCGTTTCTGCATACCGGCGCGGATGGTCGTCGGGAAATACGTGACAATGTCGGCATCGTCGACCCGGCCGCTCCGTTGCACGTGGGTGAGCGTGTATCGTCGGGGATCTTTTATGGTGCACCACGCACCGTGCAAGGCCGCATTATGTACCCTCCCTCTTTCTCTCCCGTCTCTTTATCTCTCTCTTTTTTTTTTTTTTGACTCGCCGCACGATATTGCCACACGGGGATGATTACAGGTATTAACCCGAGCCACGATACACCGCGCACCGCGTGCAGATACACCCACTTATCGATACCTGGACGTATGCGCGGCCACACAGAATTCGGAAGCCGTCAGAACTTGACGATAATGCGTGCGCGACGTTGAAACCTTGCGATCATGGTTGCGGGAAAGAAAGATTCCTTTAGGTTTTGGAATTTTTTTTATTTTTTTTATTCTACGTAAAATTATAATTTCGTGCCAAGTCGGAAAGCCTTTGCGAGACTTCCGGATAAACAACTTTTAATTACATATGAATTTATGATTTCTCGGAGTGAAAAGCGAGGGTGCAGGTTGAAAGCGTCATCGGCGCGCTTTCCCATTAGATTTTTCGTTCTTTTTTTTTTTTTTTTCTTTATTTCCATACAAATTCCACGGTATGATCTGATAGAGCGACGGGAGGAGGGCGGTGGTCAGACACACCGGGAGTTTTTATCGAGTCCGGCACGGCGCGCGGCGGGAAAGAGAGTTTTGCAGGCGCTCTTTAGTGTTCGGCACCGCGCACACAGCCAGGACGCACGATTGCGTATATACACACGTTGACCGTATATAAAGTAATCCGTCAGACAGAAGCGGGGTGATAATGCATGAGCGCGGTGGCCCCGCCCTATCCCTGTAACCGCGATAAAATCTCTCATTACGCAACGAGACGGACCCTCTGCCGCTAGACTGTTATCCTTAGACTGGCAACTCCAATAAAGCATACGTATGTGGAAATTTATTTTTGTTTTCACCGTACAGCCGACCGGTCAATCTTTCTCAGGAATCGACGAACGGTGTCGTTCTGACGCGGCGATACTGTCGCTTTTGCGAAAAAAAAAAGAAATAGAAAAAAAAAGAACACGAGGTTCTTCCGGAAAACAAGGAACGCGGAGTTGTTTTCGTTGCGCGTGGAAATCTTCGTCATCGCGCTTATCAATGCGAACGTTCGTCGCGAGGGATTAAAAAAAATAATACCACGCTCGTAAACATTCTTTGCTTTAAAAAGATTTTTTTTTACGCGGATATTTTTATTCTTTTAATCTCGAGACTCGGTTGAGATTCGACTTGTATTCTTTTGTGAAAATTCGTGAAGCGTAAGAGATAGGGTCGCCGGGGCGTCGGAAACGACGTATGGCGCATTTAATGAAATTCATAAGTACAGAAAACGTATTCTCCTTGATGACACTTTGGCCTGGTATTCGCCATTATGATAACGTACAACACGGAATACATAACTGGCGCAATTACGACAGATTACACGTTGCGCGATACAATGTGTTCGCGGAATGCACGTTGCACGTACGTTGCATTGCGGTGTGTGCGACGCGGCTCAATTTGTACCCATCGCTAATTAACTTGCTAATAGTGAGTCATCACCGAATCATTAGATTGCATAACAGCAGTGGCATTCTTCTCATTCGGGTCTGCACTAATTATTTCGTTATATGTATTACGAGTGCCAATCTCTTTTTTTATTTTTTATTTTTTTTTAATGACAGACGGGTGGGTCTTCTCGAGTAACGTAAAACATTTTTTTACGCAGACTTTTAATCGTCGAGGGAACAAAAAATTCTTTTCTTTCTTTTTTTTTTTTCCCCCGCAACCTTAGACGCTAAGAATAACATAGATCTAGGGCGATTTTTGCAGATACAAGCCTCGATGTAATAATAAGACGTTAGAAGAATAGGTTTAGATCTAGATCGTTTGCCAATGCCGTTCTACATTCAGTCTTACTTCACGTACAACATTTTACCGTGATCAGACCACGCGAGCGCGCGATCTCGTAAACTGAACATCATTCTCCTCTCGCAATTTCGTGGCGACAGATATACGTCGTCGAGTTAATTACTTCGGTCACGCATTACGCGCAACGTGATTTGCTCAATGGCTAATGAAACTTGTACCGGCTTCTCTTGCGTCGCGAATCAGTCCGGGAGTCGCTCTAAAGTGCGCGCGCGCAACGCGCTCACATGTGTAATTACGCTCAATGTTTTCCGTCGACCTCAAACAAGCTTTTCACCACCGTGTAACCAAGACCAGTTTCTAGGAGCACTTGGTCAAGTGCGTTTCCCCGTTAGGTTTTGTTTTATAACGCCATTTAATGGTTTTCTATTAGAGGTTCGTTAATTGATTAGATAATTATTATTCCGAGTCTTTCTTCAAAATATTAATATTCAATCTTAAATTAAAAATAAAAATATGCAGAATTTTAAACTTAAAATAAATTTGATTAATTGATTTCGCGATTACGAGAGAATCTCTGCAACTTTTTTTCTGAAAATCCTGGAAAGAGATATTGCGTTATTATCACAGATATTTATAATATATTTTTTTTTGCTCTTCCATCTTTTTACCGTTGGCTGTTGCTTTTCTCTCAAGTTAATAGACCCCGATGACAATTGTACTTTCAATGTTCTTCATGACAGTAATTACGGATATTATCTAATCATCAAATGTATCTGACCCCGAGCTCATGAGAAATGCGCAAACCTCTTAGTTATAATGCAACATCGGCGGTTGCAACTATATCTGCATCGATGACGATGACGCGAAAGCGAACGGTGTATGCCTGCATTATTATGCGTCACACTTCCGGTCCCGGATTATGACTCTCGAGCGTTACCTTGACACGGTCCTATCGACGGTGCTTCTCAATGATTCCGTATTTGCGGCATTCGCGCGTGTATATTTGCCTCGACAATGAATAGGTCACATATAATATATGAATATAAAAATTGAACGACGTTGCGGCAGCTAAAAAATATTTTTTGTCACATAACGAAAGAAACTTGCTATCCGGAAAATTGTTATTTAATAAAAATTTATAAAAAATAATTTTTTACAGTCTCACAAAAAATAAAACGTCGGTTGAAAAGTATAAAAAGAAATTTCGCCCTTTGAAAGAAAAAAAGTTTAAGTATAGTTTTTAAAAAAATCTAAAATATCAATGACGATACACCCGCGTATATTACACACGCGTACAAATAAGCTTGAAATGTCTCCATCCCGTATTCTCAAGATCGTCCGAGATTGCTTGAGATGACGACGCGCCGGTAGCACGACGCATTTTTCAAGCGGCAATGTTCCTCCGAAGGGCAAATCACATTATAATTAGCGCGTACAGCTGTAGATATAGCACGGCAAATTGTATTAATGCATTCCGCCGTGGGGTTCTCCCTCTTTATCTAAGACCGCTACGTCGTGCTCGGTGTATATCCTACGGGGCCCAGCTGTCGGCCGGTCTAAGCGCGGGGTATACTGCCCGGCGACACGACACCGTCATTTATCACCGGTGTGCCTCGTGTGGGTTTTCTGCATTACTTAATGAGTTTCATAACCGAATTAAATTTTTGGCCCGTGCGCTCGCGACGTGCCGGCCCAAAGCGGCGGGGTGGGTCTTCTGCAAGTGTAGACTGTACGCGCGACGCGAACGGAGGGAAGGAGACGAGCATCGTTAGAGGCTGCACTATGGTATTAAATTTGCAAGATTAATCTGTGCCGCCATTAGCCCGGGTGTTTCCGTCGTGGCCGTCGCTCTAAACCGGGCAGGTGTGCCTCACCGGCGCGGATACGCGACTTCTTCCTTTTGCGATTGTCGTGATTTCGCGCAGATAAATTCGAAATGTGATTCTTTGCTCGCCGAAAAACTTGCCGCAATTATTACGCTATCTCGTGGAGTTTCTTACTAATCGATCAATCGGCGGATCGTCGTTAAAGTCACTATTCGGCTTGATTAAGCACGGACTCGGTACGCTATTATACTTGGGGATTACGATCGTTGCCGTTCATTCGCTAATTAAATTCGATCAAATCGGTACGAGTCGATGGGCCTTCCAATCGAATTTCAATCGAGTCGTATACGAACATATTGCGAGCGCAAAGAGGGTTGCGGATCGGGAAATATTTCAAACTCCACCATGGGGAAATAGCTTCCCTTCCTTTCTTCTTCCGTCTCCGGCGCATCATACAACTTTCTGCCTACAATGCCCAGCTACCAACATCGCACATAGTCGTTGTTAAATATATTTCTCTCCTTTAGGGACTTTGCGTGACTCCACTTTTGCAGAGAACATGTATAGTAACGATTGTAAATAACTTCCTACTTGTTTTTTTCTTTTTTATTGTCAGAAAAAAAAATCTATTACGTTTTCTTTTAAATACCTCAACGATTGTTAGGAAATTAACCGAGTAGTTATTTCGATTTTATTAAACGTTAGGTCGGCAGGTTCAATCGCCGCGAATCTCGTTTTAGTCCGAAACGAAATTTTCCCACTGGGATTTGCGAACGAGATGCCCTGGGTTAGTTTGCGGCGCACGGTCCTCGCTGTGTAAAATCATTTAGCCCCGACCGGCGAGGGGAGTCATGGATCATTGATGTCCCGCGAGCCGGACGAGCCTGCGGGAATCTTTCCCGCCGAACGGCTCTTTCTCCTCCCCCTTCCGCCGCGCCGCGTAGTCCGGGGTCTTACTTCGTGCGTCTAACTAGAATGGATCGCCATAATTTTTCAGCTAACTCAAGTATCCCGGGCTGTTCAGCTCGCAAACGAGCCTGACAAAATACGGAAGGTGGGCATGCGTTAGCACGGCTCGTTTGTCCCGGTCGTCGTGTTTCCATGTTCTTGCGGGCGCGCAGTCGCATCGCCATGGATCACCCTTGCTTGGCCCCTCAACGAGAATGTTTCGCGTGATTACGACTTTTGCCAATCGAGAGTATGAGATACGCGAACGTTGAGATTTTATACGAGAAGTTAAATACAAGAAAAAAAAAGGGGAATTTTCAATAAGATGCACGAGTTACGTTTTGTCTTTTTGTTTTGTAATTTCTTGATTCGCCATAATTAACGCGCGAGATTGAGGTATTCTAAAAGTCAATTTTTTAAATGCAATTTCACGTATAAAAAATAACAAATGTGGTTTTTCTGCAAAATAATCAAGTACTAATGAGGATAGATTTGAGTAAGCTGCGGTTAAAGTTTTATTTAATTCAATGCCGCGATAATTAAATTTGTAATTTAATTAGTTTCGTACTTTTGACTTAGCCGGAGTCGGGGCGGGCCGGGTTACCGCCAGAGCTTGCGTGTTCGCCCATACACGACGAACGAGAAGCCTCCAAATTCAAATTAGCTTCGGGGCCGCCATATAACCGCAATTTTCTTTTTTCTATTCTGTCATTCGCGATAACCCGCGGTTCGCGAGCATAAACGAAGGCGAGTCTCCCGACTATGGAAATGCAAATAAACGTAAAAAACCGTACCGAACCACCCACTGACATTAACAAGTAGTACCGATAATTCAGCGGGTCAGCCGGCCGGGGTCTCTCCCGTATGACTTTGTAGTTAATTACGCGATCGCGAATCGCCGCCGCGCGTCCTCGTAAATTTCTCCCTTATATACCAATTAATATCGTTCGTTTTTTCGCGCCATTAGTTTAACGCCGTCGGCTTAACGAAGGTGCTAAATTCACAACTAATCGTGGAGAGAGGCCGATATTTTACGAAAAGTTATTAAACCGCGAGCAATATTCCGATAATATAGAAAGCACAATTTGTATCTGCTAATGAGGAAAACCGTAGAGTGCGATTTAAATTTATGTCATCGTTCATAAATTGTCTACTCTCGATAGACCGACCAACAGGTATTAACTGATAATATTCGATTTTAAAATACGATAATCGTACGTCTAATTATTTCTTACTCATTTTCTATTATGCGAAACAAAAGATTGTGCATGTTTTTCAATTATCCGAGATATTAAAAATGCACCATTATATCCCATAATAAGATTAGGCGGAAAATGATTTACTGAGCGGTGCGCGTTAAATGCGATGAAATTTGCGGACGTTTATTCGCAACGCTAAATTAAGTAGCGCGTGTCCAATTTTTTGCAAACGAGTGTTTATTTCATCAAGCACGGCCAACGAGTCGACGCGAGGTATTAATTCGACAGCTAGTTTACTCGGTTAATACGGCACGACGCGTCGAAATAAGAGAAAAAGATAGATAATTTTTATGGCGCGCGCTAATTGTTATTTACGACGGGATATAAACTATATCACGGCTTTATTAAGTAAGGCACGGGCACAAACGAGGCCGAACCGCCCCCAGCCCGAAATGGCGAGCGCTTAAGTACTTTATAACCATCTGCAACTTCGGCAGATGTTTTCGTTAAATAGAGAAAGCGCTCGTAGCGTTGTGCGCAATAAACATTCGAGCATGCTCACATTCCTCCACGGCAGTATCCGCGTCACGTTTAATTTCCACGGCGCAAGGTGCTTGAAAATTATCGATCTCCCAGCTAAAGATTCTCCAACTGATTCGCGAAAGGAAAGCAATTTGTCAATCGTCTAGTTCTCGTTAACTCTGAGTCTCCAGAGTACGATGTTTCGGTTCCATTCAGGCAGTCGACGACGACGCGAACCGTGTCTTTTTTTTTTTTTTTTACATTCGATCATTATTCATATTACGCCACGAAGAAAAGATTAGAGCGGATCGCTTACCGTCGCGTTCGCAAAGTACTGATCGCGGCTGTCTTATTAAGAAGGTGCTTTTCTCAACGAGCGTATAAATTTCGTTAATCCCTCGTCCGACGTTCGATATTAGTTCGAGTACGATACCGCGGTACCGATCCAGATTCCCCGGTAGATTAAGGCGCCCGTTGTCTCATTGGGAACCATAATTACCGCGACGGATTGTAATTATTCTCGACTACCCCGGGATGCTTGCATATCTACGCGGTTAATAACGGGTAATGGATACCGCGGAGTTTGCGCCGAAATCAACAGCTGAAACGCATCGATGCGAGAGCAGCGTCAGCTGCCGCCAAGAGAGAAGCTCGCGTTTAATGAGCGAGCGATACGCTTCCTGACGCAGTGAGTCCGGGAATATCGATACTGTATCTTATAACTTTGCCCAATCGCTCAAAAAAAAAAAAAAAAAAGAGAGAGAAAGAGAGAAGGGGCGGGCTGATCGACACACAAAGTTTGCTTTCCTGCTCGACAACCTGGCAATGCTTATTTTGAGATCGCGATAACTTCACAGCTGATATCTGGCAACTTGCAATTAATATATAAATTTTAAATTATGGTTCTCGGTGAATAATCTCGTACAACGAATTAGTATAGTCATAAAAAAAAAACTAGGCGAAAACCTAAGGGAAATATTTAATTTTAACGAACGAATAATAGCGATAAAAGATAACAGCGCACTATTGCGATAGCGCTGTCTAATCTCTACACATTTTTTTACTTTATAATCCCCCTTATAAATAATTTCGGATTAATTCAAAGTGACACAAAAACGACTAATTCCATTTGTAACTAAATTCCATTGTAAGATCGACGCAATATAATGCGATGCAATAATTAAGCGGAGCTCATTCCGTGCAATTACCATTGTTCCCGATTCGGTCGTGATATATTTGCACTTGCATTCCAAGAACTACTCCAATTAAGACGTTAAAACTCGCAGCTAAACTAGTATTTACACTTATCGCTTCAGGAAGAAAGATGCACATCGAGTTGCAACCATAAAATAAGAATAGCAGATGTTCTTTTATCATTATTGTGATTTTAATCACTGATTAATATCGCATGCATATCTCGAAAGGGAAGTAAAGATAATGAATTTAGTAATAATGCAAAATAGTGCATTATTCAGTGTTAAGCGTGTATTTTGCTTTCTGCTGTTAAAACAATCTGTTAAATGCTCGGTAATTTTTGCTCGTGACATTTTAGAATAACTTTAATAAATGTCATGATAAAAAAAAAAAAAAAAAAAAAAAAAAGAAATAATTATAAGAAAGTGTCGAGGCGAGTTTAACCCGCGCGCGTCGGTGATAAGTTCGGTCAGCGGATCTCCCAGCATTTGGACTTGCTCATTAGCATCATAATAACGAGCCTCTATGTCTTTCGGTCACATATATTTACGACGGCACGCCGCGCAGTTGATGCGTATTGGTGGAGGGATATATATCTGGCGGCGCGAACGCCGTGGAAGGTGTAAGGTAACATCGCGTTCCTCCGCTTCTCCATGAGATCACCCCATCGTAGGTGGCATCTATATCGCGGTCCGATGACCGCGAGTCCTTTCTCGTCTAACGTTCCCGCCGCGCCGGGAGAATTCCGCGTGATGTATTTCGGCGAGATCTAACTTTCGGCCTCCGTGATATTTTGCCGCTTCCCTCCCTACCCGGTATCTTGATCTTTTCTCGTTGATCTCGCTGTACGTATCTCGTCCCGATAAACCGTTTACCATTGCGTACGATTGCATTCCACGAGGTTTCAGGTTGACATTACGACACAAATTATCGGTGTAAGATTCACCGAGAGTGGAAACGAGACGGCTCGTCCTCTCCCGCCCTGTCTTCGTCCCGACTGTATATGAACGGCCGCGAAATCCTTCACAATTCGTGGTATCCTTATCGAGATTCGGAAATTTGAGACCGAGTTCGGGCGCATTTTTCGGGATTTAGGATGAGCGTCGATTTACAACTTGAGGCTATGCACTCTCGTTCGTCAGCGCGTAAAGGAAAAAAAAAAAAAAAAAAACGAGAAAAATATCTAATATTCCAACGATGAGGAATTTTGGGCGAAATGTTATACACGGGCTTTCTTCGAAAATCTGCCGGCTTGTTAACGTTTATTATATCGGTCGAAAATAATCTAAAAATTCTGTAGATTTTTCTTTATTATATAAAAAATATTTTTTTTAATAAATATAAAATTCTTTGGATACATTTTTAATTAATAAATAATATGACGTGATAAATTACATTAAACGTTTATCTGAACCGGTAATAATAATTATGAAAGATTATTGTACATATACTAGTAATCGTGACATAGCTTAATTGGTTCCGAATGCAAAGAGATTCCGTACAAGCGCTCGGAGGTGGAAATCACTTTCCGCAGATTCGTTGTAGGCCCCGAAATAAATGCATAACGATGGAATAAATGGCGCCAGACTCGGCCTCGTCATTATGCAGATGACCTCTCTTTACCGCATCCTGCGTCTACGTCTCCCCTCGCCCCGCTCGCTCTTTCTTTCCCCTCTCGCCACCTCGGGGCTCGCATTCGCTCTCTAATATCGCACTTACATCGACATCGGCCTACTCTGGGCGCAGTGTACAACCTACAAGACAGCAAAGAGAGATACGGAAGGATAAAGAGAAAGAGGGGAGGAGAGGGGAAGAGAAAGAGAGAGAGCGCAAGAGAAAGGAAGAGCAATCTCGACAATTCCGCACGGGACGGGACAGGGCGGCGCACGCGCCTCCGAGCGGAAGTACTTAAATCCATCATGGCGTCCACCGGAAACCGCCTGAGTCACTCGCGTAATCGTACCTCCTCCCGATGTATCGATTTTCCTTGGACGCTTCTCTGAGCGGCTCGGTCTGGCTCTCTTCGGGTTATCTTGGTATCGCCGGGCGGCGTTCACGACCTGTTCCCAAACGGTCGCTAAGGAATCGTTCTGCGAAAATTGCTAGGCCGCTATCCGCGTAATCAATATCGCTCGTCGATCTTTTATAATACTTGTTATCGCCGCGATTGCACCCCCGCGCGTTACCTTATCGGCGTTATTTATAATGTTGCATTATAAATTAGAAATATAATTTTGTGGAGCAGCTAATATTGAGAATCATACGTTTACATTCATTTTTAATGAATTAATTTCTCAATTTAAATGAAAATTAGAGCTTTAAAAATAAGACTAGCAAATACTATAACAATATCGGCTATTATAGTGACGTTAAAATTAATTTCGCTTCGTTTCTTCCGTATCTTTTTTGAGAAGACCTACATACGGTATCTGGTATCGATATTTTTTATTAATAAATAACGAGTCGAGAAAGCGACGGAGAAGAATCGAAGGAGATTCCGGTCGTAGATTTGAAAGAATCGAACGTAAGAAAGAAAGTACTACGAACACGCCACTAGGCTTATCGTCGGCGTAGAAGGAAGAAGAAGGTACCAGGGTAGTCGTTTGAGGCCACGGGAGATCGATAAGTCTACCACCGAGAAAGTTCACCCCCGGCCCTCGTCCCGGGGTTAACTCCACCAGTCAATTGTTCTCTAATCGTAAACTCCTGAAATGGGCTCTGTCCTGAAAATCGATCTCGTCTGCGTCAGCAAATAAACATATTCGCTGATACTTCCCGATAGTAATTTTAATACAATTCACTCGGTAAATCTGCCATTCGTTAAAAAGATATTTACTCCAAAAAGTATTATAAATCACAATTTGAATAATTTAAAAAGTACTAGCAAAAATATTAGAATTAAATAAGATTGCAATTTTTTTTTACAATACCTGTTTAAATTAATTAATGAATTAAAATTCCACGCTTGACCAAACACTCGTTTATTTCGTCGTTATACGTTTAAACAAAAATTTATTTTTCTTCTATAAAAGATTTCTTTTATTTTCGTTAATGGTAAAAGTCTGAGACCAACGGATCTGCTTTCTCTCTCTTTCTCCCTTTTTTTTTCTAACGATTTCGAACGGATAGGCTAGTTCCGACAAGCTAGACCTCCGGTAGGTCTCGTAGGTTTCTGGCGAACGGTAAATTACGAGACTGCGGTGAAGTCAGCTGAGCCACGCGGTGCCACGTGTCGGACGAATATGGAAAGGGGAATTCTCGAGAAATATAGTCCCAATGACAGGGGTCGAACCCATTTTTAACCGGCGATCTCACCGCTAGACTGACCACGGCGTACGGCGGTGAGATCTATAAATCGTTCCCCAGGATGAAGGCGTGATGCCTATCGCACATTCGCGGCTTAGCTCCGGATCAATCGTGAGACTCGATTGATATTAATGACAGTCTTTAACCCTTTGGCCGGCTACCGGTTAAGACGTTAAGGTCGCGTTAATTTCTCAAAGTTACGTTAAGTGGTAATCAGACGTAGCCGCTTGATCCTTGCTCAGATCTCATTTGGACTGTAGGAAAAATCGTTGTAAACCGGAAACAGCAAACTTGATAAATACTTTTAATTTTTTTTAACGCAACGTATACTAAATTATTTTATGATAAGGTAAATAATTTAATAAAAATGTCTTTCGCGATAATTTTCCTTAATTAATTTCACGCCAAATTGGCGAAATAAAATAATCGTCGACGAGAGTAGCTCTTACGGAATATGAGACTTTAATAAATAGCGAGACGTCGATTCCCCGTATCGTGTCCTCAATCGGCGATACGCCTTTGCCGCTTGCGTCTCGATTAATGCTACTAGTTACGCATTTAACGTAATTCAGCTACACGCGATAAGAACTGGTCGGCCGATCGACGAGATCTCCAGACCAAACACGCGGCTAGCTCTCGCGCGTAATCAAGGCGCGATCCCCGCGCGCCTCGCCCTCGATTAGGCGCGGCGAAGGATAATTCGCGACGTCATTATAACGTCCGCAACATGTGTTTCAATGTAACGACAGCGCGCGAGCGGCATGCATCACCTCGCGGTGGCCGCCACCGTCGGCCGCTGCCGCCGCTCCGGAGCTCTCATGCAATATGAATGACTCCCGGCGCACTCCATAATTACCAGCGCATTTCATTAAGGGCATTAAATGATTTCGTGGCATGAATACATTTCTGCTAATGCTGATTGGCGTGCCGCTGCCGCCGTCGCCGTCGCCGTGGTCGGTGCTGCGCCCGCCCGCGCCATCGCCGGGGCCGAGACTCGCTTCCGGCGAGCGTATACGCGCGCCGTAGGTTCAATGAAACGTCTCGATAAAATCTGGGAGCCTCCGTCCTCCCTTCTTTGTCACCTTCCCTGCCCGCCTAATTTCGACCCGGTCTTTCGCACCCCGACAACCTGAATTTACTCGCGGCTGCGTTTAGAGTTGCAAATACGGGATCTGACGTTTTAAAATATGTTACATTTTTATACAGTTGTTTGCCAAAAAGTTAAGATCAAACATTTTTTTTTGTTTGTTTTTTTCTTTTAAATTCACGATCTCTTAATCACATTTAATAAAGATACGGTGCACCCTGCGTTAATTGCGAGTAGCATTATCTGACGAGACGGCAAATTATTAGCATATAAAAGGATTACCGTCCTCAATTAATTAAGGGATATAATTACGATGCATGAAAGTGGGAGGTGCAAAAAGGTATGCTGGCCACGCAGATACGATGGAACAACATGATTTGCGAAAAACCGAGCGTCCTGAATTATGTAGAATTTGATAGCATCAGGATGTTTGCAAAAAGATTATCAGATTAGAAGACATACCACGCAAATAATGGCTTTATAAATCATAAAAGAGGCTTAAGACGAAGCAAACGAAATCGGAGATTGCTAGGAAAAAATAATTTTTATTTTAATTATTGCATAAGCATCTGCATTAACTTTATGGGTTTTTTTTTTTCTTTTTAATTACATTTGCCAGCAAGGATTTAATTTTCTTTATATCGTGCTTTGACTTTTGCTATCGTCATATACATGGTCAGTTTGCGAGGCAAATACCCATTTTACTAGCATGTTGAGCTGTACATCACTCTCTCAGCAGGTCCGCGTTACTCTTCATGACGGTTATCACTGCCATTATTAGCCAGAAGTCATTTGGCCCAATTAATTCAAAATGTTTTTATTCGAGTTACTTTATCCTTGTCGCACGAGAACAGACACTACCAGCTGCCGCACCTATGGGATACCGCCCTTTTCGTATAATTGCTTTGTTTATCGTCCCCAATCAGAGCACCGATATTAGCATATACGCAAACCACGAGTTTCTCGACCCTTTTTTATATCCAGCATTGATCCACCCTTTGTTCGCTCTCTTTCGTTGCCGTGCTTCCTGTATCTTTTTTTTTTCCTTTTTTTTTTGTTAAATCTACTGATAATCACGCGCGCGCACACATCTTACTTCGGAAAACGATCTTTTTTAAGAATTTTTGGAGTATAGGACGAACGCTTTTCTAAGTTAAAATATTATTAGCAAAAAAAAAAAAAAAAAACATTTTGTGTTAATATAATAATAAAATCATTAAAATGTATGCAGTATTAGTGAAAGCGTGTTAGAGGAGAACGATAATTTTTACTTTCCGAGGACACAAACGTATTGAAGTAGCAGCGCTCTGTACATGTAGACTTTCTCCCTTAACGTTATCTTTACCAAATCATCTTTTCTTTCTTTCGTTCCCTTTAAACTCCCTCATCCCCTCTGGCCGACATAAAAGCAACTTATCCTCGTCATAGTCATAGCGTCGCGGGCACCGGTGGTATTTCCATAAAAGATATCGTTCGAGGGTGACCGATAAAATTTTAGGAATGGCTTCTTTTGAACTGGTTTTACGACCGTCAGAATTCATGCATTAAAAAAAAAAAAACTTTGTTAACGTCGCGTACTAAGCTTATGCATAATAAAGCTATAAGGCGAAAGATAAATGTCTAGATATATCAAAAACAGATATATGTACGTATTTATAATATATATAAAACTTTGACGAATGATTAATAGAGAGAATTTTATACTTTGTTTAAAAGTTTATGCAGAATTCACGTGTATACGCGTAATACTTTCGATGCTCTTTTCATAATTTTTGCATTAAAATTATACGAAGGGAACAACATTGACTTTTTCGTAATACACGATTTCGTGCATCGGGAGATTTATACATAGACCACCGCGACATTCTTAGAGATCCAACCGGTTTTTTTTTTTTTTCTCTTTATTTAACTCTTGGAATAATGTTTCTCGAAAATTTCTCGTAGTGAATTTTGCAAGTGCCATGCGTGCCAATGCATATTTGTGTCGCAAAACAGGCAAAATAATATTTCTTGCTCATTTCTGTCGGACATAGTTCTCGGAATGACACGGCAATTAACACGCTATACTAGCAATAAACATGCAAAGTTGGAAAATAATTAAAAATAATTAGGGATAAAAACTTTTCTTATTCTTAAAGTGTAACTTTCTCGTAAATAGGCGCGCTACAACTTTTAGTATAGTATATGCATCACGTTGAGATCTTTGAGCATTCACGCGATTTTAATTATGAATATCTTTCGCAATAATATGCATTTAATGTCATAAAATGTATGTAAAACAAAAAGTAATTGCATTTTATTTGAAATAAATGTAAGAGCTCGGAATATAATATTACGCGTTTCGAAAGAATATTAGTCGTGACAGTTCCAGCTGTTATAAAGGTTTCTCGATCTGCCGACGAATATCAAACGTCGGCTCCATGATTTGATACATCTTTAGATCTTAAAGAATTACGTTCGGCAGAAAGTTTCGTCATCGTCATTATTGAATGATTAACGAAGCACGCGGGTATCGCTTCACTAATTCATGCAGCTGCCGCGTCGTCTAATCTTCGCTACGAATTGACATCGCGCAGCCGGATTGCCAGGTGATGATATTCACGTTTGTATTAGGCGGAATCGAACGCGATTGCACGATCGTTTTTAAAAACTCATTAACACACAAGTTATCGAGACCACGCGTTGAATGGTATACGTATAGGATGTTTCATTTTAAAGAATTCATTCGAGTTTCTTAAAAACTCTGTGTTAAATCAATTGAACAATTGAAACGATGAGAAATGCGAAATAGGCCGGAATTCTCGATCAGTCGAGTGAAAGAGATTCAGAGGATTACGTGATTCGTAGCACCGATTTGCCATCAGTGTCAGTTTAATGAAGGCCTCTAAGTAACGCGAGGGGATTCTTTCTCTCAGCGGGATGCCGATGACGATGATAGTCTTTTAGAACGCCAGTGCCTTTCCCGACTTGTGCTCGAAAATTACCGTGAAACGACTTGTACCAATCGTAGAACGGCTGATCTACCTGCGCGGCCCGAGCCCAGCGACGAAGGTAATCGGTTTATTGCGATCCTGATGACGATCATCACTAGAAATCGTAAAAACGTAATTCTGCGGACAGATCACCTTCGTCAAAAAAAAAATTTTTTAATTAATTCACAGCCGCTAAGTAAATATCTCATTTTAACTTGCCAAACAGCTTAAAAATTTTAGTTTTAAATTCAGTAAAGAGATTTCTCTTTATTTCTAATAAGTATTCTCTCTAATTCTCTTTAATTTTCTCTAATTCTCTCTAATAAAAATTCTTTCTAATAAGAATACGCGCACAATACGCGAGTATTAAGAAAAGTGGGCGTTCACATCTCGTAATACCTTACGTGCTATTTCAAAAGTCGCGAAGCAGTTTCTTTTGTAACAGCGCGATACGGTAGCGCAGCTATTCCGCATATACAGCATACGTAGTACATTACAGGTATATTTCTAGCAAAGACTGCAACTGACGTAAACTCATTATCTAGCGAAATTATCCTGTAACATCGTGAGTAAGTCCGTCATTCACGGAACAATCATGCGCGTAAGTAAACGCGCCCGCTCCAGTTCTCTACTTCGCAATTTCCATTCTTTTCTTATTCTTTTTTTTTTGTTCTTTTTTTTTCTCGCGTTAAGTTTCCGTACGCGTAGTCCGCAAAATCTTTTCACCCTCCGACCCCTCCTTCTTATTTTCATGCCGTTCTCTCTTTCACTACTCGGAGCGGGTGGAGCTGAAACTCCTATACACCTTTGGCACGCTAGAGCGGGAAACAGGCGGCACGTGGAGGAACACGGTGTTCACAGCTGTGCCCTTTCAAATATAAAGGAGAGAACATAATTTCATCCCCTTTTTTCTCTCCTCCTTCCCTCCCTCTGTCTCTCTCTCTCTCGTTCTCTCTCTCTCTCTCGCTATCTCGCGCTTTCTCTTTCACGCACAGAACTGGAAGATATTGTGAGATACTGCCAGGTGCGCGTCTCGCGGAGGTGGCGGCGACCAGGTAGACGATAGATTTACAGCAAATCATTTTACACGCCTATTGCGGGGATCCTGCGCGTGAAATATTGCTGACATTAACTCTCGAAAAGTGATGCCGGCTAGAAGAGGGGAAAAAGCGACGATCGTACGCTATTATTGTAACCCGTTTTAATATCTCTCCTAAGGATTTGTGTGTGAAAGATTATCAAACAATCGGTTAGGCGCGATTACGGTCTGTGACGCAAAGTATTTTCGATTCGGGTATATTTGGAGATATTAGTTATTATGTAGAATTAGATAAATGAGCGAAATCAGGGGTTTAGGAGGTCCAAAATGCGAGCGTTTTGCGAACGCGGAGCTGCGAGTGTACGCGACGCCGGCATATACATATACACGACTGTAAAATTGATCGCCAATATGATTCACTCTGACTCATCAGCATATATCGCATGTATACGCGCGTACGTGGTACGACATAATGCACATAACAAGGCTATGGTTTGCACGGACGGAATTAAATTATACACATTGCGCTTTCCCAAATTGCTCAGAGCGAGCGCACGGTAAGCGCACATCATACGTGCCATTTGCAATCTCGCGTTGTTACGATCTATCCGTAATGTTTCGCGACTCGATTAACGGTGAGAAAATACGAAGGAAATTACTTGCGATGAATACCGCAATGGGAAGATCGCGGTCGTGGCGCGTTTCGATCGTAATTTCACTCGGTGCTTATAACGCGGCTAATCGCACATTAGAATAATACTTGGTGTTCTCTGCAACGACTGCATTTTGTTTTCGACTTAACCGCATGCTATATTTTACATGTAGGTACGTATAATATTTTAGCGAATCGGCAAAAAGTATGTAGAATTAAATTTGGGTTACGTATCCTGCGTTTATTAATTAAACGGCGCGTATTCACTCGGAACAAATTAATTTATAATATCTAAGCGTGCTTGTAATTTGTTTAAATTTCGGG
Organism: Cardiocondyla obscurior; assembly: GCF_019399895.1. Lineage (NCBI taxonomy): Eukaryota > Metazoa > Arthropoda > Insecta > Hymenoptera > Formicidae > Cardiocondyla > Cardiocondyla obscurior. The sequence goes on along the minus strand of NC_091873.1, from coordinate 4,809,636 downwards.
GCGAAATACTTTATCAAAGAAATTTATTAAGAAACGATATAGTTGCGATATTTACTTCGAGGCGAGTCAGACATTGCCTAGCGTTTGAAGAAGGAATTGTACCGCGTCTCTCCTCTCGAGGATTCATTTTAAAGACAAATATGCCGAGCCGAGTGAGTCGGGCCCGAATGTGGCATAAACGAATTTCGCGAGCTCTGCGCACGCAAATGACGCGTTCCATTCTCATCCTTCCTCGAGCGCTCCTTGAGCGCAGCCGGGAGCGTTCACCGGCGTTCATTCGGCGGCGATCGCAACAAGAAAAACGCCGGACCTCCTTCGGCCCCGTGAAGGTGTCTTGGTCCCTTTTTGAGGCCGGTGATCGAGGCATGAAAGGTGAGCCGCCCGTTACGCGGCTGCCGAGTTACGCTCGCAGCTCACCGAAAATTCTCCTATATGCTCAGGCAAATTCACCGACGAGCGTACCCGCGAGAATAAGAGGGACAGGGACGAGGAGAGGTGCAGGGAGATCTTCGAGTTTGACGACGCATCGACGCGCGTGCACATATACACGCCACGTCGCTCTCGTCGCGCCGACACTCGAGACACGCGTTTCGTTTTATTTCCTTCTTCGCACTCGAAAAGGCAGATTTTTTCTGGAATTCGTCTCCAACCGTCTCCGGGGGGGATTTGCAAAGGGGTTCCCGACTTCTCCCGAGGTTTCTTCAGCCTCTGCCTCGCGTATACGTCGCCGCGCCGCGCGCCGCTTGCGCTCTCGGTCTTCGATTCCGTGGGAAAACGGTCCCGGGACTCCCGGGAAGAACGGTCTCCCGATCGATCGACCGTAAGAGACGACGAGTTAGTCTTTCCACCGAAACTGAGGCCAGGTTAAGCGGCTCAAATAACCGGACTTCCTCGCCGGGAGTGAAAACTTGCACGAACGAAATGTAGCTATTTATCGCGTAAGAAACGGAGCGTATCGTCGACCACGAGTACGTTATTCTTAATATTGCATTTTTAATGTTACTTAAAAAAAAAAAAAAACGTTAGAAAAAAAAAGGAAAACCGGACGCGATGCCAGAAATAAATGAAGAAAATTTTTTCTTAAGCGTCAGTAATACATAATTCATCAAATGGAAATAATAGATTATTTTGCTCGAAAAAAGTAGTCCAAAGACGAGATAGACGAAACAAAAGGCGAAGAGAAAAAAAGAGAATTATTTATGTTTCATACCCTGGAACTTAATTACTCGGTTTCATGCGTTTGTTTTAAAAGCAAATGGTTATTTTATATAATTACTTTAATTAACATTAATAAATGTAATAGCGATATAATTTTTTTTTTAATTTTCTTATTAAAATAGATAATTTATTTCTCACGTTACGCGACGAGGAAACGTAATATATTAAGTTTACGGCTGTCCGCAAGAAACCATGGCTTTCGAGCCTCGGTCGGAATCCCCGTTTACATTTGCGCCAAGTAATACGTCTCCCTTGGTGAAGGGAACAGCAACAAGACGAGCGCGAGTTCTTATCTATTTCTTCCTCTTCTTTTCGTCGAGCCACGCTTACGGATTTACCTCGGCATTCGTCGCGGGTTTTCTTACCGAGAGTCACTTTAACTCGCGGCACGCCGGCGTGTTCGCCATTCTCGCGGAGGTGCAAAGCGGCGGCGGCGGAGGCGATGGAATATTAGCGGGCTCGTTGCGTTTTGCCGGTATCAACAATCATCATACCTCAGCTTGATATCCGGTGATTTGCCACAACGTCATGCCGGGGGGAGGGAGGGGAGGGATGGTAATCGATACCGCGTTTTCTCGACTCGCTCTCGGCTGATGTATCTCCACGCGTCCATTTACGGCGTATCTTCGAGATCGTAGGAAGCTTTAGAATGACCCGGCGAGACTAATCCGAGAGACTGAGCACGATGGAAAGCACGACATATCAAACGAACGTTTGCTCTCCGAGCGCTTTGATTTTTCCGACGTTTTTAAGCAACCCTTTACTTTATTAAAATTATAAATCGTTAAACGCGACGCTTTAAAATCACGATCGGGATTTTATTTCGCATATAATTGTCTAAATTGACAGATGTTAGTTAAAATGTAAGTATTGACATTAATATTCATGTAATTACGACATGTGGTTTAAATATGAAAGGACGTAGGGTAGATTATATTAATATATTCACGACGACTAGATTAGCAACGTCAGTTTTAACTAGACATAGGTGAGTAGTTTGAAATCAGTACTTTATACGATCCACTTGAATCGCACCTGTCACCTACCACTCATTTAACGAGAGAGAGAGATAGAGAGAGAAAGATCGGAGGGTGTAATTAAAAGTTCTCGTATCAAAAACCTGTGACAGCTCGTTCATTCGTACACGTAAAATCGTAATACCCACATTTGAACACGTATTATTTTTTCGGTCAATATTTTCGTTATGCCACTCGCATAAAATGCCAAAAACAGAAACTGTCAAATTCTGTTTTGTATTAAAAAAAAAAAAAATTAAATTGGCGTTGCAATTACGGTAAAACACATAATATTACACATAATATTACACATCGTGTAATATTTTTTTATTAAACCAGCGATATAAATAAAATAACGAAACAATAAAATTTGTACAATTATAACAGACATATATTTCATATTCGGGATTCGCTCTAGCAATTTATTTTATTTATATTTACACGTGATTAAAAATGACAATCGTATAGATTTGCGTTTATATTATCTCATCTCATTGTTAACGATGGGTGGATGGATGAATTAATAAAGCTCGTGCGCGAGATAGCCTCAGCTGTCTGCGATATATGTACAACCAGACGACCGTAATTACGGGCAATCGAAAAAATCCAGGAATTCATCCTGCTATGCGACTAATACGTTTTCCACGGCTCGTGAACGTCGGGATGGAAAGGCCGAACGGCGGCGGAGGGGCAACCCCTGTCGATTCGCCCGTAGTCTTTTTTTCTGACCGTTGGTTTGTCCATCTAGACGTGGTTTCGACCCTACGCAGATACAGGCGAAAGACAGAGGCAGAGGTGAAAGGGAGGGCCAGGTGGTGTGCCGCTGATGCGATGATGTGATCGCACCATATGCTGCGCCCTCTAGGGGGCTCAGCCATATACGCGCCTACTAATTAATTCCCAGGCCTTTGTTCTAACAGACACTATCGCTGAAATTACCCCCGGTACCTTTGCTTTTGCGCGGCGCCAGAAACCGGCCCGGAATGCGTAATCTTCGTTGGCCCGTGACGGATAAAACATATGTAAGCGAGTACTTCTACGAGATATTCCACGCACGCGGGGTACGACGTCGATTATTAATTATTCGGGTACCGGAGGAGAATAAATAAGAGACGATAGAGATTTCTCCATAATTCTCGCGACTCGAACGGAGACAAATCACGGGCCATCGGACGATCGCGAAAACAAAGCTATTTGTCAAGCCCTAATAGAAACTATATAATCGTTGATGAGTTGCGATATATCGCGGAAGGATTACGTAAGCCCTAACCGTGCCGAGGATAATTAGCCGACTAAACCCCGATACGTTTACTCGGTCGCGACATAATAGCGCGGGCTCCGATTAAGCCGATGGTGATTAGCGTCTTTAACGACGATCGTGTACGGCCAGGGTCAAACGACGAACGAATAGAAATATAAATACGCCGTTTCGTGGCGTAGTCGATAAGGGGGCGAGCAGGGGCTGCATCCGCGCAGGTAACCGCAGGGGTAGCTTAGCTAGGAAGTACGGAGAGCTGCAGTGCCAGCCCGTGTAACCGACACCAGTCATTCGCCTCCCCCATTTCACCACCATGTTGTGCCACTTGTACCCCCTCGAGCTCCCCTGCCGATGTCGTGTCTCCCCTCGTCGCTCGTCTCTCTTCTTCGCGAACGTCCCGCTCGACCCGGAGTCGCCACGAGGACTGAAAATAATATGCTTCCCTATTTCACATTTAATTCCAATCGCCGTTTAATTGCGCCCGACCCGTCCGTGAGAACTGGCGAGATTATTCGCGCGATCTAGCCAGGGGAGCGTGCTAATCCACTCACCTACGAATGACACGGGGGGAATAAAAGGTCTGCTCAAAGAAATGGGGCACGGTCTAGAACATATAATCACGCATATTTAAAGGCAAAGGCTGTAACTCGTGGTAGAAAATTATCCCCTTTCTTAACGTGCAAAACTTGATTCGACACTTTGCAAAAAGTACGAAAAGAATACGATTGAAGAAAATTACGAGAAATAAAATATAAAATTTTCAGAAAATATTATATTTAATGGCAAAAGTATCGTTAAGTTCTTTACACAATTACGGTAAATTGCACCTATGCAGTTTGTTAATAATTTCTAAATCGTCGCTGCAGTCGCCAGGTCCAAATCCCTCGATCGAGATCTAATCTCGAGAAATAATTTCGTGTGTCCGTTCGTGCACGCCATTTTCCGCGATACTATACTCCGTACTCGAGTTCGCGATTCCGGACGGTGTAAGAATAATTGGAACGACATTCGCCCGCTGTGCGACGATATTACAACACCGAGATAACAGTATAGTCGAGATGTAGATAATTTATTTCGCAAAGGTGTCACGCGTCGGCAGAGACTACGCATGATAGCGGAAAAGCCTGCAGATATAAAAATGATAAATGACGGAATAAGAACAATTATTTAATATGTAACTTATAAATTTTTTTAAATAATTTACAATGCACTAATTTTAAATGTAATACATTTTAAAATTAATATTTTTTGTAGACTCGGGGAAAGTTCATTATAATTAATTAATATAAATTTCGTTTACGAGAACAAAAATTAAAAATACAGTTTAAACGTTGCATCGTACGAAAGAGATTTCTTTTCAAATAGTCTTCCGTCGTAAATCGAGAATTTTATTTCTCAACAACTTTGTATTTCGCTACAATCGGAGACCGGAGATCGGAGCGCGGGGCGTTTCTTTCGTCGAAGATATTACGGTTTCAACAAGGAAAGACAATATTCTTGATTCTTCGCGCAACGTGTCGACATCAATCTCGGGATGTCCGAGACGGGACGGAACTTTTTAATCGCTCGTCAAGAGAGCCGTCCGATTATTTAAAGGAAGGGCTCCTTTTGTGACGCCCGACGGTCCCACTGACTAATAACGCCATCGATCAACCGGTGACTTCACACGGGGCATTTAATGCGCCGTGATGCCGTCATGATACGCGTACTTTGAATTAGTTCCACGATCAGAGGTCACGGACGTGCGCGGTTTTGTTCGTATGCGATCTTTTCGGGATCGACTCCACAGCCTTAAAGTAATTGGACCAGCCGTCGCGTCGATAAACGTTCGCGGAATTCTTTTAGATCAGTTCCACGACGTCGAGCCGAAACAAAGCGAGAAATCGTCTCTTAAAGTAGCATTAACTTTACGCCATTTGAATTGAAAAAAAGAAAAGTATTATCTGTCGAGATATATATAAAATCTCATCGTGCAAATTAAAAATATCAGTACAAAAAACTCGGTTCCGTCGTATCGTAATAATCCTTACGTGCGACACACGTAACAATGCTCCGATTCGTTCGGTCAGTAATGCAAAGAACCAGGGAGTAATGCTTTTATTATCGAGCAGTGTCACGCGTCGGTCGGCATTACGACGTCCTGCACGATAAATTGTTGGAATCGCGAAACGATGGTTAATGGACAAATCGATAAGCTATTATCAGGCCGACGAATCTGAGAATCTATAGAGATGCTTGAATAGATGCTCGTGTATTTGTCATATTTTGTAAGACGCGTATCTTGAGTTTCATCTTTCGTTCCGCGAAATTGCGTAATTACGGATCGTTCAAAGTGTAATGGAGTGCCATAATGGCACATTTGATCCGAAGAAACATTACCTGACTGAATGAATTCCCACCTTTGCCAGAAACTCTCTCTTTTATAATTTTTTTTGCGTTACGTGCGCCGATAAAACGACCATATATCACCCTTCACCGCTTTATCAAACCCGGTTAGTTTTTGGATTTTCCAGACGCTATCGGCAATGATCGGCTCTCTGAAAGCGTGGACAAAGCACCTTACATCGACATTCGCAGTTGCCAAAGTTTCAGATAGCATCGAGCTAGAGGGGGGTGAAGTTAAACGAGCAGGCACATGCAAAGGTGTCTTGTTCAGTGGGTCAGGAGTGCCAAGAAACCTTCCGGGTTTCCAGCTGATCGCGGTACGGGCATAACGTAGCTTGGCATGGCGTGGCGTGGCGTGGCGTGGCGTGGGGTAGCGTGGCGTGTTAGCATGATGCGTGTGCGGGTACTGCACACGCAGGGAGAGAAAGAGGGCGGCAGTCGCGGAGGTTGCGCCATACTCGGGGAAGTTACCTCGGCACGGTCTACTCTGCCGCGGGCCCGCCGCTCGGGTATCATGGATCCACAATTCTCGTTCGCTTTCCTGGTGTTCCGTGTCTGCTCGTCGGTGGTATCGTACGGATACCACCTTCGAGCAACATGAGATGCCGTGCGTGCAGCGTGCAGCTAACGTAAAGCTCTCTCTCTCTTTCTCTTTCTCGTCGCACGCATCGTATACGTTACAATGAGTCTGCTTGGGCGCACAACGACTAGCATCGCGGTTCGCCTTGCGTGCTGAACTTCGGGATATGAACGTTATATCCGGCGAGGCTCGTGGAAGCATTACGAATCGTCGAACCCGGACGACAAGCGGAGTCGGGGGCGTTGTAACGAGATGAGGCGATTCGACGTGACATTAATAACAGAATTATCTTAATGACGGATTTGATATCGGCTAATAGGATTGTTATAGATTTATCGCGATAAACTTTTATCTCGTCTACATTTCGCGTAGAATGAATAAATTAAAGTTGACACTTGTCGTTTCTTCTCGCATATTTCATTTACCGTCTAATTATTATAGTTACGAAAAAAATTCGTTAAAGTCGATAATTCGCGTAAAATCTTCCACCGGCTTAAATAAAAATCCATCGAATAAAATGCTCAAATTAGAAGGTAGTATCAAGAGATTCGGGCAAAGTTTTCCATTTGATTTACCGCAACTTCTTTTTCTTTTATCTATATCTAATGCGGCTGCGATTCCCGTTCTTTCTTCTCAGTTCCGATTGCAAGCGAATCGGACGATTGCGATCCCCGATAGCACGCGCAATTTGAATTATAAATCACGATGAAATTAAGACGGCCTTATTTCGCGATGCATAAAGCACGTAATTGCCCGACGGCGGGACGGCCGTGAGCGGTGCATCGTAGCTTCCCCTCTGGAGGGTCCTACAATCCATTCGGGTCGATGAATGTACGCCGGTAGGAAAAACGTAAATCCTGATTCGGCTGAGACGAACGGCGGCACGGCTGCTTCTTCCTCGCTCGGCCTTTATCGCGTAAAACGTTTTAGTTATTTACTATCACACGGGCTCGCCACCAAATTGCACGTTATTGCGCCGCTCGAGCGTCTAGACCTGCCTCTAAGGGTACCTTAAGCAATTAACTTGGGCGAAATTCAAGGTTTAAAGGGATGAGTCTTGCAAAGTAGATAAATATCGAGAGAGAAAGAGAATTAAATTGTAACCAACCCGTTGATTATAATTTCGAAACAATCGGACATATGTAGGTATATCTAGTTGTCGAAAATCTTTTTAAAGTTTTACGTACGAAATTAATAAATATCTGCAGTAATCATATCGGATATATTATCAATAAATTTAATAAGTTGGATCATTGGAAATTTATCTCTTCGAATTTAGAGATATATGACTTACGCTAATTTTTTCTAAAAGAATTTTATTATCTTCAAATAATTCTAAAATTATTCTAAGGCTGCAGTTTTAGAAAGAAATTAAAACATTGTAAGATTTAATCGACGTAATATCTTTGAAATAATCGGAGATTAGTCGTTCGAAGTGCGTTCTAGTCCAGCCTCGCAGATGAAAAAGGAGCGATATAAGTGATTTGTGTATCGCGGCAGATATCAATAACGCGCGCACGTTCTGACGTGCGGCCGAGTGTTAATAACCTTGGCCGTGTAACACGGCGAGCGTTATGAAGCGAGTGCTGATTACCACGGTCGTTAATTCTTGGCTAATATACTACGGTAACACTCTCCGGTATACATACCGAATATGCGTATAAATATACGGTGAAGAATTAGATGGTCGTACGTAAAGTATGTTATGATAGCATCGCGATGGTATTTATATCGGGATGATACTGTCTCGGGTTGCAGCGAGAGTTACAGCTGCCGCAGAGCCCACGTCGGGCGATTTCGATTTCGCGAGGGTGTCTCGTAGACATGACACTCCCGAGCGATCGTAAAAAAAAAAAAAAAATTACGATTTTACGCTCGTAAATTTTAATCTTCCACGAGTCTCACGTTCATGAAATGCATCGACCTTGCATTTTACGCTACTCTAATGCTGTTTATTAATACGTGTAAATTGTTGACTCACTAATCCAGTTATTAACTGTCTAGCGTAATCGGTGAATAATTAAAATAATAATTAGAAATATATGAGATAAAAAAAAAAATAGTATGTACCGCACAAGTGCAATTTATAAAATCGTAAAAAAATTTTGGAGAATCTAGAAATGCTATCGAAATACAAAAGCAGAAGCATCTCGCAACTTTACGCCGAATGAATCAGCCATTGCGATTCTAAACGACCGCGCTCTATCACTCTTGCAATCTTCCGCGCATATATTAATTTCCCTCGCGTTTATGCGCATCCTACGCCATTCTACGCAATTAAGATTAATGATCGCGGGTAGCTTCTTAGTCGCAACAATTAGCTGCTGTGTACGTTACATGCGTCGAATATTTTCTATAACGAGACATTTAAAACGTCGACGTTACGTAAACGCAGAAGTCGCGGACACGAGCGTCTCTAACGCCAATTTATCACCGAGAAGTGTAAAAATCACTTGCGCCTCAAGTTCTTATCTTTACTTTCGCGTCTGCCTTCGAGATATTTCGTAGCTCGCGATTCCACGCCGGGCCGAAAAGCGCGGGAGGGAAGTTCGTTACGAACAAATAATGCGCTGCCGATAATAATTACTAGTTGTTATTACACTCCAATTCGCGCCCATCGGTTACGGATACGCCTCGCCTGTAATCACCAAGGATTACTCCCGATTCATATTCATGCACGTAGATTTCCTTTTTTTTATGCGCGGCGCGCCGCGCTGCTTCGCTCATGTCGATGCTAATACTTTATTAGTGGCGCCAGTACGTACGGACTTCCCGTCGGGAATTATTCTTTTCGTACGATATCAAGATTGTTCGTCCTGCCGCAGACCTCTTTGACATTCCTCCATTTTATGTAAATTTATTTTTATCACGAAATGGTATTTTATAAAAAAAAAAAAAATTGTAATTATGCTACCGATAAATAATTTAGATAATAACTTTATTTGCATATATGCTCGTTTTTCAAGTTATTTTGCGAATGGTGCAGAACTTATCTCTTTTAAAACCAAGACTTTTTAGAATAAAATTGAATAATTACTTGAGCAACGTAATGTTACTACTTAACGACTTTTATATATTTTTTTATTTTATTTTAATACACATTTAATGAAGATTTTTTTAAACTATTACAATATAATTTTTTCGTAAATGTTTTCTTCCACGGTTTACCATGTCACATGCAAAAACCGAGCGATGTTCAAGTGCATAACTCAGACATTCTAAGAAGTGATTAAGAAATTCAACGTGCATTTCCATTAACTGACACAGGGAAAGAACCCTGGCCAAGCGCAATTATACGGAGCAATAGATGAAAAACGAGCTGATTCGCCCGGGGAAGCAAGAATCCTCTTAATAAGAAAGTTCTCCGATCCGTGGCGCACTCGCGCATACTTCCATGCGCGCGTATCTCACTACAAATGCGGTCATATACGAACCAGTTATAAATGCATTCCTAATTTTAACTTGCGCGTAAATACTTTGCTCCGGCGTTGTCTTTTAAATAAAAATAAAAAAAAAAACAAAAAAAATTTTCGCACTAACTTTTAACTTGCAATTTTCAATCGCAATTCACCGCCTCGCCTTTGACATTCTAATTGATGATCGTTCGTCAGTTTTGAGATACGCCCTGCACGAGGAAACGAGAGAGAATTAGCGATTTCCTAAGAAAGATATCCCCGTTAGTGGTTGGCATGAGCCGCGAACCAACGGCAGCCCGGATAGCGATCTTTTCGCCCGCGAGCTCAGCGACCATGAGTGGACTGAATATGTTTCATATGAAAATCTAGGTGGGAACCCATTCAAAGTCCCTGGCTAAAGCAAACTTTTTTTTTCTTCTCACACACATCGCGTATAACGCATCTATAAACGTGCATAGTGCTCGACGAGATCAGCGATGAGATGCAATATTCATAAATGCTCCCTTTTTTTTGGCTCGCTCCGCCGTACCGCTGCTAGCAACTCAATTAAGAACTTTGACATAAAAGTAGCCGTAAAATACTACGCTTTCCATTCATCTGAGAATTTATTGACGCGACGTGAAACAGCGTTAAAAGATTAATTATATTCTTCTACAAATTCGCGAACGTATCTTACAAAATGGAACTAATTATTCTAATTAATATTACTAATTCTGTTTTATAACCATATATTTAAAATATTAAATAGACCATATATTAATTTATAATCTTAATATTTTTAAAGTTTAATCATTTTTGTAACTATTAATTAATTTGATTGAGTAAAGGAAAGACCTATGAACGTAATTAGTATTTTAAGCGAGATGCAATAGATCGGTCGCTCAATTGCATAAGATGCCGCGGTAAAACGCAAAATATTTTAATTAATGTAAAAGTGTGTATGTATTACGCTGACGCGTTAGCTACGGCAGGAGAAAAATACGGTGAAAAGACGGAGAAGAAAAAGAAAGACAGGAAACAGAAAGAGAGAGAGAGAGAGAGTAAGGGAGGGGGGGGGAGAAGTTATTCTTAATTAAAATGATTGCCGACATTACAGCTAAACTCTCGCAATTATGATTCCCTTTCTCCCATAAAAGTGTTGCTTGATGCCCGTTGGTGTTCGTCGTATTTTCAGCTAATAACAGTCTTACACCCCGTGCCATTCTTATCGAAGTTCATCATTCCGCAACGGCAAGACGAATGCCCCGGTGTAACGAGCATCGGCGGTTAATTTTGATCAACTCTTAGCGCAGCGCGGCACGACCTAATGACACGTCGAAAACGCGCGTATCTTCCTACGTTCTCCCTCCGAGACTAGCGCGGTAAATTACGGCGGAAGATCCCTTTCTGACGACTCGGTCACGGTTTTGTTTCTTTCTTAATAAGCGATTAATACGCTCGGTTAAAAAAAAAAAAAAAAACTTTTTTATACCGAATTAAATAGGTCCTGTCGTGAAAACTCGTGTTAAAAAATTCGCGTTTTAATTTTTTAAACTATTTACAGAAAATTAATTTGTAACAAACGTAATTGCTTGTTTTGTGAGATTTTCTTCGAATGCCTGTGGCGTCCCGTAACTCGCAGCGCGTCTAACAGTAAGCGCTTGTGGAACCCATAAAAATTGCGATGCCTCGATGTAAGTTAATAGCGTAACATGAAGATGAAGAGAAAGAGAGAGAGAATATGTATATATACATATGACGCAACGCACCAATGAACTCACACTCAAGTGAAACTCGCGACTCCACTTGCTCGAACAGCTAGAGAATGCGAAGATTCGGAGACAGGTGCGCGTTCGTCGCGAAAAGTTGTTACGCCGGTTTACGTCGACAATTGATTTTCTTTGCCACTTTTAATGATTCCGTTCGATTGCGACTGATGTATACGGGTTTTAAACTTATAACTCGTCTGCGGGTTCTTTCGTTGTATTAGTTTATCATGCGACAAGACCCAGAGCCGATTTGTGACGGTTTCACAAACGCCACCAGACAATCAAGTACCGCGAGCAATTAGCAATCGCGCAGGCAGGTGAAAAAGAAGCATTAAATTTTTTTTTTCCCCGCATGAAAATTCTCCGTCTCTCGCTTCTATCGCGCATTACTTTCGCGAAGTGCATTTCACGCGGGCGATAAAACCGCGACAGATGCAAATATTTATTATAGCCTATAAATTCGATATCGTATGTAATGCATCAGATAAGATTATTCTTCAATCTCATCAGTCCATCGTAATTATAATATAACCGACTTCACTTTTTCACGACGACAGGGCTCGAGGTTTTCCCTCGTCGCTCTGCCGAAAGTGACAGAGCAGTTTAATGGTCGGGATGCAACAAGCCTCACCGGTTTCGCGAGATAAAGTTAATAAATAATAATTAATCCAACTCGCTGTCCGCCTTTGTGTCCCCTTCGGTAATCTGCATATCGACAATCGCTGAACGTTATTATTGCCGCGATTACCAGCCGATAAATGTGCCGTTCGTTACAAACCGACACCGCTCTCCTTATGCAGCCGCGACGGAAAGGTGTCGGATGTCGAAAACCGGCCAGTTTTCTGTCGTGGGGCACCGAGCCGATCACCGATCGTCGATCGGCGATCTCCCGTTTTGCATCGGCCCGCCGGCGCCGTGCAGGTTGATATTCGGCGCGGTCTAATTGCCACGTTTTTAATAATGACGTTAATGAGCGATGCGTATCGCGTGTCCGGTCGGGGCCCGACCCGGCTCGCCGATCCCGGTTTTCGAGCTCGAGCCCAACTTGACGCATTGCTCATCCGATTAAAGGCAAATCGGATCTTTCTTTCGTCCCGGCGATTTCGTTTTGCCTTTCTCTCTCTCTCTCTCTCTTCGGTCTTTTTCTCTCTCTACCTGCTTGTTCCTTTCCCTCCGTCAACTTCTGCTGAAACGGACCTGTCCCCGACACTGATGGCGATACCGATCGTCCCGCACGCGTACTGTGTTTTTGCTTATAAAAAATAAGAGTGAAAAAAAAGCGCGGTTTGCATAAACGGCCAACGACAGGCTCTAGATCCATCGCGTGTCATTTTATCGGAAGCGATGCCTACTTCCCATCGTTTCTCGCCTACCGAGTCGGGCAGATGTCTCAACGTACTTTTTTAACGTCTCTCGCTTAAACGGACGATAAATAAATTGATAACAACGACGTTTGGTTACTTTACGTAAAGAAGCGCAGAAAGAATTAAAAAAAAGAGATTTTGTGGCACTCGCGAATTAACGCCGCAATATAAAAATACTGCTTATATCCGTAACAGCTCATTGTCGTAACTCCGATCGAATGGAGACAACCGAAAAAAAGATCAACGCAGGCAAACGTAAATCTTTCGAACGGAAGAGATATTGAGCCGGATAGGTATAACGTGAACCATTATTCGTCGAGTTAACAAACTCGCGCCGAAGGATACTCGTCCGATTCACATCCACGATTGCCGATGGCTATCGATGCAAACGAGAGGCGCGACTCTGATCTAGAATGGAATCATTTTTCAAGTGGTCGACGGACGGACGCAGCGGGTTGCAAAGAGAAGTGAGACAGGACAGGCAAGATGTAAGTCGCTGACGACTTTATAAAACGACGCGCGTCGCCGACAATGTTGTCCGGCAAAATCATCAAGGCTCGTCGCGTCGCGATAATCGCATAAAAAAAATTAATTCCGCCGCGGACGATCGGCAAAATTAAATAATCGCATCGGTTGACGGACCGCCGTTTCTATCGATCAATTACATCTCTCTCGACTCCCCTTTTGTTCTGAACATAAATACGTTTTTTTATTTTATTTTATTTTTTTATTTATTCGCAACAGATACTGCCCAAAATATAAGTTTAATATTTTCGGTTTAAAAGGAAAAGATAATACCCTAAAATTAATCGGTGTAAAGATTTTGTGCTCATATAGAAATAAAATTTATAACATAATATATTAAATGTATTAAAGTAAGCGTGTGTTTAAAAAGATATTAGTAATACGGATGAAAGGAATGCGATGTAGTAAACACTACGGTCATCGTCAAAATAAAGATGAAAACGTTAGTCCGAAACATTAATAATAGTCACAGAACTAATTACTCACTGGGCGAGCGCATCAAATACTCATTACACAATTCGTTACCCTCAGACGCCTTAATCAAAACGTACCACACATGAACATGACGTGATGGCAATGTGCGCGATATATCAGCCTATGACACTGTAGAAACGTCTGCGAAGCCATTCAAATTTAAAGCAAACACGATTACCGAATCCTTCATAATTTGGAGAATTGTCAATAAATTAATTAATGCCGAATAATCTTCTCTTAAATAATTATTGCATCAGTTCACAAAGACATTTTTATTCTAATTAAATACGTACATAAATATGCCTATATTAAAATGAACTGAATACCTATTTCTCACACATTGTAAAAAATTTGAAAATATATTAAAATCATATTATTTGATTATAATTTCACAATCGCGAATAAGCTTATTACCAATTTATTAAAAGTTTTTAATTTTCGAATTAAATGCTGAGTAATTAATAGTAATAGGCGTACTAATGTGCCTTCGATGGTTAGAATTTATTATCCTATATTCTTCGCTGTGCGTCAAGTTGTAATTATAGAAAATATGCTGCTGTAACTATCCGTTATTTATTGCTTCTCTCTTAAAAGTGGAAAATAATAATGACGATTATGATCAGTAATAATTAATGATGATTACTCATAGATTTGTTTGAAAAGGTGTCAATAATTTTATTATCAACAAGCGCGGTAGATTTGAATAAGCTTTTGTTTGTTAAAAAGAGATTAATCGTGAATACATCCTATCAAAAAATCGATTTATCAAACCGCCGCCGGCACGAGCATACCGCGAACAGCGATGCTACCTCCGAAAAAGAGGCACGCGCGTCCCTAAACGGTTCGATCGCCTCGGCCGATCAATGTTTGCGCGCGAACAAGTTTCTAAGTAGGCATGCCTATGCTAATATATCATACACACGTGTAAATGTATATCATAAACGTCCGGGAGAGATGCGTAAGTTTACGCTGGAGAGATACAGCCGGGCGATACGGTTACCATCTCGTTATTACGCCTTATTTGCATTTTCCATTTCGTCCCCGCACCTGGCAGAGTGAGAGAAAGCGAAATAAAAAAAGAGAGAGAGAGAGAGAGAGAGAGAGTGAAAGAGAGACAAAAAAAGAGAAAAAGCCCAATATAAAGAAAGAATGAGACGGATCTGTTAGCTGAAATCCGGAAGAGCGCGGAAAAAAAAGATCTTTACTATTTTATTTATTCATTAAATAATTTTTTTATTTTTATTTTACTTTACTTTATTAATTTTTTTATTAAATTTATTAATTGATATACCGTCATGTCTACAATAATATTTTTTATTTTATGTTACAGTCACCGGCCAAATTCGACAACTCTGCTGAAGCTCATATGCAGATCGGTGAGTCACATAATTTTTTTATTTCTTAGTTTGTAATTGGGGTAAAAAAAAAAATAGCGCGCGCATTGTTTCTTCTAATAAATGTAAAACGGAAAAAAATAACAAAAAAAATCTGTGTACATTATGTACAATAATTCATCTCGATTTTAATTTTTACGATAATTTGGACATTCTGTATTAAAAACGCAATATAAATAATGCAATCTATACAGTAGGCTTATTCAAGAGTTAAGAAACAGTAGGTCCCTATCGCAATCATGTTATCGAATGCGTTACTCGAGCAGTAGAACGCTTATACGGTTTTTCCGGTGTATTTATGTGAGAGCACTACACCGTGCAGTTTCTTTCCGCGGATACGACAGCCTTGTTACCTTGTTTGCGTGTTTTTTAAACAGCGGTATCGAAGATCGCTAAATTCATTAAAGTTGCAATAAAAAATTTCTTTAGTTTTGCCAGATATAATTGCCATTATTACGCGATTGTCTCACTCGGATACACCCTAAAGATAGTCTTAGGTGCTTAAAATTCGCATAAGCCGATAACGACGTAATGTACGTAACGCGTCTCGGTTGTAAATCTTTTTTTTTTTTTTTCTACTAATTGCAGCGATAAGGACGTCGTAAATCATCGAAATAATTGGCCGCGCGCGACCAGTCACGCATTGTGTGCGATCCTATTTACGTGTACGATCCTTTTAACGCCTGTCCGTTCACAAAGAAGAGTCCTTCCATGACATAACTATTGGTTACACCATGGTTGATCTAGCTTGTGCACGAAAACGTGCTTAAACTCCGGACTATATTTTTTAATTATACAATATTTTATTTAAAGTATTACGGAATTTTGTTAAGTTGCTACGAACGTAAAATGATAATCGGGATATCGGCGGAAATGTAACAGCGAGTAGGAGAAGCGAGAACGACGTGTAGCAGAGGCTTACCAATAATAAGACTAAGTGGCGTAGGTTAATTGCCGAGATTCTCGTTCGTGGGGCGGTAGAAGCGACTAACAGCGCGAAGCGCGAGAGAGGAAAGCTCAGACGTGTGAGAATAGCGAGTCTCCGAGAAAGATCGGTTATCTGGAGCCCCAGAAGGTCTCCGAACGCAGGCCACGCAAGGCCTATCGCACACCGCCTCTTCAACGCCTTGCGAATTCACCTCCCGGGTCCGGACTTCGCCACCTTGCTCTTCTTTTTCTATTTTTTCGGTTCTTGCTTCTTCCTTTCCTTCCCCTTTCTTTCTATCTCGGAGCGAAGGAGGCACGCACCACGTGCCTACTTGAAAAATCTGCGCGGTTACCGAGGGCCCTAATTAATTTACATAGCGCTGGCAGAGGATGAAAGGGGAAGGAAGAGGTCCTTCAAGGAGGGTTACTACCCATGTTACTCGGATTAATGTTGTTGATCGAATACGAAGCTGTTAATCTTGCTAACAGCTGTAACGTTCGCCAAGGCGCAAATAAAGCGTTTTAATTGGGAGAACCTATTTCTATGGAAGACGCTCGTATCGATTGTTTTTCAGAAATCGAATTCCGTAATCGATGGATAAAAATTAATTAATTAATTTTAAACTCTCTAAACGTAAAAAGTAGGACGATATTAAATAAGGTGGTCAATAAACTCTTGCTAAATTCTTCTAGTCCCTTTAATTAAATTTATGCTCAGTAATCGGCTGTTGAAATTCAGAGACAACAGAGCTTGAAACTTTCAGCAAGCGCATTTTAAATTTCGCGAAAACGATAGGGCGAAGATGAACCTTACTGAATGACGAAGGTGAATCGTACGGGCAGGGGGAACTCTTAGATATCGAGACAGATCGGGCCGCTCTGTTCGGAATCCCCCTCGGGGATGCAGAGATGCGAAAGCTGACAATGAATACCTATTAAAACGGTGCGAACAATGCGCGGCGTGGCGCGGTGCGGCGCGTCTTTCACGCGCGTGCGAGTCTCTGGTATCGCGACACCGGCAGCGGGAACGGCTGGCACGGCGACGACCGACGTAACGGCAGCAACAAGAGAGCTAAGTAGAAGCTCGGGGCGCAACCTCGCGCGCGGTAGTGGCCCCCGGTGATATACTGCGAGATCCGCATCCGCGATATCGCGCAGAGGTAGCAGCAGCGAGAGATGCACGTACACAAACGGCGGACGGGCCGGTATCACGGAGGAGAGGCGTCCTCCTCCGCGCATTCAATCCGGATTCGTGCCCGTGCATTACCTCGCCTTGCATACACTATTGCGCTCCGATATATTTGCCATCGCGCCTCCTCACGTTCTCCCGGAACGGAGATCGACCCGCGCGTATGACCATCGACGACCGCGTTTCGCTCCGCTCCGCTCCGCTCCGCTCCGCTCTGCTCTGTGCATCACACGGTGCCGGATGCCTACCTTCTCCGTTAATGGACTCTTTCCCACTCGTTCTTCCTATGTTCATTGCTCTCTTTCAGAGGAAACGTTCTCCCTTAGTAATGTCCATTTGCCATCACAGTCGTACGTTTCGTTAATCACTTTTATTTAAAAAATAATGAGTTTTATATATTTCCCGGATACTTTTTTCTATTAGCTAATTTCTATTAACAAATAGATACGCTTTAAACGATATTCCAAGGATAGATTTGTAAAAAAAAAAAAAAAAAAAAAAAAAATTTAATTTAATTAGATTAAAAAATATAATATATTTATAAAGACTGGTTAGCCGAGCGTCTATGACACTTGGCTAGTGTGCGGAGGGTCCCGGGTTCGAATCCCGACGTTGTATTTTATTTAAATAAAAAAAAAAAAAAAATTAAAATAAATTTGTGTGACGTCGCTAATGTCTCTGTGCCTAACTCAGAGTTGTCTTTCTATGACTGAGTTAAGCAAGTGTTCGAGACTTGGCGAGCTTTAAAAAAAAAAAAAAAAAAACAATTTTGCAGACTAATATTAATTAATTATTTCATGCAACGCGCGGTGTTTGGTGTACGGACTAAGTTATTAAACCGTACTTACAAATAAGATGTTTAAACGTGTAAGAAAAGAAAGGAAAAAAAAATTTAATTTTGCACGCTTTAAAATTAATTTATTATTGTACAAAATAATAAATTAATTTTAAAGCGTGCAAAATTAAATTTTTTTTTTTTTCTTTTACAAACTAATTTATGCGTAACGTATAAACTTCTTACGATTGGAAACTAGAACAAATCAAGTTTTTTTTTTTTAATTTAATAAAACATTTTTTAAATTAGTTTTCTTTTGGAAAATAAAAATAAAATTATATTTAAAAATAGCGCGCGGTTTGTTCTAGTCGTCAAAGAAAGTGAGAAGTAATAAATGCGAGAAATTTTTTTTCCTGGTAATTCAAACATAAAATCAATGAGCTCGATTTCGCGTTGGCGCAGAAGTCGCTTTGCTCGTCGCGAGATTGGAAACAAGGGACGAAAGCACGGTGGCGGATAATGGTAGAGAAAGAAGACGGGAGCGTCTACCCATTATTCCGTGGTGATTTTTCGATTGGTTCTACCTGATTGCGATTGCAGATGAGATTGCACGCCCATGGTGCAGAAAGGCGTTCTCTCGCTCAAGTTGCATAATTTCTGCATTGCAGGCGAATGTATTACTCATGGCAATGTATTATTCGCGAAAATTCTTTTATTTTTTACGCATAAAATATACAATTAAACTATCGAGAGATATTAGCAATAATATTTTACACGGGCTTTTAAAAAAATCGTATACTATAAAGTAATTGACATTGAGTATTACGCCGTTTAAACAAGTAATGAAGTTTTGATATTATATTTTTACAATGTGTTGAAAATATAATTTTGATATAAGCTATCAATGGGTTACAGAAGATTGATGAGCGAATTTACGGACTACGCATTGTTTTCAGATCACATTGTCTTGAAAATGTAACGAGTATCTCGCGTGTTAACGAAAGATTGTGAAGAGCTGTATTATAATGGAGCTCACGGTTATAATTTAAGATATTTGTTGTCCGAATTCTATGTATTCCAATTATCAGTTAGATGTAGACCGTAATAATTAATTAAACTTGCCAGCTCGCAGTTTCGTAGATACGATATGTAGGTTCGTATAAGGTATGCAAAATTTTAATTCGTCTCTGCACCCCTTTGTCACGGTTAAAATTGTCAGAGTATTAAAAAAATTTTTAGATTTTTACGAGGTTTTCTGGTGAAATATTTGTAGGTACATTTTTTTACAATGTGCGACAATCACTTACCTTGAAAGTAGCTTTTGGTGCGGAGGTAGCTTACGCTGAGTCTGAGGATGCTTAGTCGATCCAGCTTGCTGAGAATATTTTGCTCGAAAGGTAGTAGCGATGCCAGCGTATCCAGTTCGGCATTCAGCCGTTCTCGATGCCGCTTGCTGGGATTAGATTTAGTTACCCCGTCTTTTTGTGGTGGTTTTAAGCTGCAATCAGATAAATATATCTTTATGTAGAAATTTTATTAAACCTCAAATATGAGAAAACTAAACTTTAGATGTCTCGAGGATACAGTCAGTTACAGTTTGTTAAAAATAAAGTTGTTGCAACGTACGGCAATTAACGATCTTGCTAGTCTGTAGCGATGGAAGTTCAATAATCAGCGGGCTTTTGTTTCTTGACTAGGGAATTAATTTTAATAATCAATTCGCGGCGAAGCAGCAAAACGTTGACCGTTATGTGTGCGCGGATTTACATTTTGCTCTTCATTACTGGAATCAGCGTGCGCTTCTCAAATCGTTAACAACAGGCGGGCCGTGTCCCGCAGGATTTCGATAATTAAAAGTTGCCGGTGTGCCAGTCGAGCTGATTGACACCCTGCCGACACGTATGTGCCTTGACTTCGGCAATCGAGTGTCTTCAGGCGAGGATGCCAAGCTCGTAACTTGAAGTATTTACGTCGGCGAGCAAGCCATTTGATTTCGTGTTAAATATGCGAGTGATTATTTAGTAGTTATGACATATACGGCTACTACATAATTATTCGATTAATCAGCGTAAAAATTTATAGAAATTATAAATAAAAGTAGAAAAGGAAAAGAAGTTAGAAAATAATGTTTTATCTGTAAGATGTCTCGTTAATTAAAAAAAAAGAATTTTCGGAATAGAAACAAAATTATAAAAAAAATTTTAGGTAATTTCTTAATATAGTAGAAGTAGAAGGAAGTCAGGAGAAATAAAAGAGAAGTCATATCGTGTCGCTGGTATAATAATTTTATTTTTCTGTTTTTCATACAAACGCATAAATTAAAATTCAGACGACCATTGTCGTTTAAAGTCGCTTCAGCTCAGTGTTTTAATTTTTACGTTCGAGCTACGAGATTTTCTCTACTCTTTTCAGTCATTTGATTCGATAGGTTTAATTCTCGTCGTATCTAATGCACCGTAACTCACGTCGCAAACGACTTTTGCGGATGCCTTAGCGCGCTAGCGCCACTGACTATCCGTGGAATTAATATGTAAAATCAAATTTTACGCATCTGGCTTCGAACTGTTTGTTTAATTGAAGTGCTCGCCATGGGAAACGGTGACCACGCTACGAGACGAGTACGAATATTCTCGGGTTCGTCAAAGATACCGCGCTGCCGCGCGATGGTCATTCTCGCGCAGGCCTATACTTAGGAATAATTATTATTCTTACGCGGTATATACATATATTTAACGGCCTTTGCGCGGCCTTTGCTTACGCTGCCCCCAAGGAGCTCGCCAAGGCTGTGCACAAAAACGAAATGAACGACGTCGGAATGGTTCACAGGCAGGACCAGTTCTTATCGCGTGTTATTAAGAAAATAGTGTTAATGAGATGTCATTGTGAGTTCTGCCGCTTCTAGAGATACCTCGCGACGTCTCTTGTCTTCTGCCTTCCGCCCTCGTGTATCTTATGCTTCTTCTGCCGGCGAATAATTAACGTCTAAGTAATAAATTATTTCTTACCAAAAAATGATAGAAATTGTTTTCGGTAAAATACTGATAATATTTCAATTAACTTGGAAAACGCGTAAATTTTACATCCTTTTTAGATACGATTAATAATATTTTAAATAAAATTTTTAAGAACTTTAATAATAATATTATAAACTCTTTGATATAAAAAAATAATTGTAATTGCTTAAGCATATGTATTTAACTATACATAAGCGGTATATCGCCAAGGTACGCAATGTTAAATCACCTATGATCGGTAGATCACTTCAACAGTGAAATTATCTTATGTCCTAACAGAGAAAAAGTATATGCTACAAATTTCAATTGCTATCATATAATTAGCCTATTACTCTCGTTATATTCACTATTCCTCCATCTGCGTTTAAAAGAACAATTCCGAGACTGCGTGTTCACTTTTTAAACATATGGGACCAATGATGAAACTTAACGGAGGGGGGACCGCAGGGTTAAAACCGGACCCACGCAGCCGTGGCTGCCCCATTCACGGGCCTAGTAATTAGCTTTGTTTTATCGAGAAAGAGAAGGGTGAGACGAGGAAGGAAAACGAGCGTCCGGTGAAGCATTAATAGCATTCGAATAGGATTATTCCTCGCGGACCTCCGTCACTCCTCATCCTGGATAATGGATTTGGTGTCGTCTAATAATTAATAGAGTGCTTCTTGGCGCGGCCGCGTCGCATAGCATACGGCCGGCAATCTCATTTATCACGCTTTCTAATCCCTAAGCATTGAAATTAACATCGTTCTTTTTTTTTTTTTATCAACCCGTGCGCTCCGCGTTTACCATTTTCGAAAATTCGCGGCTTCTGGGAATAATTATAGTATATTAAAAAGCGTCTACGAAAATAGAAATTCGTGCAAACGTAACTCCGTATGATATAACTCGTGGCCGTATGAACGATCATACCTACTTCAGAAATACAAACGAGGCTCGATGCTATACTATTATCCGTGGGTGCACGGTAACTGTACCTCGATGACAGATGGATAAAAAAATTATAGATCCCAAGAAACAAAGCGCGTGTGTCTCGGCGGTGAAGAATATACGCCATTACGGAATTGATTATATTTATTCTTCGCTATATACTGGTAGTCCTTCTCGAAATATTAATTAAGCTAAACGTATCATTTTCTTTTCATAGACATTTCGCGTTTATATTTATACATATATCTTTGAACGTGAAGCGCAAGAGTAACGAATTATTTTATTTTGGCTTTCCTTTTATCAATTATTTTGATCGACCTAGAAGTGACGCATGATTTTAGCCCGGACATGCTAGGTACGCCAGGTGATAACGTGTCAAGTCCTGGCGCCCCTCCCGATAATCCACGCGCATAACGCATTTGTAACATTAGACCAGTTGCGTAGATGCGTATCAACTCCGCGAACCGTGACACTGTAACGCACTCGAAACATACGTGTATACATATACTTCAGACTCCGCTTAATGGCCGGCAATGTTGCCGCGATCGTTAAGGAAAGGTTTCCTGGCAATTTTCATCCTGGATCGCTACCAGGGTAATTTTCGACGACGTTTTCCTAGAGAGACAGGTTCACCGACTTTTCGAAGAAAATCACGCGAAACCCTCCGTGTCGGCAAAAACGCATTCCAATGTTATATCCGAATGAAATACGTTTTTTTTTTTTTTTTTTTTTTACGATTTAAGAGAAAAAGTAGATACTGTAAAGAGTTACATATTTTACGTCGAGTTGTAATTTATCGACAATAATTAGAAGCTTATTTTAAATTCATTGAATTCGTAAGACATTATTTATATATTTTTTTATATTTTTTTAACTATAAACGCTATTCTTGCAATTTAATATTAATTTTATAATTAAATAAAATATAAAAAAACTATCTAAAATAATATACGTGTGAGCGCTTGTTACAATAAAATCAAAATGAATAGTTTTTGTAGATATGAATAAAATTAACGGGTGGGCAATTGTTTGATTAAGAATTATAAATTAGTCGCGTTCTCTCACCGGCTAATTCCGTAAACGACTGACTGATTAGAATTAAATAACATGAGTTACAAGGTGGCGCGTCCAGGCGGTCGGAAGCTCTCACCGCACGCTATCCTCGAATCTATCAGGCGGGTAAATCCCAGTCAAGGTTGCCTCGGTGCTCGCATTAAAGCCTGTTTTGTGCACTGCCATCATCCGCGCGCGCGAAACGCGGAAGGCGAGTGGACAAAGAATAGCCGATGACTCGTGATTATGGGTCGGTCGATATTATAAAGAGACCCCGGATAAGATCTCTCTGTAAATCTGTGTAAATTTATGTAATTCTCTATCTTCCACGTCTCCTTTTATTTCCCATTAATTTATCTTTCGCTTTATCAGGCTACTTTTTCCACTCGGCGCAATTCAGATGTACAAAATATGTATTTTGTATTTAACGACGATGCGATATTATTAACTACGTTTTCTCGCGTATATTCGCCAACGTTATTCTACGTTGAGGGCAAAAAAGAGGGGTTGGTCGTTGTAGCGAAAGCAGGCGACGCGCAGGCGCTAACGAGGGTGGGTCCACTATGGATTTTCGAGGGCAGATACACTGCCGGTCGAGTTCCGGGGTGGTTGGTAGACAGCATGGGGTAGCAATGGAAGCTCCCACCGCGGAAGGGAGGGATGGGATGGTCACCCCGACAGTCGCATACGAGGGTGATATATATCCTTCAAAGAGAACGCCAGAAGGGTGGAGGGAAAAGCTACCTGGGAGTGCTCGGCTTCGACCTTGGACCGATCCCTTCTCGTGCGAGAGAAGCGATGGCAGTTAAAATGGAGCACCCTGTCTGTCGCTGTCGAAAGATGAATTAGAAATGAAATTACGCGAGCGATTAGTAAGCCCTGGCTATTAGCACGTCGAGTACTTAATTTAGACAGGAGCAAAAGGTGCTGCCTCGATACGTATCATTGTTTCAAGGTGCATGAATTTTACTTTAATAAATTATCAAAAAAATAATTATTATTCAACGATAATATAATAGATAATAGCATTCTGGAGTTTAAATTATAATTGTAATTTAAATGTCGATAAGTATTATCGATATTACAATCTTAATCTATACGAATGAAAAGAGCGAGAGGTTCTCGGTGTGCGTTATTGATTGATCTAAAATAAATTATGCATGCCAAAATGTCTCCATCGCAGTTAATTACATTTTACGCGTCCCCGGCTTTCCGTATTCCGTGAGAGACGAAGGACTTGATTTTATCGAATCTGATCCCGCAGGACGATATCGTAGGTATCGGTCACGTGTCCAAAAAATTATGACTTGCTTTATTGTAAATAATGGCTCAGGTGTTTTCCAGGAGCGATAATTACGTTCTAATGGGAAAGTGAAAATTTCGTTTTACCGGAAGTGACACGGGCAGCCGCGTATTCATCGACTTAATAATCGTATCTAATTACATATCTACATAATAACAAATAGAACCAGAGATTTATCGTGCAATGGTCAGACTTTAAAATTATATTATCCATTATTTTTATTTTAAATTTATTTATTTATTTAAAAATTTCTATTTATTTCTTAAATCTTATAAATATGATTAAAATTAAACTACGATACTGTTTTATTTCGTTAATGAATAAGGAATTTGCACTTGTTCCCTTTTCCAAGCTGTCGTAAAAATGAACGTTACACGTGAATACCATAACACAATTGTCGTGGTCTATTACGAAAGCTATTTAACGGTCCGTAACTGGCAGATCTCAACATGACACGAGACATCGGGCCTAATAAGTGGCTATCTCTAGCGCGATCGGTGGACGGTAACAATACGTTGAATTCACGGCTGCATCCGTTTACCCGGTTCAAAAAGATTCTCCCAGCGTTCATTATGCCGCGTTGAACCCGTTTAGAAAAACACTGCATTACAGTAAAAACGCTTAACCCTTGGAAAATAAAAATTACGAGCAGCAGCTATAAATTACCACTGCCATATAAGTATCCTTCATCACGCCACAGGGCGCAAGAAAATGTACAAAAAAAATTTTTTTAAACGTACCTTCGTTATCATATCGCGATATGTCTATATTTAGAAGTAAAAGAGAATTGGAATTAATTCAGTATTGAAAATCAATTATAATATTTAAAATTAAATTTATTATTTGACGGGAAATATTATTTTCCGTACAGTTCTTTAAATGTAACTAAATTATTTTAATAATTATGAGAAACAATTTAAATACACGTATACATACAGATATACTGTGAGTATATGTATATTTCTATGCTTAGTTTAATTATACTTCAAACTACTCATTATTTATGTCAATTTATCAAATTAATTCAAAATTAGAAAAAAAGATGTAGAAATTAATTCTGATAAATTACGTTTCCTTGGAAAATTGCTTACTTCCTTCCTTCCTTCTCTTTACTTTACACAAATTAGGCAAGGCTATTTAAGAATTTCTCATGTCTTGCGAATAAAAAGATACGTATAACTAACTGCGTAAGGATGGACCTGCTAATGAGTAAAGAGTGCTCTTAATAAATTGCGAAAATTGCTATTTACCTAGCTCTACAAAATCATTTCTCGCGGGTCAACCATGCGTGGAGCGTGAAAACGCATTCTACGTATCGTTAGCAGCGCAGATCCCGTTTCCAGTCCACATAACGCAAAATATTCTCTAAAGATTTACCTCGTGTATATTATATACCGCGGAAAATTTGCCAACTCCCGCGATTAATGTCTCATAAATGTCCGCTTGTCGGTATTCCAATTACATTCATGATATTGTTACGCAATAAAAAAATTACTTGCCGAAAAAGATTAACCATAATAACGTCGAACGTACGCGTGTTACAAACTTTATGCATATTTTCGTAAAATCTAATTAAATATAATTCGAAAATAATGTGCCTTTAACAAAAAAAAAAAAAAAAAAAAAAAAAGATGACAATAAATTGGAGAGTTTCTATTTTATGACACATCGCATGATCGTCCACCTTGGACCACGAACAGCGGCTTGGCCGCTTGATCGGAACAGGTTGCGTCGGAGATCATTGGCCGTATCTCGTCCGTGCGGCCACCGCAATTAATTTTGCAACCGCGGCAATTATAATAATTAACTTTTAGGAAGCGGAGAGGAGTTCCGCGGCTCGGGACGACTCTTCCGCGCAGCTCGGCGGCACTTACCACGTGCATATTATAACGTGCATCACCATACGTCTTATACGTGCTAACACGTCTAATGCAGCGTGCGTATTACGAGAGAACGAGATGCTTTACGCTCCCGTTAATATTGCGCGCGTGTGGGAGGGGGGAAAATATTGCGCATAATATGTCGATTATGCTACGGATCGTACGGCATGACGTGAGGCGCGGGCTGTTGATCTCGCTATAGAAGATTCTACCGATTAATTGTAAGTCTCAACAGGATATGAAATTCCGCATTTTCGATGCAAATGCAGATCAATTTAAGAGTCGACTGGCTACGTTGTACATTTATGCCAAAGATATTTAGATTCAGGGTTCTTTAAATCATTTCTTTTTTGTTACCAAGACTTAAGGCAAAAAAGAGAAACGTGGGAGATACTTTTTTAACGTTGACGGGAAGCTACCTAGCGAGAACTTTATTTTCTATTGCGAGGGGGAAAAAGACGCGCTGCGTCGCGACGCCACCTCTCATTTAATAATGCGGCAGCCTTATGCGGCACCGTAGGTTGCGCGCTTGCGATGCGCGTGAAATCTCTCGCACGGCGGTATGTAGAGCGCGTAACTAGCGTGACAAACGGAATTATTATGCCAGCGCAAGCCGCGTTATCGGAATGATGCGATTCCGCGGTGCCGGAACTAATTGAGTATGGGAGTCGCGACATTCTATCGCGGAGCATCGCACTTTCGGGTGACCGACGCGCGAGTTTGGGGCGACGCGCCGTCTATTGAGAATTTCCACTCAATAATTAAAGTTAATTAAAATATTCGACAAAGGGGATTAGGCAGAATTTAAAAAACTAACGCGACTCAGCGATGTAAATTTATCGGTCCGTTCTTCGTGGAAATTACGAGATTAGTGTTCATTCATTACGCGCTATCGACGCGAGGCTACGTGAGAAATTACTCCGGTTCAAACATGATTTTCAGAGTATGAATCGCCCCAATACATCAAGTCGTTATCCACTTCTCGTTATCACTTGCATTTAGTAGCAAATTACATCGCATTAGTTTACGACAAACAACAGAAACGTTCGCCTCGCTCTCGATTTTCAATAGCAATTCGCTCATTCTCCCTCGATAAGAAAACGGTTCGTTCGAGAGATACGTTTGCTTCAATAAACATAAATTTTCAACGAAAAAACTAATTAATAAATAATTTTTTCGTATTTTCGAGGGAAAAGGACATCTTATCGTCTCGTAGCAAGTGTCACAAATTGAGATAAGTATTTTTTGCACGTCGGAAATTTTCCGTAGCTATTAAACTCGGTAGACATTGCCGTTCGGCAATATTTCGAGCGTGCATGCGTGCGTGCGCGCACGTATGTGTGCGTGTTCGTGTAAAGCACAAAATGCAGCCTGACGCATACGAAAGTTTCGTGCCGACCACCGGCTGCAATTGCATTCCCGACGCGCTGGACAGCGTATTGTTTGACGTCGCGGCTGAAAACCACTAATTCGGGTGTTTCGGGCATTCGACCGGCATTCGGCGCGGCATATGGCCGATTGTTCGGCACAGGATGTCGAAAGTTGTTCCGCTGCCAAAGTCACTTTCTTTCCTTCTGGCCGATACTTACGAAACTCTACGTCCAATTCCAAGTGTATTTCCGTTGCACTTTTTTCTCTTTTTTTTTTTTCTACCGGCGACGGAAGAATAGACGTTATACATATACTACGCCTGTTGTATGCGTGGTTATTTTAGCGTGTTATTTTCTGTGCAAAAAAAAGATGCATGCAAAATGTCCGATCTTAGTTATATTGTAAAATCCCATAAAAATCTCTAAGCAAAACAGATGAAAAATCAGAAGCGTTAATCGAAAACAGGGAAAATAATTTAATTATTAATTTTGGTGATTAATTAATAAAATATAAAAATAGATAAATAAAATATAATTTAATGAAAGGCCGCGCGATGATCACGAACGGATGTGCGAGGACAAAAAAAAGCGATTTCCGGTATCTTACCTACGCAATTTTTGTGATCAATCACATTCGAGTTATGACGCTCTCGTAATAAAAAAAGGGCGTAGTAGACGACGAGCGATAGGTGAGAAAAAAAATGGGAAAGGCTACTGAATATTCTTGATACGGTAACGGTAGGATAAATTAAAGTCAGATTAGGACAGCTTCAGAACGTGGCCGTGCGCCTACCTGGATCACACTTAAAAAGTCATTAGCGGATATTGGGTTGTGCCCATTTCTCCCACGCTTCACGTTCGAAGGTTTTTAAATTGTGTGCACTTTCCCGTAAAAATCAGAAATTTTATTTCCGCGTAAAAATACATTTTTTTTTCTAAATCCTAGACAATTTTTATATATTAAAAAAAGTAATATTCAAATATTATAATTAATCTCGACAACTTTCCGTGAATTATTTCTCTTTAGATAAAATGTCGAGTATAAATATTTTATTCCGAGCGCGATTAATATGCAAAAAGTTTGTTACACAGCCCGTTGATCTCACGGCGCGCCGTGCGCCGGAGAGACGAGGTTCAAGATCGCCGAAACGATCCTTCCCTTGCATTTGGATGCAGTCCACGAATCGTTCGTTAGATACCGCTGATTTAAATTCCGCGATGGCAGCTATCGAAAAGACGAGTGATCCCGAGAAGAGCACGGTAACCGCTCAAGAGCATCCGAATACCTGAATACCATTACTCGATGGAATGCAAATGCGAGGCACTTATTACGCTTGTACGTTAATCACTAGCTTAATTCTCGATTTCGCCGCTTTTTCTTCTTTGCGCTCGCGAATCGAATTTTTTCTCGAGCATACATTTACAGATACGAGGGATAGTTAATCAATTACACGTAATTATAATTAATAAGTATCCGAGATCGACGATAATCGAACGTCTTAAATCTATCGGTGAATCTACCGTCGGGACGCGAGAGCAGCGATATGCCGATTCACGCAGGAAACGGGCTGGGGAGCTGATTATTGTGGAAATCCTTCGATTTCTACTATCTTTATATCATATCTTCATATCGCGGGGTGGAGATCGGCGCTCAATTCCGTACAATTAACAAAGATCCGTGAGCTTGCCCAGTGAACATCCCACGCCTTTTCACTTAGTTTACGATGCCTGTACCAGCGACGTTATTCCTATCTCTGATCCCTATCGGTCGCTTCTCGCCGCGCGCCGACACGACACTACGATTTTGCACGGATTTCCGCCGCGATACGATTCCGCCGCGCAAACACACGGCAGCACAATGTGGAAGTTGTAATTTAATGTAAAACGCGATTTTCTTAGATTGCATTTGTTAACTGCCACCTCGCGATGCTCGTTGCTACGCACAAACCATAAAAAAAAAATATCTCCCAGTAATTGCTTTGGAATCATCCTATTGCAGAAACTCTCTCAAAGTGAAAATGCGCGATTTAGGCGAGCACTTACTTATATCTTATTTTTAAATCGACTACGATTCTCGCTACGTTAGAATACACCCGCAGACAAAATACTTGGGACTGTACTTTCGTAACCAAAGAAAATATAATAATTTACATAAAGAATTAAGATATTAAAAATTCAAATAACGCGTTAACCTGTAAAACCAGTTAGATATAATTACACGTTCTAATTATTTTGATATCAAAAGCATCTGTTATTTAGAAATGTTAATTCAATGTTTGTTCGTCAAACTTTCTTTTCCGGCAAATTGGTAGAAAGCTCCTTGCGATTCGTTTACGTCACTGTATTCGCATTTAATTTTAAGAGATATATAAAATCAATATTAAATACCGTTTATAACATTTTAATTAATTTTCAAATTAATGAAACGAAAGAGTTAAATTGACCAGTCTAATTTTCCCGTTCACGAGTAATCTGAACGAAAACAAACCACGAAAATTCAGCGGTGCACCATTTAAACGACGCGTTATGTACTTGTTTTATTTCCTCTTCTCTTACTCTTTTTTTTTATTTTTTATCTCGTGTAATCGCGCGATGGTATACCGAATTTCGAATTTCGATCAGAAGAATTTATGGGGACGCGTTCGCGAGCGGGGTTAACGCCGATCCCTAGTAGCTGTCCGTGGGTTTGGTTTGGGAAGAAAGGAAGAGAGAGAATGGGTGAGAGAGCAGCTCTACACCCATCGGGTTTTTCGGCAGTCGAAAGATTTGTGGGGCCTGCATTCGAGACGATTTAGATGTTCATTTAATTTAGTCCTCGGCCTCGCAGTCGGCCACCGTGGGCCAGGCGAGACGCGCGCGCTGCCATTAAGGGCACCGTGGAAAAAAGGTATATCGAGATGTAATTTATATACACGTGTTCATGTTTCATTAAAATAATGTACCGACCGGTCACAGACTCGGCATTAATTCGTGCCCCGGCGCGCTCGGTAATTATTAAATCACTTATATATAATATTAGGTCGGGGGTGCAGGAAACTTTTCGTGTGCCTTCGAGCTCGCTTTCCATTCGAATTCTCTTATTAACGTTAATTTATTATATTGCCAAATAAAATTTAACTAATTCTCACTCGCCACATATTTTTGCATTTATTACGAAAGTAAAGTTTTAACTCTGAGAAATAGATTTTTTTTAACGCATTTTACTTTTATTATCGCACTTAATTTTAATAAATAAAAATCAGTTGTTTATTTTAATATTATTATTTAAGAAAATGAAATCTGATGCATCATTAAGAAAGCTCGTGCGGAGCAGATGCGAAACGTTAGCTATCATAATTCTACACAATGATGTATAAAGTTATCTAGTTACCGCGAGTAACGGTAAGACAAGATGCGCTCGAGATAAGTGAAGTCGAAAGGTTAAGGGGTGGCCAAGTTGTTAAATTCCATACGCTACCGCATTAAATTATTTCACGCATTTGCCACGCAGTGTTCGCCGCGGGAATTCATTTCCTGCAGAAAAAAAAAATTGATATACAAATATCGGGGTTAAGTCGACTCCGTCCTCCTTTATAATCACGGGAAATAATTACTTTGGATGATATATAATACACCGCGTACACGTGATTTATTACGCATCACGGCTCTCTAATCACCGTGCAGTACTTAGCACTGGACCAACGGTCGTCCCTCAAATAAAACTCGCACGATAAAAGCGCGTTTTAACCCTAACATTATCAAAGTATTTCCTATAACTGTAAATATATTTTACACATGCGCTATAAAACTGCATTCTAATCTGTGTGATCAAATAAAATAATTTAAACGCGAAATTGCCACACGTCATTTTTTTTTTTTTTTTTTTTTTTTTTTTTTTTTTTTTTTTTTTTAAACAAATTATTTTAATATTTCGTCAAATAATAGTCTTTTTAGTATTTTAATAATTGACAAGTTTTAAATACAAATTGCAGAATTAATTTCTCGAATTATTAACGACACATTATTTTGAACTGCAGCTAAAGAGATTGTAATAATGCATAATCGTTATGAATGATATTAGATTAGAATCAATGGTCTGGAAATCGATATATTAAAACCTACGGTTATCAAGTATTTGCGGCTGAAAATGAGAGCTCGAGCACGAGTGTAGTCACGTCATATAAGTTTCTTTAAGTACAAGCAACCGATTGCGAGCCTGTGATACAGAAAGTGGTGTCGTTAATCAAGCAATCGCTAGACAACAGGTGCAAGGTGCAACCGGCATTCAAGCACAGATGCGGCATGTATGAAAATCAGTGACTCGCATTGCGCTACATTTGGGCGAGTATATCTTATTTCGATTAAACGCAAGGCACATTTTAAATAATCAATGGTCCATACGTATCTATAAAAATTGAATAAAAGATTTAATTGGATTTTGTTTGACTAGACATTACGCTATTTAACCTAGAAACACTCTGCATATATGCAAGGTTATACATTAAATCACACACGGTGATTAGCCCGGGACTCATTTGCTCGTACATGTAAGAGAAGTAGAATTAGGTGAATCCACGCGAACCGGTTCGTTTCACCGTCGAGTGCGTATTACCCATCTTTTGCTTATTGAATTACGAATAGTGATTCTATATCGACGTAATTACTAGCCGCGGTCTTGTTAAGTATACCATTAACGATAGTCGAGAAGCCGCATATGTAAATACGACATTCATTTAATTAATTATCAGCCGATCTGATCTAATTATCTGATAATTTAACGTTATCACATAGATAAGAATTTCTATTAATTAAGCAATTTATCATTGCAGAGCTAATCCGATCGTAAAGTATATCACATAGCGAAATGATTAAGTCTCAAGTTTATATTGGCTCGATTACCTATCACACTCTTTTTCAATTAAAATCATTTTAAAGCTTTTAAAAATTTAGGAAATAGATTATCGAGTTAAAAATATTTAGAAGTAATCGAGACATTTAAATAAACAATTAAAAAAATATGTCTAAATTTCGCGAAATAAAAAAGAACGAAATAAAACGAGCAAAATAAAATGAGATAGCGCGGCCTCGTAAATCCTCTGTATAACGTGTGAAATTTATTTGATGTTTTCTTCTTCGTTCTAAACGCGATAATGAAGAGATCGTCGGGACATGTGGTTCTTAATCAATTCCTGACGATTTCTTCGTATATGCACGCACACACGGAACGGCTAAGCGCTACCGAATTCGTGTGACATAGTACAAGCAATCCCGAACACGAACGTTCTGTCCGACGTAGAGAACAAAAAGTAAGTCGTCGCTGACCTAAGCGAAAGGAGAGGAGGGGCCAAAAAGGGTAAGAGAGAACGATCTCAAATCCATTTATCGGGTGTTGGCCCCTTGCTTGTCGGCCTTTCACCGCCGACAAGATTAGTGGTCCAGCGCTTTCCTCTCGCGTTCAATTTCCTTTGCGTTATTCCCATTTTAGTTTATTTTCAAAATATTTAATTTGGCAATAATAAAAATTAACACTTTTTGAAATATACCGCAATGTCGAATTCTTAATTTAATTATTTCAAACGTATAACGTTCGTGATACCTAAAGCATTTTAATTAAATCGTTCTTTGATTATAAATAGCGGAAGAAGAAACAATAAAAATGACGCACGTAATATTACATAATATTTACCGATTTATAATAATAAATAATGCCGAGACCGGGGAGGCTCGCGAGAACGTACGATTCGCGTAGGAAATAAAAGGAGAGGCCTGTAATTATACTTAATTAATTTCCCACCGGCTGACGACACGGCGTATTTCTTTCGTCGGTAGAAAAACTGGAATAAATAAAAGGAGGACCGCTTGTATCGGACGTGCCAACTGGAATTCGCAGGTGTCAAGGCGGAGTGAGATATGTTTCGGACGTTGTCCCGACTTAAACGCAAAAGGCCGGCGAACGGCCTATCAATGTGCGTCTCCGTAATGCGTGGGTATACCACGATTGAAACTGCCGTACCTTGTGACTACCGTAGATGTAAATATCCTACGCGCCGCATTAACATACGTCCCCGCGGGCTCATTAAGGGCGAAATTAATTATCTAATGGAACCGTTTGCCGTGCCGTGCTGAGCCCTCTCGTGCGTTTCCTCGTCTCCACAGATACGGAAAAGCTGCGTTCGTCTGACGCGAAATTTATCGTCGACCGTACCCCGGATGTCGCTCTAGACTGGACATCTCGATAAAGCATAACACGCTTACAGACACAAACGTATTTTACAAATTTTTTTTTTTTTTTTTTTTTTTTTTACGTAAAAGATTAATTTTTTTTATTACAATAAAATGCTTTTCATAATGCGCACGCAAATAAAGAACGTTTTTTGTCCGTAAATCTCGGCTTTTCTGCGCGCGAGAAGGTCGTAATTTTGGCAGCGATAAGCGGAAGGTGGGCTGAACCCAATCGATAGTATAATCGGCGTATTGTCGTAGGTACGTGCGCGCCAAGTAATCGACGAGCGAGGGTGAAGGTAAGAAAGCGCTACGAAGACTTAGAGGAGCAATTATCCTAATGGATGCAAGTCGCGCTCCGATCCCTGCACCGGGCATGGTAATGAGTCGATATCACCGCATACCAGGACCTTGTACCCTTTCAGTTCGGTCCCGGAGCCCAGAGCTGGTCGGAGAAAAACACCTCCGTCACCCTTTTCCCTCCTCCGGCGTATCTCTCTTTGTATCGTAGTGCGGATCCTCTCGTTCGTTCCTTCCCTCTCGGGAATCTGGCCGGACACGAAATTCGCGATCCACGGTTCGCACCTTAAACGCGTGACCGTGTTCACACTTTCGTCGCGCGCACATGGAGACAGATAACGCGGTAGACGTCTAACTATCTCTCTACTATTGCTTCTTTTTTATTAGCTCGTTGTTTTTTTTTTTTTTTTTTTTTTTTTTACCGAGTTTGTTCATACGGCGAGGAAATACGTTTTCATAAATTGTGATCAAAATACATGAACGTATCTTGTGCAAAATTATCGATAAAAAAAAAATTCTGCACGTAGACTAAAACAATAGAAGAAACAATGACGATTTGATTAACGATTGATTTTTAGAATAAAAATCTTTAACTAAAACTAGACTGTATTGAAAGATAAATTGTTCATTATTCAGAAATTTCAAAAATGACGAGGAAAATTATGTTTTTCTCATGTTTAAATGGAAGAATTTCGAAGTTTTCAAATAATTATACTTTTGTACCATACAATAATTACAGCGTAACGATATATAGTATATAATTACTGAAATAATGCATATTGCATTGCATTCGTACTAGCACTTTATGTAATATAAAAGGAAAGAAAAAACACGTTGGTTATATTATTTTACCTAGCTTGATAGTATCATTCGTATCACGTGAAAGAGAAACTTGTTTAAAATTATAGGCTTTAATGATACCCGATAGAAAGACTGCACTGTTAGATAGACAGATAAAGTGCTTGTAAAGTCTTACGATCGTAATCTAGATCGAATGCAGATAGGTGCTGCAGAAAAAGAAACAACTGAATACAAATGGTTCATATTATTTTTTTTTATCTCCTTATTAAGAATCGTACATGTGCATTATATTCCATATGCACTTTCGTTATACAGGAATTTTACCTGGAAACACCCTGCGTACATATACGCGTGCGATTGCGACAATGAAATTAGCGGTTTAAAATTGACCCGATGTGCCGCACTGCGATCGCGAAATAGTCTAATAATCGCACGTTTGGTTATCGGAAACAAGAGTCGTTGACTCCCGCGCGTTCTTTTCAACCGCGGGATCAAACGTGCAGGCTCGCTCATTCCCTCGTATCTAAATTACTCCCAATAAGTCGAACGGCGCAGGTTACATCGTAATTCCATCTTCTTTGTATATCCCTTTCGTTTGCGGGCTGAAGCAGCATCTCGGGTGCACATTACGTCGGCTACGCGTACAGCATCGCCGGCAGATGCGACGACTAATTCTCCGATTACCACGGCACGCGGCCGCTATCTTAATGCTAATGTCGACCGTTTTGTATTTTAACGAGATTATTTATAATACGCGACGTTCGCGAAATCGAGCCAGGAGGTGCTCGGAGAGACCGGCACCCGTCCTCGACGGCCGGGAGACTCGAGGGCGCCAATTCCGCGCTTTCTTATTTATTTAATTTACTCCCTTAATGCCGGACGTTAAGCGAATGCGCCGATAATGAAGTCTCGTTTCTTCGGCTTTTGACCGGCAACGCGCAACGAACGGCTGTAATTTTGACCGCGAAGCGATCGAGCGGAGAGCGCGTCGAAACCGGTCTGCAAAATCTCATCGATTCTTTTTCTAATGTAATTAAACTCCTAGGGTACTGCCTCAAATGCTAAATTAAATAAAGGTGATAGATCACATTTTAATGAGTGGACCTAAAGTAAGGTAGATATTTTCTCTCGCGCACGTACATAACACACGTACAAAAAAAGGGATAATTATCATTATATTTTGAATACGAATATTATTAAATATTTAACTTTTTTCTTTTTGTGGAAGTATATTAATTTATTTATAATAAGTTTGAAAGAGAATTTCGCTAAAGATAATCGAATAATAATCCTGATTGCGGTCGAATTGAATTAACATTCGCGAATGATATATTTCAGTCGGCGGGGATGAGCCGAGAAACATTTTCAATCTGTAATTAAGTTCGGCGACTGGATACTCGCCTTTAGTGCCATTGTTATTACCGGCGTTTGATCGTTACCACTTTAAGACTGAAATTAATGATCGACCGTTAAAACGATACCCTTCCTGCACTTGTGCTCAAAAGTGAGAGCACCTGCTCACCTTGAGTGATTTCCAGTGGAGCGTAATGTGTCGCGGAGAAAGGAAGATGTCGGTTACACTCAGGTGGTTCGATATTAAGCCGTCTTCTTTTTTTCCAATTATATATTATAGCTCATTAAAAGCGATATTTCTGATTATAACATTATTATTTATAACAAAATAATAAACGAGATTGGATATTAGAAAAGTTAGAAACGTAACGCTACTTGAATGATTTAATTGACCAAACTAAAAAAAAAATCTTATATATAAAAAAAAAAAAGAAATAGCTTTTTAATTCATTTCGACAATAAAGTTGAAAATAAAATCGAGTTTTCCTTAAGAGATATTTTAGTTTGGTCGTCGCGTTTGATTGAATATCGAAAAGACGGAAGGAATTAACGATAGGGAACGCGAGAAGCGAAGGAGAGGAAAGAGATCGAAACGGAAGTTCACGACGCGCCCGGTCGCGACGTCTTCGTGACGCCTAACATTGTAGCTTCGCGTGGTCCATACCATGGGATGGTGCACGCACGATGACGTGATCACGTGAGCGTTAAAAACCTGACCTAACCGACATACGGAGCAGCGTCTGCCGTGGCACGCTATCATCCGCGCGTACCGAGCTGGTGAATGAACGAGGTGCGCCCGAGTGTACAACCTCGAGGACGACGACAACGGCGACGGCGACCCCGTAAATTTATCCGTGCCTTCTCGAAACCGAGAGACATGCGAGAACTGACGAACCGCCCGCCCGTCTCACCCCGCCGACCGTCTGTCTGTCGACAGGGAATGCGTGCATGCGTTGCTTTCCGCCGATCGTTTCATCGGTTCAAGGTCTTTACGTGCATATCGCGCGTGGATGAACCTCGCGTGTTGCATCGACTTATACTTCCCGATTGCCGAGCTATCGATAAGTACATCCAGACGACAAATTTGCTATTTTCACTCGGAATAAAATGAACAAGAGTACGAAATATATATCGCGATATTGACAAAAATATCAAAGCTCAAGATTCAACGAAAATGAGGAAATATTTAATGTTTTATTAACGTCGTGAATTTTATTTTATATTCTATTAACATGACTTGAAATATTATCGATAAATCCATATCGTAATTTAATGCCGGGAACAGTTTTCTAAGGAAAGGTATTTAAAAAATATATTTTATTTCTTTTTAAACGAGTGGTTCAACGAGTAGCTAACAATTGCAGCCGGCCGCAGATTACGACGTGAATTCTAATTATTCGCATTCACCGAGAGATGGATAAACATAGAGCACAATAGAGATCCCTGCATGCGTGCGTTACGCTATTACTCCCTACATTTATCAGGTTAGCGTGTTACAAACCATAATTTACTATTCCGTAAATGGCCGTTTACGCTTCAATACACACATATGTTTTGCCACGCGTCTTTTTTTTTTTTTTTTTTTTTTTTTTGCAACGCGATGAACAAACCGCAAAAGTGGCTGGTCTACACCCTCGCTACAACCAACCGCTATACATTACCTAGGGGCTCATCGAGAGATCTCACCTATTAGTACAATAGCCTGAAAATACCACGGAGTCTTCTCGTTACGGCATAGCCCTCGGCGCGATATAATTCTGTTTTGCGGAAACGCACGTTCGCGCCTCGCGAATGAATGAGCGCGCGATGTCCGCGTTTTGTTCTATGGCAAAAGCGTGTGCGATTTAATGAACCGTTGTCCTTCCTATCAGGAGTGCGTGCGCGTTTCTTTACCCGATTGGTTCAAGGTCTTACATGACCACGAGTAGTGCATCGCGTGATGCATCGGTATTCAGTGTTCGGTCAATAGGTTAAAGGATCGTGACGACTTTCGCGTACACGTGATTCTCCATTGTCATTGAACTAGAATAATTACGAAAGCATCGCGAATTTTTTAGTTATCTACCGATTTATCTCGATACTTGATCGATTACGAAGTCGCTCTACACTCCGCACTCCCCGCAAACGCGACGTGCGTTTCATTACATCTCGACGAAACGACGTTGAAATTACGTCGAGCAGCGCGACGATTCGCTCGACGTTTGGTTAACGGGTAATGAACGAACGTATGAGAAAGACGGAAAATAGTATCGAAAATATTCAATCTCGTCCATCGCAACTGCATAACCTGTTGCTGCTCTCGAGTCTCTTACGTACGACTTTAATTCGGATCTGTGTACGCACCCGGGTAATTAACGCAAACGTCAACGCGACAAAATCTCCGCGGCGAGCGAATTAATCTCGATCATTACGTTAGATCGTCGCGCAAGTTAATATCGCGGTGTAGGTACATTGAAAAGCAAATATGACTTTTGCTGCGGCGACGCCGGCCAGCTGTGGGAAAACGAGGCCGGATCCAAACTTGACACGATATTAATGAACATAAGAGCGAGCGAATCCTTAAAGCGCAGCCTTTTAATTCCGCGGCATCGGCAGTGGGCTCCGATTTCGTAGATACGCCGTACATTTCGGGAGACAGATCGGCAGATGGGACTGCCCAGGCACGATTTCGATTTCGATCTTTCGCTCTCGATCCCATAAATATCGGGGCGAGGCAGTCCGCCAGATAATTACGTATCGCCGTCGTATACGTGGGGCGGAGAAGAATGTGGCACGTTCAATAGGCACCGATATTACGCTTATACCATAGTCGCGGCACGCTTGACCCTTGACATTTCGAATGATATAATAATAATTGTAATATTACGACCACTCTTGCTTCTCCCGCGTTAAGAGAAACCGTTCTACATTTAATAATTTTCAGTACTAAATTACAAATGCACGTACATTGAAAGGCAGACACGGCATTTGTTTCGGCGACGGCGGCTAGCGTACGTGATCTTGGCGTGGGGGGCGTAAAGTTTTAAACAGAGCGCGTGTTATCAGTGATACGCCGGCGAACAGAGGGAAAGAGAGAATAAAAAATCTTTAGAAAAGAGTATTGCTCGAGGTGGTCCAATACACCCGGGGTATAGCATTTAACTCGCACTTCTCATCCGAAAGAGATACAGCTCTCGCGTTAAAAGATTATTAAAGCCGAGAGCTGCACGAGAAAATACCTTTATTCCAAATTCGAAGTTTTGTGCTGCGCGATATTAATGATAGGATTTATTAAAAGCAGCGCGATTAATCTTTTATCATACATTTATATATAATTAAAAATCATTATTAAAATTTATTGTAACGCAAACACTTATGCATTAAGTAAATTGCTATTCT
This sequence comes from Cardiocondyla obscurior, assembly GCF_019399895.1. NCBI lineage: Eukaryota > Metazoa > Arthropoda > Insecta > Hymenoptera > Formicidae > Cardiocondyla > Cardiocondyla obscurior. Next base: position 4,769,787 of record NC_091873.1, on the reverse strand, counting down.
ATTTTTCTAATTAATACGAAAAGAATATCCTATTTAAACGAGCCACATCGTTGACGCTTAAGGACGGTAGGTGCGGGGGGGTGATAAGTTCCCTAGCGCGCCGACCAATCACAGCGCTCCATCGATCGCCTGATCGCGAATAATCTATGTGACCGCTGCACAGTTGATGTGATCCACCGGCCACGTGCAGAGCACCGGCTTTTGCGATGGATATTCGGGGTATCTGTGGGTGTTCTCTCGCGGTTTATCGTCGCGTACCTATGTTTCGCGTACTTCGCCTTGCTGTGGGAACCCTACGAACCGAAGTCCCGTTTCGATCAAGTGATTTTTAAGGAGCACGCGGTAGATAATGTGCGCGAGAAACATTTCACGTTGGCGGAGCAGCCTCAAGAGGCACGGGGAAAGGGGGTGCTCGCTGGCTGCAGTCAGCCGGCTCGTTCCGTATTGCGTAGGTCTGGGATTAGACCGCTGTAGGCGCGGGGAGCGCGGGGAGCAGGGGGGACGGTGCGAGCTAGCTCTGCTAGCGCTGGAATTCTCGTCCGGTCGCCCGTAAACAAAACGCGCGCTCGGTAAGACATAAACATTACGCGCTAAGTAATACATTGAATAGAACAGCATGTTAAGTACAATTCTTCTGTTTCAGATAATATTGCACCATCGAAAAAGGACCACCTCGACATCCCGCGGACATCCTGAGAGGAGGAGGAGGCCCAGGAAGGGTATCCTGCCCCAGCGGAGCAACCCCGGAGTAAGTGTCAATTTTTTTTTTTTGGAATAAAATGCTTCAGATTCTTTATAACATTTTTCAATCATTTTATTTAATTATATGTTACGTCTACAAAATAATTTCTTTATTTTACTGTTACAGATCAAGAGGACCTCTGCTGTTGCGCCGATATTTCATAATACGAACCGCAGACGGTTTGTCGGTACCGTTCGGGTGTGCCGATAGTTTTCGGGCGCTTTTTTTCCGTCTATCTTTTTATCGGGAGTGTCGAAAAATATACGCGCGACAGTGTTAAGTCATAATCGCGATTGTAACTTCACCCGGGCGCGTTCGCGAGTTTCCTGTGCGTGGAAGGATGGCTCGTCACGTCCCATCTGAGTGGAGGAGCAGGCCCGGGGGGCATCCTGCATCGGCGGAGCATCTCTTAGGTGAGGATCAATTCTTTTTAAAAATTGTCATTTTATTAATTTAATTTTTAATTTTTTTTTTATTTAAATATTAAATATTTTCAACATGTCTACATTAATTTTTTTCTTCTTATGTTACAGTCACCGGCAGAAATCTTCAACTCCGCTGATGCTCATGCAGTTCGGTGAGTCACAGAATTATTTTTTCGTAGTTTGTAGTTTGATTGCGAGACGAAAATATATATATGTGGAGGATGGGATAGTAAGGCCGCGAGTACGTTTATATGTGTGCATAATAGAACGATGATCGGCCGACCATGAAATACGTGGCCATTAACGGCCATAACCATTACCGATTCGACAGAATTGTGAGGTCTGATCCCCTACGTGCTTTACTTAACTGTCAAGAAATTAGCATATTATCTGGATGATGGCTTCGCTGCCTCCGTTTCTTCGGGAGAGAAACGTCACGATCGCGATTTGCTTCCTCGTGCCTCCCGCCCCTTCGAAAGTATTGCTAAAGAGCTTGCGATAGGCATCGTTACGATCATTAAACCGGGAATAAGTTCGGAATAATTAAAATTTAGATAAGCTTCCTCCTTATCCACTTGACGAAGCTGTTCTCGTTCGGATTCGAATTTGTTAGAACCAGTTTATCGCTTTCATTAACTCGCACTCGTTCCGCAAACGCAAATCGATTAACGTTATTCGTAATAAAGAAGCCATTAATGAATTAGTTCAAAATTAATTTTTTTCGCTTTGCAATCTAATATAGTCAAGCGATTTGTTCACCGAATCTTTGTTTTCGCCCTGAGTTGCTCGTAACCTTTGACGGTCGCGGAAAAAAACCGATTCACTGACTGAGTTATGTAAGTCCGAGCACTCGAAAAATCTCGCTCAGTATTGAGAGATCGGTAACGAGTTCTTGCTGTTTCGGGGCAAAAGAGCCGGCAATTACGCACGCTGCTGCCGAAGATTTCCTCGAAACTTCGTCGTTGACCTGGTCGGTCATAATTGGCGAAACGGAAATATCCGCGGCGATCCGAGCTAGTGTCGAAAGCCGGAAAGGTAAACACGAGACCGCGGAATACTGGCAAAACTGTAGTTTAAGTAGGCTTATAAATGGGTAAGAAGCTCGGGAGCGTTTCTACGTAGCAAGAAACGGCCGCGGGATTATCGGCTCTCGTAAAACTAACTGCCGCTCGTTCAGCGATTATCTCTTACTCTTCCAGCTTTCGAACAGTTTCGTTGGGGACGGAACGCCGGGCCTTACGCCCGTCTCTTTACTCCTCATCTTTTTGAGGCAATAAATGCCCGAGATGAACGCGAATCGGCTGAACAAGTGGCTGGTACTTTTCTATGAAGCTGTTAACTTCGCGCAAATATACGCGTTACCGTCTCGTTATGGTTGCGCGAAACTAACTATCGATTTCTTAAATTCTTATACCTTTCACTGAAAAAAATTAAGATCACACTTGTCAAGTCGTACCTACCTTTATTCGAGCAACCAAATTATTCATGTTTGCAATCTTAAAGTTTGCAATATATATTAAGACTATTTTTTTCTATTTTTTTTTTTTTTTTTTTTTTTTTTTTTTTTGTCAATAAATTTGTGTTTTCTTTAATTATAACGTACGCAGTTTTATGTCAATTTAAGAAATCGCTATAGCCGCTTACTGTTATTTTTCGCGTTTCACAATGTCAGGCAATAAACCCAAAAATGTTTAACGTAACGTAAACGGACGTAATTGGATCTCGAGAGAACGAAACAAAATAAAAATCGCGGTAACTTCTTACGGCATCGCAAACGTAATGGAGTTAACCTCGACTAACCCAGGTATAATTAAAAACAGAAAATGATCCGGAACGAATCGGGATTATTGATCTGTACTTTAATTAGGTGCCCTTCTGTTGTATGCAAGTATTTGTAATTCGCAATTAATTATTACTTTGCAAAATTAAGATTTTATTCTCTCCCCGAAATAATTCAATTTTTGCTTTAGAAACGTTGTAACAAAATAATATTTAAAGTATAATATTTTTTGATTAATTACGTATAAGAAAAATAATTATTCCGTTAAAATTCCGTTTAGCTTATTAGATCTAAATAATCGTTTTCGCAAGAGATTTATGTTTATAAGTAGATACGCGTAACAAGCGTTTTTAGCGCGATCGTATTATAGTCGATCGATTTTGAAGTTTATACATATACAACGGGATATAACATGCAACGTGATTATGGCTTAGGAATCGCGTCGACGCAAAGCGCTATAATGCGGGTCTAAAACGTCAACGACGACGCAATTGTATCGATCTCACGGCTGTCGGTGCAAGTGATTGAAAACAATTCCAGTTTCTCACGATTATAGAGTTAGAATCAGCAGCCAGCATCGATTTTCGCACATCACGTATGGCTTGCTATTACGACGGCGTTTAAATAATGAAAACGGTCTCTCATCCAGTTTCCTGTCATTTATGGCATCGCTCGTGGCTTCAATAGAAATTATAATTAGAGTCATTAATTTATCTTTGAGGACGTGGCCGGATAATTAAAATTATTTTACTTTGAACGATATATTTCATAAATATTACATTGCATAGCAAAAATTAAAATAAAAAAGAAACTCTTTAACAATTTGTAAGATATATTATTGAAATATAAATTATTATTAACGTGGTTAAATGAATACAAATGAAGCAGTTAATTAAATCGAAACGAGTTAACTCCAGTACTATGCTAATAATTCCTAAGCCATGTTAAAAATAACCCGCAGATGCAAGAATATAAAGGTCATTGTAGGATCCATTCGCTTTGCGGCAAGATCAAAGGTTTAACAAAATTGGACAACAAGTACTCGTCATGCACTTGACGTCTCGCGGCTTAAAATACTTAGAATCGCTAATTCGAGACTTTGTAGTTGAAGTTGCCGTTCAGAGTTCACGCCTTCCTATCGGATGTCTTTAAAGTTTGCCGCGTGATTAAACATTTTTATTAATGTAAATAATTAACTCGAAACTTTTTCTTATATTAATACATAGAAAATAATACTTCAAAAATTTTTCTTTTAGTTAAAGTAGTTCTGAAACTTATGAAATTTTTTTTTTCTACTTCCCCTCTAATAAACAATAATTATGCAATGAAAGAGAGTGGGCTAGCACCACCACGCAAAATCGCATATTTATAAAATGCAAATTTTAATTGCGGTAATAGAAACGCGAAATTAATGATTGCATTTAAAACGCTTTATCAACCCGCGGCACATTTTCACCCGTACTATAAGCAGTACCTACACGTAGAAACGTTCACTTGCTTATACCAAGGTATGAACGGCAATGTACGCGATCGTGCTTAGAAAATAATAATATACGGACGTTAAACTTATAGAAGCCAGGTTCTCAAGTATTACTTTCGTCACTCTTGGCAGTGCACACAGATACGTTAACATTGTCAGGGTATCGACACACAAGCTGTTAACGACTGCATATCCCTAATTAGCGTAATTAACGGTATAACGTAATCCAGCCTTAGTGCCTACAATTTCTATCCCCTGATAACTGAGGCTGTCAGCTTTTCTTCCCCCGTCTCAAAAGGGACAACCTTGTCGGTGCCATTTCTTTTTCATTTTTCTTTCCCTCCCGAGAACAGAATATTTTAGTAACGCACACGCTCCATTGTCTTGATTTAACAGCGTACACGTTCTGCTCCAATCAACGATTTTAATTGGGAATATGATAATACGCAGCATTAGAAGGTAAATTAAAAATCCTCTCTCAGTTGGAACCTGCCCTAATATCTTTTAATATATTCTATATAGTTTGCGGAATTTATTATTTTGAATGAATAGGGAAAGGCGCGTTATTTTACCTAAAAATTAGATAATAAATAATAAATTATACATAAAAAATTTTTTTTTTTTCTTTAATCATTGTATAAACAATAACGTATAACGTCCTGACTTTTTCAAAGCCTAGGAGCGAACCTAGGCTTCGCAGTTGAACGCGCGGGCTCGCGCGGGTAGTTTAGGTCGGGTTTCTGATAACGCCAGCGAACTCAACAGAAAATCGAGTTAAAAGTTATCGAACGAACGTGGGACTTCCGGTGTGCGCAGTCCTCGCGAAAAATAGAAAAGTATTTTCGTTATCGCTCCGGCGGAGCGAACAAACGGGCGACCACCCTTCTCAATGGGCGGGACTTGCATTTCGCGACGCTTTCACATCGGGTACGTAAATAGTCGGCGAATGTGCGTTATAGGGTTAGACTGGTAACCGACCACGCCTACCAGGCGGAGGAAACTTTTGCACACACTGGCATATTACGTGATCCGGCTGATACCGGAAAGAGCTTTCGTTATTTTATATGAAAACGCACTCTGCGCACCGGTTCTCCACCACCGAGATCGCCAGCTTTTTTCGTTTCTATAGGACAAGTAGGAACCGAATATCGTATCATCCGATTGCATTTCAGCGCGTTGCACGGTTAACAGTTTACACATCACGAAACTACAAAAAAAAAAAAAAAAGAAAGAAAAAAATTTAATTATTATTTCCTAATCTTAATATAATTTTATTTACACATGTCGCGAAGAAAGCATAAAGCACGTATCCTCGCTGTAATTAAAACGATGCTTTATACTTAACAGGGACTAATCGCGTTACGTGTTAATTTAAACAGGATTCGGCCGCAAATTGATTACGCACGTGGAAGTAATTATTCTTACGCGCGTGCACGCACTCAATTCCTACCGGAAGTAGGTTTTTGTATCGCCTAGAGGAACGGAATGTCTACCAGCTTTATATTCATTAACGATTTTCCGGTTTTTTTCCGGCTGTGTGCATTGCGTATCAACTCGCAATCTAATTATACATACGCGTCTGAATATAGACGTCGTGAATGAACGCAAGGAGATACCTACGTATGTACGTACCTACTCATCTTCCACGTGCGGCCGATCAACGTGTGCAATTTATCTAACCGTAAAAAATTGATGCGTCGCTATCAATCTCTAGTTGTTTAGTCAGACAATCCCCAGGTCTAGGCATAATTAAACATACCGCATTATCGATACATAAATATGCAATAGTTACTAATTAAAACTAAAGAAAAATAAATATATAATTAATCTTGAAAGAAAAAAGAAACAAAATTAAACGATTTTATTTCAACATAAAGACGTTAAAAAAATCCCGGAAAAACTTATTTTAATTTTTAAACCCTCGAAATAAAAAGAGACAAATAGTATTTAATAAATTATACAATTATATTTAAATAGTCGATCTCACCGGCGCGTCGTAAATAGCCGTTCTAGAAAGAGAAAGATAACTTATCAGTCCGTTGATCTGTCAAGACTACACAAAACTGGAAGCGTGCAGGTGCAGTGATGCTAACACGCCGCATACGTTCGTTAATTAACGCGCTTCTCCACCCCGTCGTTAATGATCGATAAGTATCTCTGCGATTAATAGGGTATACTTCGTTTCCTTTAACGCGTTTGTACAAGCGATCGCAATTAAAAAAAAAAGACAAAAAAAACAGGGAAAAAAAAAGCAAGCGCGTGCCGTAGAAAAGCCGAAAAGGGAGAGGAGACCGAGATGACTTCGATAATCCCGAAAGTAACGAATTGAAGTGACGTTTCGGTTTCCCGTTTGTCACGATGAATACGATAGTTACCCGATTAATATAATACAATCTCGTCACGTCGCGTAGTATTCTGAATTTTTTTTATATCATAGAGAAAACCATTTGGCTCGTCAATTCGCCACGAGTCGTTATTGCGATGCCTTTCTTCGCGCTTTCGAGAAGACTCTTGTGTACTATACCGCGCCGGCCGGTTTGCCGATGACTGATTTCTCCCCGATCTCTCATTCTCTGCCTCTGTCACCTAGGATTACGTATAACGCTAGCCGCAGTCGCCCGCAGAAAACGTCATATCTGTCTTTCGGTGTAAGATCATCGCGCAACAGGGATCGCAGGGCAAGAACCAGCAATTTCTCGCGTTCTTGCCCTGCGTTACTTGCTCATTCGCTTTCCTCGCTCGACCACAGGATAATCGAATTTGCCATTACACCCGTTTCTTTCCCGCGCGCCTCGCCCCATTCGTTTTCCCGGACTTTCCGGTCCTTCGAGAATGCAAGCGAACTGCTCGCTACACTTTTCGCGGGGAATTGTCACGCGTTCGCGCCGCAGAGACCGGTTTACAAAGCACTCCCCATAAACGTGATTAATCTGCGAGCAGCCGCGTCACGAAAACTGCACATTGTCAGCTCTGCGAACAAGAGCATACTCGCAGACGGAATTCTCCTTAGAACTTGACAGTCTTGCGAAGCAAGCAACAATGTTATGTAATATTTTAGTTTTTTTTTGTCGATTAAATTATATAACAATTTCGCACAACAATTACAGTTAGTTGAAAAATTTGCAGTTAAGCTCACGGTTGAATCTTTATCTTTTTCTCCGCGCGGCAGGAAGTATATCAATTCTTAGAATACCAGAAGTTGTATACGTGAAAAATTGTAATCGCGAGACAATTACACTTGCGTCAGCACACACAGAAACGTACTCGGAATAATCCGGACACGCTAAGTGAAAAGTCGAAGAGCGGTTTCGTGAACGCAACGTGCCGATGTGATTTCCGCTGAAATCGCCGGGGCCAAATGTCCGCGCGACGTAAATTTCTCAAGCGCCGACACGCGCGGAGTCGGCATTAATATGCGCCAACTCGGAAATAAATCCTTTTTACCCGAAACAATTTCCATATTCCCGTCCATCGCCACGCGAAAAATATTTACCGCTCCGGGCAACAAGCGAAAAACGAATTGCGCGCGGAAAAGGAGGAGCGTGACATAACGAGCTCGAAAGGGTGGAGGAGAGAGAGAGAGAGTGAGAGAGTGAGCGGCTAATCTCTCGACGGGATAACGAAAATTATGAAAATTTCGGCGCCAAGATGGGCGAGAGCGACGTCGACGGTAAAAGAAATGCGCCGAGGAGGCGAAGGCCATTAGAATCTTTCGCAATTACCGAGCTGGATTAAATTAGTACCCCGAGGTTTCGCGTGCTTGCTAATGGCCTTAACTGTTTGTAAATGTAATCGTGGATCCTTACGTGCGCTAGTGCATACATGCATACGTGTATACGCAGAGTATATGTGGCTACACTGCCATAGTATAGTAGTAGACAGTACGATTGTACGACTCATCCGCTCGTTGCACTGACTATCACGATGATTCGTCTGCGTGAACAGCGTTTTGAAAGAGTAATTTATGTAAACGAACCATGCATATTCTCGTCTCTTTCGCGCTTCTTTCTTTTCATCCCGCTCTTCCCCGCTCTGTCTTTTTCACCGACATCAGTTTAACGTTGGCTTGTCGTTAACAACATTATAAATATATGTATAACTAGCTTAAGTAAAACATTTTCATGCGTAGGATAAGAAACGGAAGTGCAGGCAAACTTTTTTTAATAAAGACTTCCTAACTGATTCGTTAAAGTTACCTGATTTACCGTCGATAAAGTCTAAACTTAAAAAGTATCTGTCGCTCACAGAGATTATGCGTCTTATCTTACCTGAAACAAAAAAGAGCAAGGCTATTTTAATAATATAAATAATAAAAGAAATATATTAATTTATTATACAGTTTATTAGTTACGAGTAATGTCTTGAAAAATTTTTTTTTCTTTCGTATATACATGAATTTCGTTTAATATCGTTAAGTAAAATTGGCTAGAACTTCTCAGAGGTTTCTTCTAGAGGGAAATTAAAATTACAGAAAGCTAACAATAACCTCGTCACGGGGGACGCATTGATAAAATAATATAGATGTGTTTATATAACGTCATGAAATATCGTGATCGAAAATTCTGCATTGTAACGCATCGATCTTATCCTTATTCATTTAACTTGAGCACGTTCCCCGCAATGAAATGCGCGATTGATGAAAGTCGCCGGTAGCGAGATTGTTGATCGCGCGTGTCGTAGAGTGATCGCTGATACCAGAAAGACTGTACAAGTCCGATAATAAGTCTTTTAATCACTCGAAGTCATCGCGCTGTCTAGATATATTTTCTACAATAAATGACACATTATCGCGACAATTTATATTTAGAAAATATTTATTCACATTTTTATTCGGTTCTGAGACATTGATCGATAATTAATTTCTTTAATAAAAATTTAGTATAATATACAAAATTAAAATATTATCTCCTTGCGTTGCCGGAATCTGTCGCACGCGTGGTAAATTAAATAATGCGTGACGCAGCGAAAAGTATTATATGCAAATGACACAGTAATTGTAAATAGTTTAAGAATATAAAAAGAGTTATTGTTTTACTTTATTTGCAAATTTTGCGTGCTAATATACAATTGAAGGATCGATCCGAGTATTTAGCCTCTCTCGCGTCCGCGGCATAGCGCACGAAATTTATGCATTTAATTAACTAAATCCTTATGTCGCCGATAATATTAAACGTGACGGGAGAAGGCAAACGGAGGATAAGAAATAAGCAGTCTATCACGAAAGCTGATATCACGTCAGCCTCAAAAGTCTTGTAATAAATCCTTCAATCAACTATAGAACGGTATAATCTGCAAAATTATCTGCAGTCCTTTCTCAAGTACAAATAATTTTTTTGAATCAACTATTATTTTTGGCAAGAATACCATTTATGAAAAGTTCAAATATTATTTTATACAAATATATATTGCTGGGACGTTTCTGCGATTATTTTTATTCTTATGTGACGTAAGACAAGCTAAAATGGGATAACAGTCGAGTAGGTGAAAAGAGAGAGGAAGAGCAGGCTCTACTGATACCGGAGAGACTTATGTGCTCGAGCTTTAACATCGTAACCCACATCTTAACCGGAAATTAGTCGGGGAAAAATGAAGCCGCGGCCGCGTGCTATCGACGAAAATCACCGTGGTAGGGATATTTGCAATTTTTTCGTGTACGCGATTCATCATTGTCCAGACGTTCACGTAACGAGTTTGGAGGCCGGGCAAATATAAATCCAAAACGTTGTTTCGGTCTACAATTTCACTTAAAATTTTCCATCAGTTTTAATTTCACAGTTTTCCTCGGACCGAGATCCATTCTATTAGATCCACCTACGATTAGATCGTATAACTCTCGCGCGCGATGCGACCGCGGCGCAGTAAAATATGGAAATACGTCAGCCCTTTGGGGCATATCTGAAATAAGCGCGTCTACGGTGGATATTAAGTAACATTAGGCCATTACTTTCGAGTCTGCCTTGGCGGAACTTTACAGGGGAGTCTGACTTTAACTCGGCACGCCTCTGCAAATTGTCCGACCATTAGGGCTACATTGCGCAAAGATGGATACGCGAATACAGACACACCATACCAATGGCAGATTCGACGAGTAATCCGCGTTTTTTTTCCTTTCAAAGAAATCAAATTATCGATCGATAGAATACGTAAAAGTGCGATTCGATGTGGGAAGACTAGCAACAAGCCGACAATGATTGACATCAATGCCGCGAGGCGCGAAACAACGTAAAACCCTGTCGAGGAAACGGCTTTGCGATTTACAGAGCGCTTTTCTTTTTTTTTTTATTTTAGTAATTTATTATTTCTACAATTTAATATTTATAACAAAGTTAAATTAATTTTCTAAACTGCTCTCCAAAATTTTTCTGTGGCAAGTTCAAACTATAATTTCCACTTCTCGATAAAGTATTGATTTTAAAGTTATTAATCAATTTATTTTTATGTTGAACGCTTTGCAATCACGAAAGGAGAATTTTTATTTCGATCGAGTACAAAGTACTTTCTGTGTGATGCTCATTCCGGGTGTCTGACCGTTCACGAGTATAAATAAAAAAATAGAAAACCTGCTTATGTTCCGATAAAGCAGTGGCTCTTTAATACAATCACAGACATATACGTAGACACCTATACTGCTTCTTGTTCGCACATATAAGAAACCACAAAAAAAAAAAAAAACATGTGGCAGGTGGTCGCATAATAGTTTGCATATTCATCGGTTTCCCGTCTTATCGAATCCGTATCAACGGCGTGCTTAATTGACTTCAGATTCTCTCATTAGCGCGAATGGGTTAATTTCGAAACTGTGAAGCGCCAAGAAATCGCACTCAAAGAAACGTGCATGAAGGAAGATCCGAAATGCAAAAGATACGCTTAAAAAAAAAAAGTCTGAGCGTCCTTAAAGTGATTCGGAATGTTTTCTCTTCGAGAGAGATTCTTTAACGCTTCGCAAAAAAGTCTTCCACCGTCAAGAGCGATATACACGTATGTACGTTCGTAGAAACGCGAAACCTCGCATGCATTTCGTCGCGTTAATACAATTTATCATATTATATTTTACGCCGCTACTTTGCAATTATGGAACGTTGCGGACGCGCGGGCGGCGTATTTGTAAAGTTCAATGAGTCGTGATATTTATCGCGCACGTAGTTTTCAAATTCTCGGGGCGATTCTTTGACGTCGGCGGCGGCGACGGCGGCTTACTTTCCACGGCGCACTGCAATCACGATGATTCTATGCCTCGATAATTGACGTGCGGGGCGCGTGTAAAACTTTTCATAGGTCGCATCGGCCGTTTACTTTGGCCGTACGTCGCGTACGCGCGAGCCAAGACAATTCCGCGGAACTTTCAGAAGAAGAGTTCGTGCACGAGAATTTCGACGTCCCACGCGTCCCTAGGCCTCATAATCGAGGATGTAATTTCCAGCGGTTATATCCAGAACAATTTGCCGAGCACTTGCCGCCAGGGTCTCGTCTATTCGGTTGAAAAGAGTAAATAATACCGGACGAATGCCGGCGAAGTTATTAGCGGGCGGGAATGCACGGGAAACTTTCCAGACCGCGTTTCCCCTGAATAAGAAACCGCGTAGGCTTCTGAAAATTCCATCGTTCTGAAATACGGCGTGCGCATACGTAAGCGAGACATGCCGCGGTAGGGTGAATATTCTCATGTGCGCCAAAGAGATTTCTAAAATGGCGATACTGAATTGTTCCTATTGCATGCACACCGCAACGTATCGCGTTGCAACCGCGTCCACAAATCATTCTTAAAAGCGATTGTTTTTTTGGCGTCCTCGGCTCGGCTGAGAGGAGCAACCTCGAGATCATAAACCGATCGTGTAGCATCTTGACAGGATTTTCTTCTGACCGCTACGATATAATCCGTTCTGAAATACGAGAGAATCGCGATTTCATCTGTGTCGATCACCGACCAAGTGTACTCAACACGGCCTTAATGTAGCATAGGGCAAGTTAGTTATTAAAAAAAAAAAATCGCAGAAACTGGTCGGCATTAAAATATAACTATTCGGATTAATAGATTATTTTTTAGATTTGCTCCGAGTTTTAAAACGACGACAATTTCGAAGCTCGCAGGTGACTCGTTATTTTAGAAGTCGCGAATTGAATGCTTCTTATGTTTGTTTTAAAAGACGAGGCTTCGAGCTCGTCGAGCTCATAAAAAACAAACGTAAATAGACCAACTCTCGGCGTCCAGCTCGTCCAGCGCATAAAAAAACGTAAATAAACCGACTCAGCATCGAGCTCGGCGCTTCCGAGAATTTCGGTGCGAGGAGGACAGCGCGCAATTGACGATCGACTCTATCGACTGTCTCGCTCTCTTTACTCGGTTCTCTCTTTCTCTCTAAGAGCCGAAATCTCTAACAACCATTTTAGTCTAGTCGCAGAGCTCCGGGCGTCAGGACGTATCGTTAATCGCTCTGCAATTTCGCGTATTTTTAACCGCGGATAGGATAATCTCGCAAACAAATATGTGTCGACGTCGTAGAATCGGGAACGTAGAATCATATTATGTACTCCTCTGTCGTCCCACTCGCGTATTGTGACTCATTTCGTGCTTCGAAAAAAAAGCTTCGGAACGTCGCGAGCGCTGCGCGCACGGAGCGTCCGTGTATCACTTCGCGTCGGGCATTTCCGTCTCCGGTTTCCATCATTAATTTTTTCGGCAAATTCCGGTGATTGCCATTATTATTTCGCGCGCTTTCATCAACGGCGATCGCACCTCGCCCGTCTTTTTCGTCGCGGCCGGGATTCTCATTCCGTTTCGCGCGAGTGATATTTTTCGAAGCCTGAGGGAAATTAAGTGCGCGAGGAACATTTTCGTGTCGCGGCCCGTCTCGTTCGCCGCTTAACACATGTGCTCAACGTCATTCATTCTGCCAGAGAAAGAGGGACGGACGGAAAATAACCTGTCGCAACCTAACCTAAAGCTCCAAACGTATGTAACCATAGATTACTCAATTTTAATTGTTTCAAAGAAATTAATGTAACCAACCAATATTCCAATCTGATAACGCGCGGTCTGTAATCTGTAGTACCGATAAATGTTAGATTGACATCTGCGTGTAAAGTGCTTGGAAATTTATGTCGTTGGTCTCTGTAGGTAACGAAGGCGACTAAATTAAGCTCTGAAAGGTAGTTTTCTTAGCCGCGCGTAAAGAAATAAAATACCTTTAATTAATTATTAATGCGTAGAGTGTAGACGTAGATAAAATTATAATCGTACAGCTCGAGATTATCTCGCGTCGTAATATATTGAGACGATGCGTTTTACAAATGACGTATATATAATAAATATCGAGCTTCGAAATCCGCTAGGTAATTACGACGACAAACCCACTCGCACGCGATATAATCGCAATTTCGCTAATTAGACCGTCTTTTCATTGCTCATTCTTACTCAATTATCGCGCATTTAGAACTGAACGTTTTGATAACATTACATGGTACATTTAAAGTAGAATACGTGTGAGTTCCGTAAAAATTTTTCACACGGTCCCCTGATTTTCTCACAACGTGTTGTATGATTTCCATGTGTGACGTGCGCTTTTAACGAATCTTTTAATAAAATAATTAGCAGAAAAATTAATCGCGTCTTCCGGGGATCCCGCGAATTTTTCTCCCATCTTACGTTTTCGCTAAAAAATATTTAACGTTAATTCGGCCATATAAATATAAGAGAGCGCGGTACTGTTTTGTTGGTCGATATGTTTAATTAGCATAATTTCATGCTTGCCGGGGCTGGCAGGTGAGACACGAGCGAACGGCTTGGCTTCCGGCAGGCGCCGGAGGAGAGCCGCTACTTACCCGACGCGATTTATTTAATCCAATTATGCTAAAAGAATAAAATAAATAGGCAGATAAATTTTTTTCACCGGCAAAATACATTCCTTCCTCGCCGCGAATTAATGTAACCCTATCGCTATGCCAAAAGCAATATTATTTTTTGCCTCCTTCTTCTCCCTCTGTGAAACGGCCGATGCCGCCTGGTAACATGCAAATCCCGGCGCAATCGTTCCTTTAAATTCGTGTTAGGTCGGGTCAGCTTGAACGAAACTCGGCTCGCAGACGTGTAATCTGCCGAGCTAGCCACTAGGCGGGGTAATAATACGCTCACGATCGGCGCGGAGGGGTATCAAGATAGTAGTAGCCACTAGCCCACTAGCCCCTGCTATCGCTAGCGAAGGTGGTGCCGGGGAGTAGCCGCGTCCTCCTCGGCACTCGGTGAGACAAGTCGGACACTCGGGACCTCCGAGACGGGAGCGATCTATATTTACGTACCCGGCGCTTACGCAAACGGCTTGATCCACCCGCTGATCGATTCGCCGCGCCGTATTTCCCACCGTCATTCGTTAAACGCGAGTAACGCGCTCGACGAAACCGCGAATCTCCCATCGAGTGATACACGTACGCAGCTCGATTCCTCTTTCGCTTATATTTTATCAGTTAAACTAAGTGTACGCTATCCGTATCGTTCGCGATTAAACTCGTGAGAAAGGACACGTTGATAAATTATACTATTAAGATACGTGTGCATCGTATCGGAACATACGTCCGTGTATTAGCGCAAATTGATTATAGTATGCACAATTTACGTCATTATACGTTACGGAAAACAAATTACGTCAGCTGAGATCCTCGCGGCTACTAGTTAAGCTTATATATTACACGTTTCCTCCGCTGAAAAATTAAGTTACATATATATATTTTGATACGCGGAGTATAGTAGTCAAAACGTTAGGAGCACGCGATGTTATACATTTATATGGGTATATCGATACGCATGAAATATACATTGTGACGTAATTAATCATTACACTTGATCTCGGTTACTCGATTATTATACGGGAATAATCAAACGGCCTGAGGGGGAAAAAAATTAAAATACCGTCGCAGCGATCGGCTGTTTCTCGCCGATAAAATTAACGTCGTTGAAAAACGATTGGCTATTTCTCGCTTTGGCCGATCATACGGCGCGGAATTACTATCTTTCTTACGCAAATACGCCACCTTTCACTGAATCAATCAAAGAACCGAACGAACGATGAGGAAACCTAATAGCGGCGATAAGTAGACCAACATATGGCGAGAAACTTAATTGCAGTCATCTCGGCCGCGCAATTTTTTTCGACAAACAATCCAGTCTCGCCGTAACGCCGCGTTCAATCCAGTTAATTGTATCGTTATTCTTTTATCTGCGAAAAGCCAGAGGAGCGGAATCGTTCGAAGTAGCGTCGGAACATTCCCGTGGGCTCGCTAGTAACCTCGCTTTAAAACCAAAAACGGAAAGCTCGACGTAAAACCGTATTACAACGGATGATGATGCAAAGTCGAAAAAAAGGGTCCAGGCTACTCTGTATTTACACGGTGCGGCGCGCCGCCCCGTAAGCATTAGCTCTATCTTTCCACCGCCCAATCTCGCGTTTCTGAAATGCAAATTCTACCGAAACAAGCGGATAGCGAAATGAAGGGATGCGGCGTAGCGACGACGATCTAACTGTCGGTTCCCGCACTTGTTCCGAGAGCGTTACATTGATCGGAAAGGAAATCTCTTTTACGTAGCCTTCTTAAGGGTCAACGTCGCGAAACAGAATTTATTTAATCGGAATATATTTCAAAGGAATTGTAGAATTAATGGTAAATTTTTTTCTTGAGTATTAATATCAAACTACTTAATAAGAAATTAAAGCGTTACAAACGCGAGGAGGAATTCTAGCTCCAACGATTTTTTTTCACGGAATACTTTGCTGTAATATACATATGTATAGTTGATACGTCAAGTTCACGAAGCCCCGTTATTCAGATCCGTCATTTTATTATAGCAAACTCCCACAGGATTTTTAATGAATTTACGAGAATGCATAAAACTATAAATTTAATGAGAAACAAACGATAGCAGCGTTTTAAAGTTTTTAAAAAATTTAATTAACGCAGTAAAAAAAAATTAATCAGAGAACTTGGAAAAAGATTTAAACTTTCAAAGCGGCTAATATTCATAAAAGGTGTAAAAACAAAAAATCCTATGTATTAATTTTGTTAAACTTGATAAAAAAAACTAGCACCGCCAATTTTATTGTGCCCGGGGAGCAAGCCACACCTTAATAGGAAGGTAAATTCAGGATACGCCAACCATCGGGCATACAAAGTGCGACACGGAGAGTGAATTTTGTCACGAAAGAAAGGCAGCGGTGATACCTGAACTAATGACAGAATTGCCTAATTAGAAAGGCGCATTTGAGGGGAGTTAAATTATAAACTGTGCACTTTACGAATAAAAAATTGTGAGAATAATACCGTATTAAAAAAAAAAAATATCTTAACGTAACGTATGCTATTCTTATTTTAAGAAAATATACAAATTATAAATCTTTATAAATTGGCAACAAAAATCTTCGATAAGATTGACTTTCTTTCGTGACTCGATTCTGTCGCTGCTGTCGCTTTTTAGAGAGTTAGCAAACTTTGAGCAACATTAAGTGTATCGCTAATTCGTAAAACGGCCCTATGTTGCGTTCGGAGTTCATCAACCGCGTTTTTTGAAGGGAAATCGTACACACGCACGCGCACCCGCGTTAATCCGCCTATCCTTCTCCAAGACTAGCCACGTGTAATTACGATCATCAAGCCCTCTATCCCCGCGGTGAGAAAAACGGACGCTTGAAAAACCAAATGACAGCCTCTGGTGATGTAATGACAATGAGAAGTGCCCGCCTCTGCCTGGCACCGGAAGTGCCCGCTATGCCGGAGAATCAAACGGCCGCGCCGTGCCGCCGGACCGGTGTCATACGCCGGGGTCTTCTTCATATAACGAATAAATGACTAAATTGCCGCGGAACGATTGTCGCTAATTGTCGATCTTTAGATAATAAAAAAGAAGTGACGATTCGCGATACGATTTAAGAAAATCTCTGACGAACGTATTGGTCAGCAGCGAAATTAGTTTTTACTTGAGACTTTCGTGACTCGAATATTGTAATAATATCTGACGTAAAAAAAAAAATAGATTTTAATTAATTTCTTAATAAACAGACATTAAAAATTTATTTTTATTTATTTGCTCATTTTTAATCGTCAGCGTAAAATTTCTTAAATCTTAAGATAGGTTTAGAAAAAAATAATCGAAAATAAATTGATTTAAATTAACATTAAAATTAGAGAAGATTTAGTTAAAAAAAATTTTTTTTTTTTTTTTAAATTTGTCTTTAAATAAAAAAAAAGTTTATTTAAGCTATTAGCAATTTAAATTACATTATTGTTCATCTTCCATAACGAATTTGGTAAGAATTGGTATGATTATTAGCGAAAAGCATATAACGTTGTTTTGTCTTATTCGTCATTCGCGAGAAGGACGCAACATAAATTACGCATAATAATGCTGCCTTGAAAATTTGCAATCTAGACTCAATTATAGTACGCTTATACGCCAAATATTTGAATCTCTGTTTCCAGAGCACGTTCTCACGATCTCTGATAAGGTTTTTTTTTAATTAATTATTTTTTATATTAGTTATTACGTAAATAAAGATTATTAATAATTGGCAGATTTACTTCTCCAATGAGAGAGCTGTGTTTTACAGCAAATGTTTAAATTTTAGATTGGTTTTAAATTGAGTTAAAATATTTTTTACTTTGAACGATACGTGAATAATAAGTCAACATCTTTAAATCCGTCAGATTCGTGGGGCCAATAATCGTCACTACTTTTTTTTTAGAAAAAAACTTTTATAGTGGAATTTCCGAGAAAAAAAAAAAAAAATATTTGGGACTCGTATCTAAGGGTCAGCAAACGTGTTAGCTCGCGAATCGACAAATCGGCACAATGGATTTCGATGCCGCTCGCGCCAAACAAATCGCGGCTAATAAGAGGTTGATGTATGGTGCCACGAACTGGAGGGGGCCAATACATAAAAATAAGATAAATTTTACACTCGGCTGGTGATGAATGGTAGGATGAATTATTGAATAGTTAAACACACAGCGCCTTACCGGACCGGCCGAGGCCCAGGCCCCGAGCTCGAAGTCGAATGAGGTACATCGTTACCAGCCAGGGCCGCTTCTTGCGAAACTAGAGTCTCGAATTCCGCTTCGAAGCGCCGAAACGTGTCGACAAGTCAATTTCTCGCTACGATAGATTTTAACAGGATTTTCGGCGTGTCAAGTATTCGAGTTTACCCCCGATACCGATTTCGAATGAATTTATATGTTTAAGCGTAAAAACGTGATGTACAGAGGGATGTTCACATGCTTGGAATATCGGGGTGAATCACATATTTTCAATAAACGTAAAGATCGTATACGCGAGATAAGGCAAAAAGGGGGAAAAAAAAAACGATTGCGTTGTAGAATAAAATAAAGGTATTTAGCGAATGTGACGTACGATAGGTAACAAGTGGGATGATGAATTAGGTATGCAACGATACTATCGTTACTTTTGCTTTCTGAGACGGACGATTCTACGGTTTTAATGGCTGGGAAAGCTCGTAATCGCCTTCATCGCGAAACGCCTTACCAATGTTACATTTGAAAGGGTAATGGCGCGACGGAGGTGTACTCCGAGAAATACCAACGGGACGCGAGGCGACACATATTCCGCGACTATTTATATTTAAATTCCTCCTCGGCAGATTACCGCGTCCGATAACAAAATTTAAATTCCATTTGAGAAAGTGTAACGAAATTCGTATAATTCGTCGAAAGAAGTTGATGCGGGGATCGAGGTACGCGTGCTGCTGATGGCGTAACACCGCGAATAACAGTGATACGCGATAACGATGTTCCATATTCAGATTTTTAACTGTGTCGTCGTGCAATAAAAATGGTCCAACTATAACGACCCCCTTCACCGAATTAAAAGACTAATAGATACCGATTTTAAAACTTATCTCTTATCTCGTCTCTTATTGAAATCGTATTCATCTCTTCCAGGGTCTAATTAATTTTATTTTTGCATAATGTTTTTCTTTTGGGAGAAAAATAATCCTCGCAATCTATGCAAATATTCATTGTGCGACACATACGTACGTACACGTATAATGCTAATATCTATATATCAATGCACAGAAAAAAAAAGAAATAAAACAACGGCCGTTTATCAGATCGGTGGAGCGCAATCGTAAAATATAAAAAAAAGTTTATTATTAAAGCGTACGCGTAAATAAAATTGTCAATGCGGACACAGTTGCATACATTTTTTATCGAGTGTCGAAATTGGTCATTCGAGATTATGGAGTTTGAAAGCTCCGGATTTAACGCCTCTCCCTTTCCCGGGTATCTACCATTTCATCTGCCCCGTTTCTTTTTATTTGCCTTGTCCCTTTAGAGCTCGCCTCGGAGGCGCGAGTACTCTTCCTCGCTCGTTCTCCAAGTTCGAAAGAGTTTCGGCGCTTATTGGCCTCCTCGTCGAGCGCCTCCGTTCCTGCGGCATAAATTCACCTGCACGTTTCACTTCGTTATGGCTCTATTCACAGTGCCGTAACCACGCAAGGACGGATATTCCTTGCTGTGCGGCCCATTCAGCACTCTCGAAACATTAAAAGCAACGCGGCACCATCCGCGGTCGGAGAACGCGCGTCGTGAGCATCGTCGATTGTTTAACACTCTCCGGGGAGCGAGTCGCTTTAAATGCAGGGAGCGCAATAATAACGGCACTATTATCGGCACAATTATAGAAACAATGTGGATCGAGTAAATTATTACCTTTAATTAAACATCGCCTAGAATCATAACGAGAAATACGGAACGCGTTTATCAAAAAATATATTACAATTTATTTTTCTTTTCTAATACTAATGTATGAATTTTAATAATGAAATTAATAATTGCTCGGGCATTAATGGGCGTTATTAGGCATTCGGGGATATGATTTTTGGTTATAACTTACGGCATTATCGCGCGGCGTTTCGAAAGCGACGACATCGATATTATACATAATACAGCATCAATCACGCGTGCGACAAGGGGCATTTTTATAATTGGATACGAGGTGTTAAATCTGCTGGGTGTGGCCGCGTACAGAAGTTATGTCCACCATCAATAAACTTCTTGTCGCGAAAACGATACACGTATTATACACAGCCGCAGCGCATCACTGCACCGACTAACGTAAGGGGAGTCGATTAAATTACAGCGTGCGCGTTACGATATAGAAAGTAGGTAAGCGATTCTTCCCCCCTCTTCTCTTTAATATGAAGCGATATCGCGGGCGGGGGGTGGGAAACCGGACGAATCTATTTTTACCGACGAACAAAATTTTCTACGAAAAGAAACGCGGGCGTGAATCACGTCCAGTTGAAATCACACAGCTTGGCGAGTCGCGCGTTTCACATTTATCTCCGACGTGCAGTCGAACTGCAAATCGTATTACGGGGTGGTTATCTGTAGATGCGAACGTTGTGAATTAATTAGGCGCTCGTTGAATGAAAGAAATACCTCGGCTCTTTTTTTATTTATTATTCGGTATAGACCACCGCTTGTTCGGGCCCCTCGACGTGTATTCCGGTCGTTCATTGATCGTCGCGGCTAAGTATCTTCGAGTCGTGCCATTAATCGTTAATGGCAAAATCGATTTGTGGACCTGTTTGGTCGATAGCGTAAATAAATGCCGCATCTCGTGGGCAGCGGCGGCGGCGATGCTTAATGGATAACGAAAATCTTGGCGCGCCTCGGAGGCCTCGGCCTCGACCACGCTCTCTCGGCCGGTTGAATGGAGCAAAGGTCTTAGAAGCGGGTTCATTACAAGGCTATAAACGCACGTTATAAAGCCGTAAGGATGTGCGGCAATTACTTAAGAACTAATCAGCCGAAACTCGGGACGACGGCAGCTATTCGCCGAGGAATCGAACGGTCCCCTTACTCTTTCGCGTAACAATTGAAAAGTCCCTTAACAATCGTTGTAAAATCTTTGTTGTGAAAAGCTTTTTATTCAATTTCCTTCCGAAAGACTTCTCACGTACACATCTGACATAAATATGCACCACTTCCGTGCGGCTACTGGTGTCGCGCGAGAGAATCTCGGAGCTGCTAATGGGCGAGATATTAGATTGTGCTCTCATTGGAAACATCGTGAGAGCAGGGCGGCGGAATGCGATTTGCGTGGTTAAAGGATCGTTCGGGAGATCGCGCGAGAGGTGGAATAAAAGAGAAAAGGGAAACAGAGAGAAAGAGAAGACGCCCGTCCCGCGCAGTGGAGGCAAACGAGAGCGAAGAGCTGACAGTCGAACGAACGGGTCAAGATCGGCCGAGAGAGACTGACTGAAGTATAATCAGGTTTCGACTGAGTCCGCGGCCGCGTGTAATAACAGTAATCCCTCCCTGCGTCAGTAATTTGGCTGTTCGCTCAAAAACTCCAAATTATAGAAGCTGCTGTCATTAGGCCGCGGCGAGCATCGTGCGCGCAGCATCGCGCTGCGCTCGCCCGCTTCCCCGAACCCGACAGAATTTTGGAGGAAACTCGACAGCGAGTTCACGTCCAATCGTTAGCGATAAAGTTCCCTTGACGTTGACAAACCCCGCGGCCTGGACATTCTACGGAACTTCGGTGCTCGGGCTGTGCGAGGATGATACGATGTTTCACGGTTCTTCCTTCGTTCGAACACTTCTTGTTAGAGTTAAGTAGCTGTCAGGAAAGTCTGCGATGCGATTTTCGAAGTGAACGTAATTGCCAAGTAGAACAGAAATAAGAAACCGCGGGGATTTTGTGTCATGACGTATCGATTAGCATATTATCCGCCAATTTCTCCCCCAAGTTTATCGTTACTTTAAAACTTTCTAACTTAAATAATCACCAAAAAATATTATCTACTTAAAAAAATTATTATTTAAAATAATCCTGACGTAATATCGTAATTTTTGTAGCTTAAATTTAAACAACTATATCTCGCGAGCTAAATTAATATAAAATTTTTATACTATTAACTTTAAATATTCACAGAAAATATTAATAAACCCGGTGAGCCACGGTGCGTACGATAATCGTTGTATAGAATATCTTCATTGATCGTTATAGTCCTCGATAATTTTTTTTTTACACCCTTGAAGATTTAAAGCGCGAAATTGATTTAATAGAAATGTAGCTTGTGGAATGATATCCGCGTTTATGTGTCTTTCAAAGTATATTTGCCCGGGATCGGTAGAGCCCGAGGAAAGAACTTTTTCGAGCAAAGAATCCTAAGGAGCTAAAGCAACCGAAGAAAAAGCGCGAGAGAACGAACCAGGCCGGGAAGCCTGCGGGCATTTTTTGACTTAGAGCCCTCCGCGTTGTCCGCGCTCATCTCCTACTTCTCCCTCGTATCGTATCAAAGACGATTCGAGGGGAAAGAATGAGAAGAAGATCAGCGATCGTTGCCCGTATGCCTCGAACGACCGTTTAAAACTCCATTACGCCCGTCCGTGATTCTTACCGCGATCATGGGGTACGCTCTTCACCATAGAAGGCATCTACGTGAACTGGAAAAGGGTTCAACCGATTACTCAACGTGACACGTTGGTCCCGCAGCTATCGAGAAAAAAACAAAAAAAAAGACCATCTTTAGTGTCGAGTCGACGCTTTTCGAGATATATATATATATCGTACGCATCGTGTGCCCTGTCTCGATAAATATTAAAACGAGCCCTTACACATTTCCTAATAGACTCATTTATATTATGCTTAATCAAGAGACGCGACGGTGCGATTTATTAATAAATTTCCGAACCAACTTCGAGACGTCCTTCAAAAATTAATTCAGCAAATTAATCACGCCTCTCGGCGCGCTATATTTTATGAAGATATTCAAGTAGACGCGCAGAATTCCGAATGGTTGAAGTTAATGGGCTACCCTGTATACGCGTATCAGTGGCTAGCCTTCGCACACGTTCGCCTTGAGTTCCAACGAGCCTGCAAAGTACTCTACATTTGGAAACGCGTAACGCGACGATCTGCGACGCGCCGTTGCAACCGCGATCCATTCCGAGGCTAACAAGGTTACGGAAGACGCGTACTCGAAAGAAAGGCTTGGTTTGCGATCAAAAGATTTTGGTCTTCCGCTTTTGCACAATCAGTGGAGCCTCTTCATCTTTGTCAGCTTAGCGGCCGACTACCCTAGGCGCGTCTTTTTTTTAATGCATCGAATACGCCGCGCGTGCAACCCCTCGCGATTCGCGTACGCCTACGCACTCACGCACGACGCTCACACCGGAGCGCGCGTTCGCGAACGAAGGAGAAGAAGCACCTGGGAGCATGCGAAATGGTCATGAGAGGATTAAGAGCTTACCAGATTGGTGCAGATTACTTTAATTTCTCAAATGGCGCGAGCGAGACGCATAGTGTCACGGAATAATGAAAAAAAAATTTGCCGGCGCTCAATTTGCAAATTTATATCTTTAAACAGATGTAGGAGAGAAAAGTAGTTTTCTTCGAATAATAATTTCTTCGAATAATCGCGATGTAATCACATTGTGTCTAGAAAAACTAAATTGTCGTGAGACAGAAAGTACAAAGAAAGAGCCGTACGTTCGATTTGATGCGGGAAAAATAGCCTGATACACATGTTTTAGACAAACACGCGACCGTGCATCTTATTCCAGTCTTGTCATTGTTAATACGTAACCGTATCTTGCCCGACAAATCACAAATGATCATTTGCCGGCTCCCGGGTTTCTACTTAATTTGCATATATGAATTAGGGAGCAACATTTTGTACCTGCAATTTCGTCGGTTGTCAGTCGCAAAATTGTGAACGCAATGGTGAACCTTTGACACGTATATACATTATTATAATATTGTATTATTACGCTTTGAAAAGAAAACCGCTTTGCGGTATTGTAATATTGATTTATTTCGCGATAAAAATATTTTAAAAAACAAAAAAATAATTTAGAGAACTTGAACTAAGCACAAAATTAATTTAATAAAATTTAACTTGCTCGGGCGATAACACTTGATTGAATGAACCTATAAATTATGTCTGTGAATCAGTCATTGGTATTAATTTTACGAGTGAACGCACAGTTTTACATACGAATACTCGGCTTTGCCCTCATTAGCACAGACTTCATACATGAATTATTTATACGTTTTAAACTGCGATACTTTGGAGACTTTCAAATACTTTAGTCATTTTTCAAACGAAAAATGTGTATCGATTAAACACGAAAATTTTTAATTAAATTTAGAAAAATTATCTTTGATATTTTTGCAAGAAGCGGGATGTTTGCACGATTCCATATTTTCAAGTAACGTAACATTTTTTAAAATAATAAATTGTATTATTGTATTTGGTAAAAATATCTATCGTTTTATATTGCCTAAAAATTTGGTTTTATATGCAAATAGTTACCTGTAATTAAGTTACAACGTCATATCTATTTCCGTATTTAACTAATAATTCTTTTCTACTATACTTAATTACGTTAGAACGAATGTGCAATATCATCGTTACATCTTATATATTTTTGCTTAATTATACTTGCATTTTTTTCTCTGTTGTATATACGTGAGCAAAAGTCATCGCCATAATGCTTATTGATTTCTAAAACGCTTCTAAAATATCTGTCGTGATGCCTCTGTTTTATATTAAAAAAATTAATTTCTTGAATTAAATATTTAAAGCAATTTTTTAAGTACGTTAATTCAATATTTTCAAGCGTGTCTTTAATTCTAAGTACAACAGATTAATTACGCTTTACGTTTCAAAACGACAACGAACTTGCAATGCATTGCGACTGAGAGATGAAAAGGGCAAAGCGTCACAGTTATCACGGTAGAAAAGCAATCTTTCTTTCGAGTCGCAAAACAACATCGGTCGTTCTCATTTTGTCAGTATCGATTTAACGGAGTCGCACCGACCTCTTTCCATTCCGACGGCGTCTCTTGGTAGCGTAGACGGTCCCCAGCTGGCTCATAGCGACGGGGTTGTTAGGGCCCGACGCCGACGTCGGGGTCGGCACCGGGGCCGAGGTGGGTGTCATTGCGGGATCAACGACGTGGGGCTGAGGGTGAGTAGCGGTCAGGGTAAGCTGCGATCCCGGGGGATAGCATGCCGCCGTCACGTAATCCGTCGGCGCGAGGGACGCGGTCGGCGGTCCACAGATCCCGGCGATCCCCGGCACCCCACCGCCCCCGCTGCCGTTTCCGCCACCCCCGCCACCGCCACCGCCGCCGCCGCCGCCGCCACCACCACCGACACCGACACCGACCACCCCCAGCCCCGCCGAGGCGGCTCTGTCCAGCGCGTACACTGTGCAGACCGTGACGCCCCTTGCCTCTACCGACGACGCTACGTCATTCTCTGTCACCGTCGGTGCCACTGCCACCAGCTGCTGTCGTCGGGGCACTTGCTTCTGATGACACCACCGTACGCGCGCGCCCGATTACGACGCGCCAGCTGCGACAGCTGTTCCCGCCGCGAATTCGCCCTGTCCGAGATGCTCTGTCCCTCTCGAGTCAAATCGACCGACCAATGTCCCCTGTAAACGCGCGACTTTTTTCTCCGTCGAGATCTCCGTTTTCGTCTGTGTCACTCCCGTTAACAGAGAGATCGCGAAGAACAGGTTCCTGTCATCGAATCTTAAACGAAATTAGATTGTTTAACGAACAACTTTCGCAGCTTGCACTAGGTAATTTATTACGCCACGATGTATTATGGAGTATGTTTAAGAATCAGTAAGACACAATGTCATTCGAGGAGGTATCATTTTCAATCCGGAATGAAAAAACGAAGAACTTTGTATCTGATAATATAGATGGTTCCAGCGCGTTATCTAATCCTCACTGCAGATGCACGTAAATTTCACTCTCACTATCCTAATGAGCGGCGAACCCGGTGATGACCGGTAGTACCACTTGATATTACTATCATCCGGTTGCGTGACAGTCATGTGATGCGATATCTCGGCATATCTGCCGAACACTTAGAGTAACAACCAGTCGGTCGACCGGAGCAAGGTGCTTATCGTCAAACTCTTCGATCCGGTCACGTACGCGAACGTTCCTCTCTCGTTACACGACAATTCTTTCACCCTCGATCGTTGTCACACAGTTCCTCGTTCTTATCAGTCACGTACGGTAACGAGAAAAATTCTTCTCCTTATCGAGCCTGTTTTTTCTTCACCATCTTTGCGGTCCGTCGGAGCAAATTCACTGATATAAATCATCGAACGCGATAATTTAAATACAAGTCATTAAAAATGTATCGATCTAGAATTCGTCTGCATTAATATGCTCGACGATAACGCACAAGTCGAAATCAATGGAGAACGCGATATCTATTTGATTGGTCGGTGGCGAGACCCTCGTGCTGGGAGGTTTACGGAGCGAGCGCGGACGATGCGGTGCTCGCTTCGTAGAAGCGTATCGTGTACTGGCGGGCCTGCCGGGCGTAGCATAAGTCAGAAGAGCGTGGCATAGATCGGAGAGTGGAGGCACAGGCCGATGGTGGAGGGCCCGGCAAAGGAGTAACCCTCATGGGTCGACCAGGAGACCGGCCGCTGGGTTCTATCCATCGTGACGTAGGGTAACCTCTCTGACCCCCTCTCGCAACCCTCGCCACGCCTACGAGTAAGCTGAAGAGACCAATCCTGGTGCCAGCATGGCGCTACCGACTTAACCACCTCGAAACCACCGATGGAACGATACCATCGCGCGCGCCTCGAGATTCCACCTACTCCCGTCGTGCTTTTCCTTCTTCCTCCGCGTCCACCTTCTCCTCCTTATGCCGAGTAGTACACCTCCACGTAGCGCCTATCTGCTGTCGGGAATGCAATGCTAGAAACACGTACATTTGACTACTTCTCTAATCAAGACCAATCACGAAGAATTAATTACATTTTTCTACGAGAAAAATAATATAGTCTCTTCCACGGGGAAAACGAACAGTATCGGGATATCTTAAAATAATATTTAATTTTTTATAAACCGAATTTAAGTATAATATCGTGCATTAACACAGGGTATAGATGAGCCAAGATTTTTATACTTGAAATAAAATAGACTAGAAAATACATATTAAATTGCTGCCGCGCGATTACATGACAAATCGGATCATTATATGCATGTATAATGTTTGACGAATGTTGATGATCCTCGTGCCACGCATCATTTCCTGCCGAGGATCACCCGGTGACGCATACCCGCGCTCATCTAGCGACACGTTTTCTCTTATCTGAAGAGTCAGGCTCTTCGTGAACGTTATCTGATTGCGAGACATGAGCGATATCTATGACTGAAAACGATAGCGGTTAAAGCGGGCGCCGATATCGGCTGTATGGCGGTATTACGATCAAAGGAAGATCAAAGATTTCGCGGGGGCCGCGACGAAAGCAATTTCTCATGCACCCCGGCATATACATCGTAAGCTGATATCGACAAGCTCGATACATGTCGAAAATAAGCTAGTCGGTGATCGAAACGCTTGAACGACACGCGACGTAAAGCTCAATCGTTGGTAATATTTTTTAGAATCGTCATCGTTGAATATTATTCTTCTTGCAATACAAACTCTTATTTTTTAAGAATTTCCGAGATATCGAAGAAATATTGACGGATCACTGAATAAAATTTAATTCCTTTTTACAAAAAATGACAAACGATATAAGATTTGATTCGAAAATAGATAATTTTGTTCCAGCATTTCAATTTTTTACGAAATTCGCATTTTATATCAACGTTGTTCCCAAATCATTTAATCGTCAACGCGAGTTAAAATAATGCGAGCCGTCGCTTGCCTTACGCAATGAAATAATAAATTTAATTACGTAATTATAGTTGTGTAAATTCTTTTTAAATTAAAAAAAATAACAAAAAGTACTTAACTACATTTTAGAAGTCGAATACATAATAAATAATTATATATATTTAATTTATAACGTACTATGTCTTATTTTAATAATGCATTACGCACCTTTTTACTAAAAATCTTATGCACGTTAAGATCTCATTTCACGCATGCGGCGGTATAGAACACTACGCGGACGGATGCTATTTTATGTCGCCGGGGACGCCGGTACTTCTTACACGCGAAACGACTCACGGCGTGTACCAAGTGTCCAAGCTCTCTCTTCCATCCACAGCTGACTCGTCCTCGCCCTCCATTAACCTTCTTTCTCATTCCGTTCGCGTACGTTCTATCGTGCCCTGTCTCCTCTTCTCCAGTCACGCGAATTTCGGCGGCGTACCTCGTTTATTTCTTCATCGGAATCGAGAGATCTGTCGACTTTTACTTTCGTCTCCCGTGACCCCTCTCCCGGCGCGCATATGCACATCGATGCCCCTTAATTACGAAGCTCAACGCCGCGTAACCGAGGCGTCACTTTTTAATATGGATGCACGCGGGCATCCTCCGAATAAACCACGTCGCGTATCTTTCCGGCGAACAAAAGTTTTCCACAATTTTGACGACAAAGAAAAATTGCACTTGGAGATGCGATTAAAAATCTGCGTAGAATATTTTTATCGTGAGCTATTACAACTATTCGTTGCCTGGGTCTAGGAATAAATTTATTAATTTTGTCCTTAGATTTCCCATTTTATTAAAGGCGCTGATTAAGAAATCTTTCAGTTTTCCCTTACCACAAAGAAAATAACCCCTTTGCCCTGAACGCGATATAACCATTGTCTCCGTAATTATAGTAGACTTCGTGCAGAACCCTCCTCTTTGTGACTTTTCATCACCAATACATATCCCAGCCGAGAAATTTTAATAGATTTGTCCTCGGCTACAAACTTGATTGTTAACGGCTACATTCGCTAAGCTTTATTTGCATGTAAGAACATTGAAAGTATTTAAAACAAGACACTAAATCTATATCACGATAAAAAAATATTCTTATGGTCTTATCACGCATCTTTTAAACTGATAATAATTTAGTACAAAGTCATGATATTAATGACATGGAAGATATTATAAATATGTTTATATATTTATAATTAAGACTTTAAAAATTATTCTCTGAAATTATACGTCAACGGAACATATTTTATTTAAAAGAAAATACTTTTTTTTTTATTCTAACGCTACAACTTTCCCGATTTCAAGTCAAATCATGATATTATGTTGCAAAAACTCAACACACAAGACGCGATATAATCGTAAGAAACTTTTCCTGTTTTTACTCACCGAGGAAAAACTGTGAGAAGTTTGTTTATGTAATTCTTTTATTGTTACAAGAATTACAACAGCGCACACGTGGAAAACTACTCCTAACATAATATAATTCGCATTTGCCCTTGCTGTGAAATATCAGATATCGTGAATAGATGTAGATATGAGAATCAGACTCTATTAAGTATTATTATTATTATTAATATTATTTTAATTTTTATTTCGTTCAATTTTTTATACATTATTTTAGAATAAAAGTAAAATTGCAACGTTAGTAAGGCTATTATGCTAAATTAATTTTAAAGATATGTATTTAACATAGCAGGAGCGATTTAATTTATATCGAAATAATTAAAGAAGAATTATAAGACTTATTAAGGCATCTTACGTCATCTTTTTTATATTTTATTCTCATGAATATTACAAAGACTTTTTTATCGCTCAAGTTTTTTTTTTCTCTTAATCATGGTATCATTTATATATTAAACAACATGTCTTGTTTTACATTTACGTTTGATTTATAATGATTGACCGTAGTAACTGAGTGTAATTTTGAATAGTAAGTCCGGCAAACTAGTATTGATGACGTAGAATCAATCTTTCACGATGACCCCGGTTAAACTATTAAAACTCAGATATTTTTGAAACACGAAGTTGCTTTTAAAAATTATTGTAGTTTTTTTTTTTAATTTTTTTTTATCGATTGTATTAATTTAAAGAGGATCACAGGTTAATTTTATCCTTCCTATTGTAAAACTTTTTTAAATGTAATACGTTCGCCATCTATTGGTGAGACCTTTGACTATCCCTTCGTAGCGATAAGACGGAATACCTGCCGGTAGGCCTCGCATTTGCCACGCAATCTGATAATTACTGATTTCCAGGTACAAAAAAATATTCTAAAGTAGTAAAAAAAATCAGTATTTACATTTAAAAAAAATTAATTTTTAACTGATATTTTTATTCATAAATTTTTAACAATAAAAATTTATCATAGACATAATATATTTATAAAATTTAGTAATATCTTCCATGCACAAGCTCACGAAAAATTATTATTTATTGCAAATATTTTATATACGTAACAAACACTTTTACGTAATTAAATATTAAATTTTTAACTATAACTAGACGATTATAACTAAAATAAAATAAGTTTTAATTAAAAAGAAATATAATTATTAAATTAAAAAATCAAAGAATATGCATTATTTAAAAAATGCAACGAAAATATATTTTCAAGAATATATGGAACCATGAATATCGGGGGATTCCTATTCTTTTCCTACGGTTAATTTCCGCGATTGCGGCGACAGAGAAATCGCTTTTAAATTCTACGAAATCTAAAGAGGAGAAGCGAGTGCCGCGATCGCATGTATGTAGTTACGTTTCCGTGGACATGGACGGGAATGGGTGACTCTTGTATGCGGCTTTCCGGGAAACTTCTTTTCTCGCGTCGCCAGCAAAGGCGATCACGTGCAAATTCACGAAAAAAAAGGGAAATAAAAAGTGGTCGAAGGAAGAGGGAGAGGGAGAGGGATCGCGATCGGGTGGGTCGTGGTCGTCTATCGCTATTTCGTGCCCCGGGAATAATGGGCGCGCTGGGATAATGGGCGAGCGTACAACAACGAAAGCGCGGCTAACAATGCAAAAGTGAGGCTTAATTAGATAAATCATTGTTTTGAAACGTGAGCCCGCAATCAGGGCCGCAACTAGCACCCGCAATTGATGCCGCGATACCGTCGTTGCGGCGCGACACGGCCGTGCACTGCTCGTAATTGCACGCTATGAATAATTACTTCTGCACTACCTGACCAGGGGTAGCCAACTGTGAGATGGTACGATCGCGTAGCGCGGCTTTCTTTTACATAATATTATCAGCGGCACCAGGGCGAACCAAAGTGAACAATCTAAGAATTATACATGCACAAATACACATTGCATTACGGTTAATACTTCTTTGCGGTAAAAACTGCTTGTTTAAAGGGAAAAAAAAAATTAAGCAGGATATATGTATAATTGCAGCACATGAGGCATTTATTAAATATGAAACAACAATGCACGTCTTAGATCATATTTTAAAATAAAAGATCGTGCTTAAACAACCAATTCGTAAAGTTTTAGAACGTCGGCTAAAGCCGGCCTCTGTTTTTCTCTGGATAGAAAAGTTCGGTATCTCGCATTTCTTCCTCGATATATCCGACCGGGCGAATTAATGCAAACAACGAAATGTGGTCTGCGTGTACAAACTAGTCATTACTTTTATTTGACCACCGTCGAGCAGGGAACGGTTGGCATCCGACGACGTGGCTCGCTCGCGGATCTGCAGGTTCCTCGACATGCATCGCGTGAGCGTGTCATTTACAGCGGCGCTACCATGTAATGCGCGATGCGCCATGAAAACGCTTTTTCCGCTACGATCGGACGACCCCGCGCTCCGTTGGGGCGTTAAAAGAAGCGTTATGTTCACTTCAATCGGCGACCAACTCCTATATTGATATGTCGACAAAATTATTAGCTTTATCGAGCGCATAAATACTGTCTTTTTCCGACAGACGTAACTTTGTCAAACAAATTTCTTTAATATAAAATGACTTCTACAAATTCCCCTTTTCATTCATCTTTTTTAAGAAAGAAAATTAATAAATTGTTTCGTCCAACCTTTGAAAGTAAATTCGATAAGTTTCATACCAAGAGACTGCAACCGTTTAAGCTTTCAGGATCTAAAGTACCATTGGCGAATTAAAGTAAAAATCGACGAGTCGAAGATAAGCGCCGCGTCCAACTAAATACAGAACTTTGCCACTTCGGGGCCTTTTTAATTAATGACAATTGTCATCGACAGGTTTTCTCGCCTTTACGCGATTATTGGGGCCAATATCGGGCGATCAGGGTACATTGAACTCTGTACGCAAGTGGCAGAATGACAGCATCAAATGCAATTCTTTTAAAATACTAGGAAGTACGCGCAGTTAACGCTCGGTCAGGGTTGAGCGTCAAACAGACGGACGTTATTTCACTTCTTTCGAAGCATGCGATCTTACGGCGCGCACGATCAAGTGTTACAGGAAATTGAAATATCAAATACAACAGTTAGGTTGGTCTACTTTCTCGAAATCGTTTCCCCGCGACTGTCACTGCAACGAGAATCACCGAAGCGCGAAATACTTCCGAAAACGGAAGTCCTATTTATAAATTAATATGGAGCTCTGTGTAACTGCGATCGCATGAATTCTAATACCAGGAAAGACGTTGAGAATGCATTTTCGTGCATTACGCAACACGCGATCCGCGGTACGCGGTAGGTAGATAAGTAGGTGGGTAGGTAGGTAGGTAGGTAGGTAGGTAGGTAAGGTGGTACGTGGTACACGTGGCGCGTACGTAATCCCTTCATTATCGAAAATGCAGCAGCGCGGTTAGTCCGTCCGCGACTCGCGGCGATCGGGGTGAATAGAGAAAAGAAAGGGAGAAGGCGAGCGAGATCCCAGCTTTCTACCTACCTACCTACCTACCCGTGTTACGTTTATCTAATTGGCTCGGGACGTACGTAGCGGAGCCGCAAAAATACATATCCAGAGCCCGTATCGCGGCGGTGTGTGTCGAACCGATGATTATCTCGGCTTCCAGCGGGCCGTGCGGCGCGCGTTACATTGTTATTATAATGAAACAAGGATAAATATAAGCCGCCGGTACGTGATCGGTGCAATTACCTTCTTATGATGATTTTCGTGGCCGAGAAGACGCGGCGCGCAAAGAAGCAGGCGAGAGAGAAAGAAAGACGAGGCTGGCCGCGCCAGTTCGCTCGGTCCGGAGAAATTATCAGAAATTATGAGCGAAGAAATTGGTAGTCTAGCCCGCGGTTGATTGACAGCCCGGTCTGCCCAGGCAGCGTTCTTCTTCACTCCCCTTGCCACCCGGGATCTGTCCCTATACCCGGGCATCTTCAGCAGTCGTTTGTACCCCTGTTCTTTCCGCCGATCGCTCTTTCCTCCCGTCTTCTCCTCGCGCCGTCCCCCTCTCCCCCCGTTGCCTCCGCACCTTTTGCCAGAAGTCACCTATCTTTTCCCTTGATTGTCTCCTACGGAGGGATAGTCCCACGATTGAGAGGCATTAACTGTGGGGAGCCCCGAGTGACGTCTCTTAAATCGCGGCAGCTTGCGTCGGGAAAGACAAAGGAGTCCTGCCGAAATTGTCGTCAATCGTACGTGATAATGTGGTGGAGCGGGTCGACTTACTCGCTCAATCCAAAGCCGGGCATTCCGGGAAGGATGGCGGACGAATAATTTAATAATTATTAGGT
Organism: Cardiocondyla obscurior; assembly: GCF_019399895.1. NCBI lineage: Eukaryota > Metazoa > Arthropoda > Insecta > Hymenoptera > Formicidae > Cardiocondyla > Cardiocondyla obscurior. The sequence goes on along the minus strand of NC_091873.1, from coordinate 4,735,972 downwards.
AAATGATTTGAACGCGCGGCGAGAGAACAGCTAGAATCGCAGAATCGCCGTCCTTGAGCGGATGAATTTAAGTCTGGAGTTGTCGAAGAAAACCTCGGCTACGAAAATTCAACTAGATAACGCGTCATATTAAATTTACTTTTAATTTAATAGAATTTTATAGTTACAAATTAACAGCGCGTGTAATATGAGCGATATGAATCTTGGAACGAGATCACTCAAATTTTCGTTGGTCGTAATAAGATTTTTAAAATATTACACGTTGAAGAATACGTTCGCGCATATAATGATCGGAAGTATCCATCACAGCGCCGACACATGACCAAGATGGCTGCGTCTGCAACCTGGCTGCAATAATTAAAGTATTTAGCGTAGCTTCCTTTCCAGCTGATGAAATCTCGTTATTTCACCACACGAGATGTTTTTCTCGGTAATAGCAACTATGTATTTTCCACGTTTTTCCTAGAACATGTGTTGTAGAAAGCGAAAATGTGATAGCAACTTTACTTTATGATAATTAAACAAAATTGAATACATACGTGTAAAAATCAAAAGTCGAAAGCAAAAGTAACGCTTAAAATTGACGATAAATTTAAATTAATCTAAATACATATTATAAAAACCTGAAAATAAAATTTCCGCGTGTCACAAATAATTTTAATTGAATGATCGAAAGCGAAACAACTTTTCATTAAAATTCCCTGGCGTAAAAATTTGTCTTTTAATTTTGTCTGAACGAAACAATGACGGTGACGTCCAAATTTTTTTTTTCAAAAATTATTAAAAAAATACGAGGCAGATATTATATTCGTAATCGCAATTCAAGTCTATTTCAATCTACAATCAGTCGTCTGGCGTAAATCTTGTTCTAAAGTTTAATGAAAGGCGTTGTTCCAACGAATTTATGATATCGCGATTGAAATTACAGCGCCGGGACAACACGAGACGCCAAACTAATGCACGCTTTGCGTCTCTCTGATCGATACCGGGACTTTTCAAACTTTGCGACTCACTCTTTACAGTAAATTACTCCGGTGTATCGTGATTATCGAAGCGCACAATCAAGCGGACTCAATTCAAATGTCAAGGATGGAATAACATTAACATTATTAATATCGTAAATTATGTGATATTGTTATGTAGTTCCGGTTTCTACCTTTTCGCTAGTATCACATGTTTATTCGCGACGTCGAATTAAAATGCGAGTCGATCGTTTAATCGATAATTAAAATGTCAAGAAGGAAATGTCTGGAATCATGCTTATTTAGAATTATAACTAGATTTAGATCAAGTTCTCAATTCTATTCGGCACGAAAATTCTGAAGGACGTTCGATACAAGTACAAAATTATTTTTTAATTTTAATTAGAACATAGTACATTGCGGTCTTAGGCGCGACATGTCGATCAAAAAAAAAAAAAAAAAAAAAAAAAAAAAAAAAAATAGAAGGAACGAAGTGGCACAGAGTTTGACCTGAAAAAAAGCGTTTCTACGGAATGATTGCGCGAAATGGGACCACGGGATTCGGCGTAATTCTTTAACAGCCCAATTTCACGATATAAAGGAGTTGGGACGCTATAATGCCGCCGCTGCTTCCTTCCAAGGAACTTGGTCGGTCGCGGTCGATTGTTGTATTTCGAGGAGGCCCAATAAAGCATGGTGCCGGCGATGGTGTGTCTCGATGTAAAAGAACAGAGCGCGCCCACGGCGCTTATTAAGGCTTCGGATTTTCGTCCGACCCGTCGCTTCGTCTTGACAAGGAAATCACTTTCAATGTAACGACCGCGATGCCGATCCGAGGCTGCGTCTGTGGACGTATAAATCCGGCAGAACGGTCGTTACATATTTTCTTGAAAAATTATTATCGGTTACTTTTTACATAAAGCTAAACAAAAAAATATTAAAATTTCTTATCGTTAAACGAAAGATACATAAAGGTATGAATAATTAAATTTTCTACGCAGTCGATCCGTGTTATATGATTTATTGTTAGCGATGAAACTTATCCATATCATGCACGTAAGAAAAATAGTAATGGCGACGTTCTTGAGTTAACCGAAGCAAAGTGGCGGAATTATAAAGCGAAGGTGCAATAATGAATAATTGGCGGCGAATATAATGAGTTATACTTCAGACAAAAGAATCTGCATCAAGTAAAACAAGAAGGTCGCTATGTCAATTACGCGATTCTGTCTGCTACTTCATTTAAATGTCCAATTTATATCACCGGCATTATTATCAGAAAAAAGAAACGTAAAAATCAGGTGTGCTTGAATTAAATCTGCTCGTCCTTTTTATTTTTTTCTTTTATTCCTATTTCGTATTCATGTTACAAAGTTATTACGACATTGAAAGTTTAAAACAAAAGTGAAATATGCGTCGCATTTAGCAATTACAATATATTTTCATAAATTTGCATTTTTGACGCTAAAATTTTCCGAGATACAATCTCCCTCAATGGGATCCATCGTGGCACCTATTAATTTCTATGATATCAATGGCGGTGCCGTAATGTAGCTCATTGATAGCGTTATCTCGGAGCGCATGCACGTGGAGCACGCGATATTAGCCAACATAAAGCAAATGTGGGCAAAAGAATCATACTAAAATTTGCATTAGTTAGCTATCTCTCTCACTTACATAAAAAAAAACAATAAATTGAGGGTAACCGTTTTATAAAAGATTGCCTGCGACAAGGCTAACCACATCGATATATACAATTTCCAAAGCTAATGAGCTTTCGTATAATTATTAAAGAAATAATTATAAATGCATATACAACGTTAATGTTATAGTTTATGCTCTGTCTATATTTTTCAAGCAATTGTTGTAAATAATTATTATATTATGGCAAATATTTCGAATCCGACGGTCAAAATACCGTCGCATTCATTCAAGACTGTCACTTGTAATCTAAAATTTTATTTAGCTACAAGGCGATTAGCTTATAAATTAATACATTTATTAAAATTAATAATAAACATAGAACTTGATTTCTCTTTCAAAATATTTAATAAATAAATTTTTTATCGTTAAAAAAAAAAAAAAAAAAAAAATTACACATATTGTAAAAAACGTACATGTTATCACACAACTCTATTTCTATTCAAAACGCGATTGTTCACGACACAGTAAAGTGTCATCACCGCGCTTTTTTTCGCATATGTATGACATAACAAGAAAGTCTTCGATTCTTTGTCTGAGAAAACTCACATAGAACTACCCATACTCATGTCTCTGTGTTAATAATTATCATTAATTCTCTAATTATCAACCGAGTCCTTTTAATAGCTGGAAACTGCTGCAACGTTTAATGACTGGTGTCACGGATGTCATGCTGCCCTAGTTCTCAAAGATTCAGTCTTCAGAGTTATGTATATCATGCATTTGCACACGCGAGCGATACAGATTCGATTAAAAAAAATTTATAAACATTACTTTTAAGCATTTACGCGTAAATTTATTTAATAGGACACCTTTAGTTGCCTGCGTTTAGGAAATTAATAAAAAGAAGCACCAATATGTTTTACATAAAATTTGTTATATGAAATTTTAAATAACCGCTGAAAAACGTTTCGCGGTTTTGTCAAACTTTTTGAAAGTTTTTCTTGATTGGGGAATGTAGAAGTATACTTTCTCAATGTGCTAAAAACCTTAAACCAGGTTACATAAAATTCGTAGGAAGTAGTTAAATATACGTTACAATATGCAAGATGCCGGATAACTTTTCAAATATAGGGCAAATAAGTAAGTAATTAATGTGTGATACGATTAAAGTCACGTTCAAAATGAAACGACCCATTGCGTGATGTGCATCTATTCCTACCATAATTAAACACTTAAAATAAGAGAGTATAAGCCAGAAATGTGACATCCGTTCGTTCTGATCGTCGTGATCTTATTGTCGATATAATAATTTATGTTACCGTTAGAATAATTTAATATTGAAAACAATTTTTAGAAAGGCGGTTGTTTCAATTAAGATTTATAATTAATAACTCTTTAAATTTTATAGATTTAAACTAAATAATTAAAAAAACAATTCTTTATTTAAAAAAAATTTTATATTACTTAATTTTTAGGAGACAGAAAATTAAAGAATTGTCTCTTTACGCGATAGCGTGAACTTGAAGCCACTTTGCGAGCTATATGCTTTATACAGGGATAGAAAATTGTGCGTGCAATTGGTCTTGACTAGCCGGCGATTTCTCGAATATTAAAATAAACGATTTACGCTCTGAGAAAATAACAGTGACCACCGACAAGATCATATTTAAATTGCACTATCGGTCGCTCGTTCAAATCGTCTTTACCTGGGTTAACGCCGTTATTTTCCCCGGCTTTTCGATGAATAAAACATGGCGACGGCGACGGCAGCCAGCGGATCAGGACGCGCTTCTCCTCAGTCTTGACGTTTAGGATCGTCAGCCGCTGCCGCCGCCGTCGAAAATTATTCCAGTCCGTGGATGTGTCGGTAGCTGGGATGGGGCTCACGCTACCCAGAAGGAATACGCTTATTTTTCTGCCGACGTGGAGGAATGGTCGATAGATCGCCGAAGGATCGCTGCTTCTAGACCCGATGGACGAGCAATTACTCTGAAATTACTCGGATCTACTTTCCTTTTTGGGTTTTGTTTCGGGGCGAAAATATACCTACACGCGATCGCCATCATCGCCCAACGCCAAATTACCTACCGATAATTAGGTTAGCCACTTATTCGAGGAAAGTCTCACAGGCAACGCCTGTCCTACCTGGCCATTCGCCATTCTACTTCTCGCCGGGATACCGGATAATCGAGTGTAACGACAGTCGTACATATCCGCAGTAGAAACAACTATTACACAAAACTTGCATTACTGAAATAACTGTATTTCTTTTTTTCTTCTTCTTCTTCTTCTTCTTCTTTTTTTTTTTTTTTTTTTTTTTTTTGTAAAACATGGTTAGGATAGAGAAAAGGAAAATTAAATGCAGATTATATTTATATTGAAATAAAAAAGTCTTTATTTTGATATAAAATAAATAATAATTTGCGTTTTTAATTTTTTTGTTACAATATATCCAGAAAATGATAAGGGGAGCATTGCGTAAATTCACACCGCATGGTGCGAGATCCATCCAGAACTGTCGTATACAATAAAACGTAAGCTGCGTGACCAGGCAGCCTCCGTCGTCAAGGAGTTCAACTACCTGTATGATGACAAGTTGGCAGCGGGAATTAACGTCAGAAATCAACAGGTATCATGTACCGGTCAGTTTCTTCCTACTGAATATGCATCAATCACATGGCTTGCACGAAATCCTTTGAAAGTGTTTACCAAATTAATCACTAATGACCCCAATTATTTCACAAATGCGGAAGTTTACGAGATGAATTTCATTTTAATTGCGAGACACAAAATGACCTAAAATATTAAATAAAAAAAAACCCTGACAATGTTACGCGATTTAATAATATCGTTAACGTCACGATTTCAGATTAATCATAGACTGTTGCTTTAAAAGACATAATTAATACTGCGAAAAGCTTTGCCATTTTTTAAAGATTAATTTTGCCTTTATTATATCTCGAGTATTAATTTTGTAAACACTTTATTCGTATTAAACGTATAAATTTAGACACAGCGGAAATAAGCATGCATATACATATAATCTAAGAGAAATTGAGTTTTATTACAGTTTCATATATGTCTAAACACTCTTATAATTATACGGTGTCTAGCGGTATTAACAGTCACTTGAAATAACCGCGAAATTTATATTACATAAAGTAACGCGCGCGCGTTATTAAGAAAATGTTGATCACGTAAGCATGACGCCTCGAAATGCATAGTCGTATAAAGGTACACACGTGTGTGCCGCCGTGTGTCAGGCATCTTTCGTATATGAAACATTTCATAAGACGACTATAATTGTCTAGAAGGTCCGCCGTTTTTTTATTCAACGCGATTTCACTACTGCGACCGTCAGTAAGCAACGATTGGGCATGTCTTTACGCTGCCTACTCTGCAACAAAGTAAATGTAAAAAATAAAACTTATTTCAGTATCTGATATTTTTGCATTAAATAAATTCTCAATTTTAGTTTTTCATTAAAAATTCGAAGAATATTTGCGCGAATTGTTTCCACGACATCCTGTAATTTACGAAGGCATACTATAATTACGCGCGTACTATAAGAGATAATTAAAATCAAGTGTCGGTACATGAAAAAAGGCATCGTGTGAAAAATTTTATAGCGACCTTCTGATGAAGATACGACTTTGTTAAAATCGTTTATTTCCGCTTTTGCAGCTAAAAACTGCAGGACCATCTTAAAAAGGTCTACATTTATTCGTTAAGATAGAAATAATGATATGGTGAAATTTACAATACTTGGCAATTTTTGTGTGCTACACTAATCGCAGATAGCGATGGAAAAATTGCAAACTTTTGAAACATTTTTAATATGATTTAAATATCGCGATCTTTTAACACAGATAAATACAAATAATTTCTAGCTGTGCTAAAAAAATAATGAGGTGTTTAAAAGCGGTGGTACGAAGGTTCGCGCGCGCAATACAAAGTTAATGTAATTTATCCTATTACCGCATTTGTCGGCATGTCGTTACTTTATCTCGTAAACCGGCATCAAGAGATGGCCAATTATAGTCCGCCATGCTGAAATGACAATTACTTGTAATAATACTAAGCGCGTAAAGTTGATCGCGGAAAGAACAAATTTGAAGCCGAGAGATGATTTGACAGAAAACGCTTTAACATACGTACTAAACGTACTAAACACAGCTATTTTTTATTTCCTGGCTATATACTTTCTTCATATTAAAGTTAATTCGTTATTATACGTATAGTATAGTAGAATATTTTCGTCACGATTAAATTTCCAAGAAGTTCCAAGACAGCTTGCAGAATTTGTGCAAAAGAATTATTTACCTATTATATGCAGAACTTTGTATGCGGCTAGAAATTGTTTCTATATTATTTAGAAAACGATACGAATCAGATAAAAACCATGCATCCGAGCTGGCACGTATTTTCCAATAATTCACGTTATCAGCCAACGTATATACGACCAACGTCGCCACGTGAAGGCATTTTTTATATATTTCTCCGATTACCGAACAAACTCAACATACGCTCGCGTATGTGTATTGCGGTGACCGCAATTTACGGGGTGGAAGGTTGCGCGCGAGAACGGATTAACATCTCGCAAACTCCGTGCCGCTGTATTTCTTTTTTTTTTTTTTTTTATTATTTAGCCACACCGCCGATACATAAAAAAGGTTCTGTTTTTTTTTTTTTTTTTTTTTTCATATCGCGAATCAAGATAACTGGTGTCTAAACCGCAGAGCTCCAACGCGAAGCTCGGCGTTTTCCGGGAGCACGTACCATACGCCCGGCAATTTAACGTTAAACGCACATGCGCGACTGTCGACCGCGGCGCAGTCCGCGTGCTTAAATCGTGATAATATCCGCGGCGTATATGTCACAAGTGTATAAAGTTAACAATGCTTAATAATGCACCGCAGGCCGATCCGCGGCATCGATAACTGTCAGCCCGTTTAATACCGCTTTCGAATATCGATAACGGGGGGGGGAAAACGTAACAACTGCATATTCCCACGTACGTGTACGTACGCCGGGATACCGTTGAAAAATTTTATCGGCCGCACGACATATCCCGCGCACGAAATATCGGCATTCGTTCGTCACCGTCGGACAACACGCTTTTACGCGCCGTATAACCGTCAGGCTTTATTATCGGCTCGCATTCCCCTTAAACGACAGTGTCGTAACGGTAAATCTGTTAATCGCATCTACGATTATCGATGTCGATGTTGTAACGTCTCATTGACTGGATAACGACGACGATAATCCATCGTGGACGCAATAAATACCGGCAATTACGGGTAAAATTACAATATTTCGTTTCCCTGTGCGTTGATACCTTCGAGCTGTTGGTTAAAGTTTTGCAATAATTTAAAATAACGCATTTACGGGACGACATCGATGCAATATTTACAATTTTAATGGATTACACCTCACAAACGTGTAATAAAAAAATTTGCAAAAGAGCAGAAAATAAGAAAAAAAAAAAAAATCATACAAAGAGCGCAATTACAATAACAGACGGGGTGTTGAGAAATCAATATGCAATCGATGCCGTGGAATATTCAAACTAATTACAACATATAATAAGCACTCTGCTAATTTATGCGCTACTTGACGTCACGAAAGAAATTATCTTTTAAAAGAAAAAAAGAATAAAGTAACGTTTGCTGCCCCACGACTGCAGGTGAGGGAATAAAATTTCGCAGAGATTTACGGGTTTGAAATAGATTCGATAGTCCTCGGAAGAAATAGTTTTCAAATATAAAGAGATCGCAGGTATCATCGGGCAAGGTTTGCCGGTAGTAACTATGGAGATCGAAGCTATTCTGGCCCGAAGAGTTATCGTCGAGCAACACCTCTTCGATGTTCTCCGTTCGAGGGATGCTCGGTGCGGATCGCCGGCGACCCTGACGACCCCCGTGCGGGCTGCGAAAGTGCGGGTTCGCCGGAAAAGGCTTGAAAAAAGAGCCGAGAAAACGAACGAATGCACGCGACCAAGATGGCGTAGCGGCCAGAGGCCCCGATATATGCGATAGACAGGATACGGGGGAGAGAACCCGCGGAACAGGAATGGAAGCCGCGAAGGAGAACGGGGATAATTGCGCGTGAGGCAATGCACGAGGCTCCTCCCCTTATTCAGGCCTAAAGCCTGCAACTGCAAGTGCCAAGCTGCTCACTTTGCGGTGCGCGCACATGACACGTTCGCTCGTTCGCAACGCGCATCCCGCTACGTTGATACCGCGCTCCGCCTTTGCGCTATCGCGCTACAACTGTACCCTCATTATACGCGATTACGGTGGGTGTGTGTGCATTTACTCTCGCGGCGCAAAGTGAGCCAATCGGCATCGTGGAAAAGCGGTAACAATTAAAGCGTTACATGCTTTTTTTCATATTAAGAAAGAATAGACCTACGTAATATCGTGACGACGATCGGAATTCCTAACGCCGCGCCTAATAAAACATACGTCTATTGGTTTGAGTCTTAAAAAAGAAAAAAATTATTTTTACATATGTCGTGGAACAGCGTCGACTTAGGGTGGGCGAAGCGACGATTTGAGGATATACAATCAATATTTAATTTAAATTAAGTAAAAGTTTCTTTCAAAATGGACATTTCTGAATCGAATAAATAAGAGATAATTTACACACAACAAAATTATTGGTGGTGAATCGCTCTTTTTAATTTGCATTCGCGTTCAACAGGATATAACGAATTAAATTCTTAATTAAATTTTTAATTGAACGCAATGGGTTGGTAATGTATAATATATTCTTACAATTAAAGCCTGTATGCATTACGTTTAATGGAAAATATACCAATTGCTTTAATCATTTCGAGAGAATATAAATTGAATGTCATAAGTATAAGAAAATAATTTTATAATTATTTTCTTATGCTTATGTCCTATCTTAAAAAGTTGGTGCGTTACGCATGAATTAACTTGTAAGAAAAGGAAAAAAATAATAAAATTAAATTTAATTTAAAAAAAGTGAAATTTAAATACCCTAAAACAGTATAATTATAAAGGCTAGTTAGCCGAGTGTCTATGATACCCACCTCGTGTGCGGAGGAGCGCGGGGGTGGACCGGGTTCAAATCTCGACATTTTTTTAAAAATAATAATAATAATAATAATAATAATTTGGGTGACGTTACTAATGTCTCTATGCCTAACTCAGAGTTTTCTTCCGATAACTGAGTTAAGCAAGTTTTCTTAGAGGCTTTACGAGCTTCAAAAAGAAAAAAAAACTATTTTGCACGCTTTAAAATTAATTAATAATTTTATGCAACGTTCAGTATATGATGAACGGTTACCACTTATTTAAGGACTGAGTTAGTTAGGTAAAATTAAACTGTACTTACAACTAGGATGTTTAAACGTGAAAGAAGAAAAAGAAAAAAAAAAATTTGCTATTACTTTTTATCTAGTAATCATTAAAAAAGTAACAGCAAGTTTTTTTTTTTCTCTTACACGTTTAAACATCCTAGTTGTAAGTACAGTTTAATTTTACCTAACTAACTCAGTCCTTAAATAAGTGGTAACCGTTCATCATATACTGAACGTTGCATAAAATTATTAATTATTTTTAAAGCGTGCAAAATAGTTTTTTTTTCTTTTTGAAGCTCGTAAAGCCTCTAAGAAAACTTGCTTAACTCAGTTATCGGAAGAAAACTCTGAGTTAGGCATAGAGACATTAGTAACGTCACCCAAATTATTATTATTATTATTATTTTTATAAAAATGTCGAGATTTGTCCCCGCGCTCCTCCGCACACGAGGTGGGTATCATAAGCACTCGGCTAACCAGCCTTTATAATTATACTGTTTTAGGGTATTCAAATTTCACTTTTTTTAAATTAAATTTAATTTTATTATTTTTTTTTTTTTCCTTTTCTTACAACTTAATTCATGCGTAACGCACCAACTTTTTAAGATAGGAAACTAGAACAAACCAGGGTTTTTTTTTTTTTTCAATTTTTTTAATTTAATAAAACATCTTTTGGATTGGTTTTCTTTTGGAAGGTAAAAATAAAATTATATTAAAAAATAGCGCGCGCATGGTTTGTTCTAGTCTTAATTAAACTTTTAATTGAACGCAATAGGTTGGTAATGTATAATATATTTTTACAACAATTAAAGTCTGTATGCATTACGTTTAATGGAAAATATACCAATTGCTTTAATTATGTTAAAGTTAAAGATGTTATAAGTATAAGAAAATAATTTTATAATTATTTTCTTATACTTATGACATCCGATTCATATTATATTCGGTTGATTTTGATTATGAAGTAACAGCGACTACGAAAGTTAAAGGCCAATTCCAGCAACTTGTTATCTTAATCGACATTCTCGACAAAAATTTAAACTTCTTGCGCAAACTTAATGGGTAAAATTGACGATTAATTGCGAAGGAATCGCGTTTTCGCGTTTTGTATCGCGCGCTACTGAAACCATTTATGGCGATAATCAAGCACGCGTAAAATTCGATAAAAGTGCCGCCATCTAAAGGCTGAATATCGATAACTTTAGAGTTTCGTTCCAGTCGTATGTCGTATGTCGTATGTTCGCTATCAGCCAATCGATGCCCAAATCTCTAGAGGGGGGTGGGGAGGGGGTTTCGAACTCGAAGTCTATTGACATTTTAGTGTTGTAAATTGTTTTGATTTTTAGTGTGGTCATTATATTATTCAAGCACGGATCGCGCTGCAGTAAACCACATCTTTTATTTTAGGTACTGTCATTGTTCGTGTCGAATAATTCACAATTCAGGTTTGAGATCAATAAAGCGTCGTATGTTTCTTGGTTTTCGCTAACTCTAACCTTGCTGGATTTAAACCGCAACGCAGAGAGATGACGCGTGACCCTGTACGAGCCGTGAACACGATTGCTTAGTAACAATAAAATTCTACGTTCAATCAGGCAACTTTCATTTCACACATTGTCGCGATTAAAAAAAAAAAAGATTTTGAAATCTTTGTTTAACAGAGTAGATGAAGATACAAGGTATAGAGTAGTAATGTGTTAAATAATTTGAAAGGCAAAGTAGACGGCGTTAAATCTTTTTATTGAAAGAAACAAACGAACCACCAAAGTGATTATTAATACATAATTTTTTTCTTATTTTTATATGTTATTTGAGACGGTAATAGAAATAATAGTTACTAGTTTGATATTATTTACATGTTTTTCTTATTATATTGAAAAGTTGAATCTTGTAACCTGCAGTTAGGAACTTGTACTACAAAACAGTTATTTTTTTATTTTTTAGGTTCTGCAGAAAAGTTAATTTAAGGCAATGTTTGAGTGGGCATACAGTGGCGTGAATAGCTCTATACCACGCAATGTTGGTCCAGAATGCGCAAATTACCTAACACTAAAGAGACGAATAATAGAAACTTTATTTATATCTATATTTATCATATCTTGTATTATATGGGGTCTGAAGCGAATAACTTTGCCAAAAAAATTAGCCTATGTCGGTCATGATCGTGTTGGCAGAAGAATCTTGCTAATTATGATGTCACTAGTCTTAGGAATGGAGATTGGCTTTAAATTTACCAGCAAAACTGTTATATATTTGTTAAATCCCTGTCACATTACAACAGCATTACAGGTAATCTTGACACATTATTTTTCCAATTGTTAATCATTAAAGCTATTTTCTTCTTTTAGACATAAAGTTGTTTTTAATTATAGTTATGTTTTTTCTGTTATGAAACAGTTATATTTGCTGGCTGCTGATCCTAGTCCAACAGTCACTGGTATCTTTAGGATACATTTGAATCTATTGAATGGACCAGTATTGGCTTATCTATTTCCAGAGACAGAATCTCGGGTTGTAAGTCATTGTTGTAACATGTGATTATACATCAAGCAATATGAAATTTTTAGTAATAAAAATTGTTTTTAAGATATTTGCAGACAAAGCAATGTATTATATTCAGCATGGTTTGATGCTAGTAATACCGTATTATTTGTTGAGAATTGGAGGTATTTATTTGCATTTGAATAAAGACAGCATAGTACATTAAAAATTTACTAAGTAATAACACTTTGCTATATTTTTTTTTTAGGTGTATATAATATTGAGCCTTTATCTGATATGAGTTGGTCAATTCTTAGTTATGGCCTTAACGCAGGATATCACTTTTGGATTCTTCAAAGTGTTGCCTTGGTTTGTATATATTTTGTACTTTGTTTCTTGAATGTTAAAGATTAATTCAATCTTTAATTCAATAATAATTTTAATTCAAAATTATTTAACGATTTTTTTTTTCAGCCTGTACAGGTAAATCTTAGTCATATGTTATGTGCAGCTGTCTTGGACCCATTTGAAGGTCAAAACTATCGAATATGGGCAGTGACTCATCAGATGATATTATGTCCTACTCTCTGCAAGTTATTTTGTTATGGATCCAACTTTTTCTTAACCAAATTTCCACCGACTAGGGTTAAGTCAACGTTGGAATGTACACTTCCAACAAAAAATTGTACATATGAACAAAATGAAAAGTTACATGAAGAGTCTAACACCTCAGGAAATGGTCATACACATTTTGATTAATTCAGGAGAGAAAAATGTCGTAAGAAACGTATTTAAACACCTCATCTTGATTAAGTGAGTATATATTTACCATTGTAACATCTAAGATTATCTGAGAATAACATTTATATGTACATTTTTTACATAATGTACATTTGCACTAACAATTGTGCAGGTATTAGTTCTGTCGTAGATTATAGGTATGTGGAAATATATGGGTTTTTTTTTTTTATTTCTTTTTATCATTTTTTTTTTATTTTTTTTTTTACAGATTAACAATTTATATTTATATTTATTATACCATCTATCAAATGTGATTTATAGGGAAACATAAAGGGAAATAGGGAAACTAACTAACTTCTATAGATTCAGTGAATTTAATTACATTATGGTTAATATAAATATTAATTAACATAAATTCATTAAAAATTTTAATTTAAAAAATGTTAATAAAATTTATATTTTTTGAAAATTAAATTCTCACAGATACATTCTCAAGATACTATACAGATAACTTACTCTTAGTACAACCATTGTGATCATATTAGTTTTAATTCGTTAGTTCATGCTATTAAACGATAAAAATAGTCAATTTAAAATATAAATTTCTGTCCAAATGCTTATCATGCCTAGCGCTGTGCATAGATTAAGAATCTCAAGGATAGTGTGAGGCTTAAGCTGACGTTTAATAACCACGATAGTTCATTAAAAATATAATTGTATCTTTTGTTAGATAAAAACGCATTGTAAACAAATCGCATCACTGTGCGTTTTTATTCGTTTTTACTCATACAATAGAAATAATATTCAAATAACGAAACTGCAATATTTTACATCGTACATGATAGGCCTTGAAAGTTTATGATGTTTTGCAATAAATTTTTTTTTTAGAGCAAATTTGAAATGCATTAAAATAGGCTAAGTGTCATAATAATGCAACAAATAAATATTTAGGTTAATAAAGTTTAACTTAATCACATTATTTTTTAATATTCTATATTTGAAGAACAATTTTCCTACGTAAATAAGTGATACTAATAAAAAGGAATTTACGAGTAATAATTTTCTAATAATCTAATAATTTTATTAAGCATTTAATTAAAAAAAAAAAAAATATAATCTTGTTTTTATTTCTATAAATACATACACAAATTTTGAGAAATTATTATTGCAATGTAAAATAAATGTTATTAACGAAATGCTTATGATTAATACTACTCAATTAAAAAAAAGAACAAAAATTGTGAAACCTCATAAACTTCTATAATTTGCGAAAATGTATAACGTAATGCAAGCGTTTAATCATAAGAATCATCTTTTTTATCATTAATAATTTGAAGATGATAAAGAGATGACAAAACATTTTATGACATATACAATGCTCTTATCTTAACAAATCCATGATTCTACAAAACTAGTCGAGTGGAATATAAATATTTTTATATGACAGTTCCTATATTAGTTAATCTTATATTCTATAAATGCTTGCATGCAAAAAAATGTATCTTTATTAGCATAGAATATCAAAGAAATTTTTAGAATTTGAAATGTGCTTCTTGCGGTATATAAATATAGCACATTATATCATGTGATAAACAAATTATAAATATAAAACGAGTTATAAATTAATTACTTTCGTCCAGAACAGAAATTAAAATTCATGAAGATATACTATTACATAAATGAAAGTTAACGTCCATTTTACGTCCTTTCAAATATTACATTTTTCATATAGAAACGATTTTTGTATGGTAGTTATGTAAACGTTGCCATAAATGGATAACGTAGAAAGACCTATGTTGTTACTTGTACAGAATTAAAGAAAACTTATAAAATTTCATAATTTCGTTAGGCTGCCATTAAAGATACTTATTTTTCGATAAGAACAGCTTGATAGTGCGGAATTCATGTTACCTATATCTAATAATGTTGATAATAATTTTAGTGACACTTTATAGAATTAACTTAGAATAATATAGAAAAGTCTAATTCTTGTGATCTTGTAATTTAACTACAAAAGTTTATGTAGATATTTTTCGTGGCATATTATATAAAAAATATACCCCACGAATAACATACTAAATCTTAAATTAAAAATAAGATTAACATAATTTTTGCACGAGAATGTTCCGATTCTTGCATTAGACATGTATAATAATATGTCGCAAGTTAAACTAATCAGAAGTGAAATTGTCTTTGTAGCATGGTACTATAAAAACATTTCTACAGTATTTTTCATTAAAATGGCCTAATTACGTGCGTAAAAGATTATTTTAAAGAGAAAGTAGGAACTATGAAGAACTAAGTATTTGAATTAATGTAATTTTGTATTGTATTGTATGTAAAAAATGTAATTCTGTTAATATCTCCTTTTCAGGAAATTTATTTAGTGGTTAACGATACATGCAAATTTGTCTTTGTTAATTTTACTTTGCCTTTTACTTGAATAAGTTTCGAACAAATTTTACATGGGAGTTGCAATATTATTTTAAGAATCAAACTATATTTTCCTAATATAATATAAATAAGTATGCAGTTTTGTTGTTTGCATAATTTGTATTGTGTGAAGAGTAGTCACATAGAAATAAATCCCAGGGATAGTTTAGAAAGATTGTTGTATTTTATTCACTTATTTGTGACAATGTGATAATACTTGTGAATTAAGTACTGCTACGTAAATATTCTGGTAATACATATGCCTGGCTTTCTTTCATATGCAATTTTTCTGAATAAAAATTTAATAATTGTATCAATTGATTAATAACAATCTTTCTATTCCAGCATTTATTTTATGTATTTATTTTTAAATCGACATATTTCATAATAAGTACATTTGTTATTGTTAATATAAGTTAAATTGTACTATCGCAAATAATCAAGAACAAATTTTTCGTCAGTTTCAGCCCCATTTGCGTAATAGTATTATGCGAATGTCTGGTTTGTGCAAAATGCGTTGCCAGTTAATTGTTCACGATTTTGTACGTGATGTACTACGCGCGCGTTGCCTTTATACATATTCCGTACGCAAAAGTACGTTACTTCTTATTCTTATTGTAGAATAAATAACTTGTAAATAACATTGATAAAACTGGATATGCAAAATGACGCTCCAGCAGACATTTGCAATGCGCTATAGGTTCTATTGAGAATTAATTATATTTGAGTAAAACAAAAATCTTTTTTGTGTGCTACACAGAGTACTGCATAATTAAAAAACAGTTTTATTTTAATAGAACGTTTAATTTCAAACAAATGTGATTCAATACATTCCATACTGCAATGTTTAATGGTTTACCGATAGTTTTTTCAATCAAATTGTAATTAGAAAACAAGGAAAGATAGTGATATACATTACCATCAATATTGGTGGCATTTTTATAGATTGCAAATGTACACAGGGAGAATATTAGTCCTGCTGTACCTATTTCATGATCACTGTACAATATTATTGTCACAAAATATAACTGCGCCTATTTACAAGATAAGATTAAATAACGTATTCACTTCGAAAATTTGTAAACTATGCATTCAAAACCAAATTTTTCACTTCGACAGTATTACTACATAAAGAGAAAGAATGTTCTTAACATTTAGGATTAGCACAAAATAATTTCTAAAAACAAGCTTTTAATTTAATGTTGCCATAATTATCTCTTTAATTCACGAGTTAATATTCAAATATATAAGAAAATAAAAACACATATGTAACACAGCTACACCATCACTAACAGTCGGATAAAAATTGTGAAATAAATTGTAAGATTTTAGGTAAAAGAAATAAAGGATTTATTTGGTTCTGGTCATGATTTTTATTTATGTAATAAATCATGTATCCACAACGATTCATTAAATTATCGAAATACAGTAAAATACTTATGAGACGTATGAGTAAAGGCTGGTATAAATTTAACGAACAGAATCAACGGATACATACGAAATAAAGTTTATTTTCCAAATATTTATAATCACTATGTACACACGATTCTGTACAAAAGTTTAGAAAAACTAATTCCCAAACATACTACATACAGCAAACGCAATCATTATAATAAATATGTACATTATAAATAATCATCTTACCGATAACATCTAGTTCATTCTAATCATCAGTATTCAATCTTATATTAAAAACAGCATTATTTATAAATACAGTTTGTAATATACAATCCATCATATATGTATTTGTATGTATGTGTGAGTTTATACGACCAAAAAATTTACTAAATAATTACGAGAACAACTTTTTAATATTTTATGCAGTAGATGCCTTTTCATCGTTTATTCATTTACAATGGTGGCATAATAATTTATACCGCATATAAATATAATAATATTGGATAAAGATGATAAAGAATTTCATATATGGATATGATTTAAAATTTAAATTATATCACTTTTATGTAAAACATAAGGACATTAAATATTAAAAAATGCAAACAAAAATGCATTATATTAAACAATCTAATAAGTTTATTTAGAATGAATAATTTTCATGCCTACTAAAGTCTTATAAAAGCCGTTTAATGTTTGAATTTATTATATTTTCTAATGATTTTCATGATTTAATCCCATACAAAGAATAATGTATACTCAATGAACACTTGAAGTGGAACACCCTGTATTCTATTACATAAAGAATCGTTTTGGAAGTTTTGATTATGATATAAATAAAAATTTAAGTTGTAAAAATTCTTAGCTAATTATATACAAAAATAACGATAATATCACAAGAAATAAATAAATCATATATTGAGCTTAAAACACAAGATGCTCTTGTTGTTTCTGACTAGTACGTAGATGTATCACTTATGACATAAATTAAAATACATAAGTTATGTCGCCTTTCAAATTAAATTACTTTTGTTTGAAACATTTTTTCATTTGACACAGTGTTTCTGAGAAAATTGAGTAATCTTTTAAAATGGAGCACCTTATTTATTTAAAAAAATATGAGTATTTAGAAAGAATATAACAAATTGTTAATTCTTTCTTTACTTTCTTGATAACATTTCATTTAAAAAACATATTTTTTTAAAGTGATATCATTAATTGGTATAAAATGTATTTCATTTTTACATATATATAATAAAAATAAAAACCGTGTTACATGGAAGCATTAAGTTCAAATTTATACGTATACGCGTATGTGTGTCTATGTCTTAATTTATATTTATATTTTTATATGTTATAGATTATTAATTTCCAATTTTATTTCGCTATGGCACAATTTGACACAGAGCTTAATATTTAATAAATAAAAAAAAAACTACAAAAAATAAAGATAATTAAAACACTTTAATACATATATCATCCACATAATTATTTAAGAGTCAGTATTACCTAAAGCTTCCATGTGTACTGTATATAATTATATTAATAAATTAAATTAATTTTTGAATCTAAATGTATGCATAGTAAATTTTGGAATAAAATACAATAAAATGTCTATTATTTACAATATTGACCAAGTAATCTACAGGCACACATTCTCTGTAAATATTGTACAATTTGTCGTCGTGTGCTTTCTCTACTTAAACGTAGACAATATCGGTATAGTGCAGAGAACTTGGTATTAAGAATGCATTTTACAGCCTCAAATGAGTTTTTTGAGGATATGTTTTTTATTTTTAATGTAATGTGTTAGCCATCCAATGGTGGTCCTAAGTATACCATCGATACTTCTGTGTTTCCATAAACTGCAGATACCGATGGATATAATCTTTTATCTGGTAATCCTGTTTATTAAAATAATATGTAAAAACTTATATCTTTAGCTTAAAATTTAAAGGAACGATATAAAAAAATAGAAGAAGAAAATGCTGTAATTATCTCAAAGTTCAGATACTAACAGTGACAATAATGTACCAAAAATATAAATAGATAATATGTCATACCTCTAAAAGCTACACCCAAAAATTCATAATTCTTCTCGAAAGATAATGTATTATCATCACAATCCAAAATTACTCTTATTCTTTCCCCGACCTGTAAAAATCAGACATTTATTTATTTATAAACGAGTTTAAGTCCTTTAATAATCACAAAAAATGTATAAAGATACAAAGAAGTGAACTGATTATTAATAGCAATGTAATTTGTGACAAACTCAATACCTGATATTTTGGAGCATTATTAAGTAAAGGATAATTCCCTTGTGGATCTCCATTGTGTAATAAATGGTTATCGACGAGGTTCCAACCCCAGGAATGTTCATCAGAACCCAGCAATGCGACGTATCCATGGCACAACAGAGGTGCTTCCTTAGTAGCTATTCCTATTACTGCTACTGTTCCTAATGGTCCTTCCCAGATAACTTCCCAGGCATGACGTCCATGTCTAAAGCCTATCTTACCTCTACATGCATCTGTGCTTTGTGCTACAGGATTTCTGTAACAATATAGTAACTGATGCGAGACATTTTGGATATAGCATTTGTCAGATTACTTTGTGCCTCCATTATATAAATTTTACTAAAAGAACTGCATCATTAAATGTGTATGCTCTTGCAAAATCTACAAGTAGACTCAGCTTTAGCTGTTCCTTAAGTATTTCCAGTTACATTATGTTACAAAATTCATAAATTTTTTATCTTGAATTCTTATATAAGTAAATTAGTTTATTTGTAATGAAAAAGAATACCAGATTGTTGCCGATATTAAATTATTTTTCAAATATGTCAAGTATATTAAGAGTACAGAGGAAAATTTTCAATGAACAGAAGGCACAGGAGGACGTTACCGAACACCAACCTGTGCAGGGTGAATCCGTTGGGTTTTATGTAAATGTTTCTCGAGCAATCGTTCGGATTCCACGCGTGGTAGAACGCCCGCAGCTTCGACTTGTACGTGGGAACAGATGATAACAAGTCGGAGCTAAGAGCCTCCTGGGCCAGCTTTCGAATGCAGTGCATTCGCCACACGTCGTTGTTCTCGTCGTTGAGGAACCGATACCACCGTTTGCACACCAGCGAGCAATTTCTCAGCGTGTGTAGATCCAGATACGAGAATATCACTTCTAAAACATGATCAGACGCTCGCAGTGCTATATCGTCCATTTTGCCGGGTCTGTCTTAGATGGAACGAGCGTAAACATACGCGGCACGGGCACAGAAACACCGTCCATACGTCACTAACTGCGCGCATGTTAGATCGCCGGCCGAGTCAAACTACCGATGTACTCCAGCGGCATTGGTGGCACCGGCGCGACTTTATTCTAGGACGACTACGTAGGACTTGGGACTGGGAATTGTATCCTTTGGATTTTCCTCATTTATTTATGAATTTATCATTGCATATTTTTATGTAAAACACGCGTAAATATATTTGTGTAATATATAAGGAAATAATTCTATTTAAAAAAGTAAATGCGTTACGCATAAATTAACTGATTAAACGGAACAGCTATTCCCACTGATATCAATATCAGTAAAAATTAAAAAAATAAAAATAGATACATAGGTGTATAAAATTAATAAAATTAATAAAATAAATAAGGAAACGGAAATAAGAAAAGATTGAATTTATCACGTCATATTAATTTTTTATATTTATTTTTCAAGTCCACTATAATATATATGCATAGTATATTTCAACAACTAAACATTCCACATATAACATTATATTTATATATTTAATAGAAATCCTTACATTTGATTTATGCTCTGATACTAGTTTTTATCCAGAATCCAATAATTAAATCGCAATTCATAAAATTTCTCTTCTGCTTATTGAACGAGACGCTTTACTCCAAAAAGCTGACATATTTTAAACACACGCGCGTTAACCATATATGTATGTAATAATATAATATATCGCCAGCAATCTTGTAACAATTTCCATCTCATAAACGCATAAGCGATGCGGGTCGAAACCCTAGAGTGACGACGATCCCTGTGTGTCTTTCGATGATTGATTATGCTTCTTATAAATGGCGTTAACACAGTTAACACTTTAGTCTAATTATTCATGTTAAAATATATTCTAAACCAAGACAAGTTGACTAGGTAATCATATTTCTTAATTAATTCTTTTATACATTTTAATTTTCAAATTACTTGATACCTCTATTGATTATATGTAGACAAACAGGATACGAATAAAAGTAATCTCTGTAATTTATAACATCTAGGTAGTAATTCTTTTTTTTTTTTTTTTTTTTAATTTTATTACCATATGTATTAATTATTATATGTCACTAACTGCATATTTTACGACATTTTCATGCAATTAAGACAGCAAAGAAGTCTGCGTTGTGTGCGTATAGAAGATAATTGCTTAATTTTTCATAATAGCATCGTCGTTACGTGATTGCTGATCTTTCGGAGAACGAGTCTCTTCGGCATTGGGACTGTTGTCTTGATCGTCGCTGTCCGAAGAGCTGTCTTGCGGCATCTCGATACCGTGCGTCAGTAGGCTCGTTATTCTCTCGACGTCAACGGTATCGTCCTGCTCGTGGATCTTCTTTAAGGCGTTCGATACTATGCAAAGGTCTCCTCGTAGCTCGCTAACCACCGCTGAGATTTTCTGAGCATCCGTTAACACTTCCACCGACTGCGTGTACGGATTGTACCGTATCCCGAAAGGCCGTTGAATCTGGTTAGCGAACGCGCTGGAGAATATAAACAGAAGTGAGGTATTATCGGTAATTAAAGTACAAAAAATATTTGCTTCTCTTCAAATTTAAAGAAAGCAATAAATAGTTTAATTAGTTACCGCATTTTCTCTTTTGCCTCCTCTATGCTGTCCGTGTAATAATATGCATTTTGAAACGCGGTGATAATGCATTCCTGTTTGCAGGTTACGTCCGGTTCAAATCTCATTGTTTTCTCGGGGGTGGTAACAGCGTGTCGCAATTCTGCCACTGATGACAGTAAGCCGGCCCCGTAAACGCGTAGTATACCGTCTTGTTTGCACAAACCGAATTCCACCGTGAAGAAATACAGCTGAAAAGATGAAAATCAACGAGGGTACAAAAGAGGTAAAAGATATATGTATATTTTTCAAAAACTTACGGTTGCCAATTTGTCTATATCTTCGTCCGACGCGCCGAGAGAAGCCAGGCCTAGCTCTTGAGAGAATTGCGCGAAGCTTGGGTTTGCCAGTAACGGCATGTGACCCAGCAATTCGTGACAGCAATCTCTGTAAATTGCGAAATATCGTAGCTATACTTAAAAAGAAATGCTAAAAATAATACGGCCAGAAAAAAAAATACTTAATTCGGTTGGAATTTTATTTCCATTATCGATGTCTGTTTTTCGTAACTTAAAACGTTCGTATACAAACGTTTCAGAAAACGCGTGCTTACGGTTCCGGCGTGTAAAATGGATCGGAAGAGTGTCGAATGTATTGCGTGCAGTGAAACACTCTGAAAGCGAGGCCAGCAAGAAAATCACGCGGTGTCAGATATCCTGCGACTGGACGAAGTTGAAATCCTGTAGTTCCTGTAAGTACACCCGTTTAAATTATTATACTTTCAAAAAAAATGGTAGGTGAGAGTTGCTTAATAATTGTACTCACGCTTCAGAAAAACGTTAATGTCCTGCAGTTGCGGTATATTGTCTTCTCTAAGGCAAAATAAAAATATGATATGTTTTATGTAAATTGGTTTCATGCAAATTAATTTTTTTTTTCTTTTTTTGCATTTTTGCATGCCAGAAATTGTTTTCCTAGGAATTAAAATTAGGGCTAAATATTTTATATATTAATATCTATTGGATATACCTGTAGCCGCAATACTTGACCAGTTTCGGCCAATTTTCCAAGTATTCCTTGCACGCATATTTTTGATAAAGCTGGTGCAGTTCGCGGAAAACAGTTCCCCTAGGATAAATATTTTTTATTACGTATTAAAAACGTGTTTAACTGCGTTATATTTTTCTATATAATAACGCTTATAAAAAAAAAAAAAAAAAAATTAAATTTATTATTATTTTATGATAGTTAAATGAATTGAATTAAAAAAAAATATTTAGTTTTGATGGAAGTGCTCTCGTTTTGATTTAGTTTGTTAAAGCGGCAACGTTTACTTTATACATAGTAGCATTTAAGTTAGAGAAATTGTATTAGCCGAGTCGCTTCTCGATCTCTTCCTACGTCGAAGATAAATCAAATTGACGCAATTAAGAGCGCATTCAACGTGTGCCAATCTTACCTCGATTCGTACTTTACAAAAGAGACATATGGAACGAGGAAGAGATAGAGATAGGAGAGAAGAGGAAGAGAGCGGGAGAGCAAACTGATTTCCTCGTTTAAAATCGAAAAGATGGGAGTTCGCATTGGAGATGCCAAGCGAACGTATAACTCTAGTATCGAGAAACAGAAATGATTCTTCTATCCGTGCCAATTGCCTTCGTGTACACGGAAGCACGTTTGCCGCTCAATCTTTACCTTAATGAGAAAAAGTCGTGTTTCGAAAAAGAACAGTGGGAAAATTCGTGACGTGCGATATATCGCAAATAATTCTGACTAATTGCAATATATTTTTGGAAAGCTGCTGCAAATTCGATTTTTAAGAATCGTGATTCCTTTTCCTTATTTTTTTTTTTTTTTTTCCCCGAACTTTATACAATGATGCGTAGAACAGAACGTACCAGGTTTTAATTTCCTCCGGCGTGTATTGCACCTTCGGTATCGGCTGACCACTAAAACCCCACGTTGCGTGATTGAGAATAAAATGTCTCTCGCGAATAAATTTCTTTTACTTACTATCTGTAATTATAAGCGATATCGGCAAACTCCTCGCGGCGTTTACGATATACGGTATCCTTGAAGCCCTGCAATCGCCGAGAAAATTTTATTAAAGTACGCGCACGCGGTTGAGTAGGAAAAACAAATTACTTGCTACAACGTATAAAAAATTCTGTCGTAAACTTACGGGATGATCTGCGTCCAATTCCGATCCGTACATGAGAACTTTCTGCGCTCGGTCGAGATCCGATATCTTTCGCGGGAACCAGGGCATGTCTACCTCACTAAAATCTTTAAATCCGCTACGTGTTGCTTATAAGAGATTCCATTAACGAAAGCGTCGAGTCATAAGCGGTAAAAGACGCGCCGCGATAAAACTTTGATACACATTCAATCGGACTTGCAAGTTTAACTTTCGCTAAAAGCATGAAACACTTTGAGCTGGGGGCAACGACAATAAACTCAACGATGCACATAAGGAAATTTGATATCTTTTTCAATTTTTACTTGACGAGCAAAGAAACCATATAATCAAATACTTAATTTTATAACATTTAAAATAAAATAACTCTAAATTTCAGCGAATTGAAAATGTTCTTCGATAAAAAATTCTAGTTTATTCTGTTAGAGTTTAATAACGTCAAGTTGTGCAACACATGCGATACAGCGCGGATATCGGAATTGCATTTAATCTTATTTTATTACGATGAAAAATTTATTTGAATCGAAAAATATATTATCGAAATTCGAGTACGGGGAAACTCACCGAAGCTTGTCGCGGTCGAAAGAGAAGGGGCGCGGGGTATACTTCCGATCTGCTCGTAATGAGACAGATTGATAGCCGCTACTTCGCGACTCAACATTTTTATCAATTGTTCCATTCTCTTCGAGTCACACTCGACATCCACGAGAATGTCGTACTCGGATCCGCGGCGCAGGGACTTCCTTGATTCGATATGCACGACGTTTATACCCAAGTCCTTTGGACGATTAAGAAATATGATTTCCTCTCACAATCAGGAAAGTTAAAAAATGCATTTGGTAGTTCCAAGCGGTATTTATTACTTAAAAATTAAACTCGAAATATAAAACTTACCTGAAATACTTGAAGTGCTCGTGCCAAGCCTCCGACTTGATTCTTTAAAGAAAATATCACAGAGTTCTTGTTGTCATTATTCTCACTCGGATGATTTTCAATCTCGGGGATCTGGATGTACAAGAGACCATGTTATTTAATAATAAGTCTTATTTCTACGTTACTGTTTATTCACGTGAATTTGTTTCAATTATTTATTCAATTTGTGACACTTAAATAAGATTCAAACTTTTTAATCAAATCCAGTTTAATTAATTATTTTCACAAAATTTGCTACAAAAATAATTAAATAATTTTATAATATTATTTGAAGATTTATTTTAAAATCAATTTAAAATAAAATAAAAATAATTTATAAATTATTTTTGTCCGCGATTATCAATTATCGCATTATTGGCTTCAACTAAAATCACCAAGTCGTCAATTTATCTATTTTTCTTCGTAAAATATACAAGAACATACGTCGCGCGGTTTGTGTAAAGGACTTCCTTCCTTGACAGCCCAACTCTGGCCTCTTCTGTACAACCACACCCCGAGAAGACTTTTTCCCGATCCACTCATAATGATTTTTGCAACAAACAAATATATGAAACAGCTAGATTTTTTTTATCAATA
This sequence comes from Cardiocondyla obscurior, assembly GCF_019399895.1. Classification (NCBI taxonomy): domain Eukaryota; kingdom Metazoa; phylum Arthropoda; class Insecta; order Hymenoptera; family Formicidae; genus Cardiocondyla; species Cardiocondyla obscurior. The sequence continues at coordinate 4,710,421 of NC_091873.1, read as the reverse complement.
ATTTCAACGGGATTTAATATATCGCACGACGTGACAGACGGTTTCACGACTGACTCTGACGATCGCTTTAAGGAGACGAGCAACAGTGTGCCGGTACCATCTTTAAGGTCCTCTTAAGACCTCGGTCTCCGCATCTGCGCTCGTCCTTTTCAATGACGATCTCGCTGGGCGGCGCATAGCGGAATCAGCAATTCCCTATTGGTCGGATAAAATTTCTCATGGGGTTGAAGACAAGTGTTGGTTCACCCCCGGCGAGTGGTGCCGGTCCTCAAATATATTCCTCATAAGTGACGTCACTAGAACTCACAAAGCGGATAATGCGAGCACTGCTAACGATTGCGCGCAAGAATTGCAAAGTTTCCAATAAATGAGATAAATTTTCAATAGATTTCTATTTTAGAAGAAGAACGCCTTTTTTTTTTTTTTTTTCTTTGCTTGCTTGTTTAAAGATACAAAGAATGCTTAAACATTCATTAAATTAATGAAGAGAAATTATATTATAATTACAAGTATTTGTAATTATAATATATTGCAATTGTGTAAAAATAAAGAAATTGTAATGTTAAGCCAATTGAAGGAGTGACTTCCTGAAGGAGTGGAAGGGAGAGGGCCTTTTTCAACGAGGTGGCGATTTCTCGTTCTCCGGATTCTAGTCTGAAACAAAGAGAAATGCTTAATAAAAGCTCGAACGCCCGAGGGGCGACTCCCACTCTTGAGGAAAGTAGATGCAGCACATTACGAGTAGTCTATCACTTACCGCTATCAGCTACCGCAACGCAGTTTCACCCTCGGTAAATTATACGGAGTGTTTCACCGGCATTCAGCGAGATTGAGAGTATCTTTCGATTCTCGACTGCGATACTCTCTTATCGAAACGCGTTCCATAGGGCCTCTATCTTTCGCGAGCGTTCGCTACACACTCTGGTGACTGCTTATTATTCAATCAATTTAATTCGCTACCGATTTCGTTAGTCCCATTGCGGAATGTGCTGTAAAATTTCTTCATCTCTCGAAAATGCACGTCGGCATTTAAGAGATTAAGAGATCCTTACCGAGCCTTGACGGCAAAACTGCCAAGATATCGGCCCGCGGGTATAACGCGATTTTACGTGACCCGTATTCCTGGATTCATTTTATGCCGGTGAAGCGAGATATCCTTTCCCGCGATACAATTAACGGCGACGAAAGAACATGACGTGACGAATTATCAGCAGCGATATGTCGACTATAGTCTCAAACGGGGAAGTTTTAATGGGATATGCCGGGTAGCACGAATTTAGTCTCCGTCTTCTATCCTGTTACAAAGGCCACTAGGTCACAGACGCAGTCGATACCGTCGATTTCATTGCCTCGCATTACCTAAATTTTTTCTCGAGATCACATTAACCAAGCTATTTTTCCGTCGAGTATCTAGTAAAAATGTTTAATTAATACGGCTTCGAATTATATTTACATCCTTGATACATCGATATCTATTCTTTAATATTTATAATGAAATCAGATCACGTGTCGCAAACGGAGATATAATTTTATTACAAAGACAGAGTTATATATTTTTGTTGCAATTATTATTTCATTAATTTTACTATTCCGCGTATAATTATATATTTCTTTATTTATTTTTTATAAAATAATCTGTTTTATATTTGTAGTTTCATGTTATATTTTTATTCTATAATCCAATGATTTTAATATGCTGTTTATTCTTAGCCGAGTATCGTGCTACATTTTTGTCTTTTGACGTCGATAGCCTGTTGCTTCATTATCGCGAGACATAAGTGCATTCTTTTTTAAAACTTTTTAAGTGATCTCGGAGACAATCGGCTAAAATTTTTGAATCAATCGAATCGACCGAAAGTACTGAAAATCCTCATGACGGAGGAGATGATGACTATTCATCGAACAGTAAACGAGAAAATCTCTTCCGAGCGGTCTCTCGGCACGAATGAGATGGCGATTGGTAATTGTGGAAATCGGTGTGGCAGACGTGAGGAAAACACTTGTAAAAGGATAGCTTGAAATGACAAATGTTCTTTATGCAGCTGGTTGAGTTATGATCGTTCGCAAAATGCAATCGCTCAATATTATTTTGGTAATGCGCCAATAGGAATTTATCGCTATTGAAATGTTATCACAACGATTTCCTGGGACGAAATTGAGAATTATATTCGACGTAACTAAAATTTGATTTAATTGGTTTTAAAAAGAAATTGGTTTTAATATTAGATTTAGGGGTCGTAGAATGAAGGATGAGTCTTTACCAGTTGTCGAGCACGAGCGCGATACTCCAATTGCAAGATGCGGGTGAAATATTTAGCCTCCTCTGCGGAATTTTATATACCAACTGCGCGTCGCTCTTCGCTGTACATTCCAAGCCACTTCGAAAGATACGAGAGTAAACTCTCGAGAGTTTGTGCGCACCGCTGATAAATGTTTTATCGCGCAATGTATATCGACTAGCGGCGCGCTAGATCCACAAACGTTCGGATGGAGACTTATCCTGGTTCATATTTTTTCGAAGCCCATACGTATGGTTTACGCAGTATACCTTATAGTTACACATACAATGCAGGGCATAAACATTAAAAGAAAAAAAAAAAAAAAAAAAAAAAAAAGACATTGTACTGGGAAAGAATCATTTTATTTCATATTAATTAAATTCATATCATTTTATAAACGTTCTGTTTATGAATCTAATAGAGTGTTAATTAAATTTGCGTTATTAATATTTATTTCTATTTAAATGTAGCAATGAAACGTAAGCCAGACGTTAAGTTAATTTATAAATTAGTCACAATTTTTTTTTTATTTGGCAACTCCTGGAGTTTATTTTTATTATTCCAATGTAAAAATCACCCTCGATGTTATCGGCTGCATTTAGCAGTGAACGCGATACGAGAATATGCAGTCAAACGTTCACCTTCTCTTTTTATCTCTTTCTCTCTCTCTCTCTCTCTCTTTTTCTTTCTCTCTCTTTCTGACCGCCTACGTCCACCCTCGCGAAGCGAGCAGGCGCGCGACGTTCGCCACGCAGGAATCAATAGGGGTTGCGTCGGGTTCGCGCGGCGTCGGCGACGACGTAAGCGACATCTCATCCTACATCATTACCTGGGGGTTGTGACAACCAGCTTTTCTTCAGGCCGTCACGGCCGCCCTCGGGACCGACCCCTGTTCTGCACCTCGCTCATCCTCGTGAACGTTGTGACGATGGCCGACAGCGAATTCGAAGAGTTTCGGCACTACTTCGAAAGGCTGCCGCAGCACCTGAAAGCACCGCTCTCCAACTACACGTGAGTATTTTCTTCTACACGGATCCACTTTCGAAACAGATGATACAATCAGGACAGCGACGATGACATACATAATCGCAACGAGAAAAACAGCGGTCGGGAATTAAAGGGAGGAGACGATTTAAACGGGACACCGAAAGGACGGAACGGTCCAAAAATATATTACGAATCGAAGAGAGCACATCTTGGATCGTTTTATATCGTTGTCGAGTAGACTTTGACGAGGAATGTGCAGATATATGTATATAATGTAGGTTGTGGGTTGTAGCAGACTACGTCGAGGGTCGAAAGTTGACGAGTCGGCGCTTAAGAAATATTTGCGTTATTTTAAATAATTATATACAAAATTACTAAAATCAAATAATTGGACATCTTATTTAATATACCGTTTGTTACATTAACTCGAAGATGAGTCTATTCAGGAGGAAGTGCCACGCCACAGAATCATGATGTACGATTTAGTGCAACGATTTAGTGGTACAGCTATTATTATGTCATAAAATAATCGAGAATCTTAACTAGAAAGATTTTAAATAACAGTATTTTAGAATTCAAATAGAAAAAATACAAAAATAACTTTGGGGTAAAATTTCCAGATTAAATTATATTAAGTCTGTCATCCGTAAAAAAAGAGCGATACTATATGGGAGTGTAATAAATTCGTGCCTGATTATTAGTTATTTCTATTCAGAGTAACGCTAAAATATTCCTGCACCGTGTCCCAAAGCGCACAAATATTTCTGACGTATGCAACACTCGTGTCACGACTCGAGGGAATTATAAAATGCTTCGCGAATTTATCCGGTGCGCGGATCGGACTGAGGAGTAGAGAAGTCGCTAAGAGTACGTCGGCATAGTGCCTTTAAAATTATTGATCCTGGAGTATAAATGACACAAAAGGATACAAGTGCAACGTAAGACTGCAATACGACGCGCGGAGTACAAAACAATTTTGACAGTTTTCGTTGACGCATACGTAAGTACGTGGATATTACTTGTATCGTTGCAAACGATCGACGAGTCCGTTTAGAACATATCATATATGTATAGTATCGAGACCGGGGTGAGGTGCAATTGCATAACTTTACACATAGCGGTATTGCCCTTGTAAACGTAATGTCTGTGTAATGTATTTCTATTGCATCAAGTACGAGATTTGGTTAATGAGATAATGAGATATCGATCTTAGAAATAGGAAATTTATTTAATGATATATGTATAATAATGTTAACGTCTTTCCAGTCACTGAAAATATATGATTGTCATATACGAGTAATTGATAAAATATTAAATCGTACGAAATTAAATTTAACTGTATGTATAATGTTTATAACGAATCAGACGTGTCATTGTCCGCAGCTGATTCTGTAAAAATAATGTAGGATCGATACGCAACGAACAGTCCCGCAGCTGCAATTACTTCTATCAAACTTTTGGCCTAATTTGCTCGCATTTGAAAATAAAACGTAAAATTAATGGGGAATTTCCTCTGGGTAAACATTTTCATTTTCATCAAATCTCTTTATATACAGTCATTCATACAATCGATATGCAACTGAACGCGAGATGTTTGCGAGCGATATTTGTGGTACGTACAAACATCTATCGTGTAAAGAGTGAACATACTTTTAACGAGCATTTCGACATTACGCGGCTCTCGAATCATTCTCTTACAAACTGGAACTTAATCGTATCTAAATAGCGTCACTTGCAGTTTTTATTTTAATTATTTTTGATTATCATATTTTCACTTTTGATTAGAAAACGTATTGCTGTCGGATACAGCGCATTTAATATCTTTTATTAGAGGCACCATGTTGATCAATATTTTCATGTAACTTTCTTGTTTTTAATTTACTTACATGTCAGGCTCGTACACGATGTGATGATCGATGATTCGCCGACATCCTCGCAAGGAAGCGATGGAGACGTTGGCAGATCCTGCGACGTCGTCACAGGCGATTCCGAAGATGAGGAAGTCGTCGTCATTCACCGGCACGACAACCAAAGCGGTCACACCACTCCCGATGATAGCGAGGAGCTGGATCACCACTGCTCGATCATAGCCGATAGCGATTTTAGGTTGGTAACATCGTAAGTGTTGCATTTATTTGTTGTATATTGTCTTTATGTGCTTAAAAAAACAGAAAAAAAAATTCCCAACAAGAAATTGATAGAAATAAGCGCAGAACTTTGTTTTTTAATTCATACTATTCATTTAGATAAAACTTATAACGTTTTAAAAAATTAAATTTTAATTAAAAAAAAAAAAAAAATTAAAGTTTGAAACCAAAAGGGAAATATTTCATATTTAAAACAATCTTGCGGAAGATAAAAGAATGAGTATGTATTTATTATAATTAAAAAAAAAGAGAGAACCGATTTAAGTTCTTTCCGGGAAAGAACGGAGTTACAATTTTTGCACGGGGAATTTCTTTTAAAAAATATTGCTGCGGCGATAAGCGCGACCAGATGATTTGTATTACAATTAATTTGTTGCACGACTTACATGCTACGTTTTTAGATACGATTGCAATTTAGTTCGCGACAGTATCGTCCATCATAAAGCGACGTGCATCATTGCATGTCACAGTCTATAATAATCTACAATAACGCCGTAATCTCATCAGGCTGACCTTGTTAAAAATAACCGAAGCTTTCAGAAATAGTCTCCGGGAGAGTTCGCGACGTGTGTAATTATTAATTAAGTGTCGCCCACCGCGGCGGCAGTTGGAAACCGTGCGATGCATGCGGACGATGGTCGATGAGTATTGTAACTCAGCATTTCTGAACTCTTAATATTTGCCGAGGGCTTTTGCACCTTTTTATTTATTCCTGCGTCTATAACCTTTTGCAACTTCTTTTACCTTTGTGTCGCATCGTAATGTATAAAGAAAAATTTTAGTCTTTCGATTGTACTCTTTGTTAACGTATAAGTGGTGTTGTATGTCAAAGAATTTTGTATTCGCATTTTACAAATAATTTCTATGGAATCCTTTAATCAACGTAGTACCGCGCGTGTTTGCGCAAAGAGATGAATAAAAGGTTTCCAGGATTCTTTTTATTTCATTCTCCCGAAAGAATTATCATAGAATTAGGCAGCATGGGAAATGATAGTTTAGCTCACTGTACAATTACCCTTGGATGACATTAGCTTGTTCGGTGGACTGAGCAGCAGGGGTCGATCGGTAGGCGGCGGCGGACCAGGACCAGGCGGGGGTGGGACTACCGTATCCGGTAACGGCGGCCGGGATAGCGTCGTCAGCGATGTTGGCGATTCGTGTTCCAGTTTGAGCTCCTGGCCTACGCCGGAACACGTGCCCTCGAATCGACCCGGAAGTGGCGGCACCGAGCGCAGACGTAGAAGATTGCCGGAAATTCCTAAAAGCAAAAAATGTAAGAAAGACAAACCAAGGAACCACTTGTCGCGACCGCGACGAAAGAAAATCCACTTGCATCACGTTAATTCTATAAAAAGCATCGGCTGCGAAACAGCATTTTTTTTCCCGTGCTCCTGTGCAGATTAAAAGACGCATTTTTTTTATGAATATTACATTAAGAAACCGTAACAAAATTATAATTAAAATTATATGACGAGAAAAAGAGGGTGAATTACGTTAACGTTCTTCTCTGCCGTTTCAGCTTTGCCTATGTGCCAGACGTCCATGCAGACGTCGTCTTCGCTGGCAGATGAGTTGAGTGCCGCTACCGGCTCGACATCGGCTCGACCTCATCTCATCTTAAGGAAATGTCATCCCAGACTCCGCCACGAGGACAGTTCGCCTGACAGCGAGAGAATGGCCACTGACAGTGGTCATTCTACCGCTCATTCTCCAGATAACGGCCCCAAGAGCGTGTCGCCAATACCATGCAATACGCTGCAAAACACAGACTCGGTATCGCCCAGTAGCACTCCAGGTAATTACAATTAAATGTTAAGAAATCGCAGATTTTTGCCTTTTTATCACTTCGTTTAATTAGCTCGCGTGTTTTGTAATAGGTATCTAGTTTGTACAAAAAAAAATTAATCCCCCCCAAAAATCGCTTTGCACTCAACATTTTAATAATACGTTTTATTTTTTGCCTCGTTGAGAAGTTTCTACTTCTTTGTCTTAGTTCGAAAAAGTTACAAAAGTCAGGAATTGTTGTTTGCGTCATAAATAATGGTTTTCAACTAATCGAAATAACTCTCAGGGAAATCAATACTAGCTCCCTTTTTCATTTCGAAGGAAGCGGAGGCGTCCCATTCACTCAGCTGGAACTGCTCGAGGCAACGCATCGAGGCCTGCACAAATTCATATCGCGACACCATGACGAAATTGATCTTGAAATCGGAGACCCCGTATACGTGCAAAAAGAAGCCGATGACCTATGGTGCGAAGGTGTGCAGAAATTATTTCGCAAGATATTGAACTTGACTTTTGCTTGGCTTAGCGATAATTAATGCATTCCACTTTCACCCGATACTAACTTTGAATTGATTTTTTTTTTGCGGTTGCATTACTTCATGGGACAATATTTTTCATTATTTATTTCTTATTGTGATAATTATTTTTAGAAAAATTCACATAATGCAAAAATTTAACGTGTAAAGTCTATCTATTTGTTTTTCACGGTTAGGCGTAAATTTGAGGACAGGTCGACAAGGTATCTTTCCGTCGGCTTATGCGGTCGACATGGACTATAGTGATTTCGATCCTACTGCGCCCAAAGTGAAGAGAGAGAGATATCTCCTGGGTTACCTGGGTTCGGTGGAAACCTTGGCGCATAAAGGTACAGGAGTAGTCTGTCAGGCGGTGCGAAGAATCTTACGCAACTCCTCGCAAGATCCTCCCATCTCGCAAAGTTGCATTTTGGAAGTATCTGATCAGGGTCTTCGAATGGTAGATAGAAGTAAGCCGCGAGTAAGTATCTTTTCGCGAACACTTGAATCATGTGTGCGATACAAATTATCTTTCCTGAAATTTGGAATAAAATATTAACTTTAAATATCAACAAATTAATAAGTTTGAATGAAAAGAAAGAGGCCAAAATGTTTCTAATTACCAATGTGTTTTTACAGAAAAGTCAGGGTCCTTGTCACGATTATTTCTATTCGCTGAAAAATGTATCGTTTTGTGCGTTTCATCCTCGTGATCACCGCTACCTGGGCTTTATCACGAAGCATCCCACATTGCAGAGGTTTGCTTGTCACGTGTTCATCGGTCAAGAATCTACAAGACCAGTCGCCGAAGCTGTTGGGTAAGCCTTTTCTCTGCAAAATATATTATTTTTATCACAAAAAAATTCGACTTACATTTAGCGAGAAATTAGATCAATTTTTTTAATTATTTTTTTACAAACATGTAATTAAAAAATTAACCATGTATTAAATTTAAGTGTTTAAGTTTGCAGATCGTGAGCAATTTTTCTTTTTTTTTCAGGCGTGCTTTTCATCGGTTCTACACAAAATTCATCGAGACTGCTTTCCCAATAGAGGATATCTACATTGAATAAATTGCTCTCATCGTCAGTCTGACTTACAGTGGGTGCAGAGAAAATGATACTCCCCCACCTCCCTCCCCTCATTCCTTGTATATATTACCTCCTAGTTGAAGATATTAAATAATAAACGCGAATCAAACACCCAATTTATACATATATTGAATATATGTATATCATATGTGTATGAAATATTTTAAAAAGTGTCACGACGAGCTCAAACCTTCGTTAAAGATTCGACCCTCTAATAAGCATTTGGTAATCGATAGCGAAATAATTCCTAAAACCCCGATACCACGACCAAGTTAATCTGCTTAGTGACGCATAGGAACGGGAGTACGACAATAGAGAACGAAGGAGGATGACATTGAATCAATCCGAGTCGTAGCGATTTCGGAGAGAAGTAACGCTTAACTTTCGACGCGTATCAAATGTGCTTCTTGCGATGACGTTCTTCGTAGCAACGAATAGTCGTCTATTAGAACGATCTCCAACTGTATTGTTCTTATTGTTAGAGAACGGCGGCCCGCGCGTAGGCGCTATTTAGAAACTTGTATATTTTTCTATTTTTCTTTGCGGCAGAGAGCGAGACTCAGATCATAAGTTTTACCGTACGAAACAAGTTCTCTAAAAAGTTTGTACTCTTGAATCTTTGCACGATTTCGCGTGAAAAAGAAAGAAAGAAAAAAAAAAAAAAAAAATGAAAACGGTATTATCGAAACTCACACGGGCCTCCGTATTCGAAATAATTATTATTGCGCTGCATCGGAACGTTTTCTCAGCGGCTTATACATAATATAAAGCAAATTTGTAAATACGTACAGTTTCGTTGCCGAAAATGAAAAACTGTAGAAGAGTGGAGAACGAAAAGTGATACAGCCTGCGTGCAATCGAGATGAACGGTATCATTATCAGCCGACATCTCTATCACACTATCGATATATCCGTTTTTATTCAGTTTTCTATTTCACCCCACAGTTGGGCAAAAATATAATCAACGATTGACGATTGAATTTTACTACCGTTAATCATGTCAATTTAGAAAGTAGAGACAGCGGCGGCTCGTAACAGATAATAACGGATTTCATTAAAACTAGAATCTGTTTGGATATATACTGACGTGCGATAATTCGTCTGATTAAACTTGAGTTGTAATGTACTACTAAAAAATAAAACGTCTGATTTGGCGTCGGTTGACTACCATCACTACCTCGGTTTATCGGTGACGATCTACTCGCATCGGTACATTGACGATGAGAGGCATGCAGCATATGGCGTTTGCCGCTGATCAGTGCCTCAGTTCTCGACAGTCGACAGTATTCGGTGATTTTCGGCGGCAGACGTTTCGCGGTATACGTTCTATACAGGATGTTCTATAGTAAAGTATCGTAATTGCAAGAGTAGGTAGGGCTTGTCAAAACGAATAAAAAAAAGTCTTATACCATTTTGTAAAATTCTCAACCGTTATTGAGAAAAAAATTAATTTGTCTAGCGCAAGAGCGACAAGAAAGCTACGCGTAAATGAGCGCGACAAGCGACGGCACCATATAAAATATTTTTAGCTACTCGCCTGTCGCGCTCATTCACGCGTAGCTTCCTTGTCGCTCTTGCGCTAGACAAATTAATTTTTTTCTCAATAACGGTTGAGAATTTTACAAAATGGTATAAGACTTTTTTTTATTCGTGTTGACAAGCCCTACCTACTCCTGCAATTACGATACTTTACTATGGGACACCCTGTATACATATTGTACTACACAGTTTTCGTGTGAGGCTCGACCACTGGTCGTCGCCGAGACAAATGCCGCATCTGTTTCTCATCGTCGGGGATTCGTGCCGTCGGCCACAGTGAGGTGGGTAGACCGTGAGCTATGGTGTTTTGGGATAAACTTCCAGTCTAGCGCGGCACTCGGCCACTTGGCTTTACAATGGGAGAAGGTGAGTTTGAGTATAAAGAGCGCGGAGCTAAAGCAAATTCCTCGAATTGGCTGCGCCATTTTACAATCATGTCCGACAGCCAGCCAACCAGATTAGATCACCGGAGCGGCTGGTTTAAATCCTTTACATTATATTTACGTGTTACATACATATAAAAATTTTTATTTATGCAGTTCAATTTTACGTGCCTTAGTTTCGCTGTTAATCATAAAATGGCAATTTTTAGCTTATTGGCTCCACTTTCTTTACAGACCCATTCTAATACACATTGAATTGTGGCGCCGATATGTTCAACAATATGGCAGCGTATCACGTGACTTGGAACTAACTACATCTGAGGTGTCGCAACTAGATATGATTAGATTGTGGTTGGGTTGCCTGGTCAGCCAGTTAACCAGCACCAGCTAGCTAACAGTCGAAATCAGCTGATGACGAACGACGGCTGCCACGGCTCCTCAAACGTAAAACTGTTCAGGTGATTGGATTTTCTTTGCTTTTTTTATTGATTTCGAGTGATTATTCGTCCCTTCTGTTACTCCTTTTTATATTGATGCAACGCTAGATATCGCTTCCCTTTTATTCTCGTCGATGATGACATCTGGAAGCTTGCTTGACATAACTAACGAAAACGTAGACGAAATGACGCCTTCCATAGTTGTTGCCTTAATCTATACGTTCTCGCATGCACATTTATTATAATTAAAATGTCCATTTAAGGTATTATGTGATGTTAGAAAAAAAGCAATATCGGATGTAAAAGAATAAAAAAAGTTCTAATAGAAATTATTTATTATTATTAATTTTTTTTTTTTTTTTGTTATCTGCATGATGACTCATTTATCAAAGCATATATACAGTATAAGATATACAAGAAAATGAAAAATTGACAAAAGTTCGGAAAAGAATAGAAAATAAAGTCAACACACGAAATCAAGTAAGATACCCGAACGACAAAGTCATTTATTTTATCGTATGATACAGCGTATTATTTCATGATGATGCAACGTGTGTGAGTATACTTATGTATTTGCATAATGCAGAGAGTATATTTTGAACGAAGTTAGTTAGGTTTTGTTTTTCTTTCAAAATAAAGTAAGAAAAAAAAAAAAAAAAAAAAAAAAAAGACAACGCCACATTTTGAAAATTATATTTAGGGTTAAAAACAAAATATGTAATTTTGTTTAGTTCCTGTACATTAACTCACCCAAAAAGTTGTTTAAATTCAATATTATCATAAACGTAGATTATAGATTCAATAAGAATTTTATTCCGTTTTCTTTAACATTAATATTTTACGAAAATAAAAGGTCTATTTTTTTTCCAGTACTCTTGAACTAAAACTTGTAAAAAGTACGTTTAGTAATATCACTTAATTTTTGTTCGTTTTCAAATCACCCTATGACAGATTGTGACGTGTTATAATGGATTTGAAACATTTCTAGATTTAGTTAAATTATTGTTAACATAAATTTTAATTAACTTAAATTTATAATGTAAAGCTAAAGACTTGTATTATTATTTATATATATATATATTACAACGACTTATATTATTCATATACAGTGTGAACAAAATTAGAAAAATAGGACTTGCATACAATCGAATCAGATACTTTGATACTCAGATATATTCCATTTATCTATGCAGATATAGTTACACAGCTGGGGTGTGATTATTGTCAGGAATACTACGCTGAAAGCGAACTCTCTTTTAGTCAGAGAGGAGAAGTATATTCGAAATGAAGGTCATTGAGATCGTCTCACTTATTCACCAATGAAAATACGTCGAAATTATATAACGGCACACGAATATGTGCATGCATGTGTGTATTTATGTGCGTATTGTGCACGTGCATACGCAGGGAGAGGGAGGGAAGGAAGAAGAGAAGAAGGGAGAAATAAATAGAAAAGTGGAACAGAAGGGAGTTACATTAAATCAAAGTGTACATGTCTAAGAATTTCCTTCAGGATTGAGTAGTCTTTTCAATTCTGGGAATAATTTATGATTACAAAATTATATATGTGAATAAAAATAAGAATATTATTAAAATCATTATTTCATTATTATAGTTTTGGAAATAAATAATATATATATATATATATATATATATATATATATATATATATATTATTATTAATATCGTATTGCTATAAATTTATTTCTCCTAAGTAAAAGTTTGTTAGCCATTGGACGACCTGTGTGCATATTTAACTATCGGGTGCAGTGTACTTTAAGCATTTATAATTTCGACACTTTTAATCAGATTATTCTGCAAAATCTAAATGCTATACTTAATATTGTTTATAGAATATATACGTATACATGTATATATGCAATGTATAATCAAAAATTGACTTTTTCTAAATTCTGAACCAAGTGTAACTTCTTATAATTAAACGATTACGCTGACTATCTAATAATGGAACAACAAAAAGAAAGCACGTTTCCCTTTCGCGTTACTATTTTTGGCTATTATTATAAAAATTCTCGCGGAACGTTTTTGTCGTTTGAATAAATCTTACACTTTGTACAGCATCATATTTTTCCTTTGTGCATGACTAAAGAAAACGGTCCGCATTCTTTCCACTCTAACAGCAGAGTGTGAAGCTCATCAGAATCTTGCAGCACTGATCAGAAGAACGTAACAGGAAAGGAACAGCAGCGCGAAGAGGGAACATATCGCCTTTTTTCGTGCTTTATATATGTGGGCGTTTATAATGCTGTATCTGGTTTAATAAAATTTGAACTCAGCTATTATTTAACAATAAAAGAATAATAAATTGAAAAAATAACTGAATAATTAAAATGGTATGACAAATAATAAAAGTAATAGAGGTTTATTTAAATTTTTTAAATATGTTTAAGAAATTTATGTTTGACACCCTATATATGTATTGGGTTTTATCTTCTTAAGGGACAGGGTAAGGTACAGGGTGTCTCATAGTAAACGACCTTTTTCTGGGAGATAAGTAGATGTTCAAGAGATGAGTAAAAAAAAAAAAGTTGTATATTTTGCGTTATTTGCATCAATACTTAATTTAAATATTAATTTTCTAAAATTTTTCTAGACGCTCAAAGTATAGCACGGCCTACTTAATCAAGGATTGGGCGATCGATAGGTTGCTAAGCATCAAAAATCACCATTTTAATAGCGGCAAGACGGCCGGCTGCTACTCCCTTGCAACCGATCGATCGCCTAATACTTGATTGAGTGAGTCGTGTTACACTTGAATTGTATCGATCGTTTGTATCAGCGCTATTCTGTTCGCTGTTATAAAAATTTTGGAAAACTAATATTTAAACTGTTGATGCAAATAACGCAAAATATAGGACTTTTTTTTACGTCATCTTTTAAACGTCTACCTGCTCTCGAGAAAAAGGTCGTTTACTATGAAACATCTTGTAGAGATCTCGATGTAAGTCGTCGTCGTCGTCGTCGTTTTTATAAAAAGAAATAAAAATAAAACTGCGTTTGCGTATTCTACGCTTTTCTGTATGACATATAAAATTAATGTTTAAAAAAATTGATTTAATTTAATTTTCTACTTATTAGTAATTACCCTTGTATTTTTCTACATGTTACAGACATTAGATAATTAAAAAAAAGAAAATGTTGGGCAACTTAGTCGGTTACTTATTCGGAAGTAACTATTCTGGCACGCAAGATTCGCTAGAGGAAGATCCTCGAACCCGAGGAATAATGCGAAGATTCAGGCAAGTGGAAGTTGAAGACGACGAGTGGATCCTCATTGACCGAACTGGTGCGTATAACTAACAACTATTTTTAACTTTTTTTTATTTATTTTAATGCTACTCATTTTTCATTAATTTATTAATTTTTTTTAGTTGAGGGTACCCTGGAGGAGCCGTGGTGTGAAATGCCACCCGCAGTGTTCACGCAAGAAGGACCCGTAAAAGTAGCAACGTCGCCCATAGAAAATCTGCTAATAGAACATCCTAGCATGTCCGTCTATTCCGTTGTATCAGGGACGATGACATCTCCTCCTGTTGCCCCAGACACTCCACCTCCCTCACCGAATGGATGGACAGAAACCCAAAAGGAAGTCACTGTTTTATGCAACGCTGACGTTCTTCAAGAAACTCCTGCGGCATCGCCGACATCGCCAAATGATTTTTCGTCTACATTATGCATAGTGTCCACATCTTTAGACAATTCAGACCGAAATAACATTGATGAACTTTCACGTAGAGTTGTTGCAGAATTGCAAGCTATTCGCAATGATAAACTCTCTGCGTCTAATAGCAATAATGATCGAGTTAAAATCGGAAACCAACTTCGTTTTGCTCAGGAACGAGCTCAAGAGGTACGAATTTTCCAAAACTATTAAAGAAATTTCTTATTGTGATAAATCCATCGTTATTTTTTATATTAATATCAATGTAATTGACTTTTTTTTACAAGTTACAATCTCACAAATTTTAATTTTAATTTAATTAATTTTAGTTTTCTTACAATATTTCAGATACGAGTTTTTACTAGTAGTAGTAAACTACGTGTTAGATATTGGAAATATTTGTCAATCTTTGTTCTTTCTGTTTCTATAGGTGCTAACAAAGCGCACAACCCAAAATCTGAAGAAAGCTCGTCTGGAGAGAAACAATAAAGCGCGCCAGACAAAGGGCAAGCGACTTCGTCGCCAAGACCATTTACGTGTTCGTCACAGTGGCGCTAATAACAATCGAAAATGCTAGTCATCTGATCTCAGGCAAAAATGTACTTAAGCTTCTTCCTAAAATGACCAATGCTATGATAAATAGTTGATAAAATTTCGTTACAATGATGAAAAAATAGGGCAATATATTTATAAGAATTGTGCAAGTCCAGTAAACACTCGTGTTCCCAGATAGAATACACATTATAATGATGTCAAAATAACTCTAAAACAGCAATAAAGAGACATAATAATGACATTTTAGGGTAATTTTGATGTCATTTTGTAATCATAGCAATTATTTGTTTTATCTGGATTAGCGGTGCTGATGGTAGGCTAACGATATGCTAACAATTTGTCAGTAGATTCAACATGCGACAAATTGGTGTCAAAATTTTATTCTAATCAAGCCTGCTGTAGCGACCGATTTGTATTCTGTTCTCATTCTAGCACTATGATGATATAATGATAAATTTGTAGCAAATACTTGGTAAAATTTCTTTGTAACGTGTATGCTTACTTGAGAAATTTATTGGTTTGAAAAAGAACTTAAGAGGCCTTAGAGATCTTCAAGTAAGAAATAATTGTATTTTATATCGAATATAGGAACAATATTTAAACAATCGTCAGTAAACAAAACTCATTTTTCATGTTTAGACATATATTGTAAAAAATAATGAATTACTCATCAAAGAATAACTTATAAAATGTAAACTTATAGATAATTGTTTTCTATGCCTCTTTTGGATGCTGAATATGAGCAACTTCAACGGTAAATAAAAATTAAAAAAAATAAAAAAATTGTAATATGTTAAGTTAGTGTAACAATAAGTATGATAATAGTAGAAAAATTTTATAATATAAAGTTAATTGTGCTTAGTCTCTAAAAACTCTGGAAAATAATTATTTTTACTTTCGTGGATTAAAAAAAAAAAAAAAAAAAAAGTTATTATATGTATGTAGTACTTTAAGAAGTTGCAGTAATTTAAATATGCCAAATAATTTTCAATGACAGTTTTTTTATAAGTTAAAAATAAGCCTATGTAAATTTAAGCTAATTCTTTAAATCAAATATTAAATAATCGAAAACAATCAGATTTTTGCTTGAGGATCTTTACTTCTATTTTAACTTTTAAAATTAAAATTAAAATTAAAATAAATTTTCTTATTAATTTTTAATTAAGATATTTATCATAAAATGTATCATGACGCACGAATAAAAAATAAAATGTTTTTTAAAACGAACTTAGTAATAATAAAACATTATTATTATTATATCGAGAAAAGACATAATTCCAATTAAAACTTGAATATTCTCCTTAACAACCAACAAACCAAAATTAAGTTACAATATTACAAAGTAGAAAAACATATTTATCATGTATCTTTGTTTAACAAACGTCGGCACATCAATTCTAATAGATTGATTGTTTTAATATTCTTAAGTGCGTAATTAAAATTATAAAGATCCATTATCATTATTATTTGCCACAACTGGTGCAACATTCTAGTCAATAGAACTAAAGTCTAAAACAAAAATTGTGTGTGCAATGACCAACGGTATTCGAATAATTTTAAAGCCTATTCTAATAACCAGTTATGTGTTTGGTTTAAGAATTGCCAGTTTATCTAGTTGTTCAAAATTGTGGTTTAATGTTTTATACATGTTATTACTCTGGTCCATTTACTTTAGTTTCTTACCATCAGTAACATCAACTTTTAAAAAATTTCATTCTCTTATCGAGGACCAAGTTTTTTATTGGTATGAGGTCTGTACGACTTTATTGTCAGTCGCAATAAATATATATTACAATACGGTAAGGACACGTTGTCATACCAAGCTTAAATATTTATTATCTAATCACTATATGTATATGATACTAATTGCATTACACTACTTTTCAAAGTTCTATAGTCACACACACACACACACAAGTAACTGTCGCTTTTCAATAACATTTTTAACGTTTTGCATACACTCTTTCTCACAAAAGGTTCAAAGCATTATTTCGCGTAAGAAAACTACATGTGCAATACCCTTCTTTAAACATACATTAATTGAATAAATTAAAAAAAAAATTGCTAAATTATATTAAATTAATTCTTCTACTTTGTACGTATCCTGTGATAGAAATTCCAGAACTGCCTGAGAAAACTCGATATTGTCGATAACACCTTGTTTAAGCTAGGATTAATAACAAATTACGATAAGCCAGGCAACAAAACGTTATGGTTCGTCCTAGGATGGTTTGTGATAGTCATATTAACGAATTGCTGTACATCGTGGTTCATAAACATTGAATTTAACTATAAATTTAAAAGTGCCTTGATTTACATTTATCTCTTAAACTATTGCTTTCATATAAACTTTATCGGTGATTTAACTACTGCAAGTATTCTCCAGTTGGTATATTTTTTATATACATTATGCCATTTATAGTTTAAAATTTTTTTTTGAAAATTTATACAATACATTATTTTATTTTTTTAACAATTTTATTTCTTATATATTTTTTTTATACTTAGGTTCATAGGATTAAAGTTTGATCAAATTAATGAGTATCTGCAGAATACAATGAAATATAAGCAGAAAAAACAGACTTTGAAAAATCGAATTACATATTCGCACCAACGTAATATTTCAAAAACATTTGGTAATAAATGTATAATGTGGACCATCACGTAAGAAAGTTTATATACTATAAAATGTACCGCAACAATTAATATTAATATGAAAAGCAAGTTAACATTTCTAAGTAGTTTCCATGGAATGAATGAAACTGTATATGTATATACATGTCCAGACATCTTCACGTGGAGTTACGTAAAATATTTCGTGAAATCGATTTAATATTTGGAACGCAAATGACTTTCAAAATGGCAAGCTATTTTGGTTGGATAGTGGTTGATTTGCGTGAAATGCTTTATGCAATTCTTGTCAACAATTATGTAAAATATAACATAATATCCATCGGTTCACACTGTCTTTGGCTTATTCATAATGTTTTTAAATTTCTACTTATTAATTATATATGCGAAACAATTGTTATCAAGGTATTTATTATTTATAACGTTTAATCTTGGGAAATATAATTACAAAAATGTATTAGAATTATTAATATTAATTTTAAGGCTCTTGTTTTCACCCTTCAGTCGTCTTCAATTAATAAGGACAGAAGCGAGAAAATATGTCTCAAAAATTTTGGTAACTTTAACCATAACATTAAAATAAAAATGTTTTTTAACAAAATAATGTTTGTAATCAAACGAATAAATTTTTAAAATGTATCGGAGATTTTCTTTCCATTTCCGTAATTAACAAATAATCCAATTATGTTATTAATAATTCATATCTAATTGAGAATAAATACAACTTGTTTAACAGTTGTCAAATTAAAGTATATATTTTTTACATTTTACATAATATAATAAAATAGGAATTTTCGATATTTTCCAATGTACTGTCAACACAGATTTTTCAACTGAACGTGCAAGAGTCTTAAAACTAAATTAAAACTTTTTTTTTTTTTTTTTAATATTTAATATTTTTTTAATTTCAGGCAAATGTAACAACAGATTTATTAAATAAATTATCGTTTTTTAATTGTGATATTGAAATTCGTGAAATCGTAAGTTTAAAAATACATTTGTTAATATAATATATATCAGATATTAAATTGAATATTATATAAAAGTAAAAGATGAACAAGAAAATAATTTTTTTTTAATGTAGATTTCACAATTATCATTACGAACAGTTCACGCACCATTTAAATTCTGTGGAATCGGATTTTTTCAATTTGGTTTTAAATTTTTTTACAGAGTATGTATAGTTTTAATTAAGGGGACCGTTCCCGATACGCACAGTATAAACCAATAATTGAATTGCTTAGTAAAGTAAAATTAAAATAAATTGATATAATTTGATTGTTAATCTCTGCTTTACACTATGCGTATCTGAAATTTATTCTAATTTAATATACAAATAATTATTTATATGATAAATATTAAAGAAACAAACTTTGGCCATTTTTATTTTTAGTTTATGATGTCTGTTGTGACTGTCTTAGTTATAATAATACAGGCGCAGAAAACTAAGCAATCATCTTTTTCAAATTACAACAATATTTATTAAAAATAATTTAAATAGGAATGTCACTTTATGTAATAATTTGTATGTAATTAAGCGTAATACAAAATTTGAAAAATAAAAAAAACATGTTAAAAGTAATATTTATATATTTTATACATGTAAGTAGTATAAATTTCAAGTAAAAACAAGAGACGTATTTCATCATGTATCATGTTTTACAAACGTCGGCACATCAATTTTAATAGATTGATTGTTTTAATATCCTTAAGTGTCGAATTAAAATTATAAGGCCATTATCATTATTATTTGCCACAACTGCTGCTGCTGCTACTACTGGTCAATAAAAACATATTAGTTTGAAATAATAATCGTGTGTGCAATGACTAAAAGTAATCCAATAATTTTATAGCCATTTTTAATGATTAATTATGTGTTTGGTTTAAAAATTGCTAATTTATTCAGTTGTTTATTTACTTTGGTTTTCTAATATCTACATATGTACAATAATGTACACATTTGAGTTTCTTAAAGTATCACATTACACAAATGCAAAAAATATATGTATGGAACAATAACAACATATAAAATTCATTTTCAAATAAAAAATACTTAATGTAAATTAACATTAATCATGAAGGTAATGTATATCTTCAACTTTTTGCGGGGCTACAATATAAATCCATCGAGTTTTTAGCAAAGCCTACAACCCCATAAAGTGACAATCTCTCTTTCCACTCCTTGTATTGATTCACTTTGAGTAGATAAGTCGTAAGCTTTTCGATAAGATGAAGCTTTGGGTTTCCTAAACAAAAATTAATAAATAAATTAATTAATTAATAAATTAATAAAACTTTTGACCAAACTTATAATGGCACATCATTTCAACTTCTAGGTCCTATGTAAAACTCAATAAATAGAATCGTTATTAATATCCGATAATCAGAACTGTTCTTAACTTGATGGCTCGTGTAAATTGAACTATGGTCGGTTTAGCTGCGCGTATACGGTACCGTATACATTTGACATTTATTTTAATATAAATAATATATAGTTAATAATCAAATTATACCTATTGTCTTTTTGTTAACCATAATACGATAAGGTGGTAAAGGTCCCATACTGGCAAAGATGTGAATCGAATTAATAAGATGTTCAGGTAGCAAATGATATTTTAGTACAGGTGATTCCATAATGCCTACTTCCGCTTTTTTATTCAGAACTAATTCCAAAACATCAAGTTGTGTTCTAACATCTAAAAATTTCAAAAACCATATTTACCATATAAAATTATTTAAATTTATCTAAACATATGGCAAATAAAGAGACATAATAAAAAAAATTTTAATTCTAAAATATTTATTTTGGTATTGTAATTTCTTCTATTTCATATTTTGTCTTTTATATTTTTGATGTAATTATAAAAAGAATCAAATTTTAAATAAAACTTATTATAGTTGCAAAATTAATAATTATATATGTATATGTAGATAAAACGTTTTAAACTCACCAAGTTTATTGTCGTCAAAAAATATCATATTTTCGTTTTCCGAGTGTAAGTGATCAAAAAGCAATCCAGAAGGAGTTAATTGATTTCGTTTATGCGGAATAGCCCATTTACGTCCTCGCAGATCCATAATATTCTGTAATTAACGAACAATTGCTAAGATCTTAAAATTGTATGTGAAAGGACTTACTTAGACTTTATATAAATAATTATATATAATAATTATTCTTGTGTTAAATGTAAATCAATAATTATCTTAATATATAAATTAATTACAGAAAAAAAACAAGAGAACTTAAAACTTTTTAATTACGTTATGATATGGGATGCGTTCTTTTGTAAGAATTATGTCAACGTATACGTTAGCTTCCTTGTCTTTATTTAGAGGATGTTCAAAAACAAAGCTTGCAGGTAAAAGTTCACCATCATCCCAGTTTTCATCCGGTGGCATAACAGCTACAAAAATTAATAAATTAATAAATAACTTATCTCTTTAAGTATATCGTATCATAGAAAACATATCTTTTTCATTACTATCTTATATTTTTTAATAGGATAATACAATGCATTGTTTCTTTCATTATAGATATCAAACAAGAGTTAGAAGAAAACTATTTTTTTTTCTTTTTTTTTAATAAGATATTACAAGTTAAACATTGGAAATAGCTAAAGATATTTAAAGGAAAAAGAAATATTGGGAGAAAATAATACCTAATAAATCTTTAAGATATTTTTATAGAAATCTAAATGTTTTATAACATTTTAAAATTTACTACTTGACAATAATAATTTTTTTTTTTTAATTCTATTTAAACATACCTATGTCAACATAATTTGTGGCAATGGAACGATCTTCTCTACATTCAAGTGCTAAAATAACTGGTGTTTTTGTAACAACTTCAATTATTTCTGCAAATACCTCAAACAATCCTATTGGCAATGATGGCGCCAAATGGTGTATTGCTAAAACTGTTTGAAAGCCCTTGAAATTTGGTAGAGATATGGGTGGCCAGGGTTTGCATCTCAGCATGTCTCGAATTGATTTCTTGGATAATTTCTCATCAATTTCCTTAAATAGTTATATATTAATTACTTTCTTAAATATTTTAATTTATAAATAAAACTAGTTTAAAAAATGTGACTAAATATATTCAACTTTTGCTCATAAGTTATTAAAATCAATTTAAAGAAATACGTTAAAAAGTTGTCATTATTTATAATTTTTCATATTTAAACAGTAAATGAATGTTATCAATATAAATGTACAATGTAAATCTCTAAAAAAACTATTTAAAAATATGTAACTTTTATGTCACAATTAGAGGCAAAAATCAATGACTTTTTAACATACCACTTCACATTATTTCTTTATTTTAATTAATTTAATTATATCTTTAAGGATGACTTAAAATCGTACATTTGTTTTAATAGGTGTTAGTTGTATCATGCTTGTATCATCGGACATCATATTGTTGAACAAATTTTCTTCAATTTCCTTAATAGCAAATTTTGAATTTTTAATTTCTATATCTTTTGTGAAATTTATGTCAGTTTCAGTTTGAGCAGATGTTTCAGATTCATTACAACTATGTATACTTGCATTATTAGACAATGGTATATTTTTAAGAAAGATTTCTTCATGCTGATTAATACCAGTTTTTAAATTTTCATTGTCTACATTTTTTGTGATATTTCTTTGAATTTGAAATTCAGTAGATGTTTCAGATTCATTGCAACTATGCGTACTTGCATTATCAGACAATGTCATATCCTTAAAAGTGTTGACTTCAAGTTGCTCAATACCAGTTTTAATAACTTCACTGTCTACATTTTTCATAACGTTTTTTTGAGTTTCAGATTCAATAGATGTTTCAAATGTGCTTAGAGTTTCACGTTCTTCTTTTAATTCAAGTTCACAAGATTTAAAAAATAAATCTTGGGATGCATTACTGAGACTGAGCGGTAAGTCTACTTCTGGAACCTCGTGTTTTTTAGTTTCGATAGAGGTGGAGATTTTGAGCATGTCGGGCATTACTTTAAGCTTATCCAATGCCTTAAAAGTAGGGACAACAGACGAGGCGGCGGTGTTATTTAAGCATGTATTTGGAAGATCAATAGTCTCAAAATCGGACATTGTGGACGAATCGGTTGTATCGGACATTTTGGATAACAAATCTTGTTAAACTTTACTAGAACAAACCTTGTGCGTGCTTCGCGCACACTGTTTTAAAAAGATTTCAATTGCAAGTTGAATCAAACCTCAAAGTTCAAACACTCTTTCTCCTTTGTGGGTTCGGGAATATGCTAAAAACGCGTTTAACCTTGATTCGGTTAGGCTCGATCTACATTACCGTAGTAAGCTTTAAGCAGTAAGATATTAGCTAATCAAATTAGATTATTCTCTTGGAATGTTGATATAATTGGCTAATTTCTTACAGCTTAAAGCTTACTACGATAATGTAGATTGGGTCTTACGTCGCTCTTGTGCGTGAGCCTTAACGCATACTTTCCGGAAATTTCAGAATGTTGCACTGCCACTACTGCCAGTGTCCAGTAGTGCCAGTCAGAGAGCTGAACTTTCGATCGCGGCCGGCCACGCGTACAGATGCAGAGGCTCGTCCGTGTGAAGCCAGCGCTTCGGCTGCCGTCGGATAGAGGAAAAGGTCAGAGCTATACACTATCTGTCCTACTCTTTCGCGACGTCGTTGGTAACTCGGTAGTCTCGGTATCGCGCAAGCATGATGGAAACCGCTCGAATTCGAACGGCTACTCTTATTTGCCATGTACTATGAAACTTACCATGTTACCATTATTACCATGTAAAATAAAAATTGAAAATAAATAAATTATTATTCATAAAGAATCCTTCTTTTTACAAACTAAATCACTTTTATCTCATAAGTTAGCAGTACGAAATAAGCAGAGTTAATTTTTATAAATTTGTTACTAATTTGTTGTTAAAAAGTAATTGGCAAAGAAAAAATTCGTTACTCTCTGCTTTAATTATTATACATTTTTTTAATAATATTCAAGTAAAAGAAGATGAAGTTGGTCGCAAAGAAATTTAATCGAGATAACGCTTTGTTGCTTATTTATCGCTAAATATTTGCCAAAGGAAAATATTAAATTGCTATTTTCTTTTCTTAGTTAACAAATTGATATCTTCTACGTAAATGCTCGTTATTAGGTAACGGTTGTTGCTATCGATTCGGGGTTTCAGATATTTTGTTTAAAAATTGAAAGAAGTCATTTCAATTGTTTAAACAATTTTTTACAAAAAGTCACTCATCGGATTCGGTCGCCGGACGATGTTGCGAGTGACATAGTATAGTCTTTTCTTCAATATTAACATTTTTGCTAGTTAACAAATGGATGGAGATCGAGTGTCCGACTTTTATAATTTTTTTAACAACGTTACAGCATCGTTCCGATGAGTGACTTTTTGCAAAAAATTATTTAAACAGTTTAAACTTTTGCAATGTAAAATTGCAATACTTACAAAATTGTTAGAACGATTGGAACATGAAAGTATATTGCATTAATTTCTTGCGCACCTTATTTTTGAAAAATTTTGAATAATTTCCGAGAAAAAAATTAAATTTATGTACGCGTAAGAGCAGCAAAGAAGCGTGGGCTGAGTGAGCGCGCGATAGACAGAGACGAGTATATCTTAAAGGTGATGGACGGAATCAGCGCGCGGCGAGCGAGACAAGGCGACAACGCGCGTTGACACTTAATTTCGCTCGTGTGTCGTCATATCGTCTCGCTCGCGCGTTGTCTTTTTGTCTCGCTCGCTACGCGCAGATTCTGCCCATCGCCTTTAAGATATACTTGCCGCTGTCTATCGCGCGCTCACTCAGCCCACGCTTCTTTGCTGCTCTTACGCGTACATAAATTTAATTTTTTTCTCGGAAATTATTCAAAATTTTTCAAAAATAAGGTGCGCAAGAAATTAATGCAATATACTTTCATGTTCCAATCGTTCTAACAATTTTGTAAATTTAAGTATTGCAATTTTACATTGCAAAAAAGTTTAAACTGTTTAAATAATTTTTTGCAAAAAAGTCACTCATCGGATTCGGTTGTCGGACGATGCTGTAACGTTGTTAAAAAAAAAATTATAAAAGTCGGACACTCGATCTCGGAGACATCCATTTGTTAACTAGCAAAAATGTTAATATTGAAGAAAAGACTATACTATGTCACTCGCAACATCGTCCGGCGACCGAATCCGATGAGTGACTATTTTTGTAAAAAAATTGTTTAAACAATTGAAATGACTTCTTTTCAATTTTTAAACAAAATATCTGAAACCCCGAATCGATAGCAACAACCGTTACCTAATAACGAGCGTTTACGTAGAAGATATCAATTTGTTAACTAAGAAAAGAAAATAGCAATTTAATATTTTCCTTTGGCAAATATTTAGCGATAAATAAGCAACAAAGCGTTATCTCGATTAAATTTCTTTGCGACCAACTTCATCTTCTTTTACTTGAACATTATTAAAAAATGTATAATAATAAAAGCAGAGAGTAACGAACTTTTTCTTTGCCAATTACTTTTTAACAACAAATTAGCTACAAATTTATAAAAATTAACTCTGCTTATTTTGTACTGCTAACTTATGAGATAAAAGTGATTTAGTTTGTAAAAAGAAGGATTCTTTATGAATAATAATTTATTTATTTTCAATTTTTATTTTGCATGGTAATAATGGTAACATGGTAAGTTTCATAGTACATGGCAAATAAGAGTAGCCGTTCGAATTCGAGCGGTTTCCATCATGCTTGCGCGATACCGAGACTACCGAGTTACCAACGACGTCGCGAAAGAGTAGGACAGATAGTGTATAGCTCTGACCTTTTCCTCTATCCGACGGCAGCCGAAGCGCTGGCTTCACACGGACGAGCCTCTGCATCTGTACGCGTGGCCGGCCGCGATCGAAAGTTCAGCTCTCTGGTGCCAGTGTAACGAGTACAGCTGAAGAGAGCAAACTTTAGGTTACGTGCGGAAGTGCGTGCCGTTGGCGGAACCGTTGCGTCGCGCTTTTCACCGTGTCTGTGCTTTTTCGTAGAACGTTTGACAAGAGAGGTGCCTCTACACGCCGACAAAACCGGAGCAGAGACACATGGCACGCTGATTCTCGAGGAGCTCAAGCGGCAGGGAAAGCGATACTCGAGAATTAGAGGAGTTTACTACGCGCGCGGCTTAGTCTCGCGAGTGCGTGCCGTGCGTCGTGTGTGTGTGTGCGTGCGTGCGTGTTTGTGTGTCGCTATTTCTGCGTTTTGTTAGGACCCGAGGAACTACGACGAGTCGACTTGGCCGACGCCAAGATGACCAGCGACGAGGAGACGGACAAAAGCGTGATGAAGAACGTCGAGACCATGTATCGCGAGGTCAACTCCAAAAACGGCTGGGCGTCCTTCTATCAGGTGAGAGAAAGGAAGGAAGGAAGAAAGAAAGAAAGAAAGGAGAGAGTGAGGGTGAGGGCTCGAGTCTTCCGCCCGGTGACGGCCGTTTCCGCGAACAAGTTTCCGGGATCGCGCGGGTTTCCGCTGCTTCTCCGGTTTGACACGTCGTGCCGGCTTCTCTTCGTCATCGCGCACTTTCTCCCTCTTCTTTCTTCTCTTTCTCTCCGTTTTCCATCTGACCTATCCCTTTTGCGTACATCGAGACTTCGCGTCTCGCGTTATCGCTCCTTCGGGATTGCACTCGCTTTCGTAAAACGCTTCTCGTCGCGTTTATTGTGAATTCTCGGGTGAGAAACTACGATGGAATCCTGCCAAGCTTCCTTCAAGCTAAAATACGACTGAAATTCCACTCCGTTGGAGTTTCTTTTTCTCGTACGAAACGGCAATAACGTGTCTGACTGAATCGAAACGCGAATTTTGTATTCATGAAGAAAAAAAAGTCTATATTACACACATACAATTGTGATAGCTAAGTTAATTAGCAATTAAATACCTATGAATAATAGCATTAAGAGTAAACTTGGAAATTAAAAGTATATAATAATTTCTATATTTTTACTTACTCACATATTCTTAATAATTTAATAAAGGCTTTTTTCCATGCTTGCAACTCTATTGTTATTGATGATAACATGCTCGTTAATATTTTGCAGAACATACGTAGCGAGTGTGAATCTTTCGAGTACACGTGCCACGAATCAAAAAAACCACAGAACAAAATCTTGAATCGCTACAGAGATGTAGCACCATACGATCATACTAGAATTATACTTAAAAGAGGTGTATGTGATTATATTCATGCTAATCTTGTACAGGTAAATATATTACAAGTCAAAACCTAAGCAATGACGAGAGGGCAACTATAATATATGTGTATTTGCTTTTAGGTGGATCATGCCGAAAGGCAATATATCTTAACGCAAGGACCTCTGCCAAATACCGTCAGTCATTTTTGGCTAATGGTGTGGGAGCAAAATAGTAGAGCTGTGTTGATGTTGAATAAGGTAATTGAGAAGAACCAAATTAAATGCCATCAATACTTTCCTTTGGAAGATGTAACTCCCACTTTGATATTCGACGACGTTAATATAAAGGTGGATTATGTTAGTAAGAAAGAAACGTCAGATTATACTACTAGAACATTACGGTAAGAAACTATACGTATTAATAATAATTAATAATAAAAAAGTAATAAATATTAATTGTATTTGTCATCAAGATTTAGCTACGCAATTAATTATTATTATTAATTTTTCCCGCATAAACATTATACATTCAATGTTTTTAATTTATCTACAGGATAACTGACTTAGAAAGTAACGATAGTAGAGAAATTTTACATTTTCATTATACTACTTGGCCAGACTTTGGAGTACCACAACGCCCAACGGCTTTTTTACGTTTCTTGGTAGATGTTAGGAAGTCAGGAGCATTAGATCAAAATGTTGGCCCACCCATTGTTCACTGTTCTGCAGGAATAGGGAGATCTGGAACATTTTGTTTGGTTGATGCATGCTTAGTACTGGTACGTACAACAAATAAAATAATTTCCAAGAAATTATACTAATATTA
Source organism: Cardiocondyla obscurior (assembly GCF_019399895.1). Classification (NCBI taxonomy): domain Eukaryota; kingdom Metazoa; phylum Arthropoda; class Insecta; order Hymenoptera; family Formicidae; genus Cardiocondyla; species Cardiocondyla obscurior. The sequence goes on along the minus strand of NC_091873.1, from coordinate 4,682,396 downwards.
TTAATTGTTTCTTGTTTGATTGTAGATTGAAAAATATGGTTTAAATGCTTTGGATGTGCGACATGAATTGTTAGAGATGAGACGATCTCGTATGGGTTTAATACAAACCCCCGAACAACTTCGTTTCTCATATGCTGCTATTATTCAAGGAGCAAAACAATTGCCATTCGATAATATGGTAAGTAACGTCACACAATAGGAGCTTACGATTTTACCCGATAATACGGTTTAAGTAAGAAAATATAAAAAAAAAATTCTTTTGTGATAGCTGTAATTATTGTAATTAAAATTAATCATTGCCTTATTATATTTTACAATATGTTTTACAGGATATTAACAATGAAATAATTTACGATGAGATAATAACTTATGACGAGATGAATAATAAAAGTAACCATCTATTAGAAAAAGATGACGAACCTCCTCCTCTTCCACCTCCAAGAGGAGAGTCTTTAACGCGTAGTATGATGGCAGAGTTAAGCTCAGATGGCTCGACTGATAATGGTCTTTTTCTTTTTCTTATAATAAAATATTGTTTTAATAAATAATCTTTACGTTATTACAAATGACAGTAAAAAATGTGTCAATTTTAGATGACGTAGGTGGACCACCTGATAAACCATTACCATGTGAACCACCAAATCATGCAGATTTATCTACAAATACAAATCTATCTACATCTACTACAAATTGTATAGCCGAACAAAACTTAGATGATGGCATGGTACTTGACGAAGCTCTTTCCGACGACGCTGAGAACTCTATTATAAAAAATAATTCTCCGTCCAATTCAGACACGTGAGTAACGTTTCGTAGTAATATATATGGATTATTTTATGTGTATATTAATTATTATGAATTTGCTTTATTATTATTAATTTTATAGAAAAATGGAAGTACGTCGACGCAAAGCAGAAAAGAATGAACGACTAGCTACGCAAGTGCGCGAGATGAAACGTCGACAGAAGGAGATGGAAGAAAGGCAGAAATCCAAGAGGTCATTATTTTGTAAAATAAGCATAGGCATTGGGCTCAGTGGGGGTATTTTAGCGATCTACTACTACCTATACATGCGTAGTTAAATCTATCGTATCACATTTAAAGATGTCATACACGTACGTACATACATATATCACCTTTCAATTTATCAGGAACTTTTTGATGACTCGCATACATGAAGACAGTTGCTCTTAATATGCGATTTATTTTATTGCAAGGTTTTAATGATACGATTTAATTGAAACATTTCCAATAGAGGGAGTAACTACGTAAAGCATTTTCATATTACGACCGGGAGTACGAGTTATCGGGAAAAGTAGTTGAAACGCTGTCTTCACTAGTGCAAAATGAGCAAAGAAAATACAACATTGCTAAAAAGTTCAAGATGGGAATACTTTTGGATTGCAATTATATATTTGAGTAGGAACGAGAATGAAAAAAAATGGAAGCTGGAAAAGAGATAAATTTTCGATTTTTATTTTTATATTTTTTATTTCTTATAAAAATGTGAATTTAAAATAATCTATTCAATTTCTTTAGTAACGTTAAATAGATATATTAATGATAGGCCTAGATAGAATTTGTAAAAATAATTTTATTATAGATCCGTGAACGTATTTTTAATTGCTGATTGAAAATAGACTCTACCGTCTAATATTGAAATTATTTCTGAAAATTTAGATTACATGTATATTTATATATTAACTATTTACATAAAAATGTTAAAAAATGTCTTATCTATATAATAATTTTGCTTACATCTTTTATAGTTTTATTAGCTTCTATAGATAAATATGTGTAAACTCATATAATATGATAAACATTTAAAATTTGCTGTTTACATAAATTTAATAATAATGATAATAATAAATCGTAGAGGTAATTTTTAATTAATTTGCAATAAGACATTCCTAATGTATGATTAGCTGCAAATTTCTTACGCTTAAAACTAGAATTATCTTAGACGCGATTATTTAAAAAAAATTAAGTTTTCTACATCAAGAGAACATGGGAAAATGAACATTTTGCCGATAAATTATTGTTACTAAAAAAGTTACAAAAAAGATAACACAAATTTTTGGTTTTATATAAAAATGGTTGGTAATAGGAAAGAAAAATACGCTAAAAAATATACTATAGAGCAAAATAATTATTTTCAAGAGACACCATGAGGCTCTATATTTTGTTTTAAATGAAATCTTAATTACACGTTTAATCTGAATACCCTAATTATATTTTGAAAATTTAGTTGTAAAGTTATTTTAATTGTTAGAAAAAAAAAAGTTTGAAAAAAAATTTACAACAAAATCTTAGAGAAATAATGAACTCCAGCTCATTGCCCATCACGGGACGTTGCTTTATAAATTGTGAATGAGCATTGTGGATAAAGACTGAGTACGTCTAATGATTTCTAGATGAACAGAAGGAGGAAATAATTAATGAGCGGTAAAATGACGAAAGTTCAGCCCGCGTATTTCTTAATTTGAGCTTTTATATAAATCACTTTGAGAGAAAGACTTGTCAGATCGTGTTCCAATCCAAAGATAAAACGTGATGAGAAAATGTGTATCGTGATATCTTTAAAAGATAAAGCGTATTTTTTACTTTTGTACGTTGCTACCGTTACTACCGTTGGAGCACGATCTCCCAACGAGGTTTTCGATACACATCTTGCGCATACGAACGTGTTTTCGCGTTCTATGTATGTACACCGAAAGACAGATATTGCGTTTGCTGCGACGTAGCGGCGACGGCGGCTGACGTACGTGACTTTTTTTTCTCTCTCGATCGCCGAGTACGGAAGATGTAGTAGTTCCCCCCTCAGTCTTCTGTGACCGATGCTTCGCAACACATCTACATTTACACGCGCGCGCGCGCGCGCTTCGTGTGAGATTCGATGCACATCACGCCAAGATCACGTACGTTAGCCGCCGTCGTAGCACCACGAACGCCATTCCTGACGGTGAGTGTACGTTAAAAGGCAGATACGGCGTTTTCTGGCGGCGACAGCGGCTGCCATACTTTGCGTACCCCACGCTAAGATTTCATCGCTTGCTGCCATCGCCGCAACAAACGCCATGTCTATCTTTCAGTGCACGTTAGAACGTTGCAAAAGAAATTGAATGGAGAAACGGAGAGTGAGCCGAGTGTTTCACACTCTACGTGAAACACGATGTCGAGGAGATATGCAGTATTCTATTGTCAACAACACGTTTTAACTTTATATACCCTAATATATTGTTATCTAATTTTTATCGAGATATTATTTATGTAAGTGTAAAATCACACTCGGCGACGATTCGATTAAAAGGAAACGAGGCAATTAATCTCGTGACGTTCGTTATCACATCGTTGATCACGACATGGAAACCTTTTAGTCGTTCTATGCATTTTAAAATTGACTTTAATCGAAATTCGAGGGCACAATAAAGGCCTTAGCGGCAATGCCAGGCAGGCATTAAAAACAGGCAATAAAAATAAGAATAAGAAATTCAATCGAAAAGTCCGTTTCGATCAATTCTTATTTTTATTGCCTGTTGCCTGTTGCCTGGCATTGTGCTAAGGTCTTAATTCACATAGTAAAGAAAAAGAAAAAGTCGTAATCTATCTGGCGTCTTACGTGTGAAAAAAAAAAAAATCCGAGACGAATGATCGCAGACACTCCATCTCATCTCTCCTGTTGTTGGCGATCGCGCCAAGCTTCCGGAAGTAAGACATAGCTCATGAAAAGTTTGCAGGTCACGAGAATACGGTGCTAATTAAAAGTTCCAAAACGACGTGCGTGCGTGCGTGCGTGCGTGCGTGCGTGCGTGCGTGCGTGCGTGCGTGCGTGCGTGCATGCGTGCATGCGTGAAATACGTGTATGAAAGAGTGTGAAGGAACCACTAGGTGTGCCGATGTTGATCGTGCAATTTATTCGTTGAAGCATTTTTTGGGGGAGAAAATACGAGCACGGTTTTTGATTGCAATTAGGAAATTGAATTTCTTTCAATTACAATCGATTTAATATTATTGAAACAAGTGAGTTATTTGTCAAGTAATATTTTTCAACTTTATATCTAATGTTTTACATTTGAAATTCTGTTCTTTATTTGCCAATTTTGTGTGAAACAAATCTCTTTTGACATTTGGCATAATTATAAGCTCTGCATAAAATCTATCTATGGGTTTCACATTCAACATCGGATAAAGCATGAAATAGCAAATCTGGCAAACGCGTTCTTTTATACCACTTGTGTGCGTACAATAGATATAACGTACATACAATAGATACAAACAGGAAACACAGAAACATAGCAAAGTGCCTACTCGTACAAACAAGGGGAGGGAAGGGACACTACGAGCGATCGGAAAATGATACAATGATAACAATTTCTCCCCTTTTTGAAAGAGCATAGTCACCGTGGAAGTGAGCCGTTTTTTATTATCCGACAATATACATATAAATAGATAGTTATCGAATAAATCTAATTTAAGATTGATTTATTCAGAATGGTACTTTCGAACATACTCTGTAAATTTAATTTAATTTCTTTTTAATTTACAAAATGTCTATAACACGAATTCTAAACACATTCTAATTGCTAATTATTAACTTAATTTCTTTAACAAAAATTTACTTTTTAATTATCAAAGTTGATAAAACAATCTTCTCTCTAGCATAGAATAATTGTAATAAAAATACAGATTGTGCTCGACTATAATTTCTCATTACGTTATATTTAACAATAATAATTTGTTTAAATGAAAATTGTACACAGAAAAAGACCATTTTGAATCATTCAATCTGTTATAATCTCCGGATTGCCGAGCGATCGTGCATCAGAATGTCAACGGAATGCGAGCGATAATATCGAACTTATTCTTGAGTGGAAATCGATTCTATATCATTAACTAGAAGATGCACTTGATCTTGATTGTGCGCGAGGAATTTTTCATAGCCACAGGCACTTGTGTCTTCAATTTAAAGCAATAAATATGGATCATCGTGGCGATATCGAACGTTTACAATTCCATCGATACGCTTGGCAGCCGGACTAATAATAACAATCGAGTATATACATTAGGCTGAGATGTAAGAATGGCAAAAAAATTGACGATCTTTGATTTTTAGAAGCGCATCAGTTAAATCATACATTTAATAAATCGTCATGTCATTTAATCTACATAATACATCCTTCATATTCGACGGGGCCTTTTTACAGTTAATGACGATTATTAATCGTTCATTGTCGACGCGAAAAAGAAAAAGAACATGGACTTGATGAAAAAATAAGTAATTGTAAGTGTGCTTCTCAAGGGATTAAAACAAAAAATGTGAACGTGGAGAAAGCTGTACGCTTGCCCGATTAATCGACTGTTAATTAGCGATTTAAGAAGAAAAAAGAAAAAATTACCATTTTTATTTTATTTCTATCGAAACTTATAACAGAAACTAGTGAAAATTTAAAGAAACTTGTAAAAATCGCGAATAAAACTCGATAAAAGTCTGACTGTGCTTTGAAATGTAGAAAAAAAAAGAAAAAAAAAAACAATTATTCTGTTTCTACAAAACTTTTTTTAAATAACTGATTAATCACACAGCGTTGGTAAGAATAATATTTTTCCCTGATCCATTCTGCATTCTGCACAACTCGAACGGCAATTAATTACACTACATTTATTATGTATCGTTGTAGAATTATAGTATCGAGTGGTAGTTTAATGTATAGAAAATTAAATGCACAGTAGACAAAAGAAAAGCGTGTATTAAAAAAGTAAATTTGATTAAAAAGAAAGATAATAGGTGAAAGGAATAAAGCCCATGATGAGAGATTCAGGTAATACACAAAGTTTTTTTTACCAATTATCAACGCAAATGTAATAGATCCCAGATACTTGTAACAAAAATGACAGAATCTCGCATTGTCTAATTGGATATAATTTCTTTTATATTTTCTTTTTTTTTTCTTTTTTTTTTTAGACATTAATTAGTGCAGCAGATTATTAATTACTCGCTAAATTTATAGGAACATTTAATTTAATACGTTTTATTGTAGTACCCGTTTTGATGCCCGATGATCCATAAAAAAGAAATAATTAAAAAAAAGTCTGTGTTTACCAGGAGTACCTTAAATTAAATAAAAATCGATATATCTTGCATCTACTTACATTTATATTTTATCTGTAAATAACTTTGGTTTGTGAGCAATGTTGAAAATGGGCGACTCTTAGTATGCATATTATTTTTCTAATTAGATTAGTTTATCGACAATAACGGCTGTACTAGTACTGTGCTTAAGCATTACTTTTAACGTCACACAAATTTTAATCTCGTAAACGTATAAATTGCTGATTAGTAGTACTGATAGGGAGTAGTACATTATTTATTATTATTATTTTTTTTTTTTCTATCATAGAATTTCCTGGTTCGTTTATTTCGAAAATTATAAAACATACATTTCAAAAAATCTTACTTCGATGATTTAGTGATTTTTTAATATTAGGGAAATGAGATTATATAGTATAACTTTCGAAATAAATGATTTGATTTGCGACTTTATTTATGTTCTGTCTTGCAATCCAAATTCGTGTTTCCGAAATTGCATAACTCCTGAGGTACTTACGTATGTTTCGAGTGATACGAAGTTTTCTTCTAATGTTTACTAGAAAGTTATTTTACCCTCGTTTTTCGTTTCACTCATTAGTCTTTAACTTTTAACAAAAGTCAACTAAAGCCCGTAGAGATCTTTATCTAATGATTTCTTTCAGATCAAAAAGCGAAACCACCGAAAGCGGCAAGTCTGTACACGAAGAGGCTGAATCCACCATCTAAATTAAAAAGAAAGAAAGAAAAAAAAAACCGTCCTTCTATAGAACACTTAGAACTCCGTTACGTGCCTTGTCATATTAAAAAAAACCATGCTAGGCATGAAAATCTGTTTCAATACAATAAAAATATTTAATACATGCAAATAAATTATTTACTACACAAAAATACGATGTATGCATATTTATCTTTGCAAGTTCTCGAGTCTTATATCTTAATTAAGACAATTAAGTAATCGTAATATTCATCTTCAGTTTTGATATGATTTCGTTACTTTTTTTATTACATTGTACATTGGTACATAATTTTGCTGTTATTATATTTTATATAATATATTAAACAAATTGTGAATGTATACATAGGTATAAGATTGCAAATGCAATTTTCAAATATTTTTTTTTTGTTTTACACTTTGGTCTCAAACTGACCTGTCCGCATTAGTATGCCTACTTTAATCGTAGAGAAGGGTCTTTAATTCCGCCAATTTTAAAAATAATCGAATTTACGAATATGTGGTAAAACAGAAAGGTTCACAACTTCCTCTTATTAATTTCTTGATTCGACTGGCGCTGCGATCGATTGACCATTATGAGAATGTGAGAAATGTAAGATGAGGTTGACGAGTTTGTTTGATGGGAGCATTTGTCTGTCGAAAGTTTCCAAAATATCTTTCTCATATGTTTGTTATAAGAACAGCAGATATTTAATATTCGGCAGTTGATGTACTATGAACCGACTGGATGATCCACCGGGGCTCATGAAAGGCAGAAAACCATCTTTTATTGGAATGAACGGTATACATTATTTTTAGTCTTATACTTGACACTCTAATTCTAACCTTGGGAAATTTATAGAATACGAGCCTGTTCTCCGATCCTCTTGAAATTTTGTAATTGCGTAGATTTCGACTTGTAGAAAACGAATTTGTAACTTAAAAATGTCGCAATGCCTTATTAACTTAGTTATGAAACAGGTCGAAATCTAAGCAAGAACAAAATTACAAGATGATTGAAGAACAAACCCGTATTCTATACATTATTGTAACTCTTGATATGTTGCAATTAAAATAACTAAATAAATAATATTCAGGATTACTGTTTTAATCTTTATGTCGTACGATATATTAAGCGAGTGTTATATTATGTTATTAACCATGTATCATTTTTTTTATATCACTGTTTACAGTGATTAACTTGGTTCGATTTTTAATCTTGTCCCAAAGTAAGAAAAACTATTCGAAAATTACATTTTAGGAGCTCCAGAAACAGACGATCAGCAGCGATTACGGTTTCAAGTTGAGTTAGAATTTGTACAATGCCTTGCCAACCCAAACTATTTGAATTGTAAGGAAGAGTAATTCTAAATTTCTTACTTGATTTCATATCATTCGGTTTACTTATGATAAATATAATTTCAGTTTTGGCACAGCGTGGTTACTTCAAAGATACAACGTTTATTAATTATCTGAAGTACCTTTTATACTGGAAGGAACCTGAATACGCAAAGTATTTAAAGTATCCTATGTGCTTGTATTTTCTGGACTTATTGCAGTATGAACACTTTAGAAGGGAAGTTGTTAATTCTCAGTGTACAAAGTTCATCGACGATCAGCAGATTCTACTATGGCAACATTATACCAGACGTCGCACAAGACTTTTGCAAACTGCTGCTGAACAAACGCAACACGCTAACTCTCAGAACAATGGTATTGCTCAGCCCAAGGTTCCCTGAAATCATTGTAATTCACACCGATTCTGGAGGTAAAAAATACATCTCATGATTTTTTCAATATGATAGTTTTTCACATATATTGACTTAAGTTTTTTGCCTGACTGTGATAACTCACAAACTTTCTCACGTTTTTACCTGCTATTAAATCTCTTTTTTTTTTCTTGCATACAAATATATTATTTATTAAAAACTTAGGAAAATAAATGTTTGACCGCTTTACAATTCATTTATTACAGTTTATTTAATTCTTTCAATAAGGAGTTGGCATAATTATATTTATCAAATATTCTGAGATTTATGAGAGTTTTAAAAATAAAATTAAAATTATAATAAATATAATATCATACAATGTATAATACGTTTTATATAAACGTCATGTGTAAAAAAAATTAAAGTAAACTAGGTTCTTAAAAAATTTATATTGACAATAGGGTGACTTTTTATATGAATAAAAATGTTCATTATTAAGTACGATAAATTTAATACAAGGTTGTTTTATTTTGTAAGTTACTCGGTATTTTTATTTTCCGTGAAGTTTACCAGAATTCCATTGCCGGCGTCTACCCAATCTTCCGAAAAAAGTTTCTCTCTTAGAATTTGTCTCTTTGTTAAAACCTCTTCCTTCGCATTGTTTTCTGTATCGACATCGCCACTCTTGTAATTATCGCTGCTTATTGCATTTTTCATATCTGCTATTTGGTCTGGTAAAACTTTGTTTAACGTTTCTGGTAAAATCAGAGCCAGCATGCCGGAGACAAGGCACAACGATCCAACGACTAGTAATTGTATTGGAAGTGATACATATTCCTTTTTATAATAAAAACAAAAAAAGCGGTAAATATGTATTTTGGATTATGGGTAAATTTATTTACGTAGCAGTCGACGCAATTCCTGCACCAGTTCAGGAGTTATTTTTCTTTTTGCACATTAAGAAAAAAGTGATAAATTCTAAACTAGTGCAGTTCCTGTGCTGTCTGCTGCGTAAATGAATGCACCCTTTGTATGTTGGTTAGATGACTTTATAATAGGCGAATTTTAATTCATCGGACTGAAAATTTTGCAAACAGAGATAAATGAATGACGTACCAGTAAAAGTATTATGCTCATATTGCCGAGATTCGCACATACCACACACAAACCTAACCAGGTACTTCGTATTACCGTCGGGGATATTTCAACACTGTATAAGTAGACGATAGATAGAGTACTTATGACCGTCACTCTGGCAAACAGGGTCATTATGGTTTTTGCGAGATCTAAAATAAAAAATTTAATGCTTTAGAAATATTTACAATCTACGTAAAACTTAATAAACTCTTATGACGTTGAGTAATAATGCTACATTAGAGGAAACTGTATATGTATTATCCTCACCTGTCCATGGTGAAGTGGTGGTGATAAAAATTAAGAAAGTCGCAATTAAAATATACATAATACCATTGAGAGATTGATATGTGCACATCGGCACTCGTCTACCATAGTTAGATAATATAAAGTATACAAATGTGTACGTTGCCATTTCGAGAATTGCGCCGAGACCGAACGTGATATGCCTGTTGATCGGAAAACTTGGCGCCAGATTGTTAGATATGCCGTCCGCTGTTGCAGACGCCCACCTTAAGTGATATAAAGTACAGTTGAGGTTTCAAATTAAAAGCATTAATGCTGTATGGTAGTCTAAGGATAAAATAAATAGAGCTGTCAAAGAAAGAGCTAAAGAATTACTTTTTAAAACATTTTACCATTGACAAATCATTATAGCACTGTATCTTCTTAATCTCGACGGTTTAATTGCATTCTTGAAGGTTGAACTGAGCTCGTTTGCGGTCTGTTTCTTAACAGCCGTTTCTGATTTCTCTTCATTTTTATCAGTTTTTCTTTTTTTTACTCTACGTAGGACTACCTCTTCTATACATTTTGCAGCAACTTTCTGTTCGCATTCTGATTGTGCAATCGTCTTTGAGTTTTGATCGCACTTGGAACTCGAAGGCAAATGCTTCTTGTCAAAATCTCCTTTAGTCTTTTCGCGTAATTCCATGTTGGAAAATTTGTTCCTCGAGTTGGTTGAATTGATTTCCAAAGCGTTTTCTAAAGCATATTTTCTATTAATAATAAATATCGAGACAAATATATTAATATATTAATACAAATTAATTAATAATTCTTACGTTGTACATGTAACGAATGTTAAGACGCGTTAATTGTTTTACCTATAATTTTTCGTTCTATTAATTTCGATTTGTTTAACAAATCTGTAGTTTCTTCCCGTTGGTTTTCGTTAGCCCTCGCTTTCTCAAGTTCAATACTGGTGACTCGCGACTTCCTTTCTGGTTTCATCGGCGTTGTGTTACTTTTCACGCATGCTTCTTGAAGAAGATTCTTCTTCTGCAATCCAGTGCAACAGCTGTTGTATATTGCGATTCTTTCAAGAACCATATCGGCCTCCGTTGATTTTCCTTTGGCCAGCAACCATCTCGGTGATTCTGGTATAATCCTGTCAGAAAAATTAATTTTTTTAATATTTATATTATATTAAATATTTTAGAAATATAATATTATTTGAAATATTTTTGGAAAATATATATATTTTTTTAAATTTCAAATTCTTTGATATTTGCTTTTTGCGATTGCGTCATTCGAGGTGTTTTCTATTTTTCCTTCTTTTTCTTCTTACCAAATGTACAGCACAGTAATTGCGGTGGGTACAGAAATGGCCAGCTGCAAAATTCGCCAATCAGGTATCACGTAGCTAAGTACTGCAAGCAGTATGAGACCGATTGACCAGGAGATCTGCATCATTAATGCAACGAAAGTGCGAAATCGCGCTGGAAATAGTTCGAGGGAGAGAATGTATGTGGAATTCTGCAAACCCTGGACAAACACTCCTTGAAGACCTCGCAGTGCCAAAAACGTAGGATAGTTCTAAAGTCACAAATTTCGTCTTCTTTAAAAATCTTCAAATTAACATTTTTATGCATTTAACTCCCTTTTTTTTTCTTCTTTTAGTAGTATCAAGTTTGCAATATTGAATAATAATCTTAATGATGTTACGATAAACATAAAATTTTGTACCTGCACAACGTAAAGTGCTACTGCCATCGTCCCTTGCGCGTAAAGACATATCGCTTGAACTGGAAATCTGCCAATGCGATCAGTTAGAATTCCAGTAATCCACGCACCCAGAATTACCCCTGCGTAATAAACGATCGGCCCGAGATGAGACAAGTATTGTTTTTCGCACACTAAACCCCATTCAGTGACTACGCTGCTCTCTGTAAACTCCGTTACAAAATGATATTTTCCAGAACAGGATGTAATCAGGTGCACTTGCGACGAAGTTAAATTGGCAGTGACCAACGAGTTGTTCGCAGTTTGACAGCCAAACCTTTTATTTGTTGAATCTTTTGCCTAAAATATAATAGTAATTTGCTTGCGCGATATCACGTTATCCAATTTCAAATAATAGAGAATTTTCTTATTTTAAACACCATTGTTAATATCGCTTAAATTGATGTATTAACGATTCAAAATAATTTTCTATCGTTACATTCGAGTGGTATTATAGGCTTACGTTTTATGTTACTTAATTAAAACAACAGCTTTGTCTTACATCGAAATAAGTGTCTGCAATTCGCACGTCTCACCTGGCAGTAAAATTTTGGTGCATAGTTGTGGAAAACCGGCAACGCGTGACTCATGGCGACGATGACATAGTTTACTCCGAGTAGCAACACTAACACCATTTGAAAGCAGCCCACTTTAGTTTCCTCCGCATTCATCGTAAGCAGCGATCTCTCCGCATCAACCCCTGATAACCCAATGACCGAAACTTCGTTCGTTAAAAGTGCGACGCGCCCCGCAATACGGTACACCACATACAATGTCACATTTATTTATTTTTTGAGATAAATCCGAATGAGCAGTTTTAAATGAACAACTAGGGAAACACCCCTCCTCCATTTAAAACGAGCATTTGTTCCATCTGTATATTAAAAAAAAATTAATAAGTTTTTGTTTTATACAACGATAGTTAACGTTGGAAAAATTACTGAAAGTTTGTTACTTGATTTATTAAAATTGGTTGAGGACTAGGTGGAGAACAAGCGGTTAAATAAATGGTTTGTTTATGTGAAATTAGAGAGAAAACCGAGCTCCATCCGACACGAGATTCAAAGTGTCATGCACCAAGGTAAAGCATGCACTGACAGAGAGAGGAGGAGTTGTTTCTCCTGCAGGACGTGAGGCGTAAAGGAAGAAACTGAATGGCGGATGAATCAGAGGAGGACGACCTATTGTTCCAATACCTATAACGATGTATGTGCGCTGGCATGCGGTATATACGAGAAACGAACGATCTTCTGTCAATAATCATCAATATTCCACGGTTGATGCGGCTATATAAATAAGCGAATCGCCGCTTTATCATTTTTACCCTATTATTATAATAAAAATTTTATCTCGCGCAAAGCGCAAAGAAGAAAAATCGGAGGAAAGAGAAAAAGAGAAGAAGAGTGGGAGGAGAAGATAAAGAGAAAGGGAGACGATAACGGATTATCAATTTTTCCATTTTCAAGCTGAGCCAGATGGAAGACATCGAATTTAATGATGCGTTCGCGCTAATTGCGAATGATTGCGCGGTGTCTCTCTGTTTTACGCGGTCAATTGAAATAGAAGGCTTGGCGTAAAAATGCTTGTAAACGTACGTGTTAACAATGTGAATTTCAGCACGAACTAGATGCCACAAATGATAGTCATTTCCGCGGAATGCTTACGGAAAATGTATTCGCGGGCTGCGTGTTACTCGAGTCACAGATAATGTTCCGACTAGGTTTATGAACTCCGCCAACATTTGATCGCCGTATACGTAACGTATGCAGTTGTATGCAGCTCGTGTCATAATAGCAGAAAGACACGTCGATCGATCCTGACTTTCATTATTTCATTTCATTCGAATTTACACGCTTACACGCTTACACGCTACATAAAAAATACACATTAAATTAAATTAAATAGGTATCTCTCCCACGATTCGTGCAAATTAATGATTTTAGTTTTTCTCACTTTCTTAATTGAAATGGTACAAGTATCTGTTTTCTTGTGTTTTGTTGCTAAAACAAGATAGTAGGAAAAGGCGTCAACTAACGAGGCTTCGTGGACGTTTAATGGCTATCTGTGCACAATGGCAGAATTTAGAAGGCGTACCGTACTTAGCAGTATTATATTTTAATCGTGACAGGGTGTAAGAAGTCATAGCGGCACGGTAATGACGACAACCGAGCTAGCTGGGTGTTACCTTTGTTTCTGGAACTGTTTGCGTATGCCGAGTTTGTTACGTCCGGTCTCAGCCGCATCCTGCCTTTCATCGGTGCACGTTACGTTGCCAAGATCGACTATTGAATTTGAAGGGGAAACTTCCTTCTTTATCCGCGTCATTGTCGTTGCCATTCGATTTTAGGCGATTTGACCAGTCCAAATTGGCATAATAGCTAATTATTCCGTAGGAAAAAAAAAAGATTAATTGAAAAGTAAACAGAATGATGACAGGCAGGCAGGCAGGCAGGCGCATCTCAAAATTCAATTAAAAGTTATACTCTCAAGTATAAATATCTGAAACGATCGCGAGAACGACGGATGGCGTTATTACGATGGGGAAAAAAAAATTTCGTAACACATCGCGTAATATACGGCACGAATGGATGGATGATGCGCCAGTTAACGATCCGTGCCAGATTTCATCGGCGCTTACAATTCAGGCTAATTTCTTGTACGTTTTCTAGCAGGTGATGCGGTTCTTCGGGATCTAACGCGCGCGCATTATATTCCCGTGTAATAGGAACGCAACAGAGTTGATAATAATCTTGTATAAGAATACAGAAATAAGAATAATAAGTCGCGAAAACAGCGAGAGATTACGTACGATAACGTAACGATACGTCGCCCGATACGACAATATATAAATAGGGATATTAATTATTTAAAATACCAACGATACTAAAATAATATTATAAATAAATAATCCATCTGTTGGGAATATTAATAATAATTCCAGTCGAAAGAACAACCTAACGACCGTTTGAAATTTCGTCGCGATTGCAGTGGATGGTGGATAATAAATATAATATGGTATTTGCTGAGATCTAGCGTGAAAACGCGTGATGCAGCGATAAACGCGCATGTCGTACATGGCAAGCTAAGACGTTCGATGACTGGCGTCCAACCTTATGGCGCGTGTGGACTGGCCTGGATGCCTTTTTTTTCCTGGAGTGTACCGTTATCGTAGAATACCTTAGGTTCTCCGCGATCATCGTCTTAGTCGGCGGTGTGTATATCGACGACGCGTCGATTTCGCTTGGCCGTTCGGGAGAGCGGGTCATCGCGTTTCGACTGTTCTGCCCGCTTCTCTTCTCGAGCCGCACGACCGCGCGCCGTGGTGGAATAAAGGCCGAGGTGGAATAAACTCTCGCCTCTCGCCGTCTCACGTTACGAGTCACGACTGGCCGCTCGTTCGATTTTCCTCAGTTCTATTTGGCGAACGTTCCGCGATAGATCGTTCGTTGTGCGAATGCTTCGCTCGTATGCAAGCACCGCGGCGTTGTTTTTCTTGAATCGCCATCGAGCTGCCGCAACGGCCGGCCGGCTCCCTCGTCGTCGAAATTTATTATCGTGCGCACTAAGAAGCGCAGGATGAGAGCTCGGATAGTCTTGCTAGGAATTTTGCTCGTATGCACGAGCGTGAGTACAAGTCTTTCCAAATTTTTCTCTTTTCTTATTTTTCATCTGTTTCCATCTGTTTGACAATTGACGAGATTCGGCTCGTTTTCGATTTCGAGTCGCTGTCATTGCCATTATCTTATTTATCGTTACTCATCTCCATTAATCGTAAATTCGGTTTGATCAGCTGATCCTGGATATCGAGTAATTCTATTAAATTTCTTTTTTTTTTTCCTTTAATAATTTGTCCATTGTTCTTTGATGAAATATTTTAAAAGTTATTTAAACATTCATAGATTGAGTATGCAGATAGCAGATCGAAGAAAACGACGCAGCTGTCCTTGCAGACCAAAGAGACTAACGTGGTGAATTTTATGCGGCTGCTGATGATGAGATTGGTCTTCGGGGTTGCTTCCGCAATGGGACTGGGCGAGAATCTCTCGGGTGTTCTTGGCGGAATTTTTGTGCCTCCTGGAGCTGAGGAATACAATGAGGATTATGGAGAGGATGACTTGATTGTACCTGATATTTTCTAAATTAGATAACTTTTAGTCTAATTGCGCGCACCTTCGATGGTTTTTAACATTGGATATTTCAGAATTTATTTTTTCCGATACACTTTTTGCAAAAGACTCTTTCATTTTCTAATTTAATTACTATTAATAAGATTTACTCAAGAATTTTATCGATTAGGGTGGAAATAGCGAACAAAAAGGTTTCAGATTCTGTTTGTTACACGTTAATGTGAAACGTTTAAAAACTTCTCATTAAAAAGTCTCGCTTGTGGCGTGATGAAACATTAGGTTACAATTGAATCGTAACTCTATCGATCTTGTGTAAAAGGCTTTTTAAATGATTTTGTATACCGTTATCCGTGGCAATTTTGGTAGATAGATGTGCACTGATTGCTAGGGGTAAAGATACGAATAGTTAATTACTTTGTTTCCGCTTTCCGCTTATTTCATTTACCATAAAAGTATGCACTATCAATTTTATCGATTGATTCTAGTTCAGGGAAATCTTCGGATAAAAATGAAATCAATCCTTAATCTTTGGAAAGTGTAAAACCAGTTTAAAACCACTTTCAAATAATTTGATACAATCACAATATTATTTTAGTTTATTTCGCTGTTTAATGAAATGTATTGGACCGTACGTACTCAGCAAATACATGTGTTATATAACAATTACATTATTGAGTAGAAAATTACAACTAACATGTACGTTACGTGTAATATTGTGTTTGTTGGGTATGTACATACATAGAACTGGATTTACCCCATACTTAAAAAGTAATCAATTCTAACGGTTAATAAAAGTAAATCGAATGATGATTTCCATAATTACTGTGAAAACTTGTAATTATAAAACACATCGTTATGCATATCGATAAGTGAGACGGAAAGCGTAATGTTATTGTTAAAGAGGAATTATTTATTTATTTATTTATTTATTTATTTTACCATAGTAAAAACAATTTTAGTTTAACAATAATATAAGTAATCTTAAATATTAAAAAACCCAGTCATTTTGCAACATAGAATTGCGTTTTGTATTATTTCAGTAGTTAACAAATTTTATTACAAATTTATATGTACCAATAATATAAAACGATAATTTGGTATAATCTATTGTAAAACGTATTTCGTCGATCAGATTTTTCTTTAAAAAATTATTAATTTGTTAAAAAAACTGAAAGTTTAATATTAATTTATGTAATAATCGAATGTTTAACTAAACTTATACAGTATTGCATAGTTCTAAAAAATATCTGTTTATACAATTAATAAATATAACAAATGTGAATTAATTATATAATATTTTTCTTTAAAAGAATAACAATTCTGGCAATAAAATTTTTCTTGATTAATTTTCGTATTATCGATTTATACAACGTGCATTATTATTATTATTATTATAAATCTCGATTCGTAAAAAAGTTTATCTACATTAGTTATGGCTAGTCGAGAAAATTAGTATGCGACAAACTTGCGAGAAAGATAAAAGAAATTAGACTAACGCATTTTTTTCCTTCGCATAAACATTCCTCGAATATTTCGATATGAATGGTATACTGTTTAATCACGTACAAGTTCTACTAACAGTTAGACGTAGCGTGTGCTAATTACACAGTAAGCCAATGTCCACCGAATGGGATTGATGTGTCCGTGTAACAGTTAATGTGCCGTATGTCGTATGCCATGTGAATTAATGTCGGCCCACGTTATACATACCATTGACGTTAAAATATTACTGATTTAAGATAACAAATTAAAAATATTTCTACTTATTTATAGATAATTATGTAAAACGTTACTTATAAATCGCTATCACTGAAAAAATCACTATTAATTTCTTCAAGGTTTTGATAACAACCGTTCTTTTTTCTTATAAGATCTCCCCAAAGAACGTTAGATTTGCAAGAAGGACAAGTACCTCCAATCGGTAAAATCATTTCATCCACACCAAATTCTTTCGCTAAACAAATTAAGTGAGCAGTTAAAAGACATTTGGGTTTTACGCAAATAACAGAATCTTTCTCTATCAAGATCAAATTACAAAGAACACATAACATCAAGGGCTTTTCCACTGGAAAGTATAATTCTTGTGACGGAACATTATTTTCTTTTGTTCTTTGCATTTGCTTAACTTTAGAACTAGTAACTTTGCCATAGCATATGGGCATGTGTAATGGTGGAGATATGTATTTATGATAATTTTTGGAAAATTCATAGTCCATCCATCGTATTGTCAAAGGTAGACGACACCAAGGTCCAATTTTCAACATTTCAGACAAAACTGTCAAACAAAAATCAAATTTCTTCTGTGACGATTTTTTTTTGGGAATGTGTTTTAATCGTCTACTCATATGCGGATGTTGCCAAGCCCATTCAAACTAAAACAATTCCATGTTAATTTATAAAAATAAACAACACTGTAATAAATATCATAGTAGTCCATCCTTGTTTTAAAGTCTTAAAAAAATAAAAACTAAAACTTACTCTAAGAGCAGAAGTGCTATTGGGAAATCCATGAATAATCAATACCATGTTCCTAAATATGACAATTAATTCAGAAAGTGTGCAAGCGAAAATACTTATTACTGTTTATTAAATTGATTATGTATGTATTTAACAATTATTATATATATATATATATATATCTATATATATATATCTATATATATATATATATATATATATATATATATATATTAAGGGTGTCCCAGGATTAGTGTGACAACGCTCGTGGGGTGATAGATCTCAACAAATTGAACGTAAAAGTTCTATATCATTTTACGTTTTTTCAAATTATAGTCGAGATATAAATTTTTTTAAATTAATAAAATACAGCGAATAAGTTCCACGCTCTAGTAGAAAAGAGCACAGTCTACTCTAACACACATGGGTCGACGCTCGATTGTAAATGTACCGAGCCGGCTATCTTGCCGCTATAGAAACAATTTTTGGCTCATGCGTGTTAGAGTAGGCTGTGCTTTTTTCTACGAGAACGTGAAACTTATTAGCTGTATTTTATTAATTTAAAAAAATTTATATCTCGACTCTAATTTAAAAAAACGTAAAATAATATAGAACTTTTATGTTTAATTTATCGAGATCTAACACCCCACGAGCGTGTCACACCAACCCTGGGACACTCTGTATATGTGTGTATATATATATATATATATATATATATATATATATATATATATATATATATATATATATATTACATAAGAATTACCATGGTCCTCTGTTACTAGTTTTCCAAGCTCCACCATGCTTTTTACCAGCATTATGTTGCTTAATCCTTCGTTTTGGATCTACAGTATAACCTATATAAGTTCTTCCCTTGTACTTTGGATTCATACAATACAGTAAATATACTCCACAAAAATGCTCTATTACTTCAGGCTCTTCTTCCATCATTGAATATTTTAAACTTTCTGGACATAACGAGTCTATTCTATTTTAAATACTTTGGCATTTTAATTTGAAAGGTGTAATTCACTGTTCTCGCAGCGACTTTGGCACTGTCATATAAACCAAAAAAAATACTTTTCAGCGGTATTAACTAGGAAACAAACACCTGGTCGATCCATACTATACCACCACATCGTCAGCAGTGTCCAGAATTACTTCGCAAGATGCTTCAACTATCAATTGCATTCAACATGTGACTCTGAATGAAAACTCTATCGTGAGCATTTCCCACAAACAGATACGTAACTTCTACGTCGTAATTATCATCGCATATTATTACATTTTGTAAAAATAAATTAATGTATATTGTATAATTTCAAAAAAGTTATAAATTCCGACATTTATGAAATAACTCGAAGAAAATAATATTCACACACTTGACTGAAACTTAATTAAATTTTTAATTTTCTCCATATGCAATCGTTTGTATTTCGTTTGAAGATATTTGAAGTGCAATTAAAATTATTTGTGAGTCATCCGTTTAATTATAATTAATAAATTAATTTTTTGGTTGGAAGTTAGCCGGAACATATTAAATTAACAAAGTCCTCATATGGAATCGTTTAAAGCTTGTCTAAAAGGTATGAAGTGCCTTTTTAACGTTTGTGAGTAATTTAAACATATTTTAATTAATTAATGGAAGTTAGCCGAAATTTTGTTGGGTCGGAAAAGACAGAGTCAGTTTCCCTTCTTAAATCTTGCATGCTGTATGGCCAGTGATGGGAATTTTAGCTCCGAGCAACATCGATGTTGCTGGAGTGGGGAACCACGCACACACGCCAGCGTCCTGTCGGTGAGCGCGCTTCGTTCGGCTTCGCTCGGTTTCGCTCGGCTTTCAGAAGAGGACAGATATACAGGGTGTCCGGTTCGTTTTGTCTCTCCCGAAATTTTGGGATAGACAATAATAATTCAAGACGAAAAGTCCTATACAATTATGCAAAATTTGTCACCGTTGATTTTATAAAAATTATAATGTCTCGGCGAATGAACGCTAAGAAATCTTTGGGCTTGGCGCGGCGATGGCATTGTTTAGTTTTCTACAGAAAGTAGCCGAATCGAATAATAATGATTGGCGAGCGGTTTCGGCGAATGAGCTCTAAGCAACTTAGGGGCCGGCCGCGGCGGCGACGGTGTTTATAAAGATGTTATCTGAGTTAACTCAAAAGGGGACAATCGCGAGCGCATTTGTTTTATTTTTGCCGCAATGATTTTGATACGTATTGAAATCTTTGCGGCAAAAATAAAACAAATGCGCCCGCGATTGTCTCCTTCTAGCGCACGTATGCCGCCGTCGCCTCAGATCGGAGAGACTAGCGTACCGCCGAACGCTATCTCTGGTGGTCCGTGTACCATATCTCCTGTCTCTCCTGATAAACCAAATAAACTTATGAAATAAATAATGTTAATACAAATATTATTGTTTTTATCAAAATGTATACTTTTATTAAACCCTTCTTAATCCCTTTCGTCCATCCCTGCAAAATGAATATTTTTTTTATTACATTCCCAGTGAACATGCATGTCTTAAAGATGTCTTAAAGACGTCATTTTTGAGACGTCTTTAAGACTTAACCGAAAGACATCTTTAAGACAATTTTTAGACATGTCGTGAAGACGTCTTAGAAAAGACGTCTTAAAGACGTATTTTCCAAGACGTCTTAACGACACGTCTGTAAGACAACATTAAGACGACTTTAAGACATTTGAAAAATCCGCGCGATTTGTAAGTCTTATAACCTCAAAAAGTTATCACGATCGTTCGTGCAAACTATCATGTCTGAGGTAAGGAAAAATATTAATCACGTATATTACAATTCCCTCGAGCATCTTTTTGTATTTGAATTTTGCTTCCACGAGATGACTATTTTCATTATTAATACAATTTTGTAATAAATATTTTTAAAAAATTGAAGGTTCCTTACATATTCACAAAATATTTGTCAGTAATTTATGTTCTATTTTAATAGGAACGAATTATTTTTACTACGTACAAATATTATAAGAAGCGAAATATTTATAAAAATATAATAATTGTAAAAAATATATGTATAAATTGTTTTATATGTATAAAAATATAATAATTGTAAAATACATATGTATATAAATATATTTTTATACATATGTATTTTACAATTATTATATTTTTATACATATATTTTTTTAATGTATTTTTATATTTTTATTTTTAATTAATGTTTTTATACATGTATTTTTCAAGTAATGTATTTTAAAATATATTACTCAAAAAATACATATATAAAAATACATTACTTAAAAAATACATGTACAACATAAAAATACATTAATTAAAAAATACATGTGTTAATATACTTGTATTTTTTAAAAATTGTATTTTTATATATGTATTTTTTAAGTAATTAAACAAATATAAAAACAATATTAATTTCTGTATTTTTTATTGCAATTAAATTAATAATTATTATTAATTATGGGAACGCGTAAAGTTGTCTTAAACACGTCTGAAAGTCGTCTTGCACATGTCTTAAAGACGTCTTAAACATGTCCTAAAAGACGGAATTAAGACTTCTTTAAGACGTCTTAAATGTGTCTTGAAAATGTCCTTTAAGACGTCTGAGAGACATCCTTTAGGCGTCAGAAAACGAGTCGTAAGACGTCTTTAAGACGTCTTTAAGACGTCTTACAGACAGTTCTGAAAGACGTCTTGTAAAATTTAAGACGTCTTTAAGACATCTTTAAGACGTCATAATGTTCACTGGGTTAACTTATACCGCGATGTTAAAATCAATTTATTAAACAAATATTATAAAATACGCGTGCACATAAAAAATTTATGTTCTTAATTATTTAAATGTAAAATGTACATAAGAAAATCGTGTATTTTAAAATATAACTTTTTTAATGTTTAAAAGTTATTAGAGCAAGTCATCCCAGTGAACATTATGACGTCTTAAAGATGTCTTAAAGACGTCTTAAATTTTACAAGACGTCTTTCAGAACTGTCTATAAGACGTCTTAAAGACGTCTTAAAGACGTCTTACGACCCGTTTTCTGACGCCTTAAGGATGTCTCACAGACGTCTTAAAGGACATTTTCAAGACACATTTAAGACGTCTTAAAGAAGTCTTAATTCCGTCTTTTAGGACATGTTTAAGACGTCTTTAAGACATGTGCAAGACGACTTTCAGACGTGTTTAAGACAACTTTACGCGTCCCCATAATTAATAATAATTATTAATTTAATTGCAATAAAAAATACAGAAATTAATATTGTTTTTATATTTGTTTAATTACTTAAAAAATACATATATAAAAATACAATTTTTAAAAAATACAAGTATATTAACACATGTATTTTTTAATTAATGTATTTTTATGTTGTATTTTTTTAAGTAATGTATTTTATATATGTATTTTTGAGTAATATATTTTAAAATACATTACTTGAAAAATACATGTATAAAAACATTAATTAAAAATAAAAATATAAAAATACATTAATTAAAAAATATATGTATAAAAATATAATAATTGTAAAATACATATGTATAAAAATATATTTATATACATATGTATTTTACAATTATTATATTTTTATACATATAAAACAATTTATACATATATTTTTTACAATTATTATATTTTTATAAATATTTCGCTTCTTATAATATTTGTACGTAGTAAAAATAATTCGTTCCTATTAAAATAGAACATAAATTACTGACAAATATTTTGTGAATATGTAAGGAACCTTCAATTTTTTAAAAATATTTATTACAAAATTGTATTAATAATGAAAATAGTCATCTCGTGGAAGCAAAATTCAAATACAAAAAGATGCTCGAGGGAATTGTAATATACGTGATTAATATTTTTCCTTACCTCAGACATGATAGTTTGCACGAACGATCGTGATAACTTTTTGAGGTTATAAGACTTACAAATCGCGCGGATTTTTCAAATGTCTTAAAGTCGTCTTAATGTTGTCTTACAGACGTGTCGTTAAGACGTCTTGGAAAATACGTCTTTAAGACGTCTTTTCTAAGACGTCTTCACGACATGTCTAAAAATTGTCTTAAAGATGTCTTTCGGTTAAGTCTTAAAGACGTCTCAAAAATGACGTCTTTAAGACATCTTTAAGACATGCATGTTCACTGGGATATTCCTATGTTTAACACTTTTCGGGACTGTACTTAGTTAACAAATTAATTTCTTTTACGAAAGCGGTCGAAATCAGTTAACTATTGCTGCTATTGACTCCAAGAATCTAATATTGTGTTTTAAGATTGAAGAGAAGTAATTTCAATTGTTTAAACAATTAATTTTGCAAAAAAGTCACTCATCGGAATCAAACGTAGAACGATGCTATGATGTTAAATAAAAAAAATTATGCAATTCCGATACTTGGTTTTTAAGAAATCCATTTGTTAATTAAGAAAAATATCAATATTGAAAAAAAATTTGTACCGTGTCACTCGCAGCGTCGTCCAAGAACCGAATCCGATGAGTGACTCTATTTGCAAAATTAATTGTTTAAATAATTTTTTACATATTTATTTAAATAATTCTTCTTTGATGCCGTGTTAAAAACAACCGTAATACCTATGTTGTTAGGAAAAAATAAAAATCGTTTATTTCGTCTTCAAGCAAACCATTTGTTAATTAAGCGAATTGTTTATATGGACAAAAAAGTTTAATTGTGTCAATCGCAGTGTCGTTTTATGACCGACTCCAATGACAAACTTTTTTGTATAATAAATTGTTTAATACTGTTGTCTTATACATGTAATACATCAATACAGGATGTCTGGTTGAGTAGTGAACATCTCGTAGTTATAGATAGAACTCGAAAATACAAATAGGAAAGTCCCGTACCATTTTGCGAAATTCTCAATTGTTATTGAGAAAAAAATTAAAATGCATAAAATGTATAGGCGTAAGAGCGACAAAGAAGCTGTGCGTAAGTGAGCGCGACAGACGACGGCGCCATTTCTAGCCATTCGCCTGTCGCGCTCACTTACGCACAGCTTCCTTGTCGCTCTTACGCCTATACATTTTATGCATTTTAATTTTTTTGTCAATAACGATTGAGAATTTCTATAACTAAGAGATGCTCACTACTCAACCAAACACCCTGTATATTATATAGGGTGTCCCATAGTAAAGAATCGAAATTGCAGGAGTAGGTAGGGCTTGTCAAGATAAATAGAAAAATTTTAATCCATTTTGTAAAATTCTCAACCGTTATTAAGAAAAAAATTAATTTGTCTAGCGCAAGAGCGACAAAAATGTCACGCGTGAGTGAGCGCGACAGGCAAGTAGCTAAAAATGGTGCCGTCGCTTGTCGCGCTCATTCACGCGTAGCTTTCTTGTCGCTCTTGCGCTAGACAAATTAATTTTTTTCTCAATAACGATTAAAAATTTTACAAAATGGTATAAGACTTTTCTATTTGTCTTGACAAGCCCTACCTACTCCTGCAATTACGATACTTTACTATGGGACACCCTGTATACACACATATGTATTCAGGGAGTTGTCTTTATCCGCTAAATTGAACAGTATATTTTAGTACTAGACAAATTGTGCGACCGTTACGCGCACGTTATTATACATAAAATCTCAACTAAATAGATTACAATATCGTTTCATTTTACGTGGCTTTTATTATAGTAACACATTACAATATACTTTTAAATGCAACATTAATACTTTTGCAATTTAATTATTTTTAAAGAATAATTTTGTGACAAAATCTTTCTAAAAATGTGTATTTTTTAAATCACTCTTTGATTCTAGTGTACTGCTTTCTTGTATTATGATAACCATATAATTCGTTACAGTTGACAACATCTATAAAAATAATAAAATTGTGTAGTATAATTAAATAGAAAGATCGATATAATTTACAGACATTCTACAAAAAAACTTAATTATTTTAATTATTTGAGTATCGATATTTTATATCATATAATTTAATACAAACCATACTTAAGATATGATTATCCATTGTCAAACCAAATAAGTAGAATGTCACTGGCCTGTGCAAAATTTGAATACGAAATTGTTGCATCTAAAACAATTGTAATTAATATCAATATAAAAAATTAATGTATATTATGTAAATGTATTTTAAGAAACAAACCTCTTCCTGCGTATCGATGTCTGTATTGTAACCATAAGTCGTGTTAATTAGTTCGACAGATTTATTTCCCTAAAAGTTATTATTGTGTTATTTAAACATTTTATTAAACAACAGACATAATAAATTACCTCTTTGGCTGCATTTTTGCAGACGCGACTTAATAGAGAAACTATAAAAACGTTAATAATGCACATAATCAATGCTACAAGTACGTCATCTATTGCACTTTTTAGTTGTCGTTTAATGTATCGATTGTATATAGTATATAAAGTTTGAATTGTATATAAAATATCCATTCCTATTTCCCAAATTATTTGAACTCCGAAAGCAGAACATATTATCCTTGATATTTTGCACAATTCTAAATGCACCTGTCTTAGAAGTTTTTAAACTTTGAATTTTTTTAATAAGAATTTTTTCAAAAAAATGTAATTTAAATATTTTAAATATTTGGCAAAAAATTTTCAATTTTAAATATTTACTTTGTTACTTGTAATATATGCACATGATTTTCACGTTTTGTCATAGAGATGTCTTCGTGAAATCGGTTACGAAGTTTATTCTGCAGTTTTTTTTTTATTTGAAACGGAATATGCATTTTAATTTGAGACGTGACTGGACTTTGTTTTCTTAATACAAAATTTGATGCAGAATAAATGCTTTGGCGCCAGTCAGATATTAGTTTCATTGAAAGAATATTTTTTTGTTGCTCGAAATCCATAAGTTTCGTATAATCTTTCAATTCAATAATGTTTAATTTGGTTTCTTTTATTGATAAATTTTTTATGGTCTCGCGTAGAAGATGATTAATTAATTTGAATTTTATGTGCATTAATCTGCATTATATAAAACCATGTTATAAATTACATTAAGCAATACAAAAGTGATTATTAATTTACATACCTCGAAAATGCATAAAATTCATAACAATTAACATAACTAATAGACAACGGAATTATTGATACAAATAAAACGTGAATTGTTTGTAGTATACCTATATGTGGTACCATATATAAATAACTCATTATAGATATTAGAATATAGAAAATGAACCAAGAAGTATTAAATCCTATTGTCATGAAATATATTTTGTCATAATTTACCGCTAGTCTAAGTTGTCGTAACGTTTTGTCAATCTTGAAAATCTTTTTATGACAAACAGCAATGTTCTGCAAATAATTTGTTATATAGTAACATTAATTATATACAATTATATATAGAGTAGAGCAATTATGTGCATTATTTTATTCGCTTACTTTCGAATACCACCAGCCCAGGATCATCTTGAGTATCGGAGATAAAAAATACAAATTTGGTATTACTACATATATAATACAGTCTAGCTTGAATACTCTAATAGTCTTAAAGTATTGTGCTATACCAAAAGCACCCCTATAAAAAATAACATAAATAATTAAGAGATATATCAAGCTGAGTACAGATCTTGGATAACCACGTGGATATTCAAAAACACGAAGTCCCAATATATAATTGAAATAATGCACCGACGTCAGTGCCTCGTAGAATGAATTTGGACGTGCAAATAACTTCATTTCCAATTTGTTCGTGTTATCTGTGTTTTTTCAATTGTCAATTATTTAATAAATAATTTTTTAGCTGATTGAATATATTGAACATGAATTAGTGTTAATTCTAGCGTTAATGGTATTATTTTTCTATTTTAATAATTGATTTAGATTAACGTTAATAATTTTAAATGTCGCACAACGCGTGTATTTGCATTCTACGAGTTAATGATTCACTTTCGTCGATAGCAGAAGCATACTTCGACTTAGAAGCATTTGTTATGAAAACCGTTGGTGTGTTAATCGAACATGCGCGAACGAGCACCCACTCTTAGCTTTTCAAGTAATTATATACGTATATGCATATTTTATACACACATTAAGCGCACGTTGTTTAATATAAAATCTTAATCTAATTTTTTCTTTGCTTTTAATTAATATTAACAGCTGTCTTTTATTTTGCTTGGCATAAAGTTAGCCAAGCGCAAGAACTAATCGGCGAAAAAGAGGCAACAATAAACAGTTAATTTAAATGTAACAATTATTTTAGATAAATGTGTGTACAGAGATTATCACATTTATTATATTACACAAAATTGAATCGCTCAGAATTTAAGATAACGTACATGTTGAGAATAGTTAATTACTTGCAAAAAAATCGCGCATTAGTTTTTTTTTTGTATAAATATGCAAACGCTGCACGAATAAGTAGGGAATAAAACTACCGAACAAAAAATTATGCATACATTTAAAGTATTTAATTTGTAGATATTTTGTTTGCAGTATCGATTTATTTCATATGGCTTTTATTTTTTTTATAACGCATTACGATACCCGAGTGGAAATTCATTTAGCTAATTTGATTTTGCAGCTAGTTAGATCGCAGATTAATTATATTTCTTAACAAGTAACTAGCCCGGTACTAGCCATAAATTATAAGAAAGCATTTATCATTTAGTGATCATCTTCAAAAAATAAAATTGTCGTTTAAAGAAAAAGAAACAAAATATGTCTAGCATCGGTCGTTGTCTAGTCACTGTCTATCGCGGACCATGTATCTGAATAAAATCTAAATGTTCTTCGCCGCGTACTTGTTTACTGTTGTGATCTGACCATATGCAACGTTCGCTCGACTACCGAAATAGCCGGGCAAACCAGTTCTTGCCGCCCGCCGCCAGCGGTCATTCACCCTGCGAATTCCGAGCGCAAGGTACCGGCCAGATGTAAACACACGCACGTACTCTAACATTACCGCGGCGGTCGGCTGCCGAATCTGCCGAGGAAACCGGTTCTTGCCGTCCTCCGCCCGCGCGTCCTCCACCTTGCGAACTTGGAACGCGAAATCAGCCGGTCAGATGTTAACACACGCACGTACTCACACTGCCGCAGCGGTCGATGAACCCGGGATAGGTCAGGACACGCAGCAGACTAAGCACGTGGCGAAAAACGTATAGATATCTAGCTTTTCTAGCTCGTTATTAGGTAGAAATAATTATTTAGTACCAAGTACGTTTAGAGTGTAACATTTATGGCTCAGTGCTGAACAGTATTGCTAAACAGCCACGATATGAATCACGAATTGGGTAGCTAATTATTAGGTAACGATTGGAATCAATTTCCACTCGAGTATACTTTCAAAATACAACATTAACTTTCTCGCAGTTTAAATAATTTTAAAGAACATTAAAGTGACAGTATTTATAATTTTTTTAAAATGTATATCTTTTATATCATTGTTCGATTCCAGTGAACTCTCTACTTGTACGATAATAACCATATAAGTCGTTACATTTTTTAATATCTATAAAAAGAATATAAATATGATGTAGTGCAATACAATGAAGAGATCTGTACAATTTACAGACATTTTAATTAAAACATTAGATATTTTAATTATTTTAGTTTAGTTATTTTATATCAAATAATATTGTAGATAAAGTAATAGCCATTTAATAATTAATTACATATAATTTAATGCAAACCATACTTAAAATATGATTGTCCATCGTCATACCAAATAAATAGAATGTCACTGGACTTTGCAAAATTTGAATACCAAACTGTTGCATCTAAAACAAATTTAAATAATAATATGATATATTAATATCCATTTTATAAATGTACCGTAAAAAACAAACCTCTTCTTGCGTATCCATGTCTTCTGTATTGCTATCTTGAGTCATGTGAATTAGTTCGACAGTTTTATTCCTCTAAAAATTATTATATTATTCAAATCTTTTTAAAAAACAATGGGCATGATAAATTACCTCATCGGCTGCATTTTTGCAAGCGCAACACAAAAACAAAACTTTGAGTAGGCCGACAAAGCTTAAAATGATTGCCATAAGTGTGTCTTCTAATGTAGCTTTTAGTACTTGTATAATACAATGATTATAAAAATTATATAAAGTTTGGATAATAGATATAATAACTATTTCTATTTCCCAAGCCATCTGAACTCCAAAAGCCGAATATATTAACTTTGAAACTTTGCACAATTCCAAATGCACCTGCCTCAAATGTATTTAAACTTAGACATTTTTATATAAAAGTTTTTAATTCAAATGTATTTAAAATTAATTTAATGTTCTGCAAAAACTTTGTATTTTTAAATACTTACTTTATTATTTGTAATAAATGCGTATGATTTTTATATTTTATTTTAGAAATGTTTTTGTAAAACTGGTTTTGAAATTCGTTTTGCAATTTTTTTTTCAAGTGGAATGGAATATAAATTTTATTTTTAAACGTAACTGAAGTGTTTTCTTAATACAAAGTTCGATGCAGAATAAAAGAGTTGGCGCCATTGAAATATTTTTTTTTATAGAAAGAATACCTTTTTGTTGCTCGAAATCCAAGAGTTTCGTATAATCTTTTAATTTAAAAGTGTCTAATTTTGTTTCTTGCTCTGATAGAATTCTTATGGTCTCGCGTAAAAGATGATTAATCAATTCAAATTTTGTGTGCACTAATCTGCATTTAAAAAACCATATTATAAATTATGTTAAGAAATACAGAAGCAATTATTAATTTACGTACCTCGAAAATGCATAAAATTCAAAGGCATTAACATAATCAACAGACACCGACATCATTAACACAAATATAATGTAAATTGCATGTAATGTATCTGAGCGTGCTTGGAAATAGATAAAACCGGTACTACTTATAAAAATAAAAAGAATAAACCACGAAGTCATAAATCCAATTGTCATGAAATACACTCTGTCATAATTGACTTCTAATCCAAGTTCTCGTAACGTTTTATCAATCTGGAATATCTTTTTATGACAAACAGTGATTTCCTGCAAATAATAATTTGTTATACAGCAACATTAATATATTTAGGTACATATCGTTTTGTTTTAGAAGTTTGTAGAGTACAGAGATTATATGCATTATAAATTTTGTGGCAATGATTTATATAATGCATTATTTTGCACGCTTACTTTTGAATGACGCCAGCCGAGAATCATTTTTAATATCACAGACAAAATATACATATTTCCTGTTACTAAAAATATAATATAATCTAGCTTTAACAGTTTAATATTTTCTAAGTATACACCCATACTAACAGCACCGCCACAAAACATAATATAAATAATTAAAATATATATAAAGCTGAATACTGATCTTGGATAACCACGTGGATACTCAAAAACACGAAGTCCTAATAAATAATTGAAATACATTACCGACGTCATCGCCTCGTAGAATGAATTTGGACGTGCAAATAACTTCATTTTAAATGTGTCTGTGATATCAGTTTCTTTTTAATAGTCCATTTATTTAATATGTAATTGTTTAGCTAATTGAATATATCAAACATCAGTTATTTATTAATTCCAGTATTAATAATACTTTTTTTGCTTTACGAAAATGACCAAAAATTAACGTGTAAATATCACACAACACGTACAATTTCACTTTACCAGTCAATGATTCACATACGTCAATACAAGGAACATACTTGAACGCATAAGCGATTGTTATGAAAGCCGTTTGTGTGAAAAATAAACATGCGCAAAAGAACACCCACTCTTGGCTTTCTAAGTAATCATATACATCCATATTATATACACACATATGTATTAAGGAAGTCGTCTTTATCCGCTAAATTGAATAGTTCATTTTAGTACTAGACAAATTATGCTTCCGTTACGAGCACGGTATTATTCGTAAAATTTCAATTAAATACACTACAAAATCGTTTTATTGTACGCAGCTTTTATTATAATTATATATTACAATATACTTTTAAATGCAACATTGATACTTTTGCAATTTAATTATTTTTAAAAACAATTATGTGAGAAGCTTTTTAAAAATGTGTATTTTTTAAATCACTCTTTGATTCTAGTGTATTGTTTTCTTGTATTATAATAACCATATAATTCGTTACAGTTGACAACATCTGTAAAAATAATAAAAATATGTAGTATAATTTGATAGAAAGATTGATATAATTTACAGACATTTTAAAAAAGATCCTTAATTATTTTAATTATTTGAATTTTGATATTTTATATCATATAATTTAATACCAACCATACTTAAGATATGATTATCCATCGTTAGACCAAATACGTAGAATGTCACTGGTCTATGCAAAATTTGAATACGAAATTGTTGCATCTAAAACAATTGTAATTAACGTTAACATGGAAAATTAATATATACTTTATGAAACAAACCTCTTCTTGCGTATCAATGTCTGTATTGTAACCATAAGTCGTGTGAATTAGTTCGACAGTTTTATTTCCCTAAAAGTTATTATTATATTATTTAAACATTTTATTTAACGATGGGCATAATAAATTACCTCTTCGGCTGCATTTTTGCAGGTGCAACTTAATAGAAACATTACAAAAATGTTAAAAATGCACAATGTCAATGCCACAAGACTGTGCTCTATTGCAACTTTTAGTAGTTCTTGAATGTACTGATTATATAAAGTATATAAAGTTTGAATACTGAACATAATATCCATTCCTATTTCCCAAAATATTTGAACTCCGAAAGCAGAACATATTATTCTTGATATTTTGCACAATTCTAAATGCACCTGCCTTAAAAATATTTAAACTTTCAAATATTTTAATAAGAATTTTTTCAGAAAAAATTATTTTAAATATATTTAATGTGGGGCAAAAAATTTTTGACTTCTAATATTTACTTCGTTATTTGTAATATATGCACATGATTTTCTCGTTTTGTCGTAGAAATGTTTTCATGAAATCGGTTACGAAATTTATTCTGTAGTTCTTTTTTTATTTGAAATGGAATATAGATTTCAATTTGAGAATCGACTGGACTTTGATTTCTTATTACAAAATTTGATGCAGAATAAATGCTTTGGTGCCACTCGGATATTATTTTCATTGAAAGAATATTTTTTTGTTGCTCGAAGTCCATGAGTTTCGTATAATCTTTTAATTCAAAAGTGCTTAATTTTGTTTCTTTTACTGATAAATTTTTTATGGTCTCGCGTAGAAGATGATTAATTAATTTAAATTTTATGTGCAATAATCTGCATTATATAAAACCATGTTATAAATTACATTAAGCAATACAAAAGTGATTATTAATTTACATACCTTGAAAATGCATAAAATTCATAGGAATTAACATAACCAATAGACAAGGGTATTATTGACACAAATAAAACGTGAATTGTTTGTAGTATACCTATACGTGGTACAATATATAAAATATTACTTATACATATAAAAATATAGACAATGAACCATGTAGTTATAAATCCTAATGTCATGAAATATATTTTGTCATAATTTGCCGTTAATCCAAGTTGTCGTAACGTTTTGTCAATCTTGAAAATTTTTTTATGACAAACAGCAATGTTCTGCAAATAATTTGTTATATAGCAACATTAATTATATACAATTACATATAGAGTACAGCAATTACGTGCACATGTTATAAATCTTGTGACAAATGTTTATAGAATTTGATGCATTATTTTACTCGCTTACTTTCGAAAACCACCAACCCAAGATCATTTTGAGTATCGGAGATGTAAAATATATATTTGGTACTACCACATATATAACACTATCTAGCTTGAATATTTTAATAGTGTTATAGTATCGTTCTACATTAAGAACACCGCTATAAAAAATAACGTAAATAATTAAGAAATATATTAGGCTGAGTAGAGGTCTTGGATGACCACGTGGATATTCAAAAACACGAAGTCCCAATACATAATTGAAATAATGCACAGACGTCAGTGCCTCGTAGAATGAATTTGGACGTGTAAATATCTTCATTTCAAATTCGCTCGTATTATCTGCGTCTTCTTAATTGTTATTTATTTAGTATATGATTTTTTAGCTGATTGAATATATTGAACATAAATCAGTATTAATTTTAGCGTTAAAGATATTATTTTTCGGTTTTAATAATTGATTTAGATTAACGTTTAAATATTACACAACACGTACAATTTTATTATATCAGTCAATGATTCACATACGTCAATACCAGGAGCATACTTGAACTTATTAGCGATTGTTGTGAAAACCGTTGGTGCGTTAATTGAACATGCGCAAACGAGCATCTTTCCTTGGCTTTTTAAGTAATTATATACATATAAATTATATACCCACATATGTATTCTGGAAGTCGTTTTTATCCGCTAAATTAAACAATTTAATTTAGTACTAGACAAATTATGCTTCCGTTATGAGCACGGTATTATTCGTAAAATTTCAATTAAATACACTACAATATCGTTTTATTGTATGCAGCTTTATTATAGTAACACATTACAATATACTTTTAAATGCAACATTGATACTTTTGCAATTTAATTGTTTTTAAAAACAATTATGTGATAGAAGTTTTTTAAAAATGTGTATTTTTTAAATCACTGTTTGATTCGAGTGTACTGCTTTCTTGTATTATGATATCCATATAATTCGTTACAGTTGACAACATCTATAAAAATAATACAAATATGTATTGTAAATCGATGGAAAGATCGATATAATTTACAGACATTCTAAAAAAAACCTTAATTATTTTAATTATATTAGTTTTAATATTTTATATCATTTAATTTAATACAAACCATACTTAAGATATGATTATCCATCGTTAGACCAAATACGTAGAATGTCACTGGCCTGTGCAAAATTTGAATACTAAACTGTTGCATCTAAAACAATTGTAATTAATATCAATATAAAAAATTAATGTATATTATGTAAATGTATTTTAAGAAACAAACCTCTTCCTGCGTATCGATGTCTATATTGTAACCATAAGTCGTGTTAATTAGTTCGACAGATTTATTTCCTTAAAAGTTGTTATTGTGTTATTCAAATATTTTATTAAACGACAGGCATAATAAATTACCTCTTCGGCTGCATTTTTGCAGACGCGACTTAATAGAGAAACTATAAAAACGTTAATAATACACATAATCAATGCTACAAGTACGTCTTCTATTGCACTTTTTAGTAGTCGTTGAATGTATCGATTATATAAAATATATAAAGTTTGAATAATAGGGTGCAGTTCCGAAGAGCGCCTACCCTTGATTTCAAGGATATTCAGGGGGTTATGTAACTTTTAACCCTGATTACGAATATCAAGATCAAAGTTGGCGGAAACCCCATATTATGGTGTTAAACGCAAAACCCCTTTTTCATGGTGTCGCAGGACTCTATGAATTTCTTTTCTCGCATTTGAAAATTGTCGATTGCTTAATGAGCCAATGATATAGTGTGTGTGCCGATTGGCCATTTATAAGTGTTGTATTTGATTGTATTGTATCTATACTATCTATACTATCTAAATTGATAGTTGTGTAACACCCCCCTTTTCTCCCTTCCGTGTGGCCGGACACGGTCAAGCGACCCGCTGCGGTGATCGGCGAGTCGTCGCGCGTATCTAAGACCGGCCGGGGTGTCCGCGGGAAAGAGCGAAAGCAATTGTAGTCTCGTGTTCGTTTTTCAGCTATTTACATTTATTAGTGGTTGTATATTTACAAGTTTTCGATACAGGTGGGTCGTGACGCGTCGCTTGTCGCACGGGCGATGTAAACAGACTTTCGTCGGTCGCGTAAGTTTAATCGCGGTATCCTAATGCGGGGCCCCTAATGCGGAACGCTTTTCGGGAGCGGGCGGGGGCAATCGCCGAGAACGCTCGGCAGAGACGAAGCACGCTTCACCCTGCTTTATCCGTCGTGACAGGCGATCCTGTAACTCGAAGGAAAGGAGACGCGGTGCTGCCAAGAACCTTGGCAGAAGCCGAGAACGCTCGACCCCTGTACTTAGCGACTCCTAAGGTTTTCTGTCGTCTGGAAGACTACTGAGCGGAGACCCGGTGCGGAGCTCAGTCAGTGATGGGAATTTTAGCTCCGAGCAATATCGAAGTTGCTGGAGTGGGGATCACACACACGCCAGCGTCCTGTCGGTAAGCGCGCTTCGCTCGGCTTTCAGAAGAGGACAGATATATATATCCGTCTTCGTCGCACCGAGGTTACGACTCGTAGGCGACGAGTCGTAGCCTTCGAGTTACGGTGACTAAGGCGAGTGCTCGCATCGTGCGAGCCGCGTGAATCGCGGACACCAAGATGCATGTTTTTTTACAGGCTGTATGTTAGAATATGATGTGGTCTTCCGCACTACCCAGGAAGTGCCACTTACAGTGCGTTAGGTTTTTTAACGTGGACCTTCGCCAGTAGCCATGTTATACCACATTTCTGAATTGTCCAACACGCAAAGTGTCCAAACTAATATTAAATTGTTAATAAACTGTCTAACACGCAAAGTGTCCGACAGAATGCGTATACTATATGTAGGATGGATAATTTTTTATGGGAGTAAATGAAAAAGAAGAGCGGCAATATTAATTATTTAAATTTTTATTTTAATTTTAAATTATTTAATTAAAAAAAAATTAATATATTTTTGGGCCGCCCCGGTCTCGCATGCCGCCCCGGCCTCGTCCACCGCCTCTCCAAAAGGTTCCTCGCGAACGTCCGGCCGCGTAACCTCTTTTCGTTTTTCTAAAATGTATAAATAAAAAAATATATATACAAATATAAATAATAAATATGAATTTAAATATTGTCATTACTTTGCTGCTTCTGCTGCGGCTGCAGCTGCTGCTTCTGCTACTGCGGCTGAGGCTGCGGCTCCTTCTGCTGCTGCTGCTGCTGCTGCGGCTGCGGATGCGGCTGTTGTTGCAGTTGCAGTTAATACTGCAACTGCTTGTAATGCTCTAATAAAGCAGCCATCTGCTGCTCTACGGCTACGAGCCGCTCTAATGCACTATTTTCTAAAAATGAAAAAAGAATTTTACAATATTTTTGAAAACTTTTAAAAATAGATAATTAATTAAAAAAAAATAACAATTATGTATATTACTTACGAGGATTTTCGCTTATCTTTGCTCGCTTTTAGACGTCTACTGCTCGTTTATAACTTTGTGAGCGATTATATACAATACATTTGTTTTGCCCTAAGCTACGAGCGCTTCGTGACCGCGAGCAGAAACGATAAATAAAAAATTATTACATATACTGAAAGTACTTCTACAGTTAAATTAGTATATATTGACAGTTTATTTGCTCAGTTGTAATAGTTTTTGTGAGAAATAATTATTACAGAAAGCTGCAACAGATTGTAAGTCTTTTCAATTTATTTTTTATTTTTTTATATCTAATATTTATAATATATAAAACATTGAAATGTGCGATTTATTGAAAAAGAAAGCTAAGCGAAGCTTTGTTGAAGCTTGGCTTTCTGATGATCGCTATAAATCTTGGATACGAAAAGTTCCCTCAGATAATAGTTTATATCATTGTATTATTTGTAAAAAGATTTTTGTGCAATACATGTGTATCACGACATGCGGATTCTGCGTGTCATAATGAGAAAATTAATGAAACCGATTTTGAAACAAATAATGACGCGAACAAGAAAAATATTAGTTTCGGGGCACGGCAAACATTCCGACAACAATGGTTAGATATTGAAATATTTAAACCATGGTTGCGCGAAGTATCACATAATAAAAAATTATGTTTTTGTGCATTTTGTGAAATATATATGGCGGCTAAATTATCGAATATTTATCGTCATGCAGAATCCGAAGTACATATTATTAACAATGAAAATAGAAAAAAAAAAGATATAAATGATATGTGTGTGTGACGTCTCGACTTATAGATTTAGGGATTTCTAGGGAAATAGTGAAAAGGACCAGAGCGTCGATATTTTAATTCTCCACTCTAGGTACCCTAAGGTCTAGGTTGGAGTTGCTCTTCTTTAGTTTAAGGGGCAATCTGCATGCACCGATTATACCCCGGGATGGCAAGAGCCGTTTCTGCCTTATCGTAAGAAGTTACAAGAGTAGATCTTTTTATTTTAGCTTTTATTCTCCTTAGGTGTACAATTGCTAATTATCTTGTTAAATAGTTGGTCTATTGTTTTGGGAGGATTTTCGCCCAGGACTTCCACTTCGGTGTCGGAAGTAGTAAGATCGATGGTTTCGATTATTCGGGGAGGGCGGTGAACAGTAATGAAATGGCCCTTTTGAATAGTAAGAATTCTAGGGCCTCTGGGCTTCGATGGCCCAGGCTGCGGGTCTTTCGGGGCGGTCTTCTCGGTGCCCCGAACGAACTGGGAGGGGAGAACTTGAAGGATGGTTGGCGGCCTCCTTCTCTGCGGCGATGAGCTCCCTCAAACGCCGATAAATCTCCGCCCTTTCACGCCTTTTCTTTCCGGCTCTATATTTTTTCCTCCATACCATCTAGAATCATAATGCGTAAATGCAGACGATTTTCATCGAGCTTGCACTGTTAAGCAAATGATTTTATGGAATAAGAAAGGAGAATTGTGATGCGGAAGGTATGCCTATTGTCTTTGAATTGCATGAATCGCAGACGACTGTTCAGATCGTGGTGCGGCTATGCGTCAAAACACTAATTAAGCACATTACTCGCAGACAATTGGAGAGAAGGGAAATTGTAATGCAGAAGTGTGCAGATCGAGGTGGAGTTGCACGTATTTGCAGACAATCCTTCAGATCGTAATGCAATTGTGCATCTGCGTTTCGATTATGCACATGCTTGCAAACGATTTTAAGGAAAGGTGGAATCGTGGTATATTGAGATACAGACGATTGTAAGGAGAAGGAAATTTAATTGCGAAATGCCAGGATTCGTATTTGAGATGGCGAGTACTGCAGACAACCCTCAGGTCGTAATGCAAGCTTCGCAGCGAAAATCGAACCTGCACTGTTGGGCAATTAATGATTGAAATAAGAAAGGCTTGATTTGCGAAAAGTCAAGATTTGTTAATTAAGATGGCGAGTAATTGCAGACAACCCTCAGGTCGTGATGCACATTTCGCAGCGAAACAACAAATCTATACTATTAAGCAAATATTGAGGAATGGGAGGGATCCGATTTGCAAAATGCGAGAATTTGTATTTTGAGATGGCGAGTACTGCAGACAACCCTCAGGTCGTAATGCAAGCTTCGCAGCGGAAAAACAAATCTGCACTTTTGAGCAATCGGTTTGATAATTTATTAGGAAACAAAGGTATGGTTTAATACAGAGGAGGAAGAGAAAAACGACTTAGCGGCCAATATTAACTTTTACGCTCTAATCGTTCTCTTTAAGTCCCTAAGGCTTGTAGATGTACCAATAATTAATCACATCTATTTTTCTTAATATTAAGAGGATCGAGTTTAGAGATGGGAAGAATTATTTCAAAATTTAATCGACTTACTTTGAGTTTATTAAAAAGAAGACACGGCGCCTTTACAAATCGGATGGTTGGTCCAGACAGACGCAGCGTGATTCGGTTACAGCGGCTTCGTGACCCTCGGGTAGCTTCCGCAATTACACACTTCTTGGATTTTTTGAAAAAGACTGAACGCTCGCTCGGGCCGCGGGCCCGCTTATATAGGTCTAGCATCCCTTGCATTAGATGACAGGGAAGGGGGCCTTTTGCGTCTTAGATTTTCGGTATGACGCGGCTAGCGGTGGAGAAATCGTATGGAATTCTTCGTACATGTACTGTTTATTAATTTGGGGGGGTTTCGGTCCCCCTAGCGTTGATAGCGGTGCGATTGAAACCTGTAGCTCTGAATGTTATTGTTAGATATCGCGAAACTATGCGTTCCTAGAATTGGCGACTGATCTAATGCCGTGCGAAAGTTTATTCTCACGCGTTTTAAGTTTTAAGCATTCAGAGTCACAGATAAATCTTGCGGGTATATTAAAATAATTATTTATAAAAATTATGCAGGTACACATGAGAGTAAACTCGTTAATATTCTTAATTTCAATTTTTCAAAGAGAAAGATGGTGTCGTGTACGTGCATTTACAATGGACGTGATATAATTGTGACAAGTAATTTTAATTAATAATTATCGGCGCGCTTATGATTATCGCAATACTGCGCCTGTGGAATGGCAGCGCGGCTGACAAGCATGGTTGCCAGTTAGCCATTCGGTAGGCGCTGAATACATGTACTGGGGTGCTCTCATATGGTAACATGGATGATCTCTTTTCTTAAAAGTAATTTTAATACTTAAGTAAAATATCCTTAAATAGGATCGTTCGGTATCATTAAAAGTATTAAATTTTGTAAACTCTAAGAAAAGGTGGTAGTGCTGGCGAAAGTGATTCAGTAAACGAATGTTACTTTCTGTAATCATTAAATTATTAAATTATTGAATTTTAGTTTATTCCACGTGTTCTTAGAGTTTTAATAATGGAATTTTCCTTTGGTGATCAATAGTCAGCCAGAGACATCGGCTTAGCCGTAGTGTTTATCGTATGTCAGCAGATAGAGCGCGGCGCCTCCATTTTGTGTATCTCATAAATTAAGCAATTAGGGACCGCGTGTGCGACTCG
Source organism: Cardiocondyla obscurior (assembly GCF_019399895.1). Lineage (NCBI taxonomy): Eukaryota > Metazoa > Arthropoda > Insecta > Hymenoptera > Formicidae > Cardiocondyla > Cardiocondyla obscurior. The sequence continues at coordinate 4,642,606 of NC_091873.1, read as the reverse complement.
AGGATCCGATGTCTTGGGCTGTTTATTGTTCGCACTCTTGGCTTTTGGCGCCTTCTTGGCTGGCTCTTGTTCAAAGGAAAAATACTTATTCTAATAATCTATAATTATTTGGCTGAACGCGTTGCATTTTATCAATTTAATAGAACAAGTTTTTCGAAAGCGCGAGAGTATACGGTGGTATAAGAGAATGAGTCGCGCACGGCTCATGAATTGTTAATATATGGAAAAATTATGTATTAATGTAATCAAGTTCCTTTAAATTGACATTATGCGTAAATATTTTAGAATGTCGCTGTACGTTCTGTTTTATCATTAACATATGGGTTATTGTTCTTAAAGTCTACCATAGATTATTTCTTACGGAGAGGGACCGTCTATCCAAAAGACCAGGTTGAGAATCTTCACTCTCGTGTCATTGGTCGAATCGATTTTACTAGGATCTAGGAACTTTATTTAATGGAAATTTTAATTTCTGACGTCACATGTGACAAAAATATAAACGTGGAATCACTTGTGCCGTTTGATGATGAAAAGAAGGCAGCAGAAATTCGGTATGCTGCATTTATTGCTGAAAAAAATATTTCATTCGAAAGGGCACAAGATATTCTAACATTGTTTAAAGAAATAGGAAAAGATTCTAAAATAATAAAAGGCATGACAATGAATCGAAAAAAATGTAAAAGAATTATTTCCAACGTTTTATGTCCGATAGAAACAAATCGTGTAGTTAACATATTACAAAATAATAAATTTTCAATTTTTGTAAATGAAACATCAGACATTTCGAATCAGAAATGGATGACGTTTCTTGTGCGGTATGTTGATCCTGAAACGTTAGATAGTCGTTCGCAATTAGTAAAATTAATAAATATTGACGCAAAAAATAGTAGCGCGGAAAAATTATTTGATGCATTTTTAAATGAAATGTGGAAATTGCAAATTCCATTTCAAAATATAATTGCTATGTCATGCAACAATGCACATGTTATGGTGGGCAAATATTCATCTTTTAAAACAAAACTTCAAAAGTTTTGTCATAAATTATTAACATTTTCATGCCCGTGCCATTCGGCAGCTTTAATTGCACATAATGCACGTAGTAAAATTCCAGAACATTGCGAAGAATTTGTTAAAAAAGTAGCAACTTTTATCAACAGTAGTCCGAAACGTTCGGCTATTTTTGAAGAATTTGCTATAAGTTTTCAGGAAACAAACCGCAAAATTTTAAAGTTGTCAGATACACGATGGCTTTCTCGGTATTCAAGTATTGAACGACTTCTTGAGTACTGGAATACTCTATTTCTGTTTTTAACTGAAATAGTAGTAAATGAAAAAACAAAATCTGGAGAATATATAAGGTAACTGGGGGGGTTTCTGACACTGTTGCAGTTTCTGACACTAACGGTACATTTATATTTGTAATAAATACAGTTTTTGTCAAATATAAAAACATTTACAACTAAATTAAAGAGCATTTTTTTCTGTTTTATATATATAAGGTGTTTATTTCTCCTCAGAGGTACACCGGGACTTTCGCTTCCCCAATTTTCTGTTTACAATTTCATAAAATATATTTTCAAACTTCATTTTTATCTCTAAACTATTTCTACTTTTATAATCTTCTTTCTTCTCACAGCCGTTTCCTGAAAGTAAAAACTTATATCTACGCCTTTTTCCTATTCTATTGCCTACGCGTCGAGAGAGAGAGAGATCACACTTCCATTCATACTTTACATTGTTTTGCCTTAATTCTACCTTAAATTCTATCTTTGGACCCCCGCTTCCGACGCTTTTTCTTTCATACTTTCAGTCACTCCTATTTTTCTCCCTTGTTCTTTCCAAATTTTCCAACCAATCTATCCCCCTACCTTCCCCTCCCAGAATTTCCTCCACCATTTCCTCCCAACTAATCTCGTTTCCCCAATCTATACACTCCTCCCATATATGTTCCCACGTTTCTTCCTTCTCCAAACATATTCTACATTTTCTTTTCTCCTCTTCCTCCCAATATTTATTTCCTCTCATTTCCTCCCCTAATCTAAATTTTGCCATTCTTTGCCATTTTTCTTCTTTCCATCCCAATTTCAAATATCCTGGTATCCCTTCCTCTTTCACTTTTTTATAATACTTATTAAATCTTGACTCTCTTATTTTTTCCATCTTTCCTCTCTTTGCCATTCTTTATCCTTTTTCACCAAATATTCCCCCTTTATTTCCCCTCTTTCTCTTAAATCTTCCACCTCTTTTCCCGACCACCCAAAATTTTCAAAAAATTCCTCTCTTTCTTTTTCCCATTTTCCCTTGCTTCTTCCCTCCCTTGCTCTTTCCTTCATTTCTTCCCAGCACCATTTTGTTAGAACCCCTCCTTTTCCTTCTTCTAACCTTTTTTCATATTTCCATGCTCTCATCCCTGCTCTACCTTTCAATTTATCCCTCTGTAGTTCTTCTCTCACCATATATCCTGGTACACATCTTCTTATTCCCAGTACCCATCTCAGGTATTTTTCCTGTAATATCTCCACCTCTTCTCTTTCCTTCCATCCCCATATTTCCACGCCGTAATTAATAACCGACCATACCAGTTTATCAAATAGCCATATTCTTTTACTCCAATCTTTTCCGAATTTTCTTTTACCTATACTCCACACCTGCCCCATTATTCTTGCCGCTCTTCTTACTGTCCTTTACATGCTCTTTCTGCTCTCCATTTCTCATAATTGTGTATCCCAAATACTTGAAACTTTTTACTTCCTCTATTTCTTCCCCTTTCCATACCCATTTAGTTTTTTCCATCTTCTCCCCCTTTCTACACCTCATTATCTTTGTTTTCTTTACATTCACTTCCAATCCCTTTTCCTTTACATATTCTTCCATACTTTTAATCATTCCTTTCATGCCTGCCTCATTTTCTGCCAGTAGCGCAATGTCATCCGCATACGCCAGCGAGTAAACTCTCCTGTCTTTTATTCTTATACCCCCCCATCCTCCTTTTTCTAATTCTTCATCTATGTCTGCCAACAAGAGCGTGAACAAGCTAGGACTAAGCGGACAACCCTGTCTTACTCCTTTTGTTGTCCAGAAACTTTTCCCCTCTTTATCCTTCACCTTTACTTTATTCACCGTTTCCTCTAATATTTCTTCACACCTTCTTATCAATCCCTCCCTTACCCCTTTTTTCTTCATTGTTTCCACCAATTTTCTCCTGTCTACAGAGTCAAAAGCCGCTTTCATATCTATAAACACAATTACCATTTTACCTTCCTTTTCTTCTATCTTCTTATTTAGCAAATAATTTAACACATATATTTGATCCACTGTCCCCATGTCTCTTCTAAAACCGGCTTGACTCTGCGGTAAAATTTCTTTTTCTTCTATTTCCTTTCTTAGTCTTTCTGCTAACATAGATGCATACACTTTGTACGCAGTCTGTGTCAGCGTTATCCCTCTATACTCTTCTACTTTTTCCCCTTTTCCTTTTTTAAGCACCGGAACTATCACACCTTCTCTCCATTCCTCCGGCATCCCTCCCCCTCCATACCCTTTTGCACGTTTCCCATAATTTCTTTACTTCCCCCTCCCCATTTCCATATTTCATTTTCTAACCCATCACTTCCTGCAGCTTTTCCTTTTTTCAACTTTCTTATTACATTTTCAAATTCCTCTCTATTTATATCTTCCTCATTGTCTTCTATTCTCTTTCCTCCTAATTCTTCTCTTACTCTCCATTCCACTCCTCCTAACATTTCCTTAAAATATCCGTCCCACTCTTCAATCTTTATTTTTTCCTCCACTTCCTTTTTTTCTTCCTTTATTTACTACTTTCCATACTTCTCCCTCTGTTCTAATCTTTTCTATTTCTTTCTCCCATCTCACCTTTTCTTGCAATTTTTTCTCCTCACATAGTTTTTATACTCTCTTTTCTTCTTTTGTAATTCTCCTCACCCCTTCCCCCTTCCTCCAATTTAACATTTCTTCTTTTACTTCACCTTTTTTCTTTTTAATCTTCATTCCACCATCTTTCTTTTGGTTTTTCCCCCTCCTCTTTTTCATTTCCTTTTAACTACTTTCTTTGTTTTCTCCAGTTCCTTACTAAAACTTCTCCAATTTTCCTCCGTATTGATTTCTTTTCTCTTTTTCTTTATATTTTTCCCTGAACATTTTCCTCTCCTTCTCACCCCAAGCCAGTCTCGTGCTCTTTTTTATACCATATTTGCATCTTCTCCTCTTTTCTCCCTCCCTTTTAATCGTCACTATTAACGGTAAGTGGTCTGAGTCCACTTCTTCCCCCACCTTCATTTCTACTATTTCTCCTTTTGATTCCACATTACTGATCACATAATCTATTACTGTTTTTCCTCTTCCCCCTACATATGTCCATTCACCCTCTTCATCTCCTCTTGTACAACCATTAACTATTCCCCATCCTGCTTCTTCCAGAGCTTTACAAAATTTTTTTCCTTTTCCTGTAATTTTTTTATCTTTTGTTTTCCTTTTTCTCTCTTCCTTGTCTTCTTCTTCTTTTTCCTCATCCCATAGCCCGCCCTCTTCTCCCGTCCTCACATTAAAGTCTCCTCCTATCAGATATCTCGTTCCTTCCTCTTTTTCATCCATCCAATTTCTCATGTTCTCTGTTATGTCTTCTAAATCCTCATTTACGTATACCCCTGCTATTTTCCACCATACCTTTCCACTTTTTATCTTTATTCCTATCATTTCTTTTCTATCTTTAAATTCTAATTCTTCCTCTCCTTCCAATTCCTCCTTCCATCCCATCACCATTCCCCCATTGCCCTCCCTTCTTATTTTTTTTTTCTGCCCCCTTATTTATCCATTTATAGCCCTTTGGCAGTTTACTTTTAACCCCTTCCATTTTTTCTTCCAACCAAGTTTCACACATATATATCACCTCCCATTTTTCCATGTTCTTCCAAAAATCTTCATCCTTGTTTTCTATTCCTGCCACATTCCAAAAAACTATTCTCACGTTTCTGTCTTTTACCTCCGCCTTTTCCTTTTCCTTTCTCCTTTTTCTCCTTTCTTTTTCTTTTGTCTTTTATCTTTCCTTTTTCTATTTTTTCTTCATCCTTTTCTTTTTCTCCTTCCTCTCTTTTTCTCCACTTTTTCCAGCTCATTTCGTTCTCTTCTTCCGCCTCTTTTTAAAAACTTGCATTTAGTCTATCTGCTATCACCTTTCTTTTATTCCTTCTTTTTCAAATTCTTTCGCACCATCCCATTTTCTCAATTCTTCCTTCAGGTCATCCCATATCCACATTTCTTTATTTACCCATATCTTCTTGTACCCTATTTTTACCTGTTTTCCTTCTCTTTTCAATTTATCCGCTTCTCTCTTTATGAGCCATTCCACTTTCCTTTCGTATTCTGTCAGATCGTCTCCTATCCATTCCGTCCTGTCTTTTAATTTTCCCTTACATCTTAATATTTCCAATTTTTCTTTAAAACTTTCCATCTTTACCCACACCATACTATAACCTCCTTTATTTACTCCTCCTATCTTATTTACATCCTCTATCTTTGCTTTCACTCCTGTTGCTTCTATTATTTCTCCCACTTGTTCTTTCAGCGCCTTTTTTTCCTCACTTTTTATCTTTATACCTCTTATTATTAAATTGTTTTTCCTCCATTCTTTCTTTTCTCTTTCTTTTGCCATTTCCAGCATTCTCGTTCTTTCTTCTAAACTCAAAACCTTTCCCTGTATTTCTTCTGGTATTTCCAGTTTACCTCCCTCATATTTTTTTTCCTTTATTCTTTTTTCCATCTCGTCCATTCTTTTCTCTAAGTCTATCTTCTCTTTTTTCCATATTATCTTCAATTCTTCTATTTCTTTCCTTATTTGTACCTTTATTTCCCTTACTTCCTCCATCTGCGCTTGAATCCTTGCAAATCCACTTCTCATTTCCTTTATTACCTCTTCAAACCTTCCTTGCTTATTCCCCTTCACCTCCCTCTCCTGTTGCTTTCACCGGTGATCTGTACACTTTCACACTTTTCCTAAATCCTTCCAAATTTCTATTTCGCCTTTTTCTTCCTGCCTTTCCTTCCTTTCTCCTGCTTCCACGCTTCCAAAATTGGCATGCTGTTAGCCCTTTCTCTTTCTTAACATCTCTACCTTGCAGGCCTTCCCGATTTTCTTTTTTATTTTCTCTTTCTCCTTTTTCCTCTTTTCTTTCCTCATTTCCACTCTCCACATTTCCTTTTTCCTGTTCGGTTCATTTTTCAATTTTCCTTATCTCTCTTTTCTCTTTGTCTTTGATAATTCTACCTCTCTCCTTTGCCCCCTTGCCTTCCTCTTTTTCCTTTGTCTTACCCACGGCTTTTTCCTTCGTCACCGCCAACCTAACCTCAAAATGAACTCCTCTTACCTTCCCGATTTTTCCTTTTATTCTTACCTTTTGCTCTTTTCCCTTCACTTGCCCTCCTTAAAACCCTTCCTCTTTCCCTCAAACCAACCTCCTTTACCTCTGAAAACTATTTTACTCCCCCTGAAACCTTTTTCTACATGCACTCGCTCAGGACATTACCAACCGTTCGCTCTGCTATTTGAAACGAAAGTCTTTTTTCTGTTTTATATTGTATGATACTTTTTTTTTTAATTTTTGTATTTAAATTATTAAAGTAAATGAGCGACTTGTGCTTTTCAATGGCTGTTGAACGTCACTTAGCGACACAATAACAGCGATTGAAAACTGCATATATTTTTAGTATTAATAAGTATTCAAATAACATAAAAGTTATGTAACACGTTCAGCATGAACCAGATTATTGATCAGACATAAAATAATTTATCTGTATATTATTTTTTTCTTTAAATTCTCAATGTCATTAAGTGCATCACGTAATAACGGTTAGATGTAGTTTTTGACACTACATATATAACCTTTATACTTTTCGATTATGACATTTCAAAGTGTCAAAAACTGAATAATCGTAGCATCAGAAAGTACCGCATGAATGTCAGAAACTGCATACTTGTTAGTGTCAGAATCTGCAATAGAGCGCTTCATAAGTGTCAGAAACTCAGGCAATAAAAACCATTAATAAAATAATTATTTATTTTAAAATCTAAATAATTAAACTGAAACTAAGGGTGAATCTCACTAAAAATATTTACTGCTATTAAAATTATTCTGATTTTAATTTGATAATTTATTCCGTTCGTAAATAATATAAAACTAGAGTCGGTGCTCTAAAGATGTCGCGAACCCCCCAGTTACCTTACTTTCGTAATGCAAAAACCTGATACAAAGCTTACCTATTATTTTTAAAACCTATTTTGTATCATTTTAATTCTTTCAATCTCTTTTTCCAAAGCTTAGAAACAAGAATCCAAGTATTAAACAGAAAATCTTTAGAATTTTTATGTGGCATTTGTAGAAATTTTTTAAAACTTGAGCTATTAAGCAGTTTAAAAGAAATTGATATGCCAGAGTTTGATAAAAACAGAAAATCAAATTTCAATAAATGAAATATTTAGGAGAAAAATGTCGAATATATCTAAATAATTTACCATGGAATATATGCAGATGCGTTGTTGCTAACATTCGACGAGATTGTTTGCAATTTTACGTAACAGTTGCACAAGACATTTGCAAAGGTCACTAATACGTGATGCCTTTATCAAAATTAAAAGTTTTTGAATTTAATACGGCTTTACGCGATAGTAATAGAGAAAGTTCATTTCAGATGTTCTTATATCGTGAGTACCTTGGAGACTTTGATGAAAAGATTTGAAGAAAGAGTGGTTTGCATTATACAAAGATTTTTCAGAATCAGATAAAGATTTGTTAGCAATATTAGAGTTTGATGAATTGTGGAAAAATTTTAAAAAGTCATCGATATCCTAATCGAAGTCTGTCTTGAATGCTGTTAGATCATTGCCAAATTCAAATGCCGATTCCGAAAGAATCTTTTCCTTTTTACCAGATATAAAAACTAAAAAACGAAACAAACTTGCACCTGCAAACGTAAATGCTTTATGCGTGTTTAAGTCAGCATTAAAAGCGAGAAAGGAAACCGCTCTAAATATTAACATCAATGAAGAGCATTTATCTTTAATGTCAACAGACAAATTATATTCTACATGTCATAAAAAACAAGAAAGTCATCTAACATTATATACTGCAGATGATTGTGACATGGCTGGTCCTTCCACGTCTACAATGCTATAAATAATTTATTTATGAAAAAAAAAAAGAAGTTTAATAATTAATTCAATATTGTTTGTCGGACACTTTGCGTGTTGGACAGTTTATTTATTATTAATTTAAAATTAAATTTGTAGGACACTTGCGTTGGACAGCTATTTATTATCAATTTGAAATTAAATTTGTCGGATACTTTGCGTATTGACAGTTTCGTCGGACACTTTGTGTGTTGGACAGTTTTTTTATTAATTCAATATTGTTTGTCGGACACTTTCGCGTGTTGAACAGTTTTATTTATTAACAATTTAATATTAAGTTTATGGACACTTTGCGTGTTGGACAATTCAGAAATGTGGTATGATATGGCTACTGACGAAGGTCCACGTTAAAAAACCTAACGCACTGTAAGTGGCACCTCCTGGGTAGTGCGGAAGACCACATCATATTCTAACATACAGCCTGTAAAAAAAAAAAAAAAAAACATGTGCATCTTGGTGCCCGCGATTCACGCGGCTCGCACGATGCGAGCACTCGTCTTGGGTCACTGTAACTCGAAGGCTACGACTCGTCGCCCACGAATCGTAGCTGCCTGGCGACGAAGACGGAACATATATCTGTCCCTCTTCTAAAGCCGAGCGAAGCGCGCTCACCGATAGGACGCCGGCGTGTGTGCGTGATCCCCCACTCCAGCAACATAGATGTTGCTCGGAGCTAAAATTCCCATCACTGTTCTCAGCAATATTATCCTTCGATTCCACCTTTTTCATAACCTTTTTCAAGAATCTAGAGGATCGTCTACCAACTCTTGTTTCTATTGTTAACCAAATTTCTGCCTCCTCTCCTCATTCTATCTCTATCGATGAATCTTCAATTAAAAGGTTCACGTCAATTCCATCTCATCCTTCTAATGTCTATCACAACAAAAATAATATGAAAAATAAGAATATCAACACTTCCATTATTCAATGGAACTGTAGAGGCTTTTCCAAATAAAGATCCGAAATTAGATGGCTTGGTCTTCACATCATATTATACTTCTTCAGGAAACACTTTATCCCCCAATAAAAAAATTATCCATTAATGGGTTTAACATTAGAAAAGATATTACTATTCCTGGAGAAAGTGGTATGTATTGCAATTAAATCCAATATTAAATTTTCCTTTAGATCTATCTCACATTAAAGATCCGTCAATCGAAATTCTTGGAATCACCATTCTTCCAAGATGATTTTACAATCATTAACATATATAGACATCCGGGAGCCATCACATCAAACTCTACTATGACTAAAATTTTTCAATTATCTCACTTAGCTAAATATGTTCTTATATTAGGTGACTCAATGCTCACTGTATCAAGCATGGTCATGTACCCAAAAACTGACGGCTTTGGAGGAAAACTCCTTCCTTTATTGAAGACTTTGATTTACACATACTTAATGATAGCAATCCTAACCCTTCTTATCCCCACGATTGTTTTTCTATTATTGACCTCTCACTATCCTCGCTTAATTTAGTCCCCTTTTGTTCATCTTATACTATGCTTCAGACCTGTTGAGCAGTGATTATTATCCGGTTGTTACAACCATATGTCTTAAAAATCAACGTTAACAAAATTTTGTTTACAAATTTAGCAATGAACTGAAGAAATTACTCTTCTATCTGACAATTTAGCTGCAAAATCAATACAACTCGAATTTGTTTATTCAGAAAGTTCTCTTAAAGAATATGATAAATTTATTAGCATTATTAAAAATCATATTATTAATATTATCAATCTTAGGGAAAATCCACCTAAAACGTTCATCACTAAAGAAGTTAACTCTTAAATCTAATGCCGTGCTTTTGGTGGAATGATTCTGCTCTCAAGCCACGGTGCTGAAATTTGGTGTTAAACACCTTCAAACAAACCCATCTTTAGATAATTTAAATATGTACAAAAAGAGACCCTCATGTCGAAGAACTTTATTTAAACAAAAGAGTTTAGGGATGAGGTGTCATTTTGCAATTCCTTTGACAGCAAACTCCTACTCCATACATTTGAAATCTATCAAATCCTTCAGAAAAAAGACGTTAACTCTAACAATTTTTTCCTCTTCATTTTCTCAATCAAATTAGGAAGAAGCATTCAAATGCAGCACTGAATAAACTTTGCCCTTCTACTGCATCTCCCTTTCAATCTCTTTTTGGTGCTTCACTGAGACGTGAAAAAAATAGCAGCAATTATGTAACTATTCTTCTGATAACCCTCTCTCTTAATGAATTAAACATGGCCATTTCTAGCTCCAAAATCGTCCTCCCCGGCTTTGGATCAAATAGATAATGCCATAATTCAAGCACTTCCCGAGAGTGGCGTGTTGCTCCTCCTCCGATTATACAACCGTTTCAAAACGAAAATAAACTCCCCCTTCATGGTCTGATTCTTTAGTAACAGCCGAGATATGACAAAAACAAACAAAATATTTTTGAAATTTAACAACATAGCATTGTGCAGCATTCAATATAAATGAATTCAGGCCTAAGTTTTTATTTTGTCAGAAGCCGAGATATAACCAAAAAAAACGAAAAAAAATATTTTGAAATTTAACAACATAACGATTGTGCGGCAATTAGAAAAGATGCATTCGGGCCTATTCAAAGCTTTTATTTTCATCAGAAGCCGAGATATGGCCAAAAACGAAAAAAACTATTTTGAAATTTTACAACGTAGCATTGTGCGAAAGCAATTCACAAAGATGCATTTAGCGAGGCCTATTCGGAGCTTCTTATTTTCAGAAGCCGAGATATAACCAAAACATAAAAAATATTTTTAGAAATTTAACAACATAGCATTGTGCGGCATTCAAAATAGATGCATTTGGGCCTATTCGGGCTATTTATTTTTCATCAGAAACCGAGATATTATTGCCAAAAAACGAAAAAAATATTTTAAAATTTTACAACGTAGCATTGTGCGGCAATTAAAAAGATGCATACAGGCCTATTCCAGGCCTTCTATTTTCACAAAAGCAGCGAAATATGGCCAAAAAACAAGAAAAAATATTTTGAAATTTAACAACATAGCATTGTGCAGCATTCAAAATAGATGCATTTGGGCCTATTCGGAACTTTTTATTTTCATCAAAAGCCGAGATATGGCCAAAAAACGAAAAAAAATATTTTTGAAATTTAACAACATAGCATTGTGCGGCATTCAAAATAGATGCATTTGAGGCTATTCAGACTGTTTATTTTCATCAGAAACCGAGATATTGCCAAAAAACGAAAAAAACTATTTTTGAAATTTTACAACGTAGCATTGTGCGGCAATTAAAAAAGATGCATACGGGCCTATTCCGAGCCTTTTATTTTCATCGGAAGCCGAGAAATGGCCAAAAAACGAAAAGAAAATATATTTTGAATTTTACAACGTAGCATTGTGCAGCACATTCAAATTAGTGCATTTAGGGCCTATTCAGACTTTAAGAAATTTTTCATCAGAAGCCGAGATATAGCCAAAAAAACGAAAAAAATATTTTGAAATTTAACAACATAGCATTGTGCGGCATTCAAAAATAGATGCATTTGAATATTCAAAGCTTTTATTTTCATCAGAAGCCGAGATATGGCCAAAAACGAAAGAAAATAATTTTTGGGAGATTTTACAACGTAGCATTGTGCGGCAATTAAAAAAAAAATGCATAAGGCCTATTCCAGGCCTTCTGTTTTCTGTGATATGGCCAAAAAGCAGAAAAAAAATATTTTTGAAATTTTACAACGTAGGATTGTGCGGCATTCAAAATAGATGAATTCGGGCCTATTTGGAGCTATTTATTTTCATCAGAAGCCGAGATATGGCTAAAAAACGGAAAAAAATATTTTTGAAATTTTACAACGTAGCATTGTGCGGCATTTAAAATAGATGATTTCGGGTTTATTTGGAGCTTTTTATTTTCATCAGAAGCCGAGATATGGCCAAAAAACGAAAAAAACTATTTTTGAAATTTTACAACGTAGCATTGTGCGGCAATTAAAAAAGATGCATTTGGGCCTATTCGGAGCATTTTATTTTCATCAGAAGCCGAGATATAACCAAAAAACATAAAAAAATATTTTTGAAATTTAACAACATAGCATTGTGCGGCATTCAAAATAGATGCATTTGGGCCTATTCAGGTTATTTATTTTCATCAGAAACCGAGATATTGCCAAAACGAAAAAAAAATATTTTGAAATTTTACAACGTAGCATTGTGCAGCAATTGAAAAGATGCATACGGGCCTATTCCGAGCCTTTATTTTCATCGGAAGCCGAGATATGGCCAAAAAACGAACGAAAATATTTTGAAATTTTACAACGTAGCATTGTGCGGCATTCAAATTAGGTGCATTTGGGCTTATTCAGACTTTTAATTTTCAAGAAGCCGAGATATGGCCAAAAAACGAAAGAAAATATTTTTATGAGAATTTTTACAACATGTGTGCGGCAATTAAAAAAAAAATGTATACGGGCCTATTCCGAGCCTTCTATTTTTCACAAGCAGCGAAATATGGCCAAAAAACAAAAAATATTTTGAAATTTAACAACATAGCATTGTGTGGCATTCAAAATTGATGCATTTGGGCCGGAACTTTATTTTCATCAGAAGCCGAGATATGGCCAAAAAACGAAAAAAAATATTTTGAAATTTAACAACATAGCATTGTGCAGCATTCAAAATAGATGCATTTGGGCCTATTCGGAACTTTTTATTTTCATCCGAGATATGGCCAAAAAACGAAAAAAATATTTTGAAATTTAACAACATAGCATTGTGCGGCATTCAAAATAGATGCATTTGGGCCTATTCGGAGCTATTTATTTTCATCAGAAACCGAGATATTGCCAAAAAACGAAAAAAAATATTTTGAAATTTTACAACGTAGCATTGTGCGGCAATTAAAAAAGATGCATACGGGCCTATTCCGAGCCTTTTATTTTCATCGGAAGCCGAGAAATGGCCAAAAAACAGACGAAAATATTTTGAAATTTTACAACGTAGCATTGTGCGGCATTCAAATTAGGTGCATTTGGGCCTATTCAGACTTTTATTTTCATCGAAGCCGAGATATGGCCAAGAAAGAAAATATTTTTGAAATTTTACAACGTAGCATTGTGCGGCATTCAAAATAGATGAATTCGGGTCTATTTGGAGTATTTTATTTTCATCAGAAGCCGAGATGTGGCCAAAAAACAAAAGAAAATATTTTTGAAATTCTACAACGTAGAATTGTGCGGCAATTATAAAAAATTCATACGGGCCTTTTCCGAGCCTTCTATTTTCACCAGCAGTTGAGATATGGCCAAAAAACAAAAAAAAATATTTTTGAAATTTAACAACATAGCATTGTGCGGCATTTAAAATAGATGCATTTGGGCCTATTCGGAGCTTTTTATTTTCATCGAAGCCGAGAGACTATAATAAAAAACAGAAAAATATTTTGAGAAATTTAACAACATAGCATTGTGCGGCATTTCAAAATAGATGCATTTAGTTCCTATTCAAAGCTTTTTATTTTCATCAGAAGCCGAGATATGGCCAAAAAACGAAAGAAAATAATTTTGAAATTTTACAACGTAGCATTGTGCGGCAATTAAAAAAATGCATAAGGGCCTATTCTGAGCTTTCTATTTTCACCAGCAGCCGAAATATGGCCAAAAAACGAAAAAAAATATTTTTGAAATTTTACAACGTAGGATTGTGCGGCATTCAAAATAGATGAATTCGGGCCTATTTGGAGCTATTTATTTTCATCAGAACCGAGATATGGCTAAAAACGGAAAAAATATTTTGAAATTTTACAACGTAGCATTGTGCGGCATTTAAAATAGATGATTTCCGGGTTATTTGGGCTTTTTATTTTCATCAAACCGAGATATGGCCAAAAAACAGAAAAAAACTATTTTGAAATTTTACAACGTAACATTGTGCAGCAATTAAAAGATGCATTTGGGCTATTCAGACATTTATTTTCATCAGAAGCCGAGATATAACCAAAAAACATAAAAAATATTTTGAAATTTAACAACATAGCATTGTGCGGCATTCAAAATAGATGCATTTGGGCCTATTCGGGTTATTTATTTTCATCAAACCGAGATAATGCCAAAAACGAAAAAAAAATATTTTGAAATTTTACAACGTAGCATTGTGCGGCTTTAAAAAAGATGCATACGGGCCTATTCCGAGCCTTTTATTTTCATCGGAAGCCGAGATATGGCCAAAAAACGAACGAAAATATTTTGGAAATTTTACAACGTAGCATTGTGCGGCATTCAAATTAGGTGCATTTGGGCTTATTCGGAGCTTTTTATTTTCATCAGAAGCCGAGATATGGCCAAAAAACAAAAGAAAATATTTTTGAAATTTTACAACGTAGCATTGTGCGGCAATTAAAAAAAATGTATACGGGCCTATTCCGAGCCTTCTATTTTCACAAGCAGTTGAAATATGGCCAAATAACAAAAAAAAATATTTTTGAAATTTAACAACATAGCATTGTGTGGCATTCAAAATTGATGCATTTGGGCCTATTCGGAGCTTTTCATTTTCATCAGGAGCCGAGATATGGCCAAAAAACGAAAAAAAATATTTTTGAAATTTAACAACATAGCATTGTGCGGCAATCAAAATAGATGAATTTGAGCCTAGTAAAGCCATTTATTTTCATCAGAAGCCGAGATGTGGCCGAAAAACAAAAAAAAATATTTTTGAAATTTTACAACGTAGCATTGTGCGGCAATTGAAAATGATGCATACGGGCCTATTCCGAGCCTTTTATTTTCATCGGAAGCCGAGATATGGCCAAAACGAAAATATTTTGAAATTTTACAACGTAGCATTATTACGGCATTCAAATTAGGTGCATTTGGGCCTATTCAGACTTTATTTTCATCAGAAGCCGAATATGACCAAAAAACGAAAAATATTTTGAAATTTTACAACGTAGCATTGTGCAGCATTCAAAATAGATACATTTGGGCCTATTCAGGAGCTTTTTATTTTCATCAGAAACCGAGATATGGCCAAAAAACGAAAGAAAATATTTTAATTTACAACGTAGCATTGTGCGGCAATTAAAAAAGATGCATACAGGCCCTATTCAGGCCTTCTATTTTCACCAACCCAGCCAGAAATGTAAGAAACAAAAAATCTTTTTGAAATTTAACATCATAGCATTGTGCGGCATTCAATTGGATGCATTTGGGCCTATTCGGAGCTTTTTATTTTCATCAGAAGCCAAGATATGGCCAAAAAACAAAAAAAAATATTTTTGAAATTTTACAACGTAGCATTGTGCGGCAATTAAAAAAGATGCATACGGGCCTATTCCGAGCTTTTTATTTTCACCAGCAGCCGAGATATGGCAAAAGAACAAAAAAAAATCTTTTTGAAATTTAACAACATAGCATTGTGCGGCATTCAAAATAGATGCATTTGGGCCTATTCGGAGATTTTTATTTTCATCAGAAGCCGAGATATAGCCAAAAAACAAAAAAAAATGTTTTTGAAATTTAACAACATAGCATTGTGCGGGATTCAAAATAGATGCATTCGGGCCTATTCAAAGCTTTTTATTTTCATCAGAAGCCAAGATATGGCCAAAAAAGGAAAGAAAATAATTTTGAAATTTTACAACGTAGCATTGTGCGGCAATTAAAAAAATGCATAAGAACCTATTCCGAGCCTTCTATTTTCACCAGCAGCCGAAATATGGCCAAAAAACGAAAAAAAATATTTTTGAAATTTAACAACATAGCATTGTGCGGCATTCAAAATAGATGAATTCGGGGCTATTTGGAGCTTTATTTTCAGAAACCGAGATATGGCCAAAAAACGAAGAAAATATTTTGAAATTTTACAACGTAACTTTTGTGCGGCATTCAAAATAAATGAATTCGGGCCTATTTGGAGCCATTTATTTTCATCAGAATCCGAAATATGGCCAAAAAACGGAAAAAATTTTTGAAATTTTTACAACGTAAGCATTGTGCGGCATTTAAAATAGATGATTTCGGGTTTGTTGGAGCTTTTTATTTTTCATCAAGAGAAGCCGAGATATGTGGCCAAAATCGAAAATATTTTGAAATTTTACAACGTAGCATTGTGCGGCAATTAAAAAAGATGCATACGGGCCGGGCCTTCTATTATTTTCACCAGCAGCCGAGATATGGCCAAAAAACAAACAAAAATATTTTTGAAATTTAACAATATAGCATTGTGCGGCATTCAAAATAGATGCATTTGGGCCTATTCGGAGCTTTTAATTTTCATCAGAAGCTGAGATATGGCCAAAAACCAAAAAAAAATATTTTTGAAATTTAACAACATAGCATTGTGCGGCATTCAAAATGGATGCATTCGAGCCAATTCAAAACTTATTATTTTCATCAGAAGCCGAGATATGGCCAAAAAACGAAAGAAAATATTTTTGAAATTTTACAACGTAGCATTGTGCAACGAAGAATTAAAAAAGATGCACATGGGCCTATTCCGAGAATTCCATTTTCACCAGCAGCCGAGATATATATTAAAAACAAGAAAAAATATTTTTGAAATTTAACAACATAGCATTATGCGGCATTCAAAATAGATGCATTTGGGCCTATTCGGAACTTTTATTTTCATCAAAGCCGAGATATGGCCAAAAAACAAAAAAATATTTTGAAATTTAACAACATAGCATTGTGCGGCATTCAAAATAGATGCATTGGGCCTATTCGGAGCTTTTTATTTTCATCAGAAACCGAGATATGGCCAAAACGAAAATATTTTGAAATTTTACAACGTAGCATTGTGCGGCAATTAAAAAGATGCATACACAATATTCGAGCCTTCTATTTTCACCAGCAACCGAAATATGGCCAAGAAACAAAAAAAAATATTTTTGAAATTTAACATCATAGCATTGTGCGGCATTCAATTGGATGCATTTGGGCCTATTCGGAGCTTTTTATTTTCATCAGAAGCTGAGATATGGCCAAAAAACAAAAAAAAATATTTTTGAAATTTAACAACATAGCATTGTGCGGCATTCAAAATGGATGCATTCGAGCCAATTCAAAACTTATTATTTTCATCAGAAGCCGAGATATGGCCAAAAATGAAAGAAAATATTTTTGAAATTTTACAACGTAGCATTGTGCGGCAATTAAAAAAGATGCATACGGGCCTATTCCGAGAATTCCATTTTTCTGTAGCCGAGATATGGCCAAAAAACAAGAAAAATATTTTTTGAAATTTAACAACATAGCGTTATGCGGCATTCAAAATAGATGCATTTTGGGCCTATTCGGAACTTTTATTTTCATCAAAGCCGAGATATGTGTAAAAAACAAAAAAAAATATTTTGAAATTTAACAACATAGCATTGTGCGGCATTCAAAATAGATGTTTGGGCCTATTCAGACTTTTTATTTTTCATCAGAAACCGAGATATGGCCAAAAAACGAAAGAAAATATTTTTGAAATTTTACAACGTAGCATTGTGCGGCAATTAAAAAAGATGCATACAGGCCTATTCCGAGCCTTCTATTTTCACCAGCAACCGAAATATGGCCAAGAAACAAAAAAAAATATTTTTGAAATTTAACATCATAGCATTGTGCGCCATTCAATTGGATGCATTTGGGCCTATTCGGAGCTTTTTATTTTCATCAGAAGCCGAGATATAGCCAAAAAACAAAAAAAAATGTTTTTGAAATTTAACAACATAGCATTGTGCGGCATTCAAAATAGATTCATTCGGGCCTATTCAAAGCTTTTTATTTTCATCAAAAGCCAAGATATGGCCAAAAAAGGAAAAAAAATAATTTTGAAATTTTACAACGTAGCATTGTGCGGCAATTAAAAAAATGCATGAGAACCTATTCCGAGCCTTCTATTTTCACCAGCAGCCGAAATATGGCCAAAAAGCAGAAAAAAATATTTTTAGCGGGGTACACAACGTAGCATTGTGCAGCATTCAAATAATAAATGAATTCGGGCCTATTTGGAGCCATTTATTTTCATCAGAAGCCGAGATATGGCCAAAAAACGGAAAAAAATATTTTTGAAATTTTACAACGTAGCATTGTGCGGCATTTAAAATAGATGATTTCGGGTTTATTTGGAGCTTCTTATTTTCATCAGAAGCCGAGATATGGCCAAAAAACGAAAGAAAATATTTTTGAGTACACAACGTAGCATTAATGCGGCAATTTGAGAAAAAATGCATACGGGCCTATTCCGAGCATTCCATTTTCACCAGCAGCCGAGATATGGCCAAACAAAAAAATATTTTTGAAATTTAACAACATAGCATTGTGAAACAATCAAAATAGATGCATTTGGGCCCATTCAGACTTTTATTTTCATCAAGCCAAGATATGGCCAAAAAACGAAAAAAAATATTTTGAAATTTAACAACATAGCATTGTGCATTTATTCAAAATATGAATTCAGATGTGGAGCCGTTTATTTTCATCAAGAAGCCGAGATATGGCAAGAAACAAACAAAATATTTTGAAATTTAACAACATAGCATTGTGCGGAATTCAAAGACAGATGCATTTGGGCCCTATTCAAGCTTTATTTCATCAGAAGCCGAGATATGGCCAAAAAACGAAAAAAAATATTTTTGAAATTTAACAACATAGCATTGTGCAGCATTCAATATAAATGGAATTCAGAGCCTATTTGAAGTTTTTATTTTCATTTACAAGCCGATATATAGCCCAAAAACGAAAAAATATTTTGAAATTTTACAACGTAGCATTGTGCGGCAATTAAAAAAGATGCATACGGAGCCTATTCGGAGCTTTTATTTTCATCAGAGCGAGATATAGCCCAAAAACAAAAAAAAATATTTTGAAATTTAACAACATAGCATTGTGCAGCATTCAAAATAGATGCATTCGGGCCTATTCGGAGCTATTTATTTTCATCGAAACCGAGATATTGCCAAGAAGCAAGAAAAAAATATTTTAAAACTTACAACGTAGCATTGTGCGGCAATTAAAAGGTACATACAGGGCCCCTATTCCGAGCCTTCTATTTTCTACAAGCAACCGAAATAGCCCAAAAGAACAGAAAAAAATATTTTTGAAGTTGCTAACACTTAGCATTGTGCGGCATTCAAAACCGATGAATTCGGGCTTATTGGAGCCGTTTATTTTCATCAGAAGCCGAGATATGGCCAAACAAACAAAATATTTTGAAATTTAACAACATAGCATTGTGCGGAATTCAAAATAGATGCATTTGGAGCCTATTCGAAGCTTTTATTTTCATCAGAAAGGATATGGCCAAAAAACGAAAAAAAATATTTTTGAAATTTAACAACATAGCATTGTGCAGCATTCAATATAAATGAATTCGAGCCTATTTGAAGTTTTTTATTTTCATTACAAGCCGATATATGGCCAAAAAACGAAAGAAAATATTTTTGAAATTTTACAACGTAGCATTGTGCGGCAATTAAAAAAGATGCATACGGGCCTATTCGGAGCTTTTTATTTTCATCAGAAGCCGAGATATAGCCAAAAACGAAAAAAAATATTTTTGAAATTTAACAACATAGCATTGTGCGGCATTCAAAATAGATGCATTCGGGCCTATTCGGAGCTATTTATTTTCATCAGAAACCGAGATATTGCCAAAAAACGAAAAAAAATATTTTTAAAACTTTACAACGTAGCATTGTGCGGCAATTAAAAAGATGCATACGGGCTATTCCGAGCCTTCCTATTTTCTAAACTGACGAAATATGGCCAAAACAAGAAAAATATTTTTGAAATTTAACAACATAGCATTGTGCATTCAAAATAGATGCATTTGGGCCTATTCGGAACTTTTATTTTCATCAAAAGCCGAGATATGGCCAAAAAACGAAAAAAATATTTTGAGATTTAACAACATAGCATTGTGCGGCATTCAAAATAGATGCATTTGGGCCTATTCAGACTATTTATTTTCATCAGGAAACCGAGATGTGCCAAAAACGAAAAAAACTATTTTTGAAATTTTACAACGTAGCATTGTGCGGCAATTAAAAAGATGCATACGGGCCTATTCCGAGCCTTTTATTTCATCGGAAGCCGAGAAATGGCCAAAAAACGAACGAAAATATTTTTGAAATTTTGTGTAGCATTGTGCGGCATTTAAAATTAGGTGCATTTGGGCTATTCGGAGCTTTATTTTCATCAGAAGCGAGATATGGCCAAAAAACGAAAGAAAATATTTTGAAATTCTACAACGTAGCATTGTGCGGCATTCAAAATAGATGAATTCGGGTCTATTTGGAGTATTTTATTTTCATCAGAAGCCGAGATGTGGCCAAAAAACGAAAGAAAATATTTTTGAAATTCTACAACGTAGAATTGTGCGGCAATTAAAAAAAATGCATACGGGCCTTTTCCGAGCCTTCTATTTTCACCAGCAGCCGAGATATGGCCAAAAAACAAAAAAAAATATTTTTGAAATTTAACAACATAGCATTGTGCGGCATTTAAAATAGATGCATTTGGGCCTATTCAGAGCTTTTATTTTCATCAGAAGCCGAGATATAATAAAAACGAAAAAAATATTTTGAAATTTAACAACATAGCATTATTAGAAAGCATTCAAAATAGATGCATTTGGGCCTATTCAAAGCTTTTTATTTTCATCAGAAGCCGAGATATGGCCAAAAAACGAAAGAAAATAATTTTGAAATTTTACAACGTAGCATTGTGCGGCAATTAAAAAAATGCATAAGGGCCTATTCAGGAGCCTTCAGCGGCACTACCAGCAGCCGAAATATGGCCAAAAAACGAAAAAAAATATTTTTGAAATTTTACAACGTAGGATTGTGCGGCATTCAAAATAGATGAAATCGGGCCTATTTGGAGCTATTTATTTTCATCAGAAGCCGAGATATGGCTAAAAACGGAAAAAAAATATTTTGAAATTTTACAACGTAGCATTGTGCGGCATTTAAAATAGATGATTTCGGGTTTATTTGGAGCTTTTTATTTTCATCAGAAGCCGAGATATGGCCAAAAAACGAAAAAAACTATTTTTGAAATTTTACAACGTAGCATTGTGCGGCAATTAAAAAAGATGCATTTGGGCCTATTCGGAGCATTTTATTTTCATCAGAAGCCGAGATATAACCAAAAAACATAAAAAAATATTTTTGAAATTTAACAACATAGCATTGTGCGGCATTCAAAATAGATGCATTTGGGCCTATTCGGAGTTATTTATTTTCATCAGAAACCGAGATATTGCCAAAAAACGAAAAAAAATATTTTTAAAACTTTACAACGTAGCATTGTGCGGCAATTAAAAAAGATGCATACGGGCCTATTCCGAGCTTTTCATTTTCACCAGCAGCCGAGATATGGCAAAAGAACAAAAAAAATCTTTTGAAATTTAACAACATAGCATTGTGCAGCATTCAAAATAGATGCATTTGGGCCTATTCGGAGATTTTATTTTCATCAAACCGAGATATAGCCAAAAAACAAAAAAATGTTTTGAAATTTAACAACATAGCATTGTGCGGGATTAAAACTAGATGCATTCGGGCTATTCGGGCTATTTATTTTCATCAGAAACCGAGATATTGCCAAAAAACGAAAAAAAATATTTTTAAAACTTTACAACGTAGCATTGTGCGGCAATTAAAAAAGATGCATACGGGCCTATTCCGAGCCTTCTATTTTCACAAGCAGCCGAAATATGGCCAAAAAACAAGAAAAAATATTTTTGAAATTTAACAACATAGCATTGTGCGGCATTCAAAATAGATGCATTTGGGCCTATTCGGAACTTTTTATTTTCATCAAAAGCCGAGATATGGCCAAAACAGCAAAATATTTTGAAATTTAACAACATAGCATTGTGCGGCATTCAAAATAGATGCATTTGGGCCTATTCGGAGCTATTTATTTTCATCAGAAACCGAGATATTGCCAAAAAACGAAAAAAACTATTTTTGAAATTTTACAACGTAGCATTGTGCGGCAATTAAAAAAGATGCATACGGGCCTATTCCGAGCCTTTTATTTTCATCAGGCAGAAATGGCCAAAAAACGAACGAAAATATTTTTGAAATTTTACAACGTAGCATTGTGCGGCATTCAAATTAGGTGCATTTGGGCCTATTCGGAGCTTTTTAATTTCATCAGAAGCCGAGATATGGCCAAAAAACGAAAGAAAATATTTTTGAAATTTTACAACGTAGCATTGTGCGGCATTCAAAATAGATGAATTCGGGCCTATTTGGAGTATTTTATTTTCATCAGAAGCCGAGATATGGCCAAAAAACGAAAAAAAATATTTTTAATTTACAACGTAGCATTGTGCGGCAATTAAAAAGATGCATACGGCCTATTCCGAGCCTTCTATTTTCACCAGAAGCCGAGATATGGCCAAAAACAAAAATATTTTTGAAATTTAACAACGTAGCATTGTGCGGCATTTAAAATAGATGCATTCGGGCCTATTCGAGCTTTTATTTTCATCAGAAGCCGAGATATGGCCAAAAACGAAAAAATATTTTTGAAATTTAACAACATAGCATTGTGCGGCATTCAAAATAGATGCATTTGGGCCTATTAAAGCCTTTATTTTCACCAGCAACCGAGATATTACCAAAAAACAAAGAAAAATATTTTTGAAATTTTACAACGTAGCATTGTGCGGCAATTAAAAAAGATGCATACGGGCCTATTCCGAGCTTTCTATTTTCACCAGCAGCCGAGATATGGCCAAGAAACAAAAAAAAATATTTTTGAAAGTTAACAACATAGCATTGTGCGGCATTCAAAATAGATGCATTTGGGCCTATTCGGAGCCTTTTATTTTCATCAGAAGCCGAGATATGGCCAAAAACAAAAAAATATTTTGAAATTTAACAACGTAGCATTGTGCGGCATTCAAAATAGATGCATTCGCCTATTGGAGCCTTTATTTTCATCAGAAGCCGAGATATGGCCAAAAACAAAAAAATATTTTTGAAATTTAACAACATAGCATTGTGCGGCATTCAAATAGATGCATTTGGCCTATTCGAGCTTTTATTTTCATCAGAAGCCGAGATATGGCCAAAAACGAAAAAATATTTTTGAAATTTAACAACATAGCATTGTGCGGCATTCAAAATAGATGCATTTGGGCCTATTCGAAGCTTTTTATTTTCATCAGAAGCCGAGATATGGCCAAAAAACGAAAAAAAATATTTTTGAAATTTTACAACGTAGCATTGTGCGGCATTAAAAATAGATGCATTTGGGCCTATCCGAGCTTTTATTTTCATCAGAAGCCGAGATATGGCCAAAAACGAAAAAATATTTTGAAATTTTACAACGTAGCATTGTGCGGCATTCAAAATAGATGCATTCGGGCCTATTCGAGCCTTTTATTTTCATCAGCAGCCGAGATATGGCCAAAAAACAAGAAAATATTTTTGAAATTTAACAACATAGCATTGTGCGGCATTCAATAGATGCATTTGGCTATTCGAGCTTTTATTTTCATCAGAAGCCGAGATATGGCCAAAAACAAAAAAATATTTTGAAATTTAACAACATAGCATTGTGCATTCAAAATAGATGCATTTGGGCCTATTCGGAGCTTTTTATTTTCATCAGAAGCCGAGATATGGCCAAAAACGAAAAAAATATTTTGAAATTTTACAACGTAGCATTGTGCGGCAATTAAAAAGATGCATACGGGCCTATTCGAGCCTTTTATTTTCACCAGCAGCCGAGATATGGCCAAAAGAAAAAAATTTTTGAAATTTAACAACATAGCATTGTGCGGCATTCAAAATAGATGCATTTGGGCCTATTCCGAGCTCTTTATTTTCATCAGAAGCCGAGATATGGCCAAAAACAAAAAAAATATTTTTGAAATTTAACAACATAGCATTGTGCGGCAAAATAGATGCATTGGGCCTATTCGAGCTTTTTATTTTCATCAGAAGCCGAGATATGGCCAAAAACGAAAAAATATTTTTGAAATTTTACAACGTAGCATTGTGCGGCATTCAAAATAGATGCATTTGGCCTATTTGGAGCCTTTATTTTCATCAGAAGCCGAGATATGGCCAAAAACGAAAAAAATATTTTTGAAATTTTACAACGTAGCATTGTGCGGCATTTAAAATAGATGATTTCGGATTTATTTGGAGCTTCTTATTTTCATCAGAAGCCGAGATATGGCAAAAAACGAAAAAAATATTTTTGAAATTTTACAACGCATTGTGCGGCAATTAAAAATGCATACGGGCCTATTCCGAGCATTCTATTTTCACCAGCAGCCGAGATATGGCCAAAAACAAAAAAATATTTTGAAATTTAACAACATAGCATTGTGGGCATTCAAAATAGATGCATTTCTATTCGGAGCTTTATTTTCATCAGAAGCCGAGATATGGCCAAAAACGAAAAAATATTTTTGAAATTTAACAACATAGCATTGTGCGGCATTCAAAATAGATAAATTGGGCCTATTTGAGCTTTTTATTTTCATCAGAAGCCGAGATATGCCAAAAACGAAAGAAAATATTTTTGAAATTTTACAACGTAGCATTGTGCGGCAATTAAAAAGATGCATACGGGCCTATTCCGAGCCTCTATTTTCAGCAGCCGAGATATGGCCAAAAACAAAAAAAAAATTTTTGAAATTTAACAACATAGCATTGTGCGGCATTCAAAATAGATGCATTCGGGCCTATTCGGAGCTTTTTATTTTCATCAGAAGCCGAGATGTGGCCAAAAACGAAAAAAATATTTTTGAAATTTTACAACGTAGCATTGTGCGGCATTAAAAAGATGCATTTGGGCCTATTCGAGCTTATTATTTTCATCAGAAGCCGAGATATGGCCAAAAAACAAAAAATATTTTTGAAATTTTACAACGTAGCATTGTGCGGCATTCAAAATAGATGAATTCGGGCCTATTTGGAGCCTTTTATTTTCATCAGAAGCCGAGATATGGCCAAAAAACGAAAAAAATATTTTTGAAATTTTACAACGTAGCATTGTGCGGCATTAAAAATAGATGAATTCGGGCCTATTTGGAGCCATTTATTTTCATCAGAAGCCGAGATATGGCCAAAAACGAAAAATATTTTTGAAATTTTACAACGTAGCATTGTGGCAATTAAAAGATGCATTTGGGCCTATTCGAGCCTTTTATTTTCATCAGAAGCCGAGATATGGCCAAAAACAAAAAAATATTTTTGAAATTTTAACAACATAGCATTGTGCGGCATTCAAAATATGCATTCGGGCCTATTGAGCCTTTTATTTTCATCAGAAGCCGAGATATGGCCAAAAACGAAAAAAATATTTTTGAAATTTAACAACATAGCATTGTGCATTCAAAATAGATGCATTTGGGCCTATTCGAGCTTTTATTTTCATCAGAAGCCGAGATATGGCCAAAAAACGAAAAAAATATTTTTGAAATTTTACAACGTAGCATTGTGCGGCAATTAAAAAAGATGCATTTGGGCCTATTCGGAGCTTTTATTTTCATCAGAAGCCGAGATATGGCCAAAAACAAAAAAATATTTTGAAATTTAACAACGTAGCATTGTGCGGCATTCAAAATAGATGAATTGGGCCTATTTGAGCCTTTATTTTCATCAGAAGCCGAGATATGGCCAAAAACGAAAAAAATATTTTGAAATTTAACAACATAGCATTGTGCGGCATTCAAAATAGATGCATTTGGGCCTATTCGGAGCTTTTATTTTCATCAGAAGCCGAGATATGGCCAAAAAACAAAAAAAAATATTTTTGAAATTTTACAACGTAGCATTGTGCGGCATTAAAAATAGATGCATTTGGGCCTATTCCGAGTTTTTATTTTTATCAGAAGCCGAGATATGGCCAAAAAACGAAAAAAAATATTTTTGAAATTTTACAACGTAGCATTGTGCGGCAATTAAAATGATGCATTTGGGCCTATTCGGAGCTTTTTATTTTCATCAGAAGCCGAGATATGGCCAAAAACGAAAAAAAATTTTTGAAATTTTACAACGTAGCATTGTGCGGCAATTAAAAAGATGCATACGGGCCTATTCCGAGGCTTTTATTTTCACCAGCAGCCGAGATATGGCCAAAAAACAAAAAAAAATATTTTTGAAATTTAACAACATAGCATTGTGCGGCATTTAAAATAGATGCATTTGGGCCTATTCGAGTCTTTATTTTCATCAGAAGCCGAGATATGGCCAAAAACAAAAAAATTTTTGAAATTTACAACGTAGCATTGTGCGGCATTAAAATAGATAAATTTGCCTATTTAGAGTTTTATTTTCATCAGAAGCCGAGATATGCAAAAAACGAAAAAATATTTTTGAAATTTTACAACGTAGCATTGTGCGGCAATTAAAAGATGCATTTGGGCCTATTCGGAGCTATTTTCATCAGCCGAGATATGGCCAAAAACGAAAAAAAATTTTTGAAATTTTACAACGTAGCATTGTGCGGCAATTATAAAAGATGCATACGGGCCTATTCCGAGCTTTCTATTTTCACCAGCAGCCGAGATATGGCCAAAAACAAAAAAATATTTTTGAAATTTTACAACGTAGCATTGTGCGGCATTAAAATAGATGCATTCGGGCCTATTTGAGCATTTATTTTCATCAGAAGCCGAGATATGGCCAAAAACAAAAAATATTTTTGAAATTTTACAACGTAGCATTGTGCGGCAATTAAAAAATGCATACGGGCCTATTCCGAGCTTTTATTTTCATCAGAAGCCGAGATATGGCCAAAAAACAAAAAAATATTTTGAAATTTAACAACATAGCATTGTGCGGCATTCAAAATAAATGCATTTGGGCCTATCCGAGCTTTTATTTTCATCAGAAGCCGAGATATGGCCAAAAACAAAAAATTTTTGAAATTTTACAACGTAGCATTGTGCGGCATTAAAAATAGATGCATTTGGGCCTATTTCGAGTTTTTATTTTCATCAGAAGAGATATGGCCAAAAACGAAAAAAATATTTTGAAATTTTACAACGTAGCATTGTGCGGCAATTAAAAAAGATGCATTTGGGCCTATTCGGAGCTTTTTATTTTCATCAGAAGCCGAGATATGGCCAAAAACGAAAAAAAAATTTTTGAAATTTTACAACGTAGCATTGTGCGGCAATTAAAAAGATGCATACGGGCCTATTCCGAGCTTTTATTTTCATCAGAAGCCGAGATATGGCCAAAAACAAAAAAAAATATTTTGAAATTTTACAACGTAGCATTGTGCGGCATTAAAAATAGATATTCGGGCCTATTTGAGCTTTTATTTTCATCAGAAGCCGAGATATGGCACAAAAACAAAAAAAATATTTTTGAAATTTTACAACGTAGCATTGTGCGGCATTCAAAATAGATGCATTCGGGCCTATTTGGAGCCTTTTATTTTCATCAGAAGCCGAGATATGGCCAAAAAACGAAAAAAAATATTTTTGAAATTTTACAACGTAGCATTGTGCGGCAATTAAAAAAGATGCATACGGGCCTATTCCGAGCCTTCTATTTTCACCAGCAGCCGAGATATGGCCAAAAAAAAAAAAATATTTTTGAAATTTAACAACATAGCATTGTGCGGCATTCAAAATAATGCATTTTCTATGCCTGAGCTTTTATTTTCATCAGAAGCTGAGATATGGCCAAAAAACAAAAAAAAATATTTTTGAAATTTAACAACATAGCATTGTGCGGCATTCAAAATGGATGCATTCGAGCCAATTCAAAGCTTTTTATTTTCATCAGAAGCCGAGATATGGCCAAAAAACGAAAGAAAATATTTTTGAAATTTTACAACGTAGCATTGTGCGGCAATTAAAAAAATGCATAAGGGCCTATTCCGAGCCTTCTATTTTCACCAGCAGCCGAAATATGGCCAAAAAACGAAAAAAAATATTTTTGAAATTTTACAACGTAGCATTGTGCGGCATTCAAAATAGATGAATTCGGGCCTATTTGGAGCCATTTATTTTCATCAGAAGCCGAGATATGGCCAAAAACGAAAAAATATTTTGAAATTTTACAACGTAGCATTGTGCGGCATTTAAAATAGATGATTTCGGGCTTATTTGAGCTTTTATTTTCATCAGAAGCCGAGATATGGCCAAAAAACGAAAGAAACTATTTTTGAAATTTAACAACATAGCATTGTGCGGCATTCAAAATAGATGCATTTGGGCCTATTCGGAGCTATTTATTTTCATCAGACACCGAGATATTGCCAAAAAACGAAAGAAAATATTTTTAAAACTTTACAACGTAGCATTGTGCGGCAATTAAAAAAGATGCATACGGGCCTATTCCGAGCCTTCTATTTTCACAAGCAGCCGAAATATGGCCAAAAAACAAAAAAATATTTTTGAAATTTAACAACATAGCATTGTGTGGCATTCAAAATTGATGCATTTGGGCCTATTCGGAGCTTTTCATTTTCATCAGAAGCCGAGATATGGCCAAAAAACGAAAAAAATATTTTGAAATTTAACATAGCAGGCAATTCAAAATAGATGCATTTGGGCCTATTAAAGCCTTTTATTTTCATCAGAAGCCGAGATATGGCCAAAAACGAAAAAATATTTTTGAAATTTTACAACGTAGCATTGTGCGGCAATTAAAAAGATGCATACGGGCCTATTCCGAGCCTTTTATTTTCATCAGAAGCCGAGATATGGCCAAAAACGAACGAAAATATTTTTGAAATTTTACAACGTAGCATTGTGCATTCAAAATAGTGCATTTGGGCCTATTGAGTTTTATTTTCATCAGAAGCCGAGATATGGCCAAAAACGAAAATATTTTTGAAATTTTACAACGTAGCATTGTGCGGCATTCAAAATAGATGACGCCTATTTGGAGTATTTTATTTTCATCAGAAGCCGAGATATGGCCAAAAACGAAAGAAAATATTTTGAAATTCTACAACGTAGCATTGTGCGGCAATTAAAAAACATGGGCCTATTTCGAGCCTTCTATTTTCACCAGCAGCCGAGATATGGCCAAAAACAAAAAAAAATATTTTTGAAATTTAACAACATAGCATTGTGCGGCATTCAAAATAGATGCATTCGGGCCTATTCAAAGCTTTTTATTTTCATCAGAAGCCGAGATATGGCCAAAAACGAAAAAAATATTTTTGAAATTTACAACATAGCATTGTGCGGCATTCAAAATAGATGAATTTGGGCCTATTAAAGCCTTTTATTTTCATCAGCCGAGATATGGCCAAAAAAAAAATACTTTTGAAATTTTACAACGTAGCATTGTGCGGCAATTAAAAAAGATGCATACGGGCCTATTCCGAGCCTTCTATTTTCACCAGCAGCCGAGATATGGCCAAAAAACAAAAAAAAATATTTTTGAAATTTAACAACATAGCATTGTGGAACATTCAAAATAGATGCATTTGGGCCTATTCGGAGCTTTTTATTTTCATCAGAAGCCAAGATATGGCCAAAAACGAAAATATTTTTGAAATTTAACAACATAGCATTGTGCGGCATTCAAAATAGATGAATTCGGCTTATTGGAGCTTTTATTTTCATCAGCCGAGATATGGCCAAAAACAAAAAAAATATTTTTGAAATTTTACAACGTAGCATTGTGCATTTAAAATAGATGCATTTCGGGCCTATTTGAGCTTTTTATTTTCATCAGAAGCCGAGATATGGCCAAAAAACGAAAAATATTTTTGAAATTTAACAACATAGCATTGTGCATTCAAAATAGATGCATTTGGGCCTATTCGAGCTTTTATTTTCATCAGAAGCCGAGATATGGCCAAAAACAAAAAAAATATTTTGAAATTTACAACGTAGCATTGTGCGGCAATTAAAAGATGCATACGGGCCTATTCCGAGCCTTCTATTTTCACAGCAGCCGAGATATGGCCAAAAAACAAAAATATTTTGAAATTTAACAACATAGCATTGTGCGGCATTCAAAATAGATGAATCTGGGCCTATTTGAGTCTTTTATTTTCATCAGAAGCCGAGATATGGCCAAAAACGAAAAAAAATATTTTTGAAATTTTACAACGTAGCATTGTGCGGCATTCAAAATAGATGAATTCGGGCCTATTTGGAGCTTTTTATTTTCATCAGAAGCCGAGATATGGCCAAAAACGAAAAAATATTTTGAAATTTTACAACGTAGCATTGTGCGGCATTTAAAATATGCATTTGGGCCTATTTGGAGCTTTTTATTTTCATCAGAAGCCGAGATATGGCCAAAAAACGAAAGAAAATATTTTTGAAATTTAACAACATAGCATTGTGCGGCATTCAAAATAGATGCATTTGGGCCTATTCGAGCTATTTATTTTCATCACAGCCGAGATATGGCCAAAAACGAAAAAAATATTTTTGAAATTTAACAACATAGCATTGTGCGGAATTCAAAATCAATGCATTTGGACCTATTTGGAGCCTTTAATTTTTATCAGAAGCCGAGATATGTCCAAAAAACGAAAGAAAATATTTTTGAAATTTAACAACATAGCATTGTGCGGCAATTAAAAAGATGCATACGGGCCTATTCCGAGCTTTTTATTTTCATCAGAAGCCGAGATATGGCCAAAAAACGAAAGAAAATATTTTTGAAATTTTACAACGTAGCATTGTGCGGCATTCAAAATAGATGCATTTGGGCCTATTCGGAGCTTTTTATTTTCATCAGAAGCCGAGATATGGCCAAAAACGAAAAAAATATTTTGAAATTTTACAACGTAGCATTGTGCGGCATTCAAAATAGATGAATTCGGGCCTATTTGGAGTATTTTATTTTCATCAGAAGCCGAGATATGGCCAAAAAACGAAAGAAAATATTTTTGAAATTCTACAACGTAGAATTGTGCGGCAATTAAAAATGCATACGGGCCTATTCCGAGCTTTCTATTTTCACCAGCAGCCGAGATATGGCCAAAAAACAAAAAAAAATATTTTTGAAATTTAACAACATAGCATTGTGCGGCATTTAAAATAGATGCATTCGGGCCTATTCGGAGCTTTTTATTTTCATCAGAAGCCGAGATATGGCCAAAAAACGAAAAAAAATATTTTTGAAATTTAACAACATAGCATTGTGCGGCATTCAAAATAGATGCATTTGGGCCTATTTGGAGCCTTTTATTTTCATCAGAAGCCGAGATATGGCCAAAAAAACGAAAGAAAATATTTTTGAAATTTTACAACGTAGCATTGTGCGGCAATTAAAAAAAATGCATACGGGCCTATTCCGAGCCTTCTATTTTCATCAGCAGCCGAGATATGGCCAAAAAACAAAAAAATATTTTGAAATTTTACAACGTAGCATTGTGCGGCATTAAAAATAGATGCATTCGGGCCTATTTGAGCCTTTATTTTCATCAGAAGCCGAGATATGGCCAAAAAACAAAAAAAAATATTTTTGAAATTTAACAACATAGCATTGTGCGGCATTCAAAATAGATGAATTTGGGCCTATTGGAGCCTTTTATTTTCATCAGAAGCCGAGATATGGCCAAAAACGAAAAATATTTTTGAAATTTTACAACGTAGCATTGTGCGGCAATTAAAAAGATGCATACGGGCCTATTCCGAGCCTTTTTATTTTCATCAGCCGAGATATGGCCAAAAAACGAACGAAAATATTTTTGAAATTTTACAACGTAGCATTGTGCGGCATTCAAATTAGGTGCATTTGGGCCTATTCGAAGCTTTTTATTTTCATCAGAAGCCGAGATATGGCCAAAAAACGAAAGAAAATATTTTTGAAATTTTACAACGTAGCATTGTGCGGCATTCAAAATAGATGAATTCGGGTCTATTTGGAGTATTTTATTTTCATCAGAAGCCGAGATGTGGCCAAAAAACGAAAGAAAATATTTTTGAAATTTACAACGTAGCATTGTGCGGCAATTAAAAATGCATGGGCCTATTCCGAGCCTTCTATTTTCACCAGCAGCCGAGATATGGCCAAAAACAAAAAATATTTTTGAAATTTAACAACATAGCATTGTGCGGCATTTAAAATAGATGCATTGGGCCTATTCGAGCTTTTTATTTTCATCAGAAGCCGAGATATGGCCAAAAACGAAAAAAATATTTTGAAATTTAACAACATAGCATTGTGCGGCATTCAAAATAGATGCATTTGGGCCTATTAAAGCCTTTTATTTTCATCAGAAGCCGAGATATGGCCAAAAACGAAAAAAAATATTTTGAAATTTTACAACGTAGCATTGTGCGGCAATTAAAAAAGATGCATACGGGCCTATTCCGAGCCTTCTATTTTCATCAGCAGCCGAGATATGGCCAAAAACAAAAAAATATTTTGAAATTTAACAACATAGCATTGTGGGCATTCAAAATAGATGCATTTGGGCCTATTCGAGCTTTTTATTTTCATCAGAAGCCGAGATATGGCCAAAAACGAAAAAAATATTTTTGAAAATTTAACAGTAGCATTGTGCGGCATTCAAAATAGATGAAGCCTATTGGAGCTTTATTTTCATCAGAAGCCGAGATATGGCCAAAAACAAGAAAATATTTTTGAAATTTAACAACATAGCATTGTGCGGCATTCAAAATAGATGCATTTGGGCCTATCGGAGCTTTTATTTTCATCAGAAGCCGAGATATGGCCAAAAACGAAAAAATATTTTTGAAATTTAACAACATAGCATTGTGCGGCATTCAAAATAGATGAATCGGGCCTATTTGGAGCTTTTATTTTCATCAGAAGCCGAGATATGGCCAAAAACGAAAAAAATATTTTTGAAATTTTACAACGTAGCATTGTGCGGCAATTAAAAAGATGCATACGGCCTATTCCGAGCCTTTCTATTTTCACCAGCAGCCGAGATATGGCCAAAGAACAAAATATTTTTGAAATTTAACAATATAGCATTGTGCGGCATTCAAAATAGATGCATTTGGGCCTATTCGGAGCTTTTTATTTTCATCAGAAGCCGAAATATGGCCAAAAAACGAAAAAAATATTTTTGAAATTTAACAACATAGCATTGTGCGGCATTCAAAATAGATGCATTCGGGCCTATTCAAAGCTTTCTATTTTCATCAGAAGCCAAGATATGGCCAAAAACGAAAAAAATATTTTGAAATTTACAACGTAGCATTGTGCGGCAATTAAAAAGATGCATACGGGCCTATTCCGAGCCTTCTATTTTCACAAGCCGAAATATGGCCAAAAACAAAAAAATATTTTGAAATTTAACAACATAGCATTGTGCGGCATCAAAATAGATGCATTTGGGCCTATTCGGAGCTTTTATTTTCATCAGCCGAGATATGGCCAAAAAACGAAAAAAAATATTTTTGAAATTTAACAACATAGCATTGTGCGGCAATCAAAATAGATGAATTTGGGCCTAGTAAAGCCTTTTATTTTCATCAGAAGCCGAGATGTGGCCGAAAAACAAAAAAAAATATTTTTGAAATTTTACAACGTAGCATTGTGCGGCAATTAAAAAGATGCATACGGGCCTATTCCGAGCTTCTTATTTTCATCAGAAGCCGAGATATGGCCAAAAACGAAAAAATATTTTTGAAATTTTACAACGTAGCATTGTGCGGCATTCAAAATAGGCATTTGGGCCTATTTGGAGTATTTTATTTTCATCAGAAGCCGAGATATGGCCAAAAACGAAAAAAAATATTTTTGAAATTTTACAACGTAGCATTGTGCGGCAATTAAAAAAGATGCATACGGGCCTATTTGGAGTTTTTATTTTCATCAGAAGCCGAGATATGGCCAAAAACGAAAATATTTTGAAATTTAACAACATAGCATTGTGCGGCAATCAAAATAGATGCATTTGGGCCTATTCGGAGCTTTTTATTTTCATCAGAAGCCGAGATATGGCCAAAAACGAAAAAATATTTTGAAATTTAACAACATAGCATTGTGCGGCATTCAAAATAGATGCATTTGGGCCTATTTGGAGCTTTTATTTTCATCAGAAGCCGAGATATGGCCAAAAAACGAAAAAAAAAATTTTTGAAATTTTACAACGTAGCATTGTGCGGCAATTAAAAAAGATGCATACGGGTCTATTCCGAGCCTTCTATTTTCACCAGCAGCCGAGATATGGCCAAAAAAAAAAAAATATTTTTGAAATTTAACAACATAGCATTGTGCGGCATTCAAAATAGATGCATTCGGGCCTATTCAAAGCTTTTTATTTTCATCAGAAGCCGAGATATGGCCAAAAAACAAAAGAAAATATTTTTGAAATTTTACAACGTAGCATTGTGCGGCAATTAAAAAAGATGCATACGGGCCTATTCCGAGCATTCTATTTTCACCAGCAGCCGAGATATGGCCAAAAAACAAAAAAATATTTTTGAAATTTAACAACATAGCATTGTGCGGCATTCAAAATAGATGCATTTGGGCCTATTTGGAGCTTTTTATTTTCATCAGAAGCCGAGATATGGCCAAAAAACGAAAGAAAATATTTTTGAAATTTTACAACGTAGCATTGTGCGGCATTCAAAATAGATGAATTCGGGCCTATTTGGAGCCTTTTATTTTCATCAGAAGCCGAGATATGGCCAAAAACGAAAAAAAATATTTTTGAAATTTAACAACATAGCATTGTGCGGCATTCAAAATAGATGCATTCGGGCCTATTGGAGCTTTATTTTCATCAGAAGCCGAGATATGGCCAAAAAACGAAAAAAAATATTTTTGAAATTTTACAACGTAGCATTGTGCGGCATTCAAAATAGATGCATTTGAACCTATTCGGAGTTCTTTATTTTCATCAGAAGCCGAGATATGGCCAAAAAACGAAAAAAAATATTTTTGAAATTTTACAACGTAGCATTGTGCGGCATTCAAAATAGATGAATTTGGGCCTATTTGGAGCCATTTATTTTCATCAGAAGCCGAGATATGGCCAAAAAACGAAAAAAAATATTTTTGAAATTTTACAACGTAGCATTGTGCGGCATTCAAAATAGATGCATTTGAACCTATTTGGAGCTTTTTATTTTCATCAGAAGCCGAGATATGGCCGAAAAACGAAAAAAAATATTTTTGAAATTTTACAACGTAGCATTGTGCGGCAATTAAAAAAGATGCATACGGGCCTATTCTGAGCCTTCTATTTTCACCAGCAGCCGAGATATGGCCAAATAACAAAAAAAAATATTTTTAAAATTTAACAACATAGCATTGTGCGGCATTCAAAATAGATGCATTTGGGCCTATTCGGAGCTTTTTATTTTCATCAGAAGCCGAGATATGGCCAAAAACGAAAAAAAATATTTTTGAAATTTAACAACATAGCATTGTGCGGCATTCAAAATAGATGCATTCGGGCCTATTCGGAGCTTTTTATTTTCATCAGAAGCCGAGATATGGCCAAAAAACGAAAGAAAATATTTTTGAAATTTTACAACGTAGCATTGTGGCAATTAAAAGATGCATACGGGCCTATTCCGAGCCTTCTATTTTCACCAGCAGCCGAAGATATGGCCAAAAAAAAAATATTTTTGAAATTTAACAACATAGCATTGTGCGGCATTCAAAATAGATGCATTTGGGCCTATTCGAGCTTTTATTTTCATCAGAAGCCGAGATATGGCCAAAAACGAAAAATATTTTTGAAATTTAACAACATAGTGTGCGGCATTCAAAATAGATGAATTTGGGCCTAGTAAAGCCTTTTATTTTCATCAGAAGCCGAGATATGGCCGAAAAACGAAAAAAA
The DNA here is from genome assembly GCF_019399895.1 of Cardiocondyla obscurior. NCBI lineage: Eukaryota > Metazoa > Arthropoda > Insecta > Hymenoptera > Formicidae > Cardiocondyla > Cardiocondyla obscurior. The sequence continues at coordinate 4,606,697 of NC_091873.1, read as the reverse complement.
ATATTTTTGAAATTTTACAACGTAGCATTGTGCGGCAATTAAAAAAGATGCATACGGGCCTATTCCGAGCCTTTTATTTTCATCGGAAGCCGAGATATGGCCAAAAAACGAACGAAAATATTTTTGAAATTTTACAACGTAGCATTGTGCGGCATTCAAATTAGGTGCATTTGGGCCTATTCGGAGCTTTTTATTTTCATCAGAAGCCGAGATATGGCCAAAAAACGAAAGAAAATATTTTTGAAATTTTACAACGTAGCATTGTGCGGCATTCAAAATAGATGAATTCGGGCCTATTTGAGTATTTATTTTCATCAGAAGCCGAGATATGGCCAAAAACGAAAGAAAATATTTTGAAATTTACAACGTAGCATTGTGCGGCAATTAAAAAAATGCATACGGGCCTATTGAGCCTTTTATTTTCATCAGAAGCCGAGATATGGCCAAAAACGAAAAAAATATTTTTGAAATTTAACAACATAGCATTGTGCGGCATTTAAAATAGATGCATTTGGGCCTATTCGGAGCTTTTTATTTTCATCAGAAGCCGAGATATAGCCAAAAAACGAAAAAAAATATTTTTGAAATTTAACAACATAGCATTGTGCGGCATTCAAAATAGATGCATTTGGGCCTATTAAAGCCTTTTATTTTCATCAGAAGCCGAGATATGGCCAAAAAACGAAAAAAAAAATTTTTGAAATTTTACAACGTAGCATTGTGCGGCAATTAAAAAAGATGCATACGGGCCTATTCCGAGCCTTCTATTTTCACCAGCAGCCGAGATATGGCCAAAAACAAAAAATATTTTTGAAATTTAACAACATAGCATTGTGGAACAATCAAAATAGATGCATTTGGGCCTATTCGGAGCTTTTTATTTTCATCAAAAGCCAAGATATGGCCAAAAAACGAAAAAATATTTTTGAAATTTAACAACATAGCATTGTGCGGCATTCAAAATAGATGAATTCGGGCTTATTGGAGCCGTTTATTTTCATCAGAAGCCGAGATATGGCCAAAAAACAAACAAAAATATTTTTGAAATTTAACAACATAGCATTGTGCGGAATTCAAAATAGATGCATTTGGGCCTATTCGGAGCTTTTTATTTTCATCAGAAGCCGAGATATGGCCAAAAACGAAAATATTTTTGAAATTTAACAACATAGCATTGTGCGGCATTCAAAATAGATGAATTGGGCCTATTTGAAGTTTTATTTTCATCAGAAGCCGAGATATGGCCAAAAAACGAAAAAATATTTTGAAATTTTACAACGTAGCATTGTGCGGCAATTAAAAAGATGCATACGGGCCTATTCCGAGCATTTTATTTTCACCAGCAGCCGAGATATGGCCAAAAAACAAGAAAATATTTTGAAATTTAACAACATAGCATTGTGCGGCATTCAAAATAGATGCATTTGGGCCTATTCGGAACTTTATTTTCATCAAAAGCCGAGATATGGCCAAAAACGAAAAAAATATTTTTGAAATTTAACAACATAGCATTGTGCGGCATTCAAAATAAAATTCGGGCCTATTTGAGCCTTTTATTTTCATCAAAAGCCGAGATATGGCCAAAAACGAAAAAATATTTTTGAAATTTACAACGTAGCATTGTGCGGCAATTAAAAAAGATGCATACGGCCTATTCCGAGCCTTCTATTTTCATCAGAAGCCGAGATATGGCCAAAAACAAGAAAATATTTTGAAATTTAACAACATAGCATTGTGCGGCATTCAAAATAGATGCATTTGGGCCTATTCGAGCTTTTATTTTCATCAGAAGCCGATATGGCCAAAAACAAAAAAATATTTTTGAAATTTTACAACGTAGCATTGTGCGGCAATTAAAAAAGATGCATACGGGCCTATTCCGAGCCTTATTTTCATCAGAAGCCGAGATATGCCAAAAACGAACGAAAATATTTTTGAAATTTTACAACGTAGCATTGTGCGGCATTCAAATTAGATGCATTTGGGCCTATTCGGAGCTTTATTTTCATCAGAAGCCGAGATATGGCCAAAAACGAAAGAAAATATTTTGAAATTTTACAACGTAGCATTGTGCGGCATTCAAAATAGATGCATTCGGGCCTATTGGAGTATTTTATTTTCATCAGAAGCCGAGATATGGCCAAAAACGAAAGAAAATATTTTTGAAATTTACAACGCATTGTGCGGCAATTAAAAAAAATGCATACGGGCCTATTCCGAGCCTTTTATTTTCATCAGAAGCCGAGATATGGCCAAAAACGAAAAAAATATTTTGAAATTTACAACATAGCATTGTGCGGCATTTAAAATAGATGCATTTGGGCCTATTCGAAGCTTTTTATTTTCATCAGAAGCCGAGATATGGCCAAAAAACGAAAAAAAATATTTTTGAAATTTAACAACATAGCATTGTGCGGCATTCAAAATAGATGAATTTGGGCCTAGTAAAGCCTTTTATTTTCATCAGAAGCCGAGATATGGCCAAAAAACGAAAAAAAATATTTTTGAAATTTTACAACGTAGCATTGTGCGGCAATTAAAAAAGATGCATACGGGCCTATTCCGAGCTTTCTATTTTCATCAGCAGCCGAGATATGGCCAAAAACAAAAAAATATTTTTGAAATTTACAACATAGCATTGTGCGGCATTCAAAATAGATGCATTTGGGCCTATTCGGAGCTTTATTTTCATCAGAAGCCGAGATATGGCCAAAAACGAAAAAAATATTTTGAAATTTAACAACGTAGCATTGTGCGGCATTCAAAATAGATGAATCGGGCTATTGGAGCCTTTATTTTCATCAGAAGCCGAGATATGGCCAAAAACAAAAAAAATATTTTTAAAATTTAACAACATAGCATTGTGCGGAATTCAAAATAGATGCATTTGGGCCTATTCGGAGCTTTTTATTTTCATCAGAAGCCGAGATATGGCCAAAAAACGAAAAAATATTTTGAAATTTAACAACATAGCATTGTGCGGCATTCATAAATGAATTGGGCCTATTCGGAGCTTTTTATTTTCATCAGAAGCCGAGATATGGCCAAAAAACGAAAAAAACTATTTTTGAAATTTTACAACGTAGCATTGTGCGGCAATTAAAAAAGATGCATACGGGCCTATTCCGAGCTTTTATTTTCATCAGCAGCCGAGATATGGCCAAAAAAACAAAAAAATATTTTTGAAATTTAACAACATAGCATTATGCGGCATTCAAAATAGATGCATTTGGGCCTATTCGGAACTTTTTATTTTCATCAAAAGCCGAGATATGGCCAAAAAACAAAAAAAAATATTTTTGAAATTTAACAACATAGCATTGTGCGGCATTCAAAATAGATGCATTTGGGCCTATTCGGAGCTTTTTATTTTCATCAGAAGCCGAGATATGGCCAAAAAACGAAAAAAATAATTTTTGAAATTTTACAACGTAGCATTGTGCGGCATTCAAAATAGATGCATTTGGGCCTATTCGAGCTTTTATTTTCATCAGAAGCCGAGATATGGCCAAAAACGAAAAAAATATTTTGAAATTTTACAACATAGCATTGTGCGGCATTCAAAATAGATGAATCGGGCCTATTTGGAGTTTTTATTTTCATCAGAAGCCGAGATATGGCCAAAAACGAAAGAAAATATTTTGAAATTTTACAACGTAGCATTGTGCGGCAATTAAAAAGATGCATACGGGCCTATTTGGAGTATTTTCATCAGAAGCCGAGATATGGCCAAAAAACGAAAAAAAATATTCTTGAAATTTAACAACATAGCATTGTGCGGCATTCAAAATAGATGCATTTGGGCCTATTCGGAGCTTTTTATTTTCATCAGAAGCCGAGATATGGCCAAAAACGAAAAAAAATATTTTGAAATTTTACAACGTAGCATTGTGCGGCAATTAAAAAAGATGCATACGGGCCTATTCCGAGCCTTCTATTTTCACCAGCAGCCGAGATATGGCCAAAAAACAAAAAAATATTTTTGAAATTTAACAACATAGCATTGTGCGGCATTCAAAATAGATGCATTTGGGCCTATTCGAGCTTTTTATTTTCATCAGAAGCCGAGATATGGCCAAAAAACGAAAATATTTTTGAAATTTAACAACATAGCATTGTGCGGCATTCAAAATAGATGCATCGGCCTATTCAAAGCTTTTTATTTTCATCAGAAGCCGAGATATGGCCAAAAAACGAAAAAAATATTTTTGAAATTTTACAACGTAGCATTGTGCGGCAATTAAAAAAGATGCATACGGGCCTATTCCGAGCCTTCTATTTTCACAAGCAGCCGAGATATGGCCAAAAACAAAAAAATATTTTGAAATTTAACAACATAGCATTGTGCGGCATTCAAAATAGATGCATTTGGGCCTATTCGAGCTTTTATTTTCATCAGAAGCCGAGATATGGCCAAAAACGAAAAAAATATTTTTGAAATTTTAACAACATAGCATTGTGCGGCATTCAAAATAGATGCATTTGGGCCAAAGCGAGCTTTTATTTTCATCAGAAGCCGAGATATGGCCAAAAACAAAAAATATTTTTGAAATTTACAACGTAGCATTGTGCGGCAATTAAAAAGATGCATACGGCCTATTCCGAGCCTTTTATTTTCATCAGAAGCCGAGATATGGCCAAACGAACGAAAATATTTTTGAAATTTTACAACGTAGCATTGTGCGGCATTCAAAATAGATGCATTTGGGCCTATTCGAGCTTTATTTTCATCAGCCGAGATATGGCCAAAAACGAAAAAAATATTTTTGAAATTTTACAACGTAGCATTGTGCGGCATTCAAAATAGATGAATATTTGGAGTATTTTATTTTCATCAGAAGCCGAGATATGGCCAAAAACGAAAGAAAATATTTTGAAATTTACAACGTAGCATTGTGCGGCAATTAAAAAATGCATACGGGCCTATTTGAGCCTTTTATTTTCATCAGAAGCCGATATGGCCAAAAACGAAAAAAATATTTTTGAAATTTAACAACATAGCATTGTGCGGCAATCAAAATAGATGCATTTGGGTCTATTCGGAGCTTTTTATTTTCATCAGAAGCCGAGATATGGCCAAAAAACGAAAAAAAATATTTTTGAAATTTAACAACATAGCATTGTGCGGCATTCAAAATAGATGAATTCGGGCCTATTTGGAGCCTTTTATTTTCATCAGAAGCCGAGATATGGCCAAAAACGAAAAAAAATATTTTTGAAATTTTACAACGTAGCATTGTGCGGCAATTAAAAAAGATGCATACGGGCCTATTCCGAGCTTTTTATTTTCACCAGCAGCCGAGATATGGCCAAAAAACAAAAAAAATATTTTTGAAATTTAACAACATAGCATTGTGCGGCATTCAAAATAGATGCATTCGGGCCTATTCAAAGCTTTTTATTTTCATCAGAAGCCGAGATATGGCCAAAAACAAAAAAAATAATTTTGAAATTTTACAACGTAGCATTGTGCGGCAATTAAAAAGATGCATACGGGCCTATTCGAGCATTCTATTTTCATCAGCAGCCGAGATATGGCCAAAAACAAAAAAATATTTTGAAATTTTACAACATAGCATTGTGCGGCATTCAAAATAGATGCATTTGGGCCTATTCGGAGCTTTTTATTTTCAGAAGCCGAGATATGGCCAAAAACGAAAAAAATATTTTGAAATTTTACAACGTAGCATTGTGCGGCATTCAAAATAGATGAATTCGGCCTATTTGAGCCTTTATTTTCATCAGCCGAGATATGGCCAAAAAACGAAAAAATATTTTGAAATTTAACAACATAGCATTGTGCGGCATTCAAAATAGATGAATTCGCCTATTTGGAGCTTTTTATTTTCATCAGAAGCCGAGATATGGCCAAAAACGAAAAAAATATTTTTGAAATTTTACAACGTATTGTGCGGCATTCAAAATAGATGCATTTGGGCCTATTCGAGCTTTTATTTTCATCAGAAGCCGAGATATGGCCAAAAACAAAAAAAAATATTTTTGAAATTTTACAACGTAGCATTGTGCGGCATTCAAAATAGATGCATTCGGGCCTATTTGGAGCCATTTATTTTCATCAGAACCGAGATATGGCCAAAAACGAAAAAAAATATTTTGAAATTTTACAACGTAGCATTGTGCGGCATTTAAAATAGATGCATTTCCTATTTGGAGCTTTTATTTTCATCAGCCGAGATATGGCCAAAAACGAAAGAAAATATTTTTGAAATTTACAACGTAGCATTGTGCGGCAATTAAAAGATGCATACGGGCCTATTCCGAGCCTTCTATTTTCACAGCAGCCGAGATATGGCCAAAAAACAAAAAAATATTTTTGAAATTTAACAACATAGTTGCGGCATCAAAATAGATGCATTTGGGCCTATTCAGCTTTTATTTTCATCAGAAGCCGAGATATGGCCAAAAAACGAAAAAAATATTTTTGAAATTTAACAACATAGCATTGTGCGGCATTCAAAATAGATGCATTTGGGCCTATTCGGAGCCTTTTATTTTCATCAGAAGCCGAGATATGGCCAAAAACGAAAAAAAATATTTTTGAAATTTTACAACGTAGCATTGTGCGGCAATTAAAAAAGATGCATACGGGCCTATTCCGAGCTTTCTATTTTCATCAGAAGCCGAGATATGGCCAAAAAACGAAAGAAAATATTTTTGAAATTTTACAACGTAGCATTGTGCGGCATTAAAAATAGATGCATTTGGGCCTATTCGAGCTTTATTTTCATCAGAAGCCGAGATATGGCCAAAAACGAAAAAAATATTTTTGAAATTTTACAACGTAGCATTGTGCATTCAAAATAGATGAATTCGGGCCTATTTGAGTATTTTATTTTCATCAGAAACCGAGATATGGCCAAAAAACGAAAGAAAATATTTTTGAAATTTTACAACGTAGCATTGTGCGGCAATTAAAAAAGATGCATACGGGCCTATTTGGAGCCTTTTATTTTCATCAGAAGCCGAGATATGGCCAAAAACGAAAAAAATATTTTTGAAATTTACAACATAGCATTGTGCGGCATTCAAAATAGATGCATTCGGGCCTATTCGAGCTTTTATTTTCATCAGAAGCCGATATGGCCAAAAACGAAAAAAATATTTTTGAAATTTAACAACATAGCATTGTGCGGCATTCAAAATAGATGCATTTGGGCCTATTCGAGCCTTTTATTTTCATCAGAAGCCGAGATATGGCCAAAAACGAAAAAATATTTTTGAAATTTTACAACGTAGCATTGTGCGGCAATTAAAAAGATGCATACGGGCCTATTCCGAGCCTTTCTATTTTCACCAGCAGCCGAGATATGGCCAAAAACAAAAAAATATTTTTGAAATTTAACAACATAGCATTGTGCGGCATTCAAAATAGATGCATTTGGGCCTATTCGGAGCTTTTTATTTTCATCAGAAGCCGAGATATGGCCAAAAACGAAAAAAATATTTTTGAAATTTAACAATAGTGTGCGGCATTCAAAATAGATGAATTCCTATTTATTGCCATTTATTTTCATCAGAAGCCGAGATATGGCCAAAAACAAAAAAAATATTTTTGAAATTTAACAACATAGTATTGTGGAATTCAAAATAGATGCATTTGGGCCTATTCGGAGCTTTTATTTTCATCAGAAGCCGAGATATGGCCAAAAACGAAAAAAATATTTTGAAATTTAACAACATAGCATTGTGCGGCATTCAAAATAGATGAATTGGCCTATTTGAGCTTTTTATTTTCATCAGAAGCCGAGATATGGCCAAAAACGAAAAAAATATTTTTGAAATTTTACAACGTAGCATTGTGCGGCATTAAAAAGATGCATAGGCCTATTCCGAGCATTCTATTTTCACCAGCAGCCGAGATATGGCCAAAAAACAAAAAAATATTTTTGAAATTTAACAACATAGCATTGTGCGGCATTCAAAATAGATGCATTTGGGCCTATTCGGAGCCTTTTATTTTCATCAGAAGCCGAGATATGGCCAAAAAACGAAAAAAATATTTTTGAAATTTAACAACATAGCATTGTGCGGCATTCAAAATAGATGCATTTGGGCCTATTCGGAGTCTTTTATTTTCATCAGAAACCGAGATATGGCCAAAAACGAAAAAAATATTTTGAAATTTTACAACGTAGCATTGTGCGGCAATTAAAAAGATGCATACGGGCCTATTCCGAGCCTTCTATTTTCACCAAACCGAGATATGGCCAAGAAAAAAAATATTTTGAAATTTAACAACATAGCATTGTGCGGCATTCAATAGATGCATTTGGGCCTATTCGAGCTTTTTATTTTCATCAGAAGCCGAGATATGGCCAAAAACCAAAAAAAAATATTTTTGAAATTTAACAACATAGCATTGTGCGGCATTCAAAATAGATGCATACGGGCCTATTCCGAGCCTTCTATTTTCACAGCAGCCGAGATATGGCCAAAAACAAAAAAATATTTTTGAAATTTAACAACATAGCATTGTGTGGCATTCAAAATTGATGCATTTGGGCCTATTCGGAGCTTTTCATTTTCATCAGAAGCCGAGATATGGCCAAAAAACGAAAAAAAATATTTTTGAAATTTAACAACATAGCATTGTGCGGCAATCAAAATAGATGAATTTGGGCCTAGTAAAGCCTTTTATTTTCATCAGAAGCCGAGATGTGGCCAAAAAAAAAAAAAATATTTTGAAATTTTACAACGTAGCATTGTGCGGCAATTAAAAGATGCATACGGGCCTATTCCGAGCCTTTTATTTTCATCAGCCGATATGGCCAAAAACGAACGAAAATATTTTTGAAATTTTACAACGTAGCATTGTGCGGCATTCAAAATAGATGCATTTGGGCCTATTCGGAGCTTTTTATTTTCATCAGAAGCCGAGATATGGCCAAAAACGAAAGAAAATATTTTTGAAATTTACAACGTAGCATTGTGGCATTCAAAATAGATGAATCGGGCCTATTTGGAGTATTTTATTTTCATCAGAAGCCGAGATATGGCCAAAAACGAAAGAAAATATTTTGAAATTTACAACGTAGCATTGTGCGGCAATTAAAAAAATGCATACGGGCCTATTCCGAGTTTTCTATTTTCACCAGCAGCCGAGATATGGCCAAAAACAAAAATATTTTTGAAATTTTACAACGTAGCATTGTGCGGCATTAAAAATAGATGCATTGGGCCTATTTGGAGCCATTTATTTTCATCAGAAGCCGAGATATGGCCAAAAACGAAAAAATATTTTTGAAATTTTACAACGTAGCATTGTGCGGCAATTAAAAAAGATGCATACGGGCCTATTCCGAGCCTTCTATTTTCACCAGCAGCCGAGATATGGCCAAAAAACAAAAAATATTTTTGAAATTTAACAACATAGCATTGTGCGGCATTCAAAATAGATGCATTTGGGCCTATTCGAACTTTTTATTTTCATCAAAGCCGAGATATGGCCAAAAAACGAAAAAAAATATTTTTGAAATTTAACAACATAGCATTGTGCGGCATTCAAAATAGATGCATTTGGGCCTATTCGGAGCTTTTTATTTTCATCAGAAACCGAGATATGGCCAAAAAACGAAAGAAAATATTTTTGAAATTTTACAACGTAGCATTGTGCGGCAATTAAAAAAGATGCATACAGGCCTATTCCGAGCCTTCTATTTTCACCAGCAGCCGAAATATGGCCAAAAACAAAAAAAAAATTTTTGAAATTTAACAACATAGCATTGTGCGGCATTCAATTGGATGCATTTGGGCCTATTCGGAGCTTTTTATTTTCATCAGAAGCCAAGATATGGCCAAAAAACAAAAAAAAATATTTTTGAAATTTAACAACATAGCATTGTGCGGCATTCAAAATGGATGCATACGGGCCTATTCCGAGCCTTCTATTTTCACAAGCAGCCGAAATATGGCCAAAAAACAAAAAAAAATATTTTTGAAATTTAACAACATAGCATTGTGTGGCATTCAAAATTGATGCATTTGGGCCTATTCGGAGCTTTTCATTTTCATCAGAAGCCGAGATATGGCCAAAAAACGAAAAAAAATATTTTTGAAATTTAACAACATAGCATTGTGCGGCAATCAAAATAGATGAATTTGGGCCTATTAAAGCCTTATTTTCATCAGAAGCCGAGATGGCCAAAAAAAAAAAAAATATATTTTGAAATTTTACAACGTAGCATTGTGCAATTAAAAAGATGCATACGGGCCTATTCCGAGCCTTTATTTTCATCGGAAGCCGAGATATGGCCAAAAAACGAACGAAAATATTTTTGAAATTTTACAACGTAGCATTGTGCGGCATTCAAATTAGGTGCATTTGGGCCTATTCGAGTTTTTATTTTCATCAGAAGCCGAGATATGGCCAAAAAACGAAAGAAAATATTTTTGAAATTTTACAACGTAGCATTGTGCGGCATTCAAAATAGATGAATTCGGGCCTATTTGGAGCATTTTATTTTCATCAGAAGCCGAGATATGGCCAAAAAACGAAAGAAAATATTTTTGAAATTCTACAACGTAGAATTGTGCGGCAATTAAAAAAAATGCATACGGGCCTATTCCGAGTTTTCTATTTTCACCAGCAGCCGAGATATGGCCAAGAAAAAAAAAAAATATTTTTGAAATTTAACAACATAGCATTGTGCGGCATTTAAAATAGATGCATTCGGGCCTATTCAAAGCTTTTTATTTTCATCAGAAGCCGAAATATGGCCAAAAACGAAAAATATTTTTGAAATTTAACAACATAGCATTGTGCGGCATTCAAAATAGATGCATTTGGGCCTATTCGAGCCTTTATTTTCATCAGAAGCCGAGATATGGCCAAAAAACGAAAAAAAATATTTTTGAAATTTTACAACGTAGCATTGTGCGGCATTCAAAATAAATGAATTCGGGCCTATTTGAAGTTTTTTATTTTCATCAGAAGCCGAGATATGGCCAAAAAACGAAAAAATATTTTTGAAATTTTACAACGTAGCATTGTGCGGCAATTAGAAAAGATGCATACGGGCCTATTCCGAGCATTCCATTTTCACCAGCAGCCGAGATATGGCCAAAAAACAAGAAAAAATATTTTTGAAATTTAACAACATAGCATTGTGCGGCATTCAAAATAGATGCATTTGGGCCTATTCGGAACTTTTTATTTTCATCAAAAGCCGAGATATGGCCAAAAAACGAAAAAAAATATTTTTGAAATTTAACAACATAGCATTGTGCGGCATTCAAAATAGATGCATTTGGGCCTATTCGGAGCTATTTATTTTCATCAGAAACCGAGATATGGCCAAAAAACGAAAGAAAATATTTTGAAATTTACAACGTAGCATTGTGCGGCAATTAAAAAAGATGCATACAGGCCTATTCCGAGCCTTCTATTTTCACCAGCAACCGAAATATGGCCAAAAAACAAAAAAATATTTTTGAAATTTAACAACATAGCATTGTGCGGCATTCAATTGATGCATTTGGGCCTATTCGGAGCTTTTATTTTCATCAGAAGCCGAGATATGGCCAAAAACAAAAATATTTTTGAAATTTAACAACATATTGTGCGGCATTCAAAATAGATGCATACGGGCCTATTCCGAGCCTTTTATTTTCATCAAGCCGAAATATGGCCAAAAACAAAAAAAATATTTTTGAAATTTAACAACATAGCATTGTGGCATCAAAATTGATGCATTTGGGCCTATTCGAGCTTTTATTTTCATCAGAAGCCGAGATATGGCCAAAAACGAAAATATTTTTGAAATTTAACAACATAGCATTGTGCGGCAATCAAAATAGATGCATTTGGGCCTATTCGAGCCTTTTATTTTCATCAGAAGCCGAGATATGGCCAAAAAAAAAAAAAATATTTTTGAAATTTTACAACGTAGCATTGTGCGCAAATAAAAAGATGCATACGGCCTATTCCGAGCCTTTTATTTTCATCGAAAGCCGAGATATGGCCAAAAACAACGAAAATATTTTTGAAATTTTACAACGTAGCATTGTGGCATTCAAATTAGTGCATTTGGGCCTATTCGGAGCTTTTATTTTCATCAGAAGCCGAGATATGGCCAAAAACGAAAGAAAATATTTTGAAATTTTACAACGTAGCATTGTGCGGCATTCAAAATAGATGCATTCGGGCCTATTTGGAGTATTTTATTTTCATCAGAAGCCGAGATATGGCCAAAAACGAAAGAAAATATTTTGAAATTCTACAACGTAGCATTGTGCGGCAATTAAAAAATGCATACGGCCTATTCCGAGCTTTATTTTCAGCAGCCGAGATATGGCCAAAAACAAAAAAATATTTTTGAAATTTAACAACGTAGCATTGTGCGGCATTAAAATAGATGCATCTGGGCCTATTTGAAGCCATTTATTTTCATCAGAAGCCGAAATATGGCCAAAAAACGAAAAAAATATTTTTGAAATTTTACAACGTAGCATTGTGCGGCAATTAAAAAAGATGCATACGGGCCTATTCCGAGCATTCCATTTTCACCAGCAGCCGAGATATGGCCAAAAAACAAGAAAAAATATTTTTGAAATTTAACAACATAGCATTGTGCGGCATTCAAAATAGATGCATTTGGGCCTATTCGGAATCTTTTATTTTCATCAAAAGCCGAGATATGGCCAAAAAACGAAAAAATATTTTTGAAATTTAACAACATAGCATTGTGCGGCATTCAAAATAGATGCATTTGGGCCTATTCGGAGCTTTTTATTTTCATCAGAAACCGAGATATGGCCAAAAAACGAAAGAAAATATTTTTGAAATTTTACAACGTAGCATTGTGCGGCAATTAAAAAAGATGCATACAGGCCTATTCCGAGCCTTCTATTTTCACCAGCAACCGAAATATGGCCAAGAAACAAAAAAAAATCTTTTTGAAATTTAACATCATAGCATTGTGCGGCATTCAATTGGATGCATTTGGGCCTATTCGGAGCTTTTTATTTTCATCAGAAGCCAAGATATGGCCAAAAAACAAAAAAAAATATTTTTGAAATTTAACAACATAGCATTGTGCGGCATTCAAAATGGATGCATACGGGCCTATTCCGAGCCTTCTATTTTCACAAGCAGCCGAAATATGGCCAAAAAACAAAAAAAAATATTTTTGAAATTTAACAACATAGCATTGTGTGGCATTCAAAATTGATGCATTTGGGCCTATTCGGAGCTTTTCATTTTCATCAGAAGCCGAGATATGGCCAAAAAACGAAAAAAAATATTTTTGAAATTTAACAACATAGCATTGTGCGGCAATCAAAATAGATGAATTTGGGCCTAGTAAAGCCTTTTATTTTCATCAGAAGCCGAGATGTGGCCGAAAAAAATATTTTGAAATTTTACAACGTAGCATTGTGCGGCAAGATGCATACGGGCCTATTCCGAGCCTTATTTTCATCAGAAGCCGAGATATGGCCAAAAACGAACAAAATATTTTTGAAATTTTACAACGTAGCATTGTGCGGCATTCAAATTAGATGCATTTGGGCCTATCCGAGCTTTTTATTTTCATCAGAAGCCGAGATATGGCCAAAAAACGAAAGAAAATATTTTTGAAATTTTACAACGTAGCATTGTGCGGCATTCAAAATAGATGAATTCGGGCCTATTTGGAGTATTTTATTTTCATCAGAAGCCGAGATATGGCCAAAAAACGAAAGAAAATATTTTTGAAATTCTACAACGTAGCATTGCGGCAATTAAAAATGTGCATAGGGCCTATTCCGAGCTTTCTATTTTCACCAGCAGCCGAGATATGGCCAAAAACAAAAAAATATTTTTGAAATTTAACAACATAGCATTGTGCGGCATTTAAAATAGATGCATCTGGGCCTATTCGAGCTTTTTATTTTCATCAGAAGCCGAGATATGGCCAAAAAACGAAAAAAAATATTTTTGAAATTTAACAACATAGCATTGTGCGGCATTCAAAATAGATGCATTTGGGCCTATTCGGAGCTTTTTATTTTCATCAAAAGCCGAGATATGGCCAAAAAAAGAAAAAAAATATTTTTGAAATTTTACAACGTAGCATTTTGCGGCATTCAAAATAAATGAATTCGGGCCTATTTGAGTTTTATTTTCATCAGAAGCCGATATATAAAAACGAAAAAAATATTTTTGAAATTTAACAACGTAGCATTGTGCGGCAATTAAAAAAAATGCATACGGGCCTATTCCGCGCTTTCTATTTTCACCAGCATCTGAGATATGGCCAAAAAACAAAAAAAAATATTTTTGAAATTTAACAACATAGCATTGTGCGGCATTCAAAATAGATGCATTTGGGCCTATTCGAGCTTTTATTTTCATCAGAAGCCGAGATATGGCCAAAAACGAAAAAATATTTTTGAAATTTAACAACATAGCATTGTGCGGCATTCAAAATAGATGCATTTGGGCCTATTCGAGCTTTTATTTTCATCAGAAGCCGAGATATGGCCAAAAACGAAAGAAAATATTTTTGAAATTTTACAACGTAGCATTGTGCGGCAATTAAAAGATGCATACGGGCCTATTCCGAGCCTTCTATTTTCATCAGCAACCGAGATATGGCCAAAAACAAAAAATATTTTTGAAATTTAACAACATAGCATTGTGCGGCATTCAAAATAGATGCATTTGGGCCTATTCGAGCTTTATTTTCACAGAAGCCGAGATATGGCCAAAAAGCAAAAAAAAATATTTTTTAAATTTAACAACATAGCATTGTGCGGCATTTAAAATAGATGCATACGGGCCTATTCCGAGCCTTCTATTTTCACCAGCAGCCGAGATATGGCCAAAAAACAAAAAAAAATATTTTTGAAATTTAACAACATAGCATTGTGCGGCATTCAAAATAGATGCATTTGCCTATTCGAGCGAGCTTTTCATTTTCATCAGAAGCCGAGATATGGCCAAAAACGAAAAAATATTTTTGAAATTTACAACATAGCATTGTGCGGCATTCAAAATAGATGGCCTATTTGGAGCCTTTTATAAAATTGTCACGTGAGCATCTGCTGACGTCACCGCACGATGACTGTTGCCTGATTAAAAATTTTATTTTTGTTTTTGTCAATATCTCTGGCCTGGTGAAAGTAGAACGCTAAAAATGGTCACGTGGGCATCAGCTGACGTTACCGAACGAAAATTTGTTGCCAAATTTTCAAAAATTTTTTTTTCGTTTTTTGTCAATATCTCTGCCTCTGGTGAAGGTAGAACGCTGAAAATAATCACGTGGGCATCTGCTGACGTCACCGCACGAAGATTCGTTACCAGATTTTCAAAATTTTTTTTTTGTTTGTCAATATCTCGTTTAAAGGTAGAACGCTGAAAATCACGTGAGCATCTGCTGACGTCACCGCACAATGATACGTTGCAAAATTTTTAAAAACTGTTTTTTGTTTTTTGTCACAATTTTCTGGTGAAAGTAGAACGCTGAAAATGGTCACGTGGGCATCTGCTGATCACCGCACAATGTTACGTTGCCAGATTTTAAAACTTTTTTTTGTTTTTTGTCAATATTTCTGTTTCTGGTGGAAGTAGAACGCTGAAAATTGTTACGTGGGCATCTGCTGACGTCACTGCACGATGATTGTTTGCCAGATTAAAAAATTTTTTTTTGTTTTTTGTCATTCTGCTTCTGGTGGGTAAAACGCCAAAATGGTCACGGGCATCTGCTGACGTCACCGCACGACGTCACGTAATCAAATTTTTTAAAACTTTTTTTGTTTTTCGTTAATATTCGCCCTTGGAGAATGTAGATCGCTAAAAATTGTCACGTGAGGCATCTGCTGACGTCACCGCAAATGTTACGTTGCCAGATTTTTAAAAATTTTTTTTTTGTTTTTTGTCAATATCTCTGCTTCTGGTGGAAGTAGAACGCTGAAAATTGTAACGTGGGCATCTGCTGACGTCACCGCACGATGATTGTTTGCCAGATTTAAAAAAATTTTATTTTTGTTTTTTGTCAATATCTCTGCTCCTGGTGGAAGTAAAACGTTGAAAATGGTCACGTGGGCATTTGCTGACGTCACCGCACGAAAATTTGTTGCCAGATTAAAAAAATTTTTTCGTTTTTTGTCAATATCTCTGCTTCTGGTGAAGGTAGAACGCTGAAAATGGTCACGGGCATCTGCTGACGTCACCGCACGACGATTGGCCAGATTTTCAAAAATTTTTTTGTTTTTGTCAATATCTCTGCTTCTGGTAAAGGTAGAACGCTGAAAAAAATCACGTGAGCATCTGCTGACGTCACCGCACAATGATACGTTGCAAATTTTTGAATTTTTGTTTTTTGTCAAATTTTTTTCTGGTGAAAGTAGAACGCTGAAATAATTACGTGGGCATCTGCTGACGTCACCGCACAATGTCACGTTGCCAGATTTTAAAACTTTTTTTTGTTTTTGTCAATATTTCTGTTTCTGTGGAAGTAGAACGCTGAAAATTGTTCACGTGGGCATCTGCTGACGTCACCGCACGACGATTGTTTGCCAGATTAAAAAAATTTTTTTTTGTTTTTTGTCATATTCTGCTTCTGGTGGAAGTAGAACGCCAAAATGGTCACGTGGGCATCTGCTGACGTCACCGCACGACGTCTGCATTTTAAAACTTCTATTTTGTTTTTCGTCAATATCTCCGCCCTTGGAGAATGTAGACGCTAAAAATTGTCACGTGGGCATCTGCTGACGTCACCGCAAATGTTACGTTGCCAGATTTTAAAAACTTTTTTGTTTTTTGTCAATATCTCTGCTTCTGGTGGAAGTAGAACGCTGAAAATTGTTACGTGGGCATCTGCTGACGTCACCGCACGATGATTTTTTGCCAGATTTAAAAAAATTTTTTTTTTGTTTTTTGTCAATATCTCTGCTCCTGGTGAAAGTAAACGTTGAAAATGGTCACGTGGGCATCTGCTGACGTCACCGCACAAAGATTTGTTGCCAGATTTTCAAAAATTTTTTTCGTTTTTGTCAATATCTCTGCCTCTGGTGAAGGTAGAACGCTGAAAATAGTCACGTGGGCATCTGCTGACGTCACCGCACGATGATTCTTTGCCAAATTTTCAAAAATTTTTTTGTTTTTTTTTCAATATCTCTGCTCCTGGTGGAAGTAGAACGCTGAAAATGGTCACGTGGGCATCTGCTGACGTCACCGCACGACGTCACGTGGTCAACAAAATTTTTTTGTTTTTTGTCAATATCTCCGCCCTGGAGGAGGTAGGACGCTAAAAATGGTCACGTGGGCATCTGCTGACGTCACCGCACGACGTCACGGGTCATTTTCAAAAATTTTTTTGTTTTTGTCAATATCTCCGCTTCTGGAAGGGGTAGGACGCTAAAATGGTCACGTGGGCATCTGCTGACGTCACCGCACGACGTCACGTGGTCAAATTTTAAAATTTTTTTCGTTTTTCGTCAATATCATCGCCCTGGAGGGTAGGACGCAAAAATGGTCACGTGGGCATCTGCTGACGTCACCGCACGACGTCATGTGGTCAGATTTTCAAAAATTTTTCTTCTGTTTTTTGTCAATATCTCCGCCCCTGGAGGGGTAGGACGCTAAAATGGTCACGTGGGCATCTGCTGACGTCACCGCACGACGTCACGTGGTCAGATTTTCAAAAATTTTTTTCTTTTTTGTCAATATCTCCGCCCCTGAGGGGTAGGACGCTAAAAATAATCACGTGGGCATCTGCTGACGTCACCGCACGACGTCACGTGGTCAAATTTTCAAAATATTTTTTGTTTTTCGTCAATATTTTTGCCCCTGGAGAAGGTAGGACGCTAAAAATGGTCACGTGGGCATCTGCTGACGTCACCGCACGACGTCACGTAGTCAAATTTTTAAAAATTTTTTTTTTTTTTTGTCAATTTTCTGGAGGAAGTAGGACGCTAAAAATGGTCACGTGGCATCTGCTGACGTCACCGCACGACGTCACGTTGTCAAATTTTCAAAAATTTTTTTTTTTTTTGTTAATATCTCCGCTTCTGGAAGGTAGGACGCTAAAAATGGTCACGTGGGCATCTGCTGACGTCACCGCACGACGTCACGTGGTCATATTTTAAAATTTTTTTCGTTTTTCGTCAATATCATCGCCCCTGAAGGGAGTAGAACGCTAAAATGGTCACGTGGGCATCTGCTGACGTCACCGCACGACGTCACGTGGTCAGATTTTCAAAAATTTTTTTCGTTTTTTGTCAATATCTCCGCCCCTGGAGGGGTAGGACGCTAAAATGGTCACGTGGGCATCTGCTGACGTCACCGCACGACGTCACGTGGTCAGATTTTCAAAAATTTTTTTGTTTTTCGTCAATATTTTGACCTTGGAAAGGTAGGACGCTAAAATGGTCACGTGAACATCTGCTGACGTCACCGCACGACGTCACGTGGTCAGATTTTCAAAATTTTTTTTTCGTTTTTCGTCAATATCCGCCCCTGGAGGAGTAGGACGCTAAAAATGGTCACGTGGCATCTGCTGACGTCACCGCACGACGTCACGTGTAAGATTTAAAAAATTTTTTTGTTTTTTGTCAATATCTCCGCCCCTGGAGGGGTAAACGCTAAAAATGATCACGTATCTGCTGACGTCACGCACGACGTCACGTGGTAGATTTTCAAAATTTCTTTTGTTTTCGTCAATATCTTCGCCCCTGGAAGTAGGACGCTAAAAATGGTCACGTGGGCATCTGCTGACGTCAGAACGACGCACGTGGTCAGATTTTCAAAATTTTTTTGTTTTTTGTTAATAGCTCAGCCCCTGGAGAAGGTAGGACGCTAAAAATGGTCACGTGGAATCTGCTGACGTCACCGCTGTGACGTCCTGAAGTCCGAAGTGGTCTCGAGACCTGGTTCGACCATGTAATGATGAATAATAATAATTAAAGGGTTCTTCTGCGGTTAAGGAGGCTAAAACTCCAAGATAAAGGTCACTTAATGATTCACTGTTGAAGAGTTGATGATTTGTTCCCAGAGTAGATTTATTGTTGAACACAAATTTTTACAATATTTCAATATAATTAGTAAAGTTGGTATTATAGTTTAACGAATTTGTAATATGCGTATTTTTATTTATATCTTGACAGCGATAAAATTGTAGCGCGAGAAAGTTAAAAGTAAAAGGGGTTGAATAATAGTAGAAGTAACTGAAGTAGTGGGCGCGATAAAAGCTGGCTTATGGTTTTCTGAACTGCTTATATACTATTTTAGAACAATGGAAAGGAGTAGTTCTGACCTTGACAATCCTTATTTGGTTACAGAGTTTCAGATTGGTCCACGTAGGTTCAACCTTGGTTCCTTATATGGTAACGAATTTCGCTATTGGCTTGAAAGGCTGGCCTTGGTTCGAGAAAGTGTTTTGTCATGACTCAGAACTATGACTCACAAGTAAGCTCTGTTTTTCTATTATTTTATCTGATGGCCTTTAAACATACTTTACATAAATTGTCTAAGAAATGTCTTAGAGTATGTTTAAAGTATTAATAAATTCAGTCTTAGATCTCTCCATTTTTTCCTTGTGTTAACATAATATTATATATATATATATATTTTATAGTTTAAATTATTGAATGTAAAAGCTATTTTATTTATGGGACTCAAGGATATATCCTTGAGTCTATTTCTGTATTGAAGGCAGTGAGAGTGCTGGTTAAAATCTACTTTCTACCGCACTAGGTTTTAATACTTGGTTTAGATAGAAACAATTCTTCTATTTTAATCATTAATTAACTAAAGGATATTTATATATTTTATTTTATATATAAAAGAGTTGTTTCTTTACATTATACATATTTTCCAAGTGTTTAACTAAAGCATTTCTTATTTTTTATATATAATATAGATTTTATATAATAATAATAATTATTATAATTGTTAGAAGTTGTTAAGTTTGTTAATTGTTCTCTACTGTTATTGTTTCTATTACAGGATAGCAGAGATAAGACCAGAGTTGCTATTTATCAACTAATAATAGGATGGTAAGAATTACATGCTTTAGTATATCTATATATATATAGAATAAAAGTTTTAAAAATTCATAAAAGCTAAATTAATAGGAATTAAGAAAAGTTATTTTGCAGGGATTAATGATTCATTATAGTCTTTAACTTCTATTATAAAATTTAAAGAAGGTCAATTGTTAACTTGAAATTGTTTATAACAATTTATTAATTTGTTTATTAATATAAGATTTTTAATTACTCAGTTGTGCGTTATAGCGATGAGTCTTTGTTCCGTTCGTAGTTGGTTATTAGGAGCATTAGTTTAGAAAATGTTGGTGTTACTATTTTGTGTCATTTGTGTCGGTCTCTGATTTTGAACAGTGGTCATAACTCGAGAACTAAAAGAGTTAGAAAGAAAATGTTTAATAGTTTTTTAAATGGGAGCTCAAATGTGACAAAATACACGTAACAGAATTTTGAATAATTGGATAGTGTTTTATTTGTTTATAACAATTTGGATAATTAACTAATTAAGAAAGTTTATTTATAGAACCATTTTTATTCCTTTATTCAATTACTTTATAAATAAATTAATAGTTTATTAATATTTTATAATTTAAAAGGTCTTTTATTAACTTTTGTATCTCTTGTTTTTCAGCAAAAAGGTATTCCAGTTCTTCAAATTATCGGAGTTTGTAAAATTCCTATATCTCGGAATCTATGAGGAGTAGAAGAAAGTATAATATATGGATTTGGGGTAATTTTGCAAATGCCGAAGGATGTACGGAACAGAATTTGAAAATAATGTACTTGTTTAATTTGTTTATAACAAATTTAATAATTAATTAATAAAGAATAACTTTTATAAAAGTTAATTTGAATATTTATTTACTCTTAATACAAATATAATTATAAGTTCTTGAAATGTTGCAAATAAAGGGAGTTCTCTCTGTACGTGTGTTGAAATGTATGTATGTATGGGTAAGAGTAAAAGTTTAAAAATTCGTAGCTGCTAAACTAATAAAAATTAAGAAAAGATATTTAGTATACGTTAATAATTCATAGGGAAGTATGATTTAGCGTTATAAAATTTGCGTGTTAATGGTTATTAAATTTAATTTATTTATAACAATATACTATTAATGCCCACAAAGGTATAAGTCTATATGGGTTTTTTAGATGGAAAATCATAGGGCTCTTCACATCTAAGAGGATATGGCTTGATCTTTAATGGTTTAATAATTATTAAGGATTTTACGCGGCTGATGTATCAGGAGAACATGAGTGGGTAACTTTAAAAATTTATAAGTCCAAAACTAAGGCAGATTAAGAAATGGTTTATAAGGGTTTGTTATTAGTTATTTAAGGCTCTTTAGAACGTATATAACAAAAAGTAAAAATTATTAAATTTTTAATTTTATGTTGGTTGATCGAGAGTCTAAGTTCTATAAGAGAGCTCACGCGGCTAAGTCCATCGTATAGTCTGTGCGGCTAAGTCCATCGTTCATTTTCGCGGCTAAGTCCGTCTCGAAATTCATACTTAGTAATTTTTATAGATGAAAAGACAAGAGTACGCGCGGCTAAGTCCTATGCCTTTACCATTCTCGCGGCTAAGTCTTTGTACGTACATTTATATATATGGTTCGAGGACCGATTGACTCCGGGTATTATTTAAATTAATTAGGTATGCAAGGTGAGTAAAAATTATTATTAGGGTATGGTTTTAAAGGAAAAGGTTCAAGGTTTAATTTAAATTAATCAGCATATTTTTATGATTATTATTTTTAAAAATATTAAGGGTTAAACTTGTGGTCCCGGTAATTACCGTTAGACGCAGATATATATGTATGTACATTGGCACTTACTGGGACTTTTGCCTTATAACGGGTGACTTTTCCTTTAATTCTTTTTATAAATTAGGTTTTTGATTTTATATAGAAAATGTTATAATAAAAGTTATTATAGGTCTTATAGGCTTTTCAAAAAAAATTATAATTAATATTGTTTATGGTTTATTATCAAAAGTTATATATTATAAGTTATATATATATTATTATTTAATAATGGTGTGATTATTTTCATATATTCTGTTTCTATAGAGAGAGACGAATACAGCTATATAATTTTTTCTATCAGTTATATTGTTTTTTATATTTTATTTTATTTTTATACGATTTGATTTGTGGTTCCTTAGTTTCATAAGAGAAAAGTTGAACTGAGAGATTCAAATTCAGGAAATTTTTATATCTCGGAAACTATTACAGATACCGAAAAAATGGTATATACAAAAGTTTTTGTATTTTTAACAACAAGATTGATAGCCATCACAGTTTTTATATTTTATATATAATTTTAATTGTTTATAACAATTGATATTAAAAAATGTCTTATTATGAAACTGTTATTTTTACGTATGTTGTTACCGTAAGACAGAAGAACATGTTTCTATATATTTTTTATTTATATATCATTGTTATAAGTTTTATTTTCAATAGTTAATAATTGTTCATAAGATTTGTTAGTAGGAGTTGTCACAAAATGTCGGTTTCTTGGGTCTACATGTGTAATTGAGTGTAGTTAGAGTAAATTTAATGGGTCAGGTTATGATTGGTTGGCTCTGGACTTGACTTAAAACGGACTTATTGTAGATGTCGCTTGTGTCTCTTTAAAGATTTGTCGAGTGACTGTACTACAAGTGGTGAAATTTATGAATGCCGGTGTAGTTGGTGTAGTAGAATTATTTTTAATAATATGATTTTTGAAAAATTTTCGCCGGTGGTGAAGTTTTTACCCGTGTTAATAAAACGTCTCCTAGTCGTCGCAGGATGTGACATCTCCCTTCATGGGGAAGTTCGGCCTCCGAACTTTAAGTAAGGTTATGTTTTTGTATATATTTGTTAAAGTATTTTGTTTAATTATTTATATATGTTTCAGGATAGCAGTAGGATCAGTCGATCGCAGAGTTGAATAAAGGATTATATTATTATGGAGTTAGTATAGCTGATTTTCAATGGTATGTAATAATGATTTATTATAGCAAAGTTTTAATTGTATTTTACAAAGTCTAACTACTTTATATGTTTCAGGGTATTTAATAAAGCGTACAATGTTCCCCTTATACCAAATTACTAGGTATGTATGTTCTATATGTATGTATTTAAAGTATATAAATTTAATGTATTCTTAATTATGATATTTTCTATTCTAGGTTGAACATTTTGGAGGTGGCTCTTTGTGGAACAATTTCATTTTTCCATCACCAGTATTAGATAAGTATATAGTATTTAAATTCTATTAAGCTTGGATTAAGGTTAGGAGTTATTGTATTTATTAATGCTTTTTTTTTGTTTTATTGTAGGTTTATTAGTGGAATAGCTTGGTTGATTAATAAGGTATGTTATAAATGTATAGCAGTTATATAAATGTTATTTTTATTTACTTTATAATATATATATATTTCTATCTATTTTAGTATATCCCATCACCAAGATGAACGCATACGCTGCTACTACTACTACAACTATAACAACTTTTTAATGTTATATTAGTGATAATGTATATATAATACTATAAAATACATTTGTTTTTATAATATAAGCGTGTTTAATTAATATAATAAGCCTTGGCCAGTTAATTGACCATTTGTAATATTGTTATATAAAGATAGGTTTTTTTTTTTATATTATATGGTGTTATATATTTTTTTTTTTTTAGGATTAATAGCATATACTTATAATTAAGGATTAATAGGTTTTATAATTCTCATACGTTTGTAATTGTATTTTAAGTTGGAACATTTTGTTGTGAAATGATTAAGTCGCAAATCAAATGATAAATCATTCGTTCGATTCCGTAATAATGTTGAATTACATAAGTACGACAAGTGTAACAATCGATCGCTCGTCGCGTTTGAATAATCAATCGGTAGCATCTACCACAGTGCATAGTAGTATGTTGTAAATTTCGTGAGATTGCATGAAATTGTCGGAAAGTTGTGTTTGGTCTGTCAGGAGCGCAAAATATATGCTCTGCAGTAGCGCACTGCGGGCACATCACCATATAATTTTCGACTTGTATATACCAAGCCGAATGACAGACTAAATTGTATGCCGGCATCGCGTTAAAATGTAAATAATCTCTATAATACGGGGGTACCTGCACGTGCGTCGGCTGTGGCAGTGGCGGGGATCCCTGAGGAACTCTTGTGGTGTGATCCCGGTCCCTCACATGCTCCATATAGGTTGGCCTGTCGTTTATGTAATCGTCCCGAGGGGAGTCCGGTGCCCGCGTTGTCTGCGTAGCAATCGATGGTTCCGGGGATGGTTCCCTCGGTCGCACCGGGGACGCTATCCCAACAGGGCGCATCGCGATGTATCCCTCGTTGTCATAGTTTGTCTGCGTGCTCACATTGTCTTCCTGTTCCGTATCCGGAAGCCTCCTTATCTCATCGAGTATTTCTCGAATGAGCTCTGGTGTCCGGGATCGTTGCACTACCGGTTCTTCGTACTGATAAGCACTTGGGGCGTCAGGCTGTCTGGCCGGTGAATGAAATACGTACGGGTCCGTTGGCCCGACGTCTGATTCTTGATGCGATGACATAATGGGTTGATTCCTGGGTCGGATACTTCTTCGGATCCTATCCGTTATTCTTCTCCAGTGTCGGCTCGCTTCTTGGCGATTCATATAAAAATTTCCTAAAAGTGACGGAACCAAAGGATTAGTCTTAATTTTAAATCTTATTTGCTTCAGTCACTTACTGCTTCCGGTAAAATAAAATATATATATTTTTTTTTATTTATAACTTTGATTCGACCGTCGTGGCTTCAGCACTCTTTTGGTTCGACTGTTCCTGGGGGATCTCAGGGTTTAGGTTTATATAGCTAGCTGCGGGGTGTGGTGTCGGTCTTTCAGTTCTTCCCCTGCGGCAAAATTCTAGGAAAAGACGGTTCAGGGTCTTGCCCACACATGGGGTCCGACAGGTCAAGGAGAAGATAAAGATTATGATTCCTAGTACTCCAATGCTGCAGGCGACGGTGCTGTAGGCAGTAGTTTTCCATTCTTGAATTTTTCTTTCTCTAAGTTGTTGAGCTTTTTGAATAATATCATTAAGCGTTGCTTCTATATTGCTATGATCTGACACCCATATTTCATCTGTAGTTTCCGTTAAATTAATATTAAATTTTTCACGCGTTGGTTCATACAATTGCAGAATGCTGAGGTTGCTAGATGGTGTGTAATGATGTAGAAATTTAGTTGCTTGAGTAGACGGGTGACTCATCGTGGCGGTTTTTGCTTTAATTTTGCAACCTGGTTGTATTGTTATTGTTCCACAGTTTTCAATAATTGCATGGTCTCTAAAACCGGCGCATTCAATTCGTATTTCTTCTTCTCCCTTGGCACTAAAAATCCAATTTCCTGGAGTATCAAGAACTTTCCAGTATGTCTCTTGTAATTCCTGCAATATTATGTTACATTGATTTAATATTAATTTTCTATTAAGCATCAAGTTGATGTTGCAGCTGGGCGTCTGTCTTATCTTTCTTAAAGGAGATGTAGCGGGGCATATTAAAGTAGAACTCGTGGTTGAACATTTTTCCAAGTCTTCTTTTTCTAACTCATAGTAGCTATCAGAGTCTTCGTTTATTGCAATATATTCTGTATTCGGTTTTATTGTAGCATATTTGTCTCCATCCAGATTTTGTTTTGCCGGTAATGGTACGGCTTTATATAATTTATATTTCCCTGGGCTTATTAATGGTATATGTAATGCGTAGATTAATCGGTTTTTAATATATGCAATTTGTAAATTTGATATTTTAATTAATCGATCCATTCCTTCTTCATTTATTGCTACGGGAAATTCTTCGTGTGGAACTCGTTCCCTGATTGCCTTAGAATTTTGTATTAATTGTTGTGGAGGTATTATTCGAGGATGTATTAATCCTTGTTTTCCAAAAAGTATTCCATCAATAAGAGTATTTATATTTAATTCATGTTCTAAAATTGCGTCATTAATATTTACAACTGCTTGATGAAAATATTCATTAATTTCAATTTTTGCATATTCATTTGTAAGATTTAATATTCTTTCACTTATGCGGCGGTTCATCGCAATCATTTGTTGTTTAATTTTCGAAGTCACGTTCTGTAATTCTCCGAACCTCGTCTTGATTGCTATCGTTTGGTTTATGAATAGGGCAGCAAGATCATCAGTTTTACTTTCTATATGTTTCAATGCTTCATTTATATGATTGGCATCTTCCAACGTCATTGTGCCAAATAATATTTTACTAATTTCTCCAATAAATTCTAACGGAGCTCTTCGCGATCTTGATTTCTTTAACAGTTCGCCTATGCGATTTTGATATTGTCTTACTTTATCTAGTTTTGCTTCGGCTAGCAGCAATGATTTCTGGGATTGGCATATTTTTGAAATGTTATTACATTGCCAAATAACCATTTTTAATTCTCTCTGGAGTCCTATAGCTGCATCAGCGATTCCGTTTAGATCAATGTATGTGATCATTTTCCAAGAAGTTTCGTAGGTACGCAAGTCGCCGATGGATTCGTAGAACACTCCAGGGTTATCCTTGAGAGTCGTTATCATGTATCTTTCCTGCGTCATCCCAGACCTGTAATGCGAGCTAGTTTAATTCTGTCCATATGTACTGTCTTGGTTTGATTTCGTTTAGTTAATATTTTAATATTATTGTTTGGTAGTATTTCTATAACTTCAAATGGTCCTTGATATTCATCATCAAATTTACCTCTCTTTTTCCTCTTAATAAATATACAAAATTTCCTACTTGATAATTTTGTATTTTCTTTTCTTTTATTCTTTTATCATAGTAATGTTTGTATCGTGTTTTTGCGTTTCCTAGATTTTGTATTGCAAGCTGTCTCAAGTCACTTAGTTTGTCAATTAATTCAGCTATGTAATCATTATATGTTTCTAGTGTGTCATCTGTTTTAAATTCAGATGGTAGTCGTGCATTCCTGCCGTACACTAATTCATAAGGAGTAAATTTAGTTCCTTCATGCACACTTGTATTGTAAGAAAACATTGCATGTTCAAGCCAGTTATCCCAATCTTTTTCATTAGCAATATAATGTTTTAAATATTCTACTAAGACATGATGACTTCGTTCCAACGAGCCATTTGATTGAGGGTGAAAGGCTGTTGTACAATATTGTTTAATCCTGAAATATTTTGCAAATTGTTTCATCATGGAGCTAGTGAAATTTGATCCTTGATCCGTCAAAATAGCTTTAGGGCTTCCAAATTGGCAGATAAATCTTCGAGTAAATGCCTTTGCAATTTCTTCTGAGTTTGTTAAGATGAGTGGTACAGCAAGAGAATATTTTGTTAATTGATCTTGAATTGTTAGAATAAATTCATTTCCATTATCAGTTATGGGTAATGGTCCTACTATATCCATAGCTACTTTATCAAAAGCGTTCATTGGTGTGTCGGTAATTACCATAGGCTGCTTATTCTTTACCCGCACCAATTTCTTTTTCTGGCAGCTGTTACATGATTGAATAAAGTTCTCTACTTGTGTCTTCATATTATCCCAATAATATTTATGACGAATACGTGAGACTGTTTTTGCAATTCCCTTGTGTCCTCCAACGCTTGATTCATGTGATTCTCGTATAATTCGTAATCTATCTTTGATTTCTGGTACACATATTTGTCCTTTATATACCGTAATTTGAATTTCTGTATTTAAAAATGTTAATCTTATAATGTTACGAATTTTAAACCATGGGATATTTAAGCTGCTTTGGCTTTGAGATATTGCTGCGTAAAGAACATTTTGCGCTAGCATTATACTTCTCAATTCTTTAAATCCGTTATTTATATCTCTTTCTTTAATGTCGTTGTTTAATTCATCTTTCACTATGATGCCAAAAGTCTTTCGATTACTTTTTTGTTGTGTTAAGACGTGTCCGAGAACGCCTTTAAAATTATTTGGTTTATAACATATTTTTCTTTTAATTAATTCTTGTCCTATTTCGTCTATTGGGTTTCCTCTTGTGTCCATGAAATAAATTATGTTATTATTTTTCATCCAAATGTGGTCACGTGAATCCAAAAGATTAACAAACACTGGTACATTTTCTGTAATTCTTGGTTTTTATTTTCTTTAATAGCTTTTCTAACAGGTTTCTTATTTGAATATTTTTTCTTAGACTGTTTCTTAATTTTGATTTTATCTGGGATAGGTTTTGTTGTTTTGCTAACGTTCTTGTTTTCAAGATTTATGGGTTTGGTTTTAGCTTGATAAAACGGTGGCGAAAATATTTTTTCCATTTCTGAACTGCTGCTGGTTTTGTCGGTTGGTGCTTTTATATTACGGTAATTAAATCGTTGCGGCTCCATATCATAGTCCATGTTCTCTTCTACACTTATTTCCATTGCTTCTAGTTCTTTTTTATTAAGCGGAATATTTTCTTCTATTACATTAATGTTATCTATGTCATCTGGCATTTTTTGGATTTTATTTTTAAAATCAATTGATTTTGGTAATGTTCTTTTTAAAGTTGGTGGTTCATGTACATCTGCTTGTACTTGAATATTTGTTTGGACTTGAAAACTATCGCTGGAATCCATTTCCATAGGAATTTGTGTAATTTCATCGAGATTCAAATTTTTATTGTTGATCCGTTTTTTAGGGACACCCGTTGTATAGTCTTCCTTCCTTTTGAGCTTCTTGTGATCGACGCTAGGGGCGGTGTAAACTTCTACTTCAAGTGATGTGGCGCTGTGATCATCTTGACCACGCCCTAAAGGTGCATTCACGGGTGTGGCACTTTCTTTAGGACTGTCGCAACTTTTATTTTCTTCTCCCGAGCTTGAATTTTTAATAATTTTTTTATGTTTCTTACGTTTCCGTTTTCTGCGTAAAGCATAATCAGATGAGCTACTAACATGTTTTCTCTTTTCTCCCTTTAGACAGTTTTTTGAATCGTCAGTTTCATCGTCGGTGTCGTAATAATAAGATTCTGTATCGTCGTCGCTACTGTCCCAAGCTTTTAGAAATTTATCTTTTACAGATTGTTCTTTTCTACTGTCACTGTCATCATATGGAGTTAATTCATGTGGTCTAAGTTTTTGATGAGGAGCAGGATTTCCTGAATCGCTGGTTTCTCGTGCTCTTTTTAAAGTAGGATGCGTTATTTTTTGTTTCTTGTGTTCTTGCTCAATTGACTTTTCGCTAGAAGATGATAATGCTCGTTTGGCACGTAGCGGATAAACTTTTTGTTCTAATTCGACAGGATTTCGAGACAATGCGTCAGCGTTTTTGTTTTTCTTACCAGGTTTATATTTTATTTGATACTCATACTCGGCTAACTTGAGTCTCCATCGCATAAGTCGTGAAGTTGGATCAGATATGGAATTTAACCATTCCAAGGGTTTGTGATCCATTACTAAAGTAAATTTGCGACCGTAAATATATGGACGAAAATGTTTTACAGCGTATACAAGAGCTAATAATTCTCTTTCAGTAGGAGAGTATCTAGTTTCCGCGTCATTTAACACTCGCGATGCGTATGCTATCGGGAGGTCGTTTCCTATTTTTCCTTGACTTAATATTGCTCCAATTGCAAATCCTGAAGCATCTGTCGTTATGACAAAAGGTTCGTCAAAATTCGGATACTGTAGTATTGGCTCTGAACATAAAGCATTGCGTAGTACGTCAAATGCGTTTTGCTGTTGCTCTTTCCATTCAAAGGCTATAGTTTGCTTTGTCAAGTCTGACAAAGGTTTAGCGATCTTGGAAAAGTTTTCGATAAATCGTCGATAGTATCCGGCAAGTCCAAGAAACTGTTTAATATTTTTTCTTGTTTTTGGTATAGGAAAATTTTTTACAGCATCAATTTTTTTAGGATCTGGTCGTACTCCATTTTCTGTGATTATATGCCCAAGATAAGCGACTTCTCTTTTTAGAAATTCGCATTTGTCTGGCTGCAAAAATAAATTTGCTTCTTCCAGACGTTTCATGAGTCTTTCAAACTTGACTGCGTGTTCGTTAAGAGATCGCGCATAAATTACAATGTCATCGAGATAGACAAACAACTCGATTCCCTGTAATCCAGTCAAAACTTGGTCCATTAATCTCTGAAATGTAGCAGGAGCATTTTTCAATCCAAACGGCATTCGATTATATTCAAAATGTCCATAGGGTGTTGAAAATGCAGTTTTATGTTTGTCCTTTAGATCCATTTCAATTTGATGAAACCCAGATGCTAAATCAAACACAGAAAAATATTTAGCACTTCCAAGCTGATCTAGTATGTCAACGATATTTGGTAGTGGATATGCGTCTCCAATGGTCTTATCATTTAGTGCCCGAAAATCAATTACAAGGCGCCATTTTTTATTTCCCTGAGAGTCATCCTTTTTTGGGACTATCCACAACGGAGAGTTGTATGGCGAACTAGACGGTTCTATAACACCTTTTTCCAACATTGCGTCAACTTGTTTCTGTATTTCCTCTTTATGAATTTGAGGATACCGATATTGCTTGACGTTGATTGGTCGATCATCAGTAGTGAATATTCGGTGTTTGAGAACGCTTGTCGCGCCTAGCGGCTCTTCAGCCAATTGAAATCTTTCCGCATACGTTGTTACTAGACCAATGACGTTGGATTTTTCTTCATCGTTTAAATGATTCAAACGTAATTGTTGTAATATTTTGTTTATACGTGTTTCATGATTTTTATCATTAATACTATCTTGTGTTACGACTTCTTTCTTCTCATGTGCTTCTTCAAACGGATATAACTTTACTGTAGGGACCGCTAATTGTATATCCTCGTCCGATGAATTTATTGCATATAAATATGCAATTCCATGGTGATTAGATACTACGGCGTCACCTAAGTACACCTGTGGTCCTGCGTTCAGTTTAGGAATATATCCGTATTTTGTTTCTGGATTTGCTACTCGAATATAAATCTGTTTTCTTGTTCTAGCTGGAATTGTAACAATTTCATTGTCGTGAAAATAATATGGAGTTCCGTTTACAACTAGACAAGCCCTCGGGTAGTCTATTGTTGCCTTTTGATTTTTAAAGAATTCTGTGCCCAATATTCCATCTTGCTGGATTGGGAAATCGTTGGGAACCACATGAAACAGCACTTCATTACCGAGAATGCGTAATTTAACTACGCCTATGGTGCGAGTGCGTCCCTTTGTTATTCCACTCAGAATGTACACAATTTTTGTATCAATTGGTACCTCTTTAATTAATGAATTCTTCTTAATCAAATTAATATCGGAACCTGTGTCAATCATAAAGTTTCCACGGTTATCAATAATGTCTAGGCTAGGTAAAACGACAGATGGTGGTCTTCCAATTTCGTTGCCTGTGATTCTTACGCTTGCGATTCTGTTGGTGCTTCTTGCGGGCTCACAAGGCGCACTTGGGGCCGTTCGTTCAGCGCTGCGCCTGCTCGCTGACCCCGTTCTTGGTTTCCCGAAAATCCTTGTGGTCTGCGGGTGTTATTCATTTGAATCCCCTGAGTTCTGGGAGCTTCGTTCACTTGATTTCCACGAGCTCTTAGATTATTATTATACTCCCGTTTTCGACATTGTTCAAGGCAGTGACCAGGAGTTTTACAATAACGACAGAATAGTCCTACGTTTTGCGAGTTTGTAAAATTTGGGCGATTTCCGCGATTAATATTTTGAGCATTAAAATTATTAAAGTTTGAATTTCGTGGTAGTACTGTTGGTATTATTTGTCTCATATTTCGATTTGGAATTCTTGGCTGTAAAGCTCTACATTCGGCGCGAACATGACCAGTGTTTTTACAATATGAACAGATTTTAGGTTGCCATTGTACGTGAGAAACTTGCGCGAGAGGATTTATAGTACTGCATGAATATGTATCATGTCCATATCCTAAGCAATTGTTACAGCGAATTGACTGCATAAGTCCTTCCGTTATTTTTACTCGTTGAGCGTGTTCATTATATTCTACTTCCGCTTTTATAGCACTTTCTATCGCATTATTTAACGAAGTCGGATCTCTAGGATAAATTCTCGTATAAATGTCAGTTTTTAATCCGGTTAAGAAATTTCGTACCGCATTATTTTCTGCAGAGCTTATAAATGGCATTACTTGGCTTGGATTTTCTGTTTGATAACAGGATTTTAATTGATGCAATATCATAGATACACGACTGCCATAATCAACTACAGACTCTTCCGGATGCTGTGTTACTTTTGAAAGTTCTCCATGCAATTGTGAGGATGAATAGACAGGTGCAAATCTGGTTCTTAATACTGTCAACAGCGTATCTATGTCATTATATTCTCCGCTTAATGCTACTCTTAGCGCGGGACCCACTAATTTATTTTTTATTATTTGAACAAGTCCATACTCGGCATGAGGAGCTACCATATTTCTGGCATGCATACAGCTAGTGACAAATTGATTGACAGGCATGTTTTTGCCGTCAAACGGGAGAATCGTTTTTCCCGCATCGCGTAGGCTTACGTATGACATTGCTCTACGATTCACGTTATCCTCGTTAACACTCATGCTTCCAATTTGATGAGTTAATGAGTCAATGTTAGCTTCTACAGACATTTCTGTGTTTTAATAAATTATAAAATAAGATGTGCACACTTACATGGAATGTACGGCCAGAAATAAGATGATTATGTAGAATTCCATTTAAATAATTTTGCAGTTCCTTAAGCGTATCCTTTATCTCCGCAATTTCCCTTCGGAAAATTTCTCTTTTTCAGATAACGATAAGATGTCCGTTAATCTGTTTATAAACGAGCTTTTCCACTTAAGGGAATATCTTTAAATCCAAAAATATTTCTCAATTCTTTATGGATTTTTAAAGTACTCCACGGGGATGGTATTTTGTAGTGTATCCCACCGTTGCCACCAAAAATTCTATCCTTACATGTGACGTCCTGAAGTCCGAAGTGGTCTCGAGACCTGGTTCGACCATGTAATGATGAATAATAATAATTAAAGGGTTCTTCTGCGGTTAAGGAGGCTAAAACTCCAAGATAAAGGTCACTTAATGATTCACTGTTGAAGAGTTGATGATTTGTTCCCAGAGTAGATTTATTGTTGAACACAAATTTTTACAATATTTCAATATAATTAGTAAAGTTGGTATTATAGTTTAACGAATTTGTAATATGCGTATTTTTATTTATATCTTGACAGCGATAAAATTGTAGCGCGAGAAAGTTAAAAGTAAAAGGGGTTGAATAATAGTAGAAGTAACTGAAGTAGTGGGCGCGATAAAAGCTGGCTTATGGTTTTCTGAACTGCTTATATACTATTTTAGAACAATGGAAAGGAGTAGTTCTGACCTTGACAATCCTTATTTGGTTACAGAGTTTCAGATTGGTCCACGTAGGTTCAACCTTGGTTCCTTATATGGTAACGAATTTCGCTATTGGCTTGAAAGGCTGGCCTTGGTTCGAGAAAGTGTTTTGTCATGACTCAGAACTATGACTCACAAGTAAGCTCTGTTTTTCTATTATTTTATCTGATGGCCTTTAAACATACTTTACATAAATTGTCTAAGAAATGTCTTAGAGTATGTTTAAAGTATTAATAAATTCAGTCTTAGATCTCTCCATTTTTTCCTTGTGTTAACATAATATTATATATATATATATATTTTATAGTTTAAATTATTGAATGTAAAAGCTATTTTCTTTATGGGACTCAAGGATATATCCTTGAGTCTATTTCTGTATTGAAGGCAGTGAGAGTGCTGGTTAAAATCTACTTTCTACCGCACTAGGTTTTAATACTTGGTTTAGATAGAAACAATTCTTCTATTTTAATCATTAATTAACTAAAGGATATTTATATATTTTATTTTATATATAAAAGAGTTGTTTCTTTACATTATACATATTTTCCAAGTGTTTAACTAAAGCATTTCTTATTTTTTATATATAATATAGATTTTATATAATAATAATAATTATTATAATTGTTAGAAGTTGTTAAGTTTGTTAATTGTTCTCTACTGTTATTGTTTCTATTACAGGATAGCAGAGATAAGACCAGAGTTGCTATTTATCAACTAATAATAGGATGGTAAGAATTACATGCTTTAGTATATCTATATATATATAGAATAAAAGTTTTAAAAATTCATAAAAGCTAAATTAATAGGAATTAAGAAAAGTTATTTTGCAGGGATTAATGATTCATTATAGTCTTTAACTTCTATTATAAAATTTAAAGAAGGTCAATTGTTAACTTGAAATTGTTTATAACAATTTATTAATTTGTTTATTAATATAAGATTTTTAATTACTCAGTTGTGCGTTATAGCGATGAGTCTTTGTTCCGTTCGTAGTTGGTTATTAGGAGCATTAGTTTAGAAAATGTTGGTGTTACTATTTTGTGTCATTTGTGTCGGTCTCTGATTTTGAACAGTGGTCATAACTCGAGAACTAAAAGAGTTAGAAAGAAAATGTTTAATAGTTTTTTAAATGGGAGCTCAAATGTGACAAAATACACGTAACAGAATTTTGAATAATTGGATAGTGTTTTATTTGTTTATAACAATTTGGATAATTAACTAATTAAGAAAGTTTATTTATAGAACCATTTTTATTCCTTTATTCAATTACTTTATAAATAAATTAATAGTTTATTAATATTTTATAATTTAAAAGGTCTTTTATTAACTTTTGTATCTCTTGTTTTTCAGCAAAAAGGTATTCCAGTTCTTCAAATTATCGGAGTTTGTAAAATTCCTATATCTCGGAATCTATGAGGAGTAGAAGAAAGTATAATATATGGATTTGGGGTAATTTTGCAAATGCCGAAGGATGTACGGAACAGAATTTGAAAATAATGTACTTGTTTAATTTGTTTATAACAAATTTAATAATTAATTAATAAAGAATAACTTTTATAAAAGTTAATTTGAATATTTATTTACTCTTAATACAAATATAATTATAAGTTCTTGAAATGTTGCAAATAAAGGGAGTTCTCTCTGTACGTGTGTTGAAATGTATGTATGTATGGGTAAGAGTAAAAGTTTAAAAATTCGTAGCTGCTAAACTAATAAAAATTAAGAAAAGATATTTAGTATTGTCACATCCTGCGACGACTAGGAGACGTTTTATTAACACGGGTAAAAACTTCACCACCGGCGAAAATTTTTCAAAAATCATATTATTAAAAATAATTCTACTACACCAACTACACCGGCATTCATAAATTTCACCACTTGTAGTACAGTCACTCGACAAATCTTTAAAGAAACACAAGCGACATCTACAATAAGTCCGTTTTAAGTCAAGTCCAGAGCCAACCAATCATAACCTGACCCATTAAATTTACTCTAACTACACTCAATTACACATGTAGACCCAAGAAACCGACATTTTGTGACAACTCCTACTAACAAATCTTATGAACAATTATTAACTATTGAAAATAAAACTTATAACAATGATATATAAATAAAAAATATATAGAAACATGTTCTTCTGTCTTACGGTAACAACATACGTAAAAATAACAGTTTCATAATAAGACATTTTTTAATATCAATTGTTATAAACAATTAAAATTATATATAAAATATAAAAACTGTGATGGCTATCAATCTTGTTGTTAAAAATACAAAAACTTTTGTATATACCATTTTTTCGGTATCTGTAATAGTTTCCGAGATATAAAAATTTCCTGAATTTGAATCTCTCAGTTCAACTTTTCTCTTATGAAACTAAGGAACCACAAATCAAATCGTATAAAAATAAAATAAAATATAAAAAACAATATAACTGATAGAAAAATTATATAGCTGTATTCTCTCTCTATAGAAACAGAATATATGAAAATAATCACACCATTATTAAATAATAATATATATATAACTTATAATATATAACTTTTGATAATAAACCATAAACAATATTAATTATAATTTTTTTTGAAAAGCCTATAAGACCTATAATAACTTTTATTATAACATTTTCTATATAAAATCAAAAACCTAATTTATAAAAAGAATTAAAGGAAAAGTCACCCGTTATAAGGCAAAAGTCCCAGTAAGTGCCAATGTACATACATATATATCTGCGTCTAACGGTAATTACCGGGACCACAAGTTTAACCCTTAATATTTTTAAAAATAATAATCATAAAAATATGCTGATTAATTTAAATTAAACCTTGAACCTTTTCCTTTAAAACCATACCCTAATAATAATTTTTACTCACCTTGCATACCTAATTAATTTAAATAATACCCGGAGTCAATCGGTCCTCGAACCATATATATAAATGTACGTACAAAGACTTAGCCGCGAGAATGGTAAAGGCATAGGACTTAGCCGCGCGTACTCTTGTCTTTTCATCTATAAAAATTACTAAGTATGAATTTCGAGACGGACTTAGCCGCGAAAATGAACGATGGACTTAGCCGCACAGACTATACGATGGACTTAGCCGCGTGAGCTCTCTTATAGAACTTAGACTCTCGATCAACCAACATAAAATTAAAAATTTAATAATTTTTACTTTTTGTTATATACGTTCTAAAGAGCCTTAAATAACTAATAACAAACCCTTATAAACCATTTCTTAATCTGCCTTAGTTTTGGACTTATAAATTTTTAAAGTTACCCACTCATGTTCTCCTGATACATCAGCCGCGTAAAATCCTTAATAATTATTAAACCATTAAAGATCAAGCCATATCCTCTTAGATGTGAAGAGCCCTATGATTTTCCATCTAAAAAACCCATATAGACTTATACCTTTGTGGGCATTAATAGTATATTGTTATAAATAAATTAAATTTAATAACCATTAACACGCAAATTTTATAACGCTAAATCATACTTCCCTATGAAGTATTAACGTATACTAAATATCTTTTCTTAATTTTTATTAGTTTAGCAGCTACGAATTTTTAAACTTTTACTCTTACCCATACATACATACATTTCAACACACGTACAGAGAGAACTCCCTTTATTTGCAACATTTCAAGAACTTATAATTATATTTGTATTAAGAGTAAATAAATATTCAAATTAACTTTTATAAAAGTTATTCTTTATTAATTAATTATTAAATTTGTTATAAACAAATTAAACAAGTACATTATTTTCAAATTCTGTTCCGTACATCCTTCGGCATTTGCAAAATTACCCCAAATCCATATATTATACTTTCTTCTACTCCTCATAGATTCCGAGATATAGGAATTTTACAAACTCCGATAATTTGAAGAACTGGAATACCTTTTTGCTGAAAAACAAGAGATACAAAAGTTAATAAAAGACCTTTTAAATTATAAAATATTAATAAACTATTAATTTATTTATAAAGTAATTGAATAAAGGAATAAAAATGGTTCTATAAATAAACTTTCTTAATTAGTTAATTATCCAAATTGTTATAAACAAATAAAACACTATCCAATTATTCAAAATTCTGTTACGTGTATTTTGTCACATTTGAGCTCCCATTTAAAAAACTATTAAACATTTTCTTTCTAACTCTTTTAGTTCTCGAGTTATGACCACTGTTCAAAATCAGAGACCGACACAAATGACACAAAATAGTAACACCAACATTTTCTAAACTAATGCTCCTAATAACCAACTACGAACGGAACAAAGACTCATCGCTATAACGCACAACTGAGTAATTAAAAATCTTATATTAATAAACAAATTAATAAATTGTTATAAACAATTTCAAGTTAACAATTGACCTTCTTTAAATTTTATAATAGAAGTTAAAGACTATAATGAATCATTAATCCCTGCAAAATAACTTTTCTTAATTCCTATTAATTTAGCTTTTATGAATTTTTAAAACTTTTATTCTATATATATATAGATATACTAAAGCATGTAATTCTTACCATCCTATTATTAGTTGATAAATAGCAACTCTGGTCTTATCTCTGCTATCCTGTAATAGAAACAATAACAGTAGAGAACAATTAACAAACTTAACAACTTCTAACAATTATAATAATTATTATTATTATATAAAATCTATATTATATATAAAAAATAAGAAATGCTTTAGTTAAACACTTGGAAAATATGTATAATGTAAAGAAACAACTCTTTTATATATAAAATAAAATATATAAATATCCTTTAGTTAATTAATGATTAAAATAGAAGAATTGTTTCTATCTAAACCAAGTATTAAAACCTAGTGCGGTAGAAAGTAGATTTTAACCAGCACTCTCACTGCCTTCAATACAGAAATAGACTCAAGGATATATCCTTGAGTCCCATAAAGAAAATAGCTTTTACATTCAATAATTTAAACTATAAAATATATATATATATATAATATTATGTTAACACAAGGAAAAAATGGAGAGATCTAAGACTGAATTTATTAATACTTTAAACATACTCTAAGACATTTCTTAGACAATTTATGTAAAGTATGTTTAAAGGCCATCAGATAAAATAATAGAAAAACAGAGCTTACTTGTGAGTCATAGTTCTGAGTCATGACAAAACACTTTCTCGAACCAAGGCCAGCCTTTCAAGCCAATAGCGAAATTCGTTACCATATAAGGAACCAAGGTTGAACCTACGTGGACCAATCTGAAACTCTGTAACCAAATAAGGATTGTCAAGGTCAGAACTACTCCTTTCCATTGTTCTAAAATAGTATATAAGCAGTTCAGAAAACCATAAGCCAGCTTTATCGCGCCCACTACTTCAGTTACTTCTACTATTATTCAACCCCTTTTACTTTTAACTTTCTCGCGCTACAATTTTATCGCTGTCAAGATATAAATAAAAATACGCATATTACAAATTCGTTAAACTATAATACCAACTTTACTAATTATATTGAAATATTGTAAAAATTTGTGTTCAACAATAAATCTACTCTGGGAACAAATCATCAACTCTTCAACAGTGAATCATTAAGTGACCTTTATCTTGGAGTTTTAGCCTCCTTAACCGCAGAAGAACCCTTTAATTATTATTATTCATCATTACATGGTCGAACCAGGTCTCGAGACCACTTCGGACTTCAGGACGTCACATGTAAGGATAGAATTTTTGGTGGCAACGGTGGGATACACTACAAAATACCATCCCCGTGGAGTACTTTAAAAATCCATAAAGAATTGAGAAATATTTTTGGATTTAAAGATATTCCTTTAAGTGGAAAAGCTCGTTTATAAACAGATTAACGGACATCTTATCGTTATCTGAAAATTTTCCGAAGGGAAATTGCGGAGATAAAGGATACGCTTAAGGAACTGCAAAATTATTTAAATGGAATTCTACATAATCATCTTATTTCTGGCCGTACATTCCATGTAAGTGTGCACATCTTATTTTATAATTTATTAAAACACAGAAATGTCTGTAGAAGCTAACATTGACTCATTAACTCATCAAATTGGAAGCATGAGTGTTAACGAGGATAACGTGAATCGTAGAGCAATGTCATA
Organism: Cardiocondyla obscurior; assembly: GCF_019399895.1. NCBI lineage: Eukaryota > Metazoa > Arthropoda > Insecta > Hymenoptera > Formicidae > Cardiocondyla > Cardiocondyla obscurior. The sequence continues at coordinate 4,567,258 of NC_091873.1, read as the reverse complement.
CGTAAGCCTACGCGATGCGGGGGAAACGATTCTCCCGTTTGACGGCAAAAACATGCCTGTCAATCAATTTGTCACTAGCTGTATGCATGCCAGAAATATGGTAGCTCCTCATGCCGAGTATGGACTTGTTCAAATAATAAAAAATAAATTAGTGGGTCCCGCGCTAAGAGTAGCATTAAGCGGAGAATATAATGACATAGATACGCTGTTGACAGTATTAAGAACCAGATTTGCACCTGTCTATTCATCCTCACAATTGCATGGAGAACTTTCAAAAGTAACACAGCATCCGGAAGAGTCTGTAGTTGATTATGGCAGTCGTGTATCTATGATATTGCATCAATTAAAATCCTGTTATCAAACAGAAAATCCAAGCCAAGTAATGCCATTTATAAGCTCTGCAGAAAATAATGCGGTACGAAATTTCTTAACCGGATTAAAAACTGACATTTATACGAGAATTTATCCTAGAGATCCGACTTCGTTAAATAATGCGATAGAAAGTGCTATAAAAGCGGAAGTAGAATATAATGAACACGCTCAACGAGTAAAAATAACGGAAGGACTTATGCAGTCAATTCGCTGTAACAATTGCTTAGGATATGGACATGATACATATTCATGCAGTACTATAAATCCTCTCGCGCAAGTTTCTCACGTACAATGGCAACCTAAAATCTGTTCATATTGTAAAAACACTGGTCATGTTCGCGCCGAATGTAGAGCTTTACAGCCAAGAATTCCAAATCGAAATATGAGACAAATAATACCAACAGTACTACCACGAAATTCAAACTTTAATAATTTTAATGCTCAAAATATTAATCGCGGAAATCGCCCAAATTTTACAAACTCGCAAAACGTAGGACTATTCTGTCGTTATTGTAAAACTCCTGGTCACTGCCTTGAACAATGTCGAAAACGGGAGTATAATAATAATCTAAGAGCTCGTGGAAATCAAGTGAACGAAGCTCCCAGAACTCAGGGGATTCAAATGAATAACACCCGCAGACCACAAGGATTTTCGGGAAACCAAGAACGGGGTCAGCGAGCAGGCGCAGCGCTGAACGAACGGCCCCAAGTGCGCCTTGTGAGCCCGCAAGAAGCACCAACAGAATCGCAAGCGTAAGAATCACAGGCAACGAAATTGGAAGACCACCATCTGTCGTTTTACCTAGCCTAGACATTATTGATAACCGTGGAAACTTTATGATTGACACAGGTTCCGATATTAATTTGATTAAGAAGAATTCATTAATTAAAGAGGTACCAATTGATACAAAAATTGTGTACATTCTGAGTGGAATAACAAAGGGACGCACTCGCACCATAGGCGTAGTTAAATTACGCATTCTCGGTAATGAAGTGCTGTTTCATGTGGTTCCCAACGATTTCCCAATCCAGCAAGATGGAATATTGGGCACAGAATTCTTTAAAAATCAAAAGGCAACAATAGACTACCCGAGGGCTTGTCTAGTTGTAAACGGAACTCCATATTATTTTCACGACAATGAAATTGTTACAATTCCAGCTAGAACAAGAAAACAGATTTATATTCGAGTAGCAAATCCAGAAACAAAATACGGATATATTCCTAAACTGAACGCAGGACCACAGGTGTACTTAGGTGACGCCGTAGTATCTAATCACCATGGAATTGCATATTTATATGCAATAAATTCATCGGACGAGGATATACAATTAGCGGTCCCTACAGTAAAGTTATATCCGTTTGAAGAAGCACATGAGAAGAAAGAAGTCGTAACACAAGATAGTATTAATGATAAAAATCATGAAACACGTATAAACAAAATATTACAACAATTACGTTTGAATCATTTAAACGATGAAGAAAAATCCAACGTCATTGGTCTAGTAACAACGTATGCGGAAAGATTTCAATTGGCTGAAGAGCCGCTAGGCGCGACAAGCGTTCTCAAACACCGAATATTCACTACTGATGATCGACCAATCAACGTCAAGCAATATCGGTATCCTCAAATTCATAAAGAGGAAATACAGAAACAAGTTGACGCAATGTTGGAAAAACCGTCTAGTTCGCCATACAACTCTCCGTTGTGGATAGTCCCTAAAAAGGATGACTCTCAGGGAAATAAAAAATGGCGCCTTGTAATTGATTTTCGGGCACTAAATGATAAGACCATTGGAGACGCATATCCACTACCAAATATCGTTGACATACTAGATCAGCTTGGAAGTGCTAAATATTTTTCTGTGTTTGATTTAGCATCTGGGTTTCATCAAATTGAAATGGATCTAAAGGACAAACATAAAACTGCATTTTCAACACCCTATGGACATTTTGAATATAATCGAATGCCGTTTGGATTGAAAAATGCTCCTGCTACATTTCAGAGATTAATGGACCAAGTTTTGACTGGATTACAGGGAATCGAGTTGTTTGTCTATCTCGATGACATTGTAATTTATGCGCGATCTCTTAACGAACACGCAGTCAAGTTTGAAAGACTCATGAAACGTCTGGAAGAAGCAAATTTATTTTTGCAGCCAGACAAATGCGAATTTCTAAAAAGAGAAGTCGCTTATCTTGGGCATATAATCACAGAAAATGGAGTACGACCAGATCCTAAAAAAATTGATGCTGTAAAAAATTTTCCTATACCAAAAACAAGAAAAAATATTAAACAGTTTCTTGGACTTGCCGGATACTATCGACGATTTATCGAAAACTTTTCCAAGATCGCTAAACCTTTGTCAGACTTGACAAAGCAAACTATAGCCTTTGAATGGAAAGAGCAACAGCAAAACGCATTTGACGTACTACGCAATGCTTTATGTTCAGAGCCAATACTACAGTATCCGAATTTTGACGAACCTTTTGTCATAACAACAGATGCTTCAGGATTTGCAATTGGAGCAATATTAAGTCAAGGAAAAATAGGAAACGACCTCCCGATAGCATACGCATCGCGAGTGTTAAATGACGCGGAAACTAGATACTCTCCTACTGAAAGAGATTATTAGCTCTTGTATGCTGTAAAACATTTTCGTCCATATATTTACGGTCGCAAATTTACTTTAGTAATGGATCACAAACCCTTGGAATGGTTAAATTCCATATCTGATCCAACTTCACGACTTATGCGATGGAGACTCAAGTTAGCCAGTATGAGTATCAAATAAAAATATAAACCTGGTAAGAAAAACAAAAAACGCGGCAAGCAACGCATCCTACAAAAGAGCACGAGAAACCAGCGATTCAGGAAATCCTGCTCCTCATCAAAAACTTAGACCACATGAATTAACTCCATATGATGACAGTGACAGTAGAAAGAACAATCTGTAAAGATAAATTTCTAAAAGCTTGGGACAGTAGCGACGACGATACAGAATCTTATTATTACGACACCGACGATGAAACTGACGATTCAAAAACTGTCTAAAGGAGAAAGAGAAAACATGTTAGTAGCTCATCTGATTATGCTTTACGCAGAAAACGGAAACGTAAGAAACATAAAAAATTATTAAAATTCAAGCTCGGAGAAGAAAATAAAAGTTGCGACAGTCCTAAAGAAAGTGCCACACCCGTGAATGCACCTTTAGGGCGTGGTCAAGATGATCACAGCGCCACATCACTTGAAGTAGAAGTTTACACCGCCCCTAGCGTCGATCACAAGAAGCTCAAAAGGAAGGAAGACTATACAACGGGTGTCCCTAAAAAACGGATCAACAATAAAAATTTGAATCTCGATGAAATTACACAAATTCCTATGGAAATGGATTCCAGCGATAGTTTTCAAGTCCAAACAAATATTCAAGTACAAGCAGATGTACATGAACCACCAACTTTAAAAGAACATTACCAAAATCAATTGATTTTAAATAAAATCAAAAAATGCCAGATGACATAGATAACATTAATGTAATAGAAGAAAATATTCCGCTTAATAAAAAAGAACTAGAAGCAATGGAAATAAGTGTAGAAGAGCATGGACTATGATATGGAGCCGCAACGATTTAATTACCGTAATATAAAAGCACCAACCGACAAAACCAGCAGCAGTTCAGAAATGGAAAAAATATTTTCGCCACCGTTTTATCAAGCTAAAACCAAACCCATAAATCTTGAAAACAAGAACGTTAGCAAAACAACAAAACCTATCCCAGATAAAATCAAAATTAAGAAACAGTCTAAGAAAAATATTCAAATAAGAAACCTGTTAGAAAAGCTATTAAAAAATAAAAACCAAGAATTACAGAAAATGTACCAGTGTTTGTTAATCTTTTGGATTCACGTGACCACATTTGGATGAAAAATAATAACATAATTTATTTCATGGACACAAGAGAAACCCAATAGACGAAATAGGACAAGAATTAATTAAAAGGAAAATATGTTATAAACCAAATAATTTTAAAGGCGTTCTCGGACACGTCTTAACACAACAAAAAAGTAATCGAAAGACTTTTGGCATCATAGTGAAAGATGAATTAAACAACGACATTAAAGAAAGAGATATAAATAACGGATTTAAAGAATTGAGAAGTATAATGCTAGCGCAAAATGTTCTTTACGCAGCAATATCTCAAAGCCAAAGCAGCTTAAATATCCCATGGTTTAAAATTCGTAACATTATAAGATTAACATTTTTAAATACAGAAATTCAAATTACGGTATATAAGGACAAATATGTACCAGAAATCAAAGATAGATTACGAATTATACGAGAATCACATGAATCAAGCGTTGGAGGACACAAGGGAATTGCAAAAACAGTCTCACGTATTCGTCATAAATATTATTGGGATAATATGAAGACACAAGTAGAGAACTTTATTCAATCATGTAACAGCTGCCAGAAAAAGAAATTGGTGCGGGTAAAGAATAAGCAGCCTATGGTAATTACCGACACACCAATGAACGCTTTTGATAAAGTAGCTATGGATATAGTAGGACCATTACCCATAACTGATAATGGAAATGAATTTATTCTAACAATTCAAGATCAATTAACAAAATATTCTCTTGCTGTACCACTCATCTTAACAAACTCAGAAGAAATTGCAAAGGCATTTACTCAATTTATCTGCCAATTTGGAAGCCCTAAAGCTATTTTGACGGATCAAGGATCAAATTTCACTAGCTCCATGATGAAACAATTTGCAAAATATTTCAGGATTAAACAATATTGTACAACAGCCTTTCACCCTCAATCAAATGGCTCGTTGGAACGAAGTCATCATGTCTTAGTAGAATATTTAAAACATTATATTGCTAATGAAAAAGATTGGGATAACTGGCTTGAACATGCAATGTTTTCTTACAATACAAGTGTGCATGAAGGAACTAAATTTACTCCTTATGAATTAGTGTACGGCAGGAATGCACGACTACCATCTGAATTTAAAACAGATGACACACTAGAAACATATAATGATTACATAGCTGAATTAATTGACAAACTAAGTGACTTGAGACAGCTTGCAATACAAAATCTAGGAAACGCAAAAACACGATACAAACATTACTATGAAAAAAGAATAAAGAAAAGAAAATACAAAATTATCAAGTAGGAAATTTTGTATATTTATTAAGAGGAAAAAGAGAGGTAAATTTGATGATGAATATCAAGGACCATTTGAAGTTATAATAATATTAAAATATTAATAAACGAAATCAAACCAAGACAGTACATATGGACAGAATTAAACTAGCTCGCATTACAGGTCTGGGATGACGCAGGAAAGATACATGATAACGACTCTCAAGGATAACCCTGGAGTGTTCTACGAATCCATCGGCGACTTGCGTACCTACGAAACTTCTTGGAAAATGATCACATACATTGATCTAAAGGAATCGCTGATGCAGCTATAGGACTCAGAGAATTAAAAATGGTTATTTGGCAATGTAATAACATTTCAATATGCCAATCCCAGAAATCATTGCTGCTAGCCGAAGCAAAACTAGATAAATAAGACAATATCAAAATCATAGCGAACTGTTAAAGAAATCAAGATCGCGAAGAGCTCCGTTAGAATTTATTGGAGAAATTAGTAAAATATTATTTGGCACAATGACGTTGGAAGATGCCAATCATATAAATGAAGCATTGAAACATATAGAAAGTAAAACTGATGATCTTGCTGCCCTATTCATAAACCAAACGATAGCAATCAAGACGAGGTTCGGAGAATTACAGAACGTGACTTCGAAAATTAAACAACAAATGATTGCGATGAACCGCCGCATAAGTGAAAGAATATTAAATCTTACAAATGAATATGCAAAAATTGAAATTAATGAATATTTTCAAAGCAGTTGTAAATATTAATGACGCAATTTTAGAACATGAATTAAATATAAATACTCTTATTGATGGAATACTTTTTGGAAAACAAGGATTAATACATCCTCGAATAATACCTCCACAACAATTAATACAAAATTCTAAGGCAATCAGGGAACGAGTTCCACACGAAGAATTTCCCGTAGCAATAAATGAAGAAGGAATGGATCGATTAATTAAAATATCAAATTTACAAATTGCATATATTAAACCGATTAATTACGCATTACATATACCATTAATAAGCCCAGGAAATATAAATTATATAAACCGTACCATTACCGGCAAAACAAAATCTGGATGGAGACAAATATGCTACAATAAAACCGAATACAGAATATATTGCAATAAACGAAGACTCTGATAGCTACTATGAGTTAGAAGAAGACTTGGAAAATGTTCAACCACGAGTTCTACTTTAATATGCCCCGCTACATCTCCTTTAAGAAAGATAAGACAGACGCCCAGCTGCAACATCAACTTGATGCTAATAGAAAATTAATATTCAATGTAACATAATATTGCAGGAATTACAAGAGACATGGAAAGTTCTTGATACTCCAGGAAATTGGATTTTTAGTGCCAAGGGAGAAGAAGAAATACGAATTGAATGCGCCGGTTTTAGAGACCATGCAATTATTGAAAACTGTGGAACAATAACAATACAACCAGGTTGCAAAATTAAAGCAAAAACCGCCACGATGAGTCACCCGTCTACTCAAGCAACTAAATTTCTACATCATTACACACCATCTAGCAACCTCAGCATTCTGCAATTATGAACCAACGCGTGAAAAATTTAATATTAATGGAAACTACAGATGAAATATGGGTGTCAGATCATAGCAATATAGAAGCAACGCAATGATATTATTCAAAAGCTCAACAACTTAGAAAGAAAAAATTCAAGAATGGAAAACTACTGCCTACAGCACCGTCGCCTGCAGCATTGGAGTACTAGGAATCATAATCTTTATCTTCTCCTTGACCTGTCGGACCCCATGTGTGGGCAAGACCCTGAACCGTCTTTTCCTAGAATTTTGCCGCAGGGGAAGAACTGAAAGACCGACACCACACCCGCAGCTAGCTATATAAACCTAAACCCTGAGATCCCCAGGAACAGTCGAACCAAGAGTGCTGAAGCCACGACGGTCGAATCAAAGTTATAAATAAAAAAAAAATATATATATTTTATTTTACCGGAAGCAGTAAGTGACTGAAGCAAATAAGATTTAAAATTAAGACTAATCCTTTGGTTCCGTCACTTTTAGGAAATTTTTATATGAATCGCCAAGAAGCGAGCCGACACTGGAGAAGAATAACGGATAGGATCCGAAGAAGTATCCGACCCAGGAATCAACCCATTATGTCATCGCATCAAGAATCAGACGTCGGGCCAACGGACCCGTACGTATTTCATTCACCGGCCAGACAGCCTGACGCCCCAAGTGCTTATCAGTACGAAGAACCGGTAGTGCAACGATCCCGGACACCAGAGCTCATTCGAGAAATACTCGATGAGATAAGGAGGCTTCCGGATACGGAACAGGAAGACAATGTGAGCACGCAGACAAACTATGACAACGAGGGATACATCGCGATGCGCCCTGTTGGGATAGCGTCCCCGGTGCGACCGAGGAACCATCCCGGAACCATCGATTGCTACGCAGACAACGCGGGCACCGGACTCCCCTCGGGACGATTACATAAACGACAGGCCAACCTATATGGAGCATGTGAGGGACCGGGATCACACCACAAGAGTTCCTCAGGGATCCCCGCCACTGCCACAGCCGACGCACGTGCAGGTACCCCCGTATTATAGAGATTATTTACATTTTAACGCGATGCCGGCATACAATTTAGTCTGTCATTCGGCTTGGTATACAAGTCGAAAATTAGGTGATGTGCCCGCAGTGCGCTACTGCAGAGCATATATTTTGCGCTCCTGACAGACCAAACACAACTTTCCGACAATTTCATGCAATCTCACGAAATTTACAACATACTACTATGCACTGTGGTAGATGCTACCGATTGATTATTCAAACGCGACGAGCGATCGATTACACTTGTCGTACTTATGTAATTCAACATTATTACGGAATCGAACGAATGATTTATCATTTGATTTGCGACTTAATCATTTCACAACAAAATGTTCCAACTTAAAATACAATTACAAACGTATGAGAATTATAAAACCTATTAATCCTTAATTATAAGTATATGCTATTAATCCTAAAAGAAAATAAAATTATAATACATAAAAAAAAAAAACCTATCTTTATATAACAATATTACAAATGGTCAATTAACTGGCCAAGGCTTATTATATTAATTAAACACGCTTATATTATAAAAACAAATGTATTTTATAGTATTATATATACATTATCACTAATATAACATTAAAAAGTTGTTATAGTTGTAGTAGTAGTAGCAGCGTATGCGTTCATCTTGGTGATGGGATATACTAAAATAGATAGAAATATATATATATTATAAAGTAAATAAAAATAACATTTATATAACTGCTATACATTTATAACATACCTTATTAATCAACCAAGCTATTCCACTAATAAACCTACAATAAAACAAAAAAAAAAGCATTAATACAATAACTCTAACCTTAATCCAAGCTTAATAGAATTTAAATACTATATACTTATCTAATACTGGTGATGGAAAAATGAAATTGTTCCACAAAGAGCCACCTCCAAAATGTTCAACCTAGAATAGAAAATATCATAATTAAGAATACATTAAATTTATATACTTTAAATACATACATATAGAACATACATACCTAGTAATTTGGTATAAGGGGAACATTGTACGCTTTATTAAATACCCTGAAACATATAAAGTAGTTAGACTTTGTAAAATACAATTAAAACTTTGCTATAATAAATCATTATTACATACCATTGAAAATCAGCTATACTAACTCCATAATAATATAATCCTTTATTCAACTCTGCGATCGACTGATCCTACTGCTATCCTGAAACATATATAAATAATTAAACAAAATACTTTAACAAATATATACAAAAACATAACCTTACTTAAAGTTCGGAGGGAACTTCCCCATGAAGGAGATGTCACATCCTGCGACGACTAGGAGACGTTTTATTAACACGGGTAAAAACTTCACCACCGGCGAAAATTTTTCAAAAATCATATTATTAAAAATAATTCTACTACACCAACTACACCGGCATTCATAAATTTCACCACTTGTAGTACAGTCACTCGACAAATCTTTAAAGAGACACAAGCGACATCTACAATAAGTCCGTTTTAAGTCAAGTCCAGAGCCAACCAATCATAACCTGACCCATTAAATTTACTCTAACTACACTCAATTACACATGTAGACCCAAGAAACCGACATTTTGTGACAACTCCTACTAACAAATCTTATGAACAATTATTAACTATTGAAAATAAAACTTATAACAATGATATATAAATAAAAAATATATAGAAACATGTTCTTCTGTCTTACGGTAACAACATACGTAAAAATAACAGTTTCATAATAAGACATTTTTTAATATCAATTGTTATAAACAATTAAAATTATATATAAAATATAAAAACTGTGATGGCTATCAATCTTGTTGTTAAAAATACAAAAACTTTTGTATATACCATTTTTTCGGTATCTGTAATAGTTTCCGAGATATAAAAATTTCCTGAATTTGAATCTCTCAGTTCAACTTTTCTCTTATGAAACTAAGGAACCACAAATCAAATCGTATAAAAATAAAATAAAATATAAAAAACAATATAACTGATAGAAAAAATTATATAGCTGTATTCGTCTCTCTCTATAGAAACAGAATATATGAAAATAATCACACCATTATTAAATAATAATATATATATAACTTATAATATATAACTTTTGATAATAAACCATAAACAATATTAATTATAATTTTTTTGAAAAGCCTATAAGACCTATAATAACTTTTATTATAACATTTTCTATAAAATCAAAAACCTAATTTATAAAAAAATTAAAGGAAAAGTCACCCGTTATAAGGCAAAAGTCCCAGTAAGTGCCAATGTATACATATATATCTGCGTCTAACGGTAATTACCGGGACCACAAGTTTAATATTTTTAAAAATAATAATCATAAAAATATGCTGATTAATTTAAATTAAACCTTGAACCTTTTCCTTTAAAATACCCTAATAATAATTTTTACTCACCTTGCATACCTAATTAATTTAAATAATACCCGTAGTCAATCGGTCCTCGAACCATATATATAAATGTACGTACAAAGACTTAGCCGCGAGAATGGTAAAGGCATAGGACTTAGCCGCGCGTACTCTTGTCTTTTCATCTATAAAAATTACTAAGTATGAATTTCGAGACGGACTTAGCCGCGAAAATGAACGATGGACTTAGCCGCACAGACTATACGATGGACTTAGCCGCGTGAGCTCTCTTATAGAACTTAGACTCTCGATCAACCAACATAAAATTAAAAATTTAATAATTTTTACTTTTTGTTATATACGTTCTAAAGAGCCTTAAATAACTAATAACAAACCCTTATAAACCATTTCTTAATCTGCCTTAGTTTTGGACTTATAAATTTTTAAAGTTACCCACTCATGTTCTCCTGATACATCAGCCGCGTAAAATCCTTAATAATTATTAAACCATTAAAGATCAAGCCATATCCTCTTAGATGTGAAGAGCCCTATGATTTTCCATCTAAAAAACCCATATAGACTTATACCTTTGTGGGCATTAATAGTATATTGTTATAAATAAATTAAATTTAATAACCATTAACACGCAAATTTTATAACGCTAAATCATACTTCCCTATGAATTATTAACGTATACTAAATATCTTTTCTTAATTTTTATTAGTTTAGCAGCTACGAATTTTTAAACTTTTACTCTTACCCATACATACATACATTTCAACACACGTACAGAGAGAACTCCCTTTATTTGCAACATTTCAAGAACTTATAATTATATTTGTATTAAGAGTAAATAAATATTCAAATTAACTTTTATAAAAGTTATTCTTTATTAATTAATTATTAAATTTGTTATAAACAAATTAAACAAGTACATTATTTTCAAATTCTGTTCCGTACATCCTTCGGCATTTGCAAAATTACCCCAAATCCATATATTATACTTTCTTCTACTCCTCATAGATTCCGAGATATAGGAATTTTACAAACTCCGATAATTTGAAGAACTGGAATACCTTTTTGCTGAAAAACAAGAGATACAAAAGTTAATAAAAGACCTTTTAAATTATAAAATATTAATAAACTATTAATTTATTTATAAAGTAATTGAATAAAGGAATAAAAATGGTTCTATAAATAAACTTTCTTAATTAGTTAATTATCCAAATTGTTATAAACAAATAAAACACTATCCAATTATTCAAAATTCTGTTACGTGTATTTTGTCACATTTGAGCTCCCATTTAAAAAACTATTAAACATTTTCTTTCTAACTCTTTTAGTTCTCGAGTTATGACCACTGTTCAAAATCAGAGACCGACACAAATGACACAAAATAGTAACACCAACATTTTCTAAACTAATGCTCCTAATAACCAACTACGAACGGAACAAAGACTCATCGCTATAACGCACAACTGAGTAATTAAAAATCTTATATTAATAAACAAATTAATAAATTGTTATAAACAATTTCAAGTTAACAATTGACCTTCTTTAAATTTTATAATAGAAGTTAAAGACTATAATGAATCATTAATCCCTGCAAAATAACTTTTCTTAATTCCTATTAATTTAGCTTTTATGAATTTTTAAAACTTTTATTCTATATATATATAGATATACTAAAGCATGTAATTCTTACCATCCTATTATTAGTTGATAAATAGCAACTCTGGTCTTATCTCTGCTATCCTGTAATAGAAACAATAACAGTAGAGAACAATTAACAAACTTAACAACTTCTAACAATTATAATAATTATTATTATTATATAAAATCTATATTATATATAAAAAATAAGAAATGCTTTAGTTAAACACTTGGAAAATATGTATAATGTAAAGAAACAACTCTTTTATATATAAAATAAAATATATAAATATCCTTTAGTTAATTAATGATTAAAATAGAAGAATTGTTTCTATCTAAACCAAGTATTAAAACCTAGTGCGGTAGAAAGTAGATTTTAACCAGCACTCTCACTGCCTTCAATACAGAAATAGACTCAAGGATATATCCTTGAGTCCCATAAAGAAAATAGCTTTTACATTCAATAATTTAAACTATAAAATATATATATATATATATAATATTATGTTAACACAAGGAAAAAATGGAGAGATCTAAGACTGAATTTATTAATACTTTAAACATACTCTAAGACATTTCTTAGACAATTTATGTAAAGTATGTTTAAAGGCCATCAGATAAAATAATAGAAAAACAGAGCTTACTTGTGAGTCATAGTTCTGAGTCATGACAAAACACTTTCTCGAACCAAGGCCAGCCTTTCAAGCCAATAGCGAAATTCGTTACCATATAAGGAACCAAGGTTGAACCTACGTGGACCAATCTGAAACTCTGTAACCAAATAAGGATTGTCAAGGTCAGAACTACTCCTTTCCATTGTTCTAAAATAGTATATAAGCAGTTCAGAAAACCATAAGCCAGCTTTATCGCGCCCACTACTTCAGTTACTTCTACTATTATTCAACCTTTTACTTTTAACTTTCTCGCGCTACAATTTTATCGCTGTCAAGATATAAATAAAAATACGCATATTACAAATTCGTTAAACTATAATACCAACTTTACTAATTATATTGAAATATTGTAAAAATTTGTGTTCAACAATAAATCTACTCTGGGAACAAATCATCAACTCTTCAACAGTGAATCATTAAGTGACCTTTATCTTGGAGTTTTAGCCTCCTTAACCGCAGAAGAACCCTTTAATTATTATTATTCATCATTACATGGTCGAACCAGGTCTCGAGACCACTTCGGACTTCAGGACGTCACAGTATACGTTAATAATTCATAGGGAAGTATGATTTAGCGTTATAAAATTTGCGTTACCAAGCCATTAAATTTTAATTTATTTATAACAATATAATATTATCGCCCACAAAGGTATAAGTTCATATGGGTTTTTTAGATGGAAAATCATAGGGCTCTTCACATCTAAGAGGATATGGCTTGATCTTTAATGGTTTAATAATTATTAAGGATTTTACGCGGCTGATGTATCAGGAGAACATGAGTGGGTAACTTAAAAATTTATAAGTCCAAACTAAGGCAGATTAAGAAATGGCTTCAAGGGTTTGTTATTAGTTATTTAAGGCTCTTTTAGAACGTATATAACAAAAAGTAAAAATTATTAAATTTCCTTTTAATTTTATGTTGGTTTGATCGAGAGAGTCTGTCTCTATAAGAGAGCTCACGCGGCTAAGTCCATCGTATAGTCTGTGCGGCTAAGTCCATCGTTCATTTTCGCGGCTAAGTCCGTCTCGAAATTCATACTTAGTAATTTTTATAGATGAAAAGACAAGAGTACGCGCGGCTAAGTCCTATGCCTTTACCATTCTCGCGGCTAAGTCTTTGTACGTACATTTATATATATGGTTCGAGGACCGATTGACTCCGGGTATTATTTAAATTAATTAGGTATGCAAGGTGAGTAAAAATTATTATTAGGGTATGGTTTTAAAGGAAAAGGTTCAAGGTTTAATTTAAATTAATCAGCATATTTTTATGATTATTATTTTTAAAAATATTAAGGGTTAAACTTGTGGTCCCGGTAATTACCGTTAGACGCAGATATATATGTATGTACATTGGCACTTACTGGGACTTTTGCCTTATAACGGGTGACTTTTCCTTTAATTCTTTTTATAAATTAGGTTTTTGATTTTATATAGAAAATGTTATAATAAAAGTTATTATAGGTCTTATAGGCTTTTCAAAAAAAATTATAATTAATATTGTTTATGGTTTATTATCAAAAGTTATATATTATAAGTTATATATATATTATTATTTAATAATGGTGTGATTATTTTCATATATTCTGTTTCTATAGAGAGAGACGAATACAGCTATATAATTTTTTCTATCAGTTATATTGTTTTTTATATTTTATTTTATTTTTATACGATTTGATTTGTGGTTCCTTAGTTTCATAAGAGAAAAGTTGAACTGAGAGATTCAAATTCAGGAAATTTTTATATCTCGGAAACTATTACAGATACCGAAAAAATGGTATATACAAAAGTTTTTGTATTTTTAACAACAAGATTGATAGCCATCACAGTTTTTATATTTTATATATAATTTTAATTGTTTATAACAATTGATATTAAAAAATGTCTTATTATGAAACTGTTATTTTTACGTATGTTGTTACCGTAAGACAGAAGAACATGTTTCTATATATTTTTTATTTATATATCATTGTTATAAGTTTTATTTTCAATAGTTAATAATTGTTCATAAGATTTGTTAGTAGGAGTTGTCACAAAATGTCGGTTTCTTGGGTCTACATGTGTAATTGAGTGTAGTTAGAGTAAATTTAATGGGTCAGGTTATGATTGGTTGGCTCTGGACTTGACTTAAAACGGACTTATTGTAGATGTCGCTTGTGTTTCTTTAAAGATTTGTCGAGTGACTGTACTACAAGTGGTGAAATTTATGAATGCCGGTGTAGTTGTAGTGAATTATTTTTAATAATATGATTTTTGAAAAATTTTCGCCGGTGGTGAAGTTTTTACCCGTGTTAATAAAACGTCTCCTAGTCGTCGCAGGATGTGACAGTTGGCAGGTACTTACCCAATCTCGGCATCTCATCTGCGCTGCTTTGGATTGCTTCCTCTGCGTTTCTATGAATTCAGCGTCGCAGTCTTTGACTTCCTTCTGAGGTGGATTTTCGTAGGCTCTCCTGCGTGGGTCGTCCTTCGGGATGTCGTTCAAGGAAGGCCTCTTTATGACGTAGGTAATCGGCTTCAGATGATAGATCGAAGTTCCACAAGAGTGTCGATTTAGCGCGTGATAATACGCGGTGATTTTACGTATTTGATATTTACGGCCGCCGCGTCGTGATTTAGAGTTTGTCATGGGTAGTTTCACAGAATATGAATAAGTTAACTAAAGATTCCAGGCAGAAAGCGTGCAGTGCGCTGCACCACTTAACGCAGGAATACCTGTTAGACTGAATCTCAAAGACGTGCAGTGCGGCTGCACCGAAATCAATCTTCAATCACACAGGTTAATAAATATAGCAAATAGTGAAACTGTTGGATTATGGTAAGGTAAGGTATCACTGAATCTAGCACACGATGTAGAATTAACAATAAGTATATATTCTAAAGTTACGTTACAATAATGTTGGTTATACAAGAATAAAGTTTAAGATATAAGTACGAACTAGAAGAAAATAGTAAAGGACCCGCACGCGGGATGGACTCTCCTTAGAGAGATGTGACTCGACTTAGAACTGGGTACGAAGTGAGCTCTCTAGCTCGGGCATGGACCTCCTTCGGTTTGATCCCCTCCATCGTCGTTGGCTGACGGTGGGGGTGATGCGCGCGCCGCCGCTGGCCCTTGATGGGGCGATGACGCAGGTGGGGATAATGCGCGCGCCGCCGCTGACTGTTGGTGGGGCGATGACGCGTCTGCTCTGCTGACTGTGTTGCGTGGGGGTGATGACGTAGGTCCATGTGGTACGCAATACGATTACGCAATACTATCTTATGCTTAATGCTATTCTTATATAATGTGTTTACGAAGTGGTATATTGACGCACATGCGTCTAAGTAGATTAATTCTTATAGGTCTAAAATAGATTAGAAGTGTCATACAAGTAAAATGGCGAAAAATTTCTTAGGCGTAGTGTTTCTTATTAACTATGTGTTGTGGGGTCGTAACAATAATTAAAAACTAACAGTTGTTACGTCCCGATGGTCGCGGGCGTTTATAACGGTTTCGGACCACGGGCCTAGGCAATAATAAGATCGCGATATTTTGACCGGGTAAAAACTATATTTATTCCGTTGGAACTTTTTAATAATTTATAACGATTATAGTAGGTTTGTTATCCAAGTACGGCTGTTCAATTGGATTTGCTTGAGGTAATACGCGAGCGTACGCGGACGAAGTCAGTAATAGGGTGTCCGGTTCTACGCATACACCGTTCACAAAAAAGGAGACGCGTAATTTTCTGCTGGAAGTAACGATATCTGGTTTCACATCAAGCGTAAGCTAACCAATTAAAAATTAATCTAATTGAATCTTTGGAATAAACGCGAGCAGGTATCCGTACACGAAAATGTCGTTGGCACATTTATTAAAATGAATTGAATGGTAGTCAGACTTTTTATAAATATCTTGACGGGATTATTCTGTAGAAAGACTTAATCATTGCTGAGATTTAAATACCAAGAAAAATTACGATGGACTAACCGGCAATGATCGCAATTTAAATAAGGTTCAAAACACTTTAAAGTTAATCTGCAACCGTAACATTTTTGTAAAACGCGGAACGTTCCAAGACAAAGGTAATAATTAGTAACAAGAGTAAAACTACCTTTAAGTCTATTGACGTTAACTGCACAAAATAGGCAATAAATATTACGAGTTTCGCGGTAACGCCTGTACAATTCATGTACGCAAAGACCGGTTTCCAATCACTCAATTCGCGTTAGATTTAATAAAGCAATGTCACAAATATTGACTGAAAGAGCACATTATACATCTTAGGATAGTATAAAATAAACACACGTATTCAAAATAAGAGTCTAGACGCTATTTATAAAAATGCATGCAATGCGGTAAAGGTAGGGTTGACATCACGACATTCACAGCAAGAGCCGGGATAAAAAGGTAAAAGTAAGCTTTTAAGTTAAGTGCTCGCTAAAAGAATCAAACACGCAACCTTTACAGCAGAAGTTAGAGTAAAAAGATAGATTTTGGTATTTTGGGTTTAAGTGCTAGCAATGCGGTAGAAAAAAGATCAAGCACGACCCTCACAGCAGAAGGTAGGGTAAAAAAGTAAAGTGAAGTATTTGTTAGGTTTAAGTAAATACAAATAAATTTGGAATAGCGTAAACGCGTTCAACAGAATTAAGAGCGAGAGTTATTTGTACTTACTCATTCCAGATATTTAAACTGCGTTGCTTTTCATTGTCTTCGCTGCGTTTTGATAAACTCGGCGTCGCAATGCACGTTCTTTTCCTGGGGTATATTTTCGTAAACCTTCTTGTGTGAAACGTCTTTTGGAATGTCTGCTGGGCTTGGCTTCCTTACGATAAAGATGATTGGCGTCAAGTGGTAATGCGGGCGTACGTCGTTCGAATGTCGGTTTAAAGCGTGATTATACGCGGTTATTTTTTGAATCTGATATTTTCGACCGCCGCAGCGGATTTTAGAATTTGTCATAAAGTTTTACAAAAATATTATAATATTAAATAAAATTAATAAAAATTTTAGAATAAAAGCGTGCAGTGCAACTGCACCACTTCCAACACTAAAATGCCTGTTAAATTGATTTTTAAAAACGTGCAGTGCGGCTGCACCGAAATTAATCGTCAATCACACAGGGTCTTTGAGATATTGTTAATAATTAAAATTGTGAAACAATTGCAATTGGAATAAAGCAGGAGATTTAAGATGTCATTGAAGTTACCACAAAAATTAAAACAACTAAAATATAATCTTAAATTTTACGTTACACTACTAATTACAATTATAAAGTATTGAATATAAAAGTTAAATTTATTTCGTTAGACTTATGTTGTTAATTTATTAGACCCGCATGCGGTATAAACTTTCTTGGAAGAGAGATGTTAAAAATTTGAAGTCAGGATTAGAACTGTCGCTTCGGTGAGACTGAGTTCCGGACTTTACCGGCGCTGTTTTTCATCTAGCGCTTGGGTGGTAATGGAAATTGGTAGTGGGAGTAGCGGCGTTCGGCGCTGCGGGTCGCATGGAAGTGAAAGTTTTTGTTGGCGTGAATAAAGCTAAACTACTAGATATAAGTCGGCGCAACTAATGCTGTACTACACACGAGTAAAGCAATATAAATTTATGTTTTATATGTATAAGTAATAAATAATGCTTTAATGTACTCGCAAAAATATATTTATAAAAAATATATATCATTTGGCGAAACGTAACAAAATATACATATTATATTTTTAGTATTAAGAAAAAAGAAAAAATTTAAGATTAAATTTGTTAATACTGTAAACATACTCTAAACATTTTTTAAACAATTTATGTAAATTATGTTTAAAAATTATCAGTTAAAATAATAGAAAAACTGAGCTTATTATGTGAGTCATGATTTTGAGTCATGATAAAACATCATTTTGAACCAAGACCAGATTTTAAAAACAATATCGAAATTTGTTACCATATAAAGAACTAAAATTAAACTTACATAAACCAATTTAAAACTTTGTAATTAAATAAGAATTAACAAAGACGAAACCACTTCTTTTTATTGTTCTAAAATGGTATACAGGATGTTTCAAAGTCATGTAGAAAAACATTGGAACTAAGTAAATTTCGTTATTTTAACAAGAAAAGTTTTTAACTATTTTTAATTCCGAGTAATATTAAGCTAAATAATAATTATTAAAAATTATATTCTTTGAGCGGAAATTACTGCCCCCCACACTGCGCGGAGACGCTTTATCTATTGGTAATTCCCAATCCTTGCGTTCTCGATTATCGATAAAAAAAATGAAAGCGCGCAAAGCAAGACAGGCGGTTACGATCGGCCCGCCTAGATAAACTGGTCTAAACCAAGAATCAAAAAAAGGCGACAACGCGTAACGATACAAAAAAAATTATCGATGATCAAAAAAGCAAGGACTGGGGACTACCGACGGATAAAGCGTTTCCGCGCGGTGTGAGAAACAGTAAGATCCGCCCAAAAAATCTAATTTTTAATAATTTTTATCTCGTTTAATATTAATCAAAATAAAAAATGATTAAGAACGTTTCGTCTTAAAATAACGACATCTACATAATTTTAAAGTTTGTTTACATAACTTTGGGAAACCCTGTATAAGCAGTACTTAAAACCACAAGCAACCATTACCTATCTCGCGCTCGCTCTTTAGTAAAAAGCTTAAAAAATTCTCAAAAATTTTGTTGTAAAATTTACAAAGTTCATAAGCTCTAAGCTTTTAGATAATTTTAAAGAGTTTATAAAGAATTACAAATTAAAATACGCATATTGTAAATTCGTTAAAATATAGAACCAACTTTAATAATACGGACCTATTTCAAGTTTTTTGTATTTACCAGTATGCAAAATATTGCAAAAAAACAAAATAAATATTTTTAAAATCTGGCAACGTAGTATTGTGCGCAACTTGAAAAAAATGTATACAAGTTTATTTTGAGCACTTCACTTTTACCAGTAGCAGAAATATGGCTAAAGAACAAAAAAATACTTTCAAAAATCTTGCAACGTAAAATTGTGCAGTGACGTCAGCAAATGCCTTTATGACCATTTTCAGCGTTCTACCCCCACCAGAAGCAAAGATATTAACGAAAAACAAAAAAAAAATTTTTGAAAATTTGACCACGTGACGTCGTGCGGTGACGTCAGCAGATGCCTACGTGACCTTTTTTAGCGTCCTACCCACTCCAGGTGCAAAGATATTGACGAAAAACAAAAAAAAAATTTTTGAAAATCTGACCACGTGACGTCGTGCGGTGACGTCAGCAGTTGCCCACGTGACCATTTTTAGCGTCTCAACCATTCCAGGGGCGATGATATTGACGAAAAACGAAAAAAATTTTTTAAATCTGACCACGTGACGTCGTGCGGTTACGTCAGCAGATGCCCACGTGACCATTTTTAACGTTCTATCCCCTTTAGGGGCGAAGATATTGACGAAAAACGAAAAAAAATTTTTGAAAATCTGACCACGTGACGTCGTGCGGTGACGTCAGCAGATGCCCACGTAACCATTTTTAGCGTCCTACCCTCCAGGGGCGAAGATATTGACGAAAAACGAAGAAAAAATTTTTGAAAATCTGACCACGTGACGTCGTGCGGTGACGTCAGCAGATGCCCACGTGACCATTTTTAGCGTCCTACTTTTCCAGGGCGAAGATATTGAAAAAACGAAAAGAAATTTTTTAAAATCTGA
The DNA here is from genome assembly GCF_019399895.1 of Cardiocondyla obscurior. Lineage (NCBI taxonomy): Eukaryota > Metazoa > Arthropoda > Insecta > Hymenoptera > Formicidae > Cardiocondyla > Cardiocondyla obscurior. The sequence continues at coordinate 4,546,735 of NC_091873.1, read as the reverse complement.
CCACGTGACGTCGTGCGGTGACGTCAGCAGATGCCCACGTGACCATTTTTAGCGTCCTACCCTCTCCAGGGGCGAAGATATTGACGAAAAACGAAAAAAAAATTTTGAAAATCTGACCACGTGACGTCGTGCGGTGACGTCAGCAGATGCCCACGTGACCATTTTTAGCGTCCTATTTTCTTCAGGGGCGGAGATATTAACGAAAAAGAAAAAAATTTTGAAAATTTGACCACGACGTCGTGCGGTGACGTCAGCAGATGCCCACGTGACCATTTTTAGCGTCCTATTCTCTCCAGGGGCAAAGATATTGACAAAAAACAAAAAAAAAATTTTTGAAAATCTGACCACGTGACGTCGTGCGGTGACGTCAGCAGATGCCCACGTGACCATTTTTAGCGTCCTAATTTCTCCAGGGGCGGAGATATTGACAAAAACAAAAAAATTTTTGAAAATCTGACCACGTGACGTCGTGCGGTGACGTCAGCAGATGCCCACGTGACCATTTTTAGCGTCCTACTTTCTCCAGGGCAGATATTGACAAAAACAAAAAAAAATTTTTGAAAATCTGACCACGTGACGTCGTGCGGTGACGTCAGCAGATGCCCACGTGACCATTTTCAGCGTCCTACCCTCCAGGAGCGGAATATTGACGAAAAACTAAAAAGAAGTTTTTGAAAATCTTACCACGTGACGTCGTGCGGTGACGTCAGCAGATGCCCACGTGACCATTTTTAGCGTTTTACCTCCAAGGGCGGAGATATTGACAAAAAACGAAAAAGAAATTTTTGAAAATATGACCACGTGACGTCGTGCGGTGACGTCAGCAGATGCCCACGTGTTTAGCGTCCTACCCCCTTTAGGGGCAAAGATATTGACAAAACAAAAAATTTTTTTAATCTGACCACGTGACGTCGTGCGGTGACGTCAGCAGATGCCCACGTGACCATTTTTAGCGTCCTACCTCCAGGGGCGAAGATATTGACGAAAAACGAAAAGAAATTTTTGAAAATCTGACCACGTGACGTCGTGCGGTGACGTCAGCAGATGCCCACGTGACCATTTTCAGCGTCCTACCCCTACAAGCGGAAATATTGACGAAAAACAAAAAAATTTTGAAAATCTGACCACGTGACGTCGTGCGGTGACGTCAGCAGATGCCCACGTGATTATTTTTAGCGTCCTACCCTTTCCAGGAACGGAAATATTGACGAAAAACGAAAAAATTTTTGAAAATCTGACCACGTGACGTCGTGCGGTGACGTCAGCAGATGCCCACGTGACCATTTTTAGCGTCCTACTCCTTCAGGAGGAAATATTGACAAAAACAAAAAGAAATTTTTGAAAATCTGACCACGTGACGTCGTGCGGTGACGTCAGCAGATGCCCACGTGACCATTTTTAGCGTCCTACCCCTCCAGGCGGAGATATTGACGAAAAACAAAAAAAAAATTTTTGAAAATCTGACCACGTGACGTCGTGCGGTGACGTCAGCAGATGCCCACGTGACCATTTTTAACGTCCTACCCCTCCAAGGGCGGAGATGTTGACAAAAAACGAAAAAGAAATTTTTGAAAATCTGACCACGTGACGTCGTGCGGTGACGTCAGCAGATGCCCACGTGACCATTTTTAGCGTCCTACCTTTTCCAGGGGCGAAGATATTGACGAAAAACGAAAAAAAAATTTTGAAAATCTGACCACGTGACGTCGTGCGGTGACGTCAGCAGATGCCCACGTGACCATTTTTAGCGTCCTACCCTCTCCAGGGGCGGAGATATTGACGAAAAACTAAAGAAAAATTTTTGAAAATCTGACCACGTGACGTCGTGCGGTGACGTCAGCAGATGCCCACGTGACCATTTTTAGCGTCCTACCCTTTCCAGAAGCGAAGATATTGACGAAAAACGAAAAAAAATTTTTGAAAATCTGACCACGTGACGTCGTGCGGTGACGTCAGCAGATGCCCACGGGACCATTTTTAGCGTCCTACCCCTTTAGGGGCAAAGATATTGACGAAAAACAAAAAAATTTTTGCTGACCACGTGACGTCGTGCGGTGACGTCAGCAGATGCCCACGTGACCATTTTTAGCGTTTTACCTTCTCCAAAGGCGGAGATATTGACAAAAAACAAAAAAAATTTTGAAAATCTGACCACGTGACGTCGTGCGGTGACGTCAGCAGATGCCCACGTGACCATTTTTAGCGTCTTACTTCCTCCAGGAGCGAAGATATTGACGAAACGAAAAAAATTTAATTTAATCTGACCACGTGACGTGCGGTGACGTCAGCAGATGCTCACGTGACCATTTTTAGCGTTCTACTTTCTCCAGAAGCGGAGATATTGACAAAAACAAAAAGAAATTTTTGAAAATTTGACCACGTGACGTCGCGGTGACGTCAGCAGATGCCCACGTGATTATTTTTAGCGTCCTACCTCCAGGGGCGCAGATATTGACGAAAAACGAAAAGAAATTTTTGAAAATCTGACCACGTGACGTCGTGCGGTGACGTCAGCAGATGCCCACGTGACCATTTTTAGCGTCCTACCCTTTCCAGGAGCGAAGATATTGACGAAAAACAAAAGAAAATTTTTGAAAATCTGACCACGTGACGTCGTGCGGTGACGTCAGCAGATGCCCACGTGACCATTTTTAGCGTCCTACCTTTCAAAAGCGAAAATATTGACGAAAACGAAAAGAAATTTTTGAAAATCTGACCACGTGACGTCGTGCGGTGACGTCAGCAAATGCCCACGTGACCATTTTTTGCGTCTTACTTTTTCCAGAAGCGAAGATATTGACGAAAAACAAAAGAAAAATTTTTGAAAATTTGACCACGTGACGTCGTGCGGTGACGTCAGCAGATGCCCACGTGACTATTTTTAACGTCTTATTTCCTCCGGGAGCGAAGATATTGACGAAAAACAAAAAAAATTTTGAAAATTTGACCACGTGACGTCGTGCGGTGACGTCAGCAGATGCCCACGTGATTATTTTCAGCGTCCTACTTTCTCCAAAGCGGAGATATTGACGAAAAACAAAAAGAATTTTTGAAAATCTGACCACGACGTCGTGCGGTGACGTCAGCAGATGCCCACGTGACCATTTTTAGCGTCCTACCTTCTCCGGGCGGAAATATTGACGAAAAACAAAAAGAAATTTTTGAAAATCTGACCACGTGACGTGCGGTGACGTCAGCAGATGCCCACGTGACCATTTTTAGCGTTCTATCCCCTTTAGGGGCGAAGATATTGACAAAAACAAAAAATTTTTGAAAATCTGACCACGTGACGTCGTGCGGTGACGTCAGCAGATGCCCACGTGACCATTTTTAGCGTTCTACCTCCAGGGGCGAAGATATTGACGAAAACGAAAAAATTTTTGAAAATCTGACCACGTGACGTCGTGCGGTGACGTCAGCAGATGCCCACGTGACCATTTTTAGCGTCCTACCCTTTCCAGGGGCGAAGATATTGAAAAACGAAAAAAATTTTTGAAAATCTGACCACGTGACGTCGTGCGGTGACGTCAGCAGATGCCCACGTGACCATTTTTAGCGTCCTACCCTCTCCAGAGGCGAAGATATTGACGAAAAACAAAAAAAATTTTTGAAAATCTGACCACGTGACGTCGTGCGGTGACGTCAGCAGATGCCCACGTGACCATTTTTAGCGTCCTACCTTCTTTAGCAAAGATATTGACGAAAACAAAAAAAAATTTTTGAAAATCTGACCACGTGACGTCGTGCGAAAACGTCAGCAGATGCCCACGTGACCATTTTTAGCGTCCTATTTTCTCCAGGGGCGGAGATATTGACGAAAAAAAAAAAATTTTTGAAAATTTGACCACGTGACGTCGTGCGGTGACGTCAGCAGATGCCCACGTGACCATTTTTAGCGTCCTATTCCTCCAGGGGCGAAGATATTGACAAAAACAAAAAAAAATTTTTGAAAATCTGACCACGTGACGTCGTGCGGTGACGTCAGCAGATGCCCACGTGACCATTTTTAGCGTCCTACCTCTCCAGGGCGAAGATATTGACAAAAACAAAAAAAAAATTTTTGAAAATCTGACCACGTGACGTCGTTCGGTGACGTCAGCAGATGCCCACGTGACCATTTTTAGCGTCCTACTCTTTCCAGGGGCGAAGATATTGAAAAACGAAAAAAATTTTTGAAAATCTGACCACGTCGTCGTGCGGTGACGTCAGCAGATGCCCACGACCATTTTTAGCGTCCTACCCTCTCCAGAGGCGAAGATATTGACGAAAACGAAAAAAATTTTTGAAAATCTGACCACGTGACGTCGTGCGGTGACGTCAGCAGATGCCCACGTGACCATTTTTAGCGTCCTACCTCCAGGGGCGAAGATATTGACGAAAAACAAAAAAAAAATTTTTTAAAATCTGACCACGTGACGTCGTGCGGTGACGTCAGCAGATGCCCACGTGACTATTTTTAGCGTCCTATTTTCCAGGGGCGGAGATATTGACGAAAAAAAAAAAATTTTTGAAAATCTGACCACGTGACGTCGTGCGGTGACGTCAGCAGATGCCCACGTGACCATTTTTAGCGTCCTATTCTCCAGGGCAAAGATATTGACAAAAAACACAAAAAAAATTTTTGAAAATCTGACCACGTGACGTCGTGCGGTGACGTCAGCAGATGCCCACGTGACATTTTTAGCGTCCTACCTTCCAGGGCGAAGATATTGACAAAAACAAAAAAAAAAATTTTTGAAAATCTGACCACGTGACGTCGTGCGGTGACGTCAGCAGATGCTCACGTGACCATTTTAGCGTCCTACTTTCTCCAGGGCGGAGATATTGACAAAAAACAAAAAAAAATTTTTGAAAATCTGACCACGTGACGTCGTGCGGTGACGTCAGCAGATGCCCACGTGATTATTTTTAGCGTCCTACCCAAGGGCGGAAATATTGACAAAACGAAAAAGAAATTTTTGAAAATCTGACCACGTGACGTCGTGCGGTGACGTCAGCAGATGCCCACGTGATTATTTTTAGCGTTTTATCCAAGGGCGGAGATATTGACAAAAACAAAAGAAATTTTGAAAATCTGACCACGTGACGTGCGGTGACGTCAGCAGATGCCCACGTGACCATTTTTAGCGTCCTACCTTTAGGGGCAAAGATATTGACAAAAACAAAAAAATTTTTAAATCTGACCACGTGACGTCGTGCGGTGACGTCAGCAGATCGTGACCATTTTTAGCGTCCTACCTAGGCGCAGATATTGACGAAAAACGAAAAGAAATTTTTGAAAATCTGACCACGTGACGTCGTGCGGTGACGTCAGCAGATGCCCACGTGACCATTTTTAGCGTCCTACCCCTCCAGGAGCGAAGATATTGACGAAAACAAAAAAAAAATTTTTGAAAATCTGACCACGTGACGTCGTGCGGTGACGTCAGCAGATGCCCACGTGATTATTTTTAGCGTCCTACCCTTTACAGGAACGAAATATTGACGAAAAACGAAAATTTGAAAATCTGACCACGTGACGTCGTGCGGTGACGTCAGCAGATGCCCACGTGACCATTTTTAGCGTCCTACTGACTATTTTCAGCGTTCTACCTTTACTTCAGAAGCAAAGATATTGACAAACAAAAAAGAAATTTTTAAAAATCTGGCAAAGAATCATCGTGCGTGACGCCAGCAGATGCCCACGTGACCATTTTCAGCGTTCTACCTTCACCAGAAACAGAGATATTGACAAAAACAAAAAAATTTTTTAATTTGGCCAATTCATCGTGCGCAACGTCAGCAAATGCCCACAACAATTTTCAGCGTCTACCACCCAGAAACAAAGATATTGACAAAACGAAAATCGGCGAAAATTTGGCAACGTATCATTGTGCAGCACGTCAGCAGACACAGACCATTTTCAGTTCTACTTTCACCAAAAACAAAGATATTGACAAAAACAGCACTTTGAAAATCTGGCAAAAAATCATTGTGCGGTGACGTCAGCAAATGCCTACGTGACTATTTTCAGCGTTCTACCTTTTCCAGAGGCAAAAATATTGACAAAAAACAAAAAAAAAAATTTTGAAATTCTGGCAACTAATCTTCGAGCGGTGACGTCAGCAGATGCCCACGTGATTATTTTCAGCGTTCTACTTTCACCAGAAACAGAGATATTGACAAAAAACGATAAAAAATTTTTTTTTAATCTGGCAAAAAATCATCGTGCGGTGACGTCAGCAAATGCCCACGTAACAATTTTCAGCGTTCTACTTCCACCAGAAACAAAGATATTGACAAAAAACGAAAAAAAAATTTTTGAAAATTTGGCAACGTAGCATCGTGCGGTGACGTCAGCAGATGCCTACGTAACCATTTTCAGCGTTCTACCCCCACCTGGAGCAAAGATATTAACAAAAAACGAAAAAAAAGTTTTTAAAGTATTTACAACGTAGCATCGTGCGGTGACGTCAGCACATGCTCATGAGACCATTTTCAGCGTTCTACCCCCACCAGAAACAAAAATATTAACGAAAAACAAAAAAATATTTTTGAAATTTTGGCAACGTAGCATCGTGAGCTGACGTCTGCAGATGCCCACGTAACCATTTTCAGCGTTCTACCCTCACCAGGAGCAAAGATATTAACAAAAAACTAAAAAAAATTTTTAAAATTTTAACAACGTAGCATCGTGAGGTGACGTCAGCAAATGCACATGCGACCATTTTCAGCGTTCTACTTTTACCAGGAGCAAAAATATTACCAAAACACAAAAAAAAAATTTATGAAGTTTTAACAACGTAGCATCGTGCGGTGACGTCAGCACATGCCCACGTAATTATTTTCAGCGTTCACCCTCACCAAAAACGAAGATATTGACAAAAAGAAGAAAAATTTTTTTAATTGGCAACGTAGCATGGTGCGGTGACGTCAGCAGATGCCCACGTGATTATTTTCAGCGTTCTACCTTCATCAGAAGCGGAGATATTGACAAAAAACAAAAAAAATATTTGAGTTTGGCAACGTAGCATCGTGCGGTGACGTCAGCAGATGCCCACGTGATTATTTTTAGCGTTCTACTCAGAAACAGATATTAACGAAAACGAATGAACAATTTTTGAAGTTTTAACAACGTAGCATCGTGCGGTGACGTCAGCACATGCACATGTGACCATTTTCAGCGTTCTACTCTCACCAGGAACAAAGATAATAACAAAAAACAAGAAAAAAAATTTTAAAGTTTTGACAACGTAACATCGTTTGGTGACGTCAGCAGATGCCTACGTAACCATTTTCAGCGTTCTACCCCTACCAGGAACAAAAATATTGACAAAAAACGAAAAAGCAATTTTTGAAGTTATAACAACGTAGCATTGTGCAGTGACGTCAGCACATGCTCATGTGACCATTTTCAGCGTTCTACTCTCACCAGGAACAAAGATAATAACAAAAAACAAAAAAAAAATTTTGAAGTTTTAACAACGTAACATCGGGCGGTGACGTCAGCAGATGCCTACGTAACCATTTTCAGCGTTCAACCCCCACCTGGAGCAAAGATATTAACAAAAAACAAAAAAAAAATTTTTATAGAATTTACAACGTAGCATCGTGCGGTGACGTTAGCACATGCTTATGAAACCATTTTCAGCGTTCTACCCCCACCAGAAACAAAGATATTGACAAAAAACAAAAGAAAAATTTTTTGAAAATCTGGCAACGTATCATTGTGAGATGACGTCAGCAGATGTCCACGTGATTATATTAATCGTTCTACCTCCACCAAAAGCAAAAATATTGACAAAAAACGAGAAAAAAATTTTTCAAAATCTGGCAACGTATCATTGTGCGGTGACGTCAGCAGATGCCCACGTAACAATTTTTAGCGTTCTACTTCCATTAGAAGCACAGATATTGACGAAAAACGCAAAAAGTTTTGATGTTTTAACATAGCATCGTGCGGTGACGTCAGCACATACCCATGTGACCATTTTTAGCGTTCTACCCCACCAGGAGCAAAGATATTAACGAAAAACGAAAAATAATTTTGAAGAATTTACAACGTAGCATCGTGCGGTGACGTCAGCACATGCTCATGAGACCATTTTCAGCGTTCTACCCTTACCAGGAGCAAAGATATTAACAAAAAACAAAGAAAAATTTTTTAAATTTTAACAACGTAGCATCGTGAGGTGACGTCAGCAAATGCTCACGCGACCATTTTCAGCGTTCTACTCTTACCAGAAGCAAAGATATTACCGAAACACAAAAACAAAATTAATGAAGTTTTAACAACGTAGGATCGTGCGGTGACGTCAGCACATGCCCACGTAATTATTTTTAGCGTTCAACCCTCACCAAAAACAAAGATATTGGCAAAAAACAAAAAAAAAATTTTTTTTAATTTGGCAACGTAGCATCGTGCGGTGACGTCAGCAGATGCCTACGTAACCATTTTTAGCGTTCTACCCCCACCTGGAGCAAAAATATTAACGAAAAACGAAAAAAAAGTTTTTAAAGTATTTACAACGTAGCATCGTGCGGTGACGTCAGCACATGCTCATGAGACCATTTTCAGCGTTCTACCCCCACCAGAAACGAAGATATTAACGAAAAACAAAAAAATATTTTTGAAATTTTGGCAACGTAGCATCGTGAGCTGACGTCTGCAGATGCCCACGTAACCATTTTCAGCGTTCTACCCTCACCAGGAGCAAAGATATTAACAAAAAACAAAAAAAAATTTTTTAAATTTTAACAACGTAGCATCGTGAGGTGACGTCAGCAAATGCACATGCGACCATTTTCAGTTCCTATTTACCAGGAGCAAAAATATTACCGAAACACAAAAAAAAAATTTATGAAGTTTTAACAACGTAGCATCGTGCGGTGACGTCAGCACATGCCCACGTAATTATTTTCAGCGTTCACCCTCACCAAAAACGAAGATATTGGCAAAAAACGAAGAAAAAAATTTTTTTAATTTGGCAACGTAGCATGGTGAAGTGACGTCAGCACATGCTCATGTGACCATTTTCAGCGTTCTACTCTCACCAGAAACAAAGATAATAACAAAAAACAAAAAAAAAATTTTGAAGTTTTAACAACGTAACATCGGGCGGTGACGTCAGCAGATGCCTACGTAACCATTTTTAGCGTTCTACCCTTACCTGGAGCAAAGATATAAACAAAAAACGAAAAAAAAATTTTTAAAGAATTTACAACGTAGCATCGTGCGGTGACGTTAGCACATGCTTATAAAACCATTTTCAGCGTTCTACCCCCACCAGGAACAAAGATATTGACAAAAAACAAAAAAAAAATTTTTTAAAAATCTGGCAACGTATTATTGTGAGATGACGTCAGCAAATGTCCACGTGATTATATTAATCGTTCTACCTCCACCAAAAGCAAAGATATTGACAAAAAACGAGAAAAAAATTTTTCAAAATCTGGCAACGTATCATTGTGCGGTGACGTCAGCAGATGCCCACGTAACAATTTTTAGCGTTCTACTTCCATTAAAAGCACAGATATTGACGAAAAACGCAAAAAAAGTTTTGATGTTTTAACAACATAGCATCGTGCGGTGACGTCAGCACATACCCATGTGACCATTTTTAGCGTTCTACCCCCACCAGGAGCAAAGATATTAACGAAAAACGAAAAAATAATTTTTGAAGAATTTACAACGTAGCATCGTGCGGTGACGTTAGCACATGCTCATGAGACCATTTTCAGCGTTCTACCCCCACCAAAAACAAATATAATAACAAAAAACAAAAAAAAAAATTTTGAAGTTTTAACAACGAAACATCGTGCGGTGACGTCAGCAGATGCCTACGTAACCATTTTCAGCGTTCTACCCCCACCTGGATCAAAAATATTAACGAAAAACGAAAAAAAATTTTTTGAAATATTTACAACGTAGCATCGTGCGGTGACGTCAGCACATGCTCATGAGACCATTCTCAGCGTTCTACTCCCATCAGGAGCAAAGATATTAACAAAAAACGAAGAAAAATTTTTAAAATTTTAACAACGTAGCATCGTGAGGAGACGTCAGCAAATGCTCACGCGACCATTTTCAGCGTTCTACTCTTACCAGGAGCAAAGATATTACCGAAACACAAAAACAAAATTAATGAAGTTTTAACAACGTAGCATCGTGCAGTGACGTCAGCTCATGCCCACGTAATTATTTCCAGCGTTCAACCCTCACCAAAAACAAAGATATTGGCAAAAAACAAAAAAAAAAATTTTTTTAATTTGGCAACGTAGCATCGTGAAGTGACGTCAGCACATGCTCATGTGATTATTTTCAGCGTTCTATCTTCATCAGAAGCGGATATTGACAAAAAACAAAAAAAAAATATTTAAAGTTTGGCAACGTAGCATCGTGCGGTGACGTCAGCAGATGCCCACGTGATTATTTTTAGCGTTCTACCCTCACCAGAAACAAAGATATTAACGAAAAACGAATGAACAATTTTTGAAGTTTTAACAACGTAGCATCGTGCGGTGACGTCAGCACATGCACATGTGACCATTTTCAGCGTTCTACTCTCACCAGGAACAAAGATAATAACAAAAAACAAAACAAAAAATTTTAAAGTTTTGACAACGTAACATCGTGCGGTGACGTCAGCAGATGCCTACGTAACCATTTTCAGCGTTCTACCCCTACCAGGAACAAAAATATTGACAAAAAACGAAAAAGCAATTTTTGAAGTTATAACAACGTAGCATTGTGCAGTGACGTCAGCACATGCTCATGTGACCATTTTCAGCGTTCTACTCTCACCAGGAACAAAGATAATAACAAAAAACAAAAAAAAAATTTTGAAGTTTTAACAACGTAACATCGGGCGGTGACGTCAGCAGATGCCTACGTAACCATTTTCAGCGTTCTACCCCCACCTGGAGCAAAGATATTAACAAAAAACGAAAAAAAAGTTTTTAAAGTATTTACAACGTAGCATCGTGCGGTGACGTCAGCACATGCTCATGAGACCATTTTCAGCGTTCTACCCCCACCAGAAACAAAAATATTAACGAAAAACAAAAAAATATTTTTGAAATTTTGGCAACGTAGCATCGTGAGCTGACGTCTGCAGATGCCCACGTAACCATTTTCAGCGTTCTACCCTCACCAGGAGCAAAGATATTAACAAAAAACTAAAAAAAATTTTTAAAATTTTAACAACGTAGCATCGTGAGGTGACGTCAGCAAATGCACATGCGACCATTTTCAGCGTTCTACTTTTACCAGGAGCAAAAATATTACCAAAACACAAAAAAAAAATTTATGAAGTTTTAACAACGTAGCATCGTGCGGTGACGTCAGCACATGCCCACGTAATTATTTTCAGCGTTCACCCTCACCAAAAACGAAGATATTGGCAAAAAACGAAGAAAAAAATTTTTTTAATTTGGCAACGTAGCATGGTGAAGTGACGTCAGCACATGCTTATGTGATTATTTTCAGCGTTCTACCTTCATCAGAAGCGGAGATATTGACAAAAAACAAAAAAAAAATATTTAAAGTTTGGCAACGTAGCATCGTGCGGTGACGTCAGCAGATGCCCACGTGATTATTTTTAGCGTTCTACCCTCACCAGAAACAAAGATATTAACGAAAAACGAATGAACAATTTTTGAAGTTTTAACCACGTAGCATCGTGCGGTGACGTCAGCACATGCACATGTGACCATTTTCAGCGTTCTACTCTCACCAGGAACAAAGATAATAACAAAAAACAAAACAAAAAATTTTGAAGTTTTGACAACGTAACATCGTGCGGTGACGTCAGCAGATGCCTACGTAACCATTTTCAGCGTTCTACCCCTACCAGGAACAAAAATATTGACAAAAAACGAAAAAGCAATTTTTGAAGTTATAACAACGTAGCATTGTGCAGTGACGTCAGCACATGCTCATGTGACCATTTTCAGCGTTCTACTCTCACCAGGAACAAAGATAATAACAAAAAACAAAAAAAAAATTTTGAAGTTTTAACAACGTAACATCGGGCGGTGACGTCAGCAGATGCCTACGTAATTATTTTCAGCGTTCTATTCCCACCTGGAGCAAAGATATAAACAAAAAACGAAAAAAAAATTTTTAAAGAATTTACAACGTAGCATCGTGCGGTGACGTCAGCACATGCTCATGAGACCATTTTCAGCGTTCTACTCCCATCAGGAGCAAAGATATTAACAAAAAACGAAGAAAAATTTTTAAAATTTTAACAACGTAGCATCGTGAGGAGACGTCAGCAAATGCTCACGCGACCATTTTCAGCGTTCTACTCTTACCAGGAGCAAAGATATTACCGAAACACAAAAACAAAATTAATGAAGTTTTAACAACGTAGCATCGTGCAGTGACGTCAGCTCATGCCCACGTAATTATTCCCAGCGTTCAACCCTCACCAAAAACAAAGATATTGGCAAAAAACAAAAAAAAAAATTTTTTTAATTTTGCAACGTAGCATCGTGCGGTGACGTCAGCAGATGCCCACGTAATTATTTTTAGCGTTCTATCCTCACCAGAAACAAAGATATTAACGAAAAACGAATGAACAATTTTTGATATTTTAACAACGTAGCATCGTGCGGTGACGTCAGCACATGCACATGTGACCATTTTCAGCGTTCTACCCCTACCAGGAACAAAGATATTGACGAAAAACAAAAAAGCAATTTTTGAAGTTATAACAACGTAGCATTGTGCAGTGACGTCATCACATGCTCATGTGACCATTTTCAGCGTTCTACTCTCACCAGGAACAATGATAATAACAAAAAACAAGAAAAAAAATTTTGAAGTTTTGACAACGTAACATCGTGCGGTGACGTCAGCAGATGTTTACGAAACCATTTTCAGCGTTCTACCCTCACCAGGAACAAAGATAATAACAAAAAACAAGAAAAAAAATTTTGAAGTTTTGACAACGTAACATCGTGCGGTGACGTCAGCACATGCTCATGAAACCATTTTCAGCGTTCTACCCCCACCAGGAACAAAGATATTGACGAAAAACGAAAAAGCAATTTTTGAAGTTATAACAACGTAGCATTGTGCAGTGACGTCAGCACATGCTCATGTGACCATTTTCAGCGTTTTACTCTCACCAGGAACAAAGATAATAACAAAAAACAAGAAAAAAAATTTTGAAGTTTTAACAACGTAACATCGTGCGGTGACGTCAGCTGATGCTTACGTAACCATTTTCAGCGTTCTACTCCCACCTGGAGGAAAAACATTAACAAAAAACAAAAAAAAAATTTTTGAAGTATTTACAACGTAGAATCGTGCGGTGACGTCAGCACATGCTCATGAAACCATTTTCAGCGTTCTACCCCCACCAGGAACAAAAATATTGACGAAAAACGAAAAGAAAATTTTTGAAATTTTGGCAACGTAGCATCGTGAGCTGACGTCAGCAGATGCTCACGTAACCATTTTCAGCGTTCTACCCTTACCAGGAGCAAAAATATTAACGAAAAACAAAGGAGCAATTTTTAAAGTTTTAACAACGTAGCATTGTGTGGTGACGTCAGCACATGCTCATGTGACCATTTTCAACGTTCTACTCTCACCAGGAACAAAGATAATAACAAAAAACAAAAAAAAAAATTTTGATATTTTAACAACGTAACATCGTGCGATGACGTCAGCACATGTCCACGTGATTATTTTAATAGTTCTATTCTCATCAAAAGCAAAGATATTGACAAAAAACAAAAAAAACTTTTTTAATTTGGCAACGTAGCATCGTGAAGTGACGTCAGCAAATGCTCAATTGACCATTTTCAGCGTTCTACCCCCACCAGGAGCAAAGATATTAACGAAAAACAAAAAAGCAATTTTTGAAGTTTTAACAACGTAGCATTGTGCGGTGACGTCAGCACATGCTCATGTGACTATTTTCAGCGTTTTACTTTCACCAGGAACAAAAATAATAACAAAAAACAAGAAAAAAAATTTTGAAGTTTTAAGAACGTAACATCGTGCGGTGACGTCAGCAGATTCCTACGTAATCATTTTCAGCGTTCTACTTCCACCTGGAGCAAAGATGTTAACGAAATTCATTCGGACCTATTCCAAGCTATTTGAATTCACCAGCAGCCGAAATATGGCAAAAAAACTAAAAAAAATATTTTTGATATTTGGTAACATAGCATTGTGCGGCATTAGAAGGAGATGCATACGGGTTTATTTCGAGCCTTTCATTTTCAGCAGTAACCGAGATATGACCAAAAAACGAAAAAGAATATTTTTGAAAATTGGCAACATAACATTGTGCGGCATTTAAAAGAGATGCATACGGGTTTATTCCAAGCCTTCTATTTTCACCAGCAGCCGAAATTTGGTCAAAAAACAAAAAAAAATATTTTTTTAATTTTGCAACGTAGCATTGTGCGCAACTAAAAATAGATGCATACGGAACTATTCTGAGCCTTTTATTTTTACCAGCAGCCGAGATATGGCCAAAAAACGAAAAAAATATTTCAAAAATTTGGCAACGTAGCATTGTGCGCAACTTGAAAAAAACGCATACAAACCTATTCCAAGCTATCTGAATTCACCAGTAGCCGAGATATGGCCAAAAAACAATAAAAAATTTTTTTGAAATTTGGCAACATAGCATTGTGCGGCATTTAAAGAAGATGCATACGGGTTTATTCCGATCTTATTATTTTCACCAGCATTTGAGATATGGCCAAAAAATAAAAAACAAAATTTTTGAAATTTGACAACGTAGCATTGTGCGCAACTTAAAAAATATGCATACGGGCTTATTTCGAGCTATCTGAATTTACCAGTAGCCGAGGTATGACCAAAAAACGAAAAATATATTTTTGAAATTTGGCATCGTATCATTGTGCGGCATTTAAAAATAATGTATCCAAACCTATTCCACATTTTCTATTTTTACCAGCAGTTAAGATAAGGCCAAAAAACAATAAAAAATATTTTAGTAATTTGGCAGCGTAGCATTGTACGCAACTTGAAAAAAATGCATACGGATCTATTCTAAGTTATCTGAATTCACCAGTAGCCGAGAAATAACCAAAAAACAAAAAAAAAATTTTTTTAATTTGGCAACATATTATTGTGCGGCATTTAAAAGAAATGCATACGGGTTTATTCTAAGCCTTCCATTTTTACCAGCAGCCGAAATTTGGCCAAAAAACAAAAAAAAATATTTTTAAAATTTTGCAACGTAGCATTGTGCGCAACTAAAAATAGATGCATACCGGACTATTCCGAGCCTTTTATTTTTACCAGCAGCCGAGATATGGCCAAAAAATGAAAAAAATATTTTTGAAATTTGGCATTGTACCATTGTGCTGCATTTAAAAATGATGCATCCAAGCCTATTCCGAGCCTTCTATTTTTACCAGCAGCCGACATATGGCCAAAAAACGAAAAAAATATTTCAAAAATTTGGCAACGTAGCATTGTGCGCAACTTGAAAAAAATGCATACATACCTATTCCAAGCTATCTGAATTGACCAGTAGCCGAGAAATAACCAAAAAACAAAAAAAAATATTTTTTAAATTTGGCAACATATTATTGTGCAGCATTTAAAAGAGATGCATACGGGTTTATTCCAAGCCTTCTATTTCACCAGCAGCCGAAATTTGGCGAAAAAACAAAAAAAAATATTTTTGAAATTTTGCAACGTAGCATTGTGCGCAACTTGAAAAAAATGCATACGGACCTATTCCGAGCTATCTGAATTCACCAGTAACCGAGATATGGCAAAAAAACGGCAAAAAATATTTTTGAAATTTGACAACATAGCATTGTGCGGCATTTAAAAGAGATGCATACGGGCCTATTCCGAGCCTTCTATTTTCACCAGCAGCCGAGATATAACAAAAAAACAAAAAAAAATATTTTTGAAATTTGGCAACGTAGCATTGTGCGGCATTTAAAAAAGATGCATCCAAGCTTATTCCGAGCCTTCTATTTTTACCAGCAGCCAAGATAAGGCCAAAAAACGATTAAAAAATTTTTAGAAATTTGGCAGCGTAGCATTGTGCGCAACTTGAAAAAAATGCATACGGACCTATTCCAAGCTATCTAAATTCACCAGTAGCCGAGATATGGCCAAAACACGAAAAAAATATTTTTAAAATTTGGCATTGTAGCATTGTGCGGCATTTAAAGGAGATGCATCCAAGCTTATTCCGAGCCTTCTATTTTCACCAGCAACCAAGATAAGGCCAAAAAACGATTAAAAAAATTTTAGAAATTTGGCAGCGTAGCATTGTGCGCAACTTGAAAAAAATGCATACGGACCTATTCCAAGCTATCTGAATTCACCATCAGCCGAGGTATGGCCAAAAAAAAAAAAAATACTTTTGATATTTGGCAACATAGCATTGTGCGGCATTTAAAGAAAATGCATACGGGTTTATTTCGAGCTATCTGAATTCACCAGTAGCCGAGATCTGGCCAAAAAACTGATTATATATTTTTATTTTATATTATTATATATCTTTACTGTATATATATTTTAACGATATTATGTTATACGAATGATCGATATGATGCGAGCAATGACGACGATGACGACGATGATGATTGCAATGAAAACGCCGGTGACGTTGGCTTTACGCAAAATTGTCCTTCTGTAGTATTAAAATTTTTTACGGCTACTATTTGTACGAATAAAAATATTTTTTATTTTATTTTTCTTTATACTTACCATTTACGGATTACATGAATCGCACAGTGTCACGTCATGCTGCGTCTCGGGGAGCACTACGCGTTGTTTTACTGTCGCCGCAGATACCTCGGTTCTACGACGCAAGCCGTTCTCATTTATTTTTGAGCCTACCTGCATATACCGGCAATAGCTCGGGAATTGGCGAGAACGTTACTGATTTTGTTCGGGATAAATTCAGGGTTATAGCAAATAAAATTGAAACTAAATTACATTAAAATAATTGTTTATTTATTTTATTTCTTACAGACAAAGTTTTCTTGTAATTTAATTAATTGATTAAACAATGAGTCTATCTGTTTTTTGTGTTCAATCTCAAAAGAGGATTTAGAGGTAATTGATGATGAACTGTTAGAGTTTTCACTTATTTCTATAAATTCGAAGATCTTTTCGACTTCTGGTGTAGGAGATCTTGAGGTGTCTAGAATAGGAAAAGTTTTAGGAGTGTCTGGAATAGGAGATTCGTCTAAAGTTAAATCTATTGTGTCTATTACTGGCAAAGTCGGTGGTCGCAAAGTTCGCCGAATTTGTCGTATTTGCAAAGGTGTTAGGAATATTCCGCTTTCAATAGATATTATTTTTGGTTTTGCTTTTTTTGCCGCTGCTTTCCTTTTCAAGAATTCTATCCGGGCGCGTTCACGTTTACCGGCTCTGTGCTTTGGATTTCAGACCATCTAAGGTAAAAGGGAAAAAAACATGATAAGCGATTTTAGCAATTAAAATGCTCACGCTTGTGGATAATGTTGTGGAGTGTTGTGAAGGCGGCGATGTAGCAAATAAATGCTAACGCCTTAGCCTGAAAGCGGAATAGCTGTTGCTAGCTTTCGCTGGTGTAAGTGTAGTGTAAAGTAAGTGTAATTTGTGTTTACGTAAAGCGGTATGGCCGCTTGTGTCAATGTGATGGAATAAAGAAGAAAAATGGAAATTATAGAAAGAACTTGATCATCGGAGCAATCGCTTGTGGCGCAGTGCTCGATTCTTTGTGTTACGGCACAAAGCGGAGTAGCTCTTCAGAATTGGATGGGTTCGTAAAATAAAGATTTGTATGATTCGCCGGGCTAGAGAGACGCTCGTGGATGCTATCGCTTGTCTTGCTGACAATGCATGGACACTTTCGCCTGTCAAGCGATGTAGCAATTCAAACGCTAACGCTTATGGGGCGGTCCAGCGCTTCAGTACCGTCGCTAATGGAGCGGAGTAACACTTCGGAACACTCTTTTGCTTGGCGGGTCTCACACGCCTGCTTCACGTCACAAACCCGGATTAAAGGAAGGAAATAGAAATAGAATGGATCAGCGGAATAGCAATTAGATGTATGCGCCTATTAAGCAAATAGAATCAAAGTGTATTCACCTTTTAAAATGATAACACATGAACGCTGTCGCCTGTCGACAAAACGCATGAACGCTAAGTCGTATGGAGCGAATTCGCGTACGCTCAAACTGACTAGTACCGCATCAATGTCACAAATTAAAAGAGAATAAATCACTCAAAGTTCGTGCTAATGGGGCGGAGTCACACCGACATGCTAACGCTGAATTTAGGATTGAAATTAAACGGGGTAGAGACCAAATAGTGTAACCGTTGACTCGATCACTGAATATAATATTTAATGCAATAAAAGAGAGTACAATATGAATGGTAATCGATTCGCGTTTGAGGTAAGTTGTCGTAGACTTATAATATTAAAGTCTTAATTAAATTTGAATTTGAATTGCAATGGCTTACGAAAGTGAATTAAATTTAAAATAGAATTGATCACGGTAGCTAATTTAAGTGTAATCCCTCAAATTTAAAAAATGAATAGAACTTACGTTGTTGATTGTCAGAAGAAATTAATATCCTCGGGTGTCAATAAGTCTTAAATGTAGCCACCGGCCTGTGAATGTAGTTCCAGGCGTCGGATGTTTCACAAAATTAATCCTTGAAGTAGAACAGTAAAACTGAGCTGAGTAGCAAGTGTATTGCTAACGCTCTCACAAAACTAAGTCTTAATGACAGATATAAAGAATAGACTGGTACGGACGATGTGCACTGTATGACTGATTGAATCCGACTGGCACCGGGGTAGGGCACCGCTCGAGCTTATATACGATTGTCTCGACAAAGGTTTGCGCATAGTGTCGTTATCGTTCATTTTCAAAGCGAAGGATGTTGAGTCTTGGTCGATAAGATAATTTTTACTATCGGCAGCCTGAAATGTGTTTTGCAAAATTCTTGCGAATGTTGGGACTTAGCTTCCAGACAGAATTCTTTGTACAAAAAAATTATCTTACTTGTTGCGACTTAATTTTCCGGTGGATTAATATGCAAAGAAATGTATCCTTATAAATTGAAAAGAGAGGCCTCTTCAAGGCTGAAATAATACGTATAAGAAAGTTTTATTAAGTCCGACACTATGGCGCCCTTTGAAGGTTGCTGCGCTTATACTATGGCATGACATTGGGCATAGCTTCTTTATAAGACTGCTTAAAAATTAATAACATTGTTAAATAATGCGTAAATTGGCTTTAAACAGTCTCTCTGCAATAGGGAAGTAAAAAGCATGAAGAGGTTTCTTGCAGTCTCTGTTAGACAAAGTATAGTAAAAATTTATAAGTCTTCATGCAGCAGGGGTACAGAAATTATGAAGAAGCAATCAAGGATTTATTATAAGGGTGTATTATAATGAATAAAAGTTTTTAGGCAGCAGGAATGTAAAAAGTAGTAGAAGATATGCAGAATAGTATTAAAAAAATATTAGTAGTGGTATTATAGCGTTAAGACCACGGGAAGTACGATTTTTGGCAAGTTTTAAATTGAGGAGGTATTAGGAGAACATGAAGGTATAACTGGTAACTTATCATATGCCATGTCGGTAAGGTAGGTTTCTCACTTATCGACTACGCTCTGTTTTATCACTTACGACGGTCGGTAAGGTAGATTTTCCGTTTATCGACATATCTTTAAGAAACTGTTTTATCGATTGCCATCGGTCGGTAAGATAAATTTTCCGTTTACCGACTTATCAGTAAAAATCTATTTTATTGATTACCATTGGTCGGTAAAATAAATTTTCCGTTTACCGACTTATCTTTAAGAAACTAACTTATCAATTACCATCGGTCGGTAAAGTAGATTTTCCGTTTACCGACTTTTTAATAGAGAGCTAAGTTATTAATTACCGACTTCGGGTAATTTATCAATGAGTAAATTAATTGTTAATAAATTGACTTAAAGTAGCTGAAACGTTAATAGAATAATTAATTATTCTTAAGTATTAAAGGATTAGTATAAACTTGAAAGAAAAATATTAAATGAATATTCGTTAGTAAAAATAAAGAAGAATATCGTAAGTATTCCATATAATAGAGACGAACGTCAGGACGTCACAACAGCTCTTCAATGATTGTCTTGGGTAAGGAATCAATACCACATGAGCGATTGATAAACACGACATTAGCGATTGATTAAGAAACGATACCCTCTCGGTATGAAACTCCAACGCAATCTCTTAAAATTTTTTCTTATCGTAAGAATAATAAGAAGAGGAAAATACACTCGAGCCCTGGGCCCACAATTGTGCATCCTCGTAGTGTCAACTTTTGTTTAATATTACATTTCAAAGCAACATACTACGCATGAGAACTGCGAGTTGTAGTCGATGGTGACAAACGCGTGAACAAGAGCGAGAGGGAACGATAGGCGGCGCAAACGGGTGCGAGCGAGAGGAAACGATACTTTGCGATCTGCCGCCGCCCCGCCGCTCGCCGCCGACGCTTTGATTAAGACTCGCGTGAAAAAATATGTAATATATTGTAACGCATATTCGTAAAATAAATATATACTTTTGTAATCGACATGTATCATTTTTTTAATCGCTTCTATTCCATCCTTTATTTTATTATAATTGTGAGGCATGAGTCCGCCTCGTTCGTGTGCAACATACGTATCTCGGTGAGAGGGAAATAAGATAAGAAGGAGGAGCGATTAGCCGGGGGTGTATGTGCAGCGTCACCTGCATTCGAATCGTATGAGCGTGTAAAAGAATTGTTGATAAACAATAGACGGCGCGAACGGGTGCGAGCGAGAAGGAACGATGGGCGCGCGATACTTTGCGATCTGCCGCCGCCCCGCCGCTTGCCGCCGACGCCATGACTAAGACTCGCGTGATTACCCCCCCCCAATTTACCCCTTTTAAAAAATAAGATTTGCCCCCCCCCTTTACCCCATTTGAAAAAAAATTCCAATCCTTTGAAATTTGCGATGCCGCATGAAAATACCGCGGCACGATAACGCACTTATCTATTTTAAAAATATCAAATTATGTTATTAAAATATCAAATTTCATAATTTTTGTTTTTGTTATTTTTATAAACAATCTGTTCTGAGAATCGCTGACAAAGGGGCGATTCCTGGAAAAACACCCTTACCCACGTGACGTCATTACCCCTCGCCTTAGGTCACACGGACACACTAACACATAGTGGTTCAGAACCGGCCTATATACATCTACTGATGTATACCTCGTTGAAAAAATATTAAAAAAACATGGAAATAATATTTATGTAAAGTGGTTGGGATTTGATAATTCACACAACTCATGGATACACAAGAATAATGTTTTATAAAAAAATTTAATACATAATTAAAAACATTTTTTTATATTATATTATAATACATAAATAAAAAAATTTTTTTTATATTATAATAATACATATAAGTATGGAATATAAACTTTTTATTTATAGTGGTATTTTATAATGCCCCCATAGTAAAGTTTCAGTAGAACCGGGTATAATGTATCTCTTATCGTTATATGAACTCAGAGCAGTTTTCTCCTCACGTATAGTATACACCTCATGCAACTTGGATCTTATACATGTTTGCTGACGAGTCATTTCTATTTCCTCATTCAAGCATCGTGTGTAATCATTAAACGTTATTTTTTTAGCAACAACAATACTTTTAACACCTTTAATTTTTTTGGTATCTTTTTTACCCTCAATTCGCAAAGCATACATTTTTGCTCTAAGTCCAACGAATTCAGTCATAATTGCTCCATTGTTTTCATCTTTCATTAAACCCGGTACTTTTTTATAACGAGTGAAAGACCATATGCATTATCAATCGCATAATCGCTTGTATCGAATTTGTTAATGTCATGTTTTATAATTTCGTAAACGTCATCACATTCAATATAATATATAAGACTATTTGTATCGGTATACATAATTTTACATTTATTATGATATAGAGGTTGCATATACTCATTGTGAAATTTATACAAACATGTCTTAGATATGTTTAGAATACACATACCAACATAAATTGGCTTGTTAAATTTTACCTCAAGTTTATGCATTTTAATAGCCACAAGATTTTCAGCAATGATACTACAGCTATGAAAATTTGGTTTCGCAATCAACGCCTCAGCGCCAAATCTTTCTTCCCAATGTGTTACAAGGTTCACATCGACGTGATTATGCACATTCTCCATAGTTTTGCCAAATACAGCATTGTTTATCAATTTGTATAAATTTTTTTCAAAATCATTTTTAGCGAGCGTTCTAAATTTTGTATTAAGTTCTATATAAACGCGAAGCCATGGAGATTGCTTGAATTGTAATACGCGATGTATTTTTGTTACGTGAAAACCATGACGAATACATTGTTGCAAATTACGATAATGAATGATGTAGCGTTTCTTATCGCATAAAGTTGCAAGCAGTTTGTCCTGCCGCTTACCTACGGTTTATCACGCGTAGGACAGAACGGCAGGTCAACATGCTCGTCATGTAATTTTTGCGGATACTTCAAATCAATCTCAAGAATGTAACCATCAGGTAAATCTAGTGGTACATTTATCACATCAAAATTAGAAGCATTGTCAACCCATTGAAAATCCGCGTATGGCAGCGGTTGACACATTGCCCATACAATATAAATTATTCACATCAAAATACATCAAATATGTTGATGGTTTCGATGAATCGTATGACTGCATGTACTTATTGTTGGCATGAGCATATCTACCAGAGCATTGGCTTAATCCCTCTCTTATTCCACGTTCAATAAACATAACCATGTCGATGTCGGTAAGAAGTTCAAATTTAATATTTGTATGTTTTAACATCGCGTCCCATGTAAAACCAGGTAAAGTGTAATAATACGCTGGATCAAGTTTGTAACTCGTTATACAGCTGTCTCTAAAATTTTCAAATATGTCAGCCAACAACAAGACATCGGTTTTTAAATATAAATCGCTGTACTCCCCAAGCGTTTGAATTGAAAATTGTTGCCAGATATCTACAGCGTGTGCGTAATCACTCTCGGATACTATGTCATCTGTCAATAAAACTGTAAAACGATTCCCGTGGTGGTAAACATGTGTCTTCTAACTTTTCAATAGAATCGATATATTTATATGGAAAGACACCTTTACGTGTTAATAAATCAAAATTTTTATTATTTAAATTAGAAAATTCATATCGTGACACTCGCAGTTTATCTTTATTAAAAAATGGTGCTAATTTCTCAAGACTAGTATTTAAAAATTTAAATAAATCAATAAATCGTAATTTTATACAATCATTTCTCTCGTCAGTAGTACTTTTCACATTTTTTGTAAACGATATATACTTTTCTTTTGTAATGGGAAGCAGCTCTACTGATCCCTCATAGGCAGTAGATATTTCTTTGATGATAAAATACGCGTCATAACCTGATAAATTGTGAAAAACTATAGGAATACAATTTGAATCCATATAATTTATATTACAGTTTAAATGTGCGGGTCCTCTGTATCGTCCAGTTAAATGACAATGACCACGTACTCGCGCATCATCAGCTGCAAACGGTTTTTCACACACATGACAATGCGTAGCTCTTTTGAATTCTTCCCAATCATTTTGCGTAAAAACTGCCATGGCTAGATAACATTGCTAGATAAAATTGTTTTTACGCTGTGAGCTAAATTTTTAAGTTCTTCGATAAACCATGAAACACAATTATTATCACGACGAAATCGATACATTGATAACGTGTCATCATATGAGCAACGCATATAGTACCCTATGCTGAATACCTTGTGATGCTGCTGTGCGCATGTAGATGTTGCAAAATCAGCATTCACCTTTTCCAAAGTGCATTCGAGATCAGCATATACAACAAATGGCATTCGTTTCTTCCTGTTATAATTATTAAAACTTAACCATTTGTTATCTTCACTCGGTAGCATAATTGCACATTTATTGATTTTTCCACAATCTACGCTGTGTGTTTCTAATCTTTCGTTGGAGCCAAAATAGTGTAGACATCTAAAAAAAATATAATATTAATACATTATTTATAATGTATGTTATAACATAAAATTATGATATTTACCGATCGCAAAAGTGTTTTCTGTTCTTCGACTTGCTTAACTGCGAGCTCATGAGGTGCGATAAATTTTTTATTAGTGAAAAATGTCCAACATCTTTATCTTCTTGCATGTACAGTATATGTATATGCACGTCTCTTTTTTTTCTGTGAGTTGTATTGGTAAAATTTGCTTCTTTTCAACAGCATATACATTTATGGAAATATTGTTAAGATTTTCAAATTTTTTAATTTGTTTCAAGGTTACTAGAAATTCAATACCTTGAAGATTTAATACTGTTGTGTAATGTGGATATGATGTTAATCGCTCAGTATGCGTTTCAGTTGGATATAACGCTGCTACAACCGACCATGCGAAACATGCATTATCTGTAGATTGCACACTGATCACGGCTCTTTTCGTTTTAATTTTACATGGCAATTTGATGTAACACCCTGCATACAATGGATTGTATTTATTAACATTTACAGTTAGGTTTTGTATGCGAGACAATGCCCAGCCGCTATCACGTTCTTGAAACTCATCTAAAGATGAGAGAATAGGCTCGATGACTTGCGACTCATACCATTCCAATAAATCACATGAGCGAAAAAGTTCACTATTTTTCGTACACACACTTTTATTTGCAGTTTTATCACCCGCCACAAATTCGCCGTTAAACACAGTATTTATTTTTACATTATGATGTTCATGTATAACATTTCTAACACATTTAAGCACAATGTCTCGCGCATCTTCAAGAAATTGTCGAAGTTCAATATATTTTGAATTGATTACGGCACCGGTTAATATGCGACTTTTAAAAGATGTATCTATTTTCAACCATCGAAGTCCTGACTCGCATGTATTATATCCAGCACCAGTGTGAACAAAACGTTGTCGCGTTGAATCTCGTAAACTCTCGATACGTGCAATACTGGCAACATGTGATTGCTTTACACCAATGGATAATCTTGGATGTTAATTTCGACCATGTTTTTTAATAGATTCAATGTACTCATTACAATGTTGCTCCCATATATTCAATTCTTCACATGAATTCGATTGAGCTGCTTGTGACACCAATTCTTGCTCTCGCTGATCCATTACTGCTCTCGAGATTTCTACACGATTAATGATGTATATTATTTACGCTGAGCGGTTTTTATGCGCATTATTTTTATTGCGTCATATGTATCAAATATATATATTAAGGATGATTTTTTTCATGATATTAGTCATATGTTGTAAGCATTTTTTTAGTTGTAAAATATTATCTCAACAATATGCGCAATCGGTATTTTAAAAATACACGTGTCTTGATTATCTCAATGCATTGGTCTTCACATTTCTCGAAAAAACTGCTGATGCCGCACTTTGACACGTGCCTGCTGATCTTATAGTAGTGTCGACAAGTTTTGCATCTTTTAATATAATCTTCGCTAACTTATGATTTTTTTTTCGTCATAACATTCGGTGACTTCGGCCATCAAAGTGTAGTTTTATGTGAACTGATAAAGATGGCTAATTTGAATGATATAAATGGTGACAATGTACCGATGGATTTTGAGTTATCAGATGAAGACGATGAAGACAATGTCACATTGTCCAGTAATAGCGATTACAAGAGTGATCAAAATGAAGACCTCGAAGATCGTGCCCGCATAACATTAGACTCATCGCAAATTTGTGCACTTAATGGGCGTACTAGACATTGTATGACGTCTGTATATTATTCCACGCTTAATGGTGATATTGCAATATGCTCATCATGCATGATTAATTTGAATGATACAGGTGTATCAATGCATCTCGTACGCAAACATGAAATCAATGTTCACGATGCTCTATGTGACAGATCTTGTACTAATTGTAGACTTTCACTATTCATGATAATTCCATGTCAGATATGTCCTATATGTGTCGCATAAAAAAATTCCCTACAGTTTGCAATGAAAATTTAATTCAGCTGACTGACACATTTTTATTAATAATGGTGGTGGTGGTAATAGATATGGTGGGGTTTTGTGTATAAAAATGCAAAAAATCTTTCGGGTATAGGTAGATGTTAGGAATAAATTTAGAAAATTTTAACATCATTTTGTCGAATTCGCGATTGTAACATTTATACAAATTTTTATAACCGAGCGAATAAAAGCGCGCTTTTAGAAGCGGTCCACGCCTAATAACACTGACTCTGCCCCAGTTTTTTCGCTGCTTAGCGATTGGCCGATTCCCCCTTCGGCGGACCGAGCGTAGATAAGAGACGGCGACTAGCCTGCATAACTTATCGCCGTCTTCTATCTTTGCTCGGTCCGCCGAAGGGGGAATCGGCCAATCGCTAAGCAGCGAAAAAACTGGGGCAGAGTCAGTGTTATTAGGCGTGGACCGCTTCTAAGAGCGCGCTTTCATTCGCTCGGTTATAAAAATTTGTATAAATGTTACAATCGCGAATTCGACAAAATGATGTTAAAATTTTCTAAATTTATTCCTCATATCTATCTATACTTGAAAGATTTTTTGCATTTTGCGGGACACCCTGTATGTATGTAATGTGTAAAAATAGTTGATACATACGATGCGTAAAGATGGCAAGTACGAAAAATTTTTGCTGACACGTGAGTTCTAATCCATGGTGCAATGAGTGAGATGCGGAGATGGGGGAAGGATCTACGGTGAGGGAACTGTATGGAGAGGGGAAACTCATTGGTGTGATGACATATGAGAGAAAAAAAAGAGGTGTGAATTATTCACAATCCATCGTCTCTACACTATTGAAAATTCTCCTCCCTACGCTCCTCTCATTCTTGGGAGCAATGAGTGAGGTGTGGGGACGGGGGAAAAATCTACGGTGAGGGAACTGTGTGGAGAGGAGGAACTCATGAGTAATTCACCCCTCTCTTTTTTTCTCTCTTATGTCACCACGCCAATGAGGTGACATAAGAGAGAAAAAAAGAGAGGGGTGAATTACTCATATTCGCAATTCCTCGTCTCTACGCTATTAAAATTTACTCTCCCTTCGCTCCTCTTGTCATAGATTTTTCTCCCGTCTCCGCGCCTCTCTCTCTCTCTCTCTCTCTCTCTCCCCTCCCCCCTCAATCTTCATGCAAGAATTTACACTGCACTAATTTACACATTTTTACACTCACATAAACGTCCCGCTGGCCGACTCGTTTTTTTCGACATGTTGCTACTGAATGATCCAGCCGTCGGCCGTCGATTCCGTTACCGTAACGGTTTAGTTGTGTTAGAAACGATACTCACACACATTAACCTTGTGCGTGAGCATTCTTGGTTTCAAAAAGTTGATGGAGAGAGAAAGAGAGAGAAAAAAATCTGTGATTGACGTTCGAAAAACTGCCGGTATGATTGCTCAATAATTACGCGACGAAAACGTTGCTAATGTAAATCGTATCATAATATCTAGACGTTTAAGAGATGTTGAGCTTTTTGAACAAATCGGTGTAAAAAAACCTCTCATTAGCAAAAAAAATCAGAATGCCCGATTGCAATTTTCCGAAAATCATCGACTCTGGACGGTACTAGATTGGAAAAAACTGTTATTTTCTGATGAATCCAAATTTAAATTATTTGAAAATGACAGAAAACAATTTATTCAACGTCCTGTCTTGTTTTCCGCAATGTCGCTGCTAGTTTCCCGCGAGTGCAGCTGCCCTCGTGTGGCCTTATCGATAATTATAATAGATCGGCGCAGGTTTCGGATAGTCCTTTGCAGATCTTCTGTTGCGTTAATTCTCCCGCAGACAACTCTCGGCAATGAGGTGTGTTTGCGTATTTCTTCTTTGTCATGGGTCTCTTCCGGTGCTTTCGGGATGGGTGGCTTCCCATCCCGGGCACATCCCTCGCGCTGTTGTCATCTCGGAGAATTTGTCCCCCGGTGCCCTTGCTCGTTTCCTCGTTCGCCTGATCTACAAGGCTCTCGCTCCAGTGAAAGGTCTTCGCGAGACTTCACGACATACAACAGCGACAGAAAGTTTGCGATAATCAGATAACGATTTTCATGCAAAAGCGACCCCCGGAAACGCCCACGACCTCTAGCCCCTCTAGCTACGGTGATCCGTCCGGCAACGCTGCGCTTTGTGACTGCCGCAGGAAGCTGTTCCTCTCATCGAAGATTCTTTTATGTATAATGCAAAATTTTTGGGGACTGATGGGTCTCTCGCTCACAGCGTGTGGGTATGGTTGTTGGCGCAAACAATGGCTGCTAGCGCGGGGTGCTGTGAGAAGGAATAAACACGGATTCTAACTCAGGAGTGTTGAGGGAGGCGAAGGGACGGGGGAAGAATTCTCGATGAGAGAAGCGGGGGGAGAAGTAACCATAGGCGGAAAGAGACGGGGGAGGGGGAAATATGAATGACTGATAATCTTCCCTCTTCGTCTCTTTTTGCCTATAGTTATTTCTCCCCGCGCTTCTTTCATTGAGAATTCTTTCCCCCGTTCCTTCGCCTCCTTCAACACTCTTAGTTAAAACCCGTGTTTATTCTCTACTAACGACGTTTCTTATTAATGATTTATTCCTGAAATTAAACTTTAGATTGCCATATCTTCGTTCATAGATTACGTAGCAAAAAATAAAAACACGTTTATTATACAAATTGACTCTAGGTATACAATCAACCTAGTTTAAAAAACAATTGGTTGAGCCGTTGTTAAGATCCGATAATCTATAAAAATTTTTAAGCGACGTTTTGCGTAAGAAAATCTCAATAGAACGTTGCGTCTATACTTGATGCGAGGCACTACCATGCCTCTTAATGTATGTATTAAAAGTTTAAGAATATTGAAGAAAGGCATATAGAATATGTGCAGATATTTATTGGGCGACAAATTTTTTAACTTCAAAAATATCAGTTTGTTAATTATTCGATAAAAAATTTCCCGATTTCAAGTCGTGACTGCTTCATAATCCTTGGTTTCACTGATCCCGTATATTCTGCAAACGGCCGCTTTTCTGAGAATCTTTTCAGTTGTAAATTTGTTTTGCTTTACGACTTCAACTTGCAAATAGTAAGACTTAAGTTTTAGTTTCATGATCGCAACGCCAAGTCTTGTCGTGTTAACAATAGCTTTTAAATTCTAATTCCGTAACCGCGACGCTAACCTACTGTTACCGTTCCGTCTTGTATATAACTGGTGAGGAGAAAAGATGGTGGACTCAATCGCCGCCTGGCGCGGGTTGTAAGGCCGCGGGACTTGTCGAGAAATATGCGTTCTCGGTGGCAAATAAACACCTGGCTAACTAATAAGTTTCACTGCACTGCTTTATTTGACTTATAACAAGCCTGTTTTTACAATGGGCGGAAAATTAATGGAGCGAGCTACGTGTTAATGACTCGAGGTCTGGTTGCCAACTAACTGCGATTATGGCGATCGTCACCGTGTTGCGCCGAAACATTATACGCATGCCCAAAAATGAACAGAAGACGGCGCGCAACGCCGCATGGCCCGTTCACAACGAGCGAAAGCCCGAAAAGCTTGATACGAGTGGTTTGATTAATGAGCGCTTAACAGATAAGCCGTGCAAACTAAACGCTATCGATATTAAAATTATTCAACGCCGCCCGCCTTGAAGCGTCTGCTCTTCAACATCTTATATGCGCGAACTCGCAACATTATTGCACGAAGACGCGCCTGGTTGTCGGATATAATACAAAGAAAAAACGCAAATATAATTAATTGAACGCAGATTTGGAATGTGGTGGTACACCACGCTCGTAAGCTAGAACTTAACGCAAATATAAAAATGTAATACATTACTTAACAAACGCAACTCGCAGAATATCGCAAATACAAAGTGTGATGCATTACTCAACGCACGCAAAACTATAACTTAACATTGCAACTACAAATCATACTGCGTTACGCAACGCATCCAAAATTACAAATTAAATGAACGCAACATAAAATATATTACAACACGCAAATATAACATAACATAATTTAATAAATAGGTACGCAAAAGCAATTGCTGAATTGCCAATAGTGGTTTGACGCAAATAGTTTAAATTGCACTGCAAATGAGACAACTCCTTGGAGTCAGATTGGGAATATCGCAAGCTTCGCGAGTGGCCTTACATAGGTCCCTTGAACAGTCTTTACTAACGCAGAACGCGCACGCCCGTCAGAACCTCGATGAACCTCCTGAACACGGTCAGTAAGCCATTGCAAAGGAGGCAAGCCTTGCTGCTTAATTAAAACCAATTAACCGCTTTCCAACTGCAAGCCCTTGTTTTGCGTCCATTTGCGTCTTTCCTAAAGGGAAATTATGTATTCGTTGCTCCAACGAGACCAAAAGTGTTGTCTCATTTGCTCAACGAGTTGCCACCTTGACAGTCTATTTACATTGATGTCGCTTACATCGTCTTCTGGAAAACTATTTAAAAAAGATCCAATTAAAAAATGACCCGGACTGAGATACGCTAGATTATTCGGATCTGAACTTAAAGGTGCGATGGGACGCGAATTCAAAATCGCTTCCACAAGACATAACGTGGTATGCATCTCTTCGAATGTTAATGAAGCATTGTTTACCACCCGAGTGATATGAAACTTAGCCGACTTAATCGCGGACTCCCAAAGCCCACCGCAATGTGGGGCGTTTGGAAGTATGAAGCTCCACTCAATTTTGGAGTCATGCAAATAAATCGTAATACCACATTGTGTGTCGTCAGATTGAATGGCCTCGTACAATTCCTTGATATTTCGCTTGGCTTCTACAAAGTTCGTCTCGTTGTCGGAATAGATATGGCTCGGCCTTCCCCTGCGAGAGATGAATCTTTTAAGTGTCGCTAAAAACAAATCGGTTGAGAGATCACTCACTAACTTCAATTAAACCGTCTTGGTAGCGAAGCAAACAAACAAAGCAAGATAAGCCTTGTGCCTCCCCGCGTTCCTTCGTTTGCTTTCACGAAGAAGCAGAGAACCGGCGTAATCGACGCCACAATGAGAAAAAGGACGGGACACCGTGACCCGGGGCGCTGGCAACTCGCTCATTACAGTTTCGGAGAGAGTAGGTTTCGCCTTGAAGCAAGATATGCAAGAGTTTAGAATTTTCTTAACCGTTGATTTTAATCTTACCGGCCAAAACCTCTGTCTTACAAAGGCCATGGTTGCCTGAAGCCCACAATGTAGATTCCGCTGATGCTCAGATCGTATTATCATCTTAGTGATTGCGTGACCATGAGGAAGCAATATCGGGTGACACGTGTCATAATGCACCTGAGTATTCTTTAATCTCCCGCCGACCCGAATCAAGCCCTCGTCATCTACAAACGGGGATAACGATTTTAATTTGCTGCTATTATCTACGCATTCATTCAAACTCAAAAGTTTATATTCCGTTGAAAAGCATTGTGCTTGTACGGATTTACATAATGCTATTAACGCCCTAGAAGATTCTTAAGACGATATTTTAAGATTATATGATTTGAATGGATCTCGCTTGAGCATCCTTAAACAATATGCCACGATTCGACATATTTTATGAATATTGGAGGTCCGAGCGAATAAATTGGTAATACCGGTAAATTCATTAACTATTGCTGATGCCACTACGGTTTTTAACTCCGGTACGCTTTCTTCGCGAACTTCTATCTTATCAACAGGCCATTGTTGCTCTGGCAACTTCAAATAATCGGGTCCGCACCACCACAGCTGAGAAACCTTCAATTCCCTGGGAAACAAGCCCCTAGATATCAAATCAGCAGGATTGTACGCGGAGGCTACATGCCTCCATGAACCTATGTCAGTGAGCCTCTGTATTTGTCCCACTCTATTCGCTACAAACGTAGACCATTTTTTGGATTGAGATGCAATCCAATAGAGGGTTATCGTGAAGTCCGACCACAGAAAAACAAGTGCGTTTACTAAACCGATAGATTTTTTGACACCATCAATTAGCTGTGACAGCAGCAAGACTGCGGCCAGCTCGAGTCGAGGCAAGGATGTTGCCTTGAGAGGGGCGATTCTAGATTTAGAGCACAACAAGTGCGTTTGATAGTTTCCGAACCTATCAAGAGTGCGCATGTAGACACAGGCGTCATAGGCACGCTGACTGGTGTCACAGAAGCCTAATAACTAAATAGAGTCAAGACTCGCGTTTGACTTGACGCAGCGAGCTATTCTAAAATTGTTCAACTCATGAAGCTGAAAAATGAAATGCAACCACTTTGAGTAAATTTCCTGGGGAACTGATTCGTTCCAGTCTACTCCAGCGGACCAGAGGTCCTGCATAATTATTTTAGCTAAGACCACGACAGGTCCGATCAAACCTAGTGAGTCAAATAACTTCGAAACCTCCGAGAAAATGTTTCTTTTGGTTATCATTCTTAACTGTTTAGAGTCCTTGTAAGAAAAATGAAATGTATCATCATCCGTATTCCAGGCTAAGCCTAAGATGCGCACGTTTTTCTCTTGACTAATGGATAATGATCCGCTAGCCTGATTGACAACACCTCTCAACAGCTCCGGTGAGCTGACTTGCCACTTCTCTAATTCGAAGCAGCCCTGCCGCAATACTTGAACCACCTCGTCGCGCATATTTATTACCTCCGAAATCGAGTCCCCTCCCGTGAAGAGATCGTCCACATAGAAGTCATGTTTTACGCGCGAAGAACCCAACGGAAAATCATTCTCATGCTTGTTTGCTATGTCCAGAAGATATCTCTTGACTAAATATGAAGCCGAGGCAGTTCCGTATGTTAATGTGATTAATTCAAACTCTTGAATTTGCGAATGAGCGTCCTCACGCCACAATATTCTTTAGAGATGAGTCTGAGAAAGATGCACGAGCACCTGACGATACATTTTTACTATGTCACTAGTAATGACATATTGATGAACCCGAAAGTGCAATAGAATAGAAACAAGGATGTCCTGAATAACAGGACCTATTAAAAGGGCATCATTGAGAGAAGCTCCCGAATCTCCTTTGCACGAGGCATCAAAAACGACTCTAATTTTAGCTCTCTTCGTGTCATCCTTGAACACGCAGTGGTGAAACAAATAATAAGCGTTAGGTTTGATAGATCGATTATCCACCAGTCTTATGTGGCCCAGACAAACATATTCTTGCATAAAGGCGACGTAATGAGTCTTTAAATTGGAGTTTTTAAGAAAGCGCTTCTCTATGCCATGGAAACGTCTCAACGCTGAGTCTCGCGAATTGCCTATGCTATTGAGAACTCTTTCCTTGATGGGAAGTTTGACTATGTACCGACTTTGCTCATTTCGAGACACGTTGTTGCAAAAATGCTGCTCACATTGCAACCATTGCACCGTAAGAGGAGAGCTGAAATCAGGTACATCTTCTAATTTTCAGAATTTATGAACTTGTTTGTGCAATTCGGCGTTGCTAATTATAGCGTGAAATGATTGAAATACCTTTGAGATAGAAAGAGACCTCCTTGGGGATCCTGACAAGATCCAGTCTAACTTTGTCTTTTGCAACGTAGGATGAGCAGTAGAAGACTTTACCTGACTGACGCAAATTAGCTCCCAGAATATACCCGCCCCTAAAAGTATGTCGACTTCCGAGAATGTGCAAAAACCGGAGTCCGCAAGCCTTATATTGCGAGGAATTTGAAACGTCGAGCGCGCAAAACTAACGCCCGAAATGGAATCCGTTATGCGATCGGTTACAATTGAATCGACTGTTGTAACCCGACCCTGGCAACAGCAAGATCGCGTCCGCAAAGGCGCAGGCCGGGTTAACAACCGGCGTCGATCGGATCTTCCGATCGCGGAATCCGCTGATTGATTGACGCCTTGCACTTTTCACATAGGCAATGACCGAACGCGGTCACTGTCCTATGTGACCAAAATCCGCGGACTGTTGCTTTTCCGCCTTAGCAACAGTCGCGTATAAAACCCGCGGCCGCCGAACGTCCGCGAGTTATTCTGATAAGCACTACGCCGCGGTAACGCTGCCCGAAGCCTGTACGATTCGAAGGAAGAAAATAAAGACAGTTACATTAACAAAGAAATCTATTTATTGCTCCTCGCGGGTACATAAGTGTTCCGGGAGAACAAACCCCTTGCACCGTTACCTGGTGCAACACGACAGTAAAACTAAATGACTGAAAACGCGAACGAACGCAAAGCCGTACTATTTCATTTGAATGCGAGACCTTCCCACCTATGCCAGTAATTAAAACGCTAACCAAACGCGCAGCTAAATCTAAGTTTTACACAAAGTGCCTGGTGACAAAATTCACCTGAGAGCCAGAATCTAATAGTATTCTAGCAGAGCACGGAGAACCATTCTTCGAGGTAACCGAAGCTACTGCCGTGGATAAGAAGATACAGTCCGAATTGACACTGGCAACATTTGCTGACTAGGCCTCGTCGGGTTAGGAACCACCGATTGCGGTGAAGGGGTAGGCGCGACCGCTTCCAATCTAGCATTATGATTATCTACTGAATTGCTCACAATGTGCAACAAAGTGTTGTGTTTTCGCGCACAGGTTTTGCAGCTTCCCGAAGTGCATTTATTGGCCGCATGCGAGGACGACTTTAAACAATTGAGACACAGCTTGAAGAACCGAGCCCTATCTATTCTTTGCGAGACAGACAAATTTAAGAATTGTTTACACTGAAATATGAAGTGCTCATCGTTGCACAAGTGGCATTTTGCCCTTACTACTGCACCGCAAGCAGCTTTTGATTTAGTGGCATTATGGTAACGCGTCGTCATATGCCTGACTGATGTGTCATTATTCTTTTGAGTGGCCTCAAGGATTTGACAATAACGATTAATGAAGTTAATAAATTGCTTAAACGTAGGCAAAGTGTCGTCAATGAGAGACTTTCTCCACTCTTTGAGAGTGATTGAATCCAGCTTAGAGCTGATAAGATATATATAAGGAGATCGTCCCACGAATCAGTGGGAAGCTACATCGCCTTTAAGGTTTGAATGTGCCGCGAAGATCCGTCAGATATACGGTGTAAGTCCATCGCGCTTTCTCTTTGCATTTGGGGAATTTTAAACATTGCCTTGAGATGACTCTGAACAATCATGCGTCGATTGTCGTAACGTTCCCGTAATAGGTTCCAAGCAACCAAGTAGTTATGCTTTGATATCTCGAGAGAACTAATAACCTTATGCGCGTCGTCAATCGTTGAGGCCCTCAAATAATGAAGCTTATGAATATCCGCTAAGGACTCATTTGAATGTACCATTGACCGGAATGTAACATGGAATGCGCACCACTCTTCGTATTTTCCCGAGAATTTAGGAATATCTACCTTGGGCAAACGTACGCTATGCATGCCCGATGTCGGCGCAATTAAGCTTGTCGACGGCGCGGGTGAAAACAGAGAAACTGATACGCTAGGTGATGACGGAGATCTTAACATGGACCGCATTTTCGCGACCAGTTTGTAAAACTTGTTTTCGAAGTCATTCCAATCCGCGACTTTTTGCGGTTTAAGAAATTCCAGAGCGGTCTGAAACTTCTCATACTTGATCCAATATGATTCTAATTTATTTTTGCGCTCCTCAATTTCGGACAAAGTCAGCGGATTGAGCGTTTGAATCGTTTCTACAAAAGTATTAATTCGCGTGACAGCGGATTTTAATGTAGCGCGCCGCTTCTTTAGCTGGGATACATTTAGTTGATCGGTCATTGTGAACAACCCGAATAACGCAGTAATGAGAATGGGACCTGAAAATATCACCCGCAAAAAACGTAGGCGAACGACAATACCGATCCGCGAGCCAATGATATGACACGTCAACAATGTGCAAAACCGATAATTAATACCGGGCAAAAAAATAACCTTATTTGCTAATCGCAACAAAAAAATCGAATTTATTATAATAAAAATACAGACAGTGACTTGCGCGCCTTGTGGATCCTTTGTGAGACTCGCCGGTGGTAGTCTCTTGTAGAATCTGCGTTGCCGGACGACCGGAACGATGATGCGAAGATCGCAGGAACAGAGCCGTGAAGATGTGCAGAAACGTCCACGTGCTGATGCGCAGAAGTGAGGCCGCGCTAATGCGCAGAGATGCCGTCGTGTATCTGCGTTGAAGATGCGTTGCAGCGACACCGCGCTGATTGGCAGGAACACTGCCTTAAAGATGTGTTGCAGCGACACCGCGCTGATTGGCTGGAATACCGCCTTGAGGATGCGCCGCAGCGACGCCGCGCTGATGCACGAAAGCACCGCCTTGAGGATGCGCAGAAGTGACGTCGCGCTGCTGAGCGGGAACGCCGCCGTGAGGTTGGGCCAAATGACGTCACGCTGCCGCGCAGGAACACCGCCGTGACGATACGCAGAATAGCGCCCCGATGATGCGCAGAGATCCTTACGTGGAGAAGAGCCCGGACGTCGTCGTCGAACTGCGTAGGACGGCGCCTGGGTGTCCGCCGCTCTGCCGTAACCGCTGTCTTAGCGGGATCACGATGAGACGATGCTCGTTGGCGCCCTTTGGTTGTACGGCAGGAACAATGCCTGCACCAACGTGGTGGCCACGTGATGAGAACGTGGGTGGCGATCCTAGGGCGTGTCGCGCCCGAATCTTTTCCTCGAGTTGTTGATTCTTGCGAAAATTCCAATATGCGAATGTAGCATGCGCCCGCTGCCTTCAGAGGTTGTGGCTGAATACATCACCGAAAGCGAGTGAATACCTGTACCTTGGCTGCACAGCCTTACAGCTTCTTCCGCCGATTGCCGTGTATCCGGCTCGAAAGACCAAAATAATGAGGAGAAAAGATTGTGGACTCAGTCGCCGCCTGGCGCGGGTTGTAAGGCCGCGGGACTTGTCGAGAAATATGCGTTTTCGGTGGCAAATGAACACGTGGCTAACTAATGAGTTTCACTGAACTGCTTTATTTGGCTTATAACAAGCCTGCTTTTACAATGGGCGGAAAATTAATGGAGCGAGCTACGTGTTAATGACTCGAGGTCTGGTTGTCAACTAAGGCTCGGCGCACAACAGCGACGTAACAGACTTAAGTCTTAGACGTAAAGAGGCGCACAAGTCTTAACTTAAGTCTTATAACTTGTATGCCATAACCACAGGCGAAAGTCTAAATGCAGCCACGTGCTGAAGTACAACAACTTGTTAAAATTAATTTAAAAAATTTAATGTGCATGATCAAAGGTAAGTATATTATTTTGCAAGTTTAAAGAGTAATTTTTAAATCATTTGCAATAGTTAAATTTTTTATTTTACATCTCATTTTTAATTAATACTTGTATATTCTATTTTTTATTTGCAGTATGTCGGATCACCAGGATTATTGCAATAACTTTACTGCAGTTATTCATCGGGATAATTATTTATCTTCTAATAATAATGAACAAGATAACATTATTCTTGAAGAAAGAAGTGGGGACGAGTTTCTTATTGAATTATTTAGAGAGCGTTCCTTTTTATATGATAAAAGTAACAAAAACTTTAAAAACATTTTAATGAAAGAGAACGCTTGGAAGGAAATTTCGAAAGCAATGATAGAAACAAATTGTGGTAAGTGCAAATTTCCTAACAAAAAGAAAGTAAAAATAGTTAATAAATTTTCTTCATAAACGATAAACATGTTTTTATTTATTTATTTGTAGGTGACTGTTATACGCCAGAATATTGTTTAAAAAGATGCACTTCGTTAAGAGAGCAATACAATAGAGAAAAAAGGAAAATTGAAGCTCAATGATAAAGTGGAAGCGGTTCAAATGCAAATGCTCATAAGTTCCCATTTTTTAAGCAACTATCGTTTTTAGACACAGTTATTAAAAGACGAAGGTGAGTACCAGTATATTGTATATAAATATGTTAATGTACAACATTTTGCAGAACTAACTTTTACATTTGTTTTAGGTCTTATACTAATGTATCAATAAATGCAAATAATTTTCCTATTATTGTATTTTATTGTATGTCGCTATATATTTTACTAAAATGTAAAAATTGGAAAAAGAAACGAGTGCATAGGAGATAACTTATTAGACCAATAAATCAAATGAGATTACTCTACGGAGATTACGAAAATTTATTTCAAGAATTAAAAAATAACGGACAACTGTTTTATCGCTATTCTAAAATGACGATTACACACTTTAATAAACTTCTGGAGTTAACAACACCTTATCTTGTAAAAACAAATTCACGTGCTCTTGTTCCTGAACATAGACTTATTATAACTTTAAGGTAATAATGTCATCTAAAATTTTTTAATACTTGATATTTTTGTTTGGACATAAAGCTAATACGTAGTATAAAATAAATGTAATACAATCTGAAATATAAAATTGCAGGTATCTTGCTACAGGTGACTTACCACTATCAATAGCCTTGGCGTTTCAAGTTGGAGAATCGACAGTAAGAAAAATCGTAATAGAAGTTTGTTTGGTATTAATTAAAGTTCTGCAACCATTATATCTTAATCCTCCTACTGAGCAGGACTGGAAAAGTTATGTTAATGGATACTGGAAGCAATAGAACGTACCTAATTGTGCTGGGTCAGTTGATGGCAAACATATACGACTGCGATGTCTTCCATATTCTGGAACATTATACTATAATTATAAAAAATATTATAGTATTGTCTTAATGGTAGTGGCAGATCACATATATAGATTCACACTAGTTGATATTGGCGCCTACGGAAATAAGTATTATGAATATAAGAATATTATAGTTCAATTATATTGTAAATACTTAAATTTTAATCATTTCAGGTGACAGCGATGGAGAAATTTTTAACGATTCTCAAATAGGGATAAAACTGTATAACGAACAATTAAATTTACCAAAAGAAATTACTAATCTTCCTTACAGCGATAAAACGTACACATATTTTCTCGCTGATGATGCGTTTAAGCTGTCAAATAAAATAATGAAACTATATAGTGGTAAAAATTTAAGTGAGAAACAAAAAATTTGTAATTACAGATTTTCTAGAGCAAGAAGAACCGTGGAAAGTGCTTTCGGTATTTTTGCAAACAAGTGGAGAATATTCCACACATCTATCTGCATGTTACCAGAAACTGCTAATATAATAGTATCAGCTTCGGTCTGTTTGCATAATTATGTTTTGAAAGAAGAGCAATGCAGTGGATACAAACTTTATAGTAAAGATGTAATTTTAGATGATACAAATCAGGTATAAAATAAAATAAAAATACTGTAAAAATAAATAATTACTATACACATGATTCACATATCTGTTAAATCTAATTAATAATTAACATTACAGAATATGTTGTTGCCGTTAAAAAATATTCAAAAAACCAATGGTTGTGCCAAAGAAGCACAAGTACAAAGAGAAAATTTAAGTAACTATTTCGTTTTTCCAGTTGGAGAATTAGCATGGCAGTATGATTTTATACGTAGAGGTACTCATGCAGACCAATGAAATATAATAATCCAACTTTACGTTTAAAAACTATATTTTGTTCAAATGTAAACAACGATTTTTACAAATAATTGCATTGCGAGTTAACTTAGAAACGTGTGTATCTTTGTGTGTAAGTTTGAATGTATTTACTTATCGATGTGAATAAAATGTAAGATATTTGTATAATTAACCATTTATTATTATTCTTTTTAATGTTTTCAAAAAATATACATGTGTATGTACGCGTATGTACGTATGTTCCAACTCGCAAAAATTTTTTTTGTACATACACTATACTTGCACGCAGGTACATAAATGTGACGGACATACATTTTCATACAAATCTAGTACATTTTTCTTATTTATTTTGAATTACATATCATATTAAATATGAAATCATATTGCAAACTAAAATTATCTTTTTTAATTTTGTTTAAATCAATAAACATAAATAAAATCTTTTTTTATTTTTAAAATAAACTTTTAACATAAAATATATTATAGAATAATTATAGCAATACAAAAAAAACAAAACGCAACATAAAAATTGAAAAATGCTTATATTAATGGTGCAGAGAGAACATCTATAATTAATTTTCTTCAAGTATTTTTTTCATTTTCAGGAACGTTAGCAAATTGTGCTTTTATGAATTCAATAAAAGCTGTATCTGCTGTTGACAGTTTGGACTCACCCATATAACTTATTATCTTGTTACTCATATCTAAAAACGTTTGTTCAAGTTGATTACTTTTTATTTTTGGCTTTGAAGACGGTATTTCTTTAACAATATATTCAGAATTTATTTGTAGATTTTCTTTATTATCTTTTGACAATTCTGTTTTAAATTTTTTATTTGGAGAATTTGATACAATAATATAAGACCTAAAACAAATGTAAAAGTTAGTTCTGCAAAATGTTGTACATTAACATATTTATATACAATATACTGGTACTCACCTT
Organism: Cardiocondyla obscurior; assembly: GCF_019399895.1. NCBI lineage: Eukaryota > Metazoa > Arthropoda > Insecta > Hymenoptera > Formicidae > Cardiocondyla > Cardiocondyla obscurior. The sequence continues at coordinate 4,506,347 of NC_091873.1, read as the reverse complement.
CGTCTTTTAATAACTGTGTCTAAAAACGATAGTTGCTTAAAAAATGGGAACTTATGAGCATTTGCATTTGAACCGCTTCCACTTTATCATTGAGCTTCAATTTTCCTTTTTTCTCTATTGTATTGCTCTCTTAACGAAGTGCATCTTTTTAAACAATATTCTGGCGTATAACAGTCACCTACAAATAAATAAATAAAAACATGTTTATCGTTTATGAAGAAAATTTATTAACTATTTTTACTTTCTTTTTGTTAGGAAATTTGCACTTACCACAATTTGTTTCTATCATTGCTTTTGAAATTTCCTTCCAAGCGTTCTCTTTCATTAAAATGTTTTTAAAGTTTTTGTTACTTTTATCATATAAAAAGGAACGCTCTCTAAATAATTCAATAAGAAACTCGTCCCCACTTCTTTCTTCAAGAATAATGTTATCTTGTTCATTATTATTAGAAGATAAATAATTATCTTGATGGATATCTGCAGTAAAGTTATTGCAATAATTCTGGTGATCCGATTCACCCAAGCGAACACGCAGCGTACGGTCCCGAAAAGTACCAATAGACACCACGTCAAGCGTCACGTACTGGACTACCCCCGACGTTCGCTTTTTTGAGTATAAAAAGGCAATGTTAAAAACAATCGACACCGTTTTCGATCCGTTCGCTTAGCACGAACATCCGAGTTTTCCGACTTCTTCTGCAAGCACACCAACGGGGTAGAGCAAACTCTGCCTCGGTCAGACACTTCTGACGCTCGCTCCATATTCTTCTCGGTTAAAACTTAGTACGCACGACCGACTCGTGGGGTGAAGCGCACTCCGCCTTTTTCGAGAGATCTCGATTCCGCGTCTGATATACTTGAGCGACCGATAATTAAACATCCTTTCGCACCGTTGTCAACCTCCGGGCTGGAGTGTTCCCCGTTTCGGCCGGGCATTCTCAGCTACGACAACACCTTGCAGGTGCTCCGTTCTAAACCGCCGTTAATCGTGACGCGTCCACGTAAATCATAATTGTTCTCGCGCGTTACCGTCAAATCGGCCGATACCGCGTTTATCACTTCGCAATTGCCACGCCTATCCACGCGGCTCGCGCTACGAAAAACCTCGCGACCATCTCTACGCCGTATCGAGGGCGTTATCACAACGCCCGTCGATTTTATTGTCACGTTAGCCTACCGAATCACGCGTGTCGTTTACCGCCTCGCTGCGTCACCACAAATACTTAATTGTCACCGCAACCGCGCCTACCGATATCTTGATCTATGTAAATCTATGTTAACATTTGACGGCGTTACTACCACGCGCCCGTCAGTTATTATTTTATCTGAATAAACATTATTTATTCTTTTCTTATAATCACGTTTCGATGCATTCACGGACCTAATTCGACCAAATTCTGAAATTCCGGCGAGCACACCGAGCATCCGCCGCCAGCCCGATATTCGGTGATCTACGAATTACGGTCGTTTCAAAATACTGTATTAATTAATTTTTCAGTTTTTTTATTTATTTTAGCTCTTATCTTGTGTATACATTTTCTATTTTTTATTGTAAAGTGTTATATTGTAATTATCTAAAATTTGAAATATAGGAAGACCGTTTGTTTGCACCATAAAAAGAACAGCAGTAAGAAGCGTGACAAAGAACTAAAAACATAAAACAAAAACACTACTGTTTAAGATTTTAATTTTGTAGAAATTAAATTTTTACATAATGGTATATGTACGAAATTTGTCAATGGTTACAACGCAAAAATGGTAAATGCGACCGTGGCCTGATCGTTCTCAGATCGAGAAGATAGTTAAAATGCCCTTTGATTGAAGAGGGTCACGCGGAGAGCGAGTGATCACGCACGTGGTAATGAGATGAGTTTCACTGTAATTAATGAGTGTTTGCACAATGTTTGGATTGAGTGTTTGCACAATGTCTTGATTATTCACTAACTTTGCTAATTGATTTTGTTTAGCCGCGTAGGATTAAATTAATAGATACTAACCGCGTAGGATTAAATTAATTAATACGAGCCGCGTACTATGAGAAGCTGCCGATCTACTGAGCACGAAGCTCAACACGCCGCGTGCAGACCGGTGAGATTTCTTGATTCGTACTACAAATTGATAATCAGTAAATTGATTGTTCCGCACTGACAAGAGAACCTTGCAAAGTGGAAAATTTAAAAAAATCTGAAACTTTGCACACATTTAAGGATCAATATTAAATGAATTTAAAAAATAATATTAGCTGCTAATATTCGGTTTTAAGAGATAAAATCACCTCTTAAAGTTAATACCGCCTTATACTTTTTTGGATATATCTCGAAAACTATTTAAAATATAAAAAAATGTTTCATACAAAAGTTTTATGGTAAAAATAGTTTTATTTAACTGCAGTAACAAAATTAAAAAAAAAATTTTACAAATTTTTTTTGTTTAATTGTTATAAAAATTTGTTTTTTAATATTATTACTACAGCTAAATAGAACTATTTTTACCATAAAACTTTTGTATGAAACATTTTTTTATATCTCAATTACTTTTTGAGATATATTTTAAAAAGTATAAAGCCGTCTCAACTTTAAAAGGTGATTTGACCTTTTAAAACCGAATATTAAATATATATTTTTTTTGTTTTCTTTAATTTACCTAATATTCACCCCTACATGTATAAAAAGGTTCATCAAAATCTGAAATCTTGAATACGCAACGTTCTTTTGGTTCAGCTCTTTAAATTTGTGAGCTACTTTTATACTAAAATTATGCGTAATATTTCTCGCCTTTATAAAGTCTTTGATGATTATTTGCACATCATTTACGTAAATATGTTTATCTTCTAATATAATACTACGTAATTTCTGATTCAAATCATTAAACATATCTATTTTTAAATACATATCTATTTTCCTTTTTTTGCTTCTATTATAAATATAGACACATAAATAAATAAATAAAATTAATGTCATAATTCAATGTAAAGTTAACAAATAGTCGGAGTAACGTCAGCGAATAAAAATAAAACATTAAAAGTAAAACGTATATGTATAATTAATTGGCAGAAACCCTTTCCCATACACTTTATATAGATGAATCTATAACGTAAAGTTTTTACTTAAGGGTATTGTTCTACAATACCGAATATTAGCAGCTAATATTATTTTTTAAATTTATTTAATATTAACCCCTAAATGTGTGCAAAGTTTCAAATTTCTTTAAATTTCCCACTTTGCGAGGTTTCCTTGTGAGTGAATCACGAGTAACACAAAAAAATGACTCGAACGAAAATAGAATAGAAAATGAGTGATCACTAAGTACCGCAAAAACCGCACAAGAGTAGCACACCATAATCTCCGTACAATGAGTAAGCAGAAAGGGCCACTCGAGCACTGCCGGTATCGAGAATCAAAGGCAATAATCGAACGAGGAAGTCGATATCGATCCGTAATAATGGGCTACGAGGTGCTGCTCCGCGGCAAGCCCATACTTAACTATTGTTAGTTTAAATTTTAATAGCATACAAGTGCTATCAAAGATTTACCTTACGAAGAAAATCGTAGCCAAAGTAAAATAGTCCTAATCCACTAAACTTTAACGGCCGTAATGATATTTGTAGAATAAATTGAGAAATCTGTTTTACATAATAAAGCAATAAATATTTAAATATTTCTTAATAAAAAAATTATTTTTAATTAAAAATTGATATAAAAGCCTAAGTTTACCTCTTCGTGTATGTCGACAAAGCATAAAAGATTTGTTAATCTATGTATGACATCCTTAGTTTCTCGCACCTAAAGTAATATAAAATTAATTAAATTATATTTTATATTTGTAAGAGCCAAATTAATTTTAGTAGAAATGAAGGTTTCCAGGCGGAAACCGCGTCGAGGGTCAGCGTTGGCCAACATTTCGCAAGCATTGTTGTTAACATCATCAGGGCAGATGCTCCGATAGTGAGTTTATTTGTTACTATGTTGTCCTTAAATTTTCTTCTTTCTTTTACCATGGTGGGGAGGGAATGTGATAAGTGTGTGTTACCGATCAATTATAATATTTAATTGAACAATACTAGTGTTCTTTGATTTGTGTACTAATTTTTCTCTCCATTTTTCTTATGTACACTTTTTTGCATGCGCAATGGATCTTACATACACTAGATTTTTCTAACTATGGTCTTTGGTTTTTACGATTAAAGAGTATCTGGTGTATCTTTCTCTAAAATTTAAAAATTATTTTAAAGTTGGATTTACTCAAAACCTTGCTGATGCGTTCTATTATGCCTTGGATGTACTATCTGGGAGAACCATCATCTTCGTCATTTCATTCTGTTTTGCTTTTGTGGCTCGGTGTTGTTGGAAATTATTAGAATAATGATAAATTTATGTATAATAAACTCATGATTAAAGGCCACAAGGCGGTACGAATAGCTGCACAAAAAGAAGAGCGAGAACTTAGAGTAGTGAGAGACGAGTTAGGAAAGGACTATTGCTGTAGCCTCTGTACCTTAAGTTCTTTTAGAATAACATGCTTTATTCGGTCTTTAAAAATTAACCACTAATCATATATTAAAGAAGAGAAATAAAGATAATTAATTAATTTGACAAACAATATCATTTAATTTGTGTAATGTAAAGAAAAAATAGCGCTCCATAATATGCTTTAGTATGATAAGTTAACGCTTGAGGCACTGCCTAAACTACACACGTGATTTTCGTTGCGCGCCATTCTTACTTACCTTCGTTTCTTCTTCTGTTCTGTTGCTACTGATTAAGCGTACACGTGTAACGAATTAACTAATTGTCTTATTTTTTCTTTTGTTATCCATATCTAATACATCTAAACTAGTTATATAAATCACTCATACTACAATCTTATTTCATTGCAATTTACCTAATATGTAATAAATCCACCGAATATTTAATTAATTTTACATAGTAGCAGAACGTGGTTAACTAAATTTGGTGAAAGATTGAAGAAAGTTGCGATCAAAAGAAATAAATTACGTTGTAATATACAGGACCGAATCAGTAAAAATAAAAGTTTATCTTTAACAGTGCAATAAAAGTAGGCAGAAAAAAGGGTACATTTTGAATGACGCACGATGGTCTCTAGGCTAAACTCCGACGTTCTATTTTAGAACACAAATGTCACAGGTTCAAATCTCTCTAGTTCTTTTTAATCAAATAAAAGGCAGTTCTTAATTCCGCTGGATCTTATTGAGTTCTAACCCCAAAAGGTCGTAAATCTCTGTCTCAACACAGGAAGGTCATATTTTATAGGAGGTTATATTCACGTGCGTTGTTCAACTACCTTTTTTGACTCAAATTAAATGAATAAAAAAGAAGTCACCAAAATATTTTTGGAAAAAAAGCCTGTTAGAAACATCATTGTCAGAAGAAAGTGTCTTGCCAGAAGAAAGTGTTTTGCCAGAAGATTGTAAAACGGAAGAAGCAATAAAAATTCAATTATTTAACGGACGTGACTATAACATCTGGCCGTGGAGACGTTTCCACCGGGGCAGCCACTAGTAACTCTGCAGCCGAGGCCGCAGTCGGTCATACTACAGCTGCCACCGAGACTACCGCCGCTGACGCTACTACCCTGGGCAACGTGCGCTCTGCGACTGCCGCCGCCACAACTCACACGGCCCCCGAGAGCGGCACTACTACCCGGAGACATTAGAGCTTATCGACTGACGAGCCCCCGGTACCGAGTGCCATCGACGCCCAGGCCGATATCCATGCACCAGGGTACGCAGACAGAAAAAACGTCACACGCCGTGCAACACGCACCAGTTATTACAGAGTCCGGCTTCTCAAACTTTTATGGAAAGCACCCTAGCGGTGCGATTTAAAGCAACCCAAACAAAATTGTACATTCTTGTAAATAAAACCTTAGCATTTAAGACATACACTCAAGCTTATCATTCTCTTTCGAGATAGCGTAAACACTACAAAACATTTATGTAATAGCGTACAAATACTTTATAATGTTACCCTGCAGGTAAACGTGTATTATGTGGTGTCCGTTTTAATACTAACACAAAGAATCAGGATAAAAGAAAAACCATCCTTGACGACGCATCCCGGCAAAAACACAAGCGTTACATAATGCATTTCGTAAATGTTTTTCGATTACCATGACGACGAAATATGTTTGTCTAAGTTAGTTCGAGCACGGCAATTTACACAGCCGGCAGTGTTTCATATAATTAATCAATATTAATTGTTGCATATACATGCGTTGTTTAGCGGCATTCATGTTTTGCGCGATTATCACTATTGGCCTAGCGTGCCTGAGTTTTCTGTAACGCTTTTCATTGGCTGTTGAGTAACTCAACCATCCGTCCGTTGGCTGCTCGCATCAGCCTCTCTCCCTCCCTCCCTCCCTCCCTCCCTCTCTCCCTCCCTCCCTCTTTCCCTCCCTCCCTCCCTCCCTCCCTCCCACCTTCCCACCTTCCCTCTCCTCCCACCTTCCCACCTTCCCTCCCCCCTCCCTCCCTCCTCCCTCCCTCCCTCTCCCTCCCTCTCCCTCCCTCCTCTCCCTCTCCCTCCCTCTCTCCCTCCCCTCCCCCCTCCCTCCTCCCTCTCCCTCTCCCTCTCCTCTCCCTCTCCCTCTCCCTCTCCTCTCCTCTCTCTCTCTCTCTCTCTCTCTCTCTCTCTCTCTCTCTCTCTCTCTCTCTCTCTCTCTCTCTCTCTCTCTCTCTCTCTCTCTCTCTCTCTCTCTCTCTCTCTCTCTCTCTCTCTCTCTCTCTCTCTCTCTCTCTCCCTCTCCCTCTCCCCCTCTCCCTCTCCCTCTCCCTCTCTCTCTCTTTCTCTTTCTCTCACTCGCACGCACGCACGCACACTCCCACTCACATTAAAACAATTTATACAGAATATTACATCTGTATTTAATTCTTCTACAAAGGTAATAGAAATATTCAGACAAATATTGTAGAAATATTCTATATTATTTTAATATATTATTAATTATTTATTTTAACTTATTCTTTGTTTATGTAATTTTTTTTAAAAAAAAATATTGATAAAGAAGCTTTTTTAAATATTACTGAAACTGAAGTAGAGAGAATAATAACCATAATTGGAAAAATACGTTGTTTTCTTGAGAAAAGGAAATTATTAATAGATACTATTAAATTGGTAAGCCAAATTACGTATACTTTTTGTAGTTTTTATAAACCAAAAATATTAATTCTTTTTTACAAAATTTTATTAGGTGTACAAATAAATTTCCGCCGTTTTTTATAAAAATTGGGCATTTGTTACAAAAAAACAGTACCTGTGTTTTAATCGAAGTATTGTCCGTCGTTTGAGACTACTTATTGCCATCTTTCAGGCAGCATACGGATACTGCGTCGGAAGAATTCTTCAATTTTTGAGTTTATCTAAGAATCGATTCAATTTTTTGTATCTTTATATGATGTAAAATGCTGTTCAGACAAGCCATGCGCCATCAATCGAAACAAATGGAAATCAGATAGAGCAATGTCTGGCGAATATGGCGGGTGTGGTAAAATTTTTAACGTACGTTTAAAAATACCAGGAGAAAAAAGATATTGCGACCTACTATAGCGGAATCGATAGACGTTTTTATTTGTCATATTAAAGTAAGTTATTAATTATTTTATACATTATATATTGTATATTTTTAAATAAAAATTTATGTTATATTATTAAGTTTCGGCAGAACTGGAAAAAGTAAAACGTCGAAGACGAGAAATAGCTACTAAACTAAAAGATGCTGTGCAGCCATATATAATTGCTGTGGGTGCTCAGTTAACTGCGATTTAGGCATTTTATATCATCATTGATGATATTATGTACAAAATGGAGAAGGATTAAAAGCTGTCGACACTCTGTACAAAATATTCCACGTTCTGTGCATCAAATATCTACCTGCTTGTGAACACATGGCTATTTGTACAAAAGTATATTTATGGACAAACGACACTGCACTAGAAAAAATAATTAAGTATTTACAAACAAACGGTTTATTTGAGACGTTTTTTAACAGCAAACAAATATCTTGTTTAATGTAACCAAAATTTTGGTTGTTTTTACTAAAGGTAATATTTTGTTTTGTTCTCTGAACTGAACGATTTTGTCCTCACACTTTATACATAAAAATTGAATATTTTTAAATAAATGGTCATAAAAACTTTAAAATATTAAAAGTTGTTGCATTCAATAAAATAATAAACCATTAAGATAAATATTGATTAGTTATTAACACGTAAAATAACAAACTTTATTATTATATTATACTATATTACATTTATTTATATTATTATATTATACTATACTCTATTATATTATATTATACTATAAAATATTATAGTATTTACAAAATTACTTTGTTTATCAAACTAAACTTTTTGTCTGGTTGACTAGTGAGCAACTCTTAGGTATAGGTGAAATTTTTAGAAACAAGTAGAAAAGTCCTGTACCATTTTGTAAAATTCTGAATCGTTTTTGAGATAAAAATTAAAATGTATAGCGTAAGAGCGACAAGGAAGCTGAGTGAGCGCGACAGGCTACTCGCTTGTTGAAAATAACGCAATTTTTGTTCGTAGTTTTCATCAGTATTTGGTAGTGCGTTAAAAAAGATACATTGTGTGAGAGTGATATACGTGCGCGTAATTGTGATTTACTGCAAAAATATATCATTTACTTCTTATTAGATAAGTATTTTATCATTTGTTTACAGAGAAACAAATTTTGGTTTATTGTATTGCCCTACATAAAGTTGTCTTATATAAATAGTACATACATACATATTACATATTATATACATGTTCAAATAATATATTTTGCATTCAAATATTTTTATACTATCTACAGGTAGACAACGATTATGGTTTTTTTTTATAGATAAAATTAATATTTTTAGTGAGTGGTCAAAATTAATGCCACAATTACAAACTATTTATAAAAATGACATGAATGATAAATCTTACTGTGCATTGTATCGAGAAATTTTAGATACTGGAATAGCAGAAGGTAAAACAATATAATATTTTAACACGTAATGTTTATACCATATATACAAATAATGATATGTACTAGTAATGGGTGCACTTCCGAAAATGGTGTCCCTCCGATTTTGATGACCTTTTGTGGGTTTGTGTATTTTAACGTGCTATTGATGAATCCCATAGTCAAAATTGGCGGAAATGGATATTTATGGCGAAAATCATAAGAAACCATAAAACGATTTTTTACGTTTATCTCTTACAATACTGCAAATTTTAAAAAATGTTTCAAACAAAAGTTGTAGAGCTCGTTAAGATACACATTTTATGTTCTATACATATTTGCCGTAAAACAAATATTTATTTAAAAAATTAAATATAAAAATATTAAAATCACTTTTCATATTTTCACGACTTTTGGTTAACTAGTATATTATAATAGCTTAATAACAGTATTATTTACGTATTTTCTCGCTAGATGGGTTGACTGTTATTGTGTGTATATATGTATGTATATACACGGTGTCTCAAAGTCATGTAGACAAACTTTGGAACTAGGTAGATCTCGTTATTTTAAGTAGAAAAGTTCTTTACCATTTTTTATTTCAAGTAATATTAAGCGAGATAATAATTATTGAAAATTATGTCATTTGGGCGGAACTTACTACCCCCTACACCGCGCGGAGACGCTCTATCCATCGGTAGTCCCCAATCCTTGCGTTCTCAATCATCGATAAGAAAAATAAAGGCGCGCGGGGCAAGACAGGCGATTACGATCGGCCCGCCTAAATAAACTGGTCTAAACCAGGAATCAAAAAATGGCGACAACGCGTAACAATACAAAAAAAATTATCGATGATCAAGAAAGCATGGATTGGGGACTACCGATGGATAGAGCGTCTCCGCGCGGTGTGAGGAGCAGTAAGATCCGCCCAAAAAACCTAATTTTTAATAATTTTTATCTCGCTTAATATTACTCAGAATAAAAAATGGTAAAGGACTTTTCGTCTTAAAATAACAAGATCTACCTTGTTCCAAAGTTTGTCTACATGACTTTGGAACATCCTGTATATATATATATATATATATATATATACAGGGTGTCCCATACTAAACGAACGTAATTTGAGAAGTAGGTAGAACTGGTCTAGACGAATAGAAAAGTTTTATATCATTTTGTAAAATTCTCAACCGTTATTGAGAAAAAAATTAATTTGTCTAACGCAAGAGCGACAAGGAAGTTACGCTTGAATGAGCGCGACAGACGAGTAGCTAAAAATGGTGCCGTCGCTTGTCGCGCTTATTCACGCGTAGCTTCCTTGTCGCTTTTGCGCTAGACAAATTAATTTTTTTCTCAATAACTGTTAAAAATTTTACAAAATGATATAAGACTTTTCTATTCGTCTAGACCAGTTCCACCTACTTCTCAAATTACGTCCGTTTAGTATAGGACACCCTGTATATACGCAGAGTGTCTCAGATCAGTGGACTGACCCAAAAATTTTAGGTAGAACTCGCCGAAATAAGACGAAAAGTCCTTTACGGTTTTAAAAAATACTCAGTAGTTTTTAAGAAAAAAATTAATTAATTTACGCGTAAGAGCAACAAGGAAGCGCGGGTTTGAGCGAAAGCACGATAGACAGTGGGCGGAGTCAACGCGAGGCGAGCAATACGAATAGACAACGTACGAACAAGGCGAAGCGACAACATGAGCAAAGTGAAGCGATTACGCGTGCAAGACGAGCGAAATAAAACTATCTCGGTATTCTTTTCCTTTTTATTCTTCCATATATTTTATTAAATCTTGCGTCCTCAATCTTCCTCCATCTCTCTTCTCTTTGTAAACTTTTTTCTCTTTTCACCATTTCCTCCCCCCTCATTTCACCTCTCATTCTCATTTCTTCTACTTCCTCCACCTCCCACTCTAATCCTGCAAAAAATTTTTTTCTTTCCAATTCCCATTTCCCTTTTACCTTTCCATTTTTCGCTCTTTCTTTCATTTTTTCCCAACACCATCTTGCTAATGTATCTCCTTTATCACTCTTCAGCCTTTTCTCATATCCCCATGCTTTACTTCCCATTATCCCTTTTAACTTTTCCCTCTGCAATTCTTCTCTTACCATGTAACCCGGCACATATCTTTTTACTCCAAGTACCCATCTTAAAAATCTTTCTTGCATATTTTCTATTTCATTTCTTTCCTTCCATCCCCAAATCTCCACTCCATAACTCGCAACCGACCATACCAATTTATCAAACAACCAGACTCTCCTTGACCAATCTCTTTCAAATCTTCTTTTTCCAATACTCCATACCTTTCCCATTACTGCCGCCGCTTTCTTACACCTGTCTTTTACTTGTTCTTTTTGATCTCCATTTGACATCATAACATAACCCAAATACTTGAAACTTTTTATCTCTTCTTCTCTTTTCCCTTTCATTTCCGTGTTATCTTTTTCCATTTCCCTCCTTTTTTCCGACACCTCATTATCTTTGTTTTATCCACATTTACTTCCAATCCCTTTTCATCTGCATATTTTTCTAAATTCTTTAACACCCCAACCATTCTCGCCTCACTTTCTGCCATTATAGCAATATTATCTGCATACGCCAACGAGTAAAATTTTTTCCCTTTAACTCTTACCCCTCCCCATCCCTCCTTTTTTAATTCATCATCTAAGTCCACAATCAACAACGTAAACAAACTTGGGCTCAGAGGACATCCTCGTCTTACCCCTCTATCTGTCCAAAATTTTTTCTCTTCCTTTTTATCAATTTTAACTTTACTTATTGTCTCTTCCAAAATTTCCTCGCATCTTTCCACCAGACCCTCCCTTACCTCTCTTTTCCTCATGGCACTTATCAATTTATCTCCGTCCACTGAGTCAAAAACCGCTTTCATGTCTATAAAAGTAATTATAATTTTTCCTTCTTTTTCTTCAATTTTCTTATTAATAAAGTAATTCAGAATATATACTTGATCTATTGTTCCCATCTCTTTTTTAAAACCCGCTTGACTATCCGGCAAAATATTTTTTTCTTCCACATCATTCCTTAATCTCTCAGCCAATACCGCTCCATATACTATGTACGCTGTCTGTGTCAACGTTATTCCTCTATAATCTTCTACTTTCTCACCATTTCCTTTTTTAACAATTGGCATAATCGTTCCTTCCCTCCACTCCTGTGGTATTTCATCTCCTGCTCATATTTTTTTTACATATTTCCCATAACTCCTTCTTTATTTCATCTCTTCCTCACTTCCATACCTCATTCTCTATACCATCACTTCCTGTGGCCTTACTTCCTTTCAATTTTCTCATTACTCTGGCTACTTTCTCTAAATCAATCTCCATCTCTTCCTCATCTAATTTTCTTGAATTCACTTTTCCCACCACTCTCTATTCCACTTCTCCCAATAATTTCCTAAAATGTTTATTCTATTCTTTCATTTTAATTTTTTCGTTAAACTCCTTCCTTCTTTTTCTTCCTCTATTAATTATTTTCCACACATCCCCTTCCGACCCTACTTTCTTTATTTCACTTTCCCATCTTTCTTGTTCTTCTTTCTCTTTTTTCTTACATAATTCTCTATATTCCATTTTTATTTTTTTATAGTTTTTACCTTCTCCTTCCTTTTCCCTCCTCTCTCTCTTTTAATACTTTCTTAACTTCCTTTTTATAATTTCTACATTTATCATCCCACCATCCTTCCTTTGCTTGTTCCCCTTTTTTTTTCTTTTTTCTTAGTTTCCTTATTTACAACTTCCTTAATTTTATTAATTCTATCTTTTAAATTTGTCCAATTTGTCTCTTCTCCATCTGTTTCACCCCTTTTTCCCCTATATTTTTCTTTAAACTTTTTTTTTCCTCTTTCGTCCAGGATAATCTACATGGCCCCTTTTTATTTTTTCTTTTCCAACTTTATTTCCGTTTTTTCCCCCTTTAATCTGTACAATCAGTGGGTGATGGTTTAAGTCCATTTCATTTCCAATACTTAAACTTAACATTCTCTCTCTTGTTTCCTCATTTCTAATTATATAATCTATTACTGAGTTACCTTTGCCTCCCATGTATGTACATTTTCCCTTTTCATCCCCTTCCATATTACCATTAAAAATTTCTCACTTTAATTCTTCTAAAATTCTACATAGTTTTCTTCCTTCTCCATTTATCTTTACATCCTTTGAACATCTTTTTTCTTCTTTCCCTTCTTCTGGCATATTATTTCCTATCCCTGCACCTTCTTTGCCTGTTCTTACATAAAGCCCCCCCCCACAATACTTCTCTCTTTTTCCTTTCTATCTTTCATCCAAACTTTCAATTTTTCCATTATATTTTCAAAATTTCCATTTATATACACTTCTGCTACATTCCACCATTCTCCATCCAAACAAATTCTCAATAATACTAACCCCTCCTCTTCACTTATTATTACCTTCTTATCGCTTTCCTGATCAAATTTCCAGCCCACCAACATACCCCCCATTGCTCTTCCTTTTTTATTCTGCTTCAAGGCCTTTATACATTCTACTTATATCCTTTTGGCATTTTTCTTTTTATACTTTTCTACCCTTTTCCTTGTAACCATCTTTCCATCAAACACGCAACATCCCATTCTTCAATTTCCTTCCAAAAATCCTCATCTTTATTCAAAACTTTTGCTACATTCCAAAATCCTATTTTAAAAGTTCTTTTCTTCTTTCTTTCATACTTAGATTTATTTTTTTTATCATCTATAATTATCATTTTAGGCTCTTTTTTTCCAATGTTCTTCTCTTTTTCTATTTCACCGACTTTCTCTTCTAATTTCTTCCCTTCCCGCACCCATTTAAAAAACCTCCTTTGTGTTCTTTTCTTCACTCTCTTTTTATATTCTATTTTTATCTCTTCTTACCCCTTTCCTCTTTAACTACATCAGTTCTTCGTTCACATTATCTCAGATCCACATTACATTTTCCACCCATAGTTTCATATATCCAATCTTAATTTTTTTCCTTCTTTCTTTAATTTTTTTGCTTTCACCTTTATCTTCCATTCCACCTTGCTTTCACATATCGTCAAATCATCACTTATTCATTCCTTTCTGTCTTTCAAATTTCCTTTTTCTTTTATCACATCTAGATTTTCTTTAAAGTTTTCAAATTTCACCCAAACCATATCAAAACCGCCCTTGTTTAATCCTCCTATTTTTCTAACCTCCTCTACTTTTGCATTTACCCCTAAATCTTTTATTATTTCTTCTACTTGTCTCTTCATACCCTCTGCCTCTCCTTCCTTTATCTTTATCCCTCTTATAATAACATTACATTTTCTTATTTTTTTTTTTCTATTTCTTTTTCTATTTCCAACAATCTTACTCTCTCTTCTAACCTTATCTCATCCACTTTTTTTTTTATCTCTTGTATATCCTTGTCCGTATTATCCTTTATTACCTTACTTTCCTCCAAATCTTTCTTTCTTTCCTTTTCTTCTTTATCCTTTATTTTTTTTCTAATCCTTCTATTTTTTTAACTAACATTTCTTTTTCTTTTTCCCAATCCTTTCTCAAATTTTCAATCCATTTTTTAACCTCCTTCTCAATTTTATTTTCTTCTCTTAATTCTTTTCTTTTTGCCTCAAAAGCTATTCTCATTTCTCTTACAATATCAAGCATATTTAAATCCGTCTTTTGCTTTTTAGATTCCCCGTTTTTATCCATTTCCATCAGATTTCTCTCCGATCCTATTACTTTTAACGGTAATCTTCCAATCTTCAAACTCTTCTTAAATGCTTCCGCTTTATCTAGATCACTATTATCCCCTTGTCTTTCCTTCCTTTTTTCTCCTTCTTTGAAAGATCGAATAATCGGCAGATTATTCGATATATCCCTTCCCCAGTATTCCGCTTTAAATGGTCGTCCAAGCTTCTTCTCTCCTTTTTTTCTACCTTTCATTCAATTCTACGTCTTCTTTAGCAATGGAGATTTTCGAATACGAGCCGCGTTAAGAGACAGCGTTGTGCCGACGTTTCGCAAACTTTGCAGTTTACATTATCAGGACAGAAGCTCCAATACTGAACTTGCTTGTGGTTTGGTGGTCCTGATATACCTCTTATTTTCCCCTTCCCTCGTTGTGACTGGAGGGGGAGAGGCAGTGTTTATTGACCAATCGTATTGTTTAATTGATCAGCTGGTCAATTAAAAAAAAAACGGGAGGGCAGCGTGCCAAATTGGATTAAATTGCAAGCCTTTGTCTCGATTGAGATTTTCTGGGTGTTTCATAATCTCTAAGCCTTCTCGATGTTTTCTGGTAAAGTACTCTTGTGAGGGTGCCAGTGTTGTTGCTTTGTCGTATTGTACTGAATGTCCTGTCTCTATCCAGTGTTCTGCCAGGGTTGATTGAGAGAAGTAGCGGAATTTGACGCACCGCTGATGTTCTTTAATTCGTGTACTAATCTTCCTCCCGGTTTCTCCTATGTACACTTTTCCGCATGTGCAAGGGATTTTGTATACTCCTGGTTTGTCCAACCGTGGTCTTTGGTCTTTGGGGTTGGGGAGTAGTTGGTGGATCTTTCTTTGTGGTTTGTAGATCACTTTGAGGTTGTGTTTGCTCAATACCTTACTAATTCGTTCTGTTATATCTTGGATGTATGGGAGGACCACTGTCTTGGTTGTTTCTTTCTCTTTTTCTTTTTGTGGCTCGGTGTTGTTGGGACTGAAGTGGTGGTGATGAGAGGTGGCGTGGAAATTTCTGTCGGTATGCGTGGGTTTGCGGTAAACTTGGTGGCTTAGCGTGCCGTCGCTGTTTCTGCTTATCAGTACGTCTAAGAAGGGAATTTGACCGTTGTGCTCTAATTCCATTGTGAATTGGATGCTTGGGTGTTGGCTGTTTAGGAATGTGAGGAATTGTGGAAGAGTTTCTTTGCCGTGCTTCCAGATGACGAAAGTGTCGTTTACGTATCTGAACCACTTGGTGAGTTTGAGTAAAGTGGTTTATAGGATTTTGTTCTCAAATTGTTCCATGTAGATGGTGGCTATGATCGGTGAGATCAGAGATTCCATGGCAACCCCGGTGGTTTGTTCGTAAAATTCTTCTTGAAACTGAAAGTTAATAAATGTTAAGCAATGTTCGATTAGTGGGAAAAGGTTAGTGGGTATGTTGTTGAATTTCTTTATTATGTCTATTGTCTCTTGGATTGGAACGTTTGTGAACAAGGAAACTACGTCGAAGCTGACCAATATGTCGATGTTGTTTAGTCCGATGTCGGTGATTTTGCTCACGAAATCCCTTGCGTTCATGATGTGGGAATCATTGAGCCCCACGAGTTCTTGTAGAGGTTTGGTGAGGTACCGTGCTAATTGATAAGCTGGGCCTCTGATATTGCTAACTGTTGGGCGCAGAGGTATCGTTTCCTTGTGGATCTTGGGAAGGCCGTAGAGTCTAGGGGCTGATGAGTCTCGTGGCGCCAGATTCCTAATGGTTTCTGAGAAAAAGCCGGCTTCTTTGAAAAGTGTGATTGTTTTCTTTTCTATTTTTGATGTTTGGTTCCGTTTAAGTT
Organism: Cardiocondyla obscurior; assembly: GCF_019399895.1. NCBI lineage: Eukaryota > Metazoa > Arthropoda > Insecta > Hymenoptera > Formicidae > Cardiocondyla > Cardiocondyla obscurior. The sequence continues at coordinate 4,489,843 of NC_091873.1, read as the reverse complement.
TTTTGTAGATATTGTGGTCTGTGAGCATGGCTTTGATTTTTCCGCAGTCGTCGTCTTTGTCCATGACTATAGTGGCGTTGCCTTTGTCTGCTGGTAGAATAACTATGTTGTTGTTTTGCCTTAGATTGCGGAGTGCCAGTCGTTCCTCTCTGTTTATGTTTTGGTTGGGTAGTTTGACTTTTCGTAAGATGTTGGCTGTGTGTTGTCTGATGTTGTTTCCCTCTGTTGTGGGTAGATTGTAGATGACTGTTTCTATCTGGCTGATAATTGCTTCTGTGGGTATTTTGGATGGAGTTACGGCAAAATTGTGTCCTTTAGCTAGGATAGATATCTCGGATGGTGATAACGTGTAGGTGCTAAGGTTTTTTTACTGTGTGTGTCATGGCTGTTGTTTGGGTACTGGGTTCGATTCTCTTGAACTTTTCTTTTAATTTCTTTGTTCTTTCTTCTGCGCATCGCATGGCCTGTTCGTGCGTTACTCGTTTGAGTGTTTGCCAGGTCTTGGTTTCTATTGCATTTGAAAGAGTCAAGTGTAGTCTGAACAGTTTTTGGAACGTTTCAGATATGTCTTTTTTGGTCGCTGAAATTTTTTCTTTGATTATGTTCATTCGATTATGAATTTCAACGCGTTTAAATTATATTATATTTCTTTCGCCTAGTATGCGCTCCAGCTTCGCGATATTTCGAATCTACCGTTGCGTATTTGTTGATTTTGTCGGTCTCCTTGAATCGCCGATGGTTCAAAGCGTTTCGTTTTTGGCAGAAGTCAGTCTAATCTAGTTCAAACTGAATATTTCGCTGACTTCGCCTTGTTTTCGTCGCCGGGTTACGACAATTCTAGGCTCTGTACCGCAAAAGATCACCAGTTTCGCTCGAACTCCGCACCTGTGCGTATCGCCTACGTTTATCGGCTCGCTCTCGCGCGAAGACTTTCGACTAGTCTCTCTCTTTTTTTTCTTGCGCTTTCAAACGCAAATCGTCGAATTCGCTTTTCATTAAATTAATTATTCCGGCGCCAATTTTATTATCAATTGTTGCTATCGCTGGAGTGCAAGGATTCGCGCTCGCGGCGATCATCGGCTCGCGCTCTCAAGATCTCCGTCGTACGCGGCAAGATCTCCGACGATCGGGTAGATCATTAGTCTGCTTCCAAGATTTTCGACGGACAAGCCGGGTCAGGAAGATTTGCGCTCGTTAAATTCTATCCTTGTCTTCAAAATCGAGATTGTACTTTTTTTTTGTTTGTTTGATTGTTTAAATATATTTGCTTCAATTCTTCTATTATTTAAATGTTCTTTTTCTTTCAATCACTGCGACCGGATCACTCTCTCGTTCCCTCTCATTTGAATCACGCGTCGAGCTCATTACTGAGCAATTCTTTTCTTGAAATTTACGTGATCGTGCAAGATCACGTACAGATTAGTTTTAATAACGCTTGTCGAAGGATGGATTTCGATTGTTTTGATTGTGTTACTGGGTTTTTTAATTGAAAACACTTTGGTACCACTTGTTCGTTACGGCACCGTTTTAGGAAGGTTAGTAAGCACAGTTTGATGTGCAAGGACTTCTTTAGTTTGGTAAAAGCATTTACCAGGTCCGGGCTACTGAGATCTCCCAGACGGGCGCTCCCGTCTAGGCTCTAGGATTTATCGTACTGCACGCCACCGACGACACCGCCGCGGTCGGGCGCTCCCGACTGCCGCCGATTCCAGGGCATTTCGTGCTAGACACGATCCCCCGGACGGGCGCTTCCGCTAGGCACTGGATCAGCTGCGCGACAACTAGTCGCCAGCACTACCGCGGTCGGGCGTTCTCGACCGCCGCTCTGCGGGTTATCCCGGACAACCTCGGTTCTCTTGTACAGGCGCTCCCGTCCAAGTCTAGGACCCGCCGCGCGGTCTCTAAGCCTCCGGCGTCACCGCAGTTGAGCGCTCCCGACTGTCGCCATCTTTAGGGGCACTCAGTGCTTACACGATCCCCCGGATGGGCGCTCTCGTCCAACAACGGATCCGCTGCGCGACAGCCAGTCGCCAGCATCGCCGCGGTCGGGCGCTCCAGACCGTTGCTCCTCGGGTCAGCCCGAGCAACCTCGGTCTCTCCGACGGGCGTTTCCGTCGATCCAGGCCGCAACTAAAACCCGAATTATTACGCTCCGTCGTAGCCCGCACGGATCCTGGCTCCGGCGAGCCTTAAATCCGGCAAGGACCGCGCGACGTTCAAATTCGCGATCGTTACAAAGAGGTATATAAGAACCATCAAACCACAAGTAAGCTCAGTATCAGAGCTTCTGCCCTGATAATGCGAACTGCAATGTTTGCGAAACGTCGGCACAACGCTGTCTCTCAACGCGGCTCTTATCCGGAAACTTCCATTGCTACAGAAGTCAATGGCCGCGAAAACCTAAAAACTAGAATTAAGAACCTCCACGCAGAAGCTATTCTAGGATCGGTAAATGCATTTACCAAACTAAGAAAGTCCTTGCACATCAAACTGTGCAAACATCACTAACCTTCCTAAAACGGTGCCGCAACGAACAAGTGGTACCAAAGTGTTTTCAATTAAAAAATCCAGTGACACAATCAAAACAATCAAAATCTATTTTTCGACAAGCGTTATTAAAACTAATCAAAGAAAAAATTTCAGCGACCAAAAAAGACATATCTGAAACGTTCCAAAAACTGTTCAGACTACACTTGACTCTTTCAAATGCAATAGAAACCAAGACCTGGCAAACACTCAATCGAGTAACGCACGAACAGGCCATGCGATGCGCAGAAGAAAGAACAAAGAAATTAAAAGAAAAGTTCAAGAGAATCGAACCCAGTACCCAAACAACAGCCATGACACACACAGTAAAAAAACCTTAGCACCTACACGTTATCACCATCCGAGATATCTATCCTAGCTAAAGGACACAATTTTGCCGTAACTCCATCCAAAATACCCACAGAAGCAATTATCAGCCAGATAGAAACAGTCATCTACAATCTACCCACAACAGAGGGAAACAACATCAGACAACACACAGCCAACATCTTACGAAAAGTCAAACTACCCAACCAAAACATAAACAGAGAGGAACGACTGGCACTCCGCAATCTAAGGCAAAACAACAACATAGTTATTCTACCAGCAGACAAAGGCAACGCCACTATAGTCATGGACAAAGACGACGACTGCGGAAAAATCAAAGCCATGCTCACAGACCACAATATCTACAAAAAACTTAAACGGAACCAAACATCAAAAATAGAAAAGAAAACAATCACACTTTTCAAAGAAGCCGGCTTTTTCTCAGAAACCATTAGGAATCTGGCGCCACGAGACTCATCAGCCCCTAGACTCTACGGCCTTCCCAAGATCCACAAGGAAACGATACCTCTGCGCCCAACAGTTAGCAATATCAGAGGCCCAGCTTATCAATTAGCACGGTACCTCACCAAACCTCTACAAGAACTCGTGGGGCTCAATGATTCCCACATCATGAACGCAAGGGATTTCGTGAGCAAAATCACCGACATCGGACTAAACAACATCGACATATTGGTCAGCTTCGACGTAGTTTCCTTGTTCACAAACGTTCCAATCCAAGAGACAATAGACATAATAAAGAAATTCAACAACATACCCACTAACCTTTTCCCACTAATCGAACATTGCTTAACATTTATTAACTTTCAGTTTCAAGAAGAATTTTACGAACAAACCACCGGGGTTGCCATGGAATCTCTGATCTCACCGATCATAGCCACCATCTACATGGAACAATTTGAGAACAAAATCCTATAAACCACTTTACTCAAACTCACCAAGTGGTTCAGATACGTAAACGACACTTTCGTCATCTGGAAGCACGGCAAAGAAACTCTTCCACAATTCCTCACATTCCTAAACAGCCAACACCCAAGCATCCAATTCACAATGGAATTAGAGCACAACGGTCAAATTCCCTTCTTAGACGTACTGATAAGCAGAAACAGCGACGGCACGCTAAGCCACCAAGTTTACCGCAAACCCACGCATACCGACAGAAATTTCCACGCCACCTCTCATCACCACCACTTCAGTCCCAACAACACCGAGCCACAAAAAGAAAAAGAGAAAGAAACAACCAAGACAGTGGTCCTCCCATACATCCAAGATATAATAGAACGAATTAGTAAGGTATTGAGCAAACACAACCTCAAAGTGATCTACAAACCACAAAGAAAGATCCACCAACTACTCCCCAACCCCAAAGACCAAAGACCACGGTTGGACAAACCAGGAGTATACAAAATCCCTTGCACATGCGGAAAAGTGTACATAGGAGAAACCGGGAGGAAGATTAGTACACGAATTAAAGAACATCAGCGGTGCGTCAAATTCCGCTACTTCTCTCAATCAACCCTGGCAGAACACTGGATAGAGACAGGACATTCAGTACAATACGACAAAGCAACAACACTGGCACCCTCACAAGAGTACTTTACCAGAAAACATCGAGAAGGCTTAGAGATTATGAAACACCCAGAAAATCTCAATCGAGACAAAGGCTTGCAATTTAATCCAATTTGGCACGCTGCCCTCCCGTTTTTTTTTTAATTGACCAGCTGATCAATTAAACAATACGATTGGTCAATAAACACTGCCTCTCCCCCTCCAGTCACAACGAGGGAAGGGGAAAATAAGAGGTATATCAGGACCACCAAACCACAAGCAAGTTCAGTATTGGAGCTTCTGTCCTGATAATGTAAACTGCAAAGTTTGCGAAACGTCGGCACAACGCTGTCTCTTAACGCGGCTCTTATTCGGAAATCTCCATTGCTACAAAAGTCTATGGCCTCGAAAACCTAAAAACTAGAATCTACGTCTTCTTTTTTCCCCCTTTCTTTATTTTCTTGTTCTAAATCGTCACTCATTATTTTGCTTTAATTCGTTCTTTCTACCTTACCCCTAGTTTCCTTTTACCGACATTATTACTTTTGATTTTTTTAACCCTGGCTACCTCGTCACTTTTTTCTTTATCTACACCTTCCTTTCTATGTCGACTATTCTCAATAAATTAGTTACTTTAAATTGCAAATTACCCTAACCTTTTTTCCTTTTCTCCAATTAGAACGCAATTTTTTACCTCTTTACCTGCTCCCCTCCTTTCCTTCCAATCACCCTTACTTCCCACATCACTCTCTACCCCAATTTCCACCACTTTGCAAAAAATTTTAATAACTTCCAAACCTTAGCCCATTTTATTTTTTCCGCTCACAGACACACAACATTCATTTATGCTACCGGAACCGGAAGTTTATTTAAAGATATATCTCTAGTCTTATATTTCACGTATATATTATTCTACAAAATTAAGTATAGAATTATATAAAAGCACATTTTGCAGTTTTGTTTATATTATAAAAAATGTTTTGATGTCATTTATATGAAACAATATTTGAAAATATTGACATGTTTACACGTCGATTTCCCTTATTTCATATATCTCAAACGTATGATCAGTACATATGTATGCAAAATAATTGTAATCGGATTTTTCAAAACATAAACGTTTTTAAAAATTATTTAATTACTAATCATTCAGAAGATAATTGTGTTTCTCAGAATATAAGAGCTCTTGCTTCTGGTGTATCAGTCATAGATGATAATAATAATTATAGAGATTTCGATGTTTTTACTTCTGATTCATCTGTGATTAAAAATAAATTAAATTTTGATTTTAACAATGTTGAACAAAAGTTTGTGGATTTAAAGGATCAGTTATTACGTAAAACTACCAAATTTGCTTCTAATTTTTATAATGAATCGTCGATGAATAGAACTCATGTGCAAACAATTATTAATTCTACGGGCACATTTGTCAACAATATAATATTTGGTTATCTAAAGCCAAATATTTTAAGTGTTGTCAAAAATACCGATAATGAGACCGAAATTAAAATTAAACAAATCTTCTATTTATTTGAAAACCCATCCGATTCATTTGATCCAGAATTTAAGCGGTTTAAATATTTTAGAGAGCAAGGTACTTTAATAGAACCACAATCGTATGTAATTGGACAACAAACTATTGGAAAAAAATTAATTCAAATTACGTTATTGTTCCTACTAATGTAACCGGTCAATATATTTCTATAAAGCAAGTTATACAAAAATTTCTTTACTTTACCTAATTTTTTACATACATTGTTAAATTACATGTAAAATTTATTAATAGACTTGAATGGTATTTCAAATATAATTCAGGCTGAATCGTTTAAGCTGTAACGGTGCACCCGGCGATGCACCGTTCTGGCCACAATATCGGCCGACCGCCAAACATAACACCGTTCGGCGGGGACCCGGGGCGTGGTGCGCCCCGAACATTTTTAATACTCTGTATTACGCGTCCGTCAAACGCGCCGACGACACCGAGGCTCGTCGTTTCCAATCGCGCCGCTTTTTGGGGCCTCGGTGCGACGAATCAGAACCGTCACGAATTCCGCTGAGTCCCGGAAATCCGGCATCGTCTCTTTCCGCTATAAAAAGACAATGTCAGATCTCAGCGGGACCGTTCTCGTTCCGTTCGTCGTTAAGCGAACAAGAAACCGATCCGTTTCCTGACAAGCACCATCCACGGAGTGAAGCGTACTTCACCTCTTTCGAGGACTCTCGACCCGACGTCTACGAACAAATCGCCAGTCAGACATACGTTCCCGTCGCACCTTTGTGATTCTTGAGGTGGAATGTTCGCCGCCTCGGCCGAGCACTCTCGACTAAGCGACACCTGGCAAAGTGCATCTTCTTTCTAGCCGCCGCGAACAACCGCGATTTAATAACCGCGCCTACGCATCGACATTGTTATCCGCGTCTTCATCGAGTATCGTCGACCCGCGTCTACCGAACCGCAGCCGGTTTGCACACGCGATTCCGCTGTCGCACGCCTCGCGTCTCGCAAACCACGCCTGCCGATTAGGCGCACGCGGCCCGCGTACCACCGGTCCTCCCGAAAAAGATCATCCACCGATCCGCGCTTTATCGCGCTTCCGCCGATCGTCGCGCCCACCAATACGCGACACATAAGTATTGTAAAGCGGGTTCACCCGCGTGTATTATTGCAACCATCTGGATACTTTGTTATAGCGCTCGCGTATTATCTATCGTAATTAGATCATTGTACCTACGGCGTTTTTCCAAACGTACGTCATCGTTATTGATACAATAAATGTTCGTCGATTATTACTTAATCTAGTCTCGGTGCATTTCACGGACCTATCAATCGAATCCTGTATCCCGACGAGTGCCCCGAGTAATCGCTCGCAAAACCGATATTCGGTTCACAAAATTAATAGGTCGTTTCAAAGCAATTACGAAAAAAGTATCCCAATAGAATAGTTATTTCTCTTATATTTTATTATGACAAATTTAAAGTCAATGATCTACTTGGTTCACAAAGTGGCACTCATAAAATTGGTGCCATATATTATTTCTTTCCTTGTATACCTCCAAATGTTCAATCTCAACTTATAAATATATATATTTCACTATTATTTTCTAGTACTTATCGAAAAAAATTTGGGAACCGGAATACTTTTCTACCATTAATTAAAGAATTAAGATTTTTACATACGCACCCTATTTACACGACCAATAAAAATATAGATATTTGTATAAATTGTCGTCTTTTTGTAGCTGATAATCTTGGTCGCTATGAAATTAGTGGTTTCGTGGAATCTTTTTCAGCCAATTACCCTTGTTCAACTTGTAAAATATCTCGTAATGAATTACTGAGTGCAACATATGAAAAACCTTAGCTTCTACGCACTATGCAGAATTACAAATTTGATATTGAAAAACATGATGTTACTACAATCGGTATAAATAAAGTATGTGTACTTAATGAAATAGAAGATTTTCACATTTTAAAAAACAGTTCTTTTGATATAATGCACGATATTTATGAAGGAGTTAGTGAATTCGATTTATCTTAAATTCTTTTACAATATATCAACTTAAAGCTGTTTACATTTCAAAATTTAAATAACCGTATCGGAGCTTTTAATTTTAGCGTAAGCACATTAGGCAATCGTATTCCTTTCCTTAAAAAATAAAAATTAAAAAATTATTATTTAGGTTTTTCTGCAACTCAAGTAATGCGTTTTATGAAATATTTTGGTTTAATTATCGGCGATCTTGTACTCGTAAATGATCTTCACTGAGAATTATATCTTACTTTAAGAGCAATAATTGATATTTTAAATACAAAATGTACTTCGGTGGAAGAAATTTAATATTTACAATGTTTGGTAACGGAACATTACGAAATTTATGTTAGATTATTCGATAACACGTTTAAAACCAAACATCATAATATGTTACATTACCCACAACTTATGACTCGTGTAGGGCCTTTAGTAAATGTTTGGTGTATGCATTTTGAGGCAAAGCATAAAGAATCAAAAATAGAGGCACATATTATAACATCTAGAAAAAATTTGCCTATACTCTTGCGTTAAAACATCAATTAAAATTAAATGTTGGACCAAGTGTTTTTAATAATGTTGTATATACTCATCTTCATTTTGATTTATTTAAAAAGTACTTACCGGAAACTTACACAATTGTCTCGTGGATTAAAATTAAAAATATTTTAATAAAACCTCAGTGCGTGGTAATTTTAAGTGTAGTGGATGTATTACCAACGTTTGGTATTATCCAGTTTATTTATTTAAATTAAAAAAAACCGTAATTTATTGTACAAGTTGAAACGACCGTAATTCTCTGTGCCTCGAATATCGGGCCTGCGGTAAATGTCCGAATATGCTCGCCGGGAAATCAGGATTCGAAATAGAATTTGTAATGTCCGTAAATGTACCGAGACTGAGTTAACAATTAATTGAGTATTTATTTAATTAAGAAATAACAATCTGACGAACGCGTAGCTGAGACGTCGCCGAATAGAACAATGAAAGAACAGAATTTAGAAATGCAACGGTGTCGCGTGGACAGGAACGTTTCTGCGTCGGATCGATACGGCGGTTATCGATACGCGGATCTTCGATAGGCGGGCCGTTATAATAATTTCAAACGGCCGCCTAGATAACGCCCTAATAGATCGCGGGGCTAATCGTGCGAATCTTATCCGCGATCGCGAGCCTTGACGTGGCTTCGAGCGCGTACGAGACGCGGGACGCGGTAGGCGCGAGATGTCGAAGATCGCGACGCGAACGCTGTTCGGAACAGATTAAGATGGAGCACTTGTTCGGTGTTGCAGTAGCCGAGAGTGCTCGGCCGAGACGGAGATCTCTCCACCCCGGTTTTGTGCAACGGTGCGATAGAAAAGTTGCCTCGGTAATATGATCGCAGACACGGGATCGAGATCACTCGAAAAAGGCGAAGTGCGTTTCACCCCACGAGCCGATCGTGCGTATCGATGATTACTTTCGGGTAGGAGACTTCTTGAGCAAGCGTCAGGAGTGCCTGATCGAGGCAGAGTGCGCTCTACCCCGTTTTTGTGCTTCGCACTAGGAGTCGGTCGGTCCGGATGTTCGCTGCGAGGCGAAAGGATCAAGAAGGACCTTGGTTCGCACAAATTCGCCTCTTTATATGAAAAAGGCGAATGCCGGGGGTATCCCGGCACGTGGCGCTTGACGCGGTATTCCGCGGTACTAAACGCAGCGTGTTCGCTCGGCCGAGCTCGGAGCCGCTCGTGTAAGTCCGTTTCGCGGGACTTTGCGCGCATACCTTAACATGTTAATAAATTGCCGCGCCGATGATTAGTTTCTTCGGGAGCGCCCCGCGCTCCATATCCTGGCCGAGAAGGTGGTCGTCTCGGCCTCCGGTAGTTCTTATCCGGGAACGATGCGTCTTACCGGGGGCATCGTTACAAAGTTTTAGAAACACTTGGTTTTTGTAGACATTTATACGCTTATCGCGTGTCGCGTACAAACATTTGAAAAAGTGTAATTTGTAAGTTTGATTGTTATAATATTACCTCTGTAATAAAATGTATTGATAGCGAATTTATTATTATATAAAAATATAATAATTTTATACTGAAAATATAGTAATATTTAATACCTATATATTTATTGTACACAAACAAATTACTTTGGTTATAGCTACTAAAGAAAAAAGAACCAAATTTTTTTCTTAGCGGAACAAAATATTTGGTTAATCATATATTTATCAAATTTTTTTGTAGGCTTTACAAAATTTTGGTTGTGTTTACAAACGTTGCGTATCTGCAATGCACATTGTCAAAAATTTAACTGAAAACGTACGTGATTGTACCGTAGAGGAGGTACGTAAAGCGATATTAGAGGCCTTCCGTACAATCACGCCAGACATGGTACAGCGTGCCACTCGACAAATTAATAAAAAAGCTCAATTATGTATTCAAGTACAAGGAAAACATTGTGAGCAATTATTGCATTAATTTTGAACAGTGGATTAGACCTAATAGAGATACCACTTAAAAAAACGCGCCGTGCTATTTACCTCGTGAAGTGGAGTGGAAACAATAGCGTTTCTAAGCTAAATAACTTAATTTTTATTTACGCGTTAAATTTAATAAAGCATAGCATGGTAGTATGTCTCGACACGCTCACATTGCCCCTGGTATGCGTCGTCACTCGTCTCGCCCGCATGTTGTCACTCGTCTCGCCCGCGCGTTTTCGCTTGTCTCGTCCCCAAACAGTAATCAAATGGCGTGCATCGCCCGAGTGGGAAGTGCATCGCACAGTGAGAAGACTACGCCTATTTCATGCGGCGTGATTGATGTTTTAAAATGTTATTAATTCGGTTATTATTGCAAAAAATACAAAATTATTTAAAACTTTTCTATTCGTCTAGACCAATTCTACCTACTTCTCAAATTATGTCCGTTTAGTATAAGACACCCTGTATAAGACGAGCCGTGCAAGTTCGAACTATCACTATGATCCTGGTGATCGGAAAATCCTTTTAAAAGCATAGTCTGTACTCTAGTAGACGCACGATTACGCTAGCCGACAAGATAGTGCTCGATATCTGGAAGCACATTTTAGAAGCCAACGCATGTCGTTGCCAGCCACACCAACGGAGACGAATCCTGAGCAGGGGACACCCGGGAGAAAGAAGATACGACGAGAAAGGCGCAAAACAAAGACTGCGTTGACTCCAGAATTGGTGCCAACTAGCCCGTCATCACCACCTGTCGGGGTCGCCAGGGCACCGCAGATAACATTCATACAAGTCTTCTCGTCTCAGCAGCCATTTGTAGGAATATTGAAGTCCGACAGGACCGATGAAACCTCCACAACACGCACACTTTCAGCTTCCTGGAGTGGAAGCCACAGCTGGCGAACTATACGCTGTCCAGCTTTACTCGGCCTCCTCGAATACTCCTAGCGCCGGGAGACGCCAGATTTGGCGTTATACCAGTTCCCGGTAAAGCGCAGCGCCTTCTACCGCGCTATCTCCGTTGCCACTGACAACGCCGGCACAAATAAAGAGAAGAGTCCAGGTTGAATTAGCAACTACCGAGCGAACAATACAACACGCCTCAGAGAGCAGAACCCAAGTGAATCCGTGGGCAACAACATCTTCGTCCAAAGTCGAAGTTGTGATGCTACCCGGAGATGAAAAGTGAAGGCCAATTCGAGTCACCTTAACGGCCCACCACATATCGTATCGTTAGCGATGACTATAACTCGCCTCATTTTGATTTTTGTAAAGGCGCCGGTGGGCGCAATTTAAACGAACTTCGAACACAACTGTACATATTGTAAATAAAATATATATCTCTTAGTCTAAGGAAAGCTTGTCTCATCATTTCTACGTCGTCGATTTAACCAACATAGAAATATGCTTAAAAATGATATAAAAGAACAATTACCAAAGAGATTTGCCATGAAAGACTTGAGCGAGATTAAAGCATACTTAGGAATTAATGTTGAAGATGATAGAGTAAAAGGAATAATAATACAAGATCAGGAGAATTATATAGAATTATTAGCTATAAAATACAATATAAATAACGTCAAATTACATAATACATCAATGGAACAAAATTTAAAACTTTAGCCAGCACAGTAAGTATGCAACAATATAAAATATAGAAATTTAATAAGAGCATTATTTTACGTAAGCACTGGAACACGTCCAAACGTTAATTATTGTGTAAATTACTTAAGTTGCTTTCAAAATTGGTATGTAGAAACTTACTTTAAATATGGCTTAAGAATATAAAAATATCTCTATCTAACTAAAAGCATGAAATTAATATACCAAAAAAATAAAAATAATAAAATATTAAATTGCTTCGTGAATGCTGACTGGGCAGCAAATAAAATAGACAGGAAATCAACAAGTGGAATAGTGATAAAATTATATGGAAATGCTATCTAATGGAAGACAAAGAAGCAAGATAGTGTAGTAAAGCCTTAATAATTTTTAATTAATATTAAAACTAGCACACATTTTTGTACATTAATAACGTATATTAATAAAAGAATTGCTTGTTTTATTTTATTTTATTTTTTTTGTATTTATCACTGAACTAATTCTTTTTTTGATATATGATGAAACTGGTTATGAAGATACAAATACTTTCTATGCAGATGTCGAAAAACTAATAAATAAATTAAATAATTCCGGAGCCACCGTCATAAAAAAGAAAAATGTGATATATCTGCTTTGCACTTTATTAATTTCATTGAACTATATTAGAATTAATTTTACAGCCCCAATCAAAATACCTACAGAAAAAATTTTTAGCCAATTCGAAACAATCATCTACAACCTACTTACAGCAGCGAAAACAACATCATACACAGCTAACATTTGCAATTTAGAACACTACAATAACATTGTAATTCTATCAGCAGGCAAAGACAACGCCACCGTGGTTATAGATAAGAATGCCTACTGCACGAAAATTAATACCGTGCTCTTTCATCACAACGTCTACAAGAAACTCAAATGCAATCCTACATTAAGCTTAGAAAAAACAACAACCACGCTTCTCAAAAATGCCGGCTTCTCTTCAGAAACCATCAAAAATTTAGATCTACGGAATTCATTAGCCGCCAGATTTTAACCTCTCCCCAAGATCCACAAGAAAACGGTGCTTTTGCGCTCCATAGTCAGCAAAATTGAAGACCCCACTTAATAACTAGTCCAGTATCTCACCAATCTTCTCCAAATACATGTGGGACTAAATGATTCTCATATCAGAAATTCAATGGATTTTGTGACTAGAATCACCGATATCAAAGTAAACAGTAACGACTTTCTGGTCAACTTCGATGAGATTTCCTTGTTCACAAACGTCCCAATTTAAAGGAACCTAAATATTATCAAGGAGTCCGATAAAATTCCCACCAACCTCTTTCCATTAATAAAACACTGTTTAGAATCTATTTATTTTCAGTTTTAAGGAGAATTCATCGAACAAACCTTCGGGGTCGCTATGGAATCTTCAATCTCAACGATTATAGTCAACATTTATATAGAGCATTTTAAAAATAAAGTTCTCAAAACTGCTTCACTTAAACCCGCCCAGTGGTTTAGATTTGTGGACGTTGACGGTGTCCAGCCGGCGCTACAAGTCGTGCAGAGTAAGAGAGTCACAAGTTAGGACAGAAAGGCAAACACTTGACAGTTCACAATTAATAATCAAATATATTTAACAAATAAGTAAAGAAAATAACACGCGATTATAAAAGTAATAAAAAGAAGCACACAAATAATAAAGAAAAGTAATCCTCTCATTTGAGGAAATAAGAGCGGGTCGGTATAGACCACGTCGATTTATCTGTATTCCGCAGCGGCGGAAAGATGCTGTCAGCAGCAGACGCAAGGAACTCGCAGTTCGCAGTTTGCAGTTCGCAGTTCGTAATTCGCAGTTCGCAGTTCGTGATTCGCAAGAGGTCTGGCCAGGCTTGGGCACGCAGTGTAATTTGCACGTATGTATTCGATGCACAAACTGTAATGCGATCGACAGTATAAAATATTAAGTGTCGTGGAAGACGACAGCTTAGCGATGTGCTCGCTCTGAAACTCGGAGAGACTCTGAGGGCTCGACTGACGCAACGAGCCTTCCGAGTCGTTGTCTTAGAAAAGTAAATCGGGAAAGTCCCGGGAGATTAACCGTAATCAACCGGGGAAGTTCCGAGACAAAAGCTGATGTTGGACGATGACCACGGAGTGACTAATATTAAAAGAAAGGCCGCGGGATTAAAATTTTGCTTCCTCTTCCGGACGACCGGTAATGTATGAGGTGGCGTCATCCGGCGTGTGACGTCGGAGAGATCCGCCACATATATGTAGACGATACCGTTGTTCTTTGAAACTATGGTAGGAAAACTTTTTCACAATTCCTCACATTTCTAAATAGCCAGCACTCAAGTATTCAATTCACATGGGAAACGGAACACATTGGCCAAATTTTTTTTTTAAATGTACTGATAGACAGTGACGGTACGCTAAGCCATCAAGTCTATTACACACTAACAGATATTTTCATGCCACCTCCCATTACCATTCCTACGTAAAGAACTCTGTTATCAGCTCATTAGTTTACAAAGCTCTTATGATATTGGAACCGAAGTCATTAAATAGGGAGCAAGACCACCTGAAACAAACCCTAACAAGAAACGGATATATCGGTAAACACATGAACTGAATAATAAAAAACCTAAAAAATAAATTCTACAGTCCTAACAACACCGAACTACAGAAAGAAAAAGAGAAAGAAAAGACTAAGACGGTGGTCTTCCCGTACATCCAAAGCACAATAGAACGCATCAACAAGGTTTTGAGTAAACACAACCTTAAGGTGATCTTTAAATTTCAAAGAAAAATACACCAGATACTCCCCATTCCCAAAGACTAAAGTCCACAGTTGGAAAAATTGGGAGTATACAAGATACCTTGCTTATGCTGAAAAATGTACATTGTTTGCCAGTAATAGTGTTTCGCGGTGCACAAGTCATTTTGGTCTGTGGAGACGGTGACATGCGTGCCCTAGCGCGTCAAGCTTCACACAACGAAGCCCGTACGTGTGCCGCGAAGCGCCGAGATCCAAAGAACGTGAAATATCGTTTATTTATATCATGATCTGAAAGAAAACATGTTGTTCATTAATAAAATTATCATTTTAATTTTAAAAATATATGTTACTGTCTTAAAAAAGACAATTTAATACTTCGCTGTCTTGAGAAAAACAACATGTTTTCTTTCTAAATATAATATTAATAAATTATTTTCACGCCATTAAGTTTGAAGGCAATTCCGAAGCACGGTACATATGAATATAAAAAGTATTAGCGTTCGCGGTGTATACGAATAAATCAGACCGCGTGCGGTGTAAGCGAATATAACAGACCGAAATAATAGCGTTCGAGCAACATACATGTCTGTCCTTACGCTTCCCATTAAAACAAACACGTGCGAGCGAGAGGGCTAGTGTATACCGCTTTGATCCCGTGCATCGCTTATGGCGTTCTCTCTCCATTGCATATTTTGATGAAGAATGGAGTTAAAACATCGCGCCCCACTACCATTTCCTCCGCCCTCTCGATTTTCTCAGCACTCTACGGCACAAACTTCACATAATGAAGTCTGTACGTGTGTTTTGAAAAGTGTATCATTTATCCGATTGCCTACGTGACCGGATAAGATGCAGTAAATAGTCTGGCGACAGTAAAGCAATAAAAAGAAAAGAACTCTATGCTCTTGAAATGAATATTAACTTACATTTATTTTTTTTTAAACAGTCGGCAATACACACTTGTTCTGCTCCCTCCGTACATAGGGAAAGAAAAAAAGAGAAAACCATCCAGTAACAAGTATGCTCAGTATCGGAGCGTCTGCCTTTATGATGCTAACTGCAATGTTTGCGAAACGTCGAATCAACGCTGTTCTTCAACGCGGCTTCTATCTGAAAACCTTTATTTCATCTGAAGCCAGTGGTCACAAAAGACTAAAAACTATGTTTTTTTTAATAATATTTGAGTTATTATTTTAATAACAACTTAGCATTTTTGCGTTTAACAAAAATTAATTTTTGTATTAAGTTTGATACAATTATTATCAAAAAATTTTAATTTTTAGAAAAACCACAGATTATGTAGAATTTTTGTGTTTGTAAAACAATTTCTTTTTGATAAAATATATTTACCTTAGTGTTAACACTTTCGCATATATAATTCAGTAATAAGACTTGTATTAAATATATAATAAACCACATGTTGGTAGCAAGAAATATTTTTAATGCGGTATCATTTTCAAATATTAATTTTAGATACACTATTGCGTTATATTGAAAAATAAACATACTAATTAGAGCAACAAAGTAAGATAACATCTGCAAAGTCATTTGCATTCCAAAAAAATCATTTATATACCGAGCTATTCGGCAAAGTTCTAGGTGAAGTTGCCTGAAAATAATAAATAAATATATTTTACAAAAAAACATTACTAGTAGCTTTATATATAGTGTGTCGCATCATATAAAATTAAATTCTTTGAGGTAGGTAAGTCTTTTAGAAACAAATTATAAATTAATATTTTTAACACAAATATTGTTACGTAGCCAGTTTGCCGTCGTTAAAAAAATGTATGATTTCTTTTTAAACAGCCGAACGGAAAGTAGTTTGAATGATTCTGCGTGTTCTGTGGCACGTTTATTTAATAGAATGGAGGTCATCTTTTGTTTTGTCTTATACAAGACATTAAATTATTACCCTTTAAAATAATATAATATTTATTAGAAAAAAATTAATATAAATATACAGTGTTCGAAAAGTGTCGGCCTCCATTCTGATTGCAAATACTATTAATTTAACAGATATGATTATTAATTGCCACTGTGTTAAAGTTATTTTTTGAAACACGACGTGGTGCACAGAACTAAGTGACAAACTACAAAACCAGATGGTTTGTGTTCCATTCTTTTCATAATTTTTTTTCTCTTGTAATTTATATTTATATTATTGTATAATATATTACAAATTATTTTTATTATTATTTTATTTTATGATTTATATTATTCTAAAATTTGTAAAACTAAAAAATAAAACAATTAACTTTTTAATTTCAAATTTAATAAATAAATGTATGTAATGTAACAAATATGTATATACAAGGTGTCCACGTTCATGTAAAAACGCTTTTAATGGTAGGTAGAGCTTCCGAAAATAAATAGAAAAGTCTTATACCATTTTGTAAAATTCTTATTAATCGCTGTGACACACACACACACAGCGATTAATATATATATTATTTTAATTAAAATATAATATATTGTAATATAAAGTATTTTATTTTTTATAAATTAAAAGTACGATTAAACATATATGTACATAATAATTACTTTTTATATATTAATCGCTGTGTGTGTGTGTGTGTGTCACGACACACACACACACACACACAGCGATTAATATATATATTATTTTAATAAAATATAATATATTGTAATATAAAGTATTTTATTTTTTATGAATTAAAAGTGTGATTAAACATATATGTATTGTGACGTGGCGGCTTTAGCTGCTTCGGTGCAGCTCCCCGCGGCCGTCACAAAAGCGCAGTGGCGCTAAGGAAGTCGCGGGAGAGACGAGAGCGGGGAGGGGTCGCGGAAGCCTCCAGGGGTTTTCTTTTTGGTTGGTGGCGAAACCGAGAGTAATGATCGCGATTTTTGGATCATGTTATTACCGTATGTTGCCGAGATGTCGACTATCCTCGCCGAGAGGAGCGGGCCATAGGCGGGGGCGCCAACTTCCGGAAGAAAAGGGTGACCGGATACGGGCCCAGGATGGGAGGCCACCCATCCCGAGAACCGTGGAGGAGGCTTGTCGCCTGCACCTTTCCACGCCGAAAACCACCTGCGGAAGAATTGTTGCGACAACGGACGATCCGAAACCCGCGCCAACCGGCTAGTGCCGATAGGGCTCTGTGGGGGCAGCGGCTTGCGCGGGAAATCGGCAACGTAGCGCGGAAAAATCCGCGAAGCGCGAGAGTGGGGATACGCCGGGCCTCGTGCCGAAAATTCGCGCGGTCCTCGCTCTCTTCCGTGCGGACCGGCGACCAAGGCGGGCGATAGAATAAGCGTTAGTGAGGGCACTAGTGATAGGAGCGAGCGAGCGGAAGCGAGATCGGGATCGGAGAGACGAGAGGGGCGAGAGAGCGAGGACGACGCAGGAGCCGGGACGCACATTTCGGTGAGATCCTCCACCCGCACTGCGGAATTGTTATCTTGTACGGCCCTCCGCCTCCCGGGGAGACCGACGCGGCTTTAGACGACACCCGGCCACATAGAACGGGCACGCGGGCCTGGTAATTTTCTTCGGTAGATCGTTGTCGTGAGGCTAGAGTTAACGTTAAAGAGTGGCAGTCTGCGGGCGTCTGAGGGCCGGTGGCGGGACCCCGCGGGAGACACCGACCCGATTTATTTGCGCGAAACATTGTAATAATTTGAGAGACTGTCGTACCCCGCGTCTACACGGAGAGCCCTCGGCAGCGGCCGAGGTCGGGAACTGAAACCCAGCGAGCTCGCGGACGACAGGCGAGTTTTCGCGTAGAGTCTTGCGTGTCGCGGTGTCCCGTGGAGGCACGTCGCGTGCAGGGGAGACGCGTGGCCGGCACCACAGCATCCAGGGCCGACGCGAGAAGATCTAGCTCTCGTACGCTTATTTTAATTTTTGTTATTTTTTTTTATATATTTGTTTGTTCCGTTGAACTTAATAAACGGATCCTCTGTTTATAGTCGTGTTCGCGTACGCCTTATTTTGTGTCGTCCTTCCCGTTTGTCCGAGAATTCTGCGCGCTATACCCCGCCCCTCTCCGTTCGAATGGGCTAGCCCCCGCGCGTGACGGCGATTCGAATTCGGTAGGAATTGTCGAGGACCGGATAACTAGTCCGAGATAAAAATTGGCACGGCAGAGCCCGTGCCTGGCGCCCAAAAATCGTGTTCATGCGAGATTCCGCCGTCCCGCGCCGGAATACGGCCGAGGTACCGCGACCCCTCCTCCCTCCCTTTCCCTCGTGGCACGTCGGTGCACGGATTTTTCGTCCGTGCACGGTCGTCCCTTTTTGCTCACGACTCTCTCCTCCGGGAGGAGAGAATAAAAAAATTATCGTGACAGTATATAATAATTATTTTTTTATTAAATACTAGAAATTAATTTATTTAAATAAAATATTTGTTGCGACGTTTTAATTACATATATTAAAAAAAAAAAAAAAAAATTCAAAAAAGCTGGTCTCGAACTCGAGACCTCCAGCGTTCTAGCCGCGCGCCTTCAACGCACGACCACGCTAACAGTTGGAAGTTAGGTTTATCGTCTCGGTAGATTACACACGCGCAATATTTTAATAATTTTTTTCTCGTTAACTAATGGGCATTGGCAAGACTTATTGTACCGCGTATATCGGGAAGGGATGCCAAACAACATATATTTTTTTTAACAAAATCCCGGGGGGCGCGGCTTGATAATCCCCTTGTTAAAGTATACGCTAGAATTAATAGCGTACTCTTGCAATATACTTCTATCCTTGCGCGCCCGTATAAACACAAACGCGTGCAAGCGAGAGAGCGGAGGTGCGCCTATAATAACTTCTTAGCTTTCACTCATGCTTTCTCTCTCACACGCACGGGTCGCGAGCGGGATAGAGCATGAGAACACCTCCCACCAAATTTTCCCCCGTCCTCTCGCTCTTTTCGGCGTTCCCTGCCTCACGTACGCGACCCGCGGTGAGGTCTCACGCACACTACCCCACCTCACGCGCGGGAGCCGCCGTCGCCGCAGTGCGACAGGCCATTATTGCCAGTCACTGTACAATAACATCGAAGCGCGTACGTACGTGTGTTGTAGAGCGCCGAGGACGCGGGGGAAGTAGCGAGTATTTAGAAAAACGTACGATAAAAAAATTACCGTAATTCAAAATTATTTTGTGGCCATAGGCCACTAAGCTAGTGCTAACGTCAGACCCCGCGCCGCGACTACCACCGATCGCCCTAAGTTAGCGCGGACACCGTCCATTTTTAATTTATGCGGGCCAATCGCCCGCAGCGCGTAGCGCGGACCACCGTAGTCGGTGACATGGGCCGCCCAACCGCCCGTACCGCGCACCGCCACAGACCGCTCGGGAGGGGGGTTTTCCCCACTCTCGGGCCAACTGGTATATAAATCGCTTCGAGTGCAAGCTAGGCACCTTTTCCTCGCTGGAGAGCACTCCAGAAACCGATTCTCCAGGACTTGGGCGCTTTCAAGCCTTCCTCGACCGGGCTCACCCGACCTTGGACACCGCTACCTTCAGGACTCGGGTGCTCCCGAGCCTGTCCTCGACCGGACTCACCCGGCCTTCACGACCACTGCCTCCAGGACTCGGGCGCTCCCGAGCCTGTCCTCGACCGGTCTCACCCGGCCTTCGACACCGCTACCTCCAAGACTCGGGCGCTCCCGAGCCTGTCCTCGACCGGGCTCACCCGGCCTTCAAAGCCACGACCTCCTAGACTCGGGCGCTCCCGAGCTTTTCCTCTACCAGACTGCCTCGGGCTCCGCATTTCGTGTACGATTCCGCGCACACCGCCCCGCCGACTCGCGGCCGCGTCCGTGCGACACGGCCTAAACGGCTCACTCTGTACACCGCGCTACCGACTCGCGACCGCGTACCTATGTCCGTGCGACACGGCCTAAGCGGCCCACTTTGTACCGCACTGCCGACTCGCAACCGCGTACCTCTGTCCGTGCGACACGGCCTAAACGGCCTATTTTGTACACCGCGCTGCCGACTCGCGACCGCGTACTTCTGTCCGCACGACACGGCCTAAAAGGCCCACATTGTACACCGCGCTGCCGACTCGCGACCGCGTATCTCTACCCATGCGACGCGGCCTGGTCGGCCTACTCTGTATGTATGCGACTAGTAGGGTAGCGGACTATTATTGTAAATCGACTATTCGAGTAGACTGATAGATTCTTAACTTTCTGTATTATTGACGTTAATTTACTTTTCTTTTGTTCCATATAGTATTAATTCTGTTCTCTCATTTATCTTGTGTTATTTTATTACTATTATCTTTGATTCTATAATAAATTACTTTATTTTGTACATTAATCACATCTCGCTCTTTTGACTCGTACCCCGGTTCCCAACGAGCTTTCCACCGATAAAATTACCACGTTACAATTTCTTAACTTCAATTAGATTATTCTGCTATCCTTACCACCTATCGAGGTAGAAGATAGCTTGGCGGCGCGTTTTTTTTTTACGTGGTATCCCCAGTAGGCCCAATCTAAATTAAAAATTCAACGCAACAATTGTTCAACAAAGTGCTGCTCTTGTGCTTATAGGCACAGTTTGGCCTTTCGAACAATTTGTTGCGTTGCATGATGTGCCATGTCGGAAGTCACTGTGTTGAAGGCTGCAATGAATTCATTGCGAACCTCCTCTACAGTGCCCTCCCGCACGTGCTCGACACGCGCTTTACTGTGTCCCCAGACAAAATAGTCTACGACATTTATGTCTGAGAATCGCGCTGGTCAAGTAATCGGTCCATCTTTGCCCATCCAACGATCGGGAAACATGTTGTTCAAAACAGTCCACGCGCATTGAGCAAAATGGGCAGGAGCACCGTCCTGCTAAAAGATTAAAGTTCCCCGTACTTGCAGAGAAAGCTCCTCTAAAAGTACGGGTAACTCCTCTTTCAAAAATCGGGCGTACTTCTGCCCATTTAACCGCGGGGGCAAAAATACGGTGTAATTTAAAAATAAATAGTATAAATAATAATTTTGTTATTAAGTTTTTAAGTTATACAATTACTAACCATTTTTTTTCCTATTATGCCTGCCCAAACGTTTAATTTCCAACGGAACTGAAACGAATTTTGTTGAACAGCCTGTAGATTTTTATGTGATCATAATAGAAAATTTCGCGAGTTAAATACGCCGTTAAGCGTAAATATCGCTTCATCCGTCCACAAAATACGTTCTGAAAAGGCTTCGTTTCGACGGCACTGTGCCAAGAAGTTTACAAATGTTTTATAAATTATTATTAAATAAACGCGTCGTATTTAAAAGGAGTAAATAAATAAATAAATATACTTTCACAGAAAATTTCCCGGTGCATTTTGTCGCGCGGAAAAGGTGTTGCACTCGTGTGTAGTGGTATGGGTGCTACTCATCTTCTTTAAGAATTCTATGAACTACTGTCTTAGATAATCCTAGTCTTGGGCTATGCGACGCACACTATTTGACGGATCTTCTTTAAACTCGCGTAACACGTTTTCTTCGTCGTCTAGACGCCATTAAACATGACGCTCGTAATTCGGCCACCGCTCTCCTCCTACGTAGCCCGTTTGTCGTACTTGTCACACGCACCGTAAAATCGTATTTACAGAAGGACTTCCACGATTCGGATGCCTATCAATGTATAGGCGCCTTGCTTCCAATGTTACCTCGTCGGCCATACCGTAGCAAATGATCATATTAGTATAATCGTTGGCTGAGTAATTCATTGTCACAGAGAAATTACAAACGCGAAGTTGCACCGACAGAAATACTTTACGATGGCACACAAAGACACGTCGCAATCGAGACAAAACAATTGAAAGTTAAAAACTTCTACGCTGCTGCAACAACAGATCTTATACGGAACTATTTTAATCGGTAACATTAGAATCTATCGATAAATAAGCAAAGGTAGTTGAAAACTGTTGCATTTTAATGTTACCGTTTAAAATAATTCTGTATAAGATTTAGCGTCGCAGCAGCATAGAAGTTTTTAATCCGACAAATAGAATGCGCCGCGTAGCCCAAAAACTAAGTTTGTCTAAAGACATTAATTTATAAAGTTATTAAAGAAGATTGATTGCATTCGTACCATTACACACAGATGCAACACATTTTACCGCGCAACGAAATACAACGAAATTTTCTATTACGGTTATAAAAATCCACGGGCTGTTCGACAATATGCCTTTCGGTTCTGCTGGAAATTCAACCTTTAGACAGGCATAATAAGAAATAAAGTTGTTAGTAATTTTAAAACATAAATTCAATAAAAATATTAATATTTATAAAAAATCGCGCCGCCAAACTATCTACCTCGATAGGTGGTGCGGTAAGTATAGCGAAATACTATTGTAATTAAAACTAATAAAAAGAACGCGCCTCGCCACTTCCCCTCCCCATTTTCTCAATTTCTTCGGCGCTCTACGGCACACGTAGGCGCTTTGATGTTATTCACGCACACCACCCTAAAACTTACGCACGCTAGCCGCCGTCTCCTATCCGTGGCTCCTACCTTCACTCGACCCGCTGAAGGAGGGATCAGCCAATCGCTAAGCGACAAAAAAGCTGAGGTAGAGTCAATGCTATTAGGCGTGGATCGCTTCTAAGAGCGCGCTCTTATTCGCTCGGTTATAAAAATTCGTATTAATGTTAAGATCGCGAATTCAACAAATTGGTATTAAATTTTTATAATTATATTCTTAATGTCTACCTACATCCGAGAAATTTTCCGCTTTCCGCGGGACACCCTGTTGCACCACGGGGGGTGCTGTGGGGTCCGTTCTCCGGATAATGTAATGCGAAATAAATAAAAAGATGTGTTCTAGTAATTATCGTAGCACTGTTTTTATTTCTTTCTTTTAACTACAGCAATTGACGCCACGCGGTTTGATATTGAATAGCGACTGCCCGCTCGGGCCGCGGTTGCTCCTTAATATACCGTGCTGTTGCTAAGCCAAAATTTTTAGCAATCAACAATTTGCGGGTGGCAACCGCGAATGTTCTAGAAGCCTCGCGTCCTGGTCGGAAATGACGGGTTACCTTGATCGGCGATATTCTGCCGATTTTGCTAACTTGTCGCGCGCGTGCGAGGCTTATACGTTATTCTCGAGTCTTCTGTTGCCAAGGGCTCGGGATATAACAACCCTGTATATCTTATTTCATTTACCATAATGTACCGCCAAATTATAATATTGCCATTGTAAGCGAATAAATTAAATAAGATTAGCGAGAAGTAAATGCGTAAAGTGAGATGAAACATGATCGGCGATTACCGCGAAAACCCTTGGTGACAAAGATGTGAATCAAGAGGCTCAGCGAAGACTCGACTGGCAATCAGTCTTTTGACGAACATTAAAGTGAATATTCTGTATTTCTTACCAAGATTTAAATAAAGAATACGCCGACAACATAAACTATTTATTAAAAAATTTTTGGTAAATCTGAAGGAGACGGGCGATCTCACGGATTGACCTAAAATTTTTTTGTGAGATAGATTTTCACCTCCTGATAACAAATCCGTAAGTTAAAAGTGTCGCTCGCTTCTACTTTTTTTTTTAATCTTTGAAGATCGCAATTTTGAGCTTAGGAAATCCGTCACATCACTTCACACAGATCAATGCTAAGACACATATACGTTCCACGCAGACCAACCTGCTATGGTTGGTTAGTTAGGTTTCGTTAAACAATGCAGGCACACACATACATTTCACACAGACCAACGTTTTATTAAAAAATTGATAAAACAAATTATAATTTGTAACAATATTAATAAAATTTACAAATATTTAAAATTACATTTTTTTAACGATTACTTTCAACTTCTGGGCATATTCCGCATATCCCTAGCGTTCTCATAACAGTATATGTTTATTAAATTCAAATTCAAAATTTTTTTTGTTTTATATAACTTTATTTTGTTTTAAAATGTTTACAATGACAAACTATCATTTAGTTTCAATTTATTTTTCATTTGTCACAATGCAGCTGTACGAATTTTTAGCTGTAACTTGTAACAGAGAAAAGTAATTTGAATTTTTAATAGAACATAAAATAATTGAAAATGACATACTGTGTTCAAAGTGCAATACAAAATTAATAATCGATAAAGAAACTTTTTTACTTAAATGTTATAAAGTGTTCTATGAAAAAGACAAGCACAAAAAAAAATTAAAATAAATTGTAACTTTAAAGTCAGTGGCAAAATTAATACATGGTTTAGCAATTCTTAACTAAATATCGAAACAATATGCAGATTAAGTGCATATTTTATAATGCTGAAACCACCGAGGCATAGTTTTTTATGCACAGAATTAAGACTTTCTGACCATTCGGTTGTAGATTGGATTTCCTTTTGCCGAAAAGTAAGTATTATTAAATTTACTTAATATATTATATATAATATATTATAATATTAATATATAGGTTTGTATTGACTGGACAACCAAAAACTGTTCCGTACTTGGAGGCCCAGGTAAAATTGTTGAAATAGATGAGGCTAAAATTGGCAAAAGGAAATACAATTGTGGCCGAATTATACAAGGAAAATGGATCTTTGGCGGATACGAACGAGAAAGTAAGAAAATATTTTTAGTACCAGTTCCAGATCGTTCTGAAGGAACATTAACTAAATTAATTGAAACATGGATTTTGCCTGGAATAACGATAATGTCAGATTGTTGAAAGTCATATAACTTTTTAAGCAGTAAAGGCTTCCAACATTTGACAGTAAATCATTCCATGAATTTCGTTGATCCAGACACAGGTGAAATATTTAAAGTTAAAGTTAATATATTAATAATAACAAAATTAATATAATAAATTTTTTGATTTATAAATTTTTTGTTGTATAAATTTTTTGTTTTATGAATTTTTTAATAAAACGTTGGTCTGTGTGGAATGTATATGTGTGCCTGCATTGTTTAACGAAACCTAACTCTAACCAACCATAGCAGGTTGGTCTGCGTGGAACGTATATGTGCCCCAGCATTGATCTTTGTCGAGTGCTGTGACGGATTTTCTAACCTTAAAAATTGCGATCTTAAAAATTTTTTTTTTTAAAGTAGAAGCAAGCGACACTTTTAACTTACGGATTTGTTATCAGGAGGTGGAAATCTATCTCACAAAAAAATTTCAGGTCAATCCGTGAGGTCGCCCGTGTCCTTCAGATTTATCAAATTTTTTTCTATCTCGTTAGAAAATATCTCATACATATATTACAATTTTACAGGATAAGTGTGATAAAAACTTCACCATGTTTTTGTCGAAAATGGCTACAGATAGAGAGATGACACTTATTATCACAATTACAGAACAATTAGAGGGATATGCTTTAATGACCTTGAGAAAACTAAAATGTCTTCCGTTTTTACAATACTAATAAAAAACAGTTTTTTTAAATAAAAAGAAATGTTTTTTACTTATTACATCGATAATGTTAAGTAAGCTGCATAACTTTGTTGTAACCAGAGTATTTTTTTGGAAACTCAACCATTATCGGAACACAGACTAAAATAAGTCAAACTATAAATGTAACGATACGATTATGCGTATTGTTACCGGCAAACACCAGCCGACTCCCTCGTACCAATCAACTGTTCTGTGAGAAGATGGGACGTAAGGCGCTCCGCATCCTTTTCAAGCCGAACCAAAAACCGCGCTTATCACCTACGATAAACGAGATGCTCGGACGACAAAGCTTTACCACGGCTAAATCGAGCATCAAGCAGATCCGAGCATGTTTGGAAGCGATCGATGACCTGCGACGGGTTTAATTCGTGACAGGCCGACGGCAGAAGTTGCGCGAGAAACAACGGACAGAAGGAAGTAATCCCACCGCACCGAATTTTTACCGAACGCGTCGTTCTTCTGAGATAAAAGAACGAGGTTCGGAAAACCAAGTGCCTGTTTCCTGGAATCCGTTTTCGAGACACGATCCGGAGCAATAGTAGCTGTCGAACCGGAGAAGCTTTCTACAGGGGGTGTTCTACGTCTTCACCAAGTCTTCTTGCCTGCTTCTCGCGTTCCATCCGCCGACCAACCCAGGTATCCATAGCCGCCACGAAGCGAAACGTGCTTTGCTTTCGCCTAGTGTTCTAGGCCGACACTCGGACTCTGGTTGCGACGCACTACGCCACAGGAGGTTTGCTCGTCCACCGGCACCTCCATCGCACGACGGAGTTCAAGGAAAGAAGTGTTCTCATTCTCAGTTGAGGATTTTTAAATCTCCACATCAGAATGTGCTCTCACTAACCACAATTTACCAGGCCCCGCCACCGACGGCAATGTGAGACCACGAACAAACTCATCGCACGATTGCAAACAAATTCATATAAATTTCAAGTTCATGTAAATTTCGTGACGCGACAACTCGTGTCGTTACGAGCGTTGTAAATACATTGTATAAATTGTAAATAAAGTCTGTACATAGACTAAACACAGACAGCTCTTTTATATCGACTCTCTACCAGACCCGCAATACCCTTACAGGCCAACCTACGGCGGCCTGCTCACCCGTTGTCCGGGAAAACAAAAAGTGTTGCATAAATTTGGAACAAAGATTTTTATTATTCCAACAAATTGTGACAAATCGACAAGTTTGCGCCGAAATTTTAAGGCGACCACCAATCCTGAGTTTGCCGCTTTACTAGTAGTACATTAGACGACCACTAATTTACCGGCGGCGCAAGCCGCAGAGTTGGGAGTGGTAGTTCTACTTTCATTTCGACGGCTATATAAGTCGAACCTACGACCAAACGGGCATCTATTCTTGATTCGACTTGTGGGCGCTTCAGGACTTATCCAGATCCTTTACGACTCGGGTCTACCAAGTTGTAAACCTAGCTTTTTTTGACTTGAGTGTTCCTCGACATTTTCACGGTTCGTAACTCGGGTACCCCTGGTCACTCTAAAGGGTGGTCTTGGAGAACCGGCAGCACTTAGTTCAAGTGCCTTCGGTCGGAGATCCTTAGTTATTCTTCTGTCTTATGCGCTCCCGCACATTCCAGCCACGCATCTCAAGTACTCCTGGTTGCACTCTCTGGCGCTCCCGCATTTGCCCCGTCGAAACTCGCATGTTCCCGTCCTAAACTTACAATCGCACCTCAGTCTTAAAACTCGCAGATGCCCTAAGTTCTTTGTGCCAATACAACTCGAGTGCTCCCGGTCGAAGTCCTTTTCTCCAAACATCTTGCAATCGTAACCCGACTGTTTCGTCTATCCTGTAAGTCTTAAGTGCTTCCGGACATTTGCAGCCAAAATTTGTAAAAGTCCGCTCTCCTGGGACTTTTCCCAGCCGAAAAATCTGTATTGCTTCGTGACCGCAACTTGTAAATAGTAGGCTTAAGTTAGTTTCGCGCTCATAAAGCCACATTCTAGTATAGCACTTAAATTCTAGTTCCGCAACCACGACGTGAACATCTTGTTACCGTTCCGTCACGTATATAACATTGTAAATATTGTAACTCTCGACACACAGTACTCATTACAAACAACACCCGATACACTCCTTGTAAAAGCATCACGTATCTCACTTAAATAAAATAAATCCTGTTAAATTAAAAACTCAATTGAGTATAATTCAGAGTATAAACAGAACTCAGTTATAAACCGAGTTTGTCTGCATTTAACTAGAAAGTACCGATACCGTAGAAATTCTCCAAAATCAATTACGACAATTTGTGGAGACACATTCTACTTACTAGCTTAACATGTCTTTCAATGATACCAAGAAAGAAAATATCACCGTAATAAAAATGGCGTTTCACGAATGGGATATTGAAGGAAAGGTCATAGACATAAAAAAAAATCCGTCTTTACCCGACCACGCTAAAGTAATGTGGGATCTTTGATGTTTTATCAGCAAGCAAGTCAAATAATCGTATATATACAGGGTGTCCTAGACATAACGAAGGATACTGGGAGGATAGTTGGAATTGATTGAGACAAGTAGAAAAGTCCTGTACCATTTTGCAAAATTTTCAACCGTTATTTAGAAAAAAATTAAAATGTACAAATTGTATAGGCGTAAGAGCGACAAGGAAGCTACGCGTGACTGAGCGTGACAAGCGACGGCGCCATTCCTAGCCATTCGTCTGTCGCGCTCACTCACGCGTAGCTTCTTTGTCGCTCTTACGTCTATACAATTTATACATTTTAATTTTTTTCTCAATAACGGTTGAGAATTTTGCAAAATGGTACAGAACTTTTCTACTTGTTTCAATCAATTCCATCTATCCTCTCAGTAACCTTCGTTATGTCTGGGACACCCTGTATGTGATTAATAAAATAAATAAATTTGTAAAAAAATATATTCTTGCATTATTTTTATTTCTCCTTTTTATATAATATTGTAATAATGAAATAAGATATATAATTGTTAAATTTTATACCAAAATGTAAAAATTAAAAAAAAAAAATACGTAACGTGAATCGAATCAGTGATTCCGCGCTTACTAGATCTGAGCCGCCCGCTCTGGACTACCACGCTGCTTCGAAAATACGTTTAACCTTTCTGTACTTCAAGACATAAGAAATGTTTAAACTAACTTTTCTATCTTATTTTTGAGTAGTGCGTCGTATGGTTTTACCACGTATTACTAGGAACATCAATCTTCAAACCCTGCAAGTTTGAAGAAAATCGGTGTTCCGTTGAGCGCGACCTCCCCTTGTCAGATGCACACAGTGTAAAACAGACACAATCAATCAGATTGCTTAGATAAATATTTAAAATAAATTTATATAATTTAATTGTTAGAGTTTGTTTAAACTTTGCACATTTGAGATGCTCTCTGTCTATTTACATTATAGTCCACAATATACATTTGCGATTTATATCCTGTAGAATATAATTTCCATTAATTACAACAGATTTTTTCCAATTTAATTTTGGTTCGTAGTCTTCTATGTTCGATAGTTCTACAATGTAGTTGTTTATTTTATCCAGTCTAAAACCGATATATCTGTAATTTAAA
The DNA here is from genome assembly GCF_019399895.1 of Cardiocondyla obscurior. Classification (NCBI taxonomy): domain Eukaryota; kingdom Metazoa; phylum Arthropoda; class Insecta; order Hymenoptera; family Formicidae; genus Cardiocondyla; species Cardiocondyla obscurior. The sequence continues at coordinate 4,460,123 of NC_091873.1, read as the reverse complement.
AGATATTTAGAAAAAGCTTTTTTTATAAAATTGATATAAATACATTACAGTAAAAATAATCAAACACCGTAACTTTCCAATTATTTGGTTTTTTCCTTAAAATTATAGTTTTATAGAAATTGCATATAACAATAAAGTGCAACTTCTAAATAAAAATTTTGTGAATATTCAGAATGTCTGACATAAGATGTCATTCCCGAAAATTATGGTAATAATAATAATTTAACATAAGACAAAAAGTCATGAACAATTTCGTAAAATTTGTATTTATTGTTGAAAAAAAAATTCTATCATCTTGGCATATAAACACAAAGAAAACTGCAAGTTAAACGCGGCAAACGACAGTGTTTAAAATTTAGATGAGATAAGTTGAAACACTTAGTAACGTTTGGCGATCGTACCGCTGCAAAAACTTTGCCACTCGTTAATCATTACTAATTGTTTTGCCTTATATTAGTTTTTTAGCACTTATTCACTAAAACGTAATAATTTTTTTAATAATGAGTACAAGTTTTACAAAATTGTACATGACTTTTTATCTTAAATTGTTATTACGTACCTTCAGTTTTCAGGAGTGGCACCTTATGTAAAATACTCTGTATACTGTGATGTGGCGCTTATTACGGTCGCGACGAAGCTTTTCGCGGCTGTCACATAACACGGTGGCACGCTCGACAACCTGTTAATTTATTTAGAGTGCGGGGCTAGGAATCTCAGGAGGGTCCGTGTTCGTGTTTCTGATATCGTTTAATTATTGCGTATCATTTTTTGAATTTTGTGTCGAGTCTTACAAGAATCCTTCCTAAGACTCTGAAATCAAAGAAGAAAAGAACAAGGCGGGCCCAGAGAATGGAAACAAAAGTAAACAATGGTGAAACGCGATCAGGTGGAGGAGCTGGTTTTCTTAGAGAAAAAGTTCGCAATTTGGGAGTCAAATATGAAACATATTACGGCGACAAGGCAAGAGGAAAAGATCCAATAATACCCGGAATAGGATTATTCGCATGGAAGACATTGAGATAGATCACTCCGCACACTGAACTTAGTTTGCGTCAAGTTTTTGGTTGGCGCAATATAATGGTATCTGCGCCAGCTTGCTTGACATCAGAAGGGTCTTACGAGGGCAGTGGTGCCCGAGAAAAATCAATCGCGGCATCGCGCAAGGAAAATAAGTGAGCCCTTTTACATAGTGGTGGAATGTCGGGCCAAAATCGATTGCGATACTTACTCTTTTTTATGCGAAACATCGAACCCGATTAGACGTGAGCAAGATCAATAGAGTAAGAACAAGAGAACACAGATATCCGAGCGAAAACGCTATAAAACGACCAAGACAAAAAACAAGAAAGTGAGGACAAACCATAGCAGGCAGCAAGGTTTCGGTGAAATCACCCACTAATCAGTATGATTATTTTGTGAATCCTTCTGCTCCGCGGAAAAGCGGCCACGTGTTCCGATGTATCTTGACCGCGTTCGCGCAAACACTCGGATCTTTTAAGGTTAACAAAAGTACATTATTTAGAAACCATAGTTTAAGGTAGTTTGTGATGTAGATTCCAAAGAGCATTCGAGTTTGAACTATCAATTTTCGTAGATACTTGGAAAAGATATTCAAGTTTAATCGATGTTTGGTCTTCTGAAGATCGCGGATGGGTCATGCACAGAATTTTCGGCAGCAGCTAAGGTCAAAAACTATTTCGCGAGATCGTACACTCGACGTACACTTTGCAAATGTTTGTAATGACAAACAACATGTTTTAAAAAGACCTTTGATTTAGCTGATTAGTCGGATGCGAGACAACCGCGTATTCGAAAATCACGCAACTGACTATAACAACATTAGAAGCGATTAGCAGGGAAAACGTGCTTCGTCCGACTCGAATTGTTTACAATTACTTTTTAATTTATTTTCTAATTGTTTTCGTGTTTTGTTATTGAACAATAAAGATTCTCCTTTATTACTTAAATTGAGGTATTTTGATGTTTGTGTTACTTTTTTCCCGGAGAATTTTTCCAGTTCTAACTCTGCCGCTCTCCGATCGGGTGAACTAGCTTCTGCCTGTGATGGACATAATACTTGGCGGTTTTGGTACGTTCGAATTTGGTGCTTTGATTAAAGATTTACACGGCAAGGCTCGTGCATGGCTCCCAACATTTTAATTTTTGTGTAAGTCGCACTATTACATTCGGGACAAGTCAAAAGACCCTCCATCTTTCCTTCCCGCTTCTCCTCGAGTTGAACGGGCACGGATTATCGGATCCGTGCTTCTTTTTTTAATTGCGGTTTTCTTTCTTTGTTTCAAAAAAAACAAAAAACAAAAATATGTAAAATTACATACTAAAAATATATACTTTGTGTGATAAAATGTTTATTTAATATTAAATGATTTAAATTATTTTGTTTTGTTTTATACAGAATGTTCTATTTTAAAGAATTTACTTTTTCAGAAGCACTGCGTTAAGTAAAAAAGTTTTAGATGAATTTGGCGGAACACGTATCTTAGCGATCTATCTAAAATTAGGTACTGCTGTTCGTTATACCAACTTTGTTAGTGTAATGCTCGACGCAAACCACTGCTGTAAACCAAAGCACCAGATCCTGCACGATTTGAAGACCAATGAGAGTGGACCTCAAACAATTCTCTAAGTGACCTTGAGCTTTTCAAACAACGAGCTTATAAACAATATATAACAAGATAACAAGAGGTAGGGTCCTATCTGTGTGACTCTTATAGAATACTACATCTTGTATACTAACACCTCTAAATGTGTGTACAAACTTTAGAGGCGTGCTATTAAAGTCGCCTGTATTTTGAAAGCACATTTATAATGCCTTAAAGATAGAGGTACATTTATGTGTACCAATTAATTTTTATCCTTTAAGGGGATCCTAAAGGCAACCAAATCGTAAATTCGAAAAATCTTTTTTTTGGCTTAACAGAATTGAAAATCCTTTTACACGATTAATGTACAGACGCTAATGCATTGGAGAATGGTCAGTTTTAGATCAAATATTGAAAAAATTTTTTCAAGTTTTTTAGTTTATATAAATAATTGTTTCATACACAAAACATGTACTATATATATACAAATAGAGACTGTTCTCCAATGCATTCAATATCACAGAAGACAATAGCATCTATGAAATCTCGATTAAAAACCTAAAAAAAAAGATTTTTCGAATTTACGATTTAGGCAATTATGCATATGTCAACATGTGCATTATTGATGTCTCTGGGTAAAAATGTCACAAAGATTAGTTGCCACGTCTTTGAGTAGATGGCACTGTTAAAAAACATTCAGCGCGTTATCGACTACAACTCTAACCAAGTGTCTATAAAATTTTCATATTGTTTCTTGTACCCACTGACAACTATGAAAGAGAATTAACTTAAAAATATATTTTTTTCAACAATGTTACATCCATCTATCCGTCAATTCGTTTCTTCTTCTTTCTGTTCCTCTTGTCGGTTGATACTGTATTGCGACACAAGTACCCGTAACGTAAGTAAGTTAACAAAAAGATCGTTGTGGCGCAGCGACAAGACGCGAGATCGGTAATCTCGCTCCTCTGAGATCGCTGGATCAAATCCCTTCGGATACATTTAAATTTTATTTTTTTTTTTAATTTTTTTTTTGCGTGTGCAAAGAGCAATTATATCTTACACATATACACTGTTATTACGTAGCAAAGAAAAACGATGTATTTGTGTAAAATATAATTGCTTTTTGCACACGCAAAAAAAAATTATAAAATGTATCCGAAAGGACTCGATCCAGCGATCTCAGCGGAGCGAAACTTTTCGGCAATAGAATATGAATCAGTCGATGAATCAACAGACCTAGAAAAGGCAATAGGCCAATGAGAACGGCAAAAGACAAAATTATCAAAAATTAGTATAAATAATAAGAGAACTACATTACTTTGCCCACTCAAAAAGCGATGGAGGTGCACGCCGTTACTATTCTGCGACCGAAAAGATACCCTACTAAAGAGAATAAAAACTTACGATATTTTAGCTTGTTTTTTATCTGATTGGATTGTAGTTGGGTCCTGTTGACAAATATAACATAATTGGGTCAGCCATGGCGGTAAATAATATATTCTAAGATAGCGCGTGTTATCGCAGGAGCTGTAGTCTTTCTAAAAGCTTTTAATTCTACCCATTTTGAAAATCGAATTTGCATTACCAACAGCTAAGCGTGATTATTGGTGGATCATAAACGTGATCAACTCCCATGGCGCGACGACAGGTGCAATATGTAACTTTCCGGTGGATTTTACTCGTGGGTGCCTTGTAAGACAGACAACTAGAGCATCGTTTTACATATGGAGTAATGTCCTGAAACATTTCTGGCTAATAATACTGACGTATACATATACGTATACCGTTTTACTTTCAATGTTTTATTTTTATTCGCTGACGTTATAAAAATAAAACATTAAAAGTAAAACGTATATGTATAATTATTGGCAGAAACCCTTTCCCATACACTTTATTTAGATGAACCTCTAACGTGGAGTTTGTACTTAAAAATATTGTAGAATTTTTCGTTGCTGACTCAAAAGAACGTTGCATATTCAAGATTTCAAATTTTGTTCGCGCCTTTTTCACATTATGTATTCATTTTGTTTATCTCGTTAAGCTCGTTTCGATTCTTTCCCTAGCAACAATTAATTATTGATTTTCTCAATTTTATTTACAAGTTTGGTTTCGTTTGTCAGTTGGTTAGCGGATGTTGGCGGTGACACATGTATGTGAAAATAGAACATTTCGTTATTAAAAGCATATTAATATAATCGAAAGAGAAATAAATCATAAAGTTTTAAGAGTGTTCCTTTTTAAAAAGTTATCAGTGTTATTACGGGCTGTTCCCGGGAAATTATAAGTGTTATTACGGGCTGCTCCCGGAAAATTATTTATCAGCTGTTAAACAGCGGAAACAGGCTGTTCCTGTATAATTGCTCGGGCTGCTCCCGATAAGGATTTGGGCTGCTCCCATTTGAGGAAGCGGGCTGCTCCTGCCGACTCATATTTTCAAAAGAAAAGAACAAATTTTACGATTTATTTGGAATTAAACAAAAGGAATCCTGGTGTCGATTCTGAGATCCAAATTTAAGTTAATTTTCTTCAGATCTGTGAGTAATTTAGTCATCATCTTTCTTTGTATTTCTCGATTTATTTGCATGCATGCGCTTTGTTAAAAAAATCTGTGTAACAATTGTATTTCTCAAATACGGCTTTTTCCCTCCTCTCATGCTGGGGGAGGGTTTTTTATGCCAATTAAATCCTTCTTTTCTAACTTTCAAATTCGAGTTTATTATTTCAGTGTCGAGTCTATTATTCTAATCTAAATTTTCTTCTGTAAGAATTTTTAGCCACCTGGTTTAAGTTTTTCTACAGATAAATTTAGTTAATTGCATACAAATTTTAATGAAACTTTTAATACATGTAGGAGTGGATATTAGGTAAATTAAAGAAAACAAAAAAAAATATATATTTAATATTAGGTTTTAAGAGGTCAAATCACTCTTCAAAGTTGAGACGACTTTATACTTTTTAAAATATATCTCAAAAAGCAATTAAGATATAAAAAAATGTTCCATACAAAAGTTTTATGGTAAAAATAGTTCTATTTAGTTTTAGTAGTAAAATTAAAAAAAAATTATTATAACAATTAAACAAAAAAATTTGTAAAAATTTGTTTATAATTTTATTACTGCAGTTAAATAAAACTATTTTTACCATAAAACATTTGTATGAAAAATTTTTTCATATTTAAAATAATTTTCGAGATATATCCAAAAACAGTATAAGACGGTATTAACTTTGAGAGGTGGTTTCACCCCTTAAAACCGAATATTATTTTTTTTTAATTTGAAACGACCCCGCGATCTAATCAACCGAATGTCGCTTCGGTGCAGGATACGCCCGGTGCGCTCGTCGGTACTCCGGGATTCGGTTATGTAGGGGTCCGGAAGTGCAGCGAGATCGAATCGATTTACAATTTCTAATTTATTTGATAAAAGAACATAAAAGATAAAAGTAGAATATATATATACATATGTACAAGGCGTGTATGCAGCGCGAACGGGTGTGACAACAACGCTCGCGATTTAAACACGCGGTCTCGGCGTGATCACGACGGATGACAGATCTTTCGCGGGCACGTGCCGCTCGGCGGCACGTGCAATCGACGTCAACGCGAAGATCGTGATATAGTGGATTGCGACGCGATCAGGTCAGTAATGGTCGCGACAGTCTATTCGTTAATTAACAATCTTATCGTTTTACGGGTAGATCGTTGATAGGAATAGAAGCACCTGAAGGACGTCGCGTAACCGAGATTCCTCGAGGTCGAGACAGAGATAATTCTACCCCGTGGTCGGCGACGGTGCGAGAGGATAATAGTTTAATTCGGAACTAATGAGGTCGGTGGCCGAGATCCAAGATGTCTCGGAGGAGGCGAAACTAACTCCACCCCTCGAGCTGACCGTGCCGGCGATTCGAAAGTCCACGAATTTGTGTATAGAATGAGTCCCAGGATTTCCTGATGAAGACAGAGATCGTTCTACCCCCGGATCGACTCTAGGATCGGTCTCCGATGATGTTGCTCGCAAGTGAGCAGATCGAGGACGGTCTTGCTGAGCTCCGGCAGAGCCTTTTTATACTTAAAAACGATGACGCCGGTGTTCCGAAGCTCAGCGGGGATACCGTTGGTCTTGCCGTGGCGCCAAGGACCTGGTTACGACGCGGTCGGGAAACGGCGGTCCTCGGCGTCGTCGGCGCGTTCGGCGACGCTCGGCGTAATTCGTCTAAGCCCGCGCGTGAACTTAGCTGCGAAACGATAGCACGCTTGGTATCGCTGTTAACGCTTGATCAAAGTATAAATGTTTGGGGCGCACCGCGCCCCGGGTTTCCGCCGGCGGTTTTATGCCCTGCGTCCGGTCGATGTTCTGACCGGAACGGTGCAATTTCGAATGCATCGTTACAAATTCATTTAATATTGGCCCTTAAATATGTGCAAAGTTTCGGATTTTTTTCAATTTTCCACTTTGCGAGGTTACTTTGATAGTAACATTGTTAACATGCCGAAAATTAAAACGGAATCGATATTTACCGTTTTTTTTTTCTTTTTTAATCAAGACGATAGGAAAGCTCCACGCTCCCTAGGATGGCTCAATTACGTCTTTGTTTATTATTTTTGTGACTACTTGATTTATAATTTCTTGCATTGCCAAATTCCGAGGTCGGTAATGTTGCTTGATTGGCTGATTGGTATTCAACCGTATTTGATGCATTATTCGGTGATGAGTTCTCGGACAGACTGCCAGTTTGGTTTGCAAAAAGAATTTAAGCTCTCGTTCTTCTTCTGGGGCCTTGATCGCTTTCACAATAGTGGCCACTTCATGGTAGTGGTGATTTACATGCTGGCATGGAGACGGATATATAATTATTTCAAGTCTTTGCCATAAATCTACACCCATAAGCATAGCGCTTTTTATGGTATGCATCACCAGAAATTGATGCCAATAAATCTGCGGTCTTAATCAGATCGGAAGCGTCATGTTACCCGTTATTCCGGTGCCCCACCGTCGGCTAACTGGATGGTATCGCCATTGGTTTGACACTTTCAGTGTCAGCGATTATACAGGAAATTTTGGACCCAGAATCAAGTAGAGCTTCCACAGCATATCCTCCAATTTGCACCGTGTTGTGTGTTCGGAAACGATAATTCATTCTTGGTTGGAACTGAGCCGAGCGGCGTTGTTCTTGCCCTTAGTCCTGGAATAATTTTTCGACGGTGAATGACAGTCTTGTTTAAATACTTCATTTTTCGACAACGAGAACAAAATTTTGTAGGCAGTCGTTTACAGTGTTGGCGAGTGTGGCCTCTTTATTTGCATTTCCAGCAACACTTTTTACAGTTATATGTAGCTACAATTACAGCAATCTTTGTGTCGGGTGAATTGTTAGAGTTTTCTTCGCGCTTGATTTCTAGTTTTCGAAGATCTTCGTATTGGGCCGCACGTTTAGATAAGTCTGTTAAGCTTTCTATGGTTCTGGTTCAAATGTAGAGTTTGTGATCTGATCTCACATTTACGTAAATCTGCTCTAGTTGTTTTTCTGGAGTCCGGTCTCCGGTTCGCCGCATTATTGTCAATAACGTCGCAGAGTACTGAAACGACCTGTTTTTGCGTAACTAAATGTCGTGCTAGCGAGCTCGACCTGGAGCGCTCGTCGGGATATCAAGATTCAGTTAAAAGGTCGCTAAATGCACTCGAGACTGGATTAGAGTAAAACTAGATTTATTATAAACGAAAGTAATAAAAATATACAGGGTGTCCGGTTCGTTTTGTTACTCTCGAAATTTTGGGGTAGACAATAATAATTCATGACGAAGAGTCCTGTACAATTATGCAAAATTCGTAACCGTTGATTTTATAAAAATTATAATGTCTCGGCGAATAAACGCTAAGAAATCTATGGGCTGGGTGCGGCGATGGCATTGTTTAGTTTTCTGCAGAAAGTAGCCGAATCGAATAATAATGATTGGCGAGCGGGTTCGGCGAATGAGCTCTAAGCAACTTAGGGGCCGGCCGCGGCGGCGACGGTGTTTATAAAGATGTAATCTGAGTCAACTCAGAAGGAGATAATCGCGAGCGCATTCGTTTCATTTTTGTCGCAAAGATTTCGATACGTACGCGGTTTGATACTATAGGTTTAAAGAGACGCTTTCGGATTTAAATCGCAGAACAATTACGTTAGATTTTAAGAGATACAAAAATAACGCGGTCGCGGGGTTTATCGCTTAGTATGGAATGGCTGCATCTGCAAGGTGTCGATTAGCCGAGATTCCTCGGCCGAGGCGGAGATTACTCCACCCCGGTAATCACGACGGTGCGAGAGGATAAACAGGAGGCTATTTTGGGACCAAGAGTACTCAGAGAAGGCAAAGCTCACTCTCTACTCCACGAGCCGGATAGCGCGTGGATACAATTCGTAGGTTGGTGTGAGCGCCAGAAGTTCCTGGCAGAGCTCCGAGGCAGAACTCACTCTACCCCGGGAATATCGTGCTTGGTTCAGACTAGATGTTCGCTCAGAAGCGAACGGAGCAGGAACGGTCCTGAGCAGCCCCGACATTGCCTTTTTATACACAAAAGGGGAAGGTGCTGGGGGTTCGCGATGCGACGGGGAAGACGGCGTTTCTCGCTCGCGACGCTGGGTTCTCGTCGCGGCGCGGTGCCGTCAGCTTGCTCGGACCCGTTCGGGGTCGCTCGTCTAAGTCCGCGCGTTAGACTTAGCCGCGGAACGACTCGGTGTTCCGTCGTTCGAATTAGTTTAAAATATGTTGGGGCGCCCCGCGCCCCATGTTCTTCGCCGGACGGCTGATCGGTCCGGCGGCATCAGCAGGTTATCTGCCGGAAATGATGCACCGTCAGGGTGCATCCTTACAGTACTGTTTACTATTTAAACGATTCGCACCGTTTTTAGTACCGGCTTTGAATTTTTATATTGAACTGTGTCTTGTAACGGCGAGGCAGGTACTGGCTTTAGAAATCTTCTTCTAAGTTTTTCCATGTTATCCATGACTCTTGATTATTTTTATACCAAAGCAGGGCGTCATTCTTCAATAATTCTGGTAATCTGAGTAATATCTTGTTGCTGTTCAATCCATAGGCGCACTGTAATATTTGTACACGCTTTAAAAAAGGAAACGGATCCCTGCTATTAAAATAACAACTTCACTTTCTCGGTTGATTTATCAGTTTAGTATAATTGAGTAAGCGGAACCTCTCTTCATCCTCAGATTTTTAAGAGTCCGTTTCAATGACAGTCTTATCTCCGTTGTTTGTATCGTTGAACGCTATGCTTGGCTGGTATTTAGGATTACTATCCACATGTCGACGTAATTGTTTTTGTAGAATATCTACGGTACCGGAACAATTAATGTGTAATCGATTTAACTCATTTTGGACTTCTGGCTTCTTCCACGAATATTTTCAGTTTTTTATGAGTAACTCAATTCGGTGCCTATCCTAGCAGGTTTCTGTTCAGACGCTATATAATAATGCGATTTTCTACGCAAAATACAAACTCGGAATATTGCTCGCCGGGAGTCAGAGTTAAATAGTTGTTTGGAGACGTCAAACTGAGAAAACCGAGTTAGCAGAAATTAATCTTATACAAACTATGAATATTTACGGAGTGGGTTGGAACAATTATAATCTTAGATATGTGATAGAACAATAACAAATTGCTCGCGTCGCGGAATTGACAACTTAAAATAAACAATAACGGAACTGGGTTTTGTGAGTGCAAAATCAAACTTAAACCTACTATTTGCAAATTGTGATTGCAGAGCAATACAAACGAAAAAGATCCCGGGATTATAAAATGGATCGGTCGTGATCCGAAACCGGGAGCACCCGAGTTGAATGAATACTGGCTCTTCGGAAACATTCAAGAATGTAACCGGGATCACCTGAGTCACATAGCGTGGCAGTATCCGGGAGCACCCGAGACGACAGGAATACTGGGCTTACGCTTGGGGCACCCGAGTCGTAAAGGAGCAAGATACCGAGAGCGCCTAAGAGTATTAGAAAAGCAGAAACGATCATGAGTTAAAGCCGGGGGTATATAAGTTTTGACAGCGCGTGTCCGGAAGCACCCGAAACTTTCGGGACAGAAACGGTTGAAATGTCCGGGAGCGCTTGAGACAGAAAGATAGCTAAAGAGCTCTGGCTGAGAGTACCCGAGCCAGAGGTTGCCGGCTTTCCAAAAGCACCTGAGAGTGCGATTGAGAGCACTTGAGTCACGTAGCAGCGGATGTGTCCGGGAGCACCCGAGTCGTAAGGGATTTGAAAACTCCGGAAGCGTCCGAAAGCCGGATCAGGAAAAGGTGTCTGCTTGTCCACGAGTCCGGCTAATATAGGTGCCGAGATGAAAGTGGAGAAATTCTTAACTTGGTTGTCCGCGTTGCCGGCGAACCAGTGATTGTCCGCCGTACTATTTCATAAGCAGCTGGTGGTCACTCAAACTTGGTGGTAAAGTTTGAACTTTAGTAGCGATCTTATGGGTTCGCTACAAAATTATTTAACATCTTAATACTTGCAGCTGTAAAGCTCTGTTGCCTGTTATTTTTTTATTTGAAATTTATGGCAAAAAATGTGCCGGTAATTTTAAATACTTTGGATCTTAAATGGATATTGATAACATAGGCATAAAAGTCCTATACAGATTTGTTTAATTCGCATTAATATCTAACATAAAAATTAGTTTTAATAGTGAATAAGAGAAACCGATAAAAGCAATCTTCATGTTAGAAGCATAACACGGCCTTAACATTTCCATTGCTTAGCATCCGATTGGTTTATCGCCAATTTTTGCGATAAGATGGCCAACCATTATTCTTTTGCAACTAACCGATTGCCCTATCAACGATTGGTTTCTAGACAACGAACAAAATAGGGCTGTACTATAACTTTTAGCGTAGAAACCGCTTCTATCGACGGAATTTTTATTGTTCTATTGCTTATGCTTTTTAAAAATTTGTATCATTGTTATTAATTTGATTTAAGCAAATCAGTATAAGACTATTGTACTAACGTTTCTAATATTTATCTAAATCTTAAAGTTTTTTTGCACATGGTGAAACACTCTGTATATTACAAAAATTAACATAGATTAATAATACTTTTTGACTCGTAACTTGTTTATCAACGTCTTCTTCCACAACAGTGATTGATATGGGATAAGAAAAGTATTTAAAAAATGTTTTGAATAAAAATTACTTACTTTTTGATGGAGAATTAGAATTTGCAATAAAAGATGGCAGTTTAATTAAAGAACAGAACAAAGTTGACTTGTACATAATTTTAACACATTAAAGTCACACCAGTGATACTCTTCCTTTTTTGTTTTCTTGTTTTTTTTTATATTATTTTTTATTATTAGTTATTATTTTTTAATATTTTATTTATGTTTTCCTTTGAACGAAAATATTTTAAACATTTTTTTTTATTTAACGCAGCGTTTCTGAGATGGTTGAGTGGATTATTTAAAATGTGACATTCTGAATGTGCATATTAACATATTTAGCATATATTATTTAAAATGTTAAAACTTTATTAAGCAGAACTGATCTACGTATAAGTTTTATAAATGTTGATATAAAATAAATTAAGAATAAAGATTTGCGTACCTTACAAGAAGCATAAATATTATATCCATAATCATATTAACATATAAACTATAATCCATAATGAAAGGAATTATTATGGCACTTATATCATTATACATCTCTATACAGAGTATAGAATCCAGAGTCCATGATGCAAATGTCACAAGAAGCAATATAAGTAAAGCACGTTTTATCGACATTCTTAATCTGTGATATTCATTGCATAATCCAAGTTTTTTAAATGTCTTATTTACCAGATCAATTTTTTTTATGCAAATGTGAAATTTCTGAAAAAAAAGTAGCAATGAAACATACAGGGAGATTCAGAGCAAGTACACAATTCCTCAAAGAATTAGTTTTTGAAATATATTCTGAGTCAATGTTTTTTGGTTAACAATTTTGTACCAAAAGTAGTATTTTTTATAAATAAACAAATTAGTCAGCATTCACCAATCGGACACAGATGGTAGAGACACAGGAACGATACAACTTACCGTCAGACGTAAAATGGTGTGAAACCGGCGGCGAATGGTAATCTCTTATACTCTATTACTTACACTTGCACAAAAAAATTTACAGGTTTATCCACATTTGATTTGTTAGAAACATATACATACTTACTAATCGGTATTAATAATTACTACAACTAATTCGTTGCTTTCCATTTACACCAGATGTCAGATAATTCTTGTAACGTTATTCGGTCGTTCTTCAATATTTATTGAATAAGAAAGATTGAATAACATGAAAAGTGAAAATTATTCAAAATTTTTTTTGTAAACAAAAAGCTGGAAATTTATTTTGTAACTGATTAGCAAAAAGTCACATGCAAACCACATAAACACAACTTTCGCGAACAGTTGGCTTTTACAGATATTATTGCGTAGTCAAAACCGGACTTGTTCAGACATGTTTAGTCTTGTTTTTACACGTTTAACAATTTTGTGGAATTTATTTAATTTGCACACACGACCCAGCACAAAAACTGCTCGATAATGATAAAGTTATATTTTTTATGTTTTTAGTGTATATGTAAACTGTATCATTTTGTTAATTCAACAAATGCAGCTTAAAAATCGGTAACAAATTTTACACTGCATTTTTTCACTATTATAATGTTTTCAGCGACACGTTAACTATATCATTCTTAAGTCGTGATCTAAATTATCAATTAATAGGTCATTAGTCGATATATCAAATCACGACTTAAAAAATTGGTACAGTTAACAAATCGTTTAAATTATTAAAAACAAATATCTTTATCATAGAGTAGTTTTCGTGCTGACAAGGAAGGTTAGGCAACCCAAAAGTTTAAAAAATTTTGAAACTTTGTGTGCATGTAAAGTGGTTTATCTGTAACACAAAACTATTTTTTGTTCGTGCTAAATTTCACTATAAGGAGGTAAAACCACCCTTTAAAAGTAAAAAGGCTTTTTACTTTTTTCGATATATCTTGAAAACAATATAAGATATAAAAAAATGTTTTATACAAAAAATTTTATGTTAAAAATTTCTATTTAACTGCAGTGACAAAAAAAATGTTTATGACAAATTTGTTCATAACATTTGTAAATAAAAAATGTTTTTTCTAACTTTATTTCTGCAGTTCAGTAAACGTTACATCAATTTTTTATTAATTTTAATATATTTTAATACCGCTCAAAGACAAAAAAACTAAGGAAATGGGCAATAAGCAGATACATATAAGGAAAAAGAAGTGTACACGAATACGTAACTTACAAGAACGTTGTTACAAACGAATCAGGTAGGAGAGTTACTAAACACAGAGACTGCACTTACGCTGAAAACTGAGATTTTTAAATTAAAATACAATTGTCACCTCGACAATATCTTCCACAAGACAAGTAATTTGTACAAATTGACCGCACGACAAAAGTTTTTTTAGTTTTTAATCCGAATCAATATAATATTTATGTAATAGTTAAGATGCTCACGCATGCTAGTTTAAATGAAATATCTCATTTTGCAATCACTCATTTTTTATACATTAGAACTCATTTTTATACAATGGCGTTTACTACAATTCCCGCGAAACTCTTTTATTTTGCACGGGTGGCGACATTCTACAGGTGAGAGTAATCAGAAATAAATATTAAAAAAAATTATTTATTATTTATAAAAGAAGTGGATATAATGTTTTGTAAGATTTTATTGATTTAACAATCCATTGATTTATAATAAATGTTTTGACTATAAATTTTAAGTAAAAATTAAAATTTTTTTTAATTTGTGCTCATTTCTACAATTTTCAATTAATCAAAAAAACCCTACGTTACATTATAGTTTTTTCTTTAATAAACAATAAAAAATAAAAAAAAATTTTTTTAATACTCCCTTCAAAAAATTACTATTAGTGCAAAATGAAGAAGTTTTGCGGGAATTGTTGTAGACGCTATATTATTTTATAAATATTTTTATTACTCTGCAAATTTTATATTTTAAATATTTATAACATGTTCTAAAAATATAAATAAATATAACGCGATAATTTATATAAAAAATTCTTGAAAAACCGTTTATTTTAGAAATTGTAAAAGTGGGCAGACCTCTTAAAAAAAGAGTTAAGAAAATAAAAAGTTAGGGAAATAAAAAAAAATGTTAAAATAGAAAAATAGCCTAAAAGGGAAAAGTAGAATAAGGTTGCCAAAAAATATAAAAAACATTAATAGCTCAGAAGGACTTGGAATGTCTTAAATTAACAACAAATGTCTGGCGGTTGACAAAGGAAATTCTGGAAAAAAAATAATTCTTTAAAATCAAAATTGCACCGTGGATTTTAGGGATTAGAAAAACAAGAGGCAAAACACCTGCGATAATAAAGATAGGATACGTGGCCGGAAACTATAAAAATTCAGGCAGCAATTACACGCTGCCGATAAAAAGAGGTTACTTAAACATTTTTGAATCTGTTATCTAGAAGCTTGGAAGGGCTGAAGCCATGTAGAGGGGAACCTATAAACATTTTCTCCTAGACCAATAGATATCGGAAACTCCTCACCAAAATTTAGAAACTAAGAGCGAAAACTTAGAAATTAGGAAAACTGGGAGAAGGGCGACCAATAATTGCGAAGACGGAAAAGTGGAGGAACAAGCCTAACAAATAAAATTCTAATTTTTAGTAAGACTGAAACTCGACAATGGTCCTCCCCTTTCCGGAGCTTATAAAACAACGTGTTTTGGCGCGACTCGCTCTCATTGTCTCTAATAAATTCAATCGAGTATAACCGCTGTGAACGTGTAAGTGTGTGAGAAAAGCCACCAAATTAGTTAGCAAGAAGGAAGCCTGAGTGAGAGGAGCTAACAAAAAGAGCTACGACTTCTGAATCAAGATCGCCAAGTAGTAAGTCTTCTCATTGTTTATCTTTTGATTCCGCTAAAAATAAAAAGGAAGAGAAAAAAAGATGTCACACATATTTTGAGTAAATGAATTACGGGAGAGTGAGGGGGTGCCGTTTGCATGTCAAAACTTCGGAATATCTCTAAAGTCTTCTGCCTTCCTGATTATGCAATTTGTATGTTTAGCTTCCTTGAGTAAACGGTTGCGATAAGCCGCCAAATCCTGGTGACTATCAGTGACTCGGAACTCAAAGGAGGTTTCAAGCGATTGTGAATCTGAGAGAGGGTTCAGATGGACAGACGGATAGATCCGAGGGAAAGAATGCGGTGAGTTGCCTTTATACATTTATCTCCTTAATATTCATAACTTAAATATTAAATTAAAAATCCTATTTTAGTAGAATCAAGGAACAATCGTACAATTAAGAAAAGCCGGGCGCGCCGCTATAAGAAGATCAGAAATTTGCGCGAACTTGTGCGAAGTTTTTTTGTACAATTCTTGTTCGCGGCGGCGCCAGAGGAGGTTACAGTTGATCCTCCCCCCAGAAGAACCGACCGGCCGTGATCCCCGCTACCACCTGTCCCGCCAAATTCTCCCGCCAGAGAAGAAGTTAATTATGAAGAGACAGAACATGTTTTCCACCGCGTCTCACCCTCAATTAATAGATCGCCAAACTCAACACCAGCTAATTCGGAGCAATTCCGTTCTGTCTCCCCATCCCTTTCTCCGGTCCCGTTCGATAACCCCGACGATTTTTTTCCTGGAGCTGCTTCCAGAGCATGCTCCCCCTCGTTTCATTTCCTATCGCCATTTCCTGGGAAAACCGAGAAGGACGGATTTCAGGCTGAGGACGAATCCGTCTCTTGGCCGAAACCGGACCACCCGGAACCTTCCCCTTCTCCCGTTCCAAGCGTTGAGTTCCTCGAGGAGCCACAGGAACCTAGAGGGATCGTCGATTCTCTCCTGGAGCTCCTCCGCAGGAATTGCCTTGAATGGACGGATCCTGTCCCGGAACAAACCTACACCGTAGGTCCGGACCATTTCCATTCTGAGGAAATCAGGAGACGAGCAAGCACCGCGTCTCCTGACGACCACTTTTTTATTTATTATCCCGGGGTGGAATTTCCCTTTCTAGCTCCAATTAGATTGGTCGACCAAGTATTCCTCCGTTCTTCTGTAAAAGTCGCAGAAATTATAAAAATTGACCTTGATTAAAATCAGACTCTCTCACGCACACACTTTTGTCTATATATTAACTCAGATATGCAACCTTTGGTCTATTTACGTACATATATATATATATATATATATATATATATATATATATATATATATATATATATTGTCACGATAACTCTTTTATTCTCTCCTCCCGGAGGAGAGAGTCGTGAGCAAAAAGGGACGACCGTGCATGGACGAAAAATCCGTGCACCGACGTGCCACGAGGGGTAGGGAGGGAGGAGGGGTCGCGGTACCTCGGCCGTATTCCGGCGCGGAACGGCGGAATCTTGCACGAACACGAATTTTGGGCGCCAGGCACGGGCCTCGCCGTGCCGATTTTTATCTCGGACTAGTTATCCGGTCCTCGACAATTCCTACCGAATTCGAATCGCCGTCACGCGCGGGGGCTAGCCCATTCGAACGGAGAGGGGCGGGGTATAGCACGCGGAATTCTCGGACAAACGGGAACGACGACACAAAATAAGACGTACGCAAACACGACCATAAACAGAGGATCCGTTTATTAGGTTCAACGGAACAAACAATTATATAAAAAAAATAACAAAAATTAGAATAAGCGCACGAGAGTGAAATCTTCTCGCGTCGGCCCTGGATGTTGTGATGCCGGCCACGCGTCTCCCCTGCACGCGACGTGCCTCCACGGGACTCCGCGGCACGAAAGAATTTACGCGAAAACTCGCCGGTCGTCAACGAAATCGCGGGGTTTCAGTTCCCGACCTCGGCCGCTGCCGAGGGCTCTCCGTGTGGACGCGGTGTACGACCACCTCTCAAATTATTACAATTGTTAGCGCAAATAAATCGGGTCTGTGTCTCCCGCGGGGTCCCGCCACCGGCCTTCAGACGCCCGTTGACGGCCACTCTCTAACGTTAACTCTAGCCTCACGACAACAGTCTACCAAAGAAAATTAACAGGCCCGCGTGCCCGTTCCCTGTGGCCGGGTATCGTCTGAAGCCGCGTCGGTCTCCCCGGGAGGCGGAGGGCTGTACAATATAACAATTCCGCAGTGCGGGTGGAGGATCTCACCGAAATGTGCGTCCCGGCTCCTGCGTCGTCCTCGCTCTCTCGCTCCTCTCGTCTCCCCGATCTCGATCTCGCTTCCGTTCGCTCGCTTCTATCACTAGTGCCCTAACGCCTATTCTACCGCCCGCCTTGGTCGCCAGTCCGCACGGAAGAGAGCGAGGACCGCGCGAATTTTCGGCACGAGGCCCGGCGCATCCCCACTCTCGCGCTTCGCGGATTTTTCCGCGCTACGTTGCCGATTTCCCGCGCAAGCCGCTGCCCCCACAGAGCCCTATCGGCACTAGCCGGTTGGCGCGGGTTTCGGATCGTCCGTTGTCGCAACAACTCTTCCGCAGGCGGTTTTCGGCGTGGAAAGGTGCAGGCGACAAGCCTCCTCCACGGTTCTCGGGATGGGTGGCCTCCCATCCTGGGCCCGTATCCGGTCACCCCTTTCTTCCGGAAGTCGGCGCCCCTGCCTATGGCCCGCTCCTCTCGGCGAGGATAGTCGACATCTCGGCAACATACGGTAATAACATGATCCAAAAATCGCGATCATTACTCTCGGTTTCAACACCAATCAAAAAGAAAACCCCTGGGGGGGCTTCCGCGACCCCTCCCCGCTCTCGTCTCTCCCGCGACTTCCTTAGCGCCACTGCGCTTTTGTGACGGCCGCGGGGAGCTGCACCGAAGCAGCTAAAGCCGCCACGTCACAATATATATATATATATATATACATTTATAGAATAACCAGTTTTGTTCAATTGCGATGTAATTAAAGAGATCTTCTTGTTATTTTTGTGTTGTAAGAATTCTCTCTCTCTCCCTCTCCTTCTCCCTCTCCCTCTCCTCTCCCTCTCCCTCTCCCTCTCCTCTCCCTCCCTCTCTCTCTCTCTCTCTCTCTCTCTCTCTCTCTCTCTCTCTCTCTCTCTCTCTCTCTTTCTCTCTCACTCTCTCTCTCTCCACTCCGCTCCACTAGCAATTATCTCACTATTACTTTCAGTCATCTTCCTTTTTCTCCCCTTGCTCGTATAGCATTCCTTTCTTATTAGTACTACCTATTACTCTCTCCTTTATCCATCTTCAGAACTCGCATATACAACAAATATATACAACGTCATGCTCAATCGCAATTTATCCGCCCTTTCTCCTATTGCCGGCCTTCTGTCTCCCTCTCTTCTCGGACCTCCGCTTCCGAAGCACTCTCGTCTTTCCGTATTTTTTTTCGTTCCATAGTTATAAATTCCTTCCCTTCATGATTATTTATTCCTCCACATACACTCTCTCACACATTATATTTACTTTTTATTTTCTTTTCCACGTTTACCTCCATTCCATTCATCTCCATTCATTTTTTCACCACCACCTCCATCTCTTTCCTAATTTCTTGTAGTTTTCTTTTCCTCACTCTCTTTTTTCAATATTTTTCTTCTCAGTCTCACCATCTACTATCCGCACCCCAGTTTCCACACTCCTCCCACACGTGCTTTCACGTGTTCACACCTCTTCCACAATCCTACACAATTTTCCTTTTCTTCTTCTCCCAATACTTGTTACTCCTCATCTTCTCCTCTAACTTAAATTGAGCCTGTCTTATTCTTTTTCTCTCACTCCATTCTTCCTGTAAATATTTTAGTACACCATGTCCCTTTATATCCTTATACCACACGTTGTACCTAAAATTCTTGATTCTTTCCTATCTTTCTCTTTTTGTACCTTTTTATCTTTTTTCTATAAATTTTGATACCAATTTCCTCCTTCTTCTGCCCAACTTCTTATTTCTCTTTTCTCCAGTAATTTTCTCCTCTCTTTACAAAATTCCATTCATTTGCTTTCCCATTTTGATATTGTCCGTCCTCGTCCTTCCTTTTATCTGATCTTTTCCATGCATCTTCTTACCACATTATTCTTTTTTTTTTCTCAACTTATTTTTCGAATCATCAAGCTCTTCTCCTCATTATCGTCCTTAATTTATCTTTTTGTTATTCTTTCCTGACCATGTATCTTGGCGTTCTTTTTCCCACCCCCAACATCCATTTCAAAAACCTTTCCTGTATCTCTTCCATTTTTGATCTCTCTTTTCAACAGAAAATTTCCACTCCATATCTCATCACGGTTTATACGAATCTATCGAAAAGCCACATCCTTTTCCCTCAATCACTTCCAAATTTTCTCTTTTCCAAGCTCTACACTCTTTTTATCTCCGCCGCTGCTTTCCTCGTCTTTTTTTTTACATGTCTCTCATATCTACCATTTTTCATCAACATATAGCCGAAATATCTTCTATACTTTCTTACCTTGGTGAAGAAGGCTGCACCCCTTTTTCTTTTCAACTCCACCATATCCTTTTCTCTTTTCTCCTTTTTTTTCTGCATCTTATCACCTTTGATTTACTTACATTCAATTCTAGTGACTTATTTTTCAAATATCCCTCCAATTTTACCATCATACTCCTCATATCATTCTCTTTCACCGCTATAATCACAATGTCATCCGCATATTTCAATAAATATATTTGTTACCCTTTAATCTTCACCCCCTAACTTTCTCTTTTTAATTCCTTTTTTAAATCAGATAACAAAATATTATAAAGCAAGGGACTCAGTGAATCTCTCTGTCTTACTCTTCTCTCCGTCTAAAACTCTTTTCTAACCTCTTCTTTTATCCTCACCCTGTATCTTGTTTCTCTCCATAGTTCCTCACACTTTCTTACCTCCCCCCTACTTATTCCTTTTTTTTTTTACATTCTCATAAAATCTCCGTATTAACTTCCTTCAAAAGCCGCCTTCAGATCTACAAAAAACAGTAATAGTTTCCTCCTTTTTTTATTAATTTGTCTGTTTATTAAGTAGTTCAATATATACATATTATCCATAGCCCCCATCGCTATCTTAAATCCCGTATGTTCTTCTGCTAATATTCTTTTTTTTCACCTCCTCCTCTATTCTTTCCGCTAATACCATTGCGTATACTAAGGTGTTATATTTATTTATTATTATTATACAATATAAGTATAATGTGGGGATAATTGTTATTCCTCTAAACTTTTTTACCTTGTTTTCCTTTTTTTTCTATTTAATCAGCGTCACAATTTCTTCCTCTCACTTCCTTATTCAGTTCTTTTTATGCCATAATCTATTACATGTTTTCCAAACACATTTTTCTGCTCTTCTCCCTCTATACTTCCACACCTTCTCTGATACTCCCCTTGAAGCCGCTTTTTCCTTCCATAACCTTTTCAGCACCCTTTGAATCTCTTTCCTATTTAATTCTTCCTCTCCTCCTTTCATAATCCTCCCTCTTGTCTCCTTGACTATTCTGTACTCCACCCTTCTCATTAAGTTTTTGAATTACTCTTTCCATACTCTCATTTCTATTTTCTCCTTTTCTCCTCCTCTTCTTTTTCTCTCTTTACCTAATAATTTCCATATTTCCCTTCCGTTTTTACCCTCTTTACTTCTTCCACCCATCTTTCCGCCTCCTCCCTTTTCTTTCTCTTGCATAGTTTGTGATACTTTTTTCATTTTCTTACTCTACCCTCCCCTTCCTATCCCTTCGCTCTTCCAAGCTTTTAGTGCCGTTTTCACTTTTTCTTTTCTGTATTCCCCATCCTATCATTCTCTATTTATTTTTTTTTTCTCCCGCTACTTCTTCTCCAATACCTTATTTATCTCTTTCCTTTTCCCATTCAATAATTTTTTCTTCCTTTCCTTACATTTTTTCCGATTTCTCTGAATTCCCTTTTGCCCTCCTCAGTCCATTCCCATTTTCATCTTCTTTTTCTTTTTCAATTTTCCCCCGTTACTCCAGTTATACTTACCACCGCCGGAAAATGATCCAAGTCAATCCAATTCTCAATCTCCATCTTTTTTATCTCTTTTCACATCTTATAATTATCTGTAATATAATCAATCACAGACGTTCTTCTCGGTCTTTCATCAGTTCATTCCCTTTTTTTTGTCCCTTGTAATCTCTCTATTTATAATGACACAGCCAGTTTTTTCGAAAATCTTAAACATTTTCATTCCCGTCTTATTTATTTTACCATCCTTGGATTTTATTTTTCCATCCTTCTCTTCCTATCCTTCGCATTCCAGGAGCCACGTGACCTTGCCGTTGGTGAGTGGGCTTAGCCGGAAGGACGGAGAGGATTGCGCCCGTCACCAACTAGCTTGATGACGGACGAGATTCCGTCGCCTGCTTTACGGCGAGTAAAAAAGCGAACGGGGCGTACTCTGCTGTATCGGCTTAGTCCGCCCAGAGTATGAATGATAAGGATCCACATAAACGGGCTCTCCTGTGAGTATGGGATTCTCCGCGAAGAGAGTAGGAATGAATGTGAAGACGTGGGGCGGGTTGTTTTCCTGGGGACCAAAGAGTGGCTCACCCAAGCCAAGGTGTTTGGACCATGCTGAGGGCAGATTGGCGCAGAGGGAACTGCTTCTTAAACGGTCACTCTTGGATACCGGGTGAAATCTAAGAGTTTGTGGCCATCTCTGGGCAACGCGGCTCTGCCCGGGTGATACCGCACTTCCGCGATATTCGTAGGACCAATATGGAATCTAACATAAAAAATTTAAATATCGACACCAACACTCTCCAGGGCGAGACTCCTAAAGAGAGAGAGCGACCAGAGGCAAACCTTGGAGCTAGGTTGAAACCCACAGGAGATCAACCCTGAATCAAAGTCAGGTTGAGCGGGGCCGCAAGGCGCGGAACCAGCAGCAGGGGCAAAGGGAGGGAGCAGCAAATGCCTTCTCTGGTCTAGCTGCAGCTGTCCAAGGGAAGAAGGGTGGTGGAGCCCGGCCTGGAACGGGAAAACAAACCAGGTTGGACCACATCACTTCTAGTCCCCTTGACTGCCGGAGCAAAAGACCCAATGTTAGCGACTCAGGGGTCGTATGCCCAGGCGGCCAAGAGTATTGTCAGGGCCTTCGTATTAAAGAGCTATCCTTACAAAAAATTGTGAGCCGAGGAGATCACATGGATCAGAAAAATGATCCACGAGAATATCTTCTAACTCCCAATGGAAACAAAGGCTCCGACCTTCTCCGGGTTGTGAGAGAGAAATGGAGCTTTTGTCTTTGCCTGCACTGACAGGGAGACCGAAGACTGGCTGAAAAGCCAGACCTCGGTCTTCAAGTTGAAAGTGGACCCTCTATGTGTACTGCCGGTGAAGGAAATTCCGAAGCGCTACCGACTGGTAGTGCACGTAGAGGAAACGGGGTTGTCTGCCCAGAAAGCCTTGAGGTTCCTGGACAGACAAAATAAAAATCTCGGGGACGAGAGGTGGCTTGTCGCCCGGGGGAGCGAGAAAAGGGATGAAACAAGCTCTTATTTCGCTTGCCTGGTGGGCGGGACATCACTGGAGACACTGAAAGCCTGCGGTTTGAGGCCCTTCTGCGGGACGGGTCGGGCGGCTGTAAAGCTGCTTGACAAGGACCGCAAGTAGGGTCCTGACAAAGAGGAAAAAACGGTTGGGGAGACTGGGCCAATTTAAAAATGGCCATGCTCAGCTTTTCAATAACCCAAATTAACTGGCATCACAGCAAAAGCGTCTCGGCGATCTTAACCAGGAGCATGGCTATAATGCAAACAAGAATAGCATTGATACAAGAGCCTTGGTTCATAAATAATGCTATAAAAGGTTTGGGAGGATGTGGTAAATTATATTATGCCCGCTCAAACACCAAGCCTATAACATGTATTTTGGTCAAAGGACTTAATGCAGTCTTAGTTTCACAGGCCAGCGACAGGGACCAAACGGTGATTTTAATCGGACCGTGCAACATCGACGATAGAACCAGGGAAATGTACATCAAGTCAGTCTATATGCCCTACAACTCCCAGAAGCCACCGCCGCAGGAAAGCGTAAGTAAACTGGTCGAATTGGCTAGGATCGAAAGATGCGCAGTACTCTTGGGGTGTGACGCAAACTTTTATTATCTAAGTTCGGGGAGCACGGACATCAATTTGTGGAGAGAAAACCTACATTTATTTATTGTCAACTCGGAGCTAATTATTCTCAACCGAGGTAATGATTTCACCTTCATGGACTTAAAAAGACATAAAGTTATTGACATAACGCTTTGCACAAAGGGTGTGCTAGGCTTGGTGAGGAACTCGAGGATCTTGAGTAAATCTTTAGGATCGGACTACCGAAGCATATGCAACACTCTGCAAGCAGAAACGGAAGCAACGTTGAGAAGAAACTCAAGACAGACTAGGTGGGAGGATTACAGGACGGAATTAATTGCCCAAGTAACCAGAATCCCAAACAGATTTAACATCAAAAATAATTTGGATGAAGCAGCACAGATCCTTGTGGAAGTAATAACCAAGGCTTATGAAAACAACTGCCCGGAGAGACTAAAGAGCGGTAAGACCAGAGTTCCATGGTGGAACCAGAAGCTAGGAAAGCTCAGGTCGACTGCGAGACGTCTCTTCAACAAGGCAAAAAGTACTGGACAAGCTGCCCACTGAGAGAACTTTAGACAAGCTGAAAGGGAATACAGCAAAGCTGTCACCAAAGCCAAGCGCAAAAGCTGGAGAGACTATGGCGAAAGTATCAAAGAAACAACAGAAGCCTCAAGACTGAGCAAAATCTTCACCATGAATAACAAGTCGCATTTGAGCTGTATAAAGCTACCGAATGGCAAATATACGGACAATGTGCAAAGCACACTAAAATACTTAATAGAAGTCTATTTTCCGAATTTTCAGCTGAGATAAACAAAAGCAGGTTGCGAAGAAAAAAATCCCACGAAAATCTAAAAGTTCAAGGAATAGTCACTAGCAGCCAAGATCGTGTATCCCAAAGGAGTAGAATGAGCGGTAAACTCATTCGGCACTTACAAAGCAGCAGGACCAGACGGTATATTCCCAGCCCTATTACAAAAAGAACTGGGGGTGCTGATGAGACCACTTACAAAAATACTCAGAGCTAGCATAGTTCTGAGACATGTTCCGAAAACATGGAAGGGAACCAAAGTAGTTTTCATACCCAAGCCAAGAAGAAACGGGCACATTATTGCCAAAGACTACAGACTCTTCAGCCTGACCTCCTTTGTGTTGAAAATACTAGACAGGCTGGTTGATGGGTATCTGAAAAGAGGGCCACTGATCCAACATCTGCTGACCCCCTGTTAATACGCCTACAGGGAGGGCAGGTCGACGGAAACGGCACTGCATTGACTAATGAGACGGATAGAAGGTCAGCTGGATTCCAAAGGTTACGCATCGGGGGTCATTTTGGACATCGAGGTAGCTTTTGATAGCATCTCATACAAGGTGATACAAGAAACACTGACCAAACACCGAATATAAGAGACACTGATTGACTGGACCCAAAGTATTCTTGCGAACAGAAAACTGAACGTCGAGCATAGGGGAGTCTCAGTCCAAGGAACATCCACAAAAGGATACTTGCAAGGAGGAGTGCTCTCTTCACTGCTGTAAAGCCTTGTGGTAGACGAACTGCTAAACAAATTGTAACACGGTAATTTCGGGGACGGAAAGCTCCTCGGGATCCGGGGTACGAGTTATAGTAACCGAGTCGCGATTAACGTAAAATAAAGTAATTTATTACACAAAACGAATCAAGGTATACAAAATAGCTGAATAAAATAAAAAAAATGGCATAAGAGCTTAAAGATAATACGAGACGCAACGAACAGTAGTGTGTGGAGAACGAGACCGCCCAACGGGTCCGTTTCTCCGCTAATCCTAAATTATGTACAGGCGAGTGGCCGACCAAACCGACCCGGCGAGCCGTATCCCTAAGTGCAGAGTACGAAGTCGGTGGGCCGAGTTGATCGGACAGAGTGTCGCGAACGCGGAGGTTCGGCGCGGTGTACAAGCGCGGCCGTCCTAGCCGTGTCGATCGGACAGAGTATTGCGAACGCGGATATTCGGCACGGTGTACAAGCGCGGCCGTCCAGGCCGTGTCGATCGGACAGAGTATCGCGAACGTGGATATTCGGCGCGGTGTTCAAGCGCGACTGTCTAGGCCGGGTCGATCGGACAGAGTGTCGCGAACGCGGATATTCGGCGCAGCGTGCAATTCTCCCACGAAGCCGGATGTCGGAGTAGAAAACGGTCGGAAGGGAATCCGGGAGCGCCCGAGTCTGGGAGGCAACGGTGGCGAGGAAAGCCGGGAGCGCCCGGTCGAAGGAAGGCTCGGGAGCGCCCGAGTCTCGGAGGTATCGTTGTCGAGGACGGCCGGGAGCGCCCGGTCGAAGGAAGGCTCGGGAGCACCCGAGTCTCGGAGGCAACGGTGTCGGAGGCCGGGAGAGCCCGGTGAAGGAAAACTTGGGAGCGCCCAAGTCCTGGAGGATCGGTTGCTGGAGTGCTCTCCAGCGCGGAAAAGATGCCTCGTTTGCGTCTGAGGCGGTTTATATACCCGAGGGCCTGAGAGTGGGGAATACCCCACTCCCGAGCGGTCTGTGGCGGTGCGCGGTGTGGGCGGTTGGGCGGCCCATGTTACCCGTTACGGTGGTCCGCGCTACGCGCCGCGGGCGGTTGGTCGGCCCGCGTAAATTAAAACTAATGGACGGGACCGCGTGAAGTCCGGGGCGAACGGTAGTGGTCGCGGCGCGGGGTCTGAATGTCAAGGTTCGTGGCCTTTGGCCACAAAATTAGAAGCAGCGGGAGTCCTTATGTATGGTTATGTAGATGACAGCCATCATAACAAGAGATATTTTTACCGATCCTTGGAGAGCTCATAGGCAGAGCACTCAAGATCACACAGAACTGGTGTCAGGCTAAGAGACTAACAGTTAATCCCAAGATGACCTTAGTCATAATATTCACCAGAAAATACAAACCGAAACTTATCAGGCTTCTAAAACTATGGAAGAAGGAATTGAACTATGTAACCTTAGTAAGATATCTAGGGCTTCTATTGGATATAAAGCTGAACTGGAAACTCCTTCTGGAGGATAAGAGAAAGAAATTCTACACGGTTTTCTGGGCCTGTAAAAGAGCACTAGGAAAAACCTCGGGCTTAAAGCCGAGAGTGGCACTGTAGCTGTACAGGGTTGTGCTCTTACCCAAGCTTACATTTGCAGCAGTGCTCTGGTGGCCCAGAGTGGGAAGGATGAAGACGAAGAACCTACTGAAGAGTTTACAGAGAAGTTACCTGAGAACTGCAATAGGGACTCAAAAAACGACACCCACGGCGGTACTACAAGTGGCGCTGTGTACTTACACTCTGAACCAGCTAAGTATTCACAACGCTAGAAAGACGGCATACAGATTACACTGTCAGGGGGAGTGGAGGGATACTGGGATCGGCCACACGGCGCTCGGTTTCCTGAACAGCCCTCCTTTCACGTACAAACAAAACAGAATCCCCAGGAAATACCAGGAAGGGAGAACACTAGAGGTACTCATACTTTCCAGAGACCAATAGTGGAAAGCAAACTTCCTGAACGGAATGGGACCTGACGTATGGTTTACAGATGGCTCGGGAAAGGATAACCGTTACGAGGCAGGTATTTATAAATTCACGAAGAAGCATAAATCTAGTGTTAAGAAAAAGGAGAATATCAAGAAATGTAATGCGATGCTTGTGCGTTGAAAGGTTTCATGCGCTTAGAAACTTTGCTTCTTCCTTTGTTACTGATTAGTATAAGAAATTTATAACTGAATATCCGGTCACGTAGACCGACTGATAAGTCTCATCTTCAGAGAACTTGGGCCATCCCGTAATATTATGCGCTTGTCCTTACGAACAAAGGTAGGGCAAGCAGAGATTGCAAGCCTTCACGCCGACGAGTTAGTTGCCTTCCAATTCTCAATGCGAATAGCTCGTGCTGCTTAGCAAATAATATAACTGTGCGTTTTATACGTAAACTGCCATTGAAAAGGTTTGCTTGCGCGTCGCAGAACCGGCAAACCATTTATATCGAACTAACTTTCTATATCTCCATTATTCTTATTTTATTTTTTTTTTTTGTATATTTTTATTCAATTAATAAATCGCATTTTTCTTTACCATAAAAAAATTGTTAAGTGTTTTGGAAACTCAAACATTTTTTGGTCCTTCGAGCCGGATAGTGTAAATCAGTGCGAAATTTATACTGTTCAAATTTGTTACAATGAGTCAGAATCACGATACGTTAATTAACAACCAGCAGGAATTGCACGGCCGTATTGCAAGAGCTGTAGACAATTTGCGTAAGCTGGGATCAGCAAAGATAACCAGCAGTGCGATAGAAATTCGAATCAATCAACTGGATACCAATTGGGCGAAATTCGAAAAGGCTCATGATCAATTAAGAGAAGAATATTGGGAACAAGTGAAAACCCATGCCTATATTACTAAAGATTATTATGCAATCGTGGAAGAGGTTTATTACAATCAGCGGGCTACTTTGAAAGAAATGATGCTAACATTGTCGCCCTCAGCAGGATCATCAAAGACACCGGAATCTCCGCGCAGTTCGGAGCCGCTTCGAAGCCAACTACCAAGATTGCAATTGCCTACTTTCTCGGGACGCTTTGAGGATTGGCCAAATTTTAAAGATCTTTTCCAGTCAATGGTGGGAGCTGACAGTTCATTGCAAGAAATACAGAAGTTCCATTACTTAAGGAGCAGTCTTAAGGGGGAAGCGGAACAATTAACACGAAACATTCCGACGACCGCAAAAAATTACGAACGAGTGTGGACCATGCTTCAGGAACATTACGAAAATAAGCGTTTGCTTGTGCGTTCCGTGCTTACCTCCTTTTCAAATTTGCCGAAAATGAAAGGAGAGAGTGCATTTGAATTGCGAAAGATTTTTAATGGAATGCTGCAGACCGTTGCTGCATTAGAAGGAATCCAGAGACCTGTAGCAGAAAATGATTTATTTGTGCATCGAATAATTGAGCTTTTCGATTCTTATACACGAAAGGAATGGGAATCGGTTATTGGAAATACCACAGATCCTCCATGCTATGAGGAATTGAGACTGTTTATGGAAAACCGTCTCCGAACTTTGGAAGCGATCCAGCCGACGGGACGTGATTTATCGTCTAAAACTACATCTGGATTTCGGGCTACGCGAGCACTTGTTTCTAACCCAGCTCCGTTACAAAGCGGAGGTAAGCCGAACACGTGTTTTTTGTGCCACGGACAACATTATATTCTGGGTTGCCCGGAATTTAAAAGAAAGGAGCCTAATGCGCGTAAAGAATTCGCGATAGAGCATCGCTTGTGCTTCAACTGCTTCGGAAATCATCGAAACGATCTGTGTCCTTCTACCAGAACCTGCTACCATTGCAAAGACAGACATCATACAACCATCCATGAGGCCTGTTCAACCGGGAGTATGCGAACCAGAGTCAATGCCTCCGCCGCAGAGCATCGTACCACCGGACCCAGAGCCATCGAGCATCGAGCCTCAGAGGAGTTCAACGCATCCAGCAGCAGGAACATCAACACCGGGACGGCGCCGCCGAAATACTCGGAAGCAGCCGAAAAATCAGCCGGAACCAGCACGGAAGGAGCAGTGGCTCTCCACTTGCGTAATATCATAGAGCGGAAACGAGTTTTGCTTGCGACTGCCAGGGTCTTCGTTACAAATTTGGTAAAAAACACACCGTGCGTGCGCTAATTGATCCGGGTTCGGAAGTCTCGCTTGCTTCTGAATCTTTAATGCAAAAATTAAAACTTCCGCGGTTTTCGGATTCAACGCCTATTTTTGGAATTGGTGGAATAATAAATATGCATGCTTGTGGTAAAGTAATATTTAAAATAGAATCCGGAACAAAGACTCCGTTTTCATTACAAATTACAGCATTAATTTTGTCTCGACTCACCGCCTCAGGGGTTAGTTTAGAAAATATGTACAATGAATGGCAGCATTTAAGCGGATTGGAACTAGCAGATCCAGATTTTCGAGCTTCTTTTAATATTGAATTGATCTTAGGTGCGGAAGTATATGCTATTATTTTAGAAGAAGGAATTCGTAAAGGAAATAGAAACGCTCCGATTGCCATAAAAACCGCGTTGGGATGGGTACTTTCCGGAACGGCGGGCGGAGAATCAACAGGCAAGGGTGTATCCGTGCATAAATGCACCACGGGAATAGATTTGTCCGATTTAGTTAAGCAATTTTGGCAGCAGGAGGAAATAAAATTGTCACTTCCGGCCTTAACTGCAGAAGAGATTGAGTGCGAAAAACATTTTGTAGAAACTCATCGCCGTGATGAGACAGGACGTTATATAATTCGATTGCCGTTTTTGAACAAGGACGCGATTCCAAATTTTAAAAACTCTCGATCAATAGCTGTTAAAATGCTTCAAGCTCTGGAAAAACGATTAAGCAAACAACCACAGATTCGTAAATTATATAATGAATTTATGACAGAATATCAACAACTTGAGCATATGACTAAAGTAACTTCACCCGCGCCGACGGATGAAATGTGCTGCTATTTGCCACATCATTGCGTAATCAAGTCAGCCGAGGAAAAAACTAAGATACGCGTAGTTTTTAACGGATCAGCCCGGATGGCACAAAATATAAGTTTAAATCAAGTTTTGCTGACGGGTAAAAATTTGCTGCCAGAATTGCCTGCTATAATAACCAATTGGCGCCGACATCGATTTGCGATAGTAGCGGATATAGAAAAAATGTACAGACAAATTTTGGTTGACGACGCGGACAAAAGAATGCAGCGTATTGTCTGGCGTTATGACCCTGCTGAGAATGTAAACGACTATCAGTTAAATACTTTAACTTATGGCCTTGCTTGTGCACCATTTGTAGCTCTGCGAGTATTGCAACAACTCGCAGAGGATGAAAAAGAAAAATATCCTATAGGCGCTTCCGTGTTGCAATCGGAAACTTATATGGACGATATTCTTACCGGAGCGAGTTCCGTAAAAGAAATACGCGCTTTAATAAAAGATCTAGTTGCGATTTGCATGGCGGGCGGCTTCCCGTTGAAAAAATGGGCTGCTAGCTCGAAATTAATAGAGGATATAATTCCCAAAACGGAACATCAAAACCAGCCTGTCGTTTGGCAATCCGTTGAGGGACACCCGATTTTAGGAATGCAATGGAACCCTAGAACAGATACGTTTGCTTTTCATATCCATATAATTGCAGAAAAAGTATACTCGAAAAGAAAGATTCTATCAGAAGTTGCGCAACTGTTTGATCCGCTTGGGTGGCTAGCGCCGGTTATCATTCGCGCGAAAATTTTTATTCAAACATTATGGCTAAAAAGTTTAGATTGGGATGAGCCTCTGCCAAAAGAGGAGCAAGAATTTTGGTTAAAATTTCAAGCAGAACTTCCTGAACTGCAGAAAATTGCCTTGCCCCGCTGGATAAATAGTCTTGCTTCAAATTACAGTATAGAAATCCACGGGTTTTCAGATGCTTCCGAGAGAGCCATTG
Organism: Cardiocondyla obscurior; assembly: GCF_019399895.1. Lineage (NCBI taxonomy): Eukaryota > Metazoa > Arthropoda > Insecta > Hymenoptera > Formicidae > Cardiocondyla > Cardiocondyla obscurior. Next base: position 4,428,949 of record NC_091873.1, on the reverse strand, counting down.
CTGCAGTTGTTTACTTACGAGTAACGTGGACTAGTCCGGACGAATGCGACGACTTTCACTTTTCTAAAATTTCGCTTTTGCAATCAAAAACTAAAGTTGCTCCTTTAAAAACTATTTCTTTACCGCGATTAGAATTAAATGCCGCCGCTCTATTAGTGCGTTTAGTAAATAAAATAAAACTTGCTGCAAAATTTAAAATTAATAGAGTCTATTTATGGTCCGATTCTACGGTTACTTTGGCCTGGATTCGGGGTCATTCTTCGCGTTGGTCAACATATGTAGCCAATAGAGTAACTGAGATACAAGAAACATTACCTGATGCTCAGTGGAAACACGTGTCCGGTAACGAAAACCCGGCCGATTGTGCGTCGCGAGGAATTTCTCCATCGGAATTAGCAGGCCACCCGCTGTGGTGGACCGGGCCAGCTTGGTTATCACAATACGATGAATTAAATGCGAGATTATTTCATCAAGAAATTCCTCGAACGCGTGAGGAGGAACGACCTGCTAGGGTACATATAGTTGAAAGCAAAAAACAGGAAAATGAAATGCTATTGCAATTTTCTTCGCTAACACGATTATTGCATATTACTGCTTGGTGCCGTCGCTGGCCCGCAAAATCACGAAAACGTAGAAATCAAGATCAAGATCTCGAACTAAGCGAACTTGAGGATGCAAAAAATCTTTGGATTAAGCATTCGCAAGATATATCTTTTTTCAAAGAAATTAAGGCTATTAAAAATAAACAGACATTATTGCGACAAAGTGCGTTATATAAATTAAATCCGTTTCTTGACAAAAATGAGATACTTCGAGTAGGTGGCCGATTGCAACACTCGTCTATTAATTACAATCAAAAGCATCCGATCATTCTCAGTAAGGATTCATATTTTGCGAAATTAGTAATTGATAAGTGCCATCGTATGACACTGCACGGCGGGGTGCAGTTAACCTTAGCTACAATAAGACAAAGATATTGGATCCTAGGCGGACGCCAAATTGTTAAATCATTCATACACAAATGCGCCAAATGTATACGTTGGAAAGGAACAGCATGTTTCCCGCTTATGGGAAATTTGCCTCATGCAAGAACTTCTCCGTTACCACCGTTCTTTAATACAGGTCTAGATTATGCTGGACCAATTATGATGCGAACCTCAAAGGGCAGAGGCCAAAGAGCCTATAAAGGTTTTATTGCCATTTTCGTTTGTTTTTCTACCAGAGCCGTTCACATAGAAGCCGTTTCAGATTATACAACTGAAGCGTTTCTAGCGGCTTTCAGGCGATTCACTTCTAGACGCGGGTTATGTGCCCATCCTTATAGTGATCGCGGCACAAATTTTATAGGGGCAGATGCGCAACTTAGAAATTTTATAAAACAAATAACACATGACTCATTGATTAAAAATAATCTAACCAATAAAGGGGTGCTTTGGCATTTCAATCCCCCCAGTGCTCCCCACTTTGGGGGCCTCTGGGAAGCCGCGGTAAAATCTGCAAAATTTCATATTCACCGGGAAATCGGTAAAGCAACACTGACGTATGAAGAATTAGCAACTTTCTTGACGCAGGTAGAAGCATGCTTAAATTCGAGACCCTTGCTCCCTATCACCGATGACCCCGAAGATTTTGAGGCACTTACGCCGAGTCATTTCTTAATAGGGCAACCTTTAAATGCTATACCCGAACCTTCATTACAAGAAATACCTGAGAATCGGCTAAAACAATGGCAACTCATTCAGAAAATGTGAGACCACTTTTGGCAACGATGGTCCAATGAATATATTCCGACGCTTAATGTAAGAAATAAATGGTCTGTTGCGATAAAAAATTTAAAAATTAATACTCTATGTTTAATTCGTGGAGAAGGCACTGCACCTTCGAAGTGGCCCCTTAGACGTATTATTGCTATTCATCCTGGAACCGACGGTCAAGTTCGCGTGGTAACCGTTAAAACTGCAACATCTACTTATACGCGACCCGTGGTTAAAATCGTCTCATTGTTTGCTGAGGATGAAATAAATCATGTTTCTGATGCGATCGAAACATGAATATGCTAGCGTAAGCGAATGTTCGTTTACAGCGAGAACGAGGCGGGCGGAATGTTAAGAAAAAGGAGAATATCAAGAAATGTAATGCGATGCTTGTGCGTTGAAAGGTTTCATGCGCTTAGAAACTTTGCTTCTTCCTTTGTTACTGATTAGTATAAGAAATTTATAACTGAATATCCGGTCACGTAGACCGACTGATAAGTCTCATCTTCAGAGAACTTGGGCCATCCCGTAATATTATGCGCTTGTCCTTACGAACAAAGGTAGGGCAAGCAGAGATTGCAAGCCTTCACGCCGACGAGTTAGTTGCCTTCCAATTCTCAATGCGAATAGCTCGTGCTGCTTAGCAAATAATATAACTGTGCGTTTTATACGTAAACTGCCATTGAAAAGGTTTGCTTGCGCGTCGCAGAACCGGCAAACCATTTATATCGAACTAACTTTCTATATCTCCATTATTCTTATTTTATTTTTTTTTTTTTGTATATTTTTATTCAATTAATAAATCGCATTTTTCTTTACCATAAAAAAATTGTGAAGTGTTTTTGGAAACTCAAACATCTAGCCTGCCTCTTGAAGAGTACGCCACGGTTTTTCTAGCCGAGGTTACAACAATCGTCGAGTGTGCGAGAATACAGATTGCTGACCAAACAAACAGCAAAAAAATATATATCTGCTCTGATAGCAGAGCAGCAACCAACGCTCTAGCAAAGCAAAACACGGAATCAATGACGGTCTGGAGCTGTATGAGGGCAATAAATAAGCTGGGGGGGAGACCAACAAAATAACACTAGTATGGTTTCCTGGACACTAGGGTATACATGGCAATGAGGTGGCTGACGGTCTTGCCATTCAAGAGACTTTAATAGATTGTGCAGGGCGAGAATTGTACAGTGACCGGCAATAATGGTCTGTCGCACTGCGGCGACGGCGGCTCCCGCGCGTGAGGTGGGGTAGTGTGCGTGAGGCCTCACCGCGGATCGCGTACGTGAGGCGCGGGACGCCGAAAAGAGCAAGAGGACGGGGAAAAATTTAGTGGGAGGCGTTCTCATGCTCTATCCCGCTCGCGACCCGTGCGTGTAAGGGAGAAAGCATGAGTGAACGCTAAGAAATTATTATAGGCACACCTTCGCTCTCTCGCTTGCACACGTTCGTGTTTATACGGGTGGACAAGGAAAGAAGTATATCGCAAAAGTACGCTATTAATTCTAGCGTATACTTTAAGATATTTCGCGACTTTTGATAATCGAAATTAAATACTCATGTTACTTATATTAAAAATATATATTTTTACATTACGTATAATTTAATTTTGGGATAATTTTCGTTATCTGTCTTGTATCTTCGATACGTATTGAAATCTTTGCGGCAAAAATGAAACAAATGCGCTCGCGATTGTCTCTTTCTGAGTTGATTTAGATTACATCTTTATAAACACCGTCGCCGCCGCGGCCGGCCCCTAAGTTGCTTAGAGCTCATTCGCCGAACTCGCTCGCCAATCATTATTATTCGATTCGGCTACTTTCTGCAGAAAACTAAACAATGCCATCGCCGCGCCTAGCCCATAGATTTCTTAACGTTTATTCGCCGAGACATTATAATATTTATAAAATCAACGGTGACGAATTTTGCATAATTGTACAGGACTTTTCGTCTTGAATTATTATTGTCTATCCCAAAATTTCGGGAGTGACAAAACGAACCGGACACCCTGTATATGTCATTATAACTATCACCAGAGTCGATAATAATAAAGTTGATAAATCTATCTACACCATCTAGCGACGCGAAAACGAAAAGGACAAAATTTGGGAAACAATGATGACAACGATTCTTAATTATATTTTACTCTTGTAAGCAAATTTTTAATCGCGATATCTTCGTTTGTAGATAACGTAGTAAAAAAATAAAAGCAGTTTTATAACATAATTTGACCCTAATCTACACGACGAACCTATGTAGAAAGCGATCGGTTTAGCCGTTATTGAGATCCGAACATTACGAATTTTCTCAATACGGCGTCTCACGTAATAAGAAGCTTGGTAGTGCGCTGCGCCTATACTTGGCGCGAGGCACTACCGTGCCTCTTGATAGTAAAGCTAAGAATAGGTTTGTTTACGTTATTTGTATTTATATATGGTATATAGTATATAGTAGGAAAACTACATATTAAACCATTATTTGAAATTTTAGATTCTAACAGTGACAATAACGATATTAACGATAGTCAAGAGCTTTTAGCATTGTCTTCTACATCTACACCATAAAGAACAAAACTTTCAATATATTGTAATGTGGATGTAGATGATAGAAAAGAAAAATTTGGGGTATGCAAATTGTGCAAAGAGTATAAAATAAAGAAAATAATTAAAATAAAAAATTCAAATACTACATGATTGAAAAGACATTTAAAAATTGGTCACAAAAAAAAATTCGATAAATTGTATGACCTTATTCTACAATTAAAAAATCAATAACAACTTTTACATTTTCTGCAGCCGAAGGTAATTTTAGTAAATTTTAAATAAACTAGAATATAATAATAATAAATAATAATAATAATAATAATAAACAATAATAAAAATAATAAAAAAACAATAACAATAAAAAAACCATATAAGTAAATGTAATAAATAAATAAAAATTTTAGTTTTCAAAATTTATATACTAGTTGGCAATAAAATTTCGTATTTATCTTATATATTGTTACGCCGGGAACGGAATTAGCGATCATCTTCGAAAAGAACACTCCACTTACACTCGCTTTACTCGCTCGCACTCGCGGCACTCGCGCACCGCAAATAAACTACTCGAGTTTACGAAACGAATGATAGAATTTAATAAACAAGGTTACAGAAAAAGGTGACGTTCTCGTCGCTTAAAGTCACGGGCAGAACTGTCAAATCGATACTTAACAATCTTCGTTCCCCTGGTAACGAGGAATCGAAATCTCCGAGCGAGCCGGCAGCTTCACGTCGCTCCGCATACCGGGCGTAACAATATTATTTTTATTTTACTTTAATAATTATTTTATAATTAAATCAATCTTTTTTAAAACTTTAATTAATATTTTATTGAGATTTATAGATTTGATTTATTACTTTTTTTTTAATATCTATAATGTTAATAAATAATAGTCATTTTTATTTCAGACTTTGTGTAATAATGTTAACTTCGCAGAAAAAATTGTACAATGGTTGGCAATAAAATATTTGTCATTTAATTTTTTTTTGACGTACTGTAATACAGGATTTTTTTACTGCATTAAATTCTAATTTAAATTATCCCAAACGTGATACTATGAAAAAGAGAACATTAGAAATATTTAAAAAGAAGAAAGATGCAGTAATTAATATATTAAAAGCTAATGATTCTAAAATTTCTTTTACGGTTGATGGTTGGACATCCATCACTGGAAAGTCTTATTATGGAATTACTGCATATTTTATAGATGCTAACTAGAAACTACATTGTTTTAGACTTTGTACCGTCTAACGGAGCCCACATTAGCAAGGATATAGCAATAATGTTCTATAATTCCTTAAAAAACTTCTGCATTGAATTGAAGATTCAAGGTATCGTCTTGGATGATGTTGCTAGCAATACCGTATTTATTCGAGAGCTACACTTAATTTTGCAAAGTGAAGGTATCGACTTTGATTATGAAGACAGTCACTTTCAATGCTTTGCACATGTCTTAAACTTGGGAGTTCAAGAAATGCTGCGTGAATTACATTTAGAAGATGATCCGAAAAAGTACGAAGAAAGTGATTTTTACCATTCCGATACAGATGAAGATAATGCGGTTACAACAAATAATGACGCTCTTTAATACTCCCATTAAAAAAATCAGGGCTCTCTTTTCTAAACTAAGAAGATCTGAACAAAGTACAAATATGTTGAAAAGTGCATGTACTATGACTGATACCAAGTTTTTATCGCCAAAAATCAATGTGTGCACACGCTGGAATTCAACTCATGACATGCTCAAAGTTGCATTTTTATTAAAGTCTGCATTGATCAGTTTATTTCAAAGTAATACTGCATTTCACAAGTATTCACTTTCCGAAGAAGAATGGTCTTTGTGCTCAGAAGTTCAAAAATGTTTTTAATATTTTAAAACTGTATCTACGATTCTTGGCGGTGACAAATACGTATCCTTACCGTACGTTATAGTAGCATTCAATATGCTTTTGGATAAAATTAAAAATAAGTTGTAAACTTTGAACCACACTAATGAATTCCAATTATTCAATGCATATCAAACTGGTTGAGATAAATTACTGAAACATTATCACAAATTTAACTGGATTTATTGTATTTGCCTAGTGCTAGATCCAAGACACAAAATTGAAAGTTTTAATGTCACAACATGGGGACAAGAAATGAAAAAACAAAGTAAAAAGAAATTTGAAAACTTATACATATAAGAACAAATATTTTATTTCTTTAAAAAGCTCTCTAAACGACGATGTACGTAATTCCTCGAGTAGTAATGACGATGATATTGACATAAGCGTAATATATGAAAAATCTGTTAGCGATTCAGATTAGAGAAACGAGTTGAGAAAATATTACAATACAAGAAGAGCGGACAAGGAGGTTGATATATTGGCATGGTGGTCATTGTCAACTCATTTACATGAGTATCCATGATTATCGAAAATGGCTCAAAACTTTCTAGGAAAGCCAGCTACGTCTGTTCCAGCGGAACGATTATTTTCGAAAGCTGCATTAATAATACGAAAACACCGTAACCAACTAACTGCTGAATCTGTCAGATTACTGATATGTCTAAATTCGTGTACACGTCTAATTTGCTATAATAATTTTATAGCAAATTTATTTTGAGAAACTTTGTTTTAAAACATACATTTATTTACTTTTGTATTTTTAATGATTATATTATCCTTTTCACTTCTATAAAATATTAATATAAAATTACTTATTGAAAACTTCTTGTTTATATTAATCAAAAAATTATATTTACAAATTTAAGTATTAAAATCATAAAATGTAAATAGTAAATATGAAATAATGTACAGCGTGTTCCAAATAACATAAGAAAGTTTCGTGTAGTTTTTTTATATTATATAAAATACACTGCCAATTATATATTGCCAAATCTCATCAAGATCGAGATCGAGATCATATATTCGAAATTCTCGAATTTCCAAGATCAAGAAAATATTTTCGAGATTTTTCAAGATTGAGATCAAGATTGCATAAATTTCGTCTTGTTTTATCTCGTGCGCATCACTATCCCACGCCGATTATCGTATCATACATTTACTTTGTTACCGCGCACGTGTCCACGATCTTTTCATTACATTTACATTTTGTCATATTTTTATATCACTCGCGTCGACGGCTTCTTTTGTAAACGTACGTCATTTATTGCATTAATTGAATAAACTATTATTTATTCTATTAACTAAAATCCAGTCTCGGCATATCATTTAGACCTTACTCGGCTGAAAAATGGATCACCCGACGAGCGCTCCGGGTAACGCTCGCTAAGCTGAAATTCGGCTGCGCGAAAAACAGGTCGTTTCAAGTTTCAACATTTTTTATAATTTTTGGGTTGCTTAATCTTCTTTATAAGTTGTGTACGCAAAAAAAATTTTATAAAATTTGTAAACAATCAAAAACAAATCCGAACACGTCTAACAACGAACTACGTTATAACAATTTGAATTGTTATTCGCTTGCGGACGTTATACGTATGCTGTGTGTGCTTAATTTACCCCTTTAGCTAATTGTCAAAATTATTGAATAACTTTGCTGATTTTATTTTACATCATATCTTAGATAAGTTTAACTTGTAATGTCATGTTATTTTGCTTATACAGAGTGTTTGGTTGAGTGGTGAGCATCTCTTAGGTATAGATAGAAATCGAAAATACAAATAAGAAAGCCCCGTATCATTTTGCAAAATTCTCAACTGTTATTGAGAAAAAATTAAAAATGTATAAAATGTATTGGTGTAAGAGCGACAAGGAGCTGCGCGTGAGTGAGCGCAACAGGCGACGGCGCCATTTCTAGCCATTCGCTTGTCGTACTCACTCATGCGCAGCTTCCTTGTCGCTCTTACACCAATACATTTTATACATTTTAATTTTTTTTTCAATAACAGTTGAGAATTTTGAAAAATGATATGAGGCTTTCTTATTTGTATTTTCGAGTTCTATCTATACCTAAGAGATGCTCACTACTCAACCAGACACCCTGTATAATAAATATTTAAAAACGACCAAATAATGTTACAAGAATTTTTAGACTTTTGATGTAAATAAAAAGTAATTATTATCGATAGTAATTAATAATACTAATTGCTTTGTTTGTGTGTGCTTTCATTAAATCAAATGTGTGTAAACTTGTGAATTTTCTTGTAAAAGTTTATTGCGTGTAAAATGTCAACTGATCACTGACGCGGGATTTTTACTGCTCCACGTCTGATGACAAGTTGCTTCGTTCCTGCCTAACATCTGTATTTGATGAATAAATATCAAACTATTTTGTTCATTTTTTAAAAAAGCTATGCTTTGCACAAAATTTTTAAAGAAAAATAATCAACTCAGGAATAATTTCAGAACATGTCTTTTCAGAAAGGGTATACTGGTTCTAACTTATTTTATATAATATGTTAGTTATGGAAGGCGACAAATAAGTATGAGACACGACTAATTATCATTGAACACAAAATAAACTTATTTATTAAATCATGTTGCTTTTGCCGTACGCGAGATGCGATAGAAAAAAACTGCCAAAAACGTGGCGAACAAAAAATACATAAATATCGCGTGTTGCGTATAGATGGCAAAACTAGTTTAATTGCAAATTGCCTGCGCATTATAAAAGTTTGTCGCTAACATAATAGAGTTTTTAAAAATTTAACATTTGTATATGATATCCATATACTTATGAAGTCATACTACTTTATGTTTGTCACATACAAATTTCAAAGATAGAAAATTTTGAGAGATTCTCAAAATACATATGTTACGTCTGTCGCCGTTAAGCCGAGTTTTTGTTCGTACGGTCAAGTGATCGTTGGTGAAATTCTCGTCACGACACGCACCATATTATTACTTTTCTCAAGAATATTCAATGACTTGTTACACCGACACATTACAGCCTTTATTTTTAAAAAATTGCTCCAAGCGAGGGCAATCAATTAGAAATTATTTCGAAAAATTAAGAAACGTTTATTTTCTACACAAATGCGTTAAACCTTACAAAATCTGAAAATGGAAAACAGTTTGTACTATTACATGATGATATGTGCGCATCTCTTGCTGCACTTGACACTCTGCTTGTGTGGTAAAACGCTTTATGGGAAACAGATTTTCTGCAGTCAGCAAGTAATCTGACACACTTGTGCTGACCAGCTGTGTCATAAAATAGATATACACTAGTCCAAGCCTCATCTGGCGATAACCAGATCTTTGCTACAAATTTTCGTTACGCCGAGAACATACTCCTGCTATGAAAGATCTATAACAATTGTAGTGCAAACGTCAACGAATCAAACTTATCAATAAGCTCCTTATGATTTGCAACCACTTCAGAATGGTTATCTAATTTTAATGCGAAAAATTTGTCGCTCCCACACCCAGTATATCATCCAATTTCCTTCTCTTCTTTAGAAAATAGACCGGTTTCTTCGAATTTTGAATCCAATCTTTTAGTCATTCAATCTGTCGTCCATTCCTCGGCATATCTTCCCTTTGATACTGTTAAGCCCGTTCCGGAGTTTGACGCGCTTTGGTAAAATGTTCGGTGCGAAGTTTGTTGTTGCGCCTGAAGAAAGCTGCTCGCGAGCAAAGATTCTGCGACCTCTTTCGCTTGATGACCATCGTTAAAGGGACGGATAATTGTTTATGTGAAAATTCAAGGCAGTCCTTCCGTGGCTTTGACGGGTACCGTCACATTTAGTTACGGAACTGTAAATTCTATTGTTCTGTAAATTCTGTAAATTCTTAAGTTCGAGTTAGTTCTTTTGATGCTCGAGAGTGCCGCGAGTTAGTGTGTAAGAACAGTTTTAAACGAGTGCGCGAAGGCATCCGCGCTTTTTTTGGAATGGTGTAACAATACTAACTCTTTAATTTATTAAACTAACGCTTATTTTAGTTGTAAATCTGATTCTTACTTTTCTATTCCCAAAGTTGATTTTTTTATATCTTTTTCTAAGCAGCAATCTACAGTTCCTCACTCAGAAGATAAATTTTCTGTTCCTTTTCAGAACATAATCTTCCTACTCCTTGCTTTGAAAACCAAATAGTTAATCACTACAATAATCACAATTTTCATTCTTCATCTTTTTTTAATAACTTTTTACTGTCAATCAGAAAAGTTGAATAGTGCTGCAATAATGAACCGCAGCACTCTCAGTTCACTCGATTTTTGACTCTATTGTGGCTACTTTCAAAGAATAAGAACTAACGCCATATGATTACCTTATTCTCAATTAACATGCTTATCACCAAATGATAAGCCTAAACGACAATTTCTGTGTGCAGGCTTTCATCATTCTGGTAACACTCAAAGAAACAATAAAAGGTATTCTTCCTACTGTTTTAACCATAATCTTTTTCTTTTCTTATTTATTTTACTTTTTACTCCAGCCACCGCCCTACAAACACGCACACAATCACGCACACTTGCATCAAAAGCACTACATGTAAAGTTACTCATGCCAAATAATTGTAACACCCACGACACATATAGTGACGGGCAAAATGATAGGACGTTTGATATATTTGTATATTTCTTATAAACTAATAAGATATATGTATATTTTACATACCCTATAAATTAGATATGTTCTTCAAAGTATTTGAATAAAATTGCAAGCTTGTATCTTGTATACAAAAGAAATTAAAAAGAAAAGTATAAAGATGGGCTAACATTGCTCAATCAAAATGATAGGACATTATTTTAAAAAAGCACAAGTAATAGAACAAAAATATTTTTTATTAGTTTATTAATATTTAGTGACATTTTTTTTCCGCTGTATAGCATCTAATAAACAATTATGTTCGCGCATACCCGTCGCTATGCTCAGGCAATCGAGGAAGTAACACGAATTCCTCGGTCGCCTGACACGTGCATTTCACGCGGGATCATCGCGGTTGTATTCAGACGGGCCTTGCGGCCCGCGCGTGTTTGCATTCCTGGGCTCGTTTGGTGAGCCCGGTTGATTTTGCCGACTCGAGTCAGTCGCACGATAGACATCGCGAACAACACCGCATTCTTATTCTCCGGGAAAGATCTTCGTTTAGCGCGTTTTTTCGTCGAATATCGGAACGACTCCGATGATTCCGCTTCACTCATTCGTTTTGCAGTCTGCAATTAACCATTCAGCACTTCGTGCTCACTCTTATATGTGGAACGGTCCGGGGTCGCGTTTGCCGAGCCGCCTCGCGTCTTTTACCTCATTAAGATTTTCGTATCGCGGGGGTCTTTTCTTCCGCTCCCTGATTTCTGTTATCGCTCATTCGCTCGCTCGCTCGCTAGGTCCGCTTCTGACGCTTGCTAACACGGAAGAGAGCAAGGGCCGCGCGAAATTTCGACAAGAGGCCCGACTTATCTCCACCCACGGTTTTCGCGGATTTTCCTCACGCGATATCGTCGCTAGTTTTCCGCGGGTGCAGCTGCCCTCGCAGGGCCCTATTGATAATTAACTGATCGGCGCGGATTTTGGACGATTTTTTGCAGATTTTCTCTCGCGTAGATTCCCCCGTAGACGACTCTTTGCAACGAGGTGTGTTGGTGTGGTTTTTCTCTAGTCGCGGGTCTCTTGTGGTGCTCTCGGGATAGGTGGCCTCCCATCCCAGGCACTTATCCTTCCGTCTCTTCGTCAGAAAATTCGTTCTCTCGTCCGAGTTCCCTGCTTTCGCATTCTCCGTATGGTGAGGACGTCCCGTAGGTTCAACAACATACGGTAGCAACAAAAAATAAAAATTCCGCGACAATTAGACCACGTCTCCTAGACACGAAGAGGACTCACGGATATCACTTTACCTCTTTCCCCGCTCTCTTAGACACGGCGGTCCATCTGGCGTTGCTGCGTTCGGTGACGGCCGCGGGGGGGGGGGGCGCTCAGGCAACGCAAGCCGCCCTGCCACAATACATATATATATGTGGCGGATCCCTCCGACGCTACACGTTGGATGACGCCACCTCACACGTTACCGACCATACGAAGAAGAAAGCAAATTCTAGTACCGCGGCCTTTCTTCTAATAATTATTTACTCCATGAACGAACTTTGTCTCCTCCATGAACGGACTTTGTCTCGGGACTTTACCCGGCTAACTTCCGGGACTCTCCCGATTTACTTTCTTTATACAATAGCTCTGTAGGCTCGTTGCGTCAGCCGAACCTTCAGAGTCCCTCCGAGTTTCATAGCAAGCACATCGCTGAACTGTCGTCTTCCACGACACTTTGTATTTTATACTTCATTCGTTTAACCGCGTTCCAGTTTGTGCATCGAGTGCATACGTGCGAAATATTCTGCGTACTCAAGCCTGGCCAGGCTCCTTTGCGAATCATAAATTGTGAACGGCGAATCACGAATTGCGAACCGCAAGCTGCGAACTGCGAGTTTCTTGCGTTTGCTGCCGACAGCATTCTTCCGCCACTGCGGAATACAGATAAGTGAAACGCGGTCTATACCGATCCGCTTTTATTTCCTCAAATGAGAGGATTGCTTCTTTTTATAATTTGTATTCTACTTTTTATTGTGTTTATTATCGCTTGTTATTTTCTTTATTTGTTTGTTAAATATATCTGATTTTGTTTGTGAATTTGTCAAGTGTCTGCCTTTATGTCTTAAATTGTGACCCCCTTATTCTGCGCGACTTGTAGCGCCGGCTGGACACCGTCAACGTCCACATATATACTATATATTTTCCATTTTAAGAGTGTTAATATTATTTTTCATTATAATCTACTTTATTATATTAACGTTAAATTTATAACGTTTAAAATTTTATAATCGCTATATCCAAAGATTAATATAATAAATCAGTGTAATCATTAACTGAAGATTAGCTCTAGAGATTATTCGTTTGATTTCCACGGCCCTTATCCCAATAAATATTTCCATTATTCAAATGTCGGACGTAACACGTTTCAGGATAAAAAAGAGAAGTTGAAAAAGAAAGCAACAGCTATTTCCAAAGAACAACTTTTTAGATGTGACTCCCAAGTCGAATGTGATTAAAATATGGATTTAAGTTAGGGTAAATGATTTCTTAAAAGCGTTATAATCTCTGTCAAAGTAACTTTTTCAATAGTTCTATTTTGGGTCAAAAAATTAAAAGTACAAAGTTATATATCGTGAAAAAAATTAATGCTGTTATATCTCGAGCCTCTAGCAACAAGAGGTTTAGATATAACTGGCGAGGTTTTGCACACGCGATACAAAACCACCGAATTTGCAAAAGCTCGACGATCAGAACACCGAGAAATTTCCAGCCAACCGCGACGATTCTAGAATAATGCGGTTGCCACCTGCAATTCAGCTAATTGTTACAGTTTTTAACTTAGCTACAACTGGATATAATAACAGCGACCCGTTCGCGGGCAGGGTACACAAATTAATACCAAGGCACGTACCTCGGCCTATTGAATCACTATAACAATTGTTAAGTTGCGAGTTTAAAAAAGTGCAAGAATTAAAAGAAGGTTATTAATTAAACAAAGACCTACTTTATTTTAAACTACACATTCCGCTTTACGTCTGTCCCGGGAAACGAATCTCTTAGCACCAGTTACGGTGCTACAATACGATGTTTAAGCATTTTTTGGAAAAAACTATTAATAATATTAATTTTAATTTTTATTGTTATATTACGATATTTCTTAACTTTACAAAAATAAATTTTTTATTTTCTACAATTCATGTACCGCAGAATTGTATGTGTGTTTCCATCAAGAACACATTTTAATTAGCGTGCAGTCTAGTGCTTACTGTACTTATCCAAAAAAAATTTCAAGGAATATTTGTAGATAATAGAACTATGTTTTGATGAACCTAAATAAGTATTAATTTGCACTTTGTTAAAAGATTACATAATAGTTGTAAATAGAACCGCCGCGGGGCAGCACCTCATGGCCGATCGTTCCGGATCGATATCGATCCGACGTTCGATTATCGCCTCCGATTCTCGAAGACGTTTCCGGCTCGCGTATCCCTTTCTGCCACTCATAGTACAGAGTTCATCAAGTGTGTCTCGTGTATATCAAGTGTGCAGTGTGCTATCTTTTTTCAATAACTTTTACTCATCGTGACGACTCATTGGCTTTGTTTCATCGTGCTCACTCATCAAGATTGAAATCACCGTGTGCAACTCAAGAAAACTCACCGTTCAGCACGAGGCTTGTGGAACCTCGTACTCAGTGAATTGGCAGCTTTCTCAAGTGCTCGGTCCGTATTAATTAATGCAATCGTACGTGGTAGTAAAGAATCATTGTTGAACCGAACAGATAATCAAGTGTAATTACTCATATCAAACTGTGTGAACACTTATTCTAGTATTCGGTTTCCGTGTGACTCTCTCATCGAAAAACTTGCCAACCACCTTCTCGATCGGAACAATCCAGCCATGCTTGAACTTATCATCTCGCGGCGTAAAATAATTAATTGTTATTTATACACACTTAGTAACAGAAATTTTTTGTCTTTAAAAAAAAAATAACAAAATTTTTTCAGCTTTAGCATGCAAAATAAATTAATTGCAAAATTCTACATGTAGATTTATTCCGAGCACAGTACTATTACATATAAAAGTCTACTTTGAATTTTTTTTAAAGGAGTACAGTAGGCGCTAGACTGCACACCAATTAAAATGTGCTTTCAATAGAAACACACACACAACTCCACAATATATGAATTGTAAACAACAGAAAAAATATTTTAATGAAGTTAAAAATAACGTAATACAACAACAAAAATCAAATTGATACCATTAATAGTTTCTTTCAAAATAATTACCAAAAGTCGTACTTTTTTCTGGCTATATGTGGAAGTTTACGTTGTTTTAAACGAAAAGCGGTTTGTGAGCAATAATTTCGCATCAGATTCATAAAAGGTAAAAGGGTAAAAAAATTGATCAAGGGAACACAGACTCGCAGCAACAGAAGAACAAGTATTATGTACTAAACAATTAAATAAATTTTATTTATTTAACAAAACAAAATTAATTGATAAATTGAACGAACTTACCTGTGAAGTTCGATTATAATTATGCCTGGTGTCTCGTCCGGATGGAACTAGGTAGTAGCGTGCCTGTACGCTCGTTGACCAACAGATTTTAAAGCACGAAATGAAAAAATCAGGTGGCTCCATCTCGCGAAGCTCGCCCGTACGAGCTTGCCGATTTCCCGCGCGATCTTCATCAGTTCAAAGCATGGCACAAATCGCTTTAAAAAAGGGGATGGGATTCAAGGAAAACAGGAGATAGATGGGCGTCCATCCGGACGAGACACCAGGCATAATTATAATCGAACTTCACAGGTAAGTTTGTTCAATTTATCAATTATGCCCTGTGTGTTTCGTCCGGATGGAACTAGGTAGTTGTTCAAAGAATGCGATTTGCTGCAAGAAATCGGAATAGTTGTGTAATTGAGTATGTAATACAAATTAAGAGAGTTTATAATAGTAAATACTGGAACAAAAACATAGTACTGGTATAACAGCCGAGTACAACAAAAGCGAAAAAGAACTTTGAAATTAAGTAAGCAAAACCGCTCTGCTAAAATCTTCCGGGTTAAGAAGCGGCCTATTATAAAACTGGGCAAATACTCTGGATTCGCAGTCCAGCCCGTAGCTTTCTTAATGATATCTGTAGAGACTTTTCTTGAAGCAGCTACGGATGTTGCGGCGTGACGAGTGCTGTGGGCAGAAAAAATCTCGGTATCTATACCACATTCTTTTAAAGACAAACGGATCCAGCGACTGATTATCTGAGAAGAGACTGATTTATGTGGCTTAGAAAAAAAAATAAAAAGAGAGTCACAAGACGAAGGTCGTAGATCTCTTGTGTATTTCAAGTAATGCTTCATAAAACGGACAATGCAAATATTTTCGTGGTTAGAGAAACGAGAAAAGGTAAAAAGAAGCTGAGAACAACCTGGAGCAGAAGTTTTTAAACGATCTGGGACTCAAATAATCAGTTTTTTTTAATGAGATTTGAAAAATTCTCAGAAGGCTGAGCGTTTGAGCTCTGTGACCTGTGGCAAGAGCCAGAAAAATAACGAGTTTTTTAGTGATAACCCTCAAAGAAAGGTTATCGTAAGAATAGATGGTTGATAATTTTGAAATAATTGGAGCGGGGTCCCATATATAATCATATCTAGGTCGAACCGGTTTGAGTATCAAAACACCCTTACAAAAACGTCTCACTAAAGGGTGGTTACCTATTTTATCCTTGGAGATGAGTGAAACCGCAGACCTCAAAGTATTTAGACTGGAATAAGAAGAAATGTTATGAAGTTCCTAAGATAGAAAAGAAAGAAATTGGGAAACAAAAAGAAAAAAAAGTGAAACCTTCTGTCTTTAACAAAAAATCCACCATGTCTTCAGCGACCCAGAATATTGTTTAATAGTGGAGTCCGATAGGGAGGCCAATAATGTTGAAATCGCCGTGTCGGGTACTAGGCGTGTCTTAAAAGCCTCCCTGATAATCGTGCTGCCGCTAAGGAAAGCGTTCTCCACAACGGGTGGCAGCTCCTAAAAGGTGAGAATAACAGAGAGGAATTAGGAGAAAAGATCAAAGGTTCTGATATCAGGAGATGATTAAACAAGGGGAACCACGATTGAGAGGGCCACCAAGGGATTACCAGTGTTCCCGTTGCTTTGTCATCAATTATTTTGCGTAAAACTCGCAGTAATAAGATAAAAAATGGAAAAGCATAAAATTTTAGATCTTTCCAAGAAAAGGTAAACGCGTCCACACTAAATGAATCTGGATCTGGAAACCATGAGGCGTATATATCGCATTTATTATTAATTGCGGATGCAAAAAGATCTATAGTGAAAAGGCCGAAAGAAGATTCGATATTGGCAAAAGCGGAGTTTGATAAAGACCATTCTGTATCTGAGTTTACCGTTCTGGATTCAGCATCGGCAACAAAATTTTCTATCGATGCTTTAAGATGCGAAAACGAATATGTTACGGTTTTTTCACCACTGCCAAATTTCTTTAAACAGATCTGAGGGATAAAGAAACTGGATGGAACCTAATTTGTTAATATAAGCTATGGCAGTAGTATTATCAATATGAAGGAGAATATTGCAGTCATGGAGATCCCGAGCGAAACACCTTAGACCGTTGAGCTACTTTCAACTCTAAGGAATTTATATAAAGAATTTTTTCCTCTACAGACCACCAACCATGGGTACTGCGATTATGACAAGAAGCGCCCCAGCCAGTTAAAGATGCGTCCGTAAAAATCGCACGTACAAAATTATTTGAACGGATCTTGTTGGCCTGATTGGGATCGGAGAGTAACCTTACCTACCAGTTAAAATCCTCCCGGAGGTAGTGAGGAATAGTCATTCTCGCTGAAAAGTTTTTATGCTTCCGTCTAAAGACAAGAAATTTTTCTCTTTCAAACCTTTTGGTGTAAAGGAGACCGTATTGAGTTGCCGAGTGGACTGAAATCAAAGAACCGATGAAGCTGGCAAATTTTCTGATAGAGCATTCTTTTTTCTGGGCAAAAGATTTCGTTAGAGAAAGCAATTTTTCACGATGAGTTTCTGGGATGGTGATGGATTGCTTGACGGAGTCAAAAATAAATCCCAAATATTTGCAAGATGTACGGGGATCCAACTGAGATTTACTGTAATTAATCACAAAACCAAGATTTGAGAGAAAATTAATGGTTGCGGTAACGTTGGAACGGCATTCGTCTTTAGATGAGCCTAGAATAAGAAAATCATCTAGGTATACTATCGATTGATAATCTCTTTTCCGAAGATAAGCAAAGACTGGACGCAGAATCTTTGTAAAGATGTAAGGAGCGGTGGATAAACCGAAAGGAAAACAAGTAAACTCAAAAGTTTCCCTACACCATTGGAAACGCAGATATTTCTTGTGACCTTCAAAAATAGGGACAAGAAGGTATGCGTCCTCCAAATCAACGGTCATCATGAATGAGCCCGGGAGCATGAGACGAATAACCGTACGCCAGTCTTCTAACTTAAAATGAGGAGGCTGAATATAGGAATTTAATTCACGCAGATTTAAAATGAGTCGTTTTCTGCCTAACGTCTTGTTTATCAGAAAAATGGGTGATAGAAATTGATCCTTGGAAGACTTGACCGGCACTATGGCTCCTTTGAGACGCAGGCGTTGTATCTTCATATCGCAAGCTAAAGCTGCATGAGGAAAGACGAGGTTCGCTGAGATGAGGTCGTGACGAAGGTGAGGCAACAAAGGGAATGTTGTAACCGCTTACTGCTTCCAAAACGACTCGGTCGGAGGTAAAGTCTAACCAAGATTCTAAAAAATTTTTTAGGCGTCCCGCTAAACTTACATTTAATGTAGACAACGGGTCCTGGAGCGTGACCTGGAGTGGCAATGTCGGCTCTGGTGATTGTAGCGCTGAGCATCTGAGTGACGAGCCGATGATGGACGTGCAGGGGTCCTCAAGTTTCCCGGGAACTTTGAAGTTTGAGGCCGTTGACAGCCTGCCTGTCGGACCGGGATTTGTGACTTTTTCATTAGCGAAGTGGCCGTTTTGGAGAGCTCACGCCCGACTCTTTCGCAAGCTTGCGCCGCCTTTAGGTTTTTGGTAAAATTTTGGCCGAACAAAAATTCGTCCACCGGAGCAAAATCAGCAGTGAAGCGTCCCAAGATATTAAGGGAGGGTTTTGTGGCCCTCCTGGCCAGAGATAGGCGGTAAAAGTGGTCCGCTAGCAAATGCATACCGTCTGACATCATAGAGAGGGCTGGTCTGACAACCGCGTCTAAATCTTGTATTACCTTCGGTTTTAATAGCAAAGAAATACCGGAGCCCAGGGAATTTATGCATGCGGCCACTTGAGCTTGTGAAGAGGATTGATATTCGTCCCTTTTCACGACCGAAGGAGCCAACGCAGGAAGGAGCTCTTTATTGAGCTTTGACGGGGCTAAAGCTGACAGCTCTCCTTTGAGATCATATTTGGAGAGCAGCTCCTTTCGCACGTTCTCGCCCAAGCCGTTTTGAACAAGCGACTGTATAGTGCTTAGGATGGTAGAAATCCAGGAGGAGAGCACAGGAGTCGACTGGGATCCTCCAAAAAGCTCGTCGACAAAAGAAGGTCCAGGGATGTCATCTACATTATGTAACTCACCTCCAGAGAAATTATGTACAATATTATCGTCAAGGGCATCTAAAATGAAAAGGGAGTCAGAAGAGGGAACATATCGGTTACGTCCTCTCTTTGCCAGAAAATTGGGTTGGTGAGAGGACATACCTGGTACAAGGCCGTGGTCGCTTGAGGCGACCGTGTGTTCCCTCCTGATCTGCTCGCGGGGACTGGCCCCGGGTGTCTCCAAGGGCGTCGTCGAAGCTAGAGGCGAAGCGTCATCCGACGGCAATCGAACTTGACTTTCGAGGTTATGTCCGTCGCTTGAGGCCAGAAAATAACGGAATTCCTTTAGAAGGTCTTCGAATCGGCTACCTGAACGGGAACGACGAAGCGAAGAATCTTTAGAGCGACGGCTATCCTCCGAACGAGCATCCCTGGATCTAAGATCTCTGCGATCGTAATCTGGAGAACGATCGCGAGACCTCGTCCTCGAAGATCGTTTCCGCGAGGGACGATTTTTTGAGTGCCTCGAAGAGGAAAGACTGAACGTACGACTGGTCAACACGAACGAACAGAACACAATGAAGATCGCGCGGGAAATCGGCAAGCTCGTACGGGCGAGCTGCGCGAGATGGAGCCACCCAATTTTTTCATTTCGTGCTTTAAAATCTGTTGGTCAACGAGCGTGCAGGCACGCTACTACCTAGTTCCATCCGGACGAGACACACAGGGCATAATTTATTATAAAAATAAGGTAACTTAGTTTAAGGAGCAAAATAGGCAATGGCCTAATCATTCGGCGAGTACTTATCTCTACGGTAAAAGCCAAGGCGGAGATTCAGATACAGCCGTCACGTAAAACAATGATATAATAATAATTCGGTTGTCAGGGGTCGTAGATTTACACGCAATAATTTCAATAAACGCACTATGATTATATAACTACAAGCGCAAAAAGTAAACAACTAAAAACAAACGAGAATTCAACAAAAATTAAAATAAAAGAATAAAGAAACGAAAAGGGCTGTCGATGGCAGTCGTAAATAGATATAGAAGGCTATATATGTTCGCGACATATATAGCCTTCCCTTCTTAAATCAAGAGATATAGTAATATCTTATTCGTTAAGTGTACACATTCGTTTTGTAATACAAATTAAACAATTTTATATTTAAACTGTTAGTTCAATGTGCAGTAAATCACAATCAAATAACTCAAAAATTTAACACAAAAGAAAAAAAATTTAACTCTTTATGAAATTAAAGTTATATCGGGGATGAAACCTACGATTACGCGGTAACTGCTCGGAGGCTACAAGGAATTAATTAAAATTGCATTACATTGGTTCGGAGGCTATAAAATAATAACTCAAAAGAATGTACAAAAAAAATATCGTTAGCTTCGACTAAACTTCATAGAAGACTCGCGAAATATATACAATCGGAGAAAAGAACCCGAAAAGATATTTATGTTTATACGGAAAATTCCGTTCTATGTTCGCACGCCGTAACGCAGATGGCGCAAGCCGACGCTATTTACATCCCCGCGTAACACACACACACACACTCTCAATAATGGTAACAGGCCAACGCTATGTACAAATGCCTGATTCGCACGCATATATTCTAACATCCACGGCAACGGCCGACGCTTCTTTCAATCACGTGATTCGCACGTTCACACACACATTCCAGTCGACAACGGGCCGACGCAAAGTTTCTGATCACATGATGCTTACGTGATATCCTCGAGTCCAACGACGGCGAAGTTTCCCTACGTTGAAAAGGATACTTGGTGGTAAACTCCGCCGTCGTACTGGAATCTGGGATCTCGAAACTTGTACGATAGTGTTACGTCTCCGACTTCGCGTCTCTTTTTTTCGACGTATATTAAAATTTTAGTTAAGGGGAAGGTAAACCGTAGTCTATTGTAACATAAAAAAAAAGGAACTTCAGAGGCTTTCAGAAGATAATTCAACAGACGTCAACATATTCCGGGACAATTTGTTGCGTGAAAGCATAAAAAACATGCAACAAATTGTAAACGGGCGCCAACGAAAATCAGACAAAGAATTTGTCTAGACATAACACAAAAAATCAAAACCTTAGGGGCTCATAAATATTTCAACTTTGATAACCTGTCTGTCACAGGAAAAGAAAAAATAACTTTTTCTTAAAATTGTAATTGCGTACAGATCCTGAGCTTTAGAAAAACCAAGGGCGCGAAAGGCCCGTAATTACCGGAGTATGTGGCGCAGACAAAGGCAATAAAGCCAGGTAACCATATGTCATATGGAAGGTAAAAGTTACCCTACCATCTCTCGATGGAAATGTTAGAAAAATTCTGGAAGGCTCGGAAGGGGTAACTCGTTGAAGCGGGGGTGCTTCTTAGGCATATTATTTTCTTAAAACCAATGGATTTCGGGAACTCCTCACCAAATTTAGAAACTAAGGGCGAAAACTTAGAAGTTTAAGAAATAGAGAAGGGATGAGGTGCGAATGCTCAATAATTTTGAGATAAGAAAAGTGGAGGAATAAGCTCTGCAAATGAGAGATTAGAATTTCAGAAAAATGAAAATTCGGGAAGAGTCCTCCCCTTTTCCGAGCTTATAAAATCTTGTGCTCAGGGTGAGCACTCTCTCTTGCATCTCAGCTACAAACCGAATCAGTTTGCTTAAAACTAACGTGAGTGTTTTGAGTGTGCAAGTCGATCCACAAGCTATCGAAGAAGCCGTTAGAAGATCTCCTACAAAGTAAGTTCCAACGTTTCAATATGTATCCCCGCGAAAATACGATTCCACTAAATATATTTTCAATTAATTGTTTCCAAAGTGTTATCTAAGAGAGAAAGAAATGTCCAAGTCGAGGTTCTGCGGTTTTGATTCTGTTCTGATTGTTTCTGTGATCCGTTAAATGTGCGAGAATACCTGCTTCCGAACATCGGTCGGGACATGCTGTCGAATAACTAGCGATTTTCTGTGGTTAACGCCGCGAAATATAGCTGGAACTTTGGCGACTGTCCACGGCTTAAGAATCGGCAAGCGAGTCTCGCTAAAGATAGATTACGTGGAATCACTCATGGGCGGGTCGAGAGCTTCGGAAATCGTCGGTGACGAATCTCCTTCACTCCATTGTTGTTAAACTTTCTAAAATTCTGTTCAACTTAAATTAAAATCAATTAATAATTTTAGTGGAATCTTTAAATAAGAAAACCCAGAAGAAAAGTCGGGCGCGACGGAACAAGCAAATTAAAAACTTGAGGGAGCTGGTCCGCCGCTTCTTCATTCAATACCTCCTCGCGGCGGCACCAAGCGAAGAGGTGTTCGTCTCTCTCGCGCGCCACAAAGAGAGACCTTGGTCTCCTCGTCCGGGCCCTCCGCCACCGTCACCTATCCACGGCGATCCGGAGCCGTTACACGGATATTTCCCGGAAGAAGAAGAGAGCCTGAACGATCCAACCGAAAATCCTACCACCGAGAACAATTTTTCGAGTCAGTCCACGGAGCCGGGATCGGAACAATTCCGCCACACGACTTCTTCGTATACCCCGAATTCTTCCCTCGTCTCCGAGCCACGGTTTCCCGGAGGTGAGCCAAGAGCCTGCTTCTCTCCTCTCTCACCACCTCCTTTTCCTTTCGAACCTGAGGAAACCGACTCTCTGGGCAAAGATGAATCTATCTCTCTCCCGGGAGTAGACTTCCCCGATCAACCTCCATCTCCCGTCCCGAGTATAGAGATCCTCGAGGAGCGTCCAGAACCAAGAGAGGTTATAGATTCTCTCCTGGAGCTCCTCCGCAGGGCCTGTACTCCGTGGACAGATCCTGTCCCGGAAAGGGCCTTCTCCATCGGCCCTGACCACTTTGAACCAGAAGAGATCAGGAGTCAGGCAGCTCGGTCTGATCCTGATTCTCACTTCTTCGTTTATTATCCTGGGGTGAAATTTCCTTTTCTGGCCCCAATGCGACTAATAGATCTGGTCTTCCCGAGATCCACAGCGAGGGTGGTGGAGATCGAAGAAGTCACATTGGATTAGTTATTAAAACAGTTACACATACACACACTCATGTATATAATGTAAATACTCACTCAACCACCGTCATGTTAAATTTATATTTGTTCATTCGCCTTCAACCTTTTTCGTATTATTTAATTTTTACTGTAAAAACTTTCACATTATTTTTATATCTTAAACGAACCGATTAAAATTTTCTAAATTGTTTTTTTTTTTTGTCATTGTATGGATTATTTTTATTTGTAATTAGAGTCATTTATTTAGAATTAAATTGTTAATTTTGTGTTATTCAAATCATGACTTAATTATATTATTATTACCCTAAATTATCCTGTCTAAGCGATCAATCACGCCTGGTTCTATCCCAGAGAATAAGGATTCATTTCCTTTCTCTAAAAAGAACCACTTACGCGCTCAATTCAAATCCGAGATACAGAAATAAATAAACTGCGCGTAAAATTGTGCAGATTCGAATCTCGAATCTCACATAAATTCGGTGGTACGTCATTTTCCTACATTACCGTCAAAGTCCATCCCCGAGAATTCCTTCCAACTAATTAATTAAACAAAATTAACCTTCCTGACGTAACAATAGCAAAAAGTTTATTTCACCAGCTTTTTCTGAAACACGGCACGCCGGTAGATTCCGATAAGAGGCCGGGAACATGGCACGCCGGCAGAATCCGACAAGAGGCCGGGAACACGGCACGCCGGTGGTTCTTTGGTGTGAATGCCGGGAACACGGCACGCCAGAAAATCCCTGACCCGTACTTAAAAACGGTACGTCAACGATATTTCGTCGTGGCTCGTCCCGTCGTTCGTCGTGGCTCGTCCCGTCATTCGTCGTGGCTCGTCCCGCCGTCCATCGTGGCTCGTCACAATTCTTGTCGCACCCAAAGTTTTTTTCGAAACGTCTTACTCGACGGTACACTCTCTCGAGAGCACATCGGCATGCTTTCTCCTGAGCATCATCCTCGATTCACTCTGTGCCGACGCGAGAAATCGTCGGTAATACGATAACCCTACTGCGCCCTAATCGGTAATTAGTTACCCGATAGTCGGTAACTCGCATCGCAATTTTCCCTCGTTACATCAAATAATGTAAAACGGTATAAAACTTATTTGTTTATCTCATAAAACTTCATCATTTTACAAGCAATTACACATAAACTATTATACTTTATATAATATTAAATGCATAACTTTGCTTCCGCTGTTTTCTAAGAAATGTCTGTAGCGGTAAGTGGTGTGTAGGCCTGCGCCACTTTTTCCATTTGCTAGTCTGATCGCCAATGTTATCGCTAAAACACAAACAGCAAATAGCATACGTCTTTTCCTCTTTAGCTTAGTGTATGTATAAAGGCCCGTCGTGTGGAGAGAGAATACGATGTCTATCAGATTACATAAACAACTCTCGACTAGAACAGGAACGATATACAATAGATATTTTGGCAATGCAATTTACAGCAAATATTAATTTGTAATAAATTCAGTTAAATTGACAGCCTGTGAGAAGTTAGTTAATACTATACATATCTCGACGCGACCAGCGTTAATTAATAGCACTAGAAAGATAAGTATGCTATAACGGTAACCTCGACGTGATTTCTTGGCCGTTAAAGAGAGGTTTCCGCCGTTGCTGAACGAACCGTTTTTGCCTTGCAGCTATTGCCGAACAGTTGTTCCTGCCTGATTTTTGGCCGCTATCAATCAAACTGTTTCTGCCTGACTTTTGGTCACTACCAAACGAGCTGTTTCTGCCTCTGAGTCGTTGCCGAACGAGCTGTTCTTACCTCTGAGTTGTTACCAAACGAGCTGTTTCAGCCTTGCAGCCTGCCTACTCTGTAGTCGTCGTCTAAACGTGGCATACCGGTTACCGTCATACACTGCAACCACGGCTTAGTTTTACCGCTCATACTACACAAGCGTGTAAAAACGACTGGTATTTCCAGTATTGAACTTTCCCGCCAAGTGCTCACTGCCGAGCTGGACGCTCGGATCTCAATCATTGCCTACTTTGGACAAAGAGAATTGCGCGAGGCAAACGTTACTGGCGTCTTTGTCGAGACGCTTTTTTTTGCTGCAGCTTTCAAGCATCCTCATCGTCGCAGTATCGTCGCACCGACTTGCGCCTTATTATCATTGTGTGCGTGTGCTCGGCTAAAATAAAATTATTTTCGCTTTCGTCTGTGTTTTACTACGGAGACTGATATTTTTTGCGTGTTTGCGCTATTTTGTTTGCTTTACCGTTTTTATTATTTTTGTGCTCACAATTACGTTGTATTTTCAGTGCTTAAGAGCGTAGATAATAAGGATTTGCGGGCGTTTTCTTTCAAATTTAATTGTCACAGCCTCAACTATGTGTTACCCAGATTCAACCCGAAGTTGAATATCGGTAGACAATAGTATTGTATTAATTTTTGTTTAAAATAAAGTTAAACAGTGTTTAGAATATAATAAATATATATATTTAGAATGATCTTAACTTGCATACGGCTCGAGGCAGACTGACTGCATAAGGCGAAGCATCGCATAAAGCATACAGTCTGATAATACAATTTGATACCCCTCTTATCTTCCCTTACTAATTCTTATCTAAGGATATGCGGAAACATTCTTTTCTACAGATAGCTCGGTTGCAAGCCGAGCTTGCAGCTCTACAATCTCGACAAAATGAGAATCCGGTTGCCAGTACTTCCACGCCTGTCACTTTTCCGCAAAAACAACATATTGATTCATTTTATTACATTTTCAAAACCGATCCAGCGTTATGGTTTATTCAAGTTAAAGCCTCAATGCGTAATGCTGTCATCACAAAGCAAAGTACTATGGCACGCACCGTGGTTTCTCATCTCGATATGAAAGCCTTTTTGTCTATTAGTGACTTAATCATATTCTCCTGATCCAAATAATCAATTCAATAATATCAAAAATTGAATTGTTTCTACGTTTGCGATCTCCTCTGAATCAAAGCTTCGACAAGTGTTGGAAAACTAAATCACATTAGATAATAAACCCTTGCAAATTAATGTACGCATGCATCATTTGAGCGGTAATTCGTATAACGACTCGGTTCTTTGGTCAACCTTTCTTGAATTCCTCCCACTGCATTATCGCATAATCATTGCTGCTTCTAAAGCTGAAACCTTTCAGGACTAAACTTAACTCGCAAACACAGTTATTGATGCGTGTTGAAAAATCAGCGTAATTTAAGGGCTTGTCACGGGGCAGCATCTTACTGTCAATAATTATATCGATTATCTCGCGCTAGATTCTCGTCTTCCATTCTTGAAATGCGATACTAGCATTTTTCAGCTTTTTTTGCAAGTTAGTCTGTACTTACTATTCGGTAGTACCGCATGTAAGTCTTCAAAGTATCATAGTAAATTAACATTGTCTCTCGAGTGATCTTATCCGCGTGAATTAGTTATTGTGCTACTCATTGATTAATTTCCAAAATTTGACTGAATCATTTTTATCAACTCTTTTTGTACAACTCAGTGTGCTATTCTAGTCGCAAAGCGTGTTGAATTTTGTGCTGAGTTGTTCGGGTTCCTATTTTTAGCACCTTTGAATAAATTAATATAATCTTTTTTGTTACTCTTTTTCTATTTAAAAACAATCAATCAGTCTTTCTCACCCTATCTCACCTTTACGAAAAACTCACAAGTAACACTAGGGAAATGTCATACGGCGATTTTTCTAAAACTTGACATACAAATAGTTCATGGAAAACTATTAGACACGTATTTTTTTATATTGGCCCAAAAGCCGTTTGGAAGGTAGAAATCACCCTTATTGATTGTGAGGGTTGGTTTGACTATTTTATAAATTATTTTGTAGTTTTTGACTCTAATTAATCTTGAAGGACAAAGATTATCATCGTTTTTTTTTTTTCTTAAAACCTTAAGGATAGTGGCCCAAGTGTGCAGCGAAAATTTTTGTTCAGTACTTTTGAAGTAATGGCGAAAAAAAATGTAATTTTCCATTTATTATGTGATTTAACATTTATTCTCTGACAAATAAGTAAATATCTGAGCAGGCCGTTCGGTAGCAATTAGGTTATTAAATTTCGCGCTAATAACTTCAGAACACTGGAAGGTTAAACGCAAGGCTAAAGATTAATTTGTCTCTCCGTTATTTCGAAGTATGTTTTGGATCAATTCAAAATTGCTTCTAAAAGATTGCTGCCTATTCATGACGTTGATATAAAAAGATGGGCTTTACGGGCTAGAGATAAAATCAATTTGTCACCGACAGTAAATCATGAAATGTATTGAGTAAGATAAATAAATTTGTGACTAAAAAACAAATATTATCAAAGAAAAAATCATTACAAGTATCAAGCAAATTTGTTTTTAAAGTAAAATCAGAGATTATGTTGGTAGGTAAAAACAATGTTTATAATTCCGATCAATCGGGGTTCAATTTAGAAACGCATACAAGTCGCACGCTTGCTTTAAAAAGGTTCATTAAAAGTCGAGTGCTTAGCGCAATGTTTGAATTCTTTAACGCACAGCTACACTATTCAAACAATTATTTCTGCCAACGAAGATTTAAAATCCCCTTTATTAATAGTCCTACAAGAGACTAGTGGTAAATTTGGACCAATCGTTGAGAAAATTTTGTACTAAGCAGACAATATTATTATATTTCCATCAAAATCAGGCAAACTAACATCCGACCTTGCCATTAATTGGTTTACAAACGTTTTTTTACCAAACACTGAGGAAAACTCTGTTCTTTTGTTAGATTTCTGAACTGGTCAGACTGAAAAAAATTCGATAATATTGTTAAAAATAATAAAAACGTCCAAATTTTTACAATTTCCGCTGGAACCACTGGTTTAATTCAAACGCTAAATGTTTACACTTTTAGACTTTAAAAAAATTTTTTTTTTAAATTTTCGGATATTGTCATGCTGTATAACTATGATGTAAATTTACATTTAAGAAATAACATCCTCAAAATACAGTCTTTAATTTATAACCAGTTTTCCTCCCTCAGATTTAAGAATATATTTTGATACGCTTGGTGGAAGTGTGGGTATATTGCAGAAAAACCCGATAAATGCGAAGCCCCTGCAGATTTCTGTTTGAAAAATTGCAATGGCACATGTAAACTCTGCAATGATATAATTAAATGTAGTTGATGTATGACATCAATGTGCATGCAGCACTTTTTTGCTATAACAAACGTTATCTCTGCACATTGCACTAAATTTAAAGTGTAAGTCGAAACGTATCCCAATTCGTGAGAGGCAAGGGGACTCACGTTTAAAAAGCATCCCGATTTGTGAGAAGCAAAGGAACTCACATTTAAAAAGCACCCCAATTTGTGAGAGGTAAGGGAATTCACATTCAAAAAGCATCCCGATTTGTTATATCTACACGGACTTCTCACCATATTAAATCCGCCATTTTAAATTCATAAAAACGGACTTCAAATTCGTTGTCAATGATCGCAAAAACCCTTAGTTAGCTGATTTCGCAATAATCTTAAAAATAATTCGTAAAATAGTCGAACCAATTCTCAAAATTAATAAGGGTCATTTCTACTCTCTAAACAGCTTTTGAGCCGATATAAAAAAATACGTGTCTAATAGTTTTCCATGTACTACTTGTATACCAAGTTTCAGGAAAATCACCGTATGACACTTTCCTAGTGTTACTTGTTAGCTGCGGAACGACAGTCGGCGTTCCGCCGTTATACTTCGCGCTTTGTAGTTGATTAAAAACGTTTGAGGCGCACCGTGCCCCGAGTCCCCGCCGAACTATGTGGTGTCCGATGTCCAGCCGAAGTTCTGGCCGAAACGGTGCATTACCGGGTGCACCGCTACATCTTTTCCTCCTTCCCCACTTCCATTTTTTTCTCCATTTTTGCTCCTCTTTCTCGCTTTAAATTAGATCTGTAAATATATGCTCTTGCAACAATAAAAATTTTTAGTAAAAAAAAAACAATTTTTTGAGGCTGAAATGTGCATCAAAAGTGCAGATCAGAATGTAGACTTGGCGGGATTAATAATATATAATTGAAGTAATAAATGTAGAGTAAAATAATAGAAAATATTTTATGGCAATAGTGGAAAGAGAGAAGTGACTCGCATGAGTCAATGAAACAATTAAATCGTGATTTAGCAATAACATTTTTTATTTTGTTTTTAAAGCACTATTTAAATCTGTCATAGAAACTACTGAAACTCTTAAAGTACTCGTCCCGTAACATTTACATGATAACGCGCAACGGTGTAATTTCAAAATTGGATATCTTTGCTCTATTTTAGATAATTGAAATGTGCAGAGTAAATAACAACACAAACATGAAACAATGTTATTAGCATAAAAAATGACATTTGTTATTCCCGATTTTTTCACTTTTAGATAAGTTTATCTTCCAAATAAATTATGTGTTGTCACGCCGTTTCTCCTCGCGGAAATCGACGTGATCAAAAAGAACGAGAATAAATCCTCGATCAGCGCTTGGTCGTGTGAACGATAGGTAGCGGGAAAAAAAAAGTAAAGAATCTTCCGGTTTGTCCTGACGAGCGGCGAAATAACTCCCGCAAAAATCCGACTTAGGCGCCTGCAGGCACAGGCCTTGCCGTGCCGATTGAGTCACGAATCAATCCCTTAATCGCGAACGGAGAAGGGCGAGATTAGGCGGAGAGAACTCGTCCTCGGAAAAAGAGTCGGTAATATGCGAAATAAATTTCATAAATCATAAAAAAAAATTTCATAAATTAACAAGATAACAAAAGAACACCGTTTATTAAAGTAAGATAATTAATTAGTAAAACGTCTCGTGAACAAATAAAAATCAAATCAATAAGTAATACACTCCTGTTACCGTAATTTCGGAAGTGAAATACCAAACATGCGAACAAATTAAAGATTTTTACTCGGGTAAGGCTTCACTTTGCGCGCGAGCCATTCTTAATTGTTTTGGCGCCTGCCACGCACCGAAAGAACACATGGCGCGTCCGTGCGCAAACAATAACAATACAAAAAGCACCCGAATTGTCGTTTGCCATTCTGATACCGCTATCACTAATCGTCGCCGACCTCGGTCGCTATCGAAAGCTCTCCGTCACGCTCGCGAACGCGATCTTCAGCAGTCTGATAATACAACGCCAATATCTTACTACGATATGAAACGGATATGTCTCCCGCGTTCGAACGCACTTCAAGAACCACACCAACGAATAGAATCGCGAAACTCGATGGCGGTAACAGCGCTAACATTGAAGGTCCCAGATGATTTCGCGACCAAAAGGCCCAGCGCGGTCGAACATGTGGTCGCTTCCCCAGAAAGCGGAAGAGATCTCGGCTAAGCGACGCCTTACCGGTGCATTCGCTTCTGGTCCACACGAAAGACGCGACTAAAGCCACGCGAGTAATCAAAATATTGTCGTGCCGGTATACCCGTGTGTACATTTCTTACCGCGTTCGTCGGCAATATTAAATTGTAAATCAGTGATTGTTGGCATTTAAACGGTAAATCCGCGTCCATTGACATTTGATTGTCAATTTTATTGTCGTCTTTATCTGTCTCCGTGTATTATCGGCTACCGCGCCCGTTGCCGCCCAGTCGCGTATCCGCGCGTTTCGAATTATTCTCGCATCCGTCTGTTCTTGTACATATACAGGGTGTATTATTTTATATTGACAAACTGTCAAAGTTAGATAGGTCTCGTGGATACAAGTTAATAAGTCCTGTGCCGTTTTTGCAAGATTCTCAATAATTATTGAGAAAAAAATTAATTTGTCTAGCGCAAGAACGACAAGGAAGCTACGCGTAAGTGAGCGCGACAGATGACGGCACCATTTTTAGCTACTCGCCTGTCGCGCTCACTCACGCGTAGCTTCCTTGTCGCTCTTGCGCTAGACAAATTAATTTTTTTCTCAATAACTATTGAGAATTTTGCAAAACTGCACAGGACTTATTAACTTGTATCCACGAGACCTATCTAACTCTGACAGTTTGTCAATATGGAATGATACAACCTGTATATTTCTCGCGTCAGCGGCGTTTTTGTATTCTTTCCGTTGTGCGTATATTTACTTTTGGCACCTATAACGTACTTGTATCTTTATCTCATTTCTTATTTTTGTTTTATAATAAACTATTGTTTTGTTAATTGAAAACCGTCTTGGTGCATTTGCGGACTTTAATTAATTGAATCCTGACAATCCAGACGAGCGTCCCGGGTGAAGCTTGCTAAGGCCGACATTCGGTTGCGCGCAATTTAAGGTCATTTTACAATTAAAATTGCATTCTGGTTGTACTTTAACAAACAAAGGTATAAAAAAAGTAGAAATTATAGTACAGTCTGTATCAGCAATCACGTATAGTTACACTATACAACCGACTATTTCCGCGACTGAGTGCTCTTCCGCCATCCTCCATCTACGGAGACCCCGAACCATTATACTGTTATTATCCGCCGACTGACCAACTCGATACGATTAACTTCTCTGAACAGTCTACGGAGCCAGGATCGGAGCAATTCCGCCCTACGACTGATTCTATCTCTCTCCCGGAGGTAGATTTCCAAGATCATTCTCCATCACCCGACCTGAGTATCGAGGTTCTCGAAAAGCAACAGGAATTGAGGGAGGTCGTAGATCCTCTCCTGGAGCTCCTTCGAAGAACCAGTCCTTCGTGGACGGATCCTGTCCCGGTAGAGGCCTTCACCATAGGCCCCGACCATTTCGATCCCGAGGAGATCAGAGGCAGGCAAATCGCTCTCCTCTTGACTCAAATTTCTTTATATACTATCCGGGGGGTGGAAACTTCCTTCCTGGCCCCGATGGATCTTATAGACTTAGTGTTCCCGCGCACAACAGTCAGGGTGTGCGAGATTGAAAAGATTACCCTCGACTAAGTTAATTTTATACACACACATATATTGTATACACACGCTTTAATATATAAGATGTTAAAAATTTACTTAATGTTAAGATTTATTCCATTCTCAAATTATATAATTTTTTCTTTTCAATCATTAAATTTGTTTTTCTTTACTAAATGTATTTAGTTCAATTAAAAAACCTTGTTAATTATATTTGAAGATTTGAGCTATTTCTTTTAAGAAAACCTATTAAGAAATTCAAGAATTCAAAACAAGCGCGCTGATAGCGCTCCTACTGCTACTTTGTGATTAAAGGTTTTTTCTGTTTATTGCGCTTATAAGACGCTTGAGAAACTAACACTATTGTACGTACATGAGCTGTAAGCTCGTGCCGGTTAAGTTCAGTTGAGCTCGTATGCCTCTAGTACTAAAAGGTAATTTTATTTTACTGTAATTACGATTAAGGTGTGAATGCCCATTAGCGGCTTGATTTCCTTTTATTTTCTTTAGTTGAATTTCCTATTGGGAAGTACGAACAAGTACCTAAACTATTTCTTTGTGGGTTGTCATATCGGACGACGATGCGAGGCCTAACATGCCGATCATTCTGGATCGTCGTATGGACAATAATTCCTTTGGACTAGATTTTCTTTTGGGGTTGTTATCAAGGACGACAATTAATAGTTGCAACAGACTACATATTCCTGGTCGTCATGAAGAACGAAAATCTTTAAAGGTAACGAATTTCTCTGCCTGCGATACATGCGACAAGGATATCTACTTAATATTTTTTTTTTGGAATGGCATCAGCTAACTCTGGAAGTATATTTCTACCATCATTGGACTTATGTCATTTATTGAAATTACTTATGAAAACCAATTGCCAGCTTATCTATCTTTAAGGAGGTTAAATTCACAAGTTTAATTTAGACAATTCTGATTAAGTTATAAGTTTATCTAATTAATTACTCTTTCAGAAGTTTACGACAATTTAAAAACTAACTTTATTTAATTTTACAGGTGTAAATATTTTCTACTAATTTTATTATTAATTTATAAAACCGCTGCTTGAGGTATTGGCATTAAAACTTAGAGTAGAATTAACCGCGCAAGAAATGGAAGATAAGAATCACATATGATTTAATATAAAACTGCAAGGTTTCATTTAAAAGTACATTTAATTTATTTTTACTTTTATTAAAGGTTATATACAGGGTGTCTCAGACATAACGAAAGATACTGAAAGAATAGATAGAACTGATTGAGACAAGTAGAAAAGTCCTGTATCATTTTACAAAATTCTCAACCGTAATTGAGAAAAAAATTAAAATGTATAAATTGTATCGGCGTAAGAGCGACAAGGAAGCTGCGCGTGAGTGAGCGCGACAGGGGAATGGCTAGGAATGGCGCCGTCGCCTGTCGCGCTCACTTACGCGCAGCTTCCTTGTCGCTCTTACGCTTATACAATTTATACATTTTAATTTTTTTCTCAATAACGGTTGAGAATTTTGTAAAATGGTACGGGAATTTTCTACTTGTCTCAATTAATTCTATCTATCCTCCCAGTATCCTTTGTTATGTCTGGAACACCCTGTATATGTAACATTAACCTTTTGTCATTTAATAATTTTGAACCAGCGTATTAGTTAGTTTGTATACTTAATTATAATTACAAAACTTGATTATCCACTAATTGCGAAAAATCACTGCTGGTTCTGTCCCAGAAAAAAAAGATTAAATCCCTTTCTCTATAAAAGAACCATCTACGCGCTTATTTCCGTATTAAAAAATACCTTCTAGTTTTTTTTGCGCGTAAATTGTGTGGTTTTCGAATCCTAAATCCCACGCAAAATTCGGTGGTACGTCAACTCTCTTCCTTACCTACAAACCTCTTTCTTAAAAACTTCCTTCAATTTCTAACCAATTAAATCATTTATTAACTTGACTTAATAATTTTTTTCGAAAAGCTGTTTCAACCCTTAATCATCAAGATAAGCAGAAAAAGAAATGCAAGTCTAATATTTTTCGATGTTTTACAACATATCCAAAATTCATCAAAATCGGTGAAGGACAGTTGTGTCCGTTCCGTTGTTAGTGTTGGCGATATAACAAAAAATGAAAACAAAAAATCTATTTTCTTTTTCCAAGCGACGATAATGACGACAATAAAAGTGTTTCTCAAATAAAAATTTCACATTTTAGACTTTACATTATATCTCAGCTAATAAATTATGTATAACAAATGTAAAAACACTTTTTGTTCACAATTTACATTTAATGTCGCGCGTAATTACGGTGGTGGCCGCCAATTGTCATGATGGCACCACATCTTAGACCTGCAATTTGTCAATTATGCGTGCCACGTGTGGCATTCGTCGGCTCTAGTCGGTCTTTTTGTCCCGGTCATCTTAGCGATCACACGGTGTTATAGTCAGCTCTCCAGTTATAGTTAAAACGCGCAAGGTGTAAATTTCATTGCTATCAGATCCGCTCAGTAACAATATTTCGTGAACGTGCTCAGTCGTATAGAAATTCGGTCCGCTCGCATACGAAATACGCCTCACGGTGGGCCCACGCGGTTACCGCGCGCTTGCCACGTACTCACGGGTTTTGGAACGTGCTCTCACATCGACGGAATATGCCTCATTATCGTCTCGCTCATTACTTTACTTGGTTTTTCGCTCACCGCGCGTATCATATCAATTATCTGATCATTAAATGTCGCACCATTGTAAAACCAATCTCATTCGCCGTGTCAGTACGCGTCATATTCCTGCCGTCACGTGCGAATCTCGTGTCTCATGCGGGGAAACGGCGCTGTCCCGACCACCGGAGACAAAACTCACGCGAAATCCGTTAAACTTTTGTTATTAAAGTTGCCCCTAACTTTTTTGTTGAGCTTATTTAGAACTCGCTTGTTTCAGCCGATATTAATATCTGATATTCTTAGCAGTCATCAACTCGAAAACTTTACTAAATATACACGGTAGGTCTCGCTGCGTTTACACTTAATACAAGATACTACCGCGTTTCTTGAAATAATATCTTTTTAAACATATACGTTTACCTCATATGTTGTTATTGTAAGTCTAAGGTAAAAAGTGTCATTGGCAATAATTTTATTATATCATTGCCTCTGTTTGTTTTATTTTTGTTCAGCCTGTCACATAACGTTCTTTAGTTTAACATATCTGTTCCTTTGTCATGTTTTATTTGATGTGTATTTTTTGAAATTTATAAAGGAGTGATCGCGACGCTTACTAACAATGAGACACATCAGCAATGTCTCACAAATATTATAGTATATATGTAGAAGTTTAAGTATTTTAATTTTTATGGAATGACTGGCAGGCGCATGAACCTGAAGACTGACCGTTTTCTGGTATATTATAATTTATTCGTATTAGATTAAGTTACACTTTTGAATTCAACGTGATCTCGTTATAAACTCGCTGGCTACTATTCGCGATGCCGTCTCTCTACCGACTGTGTGCGCTTATCGATTCGCGCCTAATATTTTCGCTCGTCAAATTTCGGTATCACGCGAAGGTCGCATGACAATAATAATCGCCTAGTCGATCACGCGGAAACTTAACATTCTACATATACAAATCATAAATCAATGCTATTATTACAAAGCGTTTCTCTTTTGTCAATTTTGTTGAGATTTTGCATTCGAAGCAAGAGTTTTTGGAGATGTATAGAATCACACCACTTCAGCAAGTTCCAATAAAGTATAAAGTATATTTCAAAGAATATGTGTTGTAATACTGTATAAAAATCAAACTTATAATATGAGTTTTACAAATGAGAATTACAATTAACGCCGCGGAGATGTTACGCGGTCGTGGCCGGTTTATTTAACGCGAAAAGGCGGGTGTTAGTCTTTTGAATATGCGAGTTACGCGAAGACACGCGTTGAGCACGTGGCCGGTAGATGAGATCCGCACAGAATCTATAAATGAGTTTCACGCTTGAGTTAGTCTTTAAATTGATATCTGTCTGTTTAACTGTTCTTGAGAACTCGCACTGAGTTTAAACAATGAGTCACAATTATATTAATCGTGAGTTCACACGCTGCGAGATGTGATGAGCTACTGAGCACGAGGTTCAACACGCCTCGTGCTGCAGGGTGATGTCTTCCAGAAGATTCTTGGCGTGTTGCACACTGCGAAGATGATCTGGATGAGTTGTACTGGAGACAAGGCGATGAGTTGAACGATGAGTTGAACGATGAGTAAGAATTCTGAGAAAGGCACACTGCACGTTGTTGCACACGAAGTGATGCTTGGCACGGCTGAGTGAACACTGATAAGCCTCGAGCCGGCGACGCCTTCGAGAATCGGAGGCAATTATCGAACGACGGATCGATATCGATCCATCGCCGGCGATCGGCCACGAGGTGTTGCCCCCGCGGCGGTGACATGATTAATTACTAAATTGAAATCTTTTAACAAATACAATTATGATCTTTCTGTGGCAAACGCTTATTAGCTACTGAAACGCGTTTTGTTCGAACGGATGACGCCTTAAAAAACGCTTGGGTCTGCAATATTTATCTTCCCTTTCTTTACGTATTATCCTGTCTCTCTATGTTTGTCTCATCCGTATATACTATCCTTACTAAAATAATTGGCTGTTGCCATCCAACAAATTTACATTTATCACATGATTGTAAATTTGTTCGCCTTTACCGCGTGTAATTATTTGCTGATTGACGTTCGCCTATCGTCGCGCGTTGATTTCGTTAATGTTCTTAAAAGAATATTTATCGTCACTTGCTCTACCCATTTCACAGCTATCTTAACGCTCATTCTGTTGTAACTCGACCCCAGCAACAGGAGGTCACTGGACTTCGGGCGTGGGCCGAGTTAACAACCGATGCCCAGCAGATTATCCGATTTTCGGAAATCTGCTGAGGAGTCGGTGCTTTGCATTTTTAATAAGGTAATGACCAAAAACGGTCAATTACCGAAGGTACCGAAAAAGCTGACTGTTGCATTTTCACCGTAGCAACAGTCGCGTATATAACCCGCGACCGATCGACGTCCGCGGTTTAGTCTTAAGATCTAAAGTAACGTGTCACGCTGCCCGTCACACGCCCGACTTGAACTAACAAAGAAGGTTAGGCAACCCGAAAATTCAAAAAAATATGATACTTTGTGTGCATGTAGAGTAGTTAATCTGTAACACAAAACTATTTTTTGTTTGTGCTAAATTTTACTTAAAAGGGGTGAAATCACCCCTTATAAATAAAAAGGTTTTTTGCTTTTTTTGATATAACTCGAAAACTATTTAAGATATCAAAATAGTTTCATACAAAAATTTTATAGTAAAAACACTTATATTTAATTGCAGTAACAGAATTAGATAAAAAAATTTTTTTAATAAAATTGCTTATAAAATTACAAAAAAAAAAAAATGTTTTCTAATTTGATTATTGCAGTTAAACGGAAATTTCTACCATAAAACTTTTGTATAAAACCTTTTTTGTTATCTTCAATAATTTCCGAGTTGTATGGAGGAAAGTGAAAAACCTCTACATATGAAAATACTTCATTTCTGTAAGAATTATATTTGAGCCGCAACTAAAAATTTTTTAT
Source organism: Cardiocondyla obscurior (assembly GCF_019399895.1). Taxonomy (NCBI): domain Eukaryota; kingdom Metazoa; phylum Arthropoda; class Insecta; order Hymenoptera; family Formicidae; genus Cardiocondyla; species Cardiocondyla obscurior. The sequence goes on along the minus strand of NC_091873.1, from coordinate 4,391,129 downwards.
TTGTTACTCTATATGCGTAATTCTCATTATAAGAACGATTTAATCAGGTTAATACGCTCAATAATAATAATAAGATTTTCACCAAAAAAAATTAGAGAATCTTTAAATATTCAACATTGTGAAATTTTATGTGCAATAATTCATCTTTAATATAAAACTTTTTTGTTCGTGCATCAATTCGAGTGACTGATTATAAAATTGAAAGTAAATGTAAACTTTGCATGATCTGTCGAACGACGAGAAATAACAACAAAAATGAAACGGAGTCAGGTTGTGTCGATAACTTTGTCAAACTTTTTAATTAACTTGATGCGAATGTTTTTACTCTCTTATTTATCACAAGAATAACACTATATTACATTATTGCAAACAAAAATGATATCAAGTTATTGTAACGTAATCTGCATTATCTCGCGGTCTCGGTGTCGGATTACCGACCTCACCATTTACCGACTGTTATATCCCGAGCTCTTAGCAACAGAGGCTCGGGAATAACGCCGGAATGTCGCACGCACGCGACCGTTTAGCTTGATCGGCAGAATATCGCCGATCAAGGTAACCCGGCATTTCCGGCCGGGACGCATAGTCCGAGGACAGTCGCGGTTGCCACCCACGAATCCGCTGATTGCTATGAATTTTTGCATAGCAACAGTAGGAGATATATAGGGGCAGCCGCGGCCCGGACAGGCAGTCGCAATTAAGAATCGTGCTGAGAAATTGTAATCCAGTGAATAGCGTGAAGTGGCCATCTATAATCCGCAAGACAAAGGAAATAAAAGAAATAAACCAACATAATAAAAAGACGACTTTATCCTTGGCACCCTTTCCGGCCGAGATTACACCAGTCTCTCCGGAGAACGGACCCCACGGCACCGTCACGGTGCAACAACTGGTGGCAACGGTGGGATCCGCCCTCCGGAGTCAAGTCGCCCTTTTTTCGCCGCTTACTGGGCGTCTGATTGGTAGTGCGAGACTTCTGCAACAAACAAATAAAAAATTCATGAGAACTCATTCATGAATGAGAAGATAGAAGAACACCAGAAGCAAAGGAGAGCCGGACGTGAAACCTAAGCATCCCCTGACCAGCGTAACTACGAAGCAGCAGCCACGCAGATAAGCAGCCAAGCAGACCGACTACGAGACAGAGAAGCGTACGAGCAGCCAAGTTGAAAACATCGCGACTCATCAGCTACCAAGCAGCATGCTGTTACCGGCGCTATTGTGAGTTAGTTACATATATATGCATGCAAGGCGAAAAGCGAATAAAATTATGTGTACCGCGGCGAATTCCTTTTACATTGTCACACGTCGCGCCTATCTTGGTTGAACGGCATTACCGAGCCCGAAAACCTACAACCGATCTTTAAAAGAATTCCGTGTAGATCGACGAATCAAACGCGAAGTTTTATCCGCCAAATAACGGTAGACGACGAAATCTTGGACCGCGATAGCGCAATATACGAATTTACAAACGGAATTTCCCTCCCTGTACCCATGTATTCTGGCAACGCGAGTTTCGTGAATTACCGAGAAGTTGAGGAACCCGGTAATCAAAGACGCCGATCGTCAATAGGATCGATAGTGAGCGAAATATTTGCGCCCGAAGACCAGCGATTCGTATTCATGATGACCGATAACGGCGAAAGGAACGAGCCCTCGCTTACAGGCGGGGAAGGCGCGAGAGTGCGAACCTCACACGGCAAAAACTCCATCGGCAACACTGAACCCAACGCGAACACAAATATAACACAGCCGCAGTACCGACACTCCTCACCGATCTCGCGACAAGGCGGCACGACGCGCGAAGACGCGATGCTGACGGTACTCGACGCGATATCGCTTACCGCAACACGAGTAGAAAGGTTGGAAAATGAATACCTCGCGCAAAGATACGGCAGCAGGCTCAACAGAACGGCGGACTCTTTGCAGCACCCCGTGCCACCCCCGCGACGGCCCCAAAGAGATGTACGACATTCTCTCAACAACCCGCGGCAATATTTAACGCTGCAAAATGCAATCGGTTTTATACCCACGTTTGACGGGAGCGAAAACAACGTGAAAAAGTTTGTCAAAGCATGCGAGTATGCAGCGCGAAAAGTAGACCCGGAAGACGTGGACGAATTACTGGCGGCTATACTTTATACAAAACTCACGGGACGAGCACTTTCGCGATTCGAATCGAAACAAATTTTAAATTTCGCGCAATTTATACGTGAAATCGAAGAAGGCTACGTACAGCAACGAGGTACAGCACACCTTCAGCTAGAATTCAATCAGCTACGTCAGCGCACGGGGGAAAGCGCGCAAACGTATGGAACCCGAGCCGACACGTTAGTAACCGAGCTATACGACGCGTTGAGCGAAGACTCCAACTACTCGGCGGACGAAAAACGCGGAATATGGAACTCGCTTCAGAAGCAAGTACTAAACAATTATCAGACGGGTCTGTTGCCGCATTTACAAACAATCGTCCGGTCGCGGAACTACAGGACGTTACAAGAAGCGGTAGCAGGAGCGGCAGCGGAAGAGAGACAGCGTAGCGCACCCGTACGCACATACAACGAGCGAGCGTACATCGAGCGAAACTTTCCGCGCACCCCGGCAAACCGCCCCCCCGTGCCAACATGCAATAGATGCGGGAAACAGGGGCACCCAGGATTTCTGTGCCGCACCGGCAGATACGCGCCTAGGTACGGCTTGCCCAGGGCCGAAAATATACCGCGAATTAGCACCACGGACAAGTTCTGCAACTATTGCAATAAGCCGTATCATACGCGCGAAGAATGTCGTAGATTAAAAAGGGACAGCGAGACACCACAAGGAGCACGACGCGATAACCGAGTTCCCCCGCAAACACCCCGACGCACGACCACGGTGCATTCAACCTTACCGGAAGAGAGAGCGAGAGCGCCAACGAGACAACCGACACACGACGACACGCGCGGAGATAACGAAGCACGCCGTTACGAGACACGGCCCGCGCGGAATTATCAGGTGCCACACATCTCGGACGACAACAAGAATCGTCATTTGGATCTAGTCACCCTGCCCGTATTGCAAGCCACGGGCGGGAAGATGACGTTCTTGCTAGACACCGGTGCAGCTATCACCGTTGTTAAGATAGGGAAACTAAAGAGCGATACACCGATCTATACCGAATCGATGGCCCTAACTGGCATGACCGGACATAAGGCGCAAACGATAGGGACAACGCGTGTATTAATTTATTTGCGAGACAGCACGATCTCGCACACTATGCACGTAGTGCCCGACGAATTTCCCATTGCGTACGACGGGATACTCGGGATGGATTTTCTTAAAGCGCAATGTACCGTATATGACGTCGAAAACGGACTCTTGATAATTAATCGCGCCGCGATCCCTTTACAACCATACGTCCGCACGACGCTACCACCGAGAAGCGAAACGATAATACAGGCCGTGACCGATAGCAACCAGATCGGAATAATATATGCCGATGAACTCAAACCCGGCGTGTTTATAGGCAATTGTCTGGTTGCTCCTGAAAATAATACATGTGCCATAAGCGTATTAAACACGCGAGACACAGCCGTGCCATTTCTTACACCCGCAGTACACATAGAAGCGGAGCCACAATTGTGCACAGTCAGCGCGCTCGCGTTACAAGATAAGCCAAATATAGCCGCAGTACAGCAACGAAGAGAACACGTTAAGAAGCAACTTAGAGTCAACCACTTAAATAAAGAAAAAAAAAGCGAATTGATAAAAATCTGCGAAAGCTTCTGCGACATTTTCCAGTTGCAAAGCGACCCACTTTTCTTTACTGAATCTGTCGCGCACGAAATTGTTACGGAAAAGGAAAGTAGGCCAATTAGCTGCCGCCCTTACCGACTGCCCGAGAAACACAAGGCAGAAGTAAGGGAGCAGGTAAAAAAGATGTTCGACGAAGGAATTATAAGAACCAGCGCAAGCCAATGGAACGCACCAATACTAGTTGTCCCCAAAAAAGCCGACGCATCTGGAAAACCGAGACTGAGAATAGTCATCGATTTCAGGAAATTAAACGATATCACGATAGGCGATTCCTTCCCTATTCCGAACATGACCGATATACTCGATCAACTCGGACACGCGAAGTATTTCACGACCCTGGATTTGGCATCGGGTTATCACCAAATCCAGATGAAGGAAGAACATAAACAGAAAACCGCGTTTTCTACACCCGAGGGACATTATGAATTCAACAGGATGCCTTTCAGTCTTAAAAATGCACCGGCAACATTTCAGCGCATGATGAACTCGGTCTTATCGGGCCTGCACGGTATCAAGTGTCTCGAGTATCTAGACGATATAGTCATCTACGGATCAACGCTAACAGAACATAATAAGAGACTCGAAGCTGTTTTTAAACGTTTGCGAGAAAATAATTTAAAATTGCAACCGGACAAGTGCGAGTTTTTACGAAAAGAAGTATTATATCTCGGACATCTAATAACAGAAAATGGAATTCGACCCGATCCTTCCAAAATTTCCGCGGTAAAAAATTTTCCGGTACCAAAGAAGTTAAAAGACATACAATCGTTTATCGGACTAGCCGGATACTACCGAAAATTTATAAAAGATTTTTCGAAAATCGCGAAATCTTTAACAATGCTCACGAAAAAGACGAAAAATTTCGATGGGAAATGGACCAACAGAACGCGTTCGAAATATTAAAAAAGAATTTAACTATCGCGCCGATACTTAAATACCCCGATTTCACGCGCCCGTTTATCGTTACGACGGACGCCTCGGATCATGCACTCGGAGCTATCCTCTCTCAAGGGGAAATAGAAAGGGATCATCCGATTGCATATGCAAGCCGTATATTAAACAAGGCCGAAAGAAACTATAGCACGACAGAGAAGGAGCTACTCGCGATAGTATGGGCGGTGAAACATTTCCGACCCTATATCTATGGAACAACATTTACAATTGTAACAGACCACAAACCATTGATCTGGCTGTTCAATGTAAATGATCCCGGGTCCCGCCTGATGAGGTGGAGATTAAAACTCGAAGAATAACTACGAAATAGTTCATAAAGACGGTAAGAAAAATACGAACGCGGACGCGCTTAGCAGAAACCCCCCGCAGCAAGAAGAAAAGCTTCCAGTACACGTACTAAAAGAAGAGAATACATACTCAACAGAAGAAAAAGCGAAGCTTATACACGAATACCACGACACACCGATAGGCGGACACCAAGGCATCACACGTACACTACACCGCATCAGATTACAGCATGAGTGGCCAGGCATGAGAAGAGACATAGAAGAATACATAAAGAAATGCGAACAGTGCCAGAAAAATAAATTAACAAGAAAGACGAAAATGCCGCTAGTAATTACAGACACGCCTACTAGATCGTTTGAAAAATGCGCCCTAGATATAGTAGGACCGCTACCGATAACGAACAGTAACAATAAATACATTTTAACATTTCAAGATAATCTCACGAAATTCAGTAAAGCGATTCCTATCCCGAACCAAGAAGCCGCGACCGTAGCAAAAGCGTTCGTGACTCAAATAATTTTTGAACACGGGATACCGGAATACGTTCTTTCCGATCAAGGAACGAATTTTACGAGCAATATTTTCAAAAATACTTGCAAATTACTACGGATTGAAAAAATCCAAACAACCGCATATCATCCGCAAACTAACGGCGCACTCGAACGATCGCATCGAACACTGGCCGAGTATCTACGGCACTACATTAACGAAGATCAATCCGATTGGGATGAATGGCTGCCATACGCAATGTTTACATATAACACAACCCCGCATACGGCAACCGGATTGACCCTCTTCGAACTTATCTACGGACATCGTGCTACATTACCGACATCACTGAAAACCGCGCCGAAAGAAACGTATTCATACGACGATTACGCGAATGAATTACGCGAACGATTACGGGCTTCCAACTCTCTCGCACACGATCACGCGAAAACCGAAAAAGAAAAGGCGAAAGAAAATTACGACAAAGATTCCCGAAAACGCGAGTTCAGAGTCGGAGATTCCGTCCTACTTTACGACAAAACAGTTCGACGCGGCCGGTCCAAGAAATTAGATGCGCTTTGGATAGGACCGTATATAATAACAGACAAGCATAGCGATGTTAATTATAGTATAAGAAAAGGTAGAAAAACAATTAGAGTGCATGCAAATTGATTAAAAGCGTTTATAGAACATTAAGCATAAGCAAAAAACACATTAGTCAGTAAGCAAAAAAAAAAAAAAATTTTTTAATAAAACAACAAAACAAAATAAAATATTCTTACTTACCAATATAGCCGCCAGGGACCACAGTCACCTGGCGGTATTCGAGATCTCGTGTAGTGGTCATTGTCAGTCGGGGCTCCAACTTATGCCACAAATAGCGGACTCGGTACCGGGCCCGCAATCCGACACAATCTGAGCAGATGCGCGGTCGGAATGCTAGATAGCATTCTTCGCAAACGTAGAAAAATTGCTGCGAATCCACTGAAAAACACAAAAAGAACAATGAACTACACGAATACACACAATATACCTATAACTTTACACAAATTTAAAATTACTTTCTCTTTCTTCTCTTTTCTTTACCTTCAAAGAACAAAATGATGTTACTATGACGATTGTCAAAGGCTTACTAATGAGACGAGCGAAAAACTTTGACGTTGAAGCCGAGAGCGAATTTTGATAAATCAAAGCTCCGAGAAAGTAATTGTTATCCGTGCATAGAACTCTATACCAAAGATAAAAAGTACGTACCTTTAGCCGACGCTGCATCTTCATTCCCACGATAAAGACGACCCGCGAAACTCGCACACCTATCCAGTACGATATGCTAACACCTTTACACACACATACCTAACCAGTGAACATTTCAGATTAACGCTCACCACCGCGAAGGGCGCAATCGAAACCGCACCTTATACAATCACACAGTTCACCCACGAACCCAGACTATATTATGAGGACCACGGACTTCTTCATCTATCCGACACTACATGGAAATTAGTATTAATAATAAACATCGCAGACTTTGAAATTAGATTTAAGAAATTACAAAACCAAGTTGACGACGCGGAAAATGCCTGTAATAAACTACATGAAGCGTATAACGGCGAATTATTAAAAGATAAATGTCATAATTTAGCAATGTTGGTTACAATGCAAAATAATAAACTAATAACCGCATTAGACAGATTAACCGCGACCTATGAAATTCAACACGTTAAAAGAGGTCTCATAGACTTAGTAGGCACAGTAGGGAAAACTTTATTCGGCATAATGGACGCCAATGACGAAAAAATTATTCAAGAGCAGTTACAACTGCTAATTGCAAGCCAGCAAACGACTCAACACGTAGCGAAAAATCAACTTAAAATATTAAACGGTACACTAAGCCATATACAAGAGCTAGAGATAAAACTCAAGCAACACGACCGCGTCTTAACGAACGCGACTATCCTCCTAAGTCAGCAGATAGATAGAGTAACGCGGCAAATGGAGATGACGGAACATCTTAACACATTAAGAATACTCGTGACTGACCTACTGACTGACATACAAGACACCATCGACTTTATCTCTTGGATTAAAAAAGGTATCATTAACACACGGCTATTACCGATTGACAAGATCATAACAGAGCTACTACATGCAACGATTCAATTACCCGAAGGGTCACAATTCCCGTTTGATACCAATCCTAAGAACTGGAATGAAATCGAAAAATATATATCAATTACCGCGCATTACCGCGATCACAATGCTCTTATGATCATTATTAAATTTCCAGTCGTCACCGATACGACATACGAATTAAAGGGATCCTAAAGCTCCCTGTTTTACCACCTACTACGAGAATTGACTAATCTTTGAATCAGTTTTACGGAATTAAAAATCGCTTTACACGAATAAAGTACATACTTCAATGTGTTGGAGACTGGTCAGATTAAGACCAAAAATAAAAAAAAAATTTTCGTATTATATTCACCTGCACAACATTCGTTTAGTATACAGGTTATGTTGTTAAAATGCACAATCAGACACCAGTCTCCAATGCAGTCAACATCGAGAAAGACGATAACACTGTTTATATTACGATTAAAAGCTTACAAAAAAAGATTAGTCTTTTCTACGAATTAGATTTCCGTGCATGTGTCAGCATGTGCCATAATGATATTTTATGGTAAAGATGTAAAGAATTATGTCTAAGATTAATTGTCACATGTTCTGACAGATGGCACGGACGAACAACAGTAAAAAAATTGTCAAATTATTTTTTTGCGTGTGCAAAGAGCAATTATATTTTACACAAATACACCGTTGTTACTTAGCGAAGGAAAACGATGTATTAGTGTAAAATATAATTGCTCTCTGCACACGCAAAAAAAAAAATTAAAAAAAAAAATAAAATTAAAAATGTACCCGACAGGATTCGATCCAGCAATCTTAGCGGGGCGAGATTACCGATCCCGCGTCTAGTCGCTGCGCCACACCGATCTTTTTGTTAACCTACTTACGTTACGGGTACTTATGTCGCAATACAGTATCAACCGACAAGAGGAACAGAAGGAAGAAGAGACGAATTGACGGATGGCTGGATGTAACATCGTTGGAAAAAGCAAAATAATCTTTTCTTTTTCAGCGAGAAGCGAAGGCGGCAAAACGGCTATGAAAATAAAACCAGCAGATTTATATGCTGCTGGACCACCACCACCACCACCACCGCCATCATCACCACCACGAGCAGCATCGGTGATCCCGCCAGGAGTATTGCAATCAACGGCAGCAGCAGCAGCAGCAACGGCGTCGTCACCCTCGGCCTCAGTTCCACCGTCGGAACCAAAATATAAGCCACTGTCACCCGCATCACGAGGCGGAAAGGAGAATGTACAAAAGGTAAAACGTGGTAAATATATAAAAACACATTTTTTTTTTCTTAGTAAATTGTAAATAATATCTTTTTTCTTTTTTAGTTGGTGAACCACGCGATGCGGAGGGCCGTGGCTAAAGAGCGGCGACGGCAACGTTTTGCCTCATCACGTGCGGTGATGCCTCCGACGATGATGCCTCCGACGATGATGGCGCCGATGCCGTCGATGCCATCGACGCCGTCGATGCTGCCCATGCCGCCGATCCAGCCGATACCGGCGATGATGCCAGCCATGATCCCGCCCGCCCCATATACCCCCCAGCAGCAAACATTGATGTATTCTTATAACCCCCCGCAATATTATTATAATATGCGAATGTAAATAATGTAAATAACAGTAACAATATAATAAACGTGTAATTAAAAATAACTAGAAAATATTTGTATTCTATATAGATCTTCCGTCTTTTTCCTTTCCTTTCGCGAACCTGTTTTGTTTTGCGTGTGCAAAGAGCAATTATATTTTACACAAATACACCGTTATTAATTAACAAAAGAAAACGATGTATTTGTGTAAAATATAACTGCTCTTTGCACACGCAGAAAAAAAAAAAAATAAAAAAAAATAAAAAAGTTTAAAATGTATTCGAAGGGATTTGATCCAGCGATCTTAGAGGAACCAGATTACCGATCTCGCGTCTTGTCGCTGCGCCACACCGATCTTTTTGTTAACCTACTTACGTTACGGGTACTTATGTCTCAATATAGTATAAACCGACAAGAGGAACAGAAGGAAGAAGAGACGATTTGACGGATGGATGGTTGTAATATCGTTGAAAAAAAATGTATTTTTTAATTAATTCTCTTTCATAGTTGTCGGTGGGTACGGGATCATCGCCCACGAAGACGACGTACTCGTCGGCGACGATCCCGTACCCGCCGGTGACGATCCCATACCCGCCCGCAACTATAATTGAAAATGAACTTAAAAATACATTTTTTCCAACGATGTTACATCCAGCCATCCGTCAATTCGTCTCTTCTTTCTTCTGTTCCTCTTGTCGGTTGATACTGTATTGCGACATAAGTACCCGTAACGTAAGTAGGTTAACAAAAGATCGGTGTGGCGCAGCGACTGGATCGGTAATCTCGCCCCGCTAAGATTGCTGGATCGAATCCTGTCGGGTACATTTTTAATTTTATTTTTTTTTTTAATTTTTTTTTTTGCGTGTGCAGAGAGCAATTATATTTTACACAAATACACTGTTATTACGTAGCAAAGGAAAACGATGTATTTGTGTAAAATATAATTGCTTTTTGCACACGCAAAAAAAAATTATAAAATGTATCCGAAAGGACTCGATCCCGCGATCTTAGCGGAGCGAGATTACCGATCCCGAATAGGGTTATGTTGCTTGTAGCTGTCAAAACGCCCGGAGCTTCCGACGTGAGGTTCGCCGCAATCATTGAGACAGTGAATGTAAGGAAGAATCAGAAGCATTTAATTAGATGGTACTGATTCTATGAAAAATCAGAAGCATCTAATATGATGGTACCGATTCTAACAAGAATCAGAAGCATCTGTTTAGATGGTACTGATTCTATAAAAAATCAGCAGCATCTAATATGATGGTACCGATTCTAACAAGAATCAGAAGCATCTGTTTAGATGGTACTGAATGTAACAAGAATCAGAAGCATGTAAAACAATGGTACTGATTCTAAGAAACATCAGAAGCATCTGTTTAGATGGTACTGAATGTAACTAGAATCAGAAGCATGTAAATACTGATTCTAAGAAATATCAGAAGAATCTAATGCTTTATGCGCTTGTACATTTATGTACGTATGCATAATATGCAATAATTAAAAACAAAGATGGTAATAAAAAAATTACAAATGTTGATATTACCGACTCTGTCGATAATACCAACATTTGTAATTTCATTATTACCATCCCCGTTTGAGTTTGCCATCCACTTTAGGATCCCCTTAAAAGCGGTCATACCGTTTCCCGTGTATGACCACGCTAACATTTTTAAAACAATCAAAACCGCGCACGAATATATCGCGTTAGACAAAGAAAACAACAAATATATAAGCTTAACCCGCGATGAAATTAATAGTTGTATCCGCGGAAATAAAAAACTTATATGCGAAAACAATTTCGCGACGTACCATGTATCGGATAACGCACCTTGCGAAGTCTTAGCACTCGCCGAGCCGGGACATCAACCCGAGAAATGCGAAACCCGCCATATCGTATCTAATGTTAGCATACGGACGGCACTAAACGAGCCCCAAGCGTGGCTATACTCGACCGCGTCACAGACCATTGAACTACGATGTAAACACAAGTCAAGTAAAAAAATAAACATAATCAGGTCAGGAAAAATAATACTAAGAGACGCGTGCCAATTAAGTACGAACGACCTCACGATACAGTCAAAAACCCTACTAGGAGAAAGCGACATCAATATTTGTATACCAACGTATAATATTACTATAATATTAATTAAAGACAGAACCAACATTGCTAAAATTACGTCACAATTAAAAAATATACAAAGGAAACCGATTGTACGAAACAAAAATGAACTACTACAACTAAGCTTAGATTTAAACAAACTGCGTTCCGAACTAGATAATAATAATATTGCGTCCAGAACAAAAACGATAATAATATATTCCGTAGGATTAAGTACAACATTAACCGTACTTACGGTCATTATTATAACTATTACTGTAATGAGAAAGAAATACTGTAATAAAAATAAACTATAATTGACAACAAAAAAGAAAAGAAAAACGTACCACAAATTCAACGTTTTTCTTTTTTCTCCCCGAGGGAAAGGGAACTTGTAAAAGAAAAAAGCTTGAACAAATTAAAACACTCAACCCTTTTTCTTCTCCCTAGGGGGGAGGGATGTTATATCCCGAACCCTTAGCAACAGAGGCTCGGGAATAACGCCGGAATGTCGCACGCGCGCGACCGTTTAGCTTGATCGGCAGAATACTGCCGATCAAGGTAACCCGGCATTTCCGGCCGGGACGCGTAGTCCGAGGACAGTCGCGGTTGCCACCCGCGATTCCGCTGATTGCTATGAATTTTGGCATAGCAACAGTAGGAGACATATAGGGGCAGCCGCGGCCCGGACAGGCAGTCGCAATTAAGAATCGTGCTGAGAAATTGTAATCCAGTGAATAGCGTGAAGTGGCCATCTATAATCCGCAAGACAAAGGAAATAAAAGAAATAAACCAACATAATAAAAAGACGACTTTATTCTTGGCACCCTTTCCGGTCGAGATTACACCAGTCTCTCCGGAAAACGGACCTTACGGCACCTTCACGGTGCAACACGACTCGCGAAAATTTGGCGGTACCGATACCGTAATAAGCTATTGCGTCGGCGCGGTTGGCCTGGTAACGGGCCCGTTTGCGAGTCTCGAGGCAGTCGCAGAAAGACCAAGTCTGGGCACGGAATTCCGCCGACGGGACCAACGACGACAAAGAGGGTGCAAAAGCTGCCGCCGACAGGGAAGACTTCCCATCGATTTTCCGCCCGCGAGGGAAGGCTTAAGTGATTTTGCCAGCTGAGTTCACCATTAATTTTCCGCCCGGCGGGACTGACGACAACGAAGGAGAGTGACCGGCGAGCTGCCGTACACGCGATTTTCACGTGCCGTACCGTGAGTGCCCGTCTCGTAACGGAGGGCCAGGAGTCGCATTGGTATCGGAAAATTAATTGTGTTTTAACAAACAGGTTCCAGCTAGGGGCTGGCAAATATCGGCCGTAAAATTTTGAAGAATTGCGGCGAGGAGCTGCTGACCACACGTAGATCACGTGACTGGCACGGGGTGCCGGCACGAGCACAGCGTCGGAACGGGTTTGAGGACGGCGACGACGGATACCGCAGCGCCATGGGACTATACCGGACTTCCTGGTGCGTTCAGCCATCGGGGGGAAAAAAAATCTACGATTGGCGGAGTGCCGTGTTCATCACGTCGTGGAGCGTCGCGTCGCAGCCATCACGAGAAGACGGCGTGCGGCGAGTATTTACGATCTTCGCGTAGCGTGGAGCCCCGGGATAAAAGGGGGGTTTCAAACGGCAATTCGCGTGTGCCGCGGCACGTCCCGCGCGCGTGTACGGAAGATTCCGAAATTGTTCCTTTCTCGTTAGCGTATCGCGAAGTACCTCTTGTATCGCCGTATTTCGGCAGCTCATATTGCGTGCGTTCCCTGAAGAATTTCTTGCGTTCCGTTTACTTTTTTTACGTTCCGTATTTGCGTTCCGTTTACTTTTTTGCGTTCTGTTTACTTTTCTTGCGTTCCGTTATTTGCATTACGTTTACTTTTCTTTGCGTTCCAGTTACTTTTCTTTGCGTCCCGGTTACTTTTCCGCGTTTTGTACCTTTGCGCCCGTAGCTTGAGCCTTCACGTAATATATTGTTGCGTATAACGTCGCACCGTGACCTATCGGGCAGCTGCGGCTGTGGTCTGATACCTTTTTTTGTTTTGAAACAATTGCCTTGTGCTAAATTATAGCCGGTGTAAATACTTTCTTTCGGTTCCGATTGGTAAATTCTTTGTACTACCTTTAATTTTCTTTTATTGTTGGGTTCATGGTAGTAGTCGCGGGTTCACCCCCGACGTCGGTGACATCCGATAAAAGTTTCTTGCTTTGTAAAGTACGTTTTGATTTTGAAATATATATTTTTTTGTTACGAGAAAATAAATTGAGTACATTATTTTATAAAAATGAGTTTTATTGCGTCTCTTGATTTATATAAATATGTCAGAAATATTATTCCCAGTTTCACTTAAAGCAATCTGTTATTATTATATTGAAAAGTTTGTGATATTCTTTGAATACAATTTTCTTTAATATGACATCTTCACTTAAAGCAATCTGTTATTATTATATTGAAAAGTTTGTGATATTTTTTGAATACAATTTTCTTTAATATGACATCGTTTAATATTGCAAACGTAATTAATATGTTAGCAACGACATTTTCAATTGCAAGTATTACACTGTTACGTCTAGAGCCGTTTCTTGCACAGTCGTCTTCTCAGTGAGCACTATTTTAATAACTCTGACCAAAAAACTAAGGTCCACGAGCATCGAGACAATATACTATAGTAAACGGAGGCGTTACCAATCAAAAATATTAAAAAGGAATTTGGGGGAAGAAATCTTTTCCCATACCCCATGAGATAACCCGTACAGTAGCCGGAAGTGGACAGCTCATTTCGGCTAATAATACGGTCGTAAAACCTAAATTGGTCTTAACATGTTATCGCCTTGAGCAGCATGTTTTTGACTAATCAGCGAAAAGTCGTAAAACGAGACAAAGACTCCCGCAGCCGTTGACACTTAGAAAAGCCCGTTGCATAGCAAGAGTACGGACACTGTGACCTCCTTTTTTCAGTTTTATTATCCTAGATAAAATAGAGACGTCGGTTCTACAATAGAAATTTTAAAATAAAGATGTACGATGGATCTGTCTAAATTAACATGTACAGAGGTGCCGAAACAAACAAGCATTTCGCAACGATCATCAAAGGAAATAATATACATATAATCGCGCCTGGCAACAACTAAGGAACGGAATCTCTGTAAATAAAGTGGGATGGGCCACACCACCACTCTATTTACAGAGATTTATAGATTACTTATTTCTTTGTAAATAGAGTAAGATAAGCCACACCTCTAGGTCCACTAACGTCTCGGTAGCTTTCAGCAGCGCGTTCTTACTCGCACGGGGGGCGTCAAATCTTTACATATTATTTTCTCGGTTATTAACACCTAACTTACAAAACCGTATAGGACTTTTCTACTTATTTTCGGAAGCACAACCTACAACTAAGAACTTTTTTACATTAACTGGGACACCCTGTATAAGCTTCGCAATTTTAGTTCGAAGACTACTACCGAATTTAGAATCAAAGTATTAAGATCGTGACTCTGTCCGATTTCCTCGCGAACGAACAAGTGGAAGGAAGAAATCTTCTAGAAGAACTCCATGCAACATCTGTGGATCAGAGACTCGATGCCTTCACCAACCTACTCAAATGGAAAATACGAGACCATCATCAAGCCTACCCCTGAGGAAGCAGCAACTAAGACAGCCAGACTTCAAGCCGCAACCAGCAGAAGTGAGTTAGAGAATAAATTCTAAAGAGAGATATTACAACATTTAATAAAACCCTGAAAATTATAGTGTTATATCCCATGAATTTAACGCGTCAGCAACCCACAGAGAACTTGCGACCTCTTTCATCTGGACCATTAACAAATCTTAATTCAACCCTTTCGCGTTTATTTACGAATTCCATTACATACACTACACCAGATATTACTCAAACGGCGCCGCGTTATAAATCCATTCCTCCAGCCTCTCAATCTAATAAAAGAACGCTAATATACCCCCCGTTTGAAATTGATTCGCATCTATTCCCGTCAAATTCTTAACCTCCTTCAAAACCTGAAACCTATCACCCGTTCATAGATTTAGAATTTTCTACCTCAATATCCCGTCAACCTACCGTTGTTCCTCACCCCGAAGAAAACTCCTCTACCTACGTTCTCAACAATAACCCACAGAATCCCCGTTTCTGCGAAACCGAAAATTATCAATATTCCTCTAACCGAAAAACCCCAGGGTTTTACAATTGCGAATCTCAATTACCACGCTGTGCCTTTTATATGTGTGGTTATCAAAGCGGAAGAAATTCCAAATTTCGTACATCACTTTCTTGCTCGTCATGCTCATTTCCAGTCGAACAGCCTGAAAGAAATTGTTTTTGGACAGGTCCTCATCATATTCATTATAAGAACAGAGCAGAGATAAGCAATTGTCCCTTCGGGTCAACTCATCCTCCGCCTTTTTTTCCTAGAACCTCTCATTATTCCCATTTTTCCCCGCCCTGTCGACACTTTCACGCACACTGCCATTCACACATCTATCAAGAAAACCACATGTAAAGTTACTCATACCGAAAATTTGTACACCCGCGAACATTCACAAACACCTACAATATTTTATTTAAAGCAAAAGACAAATATAATTGTAAAGTATATTCAATTATCTAAGCAATAGTTTACAATGAAATTGTAAAACTGTTTCAATAAAACCAATTACCATTACCACACAATCAAGCTCCGGTTTTTATTTGCTTAAGACTTGTGCGGCCTTATCCCAATAAATAAGATTAAATTCTTTTATTAAAAAAGAGCCATAGGCCGCACGCGTTTCGAAAGTTGTGTGAAAGCGTCTATTAAGGCGTTGACCCGAGATCGAAACCTTATCTCGTGCGCCTCTGCCGCAACGATACAATCCCTTCCTTTGTATCAGCAGCAATAAAAAGTTTTTGCCCTGTTGCATCGGTAACCTTCCGATTTTCCTGAATCTCTTTCGACTTCAGGCTTCGGACGTAACAACACAAACACCATTAACTCCATTTGAATTTAAAGTACATTGTTTGAGATCGCTTGAAACAATAGGAAAAGAGTAGGATTTAAAAACAAAACTGAATCACTTTTAAACAAAAAAAAAAAGTCACTCAACTGTTTATTAACAAAACAATACACAGACTTGCCGTCGCGCGAGGACGGAAGCTTTATAACTGAATAGCGGTAGCACGCTAAAATGCCAGAATTGTGGCGAGTTCTCGAGATTCGCGGATATGCAACGTGATTGTACGCGTATTAATACAAATAAAACGGCGGCGCGCGAAAGATTCTAAGGAGTATATAGCACTTAGGAGTAGCTCTGTTCTCTCTAAAGTCCAGATAACGACTGACTTCAACGGCGTTGGTAGATGCCTAACTTCCTTCTTAAAAGACAAAGGCATAAAGTTACGGGATTGTCCCGGCTTCGAGAACGATCGAGTATTAAATAACATTGTGATTATACGATATGACAATTGCAAGAACTGCTTGTACAAGTTGTAGAGTATATTACACCAGCAGAAAGAGAAGAAAACATATTTGAATCTGAAGAATGCATTATTGATGATGAAGATAAAATAAACGGTTTTTATTACAAAAGAAAAACTGTTGAATTTTGGAAAAGCGGAAAAAAGACACGTCGAACTTTAAGTAGTGTACAAAACCGTTTTCGCAAAGTTAAATTGTTACAACAGCTACATAGATGGGAAATGAGTATAGAGAAAGATGGAACAATTGCAGACAAATTTGCATTTATAACAAAATATGTACTGCAAAAGTTTGAAGCAGATTGTGATAGAAAAACTATTTTACATGATATAAAATTAAGATTATGGGCCTTAGAAGCAAAGAATCAAGTGGATTTACTCAAATTTAAGGCAAGTAAATGGTGGATTTGGAAATTTAAGAATGTACATAGAATTGTTTCCCGTAAAATAACAATATCCAGGACGCGAGTTACGCTTGAAAGTATAGAAAATCTACGAGATATCGCAGAATCGTTAGTTTCAAACGTAAAATCTAGCATTCCAGTTATTAGAGTTGAAGAAATTTATAATGCAGATGAGAGTGGCTTCAACCTTAAAATACATTCTGGGCGAACATTGGCGAAAATAGGAATGAAAACAGTTGAAGCAACTTTTCAATCGGTATCTGCTACGACACACAGTTACACTATAATGCTGATTATTTCAGCAAGTGGAAGTCTTCTTTCACCATTATACTTGGTTTTAAAGGAATCTACTGGAACATTTGGTCCAAGAATGGAAGAATCTCTTTTCCGTTCAGTTAACATCTATATTCAAGCTTCGAAATCAGAGAAACTTACATCTGAACATTTTAAAACTTGGTTTAGCGAAGTGTCCCTACCAAATACTGGTCGTAAAAGCATGCTACTACTTGACTCGTGGACGAGTCACTGCCCCAGCCAGTTACAGCAATTGAATCCAAAAGAAAAAGAAGTACAATTTGCAACCATTCCAAAAAAAACGACGGGTATGATTCAACCTTTAGATGTGTTTGGATTCCGGATTTGGAAAAATTTTGTACGCACATTTTCAGATAATGTAATTTTCTAAGAAAGAGATGTCAATTTACATTCCCGTAATGAAATAATAAAGTTGCAATCACTAACGCACAATCAGCTTTCTTCACCTAGGTTCAAAAATCTTTTCAAATATGCTTGGTTTAAAAGCGGATACGTAGAAACGCATTCTGGAGAATTTTAAAATTCAGTGGATTTCTGTTACTTTAAAAATGAAAAACATATACCTAAATGTAAAATTTGTGAAATGGATGCTTTTATACGCTGTACATAGTGTGGTGAATATTTCTGTTTTAAACATTTTTATAAAGAATACCATTATTGTACTAATTATAATCCGTAATTTTTAGCATATCTACCGTTTTACACTTGAACACTTCTTACAATGTATAATTATGAAACGCATGTACAAACAGTGAATGTAAACGTTTCAAGTACGTGCAAATAATGTGTTTAAATAAATGAAAACTAATGCAAATTTATAAAAATTATAATTCAAACATTGTTACATTTTTATACAAATTTCCTCATTAAAATTTTAAGAGTCAAGAATCAGAAACATCCGCGTCAAGTTAATCGGAAAGTTTAACAAAGTTATCGACACAACCTGACTCCGTTTCATTTTTGTTGTTATTTCTCGTCGTTCGACAGATCACGCAAAGTTTACATTTACTTTCAATTTTATAATCAGTCACTCGAATTGAAGCACGAACAAAAAAGTTTTATATTAAAGATGAATTATTGCACATAAAATTTCACAATGTTGAATATTTAAAGATTCTCTAATTTTTTTTGGTGAAAATCTTATTATTATTATTGAGCGTATTAACCTGATTAAATCGTTCTTATAATGAGAAGCTTTACGCATATAGAGTAACAAATAAAAAATTTTTAGTTGCGGCTCAAATATAATTCTTACAGAAATGAAGTATTTTCATATGTAGAAGTTTTTCACTTTCCTCCATACAACTCGGAAATTATTGAAGATAACAAAAAAGGTTTTATACAAAAGTTTTATGGTAGAAATTTCCGTTTAACTGCAATAATCAAATTAGAAAACATTTTTTTTTTTTTGTAATTTTATAAGCAATTTTATTAAAAAAATTTTTTTATCTAATTCTGTTACTGCAATTAAATATAAGTGTTTTTACTATAAAATTTTTGTATGAAACTATTTTGATATCTTAAATAGTTTTCGAGTTATATCAAAAAAAGCAAAAAACCTTTTTATTTATAAGGGGTGATTTCACCCCTTTTAAGTAAAATTTAGCACAAACAAAAAATAGTTTTGTGTTACAGATTAACTACTCTACATGCACACAAAGGCCCACATTTTGAGCTCACTTTTAGAGGTGCCTTTAACTAAAGTGGTTTTATAAAAGTGGTCGTATTCTGAGCTCACATTTAGAGGCACCTTTAAAAGTGACAGTCACTTTTAGCCTAAATGTGCGCTTTTATCTCGAAAAAGCTATTCTGAACCCATTTTTATAGCACATTTATAGGCTTTCGCTAAATGTGCCGCTAAATGTGGTCTGTAGCACATTTATCGACACATTTAGCGAAAATCCAATATGGCGGCACCCATGCGATTTGACAGGTGGACCCGTATCGCGACTTAACTAATTAGTGGCAACGTTAATTAATTAAATTTGTTTAAAAAAACTATATACGCGAAGTTTTTAGGAGTAAACGAAACTTCATGTAGTAAAATTAATTGTATTAAAACGATTTAAAAAAATTTCAATTTTGAAAATGCGCGTATGTATAAAAGATGCCTTCAAGTGAGTGTCGTAAGATTAATTTCAATCATCTTAAGTTTGTTCTCAGTCGCTGCACTGCTGAATTGATGCACACTAGTACAATGAGTTGAAGTAAATCAAATATAATTTGTTTTATTCTAACTTACTGCACCAGTTACAGCGTGTAGCGACTAAAAATTAATTTTTTAATTACTTTAAACATGTTAACCGTGGATATTATTCACGAAATTAATTATGCGATCGAAGTTCTGGAAGTAAATTTAGTTCGTGATTGTGATCCGCGAGATTTTTGGAATAAAATAAACTCGTTTGAAAGAGTGACGGCGAACGTGACTTATTTTTTTAAACTTAACATTTGTTACGTCTCCGACTCCGCGTCTCTTTTTTTTTTTTTTCGACGTATATTAAAATTTTAGTTAAGGGGAAGGTAGACCGTAGTCCATTGTAATATAAAAAAAGGAATTTCGGAGTCTTTCAGAAAATAAATTCAATAGACGTCCACATATTCCGGGACAATTTGTTGCGTGGAAGCATAAAAAACATGCAACAAATTGCGAACGGGCGCCAACGGATGTCAGACAAAGAATTTGTCTAGACATAACACAAAAAAATCAAAATTTAAGAGCTCATAAATATTTCAACTTTGATAACCTGTCTGTCATAGGAAAAGAAAAATAACTTTTTCTTAAAATTGTAATTGCGTACCGATCCCGAGCTTTAGAAAAACCAAGGGCGCGAGAGACCCGAAATTACCGGAGTATGTGACGCAGGCAAAGGCAATAAAGCCAGGTAACCATATGTCATATGGAAAGTAAGAGTTACCTAACCATCTCTCGATGGAAATGATAGAAAAATTCTGGAAGGCTCGGAAGGGGTAACTCGTTGAAGCGGGGGTGCTTCGTAGGGACATTACTTCCTTAAAACCAATGGATTTCGGGAACTCCTCACCAAAATCTAGAAACTAAGGGCGAAAACTTAAAATAGAGAAGGGATGAAGTGCGAGTGCCCAATAATTTTGAGATAGGAAAAGTGGAGGAATAAGCTCTGCAAATGAGAGATTAGAATCTCAGAAAAATGAAAATTCGGGAAGAGTCCTCCCCTTTTCCGAGCTTATAAAATCTTGTGCTCAGGCTGAGCACGCTCTCTTGCATCTCAGCTACAACCGAATAAGTTTACTTAAACCTCACGTGAGTGTCTTGAGTGTGCAAGCCAATCCGAAGAAGCAGTTTGAAGATCTCCTAAAAGTAAGTCCCAACGATTTAATATGTATCTGGGCGAAAAACACGATTCCACTAAATGTATTTATCTTAATTAGTTGTTTTCAAGTGTTGTCTGAGAGAAAGAAATGTCCGAGTCGAGGCTCCGCGGTTTTGATTTTGTTCTGATTGTTCCTGTGATCTGTTAAATGTGTGAGAATATCTGCTCCCGAACACCGGCTGAGACATGCTGTCGAAAAACTAGCGATTTTCTGTGGTTAACGCCGCGAAATATTGCTGGAACTTTGGCGACTGTTCTCGGCTAAAGAATCGGCAAGCGGTTCTCGCCAAAGATAGATTATGCGGAATCTTTCATGGGCGGATCGAGACCTTCGGAATTCGTCGGTGACGAATCTCCTTCCCTCCATTGTTATTAAACATTCCAAAAATTCAATTCAGATTTAATTAAAATCAATTAATAATTTTAGTGGAATCTCTCAATAAGAAAACGTTGAAGAAGAGTCGGGCGCGGCGGAATAAGCAGATCAAAAATCTGAGGGAGTTAGTCCGCCGCTTCTTCATACAATACCTTCTCGCGGCGGCACCAAGTGAAGAGGTTTTTGTGTCTCCCGCGCGCCACGAGGAGAGACCTTGGTCTCCTCGTCCAGGCCCACCGCCACCATCTCCTATCCGCGGCGATCCGGAACCGTTATTCGGCTATTTCCCGGAAGAAGAGGAGTCTGTTACAAATCCTTCCGACGACCGAAATCTTTCGTCTCAGTCCACGGAGCCTGGATCGGAATTATTCCGCCCCACGACTCCTTCTTATACTCCGAATTCTTCCCTCGTCTCCGAGCCACGGTTTCCCGGAGATGAGCCAAGAGCCTGCTCCTCTCCTCTTTCACCACCTCCTTTTCCCTTCGAACCTGAGGAAGCCGACTCTCTGGGTGAGGATGACTCAATCTCTCTCCCAGGAGTAGACTTCCCCGATCAACCTCCGGTCCCGAGTATAGAGATCCTCGAGGAGCATCCAGAGCCGAGAGAGGTTATAGATCCTCTCCTGGAGCTCCTCCGCAGGGCCTGTACTCCGTGGACAGATCCTGTCCCGGAAAGGGCCTTCTCCATCGGCCCTGACCACTTCGAGCCAGAGGAAATCAGGATTCAGGCAGCTCGGTCTGATCCTGATTCTCATTTTTTCATTTATTATTCCGGGATGGAATTTCCTTTCCTGGCTCCGATGCGATTAATTGACCTTGTTTTCCCGAGATCCACGGCGAGGGTGGTGGAAATCGAGGAGGTCACTATAGATTAATAATCACACACACACACGCACACCCTTACACTCATGTAAATATTGTAAAATACTCAACACCGCCATGTTAAAATTATATCTATTCATTCGTCTATTACCGTTTTCTTACTATTTGATTTGTTCAGTAAAAACTGTTACTTTATTTTTATATTTTAAACGAGCTGTATGAGTTTTCTGAATTGTTTATTTGTCATCTATGGATTTCTTTTGATTTTTGTAATTAGAGTCACTTTGTTTTTAATTAAAATGTTAATTTAGTGTTATTAAAATCGTGGGTTAATTATTTAATTATTTCCCTAAACTATCCCGTCTAAGCGATCAATCACGCCCGGTTCTATCCCAGAGAATAAGGATTCATTTCCTTTCTCTAAAAAGAACCACTTACGCGCTCAATTGAAATCCAAATAATTATCTGCGCGTAAAATCGTGTAGATTCGAATTTCGAATCACGCATAAATTCGGTGGTACGTCACCTCCCTACCCTACCGGCAAAGTCCATTCTGAGGAATTCCTTCCAATTAATTAATTAAATAAAATTAATCCTCCTGGCGTAACACATTTAAAACTTTTTTTCATGCCAAATAATATTATATGCTAATATTCATAGTCCGTCCTTATTTTAAAGATTGTTTTAAGTACAGTTTTATTTGGTTTTAAACCAATTACAGAATCGTATCATTGTTTTAAGACATTGTTTAAAATAATTTTGAAATAAGTAACTATAAATACCAATCTATAATGAGATATTAATCCCAGTAAAATTTTAGGACGAACATACGCATGGTTTCAAAGTTTTAAAAAAGTGAAAGTGATATTTTCTCATAATTCATCACTTTTCCCATTTTTACAGGGATTAATATCGACCCATCATTTAAAAAATAAAAAAAAACAAGAATTTTTGCCGTCACTCTTTATAATAAACGGAAAGTTTGACAGAAATATTGGTTAATTAAAGAAAATGTGCGCTTTTTGATCGCGTTAAAGAAAAAATAATTAACTGGTACACATAAATGTACCTCTATCTTAAAGGCGCCTCTAAATGTGTGCTTAGAATACGGGCGACTTTAGCAGCGCGCCTCTAAAGTTGGTCACACATTTACAGGCGCCTTTATAAAAGCACCTCTAAAAGTGAGCTCAGAATGTGGGCATTGTATCATATTTTTTTGAATTTTCGGGTTGTCTAATCTTTCTTGTAAGTGTGCAAATAAATGAAAAAGTTTAACAATTGAACCAGCATCTTTATTTGAGACTCCCGTACACCTCCGCGGGTTTATCCTACAGTCCGAGAGGACGGACTTCTTGCACCGACCACGGTGTAACAATTCGCTCTGACATTTCATTTTGTTACTTGACAATTACAAATTTTGTAAAATGATATGACTTTTCCTTTTCAATTCTTATTACTTATTTACTTACCACAGTTATCAGGAGTTACATTTGAAATAACACTGTTTTTCAGACACCCTTTATACGAAATTCTAAACACATCTTTCTTAGTTTTATTATAAAGATGTCAAAGTTCACGAATACGCATTAATAAAATCCATGAATCGATAACGATAACATTATCAACTGAACTTATATCAATATTACGTAAGAGTGTTATACAGGAACACCCATCACGTGTGGACCATACAGCGGATTTAGATAGATATTGGAAATATGAGTAAAAAAGTTGTAGTATATTATTTTGTACAATTATTAACCGTTATTGAAAAAAAAAATTAATTTGTCTAGCGTAAGAGCGACAAAAAAGATGCGGGTGAGTGAGCGCGACAGACGACGACGCTATTCCTAGCTATTCGCCTGTCGCGCTCACTCACTCGCAGCTTCCTTGTCGCTCTTACACTTGATAAATTAATTTTTTATTTCAATAACGGTTGAGAATTTTATAAAATGGTATAGAACTTTTTTACTTATATTTCCAATATGTCTAAATCCGCTGTATGGTCCATATGTGGTAAGACACCCTGTATTTATCGACAAATCAAAAAGAATATTTTGTAAAAGATCAATGACGACCTTGACATTGCTTAATCAATAATTTGCCGATTTAAACTTTGCGCTGTGATATCTCTGCTTGTACAATACGTACATAAAAAATATAAGCACATTTTTATATCTAGATCAATTACATGCTTTTTAACGAATCTACTTAGAATTTGATCAATTCAACTAATGTTAAGATTTAATAATATCAGTTATTTTGAATTAAGCGACTCGTGTAAAGACACACGGTCGGTCTCATTGTACGTTCACTTTGCGTGAGACACTACCGCATCTTATAATATAAATTTTATTGTATTATTTGATGCAAGATATAATAAGAATCATATTTATTACTTAACGTTTTAATTAATAAAAATATCTAAAGTTTATTGACGTAGAAAAGATAATAAAATAGCATTGAATTTAATTTTGTTAAATAAATAATAAAATTAAACTAAAATTAAAAAATAAAATTGAACGTTATATATTTAATTTATATGTATATGATTAACATATTATTATTTAAAAGAACTATACCTCATGTTTATGAATAGTGGTAATTATAGATATCATTGTTACAAACAAATTTGTTCTCGTCATAAAGGAAGATAGAAAATTATTAAACACATTATTTGTCTTTCCAAAATATTGAATTTTTAAATAATAAAACGTATAAGCATAAACACTCCACACACTTAATATATAAAAAATACTCAAGCAATATCTCGGTTGATCAATTGGATATCTTAAAATCCCACAACCAAAAATAAAAGTGACTAAGAGAAGGGGATTTATTACCACTTCTATGGAATCAATCATACTCTAATTAAAACTGTTTCTATCTAATACATTACTTATTAAAACTGTATATTTAAAATGGTCAGTATACAGTTTCGTACAACCGTTGTAACAACTTAATGATCAATGTACAATTGCGCAATCACCAGCGTATGTTTTCTATGCAAATGTTGTATTCATCATTCAAATGAAATTGTATTCGATAATATCGCAGCATAATTGCAAAACTGTTAAGTAATACCACAGTTTGCATAATCGACCTTTATATTAAATATTTGTACTTTAAAACATTTTACAGCTTATTACTTATACAAAGTGTTTAAAAAGTTGAAATTCCCTGACCTCGGAAACTACTGATTTGAGATAAAAGTAACCTATACAGAAGTTAAAGAATATTTTATTATAGTATTTTAATAAGATCTCGAAATGATCTATACAAATGTGCAATAAAACAATCAAAATATCCTATAAAAAATTTTTAAGTTTTTTACTTTTTTTCACACTGTACGTTCGTGGAAATTTATATAAAGTTTGTTTTTATTTTTTATTGCACATTTAAGCAGTATATTTTAAAAGTTTTTCAAAATACTATAATAAAATATTTTTTTATTAAGTATTGTTTTTAAATATAAAACTTAAATGTCGATGGTAATGTATGTTTTAAACTTTATATTAAAAAAAATATTTTACAAAAAAAATTATTGTAATGTTTTGGAAAGCTCTCTTTTAAACCATAAGAATATCTAATGAGATATGGTAGATTTTATAAAAAAAAATAAAAATTACCTTTATGTAACGTTGGCAAGTTTACCTAAGGTCATGAATAGTACATTTTACATCCCATTTAAAGTTGTAGAATTTTTTTACAGATTATTTTTATCTCTGAACAATAGTTTCCGAGATCAGGAAAGAGAATCCGAAAATTTTTAAACACCGTATGTATGTATACAAAGTAATCGAAAAGTATCAGATTTTCCTAATATCTTTAATCAGGACAATATTAGAAGAAAATGTCCAATAACAAAGTTGCATGGTTTCAATAAAATATGATTTTTTTACTACAGATTTGAATTTTACACAAAAAAACATAAAACTTTTGTCTGAAACATTTTTCCGAAAAATGTTATTTTGTATCATTAAAATAATCTTTCAAATGAGTTTTGCGAACAATTTAAGGACATAAAATGATATTTTTTGAAAAAATGTTTCAGACAAAAGTTACATACTTTTCAATTGTAAATAAGAATTTGCAATAAAAAATTAGGGTTTTTATTTAAGATTTTAAAGTTGATCTTCAAATAATCTGCAAATTAAATCTCAAGGTTAAAGTCAAGGTCATTATTCTATTTCTCGATTTAATCCATGCAATTAGGCTGTTGGACTTTTTCTTTTAAATTCATCCTGACTGAAAAAGATTAGGAGATTCCGATACTTTTTGATTACCCTGTATATACAGGGTGTCCCAGTTGATGTAAAAAAGTTCTTAGTTGTAGGTTGGGGTAATAGAAAATAACATTTAAAGGATTTGACGCCCCGCGTGCGAGCAAAAACGCGCCGTTTGAAGCTATCGAGACGTTAGTGGACCTAGAGGTGTGGCTTATCTTACTGTATTCACAAAGAAATGAGTAATCTATGAATCTTTGTAAATAGAGTGGGATGGGCCACACCACCACTCTATTTACAGAGATTCATAGATTACTCATTTCTTTGTGAATAGAGTAAGATAAGCCACACCTCTAGGTCCACTAACATCTCGGTAGCTTTCAGCGGCGCGTTCTTACTCGCACGGGGGGCGTCAAATCTTTAAATGTTATTTTCTCGGTTATTAACGCCTAACTTACAAAACCGTATAGGACTTTTCTACTTATTTTCGGAAGCCCATCCTACAACTAAGAACTTTTTTACATCAACTGGGACACCCTGTATACAAACATAAGTAAATAAATAATTAATAATAAATTTTTTTACTAAAATGTTTATAAATTATTCTAATTTTTAATTATTAGGTATAATTCAATAATTAAACTTTTGTATATATTGAATAATGGTTCTCATACTTATTACTATTAAAAATGTATTTTAATTAAAATAAGTAATGAGGATTAGTATCATAAATATTAAATTAAAGTAATAGCTTTTTTGGTCCGTCATTAATAATAATGTTGTTACGTTCACGCTGAATAATTCTTTACGTTTGCGGTTTTTGCTAAACGATCTCATGGCAACGGATTGTTGTCAAAAGTTTTCCGTTGCTAAGGAGCTGTCTCCTAGCTGCGAACTGTTGTTAAAAAATAATAAAAAAAATTGATTGAAATGGTTACGTCAAACCTTATATTAAAAGTTTTCAACAAGCTTAATTAATCTACTCACTCTATCAAAGGTTCTCGTAATTAAAAAAGCAAATATTTGCAGAGTGAGGGTGCAGCCAAAATCCATTGTAGCCATGAATAAGAACGGTGGCTTGTTTTCATAAATTAGAAGAGAAACAGTTGAGGGAAGCAGACAAAAAATTAATTGAAATTTGTGCATGTTATGTTAAGCCTTAGTCCTATGGCATACACATTCGGTAAAATTTCCTCTTCCCACTAATGGTAGCAGAATCGCAAATAAAAGGACCACCTACTCTCCCGTAGCCGTCCCGTGCCGGGAGTCATGAACTTACAAGTAAACCTTTCCAAATCTGACTTTCCGATTTTTATAAAACTCGGTACACTTTTAGAGGGGTCAAAAATATTAAACATGTATTTTTTTATGTCGGCAATGGTCAACGTTTAAGGGGTGGTATTTCTCAGGAACTCCCAAAGTTGGGGGTATTATGGACGTATTATGAAATTTCACGTATGAACAACGCACCAATCAGCATAAAACCAATTGAAAAATGTTTGTTATGTTAATTAATGAAATTTACATACTATATTTTCCATATTTACTTGTTGCGAAAGAGTTAACCATCCCCAAAACGATATATTTTTACACTTTTTTAGTTGTAGCAGAATAAATTATTTATCGATTACAATAAAACAAAACTCAATTTAAAGAGCTCAAAAAACTTAAGTTTACGTGTTTTTTCTTTTTTTCATAAACCTAAATTAAGAGATAAATTCTTTTTTAAAGTATATGTATAATTTTATCTCGTCGTTTGCCGGAGAAAACCGACAAATAAAAAACAATTTCTGTGTTTCAATGTGAAACACCGGAGAGAGATTACTCAGCAATGAGCACGGCGCGGCACACAAAATGGAAAGACAGAAAAGTTGAGAGAGTAATTGAAATCACTGAACACAAGAGTCTATATTTCACAAAACCAAACATAAAAAATTTGAGCACAAAGCTTTAATAGTGATCAAATATCGCGTCCACGAAACCCGTGGTTATGGGTGAACGGAAATTTTCAATTCCCGGCTACATCCGTCGGAAATCTTCTTCCGGATGTTAGACAATACATCCGATCGGCGGAGATCTTCTTGCGGGCGACGGATATCGTTTAACGCGAGTCAATAATCACACGCGATCACGAATCGCATTAAAGTAGAACAAAAATTGATATAACCAAGAAACTCAATGAGTGAGTAAATACAAGAACAAATAATCCCGAGAACTCTAATCGATATACAATGATGCGAACGTGAGCTTGGTTCAACCGAAATTGGCGACCGTTTCACCGGATAAATACGTCGATTATCCAAAAAGACGAGAAAAAACCCATAATAATTAGTGAAAAGTTAGTTGAAACTGGCCAAAACCAGATACAATGAGCAAAACATATACGATAAACAACGGTGTACCTATTCGGAAGAACGATATAAACTTGACGAGACTAAAACTCGACGAAACGGTCGAAAATTAAAAACGTTAATTTTATGTTGATCAAACAAAAGGAAAGTAATATATTTTGATGTTTTATGTCTTTTGTTTAATTTTTTTTTTATTTTTTATTTTTAATTTTTTTTTATTTTTTATTTATTTATTTTGTTTATCTAATAACTTTTTTCATGCGTATCTTATATCTATTTTTTTAACCTACTCGCAATATTTTTTGCAAAAATTCAAGAAAGAATTATTTTATGCACAAAAAATTTGTAAACCAAACACACCTTATAATTACTGTATTGTTACATAAGTTAAGCTTTTGATAAGCCGCAATATAATGTTCAATTTCGTATTAATAAATCGTATTAATAAAAATAAAAGAAAATTTAGTTTAAAATTAGAAAATTTAATAAAAAATGCCATTCAAGAATCTTCTTATATAAAAATTTATAATTTATTAAGTTTTGAAAATTTAAGTTTTATTTCAGATAGAGTTTTAATTGAAGAAAAATATAATCATTACATTAACGATTTTACGAATTTAAATTTAAACTCATCTATGGAATATATTGAAGAATACAATGAGACGTATAAACAAAAAATTGTTAATAATTGGAATTCAGAAAAAAAACATAAATTAATGTTTGCAACAGTACAAGCTAGTGTTATGTCCCACGCCTTCTTTAATTTCTTTCTTTCTAGAATGTTCTATAATAACAAGATAATAAGTATTGACTTTGATTCAATGTCACGAGAGTCAAGTAGTTTGTTTATAAAATCGTTTTGGTAAAATCGAATTCGCTTCTTATTATGTCTAAACCTGGAAAATTCGGGAAAAACTAGTCATGGATGACTCAACCAGCCTTTGCGATAAGCAGTGCACACAGCACAAACAATTAGCCTTCGGAGACAATATAAAAACCCGCAATCAACCCATTCGATTCATTCAATAAAAATCTATCAACTATATCGCGAAGTTACTATACCCACAAACTATACAACACCAGCCCTCGCTACCGAACAAACATGAGACCGAATCTTTGTCATCCGAAAACATTAAGACTTAAAGGACTAATTTTTCATTCGGAAATCGAGAATAACTTTTATTGAACATTGTGGACGCTTTGTACGTGAGCGCAGCAGAAACGGACGTAGTTAAGGGCTATAATAGATTATATGAGGAGTCTGTGTAAGTCCTTATATTCTATAAAAGTATTAACAGTATGTACAATTATTCTTTAATTTCTATATTGTGCCTTACGGCGCCAGGTCTTTCGCCCTGTACAAAAGTGTTACATCTTCCGTTCTCGTAAGGTAATGTACGGTGTGGTCAGTGTGACCTTCATTTTTTGTCCCCTGGGTACTGCACCGGATATTCACTCTCAGAGGAGGCAGATGTCATCGCCCACACGTCTGTTTGTACGCCTTTTTTGCTTACTTGTGGCGCGTGTTGGAAACGGTGCTTTAGTGTCTTTGTCGTCTGCGTTTCGACACTCTCTCCGAGATCTGTTATCAGTACTGGTAGCGGCTTCGGCCAATTCGGAGTTATGTCTCTCCTGATCCTCTAGTCGAACAGCCGTTGTAGAAAGAACAGTGATGGCCGTGTTAGTCTCGGTGGTTCAAACTCAATAAGGTAAAGTACCCAGGGGCAAAGTACAAAGTCGAGAATATCGTTTCTGCGATTATCTTCAGACAGTTGTTGTCAAGGTCCTTTTCTTCGGTCTCCATGGCGGATTTTGCTTCTGAGCTCCCTTCGGTCTTCTCCGGGCTCTCTTGTATCCACTTTGGCGTGAGTGGTTGCTTCCTCCGGCCTCTAAGAAGAAGTAAGAACTTTGCGAGATGGCGTCTGTGGTAGCTTCTCCAAAAATTACTTTTCTCAGTTACTTTCGCTACTGTGCGTCAGACTAGGAGCACCAGTAGAGTTTTCACAAAATGCGAAACTTTCTTTTTGTATCGTATCCGCGGATTTTTCCGATATTTATATTAGTCCTTGTTTTATTTTAAATGCGGTGTTGTAACCCGACCCTGGCAACAGCAAGGCCACGCACGCGAAGGCCGGGTTAACAACCAGCGTCGATCGGATCACCCGATCGCAGAATCCGCTGACCGATCGACGCCTTGCACTTTTCGCCTAGGCAATGACCGAACGCGGTCACTGTCCTACGCGCCCGGAATCCGCAAACTGTTGCTTTTCCGCCTTAGCAACAGTCGCGTATAAAACCCGCGGCCACCGGATGTCCGCGGGTCATTCTGTTAATCACTACGACGGGGTAACGCTGCCCGAAGCCGAAGAACTCAACCAAAGGAAAATAAAAAGACATCTAAATAAAATCAAGAGTTATCTTTTATTCGTGGCCCTCGCTGAGATATACATAGATCCGGGAGGACGGACCCCTTGCACCGTCCGGGTGCAACAGGCAGGAACCGATGAACAACGTCGCTGTCGCACTCCAGCGTCGGCTAGTTTGCGGCCTGCTGCGGCCCTGCCTGCTATGTTCCTCGGCTGGAGCCGTGGAACATCGTTTTTGTCGAGCTCCAGCGACGAATTTTCCTGCCTGCTGCTGCCCTGCTGCTATGTTCCTCGGCTGGAGCCGTGGAACATCGTCTTCGTCGTGCTCCAGCGACGGACTTGCTGCGGCCTGCTGCGGCCATCAATAGACTCCGATGAATGTCATCGCCGTCGCGTGCCAGCAACGGATTCTGCTGCGGCCTGCTACGGCCATCCGTGTCATCGGCAGGAGCCGATGAACACATTCGTCGTCGCTCTCCTGCGTCGGCCTGCTTGCAGCCTGCCTCGGCCATCCGTGTCATCGGCAGGAGCCGATGAACATCTTCGCCGTCGCCTTCCAGCGTCGACCTGCTTGCGGCCTGCTTCGGCCATCCGTGTCATCGGCAGGAGCCGATGAACATCTTCGCCGTCGCACTCCAGCGACGGTCTGCTCAAGACTTGCTGCAACCCGCTTCAATTCATCGGCAGGAGCCGATGAATTCTATTGCCATCACACTCCGACAACATCTTTACTGCAGTTAATTATCAATTACCGCCACGGCGGGCGGACTGGAGTTTTATTTTCTTTCCAGCATTGACCATGTAAATAAGGTTTTGTTTTTTCTTGTATCCATGCATGATTAATTACCGCCACGGCGGGCGGGTGCTATTTGTTTCTTATTTTTCAGCTGTGTAATTTTTTAATTAAATAATGTTTGCGCCATAATTATATTACCGCAAGGCGGGCGGCAAAATTATGTAAAATAAACAATCAATATCTATTAAATGTATTTGCTTGTAATTTCGTTAGCATTAACAAGGCGGGCGGAATGTTCAGGATTAAGTCATTGTTTTTTCTAAAAGAAAGATTAGAGCTTTGTGTCAGTTCAGTATCGCATTGTCCTGCCGGATCATTGTCATTGCGCATCCGGGACAACTCATGCGATTATCAATTTATATTTCTATACGTGCTGTATCGCGCCTAGCAACGGGAATATCCCATCGAAAAGATCCAAGTGCAAAAGTTCTTCTTTGTCAAAAGACAAAGGCACTGATCATCCTAGCCTGATCGCGCGGCCGATCCAGGCAGTTTACCGCTAGCACTCATCATAAGCGCATCGCAGCATCGCTAGTTATCTCCAACATTTATAATAGCAGAATCGCCTCTTTCTCGCATAGAATCACTGTAATAGCAAATCCGCCGTGATTTTGTGCATTTCTCTTTAAACCCGCAGAGATTTAGAGCCACCTTGTAAAGCATAATAAATAGTTCATTGCTATAACGCTTAAAAACAAATTTATTAAAAATTTACCGCGTGCAATCGCGAACACTTATTAATACAGCGATTGCGAGAAGCGAACCTAAAATTACAATCAGATAAGTGTGTTTTTAAAACCAAAGGTAACTTATCTCGATCATGTAATTAGTAAAGACGGCATAACTCCAGATCCGAAAAAGCTGGAAGCTGTTAAATTATTTCCACGACCCAAGACGCCTAAAAATATTAAACAATTTTTAGGCTTGGCTGGATATTACCGACGGTTCATTCCAAGCTTCTCAAAATTAGCTAAACCCCTGACTGTATTATTAAAAAATGATACAGCATTCGAGTGGACTTCAAATCAAGAAGAAGCATTTGAATCATTAAAACAAAAATTATGTGAGGAGCCAGTATTACAATATCCGGATTTCTCACAACCATTTATATTAATCACGAACGCCTCAGGACTTGCAGTAGGAGGAATTTTATCCCAAAAAAAAATTAACAATTATCAACCGGTGGCATATGCATCTCGCACACTAACAGACAACGAAGTAAAATATGATACATATGAAAAGGAAGCATTGGCTATTGTATACTGCGTTAAACATTTTGGCCATATCTATAGGCCGGAAATTTACTTTAGTTACGGATCACAAACCGTTACTCTGGTTTAAGCATGCTCAAGATGCTAATATGCGCATACTTCGGTGGCGATTAAAGTTAGCAGAGTATGATTACGACGTAGTATATAAAGTCGGGAAAACTAATGTAAATGCGGATGCATTGTCCAGAAATGCAGTAGAGGAAATACCGTGTAATATAATTAATCCTGCAAAGAAATTAAATCCGAACAATCCGAAGGACGCCGAATTAATTGCACAGATGCTGGAGGAGTCCGACAATGATAGTGAAGAAGACGATTATAAATTTTATCTGTCAGATGAGGAAGAATTAGATAACATATTAATTAAAAATGACTCAGTACCTCTTACAGATCAAGAATTAAGCGAGCCGTCACAAGAAATTGTGGAACTGGCATTAATTCATGATCCACCGACAGAACGTAGAATCCAGACACGAAGCCAAACAGCAAAGAAAGAAAGAATGGAACAATTAAATGAAAATAAAATTGAAAAAGAAAATAAGCAAATAGAAGAAATTGAAATTCAAAAGGAGGACCTCGACGAAGAAAAGGAAAGTGACGACAAAAGCGAAAGTGAAAGTAAAACAGACGAAAAAAAAAATTTGCCTGTTATCACCGACATACAAGACATACCTAACAATGTAATCGAAACACGTGATTTACTCTTTTTACGAAAAGATAATATCATATATTTTACGGACACCGAGGAAAATTTTTTAGACTCCGGTTCACAAAAATTATTTGAAAAGAATGAATTACCGAAAATAAAAACGCTAACCTTAGAAGAAGCACAACCGATTAAATATAAAAAATATTATTATATTATTTTACCAATCAGCGAGGAGTCCGGGAAGGACCAACTTTTACTCTGCAACATATATCTACAGCTATAAAAAATTTGCGAACTATCTCCGATGAATTAAATTTGCAAACGATTAGCATTGCAAAAACCGACTTAATAAACAACGTACCTTGGAGTGAAATTAAAAATCTGCTACACCTAATTTTCTTAAATTCACCCACGAAATTAATAATCTGCAATGGATCAATAAAATATCCTCCCAGGAATCTCCGATCGTCAATAATCGAAGAAATGGATTGTTCACCAACGGGGGGACATCGCGGAGTAAACAAAACATATAATAAAGTTAAACATAAATATTACTGGGAAAATTTAAAACAGGAAGTTTAACTATATATTCAACAATGTCTATAGTGTCAGTTGAAAAAATTAGTTAGAGTAAAAACTAAGCAGCCGATGCTAATAACTGACACACCAGGAACTTCTTTTGATAAAATTGCTATGGACATTGTAGGGCCAAAAATGTCTGCCAAAAACTGACAGAGGAAACGAGTACATCTTGACCATGCAGGATCAATTAACAAAATTCTGCATAGGCATACCTTTGCAAAATCAGACATCCGAAACAATAGCTGAAGTATTTGTAGATAGATTGTTAAGAAATTAATTTAAATATACCGAGAACAAGGGACATTATATTCTTCAAATGTACGACACGCCGAGAAACGATATTCTCTAAGTATTGACGACGGTAACCAGCGAATTAATAAACATCGCGGTCGTCGACCGAAAGAACGAAAACACGATGAGGCAATGAACTCCGAGTAATTTTGAAAAGGTACGGCGAAGCCTTTGTTCTCAGCGGTATAAAAACGCGGAATTTTCACGCGACTGCGGCACTCCTAAAAAACTCGTCAGTATCGGTCCGCGACACTTTAATATCCGAATCATCATTGTTACGCACGACGATTGCATCGACGACGATCCGAGGCGTGGATCGCACCATACCTTTACTTATTGTAAAAACTCAGCAGCGAGGATCGTGAGGAGATAAACGAATTGGTTAATAATATCATTCTAATCATTTGCAAAATTTATTTCAAATCCATTGCGCGTCACGCGGACGGCGTGACGCTAGAACAAATTTGGTTCTTCGAGCCGGATATCTTATATCCGAAACTTGGCGACCGGTGTCCGGATCGAGGAGATTCGTCGGTGTACGCGGACTGCGTGACACCTGAAGGGCTGGACTGGCAGAACGAGAGAAGGAGGTCCGAATCAGACGAGCAAACGGCAATCCACGGCACGAGACGGTGCAACTGACGCTGGTCACGGCCGGGAGAGAGGAGCGTGTTCAGACGAGGCGGACGCAGCCGGAGAGACAAAACTGCGACCGGAGCAGACGAGCGGTCAAACAAGAAGAGGAGGCGCGTACCACAACGGAAAGGGTAAGCTGTGTAGGAGCTGCACCAGATTTTTAGAATATATTGTAAGGCCCATCGGTGTCGGGATCGCTCTAGGAATAATTGTAATTAGAAGCGAATAATTTAACGTAAAAATGACCACGCCAACGACTCCGTCGGCCTCTACGGCAGCACTGAAAAAGCGGCGATCGACCATTAAAGACGCATGCACACGGATCGCTACGTTCGCGAATGGATTGCGAGAAATAACGAATGAAATACGCGAACAAGCTATAGAGCGGCGAAATCGGTTAAAGGATTACTGGGACGAATATGATCGCATTCAGTCCCAGCTCGAGGAGGCCGACGAGAGCGAGGGCCCCGAGCGGGTCGCGTTTGAGGACGGTTATTATAGCGTGATCGGGAAATTGTCTCGAGCAATTAACGTCCGGGCACCTGTCGGTCCGTCACCGGCTCCGAGCGGTGAGAGCGGGAGCGAGCGAGGGGTTCACGCGAACATGCGGTTACCAAAAATAAGCATCCCATTGTTCTCGAGGAAATACGAAGATTGGTTTCCGTTCGTTGATACTTTCAAGGGCCTAATACATAATAATCAGGAACTCCCGGGAATACAGAAGTTCCAGTATTTAAAGGGATGCCTCACCGATGAGGCGAAAGCATTTATCGCGCCCTTGGAAGTGTCAGACGAAAATTATGAGATAGCGTGGACCACCTTGTACGAGCGTTACGACAACAAACGCGTCATTGTATTTGAGCATATTCGATTCATGCTGGAGCTGCCTCAAATGCAGCGCGAAAATGCGGTAGAATTGAGAAGCATTTGTGACGGGCTAACGCGACATTTAGGAGCATTAAAGGCATTAAAAACAAAGGCGGAATCGTGGGATGTGCTATTGATTTATTTGTTAGGCGCGAAGCTTGATCAGAACACCCGCAAAGAGTGGACACGCGGGCGCACGCGAGGGGCGAAGGAAGGCGGCAAGCGTTGCACGCCACCGCGACGGGTGGTAGATGTGCGTATTGCCGCGGCGATTACGCAGTTTATTCGTGCGGGGACTTCGCCGCATTACCGGTTCCGCAACGTATATTTGAAATACGGAAAAGAAATTTGTGTTTGAATTGCTTGCGATCCACGGCGCATAGGGCGGCTCAGTGTACGTCAGGCGGATGCAAAAATGCAAATTGATACATAATACGCTGCTGCACTTGGGGGATCTACAAAATCGCAAGACATCGGCCGCGGGAACGTCGGCGGCCGGGTCGACGGTGGCATTGGGCGAGGCGACGGCCTTGGTTGCTCGGCCAAGCGCAGGCGGGGACCGGAGATATGTATTTCTGTCAACAGCGATTATAAATGTGTTTGACGGCGATAATCAACAAAAAAGGGCACGTGTCTTACTCGACTCCGGGTCTCAGGCTCATTTCATAACAAGAAAATTCGCGAGGAAATTGAACTTAAATATGCGGCCAGTAAATATTACAGTGACAGGCGTTGGAAAGATGATTGCGCAATCTACATGTATGACACGGCTCCGATTGCGATCGCGTACCGACTCGTTCGAGAGCGAGATAGAATGCATCGTGACGAACGGGATTACGGAGAAAATTCCCGCGAGCACGATAGGGCGCGATATAATTAAGTTGCCGGCGGGCCTAAAGTTAGCCGACCCGCAATTCCATCAACCTGGCGAAATTGATACGTTGATCGGCGCAGATTTATTTTGGACGCTTATATGCGTGGGGTGCATAAAGGCAACGACAAGCCACTCTACGCTCCAAAAAACGAAATTCGGATGGATTTTAGCCGGACGGGTCGGGGGAGCGCAGGGCGATGTCGCGCGCACGTGCGCATCACATGCGGCCGTCACGAACTCAGAATTGAGAAATGCGATCGAGCGTTTTTGGCGGATCGAGGAGACCACGGAGCCGGCGGTCGGCACAATAGACGAGCAGCAATGCGAAAAAGAATTTATCGCGAGCGTGACCACGGATCAATCGGGTAGATACATTGTAGGATTACCGATAAAAGATGAAATAATGACAACGGTCGGACAATCGCGCGACATAGCATTAAAGCGATTTTACACATTGGAGCGCAAATTAAATCGAGATCCGGCATTTGGGGCCGCCTACGGCCAATTTATGCGAGAGTACGCGGAACTGGGCCACATGCAAAAAATCGACGACTCCGAGATGGGAAAACCGGGAACGGTGTATTTACCGCATCACGGGATCTATAAACGCACCGACGGGAACGCGAAATTAAGAGTCGTGTTTGACGCGTCGTGCAAAACCAACTCAGGGGTGTCGCTCAACGACGCATTACAGAAGGGACCGACAATCCAGCAGGATTTAACGTCCATATTAATAAGGTTTCGCGCGTTGACTTATGTCTTCTCCGCCGACATAGTCAAAATGTATCGGCAAATTTGTGTACGGGAGTCGCAAACTCATCTGCAACGAATTTTGTGGCGTGATACACCGGGGTCCCCGATGCTGACGTGGGAGTTGCTCACGATCATGTACGAGACGACATCCGCGCCGTTTTTGGCGATCAGATGCTTACAGCATCTGGCGCGGGAGCACACGGTGGACTGTCCGATGGGCTCGGAGCGCATCTTACGCGATTTTTACGTCGACGATTTGCTCACCGGAGCAAATACGTTGGCTGAAGCGAAAAGGGCGAGAGACGAAATCATCGAGGTACTGCGTCGCGGATGCTTTCACTTGAGTAAATGGTTGTCCAACAGTGACAAATTCATTCCGGACAACGAGATGCGGTGCCGCGATCTGGTGGCGTTTGGTACAGACGCGGAAAGTAAAATCCTAGGAATACAGTGGAATCCGTCGCGCGACGAGTTTGGATTCCGGAATAATTATAATATCCGCGGCGAACGTATAACAAAACGCGGTATCCTTGCCGAGATAGCAAGTTTGTTCGACCCGTTGGGTTTGTTGGGTCCGGTCGCGGTAGTAGCCAAACTAATTCTGCAAGACACGTGGCAGTGCCAGCTCGGGTGGGAAGAATCGGTGCCGCCGAACATTCACCACCGCTGGCTCGAGTTTAGACGGCAATTAGCGAATCTCGATAAAATACGCGTGCCGCGGTGGATAGGCGGTCGGGGGGCGCGTGGCATCGAATTGCATGGGTTCTGCGATGCAAGCGAAAAAGCGTACGGGGCATGCATATACGCGCGAACAACCGACGAAACGGCGCAATTTGGAACAAATTTATTAACTTCCAAATCGCGCATTGCACCGCTAAAGGCAGTGTCATTGCCTCGGTTGGAATTGAGCGCCGCGGCGTTACTCGCCGACTTGATGAAGAGAACTCGGTCTTCACTCGGGGAGATGATAACCGGCGTGTACCTCTGGACCGACTCGATGATCGCGTTGCAATGGATCTCCTCAACATCGCGAACATGGAACGCCTTTGTCGCAAATCGTGTGAGAGAGATCCAGCGAACAACCAGAATCGCGGATTGGCGGCACGTGCCGACCACGGACAACCCGGCCGACATTCTGTCCCGCGGCATGAGTATAGGGGAATTAATTAAAGAGAAAATTTGGTGGAACGGACCGACGTTCTTATCAGATAAGCAATCGTGGCCGAAACGGGCGCCAATCAAAATAGATACAGATTTACCTGAGCGTAAAAGGGTGAACGCGAGCGCGGTCGTGGTCGGAGGAACGGTCGTGCAGGGCTTGCTAAATAAATTTTCGAGCCTCGACAAAATAATATAAATAACCGCATACTGCTTGAGACTCGGCGGGCGAGGCACGAGGACGGCGGATGCCCGCATCACGCCGAGCGAGGCGAAAATCGCTTTACAAATACTGGCGAGGAGCGTGCAGCGATCGCTGCACCCGAGTGGAAATTCGTCTAGCCATTCTGATTTAGCAGCTAGTGATTAGATAGCGCAGGCTAGATATATTTCTTAGTTAGTGACTAGCTTGATACTAGCTATAATTTGTGAAGACACATTTGTTATTTAGTGACTAGCTAGCTATTATCTAGTCATTACTGTGTAGAAATCAAAAGTGAGATTGTGTCATTTAAAAAAAAATCTGTCTAGTATCTGTCTAGCCTCTGTCTAGGCGTTACTGCTTAGGATTCCAAAAGTGAGGTTGTGTCAATTTCCAAAAAAATCCGTCTAGTTTCCATCTAACCACTGTCTAGCCAATTATTGTTAATAACTATAAATGGCTAGACAGTCGCTAGACGGATACTAGACATATGTATTAAACTTTACTTCTTTAATCTTATCGAGTAATGGCTAGAAAGTGGCTAGAAGAATACGAAATAGATTTTTTCATAAATGTTAACCTCATTTTTTGAATTGTAGCTAGTAACGGCTATACAGTGGCTAGACAGATACTATGCAGATTTTTTAAAAAATGTTAATCACACTTTTTCAATAATATCCAGAAACGACTATACAGTGGCTAGACGGATACTAAACAGATTTTTTTTTAATGTTAACTTCACTTTTAAAAAATATATTTATATTTATATTAATATTTTAATTTATTTTTTTTTATTTAAGAAATGTATTAAATTAAATATAATGTATTAAGTTAATCATATATGTATATTAATATATGTTTATATATATATATGTTTTTTACTACATTTTATTTTTTTTTTTAATTTATTTTTACTACTTTTTTTACATTGTATTAAATTTATCATGTTATTACTTTCCAGGGGAAAGTTTAATATTTATGTTTTGTCATCCAATTTCGCTTTAAATCTGAAAAATAAAAATTACTCTGATGTTTAAATTGTACACTTTCTATTTATATATGTAGAAAATAGAAATCTGTAGTACAGGTGTATCTTTTTAATTTATATCTCAACTACTAAAGCATATATATGTATTTTAAGAATTTATTATTGTAAGATATTTTACTAGTTATTGCAATAATTTTTATTGAGTATTGTGGTCACTTCTGTATAGAATCACTTTTTTTTTAATCACTTTTTATATATTTACAATATTATATATATTTTTTTTTTTTATTTGTAAGCGTTGACATCTAGAAAATTTTCTCATTATATGTATGCATAAATATAAAGTTTTATAAATTTAAAAAATGATATGAGATACTTATCTTGTACCAAGAATATATGTATAATAGGAAAAACTGGATAAAAACTCGAGTTCTTTTTTTGTTTAATTTTTTCGCGCAGTGATTTCGTAACGACGATCTGTCGCTGCTATTTTCCGTTGCTATAGAGTTAATAATAAATAAAATTAATCAGTACGAGAAAATCGTAAAGTCAAATTTTTCTTT
This sequence comes from Cardiocondyla obscurior, assembly GCF_019399895.1. Taxonomy (NCBI): domain Eukaryota; kingdom Metazoa; phylum Arthropoda; class Insecta; order Hymenoptera; family Formicidae; genus Cardiocondyla; species Cardiocondyla obscurior. Next base: position 4,350,452 of record NC_091873.1, on the reverse strand, counting down.
GTTAATTTTGTGAAACTCGCGTTTTTATCCAGTTTTTCCTATTATCCTGTCTTTATACACGGTAAGTATCTCATATCAATTTTTTTAGTTTATAGAGTGTCCCAAATCAATATAACTTTGTATTTATGCATACACAATATGTGATTTTTCTAGATGTCAACGCTGAGAAAAAAAAATATGTAGAATATTATAAATTTTATAAAATGGGACAATAACACGTCGATTGACTGTATTCCATCGACTTGGATTTTATTTGATGGAGAACAGCAAGAACTAGTTTGTAAATACATGCCTCCTCCATATAGTGCAAAAAAGTGTAAAGTTTTGCAAGAATTAATAAAGTCAAAAAGTAGTCCAATTCAGAAGTGGCCACAATATCCAATAAGAATTCTTGCATCAGCTGGTAAAATATGTTAAATAATAAATAATTACAATATTTATGCCCTAGCTATAATATAAATTAAAATACTAAATTACAGAAACTTACGCAGAGGGTGTAGCAAAAGATAATACTTTTTTAAATAAAGGATACATCACAGCTGCTACTGATTCCAACGGAACAGATATTTCAGAAGATCAAATAGTATTAAAAAAAAAAAAAATATTAAAAATGAAAACAATTTAGAAGAAGCAAAATGTTTGGCGGTATGCGGATTAGATGGAAAAGTCACATATGTGCATTCTTCATCAGAAGATTCTGGTAAAATTAAGTTAAATTTATTAATATAATAATATAATATAATATAAAGATAGAATATAAATAACATAAAAATAAAATAATATTTAATATAATTATAAAATAATATGATACAATTAATTGCGTATTTTGCAAAAGATTTCAAATAAATATTTTTTTAATATATTCAATGTAGATTCAACGAGTGACAATGAGCTATACGATGCATCCAAAAATAAAATAAAACTGGTTGAAAAAAGTCCTACAACTTCTAAACAAATTAACAAATCAGTAATTATTGACATTATAAAAAAAAAAAAAGGAGTGTTGCACCGGGGCCGGTGCACGGGGTCCGTCCTTCGGGATCCGCGAGAGAGGGCGAAATAATTGATATGTTATAATAAAAGATTAGACTTTTTATTTGGTTACACTGTTTCTTTTCTATCTCCCTTTGTTCTCCCTTTGTCGGTTCGGCACACGTCCTCGCGTTGTCACGCGTTCTCGTCTCCGCGAGGTTTCTTCTTACTTGGCACGCGACCGAACTTTCGTTATCACCGCTCTCAGTTTACGGTACGGACTATAATGCGACTGCTCGTCCGTGACGGGCCGCGGTTATTTAATAGTGACGCAGGGCCTTGGCCTCCTCGGGTTGCAATGCCGAACTTCGGTAGTTCGGCGAATGCAACCTCAGCGATTTCGGCAATAAGTTCTCGCACGTGTTTCTTTTATTATTTAATTTCTTAAGGAGGTTGCTGATCTTGCATCCTCCGAGGTTATTTAATTACGAGAGACTTATTCCGAAATGCCCTGCGTCATGTATCGTGTTGTAACGGGGTTTGGGTTACAACAGGAGGCGGTATGCGGATTAAATGGAGAAGTCACATATGTGCATTCTTCATCAAAAGATTCTGGTAAAATTAAATTAAATTTATTAATATAATATAATAATATAATATAACATAAAAATAAAATAGTATAAATAATATAAATAATATAGACTTTTGTTTCCGATTGCAGAGCGAACGGTTGTGTGTCTGAGCGAGTGCATGTAGAAAAAGGTCTTGTGAGAGTAAAATAGTTTTTCAGAGGTAAAGGGTTGGTTTGAGGGAAAGAGGGAAGGGTTTTTAAGGAGGGCAAGTGAGGGTAAAGAGCAAAGGTAAGAATAAAGGGAAAAATCGGGGAAGATATAAAGCGGAGTTCTTTTTGAGGTTAGGTTGGCGGTGACGGGAAAAATCGTGTGTAAGACAAAGGAAAGGAGGAAGGCAAGGGGGTAAAGGAGAGAGTAAGAGGTAACAAAGACAAAGGGAAAAGAGATAAAGAAGATTTGGAAAATGAGTGATCAGGAAGAGGAAAGTGTGGAGAGTGGAAGTGAGGAAAGAAAAGAGGAAAAGGGAGAAGAGAAAATAAAGAAGAAAATGGGTAGACCTGCAAAGGTAGAACTGTTAAGAAGGGAAAGGGCCAACAGCTTGCCAATTATGGAAGCGTGGAAGCAAGGGGAGAAAAGAAAGGAAAGGCAGGAGGAAAAAGGCGAAATAGAGGGTTTGGAAGGATTTAGGAAAAGTGTAAAAGTTTATAGATCGCCGGTGAAAGCAACAGAAGAGGGTGGCGAAGGAGGAATAAGCAAGGAAGGTTTTGAAGAGGTGATAAAAAACATGAGAAGTGGATTCGCAAGGATCCAAGCGCAGATGGAGAAAGTAAGGAAAATAAAGGTACAAATCAGAAAGGAAATAGAAGATTTGAAAAAAATATGGAAAAAAGAGAAGATAGATTTAGAGAAAAGAATAGATGGGATAAAAAAAAAATAAGGGAAAAAAAATATGAGGGAGGTAAAATGGAAATACCAGCAGAAATACAGGGAAAGGTTTTAAGTTTGGAAGAAAGAACGAGAATGTTGGAAATGGCAAAAGAAAGAGAAAAGAAAGAATGGAGGAAAAACAATTTAATAATAAGAGGTATAAAGATAAAAAGTGAAGAAAAAAAGGTGTTAAAAGAACAAGTGGGAGAAATAATAGAAGCAACAGGTGTGAAAGCAAAGATAGAGGATGTAAATAAGATAGGAGGAGTAAATAAAGGAGGTTATGGTATGGTGTGGGTAAAGATGGAAAACTTTAAAGAAAAACTGGAAATATTAAGATGCAAGGGAAAACTAAAGGACAGGACGGAATGGATAGGAGACGATCTGACAGAATATGAAAGTGTTCAATACTAGAAATCGGCGCAGTCTTTCCGCGAATTAATAAAGCTTTTCACCGAAGAGACAAGCGATTTCCCCCTTTTTTTGGCGGACGCAAGAAACGGAGAATGAGTCGGGAGTTCAATAAATGTAAATCTAAATTTGGACGAGCACGATCTATTTACAACGAGACTATTTACAGTAGGTTTTTTGACATGCGATACGCGACGGCTTCGCGTCGTATTCCTTTTGCTGCAAGCGACAGCCTAAGTTGAAACGAAAGTTCAAACGGATAACAACGCAAGCTACGATTATCTGGATCTTTCGCGAGTACTAGTGCGACTGACGGGACCGTCGATCGATCGGGAAATTCTTCCCGATCGAGAGACCCTCTCCGCTCGCCGGGCCGCCCAGGGTCGGCCGCCAGACCGCTCCGTCTTGACAACAAGATTCTCGCCAAAACCGGAGCGATCCGGCGATAACTCGATCAAGGGCGGCCGAAGCGATCTAAATATTCGCTCGGTGCCGAAGCTCGACAACAAAGCGAGCCACCGCGGATCTCTCGCACAGGTGTACAGAGACGATAAATAAGCGCGTTTAATTTCGTTCCGAACAGAAAGGAAAGTGGAATGGCTCATAAAGAGAGAAGCGGATAGATTGAAAAGAGAAGGAAAACAGGTAAAAATAGGATACAAGAAGATATGGGTAAATAAAAAAATGTGGATATGGGATGATTTGAAGGAAGAATTGAGAAAATGGGATGGAGCGAAAGAGTTTAAAAAAGAAGGAAATAAAAGGAAGAGGGTGATAGCAGATAGATTAAATGCAAGTTTTTGAAAAGGGGCGGAAGAAGAGAAAGAAATGAGTTGAAAAAAGTGGAGAGAAAAGATGAGGAAGGAGGAAAAAAAAAGGATAAAGAAAAAAATGGAAAAAGGAAAGATAAAAGGGAAAAAGAAAAAGAAAAGGAGAAAAAGGAGAGAGGAAAAGAAAAGGCGGAGATAAAAGATAGAAACGTGAGAATAGTTTTTTGGAACGTGGCAGGAATAGAAAACAAGGATAAAGATTTCTGGAAGAACATGGAGAAATGGGAGGTGATCTATATGTGTGAAACTTGGTTGGAAGAAAAAAAATGGAAGGGGTTAAGAAGTAGACTGCCAAAGGGCTACAAATGGATAAATAAGGGGGCAGAAAAGAAAAATAAGAAGGAGAGGGCAATGGGGGAAATGGTGATGGGATGGAGGGAGGAATTGGAAGGAGAAGAAGAATTAGAATTTGAAGATAGGAAAGGAATGATAGGAATAAAGATAAAAAGTGGAAAAGTATGGTGGAAAATAGCAGGGGTATATGTAAATGAGGATTTAGAAGACATAACAGAGAATATGAGAAATTGAAAGGATGAAAAAAAGGAAGGAACGAAATATCTGATAGGGGGAGACTTTAATGTGAGGACGGGAGAAGAGGGCGGGCTATGGGATGATGAAAAAGAAGAAGAAGATAAGGAAGAGAGAAAAAGGAAAACAAAGAATAAAAAAATTACAGGAAAAGGAAAAAAATTTTGTAAAGCTTTGGAAGAAGCAGGATGGGGAATAGTCAATGGTTGTACAAGAGGAGATGAAGAGGGTGAATGGACATATGTAGGGGGAAGAGGAAAAACAGTGATAGACTATGTGATCAGTAACGTGGAATCAAAAGGAGAAATAGTAGAAATGAAGGTGGGGGAGGAAGTGGACTCAGACCACTTACCCTTAATAGTGACGATAAAAAAGGAGGGAGGAAAGAGGAAAAGATGTAAATATGGTATAAAAAAGAGCACGAGACTAGCTTGGAGTGAGAAGGAGAGGAAAATTTTCAGGGAAAAATATAAAGAAAAAAGAGAGAAAGAAAACAATACGGAGGAAAATTGGAAAAGTTTTAGTAAGAAACTGGAAAAAACAAAGTAGTTAAAGAGGAAATGAAAAAAGAGAAGGGGGAAAAACCAAAAGAAAGATGGTGGAATGAGGATTGTAAAAGGAAAAAAGGTGAAGTAAAGGAAGAAATGCTAAAATGGAGGAAGGGGGAAGGGAGTGAGGAGAATTATAAAAAGAAGAAAAGTGAATATAAGAAGCTATGTGAGGAGAAAAAATTGCAAGAAAAGGTGAGATGGGAGAAAGAAATAGAAAAGATTAGAACAGAAAGAGAAGTATGGAAAGTAGTAAACAAGGGAAGAAAAAAAAGGAAGGAAGTGGAGGAAAAAATAAAGATTGAAGAATGGGACGGATATTTTAAGGAAATGTTAGGAGAAGTGGAATGGAGAGTAAGAGAAGAAATAGGAGGAGAGAGAATAGAAGACAATAAGAAAGATATAAATAGAGAAGAATTTGAAAATGTAATAAGAAGGTTGAAAAAAGGAAAAGCAGCAGGAAGTGATGGTTTAGAAAATGAAATATGGAAATGGGGAGGGGGGAAAGTAAAAGAGAAATTATGGGAAATGTGCAAAAGAGTATGGAGGGGGGAGGGGATGCCGGAGGAATGGAGAGAAGTTGTGGTGGTTCCGGTGTTAAAAAGAGGAAAAGGTGAAAAAGTAGAAGAGTATAGAGGGATAACGTTGACACAGACTGCGTACAAAGTGTATGCATCTGTGTTAGCAGAAAGATTAAGAAAGGAATATTACCGCAGAGTCAAGCCGGTTTTAGAAGAGACATGGGGACAGTGGATCAGATATATGTGTTAAATTACCTGCTAAATAAGAAGATAGAGGAAAAGGAAGGAAAAATGGTAATAGCATTTATAGATATGAGAGCGGCTTTTGACTCTGTAGACAGGAGAAAATTGGTGGAAACAATGAAGGAAAGAGGGGTAAGGGAGGGATTGATAAGAAAGTGTGAAGAAATATTAAAGGAAACGGTGAATAAAGTTAAGATGAAGGATAAAGAAGGGAAAAGTTTCTGGACGACAAAGGGAGTAAGACAGGGTTGTCCGCTTAGTCCTAGCCTGTTCACACTCTTGTTGGCAGACATAGATGAAGAATTAGAAAAAGGAGGATGGGGGGGGGTATTAGAATAAAAGACAAAAGAGTTTACTCGCTGGCGTACGCGGATGACATTGCGCTAATGGCAGAAAATGAGGCAGGGATGAAAGGAATGATTAAAAACATGGAAGAATATGTAAAGGAAAAGGGATTGGAAGTGAATGTAAAGAAAACAAAGATAATGAAGTGTAGAAAGAGGGGAGGGAGATGGAAAAAAACTAAATGGGTATGGAAAGGGGAAGAAATAGAGGAAGTAAAAAGTTTCAAGTATTTGGGATACATAATCATGAGAAATGGAGAGCAGAAAGAGCATGTAAAGGACAGAGTAAAAAGAGCGGCATGAATAATGGGGCAGGTGTGGAGTATAGGTAAAAGAAAATTCGGAAAAGATTGGAGTAAAAGAATACGGTTATTTGATAAACTGGTATGGTCGGTTATTAATTATGGCGTGGAAATATGGGGATGGAAGGAAAGAGAAGAGGTGGAGATATTACAGGAAAAATACTTGAGATGGGTGCTGGGAGTAAGAAGATATGTACCAGGATATATGGTGAGAGAAGAACTACAGAGGGATAAATTGAAAGGTAGAGCAGGGATGAGAGCATGGAAATATGAAAAACGGCTAGAAGAAGGGAAAGGAGGAGTTCTAGCAAAATGGTGCTGGGAAGAAATGAAGGGAAGAGCAAGAGAGGGAAGAAGCAAAGGAAAAAGGGAAAAAGAAAGAGAGGAATTTTTTGAAAAATTTGGGTGGTCGGGAAAAGAGGTGGAAGAGCTAAGAGAAAGAGGGAAAATAAGGGGGGAATATTTGGTGGAAAAGGATAAAGAATGGCAAAGAGAGGAAAGATGGAAAAAAATAAGAGAGTCAAGATTTAATAAGTATTATAAAAAAGTGAAAGAAGAAGGGATACCAGGATATTTGAAATTGGGGTAGAAGGAAGAAAAATGGCAAAGAGTGGCAAAATTTAGATTAGGGGAGGAAATGAGAGGAAATAAATATTGGGAGGGAGAGGAGAAAAGAAAATGTAGAATTTGTTTGAAGAAGGAAGAAACGTGGGAACATATATGGAAAGAATGTATAGACTGGGGAAACGAGAATAGTTGGGAGGAAATGGTGGAGGAAATTCTGGGAGGGGAAGGAAGGGGGATTGATTGGTTGGAAAATTTGGAAAGAACAAGGGGAAAAAAATAGGAGTGAATGAAAGTATGAAAGAAAAAAGCGTCGAAAGCGGGGGTCCAAAGATAGAATTTAAGGTAGAATTAAGGCAAAATAATGTAAAGAATGAATGGATCTCTCTCTCTCTCGATGCGTAGGTAATAGAATAGGAAAAAAGGCGTAGGATATAAGTTTTACTTTCAGGAAACGGCTGTAAGAAGAAAAAAGACTATAAAAGTAGAAATAGTTTAGAGATAAGAATGAAGTTTTAAGATATATTTTATGAAATTGTAAGCAGAAAATTGGGGAAGCGAAAGTCCCGGTGTACCTCCGAGGAGAAAATAAACACCTTATATATAATATAAATAATATAAAAAAAATTAATATTTAATATAATTATATAATAATATGATATAATTAACCGTGTATTTTGCAAAAGATTTCCAATAAATATTTTTTTAATATATTCAATGTAGATTCAATGAGCGACAAAGAGCCATACGATGCATCGAAAAATAAAATAAAACTGATAGAAAAAAGTCCTACAAAAAGTTCTAAACAAATTAACAAACCGGTCATTATTGAGGACATTATTTTGAACAAGCGGATTGCAACTCACGATTCAGTTGTAATCATTAATTGTAAATTTATCAATAATATTTCTACATTTTCTACATGTATAAATAGAAACTGTACAATCATCAGAGTAACTTTTATTTTTCAGATTTAAAACAAATTGTAACAGAAATTCAAGAAATAAAATATAATCAAGAAACGATAAAAAATTACTTAAAAAATTTTTTAAAACATGTAGAACAAAATATTATTAATAGAATAGACAAGAACAATGATGTTCTAAATTTGATGACGCAACATAAAATTAAATTTTCTCTGGAAAATAAAGATACATTTGATAAATTTAATACACTACTTTTTCAAGATAATAGTTTTCGAGAAAGTTTTGTAAGTATTTAATTTTTGGATTTATTCTTTTTGATTTATTTTTGATTTATTTTTATTTTAAATTATTTTTGATTTTGTTTATTATTTACTTATTTTATCATTAGTTACTTATTTTATTATATTTCTATTTTTAATTTATATTATATTTCTAAAAAACAATGATTACATTTATTATGGATGCAAAAGCCCCGCCGTCAAAAAACATTCTTGCTATAATAAGGAAATTTTTACATAAAGATTTAGCTACAAAATTTACTTGTACGAAAAAGGCTAATGAAAAATTTGTATTAAAACCATCAGCATTTTATGACTGCATTACTGGTAAATTATTAATTTTATTTATAAAATGTGAACTGTACAAATTTTAATAATTAAACATCACGTAATTAATTGTAGACGTGTTCAGGATGCAAAACAAGACAGATGCTAAAATGATATCTGAAAAAGAAATAGACAGGCTAATTGGTGCTGTTCTAACAAATTCGAAAGACTGGGAAAAAGGAAGATTGCATACAAAGAATAATAATATTCACGAAACAGATATTTAAAAATGTTAATTTTTGTTGATTTAAGTTATTTTTTTTTAAAGTTATAGTATAATTGTATTAAGTTATTTTAAATTAAAATTATTTACAAAAACATATATTATTATTTACAATTAGTTATAATTAACAACATTTAATTTTATTATTGGTTTATCTATGTAACAATGGTGGAATAGCATAATTTTTAAAATAAGAATAAATAATAAATAAATAAAAAATAATAAAAAATATATAAAATATAAAATAATAAAAAATTAATAAATAAAAAAATAATAATAAATTAATTAATAAATAAATAATAATAATATTTATATAAATAATAAATAATAAATTTTTTTTATATCTTAAACAGAAACCGAAGTTTCAAGAAAGGTTTATGTACTGTACTCATTACATATTGACGTATCAAAATTAATATATTATAGTTAATAAATTAAAAAAAAAAAAGATTACAATAGCTCCCTAGCCAATATTTAGCTCACGGCTAGACAGTGGCTAGACGGATACTATACAATTTTTTTTAAAGGAAAAAAAAAAGAAGGATTATAACCTTGTTATAACATATTAATTGTGTATTAATATACAATTGCTTAATGCATAATGAATAGAAGAGAAAAAATTCGTGAACGTGTTCGAAAACATCGATTTATAAAATCGGCATTAAAAAATATTTTAAAACTTGGCCATTCTTCAGGTTAGTCATAAATTTTTTATGATATTTATTAACAAATTTGTTCGTCTGGAAAAATTTTTGCTTTATAAATGTATACTATATTTTTTGTGATAGATATCATCAGCAGTAATATTGCTGACAATATATTTATTAATAAAAATCAAAATGACAATATTCAGAATAATGAAGAACAAGAAAATAATTCAAATATTACAGAAAGTTGCGCATTTAACCAAAAAATAAAAAATAATGAAGAAAAAAAAAATAATAAAGAAGAAAAAGAAAACAATTCAGATATTCTAGAAAGCTACGAATGCAACAATATTAATATATGTAATGAGGATAGTACAGAAACCTTTCTAGAAATTTCCGTTTCTGTTCAAGATAAAGAATTTGAAAAGATCAGAAAGTGGGCAGTTACGTGTAACATACCATTGGCACATTTAGACAAACTTTTGAAAATTTTACGGAAAAGATTGTCTGAGCTTCCTATTTTCAGCAAAACGTTTTTACAAACATCACAAGCCAAGTATGCATTGAAACCAATGAGAGCATTAAACGATTCTATTAGAGAATATGTATATTTAGGATTAGAGAACGGGATAATTAATTGTTTAAATCCAAATTTGCATGAAAATGGAATCATTGATTTACAAATATTTGTTGATGAAGCCTCGCCATTTAAATCAAGCATCAAACAATTGTGGCCTATTTTATGTAAAATTTTTTACAAAAATAATATATATGCTCCATTTTCTGTGGCATTTTATTATGGAGAGACAAAACCAGCATTTGTGGATGAGTTCTTGCAAGATTTAATTGAAGAAATCAATAAATTACAGAGATACGGAATTACATTGTTTAACAAAAATTTTATTATTAGATTGAAACATTTTATTTGTGACACTCTTGCAAAAAAATTTTTAAAAGGAATTAAAGGACACGGAGGTTACGCAGCCTGTGAACGTTGTAATGTATATAGAAAATGTGCAGGATTTCAAAAACGTGTAATCTATTCTGAATTTAATTGCTGCAAACGATCAGACGAATCCTTTAGGAAACAAGAACAAAAAGAGCACCACACTGGTTTCACACCATTACTACGTATTGAACCACCGATCGACATGATTAGTAGTTTCCCATTGGATTATATGCATCTGTTTTGCCTTGGAATTACGAAAAAGTTTTACGTATTAGATCTATTATAGGGTGTCCCACCCCATATTGACAAACTCTCAGAGTTAGATAGGTCTCGTGGATACAAGTCAATAAGTTCTATGCCATTTTGTACAATTTTCAACCATTATTGAAAAAATAATTAAAATGTGTAACTTAAAAACGACAAGGAAATTGCGGACGTGTGAGCGCGACAGACGACTGGCGCCGTCGTCTGTCGCGCTCACTCGCCCGCAGCTTCCTTGTCGCTCTTGCGCTAGACAAATTAATTTTTTTCTCAATAAATATTGAGAATTTTTCAGAACGTTAAAGAACTTTTTTACTTATCTCCCCAAGACCTACCTATCTGTATAGGATTTTATACATGAGCTAAGACACCCTGTATATATACAGGGTGTCCCAGACATAACGAAGGATACTGGGAGGATAGATAGAATTGATTGAGACAAGTAGAAAATTCCCGTACCATTTTACAAAATTCTCAACCGTTATTGAGAAAAAAATTAAAATGTATAAAGTATAGGCGACAAGGATGCTGCGCGTGAGTGAGCGCGACAGGCGACGGCGCCATTTCTAGCCATTCGCCTGTCGCGCTCACTCACGCGCAGCATCCTTGTCGCTCTTACGCCTATACAATTTATACATTTTAATTTTTTTCTCAATAACGGTTGAGAATTTTGCAAAATGGTACGGGACTTTTCTACTTGTCTCAATCAATTCTATCTATCCTCTCAGTATCCATCGTTATGTCTGGGACACCCTGTATATACAGGGTGTATCATTCCATATTGACAAACTGTCAGAGTTAGATAGGTCTCGTGGATACAAGTTAATAAGTCCTGTGCCGTTTTGCAAAATTCTCAATAGTTATTGAGAAAAAAATTAATTTGTCTAGCGCAAGAGCGACAAAGAAGCTACGCATGAGTGAGCGCGACAGGCGAGTAGCTAAAAATGGTGCCGTCGCCTGTCGCGCTCACTCACGCGTAGCTTCCTTGTCGCTCTTGCGCTAGACAAATTAATTTTTTTCTCAATAACTATTGAGAATTTTGCAAAACGGCACAGGACTTATTAACTTGTATCCACGAGACCTATCTAACTCTGACAGTTTGTCAATATGGAATGATACACCCTGTATATATATATATATATAAACCCTGTATATATATATATATATAAAGTGAATTAATTAGAAATATTGAGGCTGCTTTGCGCAAAAAAAAAAAAAAAAAATAGATTGCGTGAACAAATATAATAAAAAAAATAATATCAAAAACAGAAATAATTAATTTAAAAGAAAAAGAAAGAGATGAAATAATTAACGGAGAATGGTTAAGTGATAAGCATATAAATCACTTTAATTTTCTGGTAGAAAAATATTCAAATTATAAACCAGTAGAAACCTGGCGTGTTCAAATACCAGAAACAATAAAATCCATATCTTCTATACAAAAACATATTCAGATATTATATAGTTCAGATGGTCATTGGGTTTGTTGTTTTTACAATACTAAAAATATATTTATCTATGACTCATTAAATAAGAAAAAAATTCATAATAATCACATGAAAATGTTAACTAAAATATTACCTTTCTTTAATTTTGAGGAAAATTGTATTAAATTTCCGACAAACCAAATGGTAACGATTGTGGTGTATTTTCAATAGCATTTGCAATATCATTGTTATATAATATTAAACCAGAAAAAGTAAAATATGATTGGAGTTTAATGCGTCCCTATTTATTAAAATTATTTGAAAATAATATAATAGAACATTTTCCACAAAATTTAAAAGAAGGAAAACCACAAGAGGTAATTCCATTGGCAGTTATTAAAATGCGAGAAGCAGAGGCATCTCGATTAAGGATAAAACGACATATTGAAAAAAAAGAAGAAAATAAACAGAAAATTGAATTTAAAAAAATAGAATTAAATACAAATACATTGGAAAATTCTATTACTTTAAATCTAAAAAAAAAATATTAATAAAATATATATAAATTCATTAAATCAAAATTATTCATCATCCTTGGTTATAATAAATAAAAATAAAAAATTAAATTACAAAATTAATGAAATTAATACAGTAAACAATAAAATTACATTAAAACCAATAATAGAAGATTATAATTTAGTAAATTTAGAAAAAGATATTAATACAAAAGAAATAAAAAAAGAAGTCAATGTATTTAATTCTAAAATTGATGAAATAAATACTTTTAATATTATAAAAAATATTAAAAATAAGAGGGAAAGCAAGAATGATAATTTCGAGAATTTACCTGCTGTAAAGCGAATTAAAAAAGAATAGGATTATATTATGGATTATAATAAGATAACTAATTATAGAGCTAAATAAGTTGAACGCTATAAAAAAAATATAATTTATTATCGTTTAAAAAAAAGGGAAAACTATTTAAAAAATCTAAATATAAATCGTGAAAAACAAAGGTATTATAAAAATTTGCCAATAAATAAATATAAAAGGCGAATACAATATTGTTGTAACCCGTCAGCGCACGCCGGTCATTGACAACCGCGTGCGCTACATTTTTTTTATACAACTCAGCAGATTGCCAAACCGTTGGAATCTGCTGAGTCTAAGAAGCAGTCCTGTCAGCCTTTTGTCATTGTGCGTTATTAGCAGAAGGCAGTAGGGCACGCGGCCACTTTTTTCTGCTATTTCGCTGACAAGACCGAAATTAATAATATAAAATGCATGAGCTCCGAAGCTCGTGCAAGTCAGTCCGAGAGTACGAGGTAACGACTCGTAACTCTATCGCCGAAACACGAAGGAAGAATAAAACGCAAACTCATATATTGAACGATTGAAAGATATTTATTTACACCACGCCGTCATCCTCTTACACCGAAACGTGTAATATTCGGAGGACGGACCCCGTGCACCGCTCCGATGCAACAATATTTAAAATTAAAAACAACTAAATCCAATTTAATAAAAATTAAATATATTACCTTAAAAAATAAAAAAAAAAGATTAATATTGAATCATAGATTTTTATTAAAACGTAAATCTTTATTAAAGAAAAAAATCTATAAAAATATTGAAAATAGAATTAAATATTGAAAATAGAATTGAAAACAATTACAATCTGAAGCTATGATTTTGAAGACATGAAATTGATAATTGATCTGACAATTGCTGCGCGCGCGCGCAAATTGTTTCTAGCGTGTGTTGTTCGTCTAACAATCGATGGTTTAATGTACAAAAAAAAATAATTATTACCGGTAGTAATTAATTAATAGTATCAATTATTTTATTCGCGAGTGTCAGATCAATTATCAATTTTGTGTTAAAAGTGTTATGCGCGAGTGCTTGTCACCGTGGGGCCCTTCGCTTTTTGACGATAAGTCACGTACAGTGACCGGCAATAATGGCCTGTCGCACTGCGGCGACGGCGGCTCCCGCGCGTGAGGTGGGGTAGTGTGCGTGAGGCTTCACCGCGGATCGCGTACGTAAGGCAGGGAACGCCAAAAGGAGCGAGAGGACGGGGGAAAATTTGGTGGGGGGTGTTCTCATGCTCTCTCTCGCTCGCGACCCGTGCGTGTGAGAGAGAAAGCATGAGTGAACGCTAAGGAATTATTATAGGCGCACCTTCGCTCTCTCGCTTGCACGCGTTCGTGTTTATACGGGTAGACAAGGATAGAAGTATATCGCAAGAGTACGCTATTAATTCTAGCGTATACTTTAAGACATTTCGCGACTTTTAACAATCGAAATTAAATACTCATGTTACTTATATTTTAAATAAATATTTTTACATTACGTATAATTTAATTTTGGAATAATTTTTGTTTTCTGTCTTGAGAAAGACAATTTTAAATGCCGTACGCGATCCGCGGTGAGGCCTCACGCACACTACCCCATCTCACGCGCGGGAGCCGCCGTCGCCGCAGTGCGACAGGCCATTATTGCCGGTCACTGTACGTCCCTGGCTACCACTTGTATCCGTCCGGTAAGTAGCTAAATATTTTATTAATTTACTCGAAAACTAGACCTCAAATAAAATTTTCATAGAGGAAAAATCGTTTCAAATTTGATTCAAGAACACGTCCCTTCAGGGACTATATACTTGTTCTGAATCACCCTGTATATCTGACATTATTGAACATAGCGATTGGTTGTGGGATAAAAAATTTCTTAACATTCTATAACTTTTCTATCCTGCAGCCAATCGTTGTCGATCGTTCGATAATGTTATCAGATGTATATAATATTAGCCTAAATTCACTTTTCAGTTTGTACATTAATTACGCAGAGAACTTCCATTGACTTGTTGTCGCCATTTGGCATTTGCAAGCCAAGACCCAACGATTTTATCTGCAACAGCCATCAAATCGTTTTTAAAATATTGTAATAGTGCACCTAAAATTAAAAAATTGTAACATTAATGCTGATTTAATTTCAACATTTTCAAATAGTTTTAATATCTTTAAAAAATAAAGATAAAACATATGCTTATTTTGATCTTTTAACTTTAAACAGAAAATATATATTAAATACTTGTAATTTTACAATTTATTATATATTTCCTTTTTAAAGTTAAAAGATCAAAATAAACATATGTTCTATCTTTATTTTTAAAAACAACAATAAATGTATGTACATATACGAACCTTGTATAACGTCCCAAGTTTATAAACTCTCAAATTTTAGTTTACTTTTTCTTCCTTGGAAACTAAATTTTTGGGCTAGGTTATTTGTTATGATTTTTGTTAAAAGTTTCCTTACAGAATTTTCAATACTTGTAGAATCTATGTATCTCGCAAGATACAGGGACTGAAAAAAAACGAGAAGCAAAAATAAAACATAAATTAACACTTCATCATACGATATAAATTACTTAACTTTGTAAAATAAAAAACATTTAATTACTATTGCAGATAAATTATTGTCGTCCGCTAAAAATTGTTCTAATGCATGCAATTGCGTCATTGTATTTACAGGAAGTGCTGGAAAATTTTGCGGTTTTTTTACTACTTTTTCTTCAGATGATAATAATCTGTTTAGTTTTTCTTGGCTCATTATACATATGTCCATTTTTCCACTGAAGATGTTGCACTGATTTTTTAGTTTATTTTCATCATTTTTTATTACGATTAATTGTTTTAACATTTCATCGTACATATCGTTATTCTGCGATGACATGAAATCTGAAAATTAATGAAGTTTTGTAAATTTAAAAATTAATGAACTTTCTAATAATGAAATAAGTAAAAGAACAAAAAAACATGCATTTTTTCTGTTGTTTTAGGAGAAACATCTGATTGTGTTACGTTTTGCATTAACAAAAATTCCAGATTGTTATTATTTGTTTGAATTGTTATTGGTGAAATACAATTGATAATTTTCCATATGTTGTTTGCATTTTTTTCGGACATTACAGATTTTTCAGATGTTGGTGTACATGTATTGCTGGAAGAGAGTTTCAATTTACTTATTTCAGATATTTTATCTTTTGCTTTTTTAGTATGTTTATTTTCCTGTTTCTTATTAATAGATTTGTGATGCTCATCTTCGACTACTAAAAGTGTATAAGATTGTTTATTAGCAGCTTTTTTACTTTTTTTTGGCGATTGGTCTTTCAATGTTATTGTAAGCAAAACAGAAGGCAGAGCTTTTAAAGAACCTTTAGATTTAAATAAATTCTTTAAAATATTGGTACTGTCTAATTTTTTGTCTAATTTCTTTTTTTTAACGTTTGAAATGCTTAAACTTTCAAGCTCGCTATTTATGTCGGAAATGTCGGTATTTAAATGAAATGGTTTTCTTTTTCTCTTCTGCTCTCTGCCTAAATCTTTATCCGTTTCGTAATTGGTGTCATTAGCAAACATTTTACATGCATTGGCAGCATCAGGATAGGTAGCTGTAACAAAACCAAAAAAATTAAAACTGTGAGGATACTTCTATTTATAGGATGATCTTACATGCGCTCAATATAAGCATTTTGTGTTCGTTTTGTCTTTCGGAAGTCGCTCCGAACAAGCCCAACATATCCCAAATGCGTTCAAGAAGACGCCACTCTCGTGCAACTCTTGGCACTGTCTTCTTCTTCTAATGTGTGGCATTAGAAGAAAATAACGGTGCCGGTCGAGTTGCACAAGTGACGTTTTTTTGAATGCACTTAATTGGGATGTGTTGGGCTTGATCAGAGCGACTCCCAAAAGGCAAAACAAACAATATTAAAATAACACAATAAAATCTTTTTACTTCAATTACAACTTCTGGCCAATGTGATTCTACGGATGCTTTTTTTCAAACTAAAGTTGAAGGGTTTAAAGGTGGCCATTTTATTCTTGTAGTCATATTCTCATCTATGTCATTGTATATCCATTTTGCTAATCCGATGTCATAAAAAGTGTCATCATCCGTTTCGTCGTCATAATTTTTAAAATATTTGAACACAACAAACTGCAAAAAAGAAAACGTACAATTAATAAAAATGTTCTTTTAATATAAAAACAATCATAAAAATAAATTTTATTTGTAATATAAAACAGTTGCATAATATATTAATGTTAATACCATACCTATGATTATAATAATAATGATTATAATATAATTACTATATAAAGTATATAGTATTTAAATAAATAATAGAATAGTATACAATAAAGGAACGTATGTAAGCGTATAACTATCATAGGGTTAGCAAAATGCGATTAAGCACGTTCAAAGACTAGCAGGAACACCTTCGGAAAAGAACCTTCGGGAAAGAACTTTTGAAACAAAAGATGCGAAAAGAAAGAGCTCAGCGGAGCCCCGTGAGCAGTCAGTCGTCTAACGTCCGCCGAACCTGTAACTGCTTGTCAAAATAAAACCGTATTAAGAATCAAGACTCTACACTAGATTTAAATTAATACCACCTACACGTATAAATATTGATCCTCTCCATCTATCATAAGCCAAAATTTGCATGTAATATCAGTTATAGGAAAAATTTGTTTTTTTTTAACTAGATGTGAAACTTTTACAATTCCAAGATGAGACGAAGGCAAAGGATATTCATATGTATCAACAGTTACAGAGAAACTAAGTCCGATAAAGAACACTTCATTTTGAACTTGTACAATATTCTCAAGAATTGCAATTGTATTATTACAAGTTTTAAAACAGGCATCTCTACCATTGCATTGAAATGTTACATCATTTATATGGATTTTACGATACTGGATCCCATCGACTATTTCATTTTCAACATTTGTTGTTCGTTTCCAAGACAGCAGTACTGTATTGTTTTGTCCATTTGTAATGTTACGTCAATTACGTCTTTTTCTAGATCACGAAAAACTGCTTGTTTTAAAGGTTTGTAGCCAGATCGTAATGATGCTTTAATAGATTGCAATTTGTTTTCAAACTAAAATGCATTCACTGGCAAGGTGATACAACGAGTGAACGTTATAAACGACAAATTTTTGCCCGTAAATGACAGTGGAGTGAGAAATAAAAGTTCTTAATAACGCATTAGCGTAATTACAATGAGTGTCCAATAAAAAGCTGTTCAAAATATAAATTGCGCAGTGCAGTAGCAGAAAATGTTGATAAACTTCTTGTGCCAAAAAATCTTTAAAAACTAATATACCGTTGTATAATAACATTCGTCTATATTCTGTTGTTTTCAAAAATGGAAGATCAGCTAAGGTTCTTGGTGGTCTATTAAAATCTCGAGGACAGGAATCTTTTAGTCTCAATAAGCACTGGCTGATATTAGTAATTGTTATATGGTGTAGCTTCCAAGGCCCATTCCACCTTTTCCAAGCGAGAATCAATCTTTTAAATACACTAAGATATGTCACATGGAGGCTGTCTAAACGAAACTGCGAATCAAAACCAGCTCCAATTGCTGTTAAGGGTGAATGTCTAATAAGAAGGTTAGGTTGCTTCTGGTTCAAGTAAGTTTGGTCTGTCCTGAGACTTGCATCTAAATCTATATAAGTCATTCTATTATCTACGTACTCTCCATGTACTTCACATTTCTCACAGGCGTAGTATCCACCATGTACGATACAAAATTTCACCTCTGATCGAGCAGGCACATCCAAAATGTAGTGTCTAATTGACATTGGGTAGCTTACGCCATGTCGTATATATCTCTGTGTACGTAAATGAATCATTTCCGTCACAAAATCAGCAAGTAAGTCGTTCATATCTGGATCTCGACATCCTTTAAGTATTGCTATAATAAAGGGTTCGGTTTTAGATTCCACAAGTTGTCCTAGAATAGGCCAAAATCTTTGTGTGCTACTTTTGTATAATGGAAGACTATCAATGTTGATGACAATCAGAATTTGATTATATCTTTGTAAATAGTCTTCTAAATTAAAGGTATCCAAGTTATATACTACTCCTTTATACCACAAGTCTCCTCCATTAAGTCGTTTTATATTAATGTTATTAAGAGTTTGCAAAAATGTCTTATAATTAAGCGCTTTGATAGAACATATACGGTGAAGCTTTTTAAGTAAGGAATTTAACTTTCGCATTAACATGACGCCTCCTTCTTGAGCCCATTGACGTAATGCTATGAGAAGATGCTGGCCTCTTTCATCATCGTTAACAAGTTGTGCATCTCTTTCCTCGTCAATTTCAATATTACTTTGAGTAGATGTCGAATCATAATCATCATCACTACTACCTCCATCATCATTACTACCGCTATTATCAGTTTCCATTTCACTTTCATTTACTTCTTCATTTACAAGTATATTGGTAATTGCATTACCACCATCGTCACTAGTAATGCTGTTATTAGTAACAACACTTTCAGATGTATTTTTCGGTTCATGCTGTAGCATACCGACTTCATTTTCAACGTCATTGTCAGTACTGTCACTATCGCTTACATTTTTGTATCTTTTATTTACTATACATGTTAATTTTTGTAAATGGGATTGTCTTGCTACTACTGTTTTTATTTTACGATTTATAGATCGCTTTAGTAATTGCTCATTGATCTTGAAATACAAAATAAAATGTAGAGTTAGTAATAACAGTTTTTCAGTTTTATTTAACCTATTACTTTGAATGAGACATGCAATTTTTTTACATGTGTAATAAAGGTGATTATAACAGTAATTAAAAATAAAAACTTATTAAAAATTTATTTGTTTAAATTTAATGTTAAAAAAAACATTACCTTTGTGTTCTCCAACTGTTATAATAATTTTATAATTTAGACTCACAGGTCTGTCGTCAGCCATTTTTTAAAAATAATTCCAAATTATCAAGAAGTCCAATTTTTAATATACAGGGTGTCCCAGACCAACGTCACTTTTTTTAATGGTAGGTGAAACTCGTCGAAATAAGACGTAAAGTCTTATATCATTTTTGAAAATTCACAACCGTTAACGAAATATCAATTAAAATGTAAACGTGTGCGAGCGACAAGAAAGCGCAGACTGAGCAAGCGCGCGATAGACGGCGACGAGTATCGCTTAAAGAGAATAGGCGGAACTAGCGCGTAGCGAGCGAGACAAAGAGACAACGCGCGTTGTCGCTTTATTTTGCTCGCGTGTCGTCGCATCGTCTCGCTCGCGCGTTGTCTCCTTGTCTCGCTCGCTACGCGCTAGTTCCGCCCATTCTCTTTAAGCGATACTCGCCGCCGTCTATTGCGCGCTCGCTCAGTCTGCGCTTTCTTGTCGCTCGCACACGTTTACATTTTAATTGATATCTCGTTAACGGTTGCAAATTTTGAAAAATGATATAGGATTTTTCGTCTTATTTCGACGAGTTCTACCTACCATTAAAAAAAAGTGACGTTGGTCTGGGACACCCTGTATACAGGGTGTATCATTCCATATTGACAAACTGTCAGAGTTAGATAGGTCTCGTGGATACAAGTTAATAAGTCCTGTGCCGTTTTGCAAAATTCTCAATAGTTATTGAGAAAAAAATTAATTTGTCTAGCGCAAGAGCGACAAGGAAGCTACGCATGAGTGAGCGCGACAGGCGAGTAGCTAAAAATGGTGCCGTCGCCTGTCGCGCTCACTCACGCGTAGCTTCCTTGTCGCTCTTGCGCTAGACAAATTAATTTTTTTCTCAATAACTATTGAGAATTTTGCAAAACGGCACAGGACTTATTAATTTGTATCCACAAGACCTATCTAACTCTGACAGTTTGTCAATATGGAATAATACACCCTGTATACAATATACACAATATATGGTGTCCGACCCACCTGGTAGAAATCGAGTCCTATACCATTTTTTAATTTGAGCGTTTATTTACGAGAAATCAACGTTTGAAAATTTATTATATCTGACCGAGAGCGAGACGATGCGACGACGCGCGAGCGAGCGGTGCGGCGATACGCGAGGCGTGGTTAAAGACATCATACGAGCTTGACGATGCGACGACGCGCGAGTGACACGATGCGAAGACGTGCGAGCGAATTTAACTACAATCGCATCGTGTCACTCGCGCGTCGTCGCATCGTCTCGCTCGTATGATGTCTTTAACCACGCCTCGCGTATCGCCGCACCGCTTGCTCGCGCGTCGTCGCATCGTCTCGCTCTCGGTCAGATATAATAAATTTTCAAACGTTGATTTCTCGTAAATAAACGCTCAAATTAAAAAATGGTATAGGACTTTTTTGTTCAAAATAATTAGAACTACCCATATCTCCCGGGTGGGTCATGAGGTATGGGACACCCTGTATACAAGATAACATCAGCAATATGTTGATGAACATAAGCTCCAAAGAAGAATTCCAATGATAAGTCGCTGTAAAGAAAAATACAATTTTAATTAAAGTTTTAACCAATAAATTGCATGACGGTACACAGTTAATAATAAAATTAGAAAATTATTTACTAATATGTGTCAAAGAAACGCTGCATTGAATGTACGCTGCAGATGTAATATGTTGCAGAGAATGCATGTATGAAACGTGTTGCTACAAAATACAAATGTTAGTGTAAAAAGTGTGTAACTATTTTAAACAAACATTTGTATTTTGTTAGCGACACGTTTCATACATTCTTTGCAATATATTATGTCAGAGTACATTCAATACAGAGTGCAAGTACAATATATTAGGTATAAATTTTAAAAAAATTAATAAAATCTGAAACAACTTCCCGAAATCTGTCAATTAAAATGAAATTAAGAATGCTAATGCTCAACGAATTTTATCCCTTTTTTCTCTTTAAATTAAAATATGTATCTCATCTGACATAACCTATAAAGTAATATTATTATAAAATATTTATATATGTTAGAAAATTTGTGGAAATAATTATTTTAAAAGAATCAGTATATATAATTTTCAATTAATATTTATTGCGTTTTAAAAAAATATAAAAGATTACCACGATTTGGAAAGATCTAAATTTACTTACTTATTACTTCACTCATTAACTTAGCACAAATCACTATATCATTAAATACAAAAATAATGAAGTCGCGAAACCGTTTTGGAGGTTATGTGCCAAATTTATGGCAAATTTACATGATTAAAACTACATCAGAATTGATGTCATTAAATATCGATTTTACATTAATATAATAACTTATTATTTATTGCTGCAAAAATTATTTATCCAATTTTTCTAACATTAATACTTTATTTTTAAACAAATATTTTAATTCTAAATACATTTATTACAATTATTTTTTATAAAAATAATTGTAAATAAATATTTTAATAAGTTTTTGACTATCTGGAAAAGAAGTCAAAATTGTAATTTCCGTCGATGTTTTTCAAAAAATATGGTTTTGATGCATTCTGATAAAATTGATATCAATTTGATATTATTTCGAGAATTTGTTTCTTACTGGGCATGGTATATCAGAGACACTGATTGACTGGACCCGAAGTATGCTCGCGAACAAGAGGCTAAACGTCGAGCTTGGGGAAGTCTCAATCCAAAGAACACCCACAAAAGGATGCTCACAGGGAGGAGTGCTTCCTCCACTGCTGTGGAGCATTGTGGTAAATGAGCTGCTAACCAAACTGGAAACAGCGGGAGTTTCATCCACGGCTATGCAGACGACATAGCCATAATAGCAAGGAGGAAATTTCTACCAATCTTTGGAGAGCTCATAGACAGAGCACTCAAGATCACGCAAAACTGGTCACAGGCTAACGGACTGACGGTTAATCCCGAGGAGACCTCAGCCATAATATTCACCAGAAAATACAAACCGAAACCCATCTGGCCTCTAAAACTGTGAGGAAATAAACTTAACTACGTAACTTCAGTGGAATACCTAGGGGTTTTACTGGATACGAAGCTAAACTGAAAACTCCATCTAAAGGATAAGAGAAAGAAGTTCTACACGACTTTCTGGGTCTGTAGAAGAGCATTAGGAATATCCTGGGGCCTGAAGCCGAAAGTGGCACTATGGCTGTACAAGGCCATGCTATTACCCAGGCTAACATATGTAGCAGTGATATGATGGCCCAGAGTGGGAAAGGTGGCGACGAAGAACCTACTAAAGAGCATACAAAGAAGTAACCCGAAGGCTGCAGTGAAGACTCAAAAAACGACATCCACGGCGGCACTACAAGTAACGCTGTGTATTTACCCTCTAAACCAACTAATCATTTACAACACCAGACAAACAACATATAAATTACACTATCGGGGGAGTGGAGAGACACTGAAATTGACCATACGGCGCTCGGTTTCTTGACAGCCCAACTTTCACGAATAAACAAGACAGAATCCTAAGGAAATACGAGGAAGGGAGAACCGTAGAGGTATTCATATCTTCCAGGGAACAATGGAGGAAAGCAGACTTCCTAAACGGACTGGGACCTGATGTATGGTTTACAGACGGCTTAGGAAAGGATAACCGCCATGGGGCAGGAATTTATGGACCCACGAGGAAACATAAATCTAGTCTGCCTCTTGGAGAGTACGCCACGGTTTTTCAAGCCGAGGTAACAGCAATCGCCGAGTGTGCGCGAATACAGATTGCTGACCAAATAAACAGCAAAAGAATATACATCTGCTCTGATAGCAGAGCAGCGATTAATGCCCTAGTAAAACAAAGCACGGAATCAATGACGGTCTGGAGCTGCATGAGGGCAATAAGCAAGCTGGGGGAGACAAACAAAGTCACCCTGGTGTGGATTCCTGGACACCAGGGCACACATGGCAATGAGGTGGCTGACGGTCTTGCCAAGGACGGAACTTTAATGGAATCTGCAGGGCGGAAGGTGTACGTCCCCCTTGTCATGGAAAAAAGAATTTTCAGGGGATTGCTTGAGAAAAGGCACCGGGAGATGTGGAAAAACGAACTGGGATGCCGGCAAGCAAAGCTCCTGATGGAACAACTCAAACCAGAAAAAACAAAAGAACTCCTGGCAATAAGCAAACAAAAACTGAGAGCAGGAATCGGTCTATTAACAGGACACGGAACTCTCAGGGCACATCTGCATAACCTTGGCATAGTAAAGCATAGCAAATGCTAACAAGACGAGGAAGAAAACGAGAACAGCTTACACATTCTGTGTCGCTGTCCAGTACTAGCGTTAAAAAGATACCTGTCCTGGGGAAAAATGTTCACGGACCCGGAACAGCTTAAAGAAGCAAGGGTGAACAGTTTGATAAGCCTGGCAGATTATGCTGGGTTGAAAACAAAAACACACCCTCGGTAAAACAGTGGGGAGTCACAGAAGATCCAAAGAATCTAGGTAGCCAAAAGGGACTCTCGCAGTCACACCCACTAATATATTACTACTACTACTACTACTAGTCACTGGTGATGAAAAATGGATCTACTACGATAATCCAAAGAGGATGAAATCATGGAGACCACTTGGTCATGCTTCAACATCTACAGCTAAGCCAAATATTCATGGTTAAAAACTTTTATTGTGTATTTGGTGAAATCAGGTTGGTGTGGTATATTACGAGTTGCTTAAACCGAATGAAACTATTACTGGGTCTGTCTATCGAACGCAATTAATGAGATTGAGTCGAGCACTGAAGGCAAAGCGCACCCATTATTACTTCAAACACGATGTTTGGGAAAAAGGGAATATTTTCGCTGTCACGACGTAGCGAGCCGGTGCCGTGTTGATCACGCCGCGCTCGCGTGCCGAACAGCTGGCTTCGTCGCTAACTCGCGGCACCAATATTTTCAGCGCGACGCTATGTACATCGAGTCACCTTAAATTAATTTATATTTCCTTTGTTATGCCGGTAAAAATTGGTCTGGAACGATCGAGATCGTTCCATCGTGACGTATTTCTGGTGCCGGCATATTCCAGAAAATGCGAGAACGTTTCGCGGTATAAAAGGAGCGGCGTTTTTTCGTGCCGCACAGTCGATTCTAAAGTAGCGTGCGGATTCCCCGTTTTCAGTTTTTCGGTCTGTCTATTATTTAACGCATCGAGCATTGTAAAGCAGGTGTCTGGAATAGATCGCGTGCGGCACGTGTGAGTTTTTGCGATATTGTCGCGCGTTTCCAAACACTTTTTGTACAAAACAGAATTAAATATAGACTTAGCATATTGAAACCGTCTTTTCACACACACGACAAAATTATTCTTTTGCACGATAATGCTCGTCCACATGTTGCGGCGCCTGTCAAGGCTTATCTATAAACACTTAATTGGGAAGTTTTACCCCACCCGCCATATTAATCATTGCTTTATCTGATTTCCATTTGTTTCGATCGATGGCGTATGGCTTGTCTACACAGCACTTCACATCATATAAAAATACGAAAAATTAAATTGATTCGTGGATAAACTCAAAAAGTGAAGAATTCTTCCGACGCGGTATCCGTATGCTGCCCGAAAGATGACAAAAAGTAGTGTCAAACGACAGACAATTATTCAATTAAAACACAGGTAGCGTTTTTTTGTAATGTTTGCGAATCTTCATGGAATTCCGTCTATATTCTTCGTGCGACCCGGTAAGCGTGTTACATTTCGTGGACACGTGAATAGTTAATGATCGACGGCGACTCTGTACGAACATATGATCGTTCCCGCTCGGTTCGCGCTTTTTTGGATCGCTTGTTGCTAACCGCGATCCGTTCGATAGTCTTTAGTGATCGCTCGATATTCAAAGGAACCGCACGTGCGCTCGTATCATTTACTCCGTCGGAGTTCGTTCACTCCCTGCTTCGCAAGAAAGTTATTCTTGTCCGATTTTTCAGTAATCGGAAGTGTGTTTTGTCGGTTTCACCATACCGTTCATGGTATCTCTGTGCAATTTTGCGTGCACTCATCGCCATTGTAATCTCTACAATCTTTGATGTGCGTGAATATCACGTGATCGACCGCGCTTCGCGTGCTCTCCGGGCAACCCGGGCAACCCGTAATCCGCTTCGAAGTTCACGCTCAAGATATCCGTTCCGAACGGACGTGCAAAGATTGCACGTTCCCCAAGATTGTCCGTCGCGACGCGGGGTTGCATTTTGCCGGAGCTCAAGATATCCGTACGTTTTTTCGATCACGTGATCAGTAATACCACTATTCATGGTATAACTCTGATATCGTATCTGTTTTACGTTAAATAAAACCGTCACTTTCAACTTTGAATCAAGTGCTGCATAATTATTCCTTTCGTGTCCGACTATTGTAACTCCGGTCCTTCTTTTTCACGACGACAGCCAGCGTTCTTCGGAACCGGCATTTCTACACTCCGCGTGCTCCGCGCGTGATCATTCACGCGTAAACATGTAACAAATGCCCAATTTTTTATAAAAAACGGCGGAAATTTATTTGTACACCTAATATAATAAACATAAAAATTGATTAATATTTCGATGACGTTATGTTTACTAATGCCTAAGCTTATTACATTGTGTCTATAATCTATTTATTTCGGCTACCACTTACCGCTAAAGTTATTTATGAAAAAACGGCGGAAATAAAGTTGTACACCTAATAATATTTTTATACACGGTTCTTACATCTGTGTATTGGTTTAATAATTGTAAAGACTTCAAATAACTGATTAACTATTTATTTAGTATGGATCTGTAGACTTGAACTTGAGACAAAGACAAAGTCCAAATATAACAGCCACTCAAAAGACGAAACTTATTTCTAACATTTAATTGTTAAAAAGATGTCAGCCACCGGATTGTTTAAAAGCTTGCCACTTAAAAAAAAAACGCACAAACTACCGCCTGTTGCGAAGGGAAATCAGACGCTTTCTGAGATTTTTACGTTCTCTTGCCTTGTTTGAGTCTATCTGTGCACACGCGCTTCTTCCTAGCCTAACCTTACTTTTTACTTGTTTTTACAGCTTTGATATTCTTTTGAACCTTGCTTTTTTCCACTTTCCCTTTCTTTCCCTCGCACGCTCTCTTTGTGCCTCTCACTCTTTCTCCCGCTCCTTCTCTTTTCTCTCACCTCTACTCCTACACCTCTCATCTCTTCATCCACTTGCTCTTGCTCTCTTAACATTGCACTCTGTACGTAACATTTGTTTTTACACCGAAAATGTAATATTTATTAGTATTATTAACACTTAATTAAAAGAATTAATGGCTTGCATGGACATTCTAGACGTTTCTGTAGAGGTTGAGCTCATTATACTATTATTATTCACTGGTATTTTGCAAAATAAACCGCAGATTTGCCCACCAAATCGTTTTAGCAACAGATACTTAATCTTTTTTCTGCACACAAATATGATGAAAATAATAACTCCTTGCAAAGCATTTGTTATGTCACTGAGATACCAGACGGCTGCAGGTACGAGGTCGATACTGATTGACCACGATATTAATTCCATAATCCAGCTAATTCCCATCACTATGAATAGTTTCAGATACATTTTAAATCTGTAAATAAAATATACTGTTAAATTGGCTATAATTTTTTATTGTTACTATAGACGTTCGAAAATATAACATAAAATTCTGTGTAGCTTTGGACCTGCATCTTTAAGATAGTCAAAATAGACCTGCAACGGTCTATGCATATGCGATGCAACGCGATAGCAATAAAGCAATAAAATTTGATCCGTTTGTGCCTAATCGCGCCAGGCAACGGAAGATCCTTCGGGAAGACCCTGCTTCTCGAAAGTTCTGAGTCTTTGTTTAAAGACTAACAATAATATGACTGCAACATCTTGACCTGCTCCCGCTAGTCAGTTGCCTTTCGGCAGCCATTTCGATAAGTTCTCTAGCTTCGCAGATACTTTCGAGATAAATCTAAAGTTTTCTTATTCATCGCGATAAAAATTTATATTGCGTAAAAAAGCAAACGCGTGCAATCGTGTGGAGCTTCGCAAAAAGCATTTTTCTTACATTTTAAACGACGCGTGCAATCGTGTGCAGTTTTAACAGCGAAATAACACTTTATGTAATGTGCTTTAATAAAACCAAGAAAAAAAGGTGAAATTATTGTGTTGCATAACATAATTAATTCCTAACACCCGCGTTCCAAACCATCTAAATGATTTTGAATAAACAATATGTAACGATGCCCCCGGGAAAAGCATCGTTCCCGGAGAAGAACCGCCGGAGGCCGAAACGACCATCCTCTCGGACAGGAAGAGGAACGCGGGGGCTCCCGAAGAAACCGATCATCGGCGCGATAATTGTACAGGTGTCGAGTACGCGCAAAGTCCCGCGGAACGGACTTACACGAGCGGCCCCGAGCTCATCCGAACGAACACGACGCGCACGGTACCGCGGAATACCGCGGCAGGCGCCACGTACCAGGATACCCCCGCCGTCGCCTTTTCTAGATAAAAAGGCGAATTCGGAAAAGTCGCGCACCGTTCTCGTTCCGTTCGCCTCACAGCGAACATCCGGACCGACCGACTCCTGGTGCAAGCAGAACAACGGGGTGGAGCAAACTCCGCCTCGGTCAGGCACTCCTGACGCTTGCCCGTATAGGAATCTTCCTAAAAGCCAAAAGCGATTCTCGATTAGTAAGACCGGCTCGTGGGGTGAAACGCCCTTCGCCTCCTTCGAGTGATCTCGATCCCGGATCAACGGTCAGTTTGCCAAGGCGAATTTCCTTTCGCACCGTTGCACAAACCCGGGGTGGAGAGTTCTCCGCCTCGGCCGAGCACTTTCGGCCACTGCAACACCGGACAGGTGCTCCGTCCTCCACTACATCCGAAAACCGCATTCGCGTCGCGATCTACGAATTATTTCGACCACCGCGTCCCGCGCCGCGTGCATCGATCAAGTCCCGCCCGGGCCTGCGCCGACGGGAAAAGGAAACCGCATTCGCGTCGCGATCTACGAATTATTCCAACCACCGCGTCCCGCGCCGCGTGCATCGATCAGGCCCCGCCCAGGCCCGCGACGCTGGGGAATATTCGCGCCGCTAGCCCCGCGATCCGTTAGGGCGTTATCTAGGCGGTTGCCGAAAAACTTGTAACGGCCCGCCCGCCAAAGATCCGCGTATCGATCATCGCCGTACCGATCCGGCGCATACACGCTCCAATTACCGCGTTACCGCAAGCGTTCTACTATATGATTGTTCTTTCCGGCGACGTCTCAACCACGCTTTCGTCACATTTGGCTTTATGGTAAATTGTCCTTTAAATTATTTAATTAAATAAACAATCAGTTAATTGTTCATCCAAGTCTCGTGTATTTTTGGACCTACTTATTCTCTCGCGAATCCTGTCCGCCCGGCGAGCACATCCGGACACTCCTGCTGGCCCGATATTCGCGGCCCAAGAATTACGGTCGTTTCAAATAAATAAAACATACTCAGGAAATATAATTGTTATATAACATGAAAACAAAAAACATTTTTTTTATTATTATTCCAAGGGTAATGTAGGGACCGTGTTATGCAGTAGAAATAGTTGTTGCGTACGCAAATACAAATACATGAAATACATGACTACGTATCGTTAACACAAATTCAAGTCGTGCACGACAAGCGAGATTAAAGGAAGCACCGCTAAAAAACATGTAAAGATTTCGCCCGCCAAGGCGGCTTCTTTGTCGCGGCGGTTCGGCCGATCACACAGGGCCTTATCTTAAAAGCTTTCGAGAGGATCCGGAATATCAAAAGTAGCCGATATCGAATCAAAATAGTCCTGTGGGATAGCAATCACCAATCAGGAAGCTCTCCCACTTCTCAACTGTCCAAAACTTTGAGAGACGAAGTCTTTAGTTCAGTCTCGAACGATCCGCGATCCGAGCTTGACGAGCGAATCTTTAAGCGACAAAGTAATAGCGAGTGTTATCCTTAAAACGAAACATCACGACTCAGAGAAGTCTTTCCCTAGGCGTTATCGCGGGAAACCGTGATCCAGGAAAGCTTCTCCTAGGCGGTGTCGTGAGCCATCACGGCTCGGGAATTCAGATTTCCCTAAAACATTGTCGCGTGAAAATAACCGATCAACCGAATGCGGAAGTGATTGACAGCGCTTTATAAACTTTGACCAACTGTACATTAATAAACATATTATTAAACGATAAAAGGCAATGTGAGTGTGAAACCATCATTCCATTCGACAAAATATTTTGGTGCCTCCTGTGAGGTCTGCAAGTGTCGATAGGCCTCTGACAATTCACTCTGAGACGATAACGAGATGGCCGAGTAATCCAGCCTGGTGACCTGCGATCCCGGAATCAATAAGGACGAGCTAACTCGGATTCTTGTGGCGGATCGAGCTAAACACATATTATCGGCCAAAGCGACTGGACAACGTCATAGAATTTAAGTACTTTTGTATTACGATATTTCTTTAGTTTAGTTAAATTAAAATTAGATTCTTGCAATCATGGCGGAAAGAACGCAATTTCTTATACAGAAAAGGAAATCGGTGAAATCTCAAATTACCAATTTGAGTAATTTATTCGAAAAGAAAGCGCTTGATAACGATACGTTAAGATTACGATTGGCTCGCGTGACGGCGTTGTACCAAGCGTTCGAAGAATTTAACGATGAATTAGCCGTTGTTGACCCTGATGAAGCTCACGAGCGAGAATTCACGCAAATTCAGGATCGGTTTTATTTACTCGCGGGCAAGATTGAAAAATCATTGAATGCGATTAACACGCCTAGCACGAGTGCTAGCACCTTGAATACGAGTAACACCTCTCAACTCGAAAACGTGGCAACAATGAGCACGAATAGTCAACGGGTTAAGTTGCCAAAGGCATCATTGCCGATTTTTGACGGAAAATTCGAAAATTGGCTGTCGTTCAAAAACGGGTTTAAGAATATGATCGGATCGCGAACCGATTTAACCGATATCGATAAGCTCGAGTACTTAAAATCATCGCTAAAGGACGACGCCGCGAATAAGGTAAAAATATTTTCGGTAGATGGCGTGAATTACACAAAGGCGTGGGAGTTGCTAGAACGATGTTACGAGGTAAAGAGAATTTTAATCGCGCGTCATCTTTCCTTAATTTTAAACTCTCCAATATTAGAAAAAGAAACGACTGTCGGTCTTTCGAAGCTCGCGGACGACACACAACAGCATCTCGCGTCGTTGAGTTTACTAGGGGTTTCGGTAGGCCCAGAAATAATTGTGCATATCCTAGAAGGAAAATTACCGAAACATACGCTCGAAAGATGGGAAATTTCTCTTAAACGCGACGAAGTTCCGTCGCTCGAACAGATGTACGAGTTTATCTATAAAACCGCGGTGTGCGCATCCAAACGCGAAAGATCTAAAGTATCCGAGGTTGAAAAAAGTAAATTTGAACCGCCGATAAAGAAACGGAAATTTCAACAAGCAAATCAGGCATTCATGGTAAACGTGACAAAGAATTGCGTAGCATGTAAGAAGAAAAAGCATCCGCTTTATATTTGCGACGCGTTCAAAGGATTTTCGGTTCAAAAACGTATCGACACAGTGAGAAACGCTAAATTGTGTTATAATTGTTTACGTTCTCACCGTGACACTCCCTGCAAATACTCAATTTGCACACGGTGTCAGAAGCGCCATAATACGTTATTACATATAGATAATTATGCGAATGCGTATAAATCCGAGACAAAGCCAACTGCCGACAAAAAGAATCCATGATTGTTAGATCGAACCGACAGAGAATCAATGTGTCTCTCGACATTAACACCCGCCTATTCTCCGCATTTACTTACCAGTGCCATAGTACACATATCCGATAGCAAACGAAAAAATATCATTAAGTGCCGAGCACTACTTGATACATGCGCGACGGTAAATTTCATTACTGAATCCGCCGCGAAACGTTTGAAATTAAAACCCGAACCTTGCAATATGCCGGTCAATACATTAAATTCAACGGGTACCATATCAAAGGGCATAGTCAGAGTAATTTTGCAATCAACACAGACTGAATTTACAAAAGAGTTAAGCTGCCTTACGATTCCACGCATTTCCGAGTGCATTCCGTCTGAAATATTTCCACGGGAATCTATTCATATACCAGCGAACATTCGATTAGCAGATCCGACATTTCATTTGCCCGGTCCCGTCGATTTATTAATCGGCTCTGGAACAACATTGTCATTATTCTCTGTCGGTCAGATTAACCTGTCACGTGATGGATTCGACTTATACTTACAAAAGACGCGATTAGGATGGGTAGTCGCTGGTGATGTGCCTATTTAAGAAGGTTCTATAGAGCCATTTTGTTATTTTAATAATTTGGAGGCCCAAGTGGCTAAATTTTGGGCTATAGAAGAAATTTCTACCGAAAAACCACGATCAAAGGAAGAAGTTGAGTGCGAGAACTTCTTTAACGAAACAGTAACGCGAAATTACGATGGGCGATATGTGGTCCGGTTGCCATTTCGCGAAACGAATGTAATTTTAGGAGAAACGCGGCCTTTAGCACTCAAAAGATTATTATCGTTAGAAAGGAAACTTAACGCGGATGAAGATTTAAAACGCAATTATAAAAAGGTTATCGACGAATACAAAAACTCAAGCCATATGTCTTTAGTTGAAGTAACAACGAACGAAGGATTTTACATGCCGCATCATGCGGTTATTAAAGAATCGAGTAACACCACAAAGGTCCGTATAGTTTTTGACGCGTCGGCAAAATCAAACAACGAAAAGTCTCTAAATGATGTTCTATTGGTCGGGCCGACCATTCAGGACAGATTGTTCGAACATTTAATCCGGTTTCGTACACATAATTACGTCATTTTGGCGGACATCGAAAAGATGTACCGCCAGATATTATTGCACAAAGAAGACCGCCGTTATCAGCGCATATTATGGCGTGAACACGGAGAGATCAAAACGTTTCAGCTGAATACTTTAACTTTCGGGGTTTCTTCGTCTCCATTTCTCGCGATTCGTACGCTACAAAGGCTTGCCGACGACGAGGGCCATAGATTTCCAAGAGCGGCTAAGATTTTGAAATCCGATATGTACGTCGACGATTTATTGACAGGCGCGGATACAATCGAAGACGCGCGCACGATCCGAAATGAGATAATCGAACTATTAAAACTAGGCGGCTTTCCGATCAGACAATGGGCTTCCAATGAGCCGCGCATAATTAACGATTTATCGAATGAGGTTATACATAAAAATTTAACACTAGACGCGGATCATTCTTTAAAAACCTTGGGCGTTTCATGGAGCACACGTGAAGACGAAATATACTATACGGCTCGCGCTATAAATTCAACCAGGACGTTAACCAAAAGAATAATCTTATCAGAAATCGCAAAAATCTTCGACCCGATCGGTTTGTTAGGGCCCGTAGTGCTTTATGCAAAGAAATTAATACAAGACGTGTGGAAAGCTAGAACTCATTGGGATGAATCAGTTCCACAACATATCCATACGGAATGGTCGGAATTTACAAAACAATTAAATTCAATGCCTCGCGTATCGTTCGATCGTAAGATTTTAATAGAAAATCAGTGTAACATGCAACTCCACGGATTTTGTGACGCGAGTAACATCGGTTACGGGGCATGCTTTTATATGCGATCGACTAGCAAAGACGGTCAAACTATTAGCAAATTGATATGCTCTAAATCTCGGGTAGCTCCTTTAAAGACCCTTTCGATACCGCGGTTGGAATTATGTGGAGCCTTGTTATTATCTCGACTACTCACCGAGATTCGGAAGATGATAAGATTCACGCCTGATAAAATAGTTTTGTGGTGCGATTCTACAGTGACGTTGCACTGGATAAAAACGCCGCCGCATTCGCTTAAAACCTACATCGCGAATCGTGTCACGGAAATAACGGAGCGTACGAATTCAGCGGAATGGAGACACGTAAGATCAGAAGACAATCCCGCGGACGGGCTTTCGAGAGGGCAAATGCCCCGCGATTTCCGGAAGAATAAGATGTGGAATAGCGGACCTTCGTGGTTAATAAAGAGCGAAGACGATTGGCGCAATGAGAAATTACCTACCATAGAAATCCCAGAATTGAAATCGAACATATGTTTAATAACAACGACAAACGAGCCCGACATATTTCAGAAGTATTCGGAATTCTCGAAGTTGTGTCGGATCGTTGCATATTGCTTGCGTTTTAAATCCGGTTGCAAATATTCCGGGCCGCTGAACGTAACTGAAATCAATGAAGCAGAGACGCGGATTCTAAAGATTATTCAAAGGTTACATTTTCGGGACGATCTCATAACACTTAAAAATAAAGATTCACAGTATAAGGGTAGATTCCTCGCTTTGTCTCCGTTCTTAGATGAAAATGAGATAATTCGGGTTGGCGGAAGATTGCAGAGATCAAGCTTGCCATTCTCTCAAAAACATCCGGTGTTGCTTCCGAGCAAGTATCATATGACTGATAAAATAATAAGAGAAATACATGAGAAGCATTATCATTCCGGAATTCAAACCACCTTGTATATATTACGTGGCAAATTTTGGATTCTCGACGGACGGAACCAAGTGCGAAAGGTGATCCGAGCATGCGTTCGCTGCCATCGGTTTGTCGCCAACGCGATCGATTATAAGATGGGCAATCTTCCACCGCCTCGGGTACGCGAGACAATTCCATTCA
The DNA here is from genome assembly GCF_019399895.1 of Cardiocondyla obscurior. Taxonomy (NCBI): domain Eukaryota; kingdom Metazoa; phylum Arthropoda; class Insecta; order Hymenoptera; family Formicidae; genus Cardiocondyla; species Cardiocondyla obscurior. Next base: position 4,316,181 of record NC_091873.1, on the reverse strand, counting down.
CAAATACAGGTGTAGATTTCTGCGGGCCTTTCTTCATTAAGGAGAAAAAATTCCGGAATCGAACTAAAATCAAGGTATATGTGTGCGTCTTCGTGTGCATGACAATTAAAGCGGTACATTTAGAAGTTGTGAGCGATTTAACGTCAGAAGGTTTCATAGCCGCCTTAAGACGATTCGTGGCTAGGCGCGGCATTCCGGAAAACATTTATTCCGATAATGGGACGAATTTCGTAGGCGCGAATAACAAATTAAAAGAATTATACGCATTAATAAATTCTGACGATCATAAGAACCTTCTGCATAAATACGCTTTGGAACATCGAATTAAATGGCACTTTATACCACCAGCGGCTCCCCATTTCGGCGGATTATGGGAAGCGACAGTAAAATTATTTAAGCATCACTTTAAAAGAGTTGTCGGCGACTTATTATTCACGTTCGAGGAGTTAAATACATTTACGGTTGAAATCGAGGGCATACTCAATTCGAGGCCGATCACGTCTATATCTAGCGATCCAAATGATACAATTGCTCTAACGCCTGCTCATTATTTTATTGGTAAAGCCTTGACTTCCCTTCCGGAAGGAAATTTGTTATCTTTTCCAGGCAACGCCTTGTCCGTTTGGCAACATATTGCGAAAGTGCGTCAGGATTTTTGGGCTCGCTGGAATTTAGAATATTTGAATGAGCTACAAAAACGCACGAAGTGGTTGAAAGATGGACCAAAAATAGACGTCGGAACAGTAGTTCTAATTAAAGAACGGAATACTCCCTGTTCCCAATGGATATTAGGAAAAATCACCAAACTACATCCTAGTGAGGATCAAGTCGTACGAGCCGCGACTATTCAAACTACGAACGGCGAATTGAAGAGAACGACTAAGTGCCTCTGTCCTTTGCCCATCGAAAAATAGAATTTGTTTTATTTCTTTGCTAATTGTAATTACAGCGTGCGAATAATAATTTAAGATATATACTGTACTATTCGAAATGTATAACTACACGACACGTCCGATATCACTTTATGTTGCGTTAAACCACAAATTATAATATTAATATTGATCGGTACCCTCTCAATGGGGGGAGAATGTTGCGTACGCAAATACAAATACATGAAATACATGACTACGTATCGTTAACACAAATTCAAGTCGTGCACGACAAGCGAGATTAAAGGAAGCACCGCTAAAAAACATGTAAAGATTTCGCCCGCCAAGGCGGCTTCTTTGTCGCGGCGGTTCGGCCGATCACACAGGGCCTTATCTTAAAAGCTTTCGAGAGGATCCGGAATATCAAAAGTAGCCGATATCGAATCAAAATAGTCCTGTGGGATAGCAATCACCAATCAGGAAGCTCTCCCACTTCTCAACTGTCCAAAACTTTGAGAGACGAAGTCTTTAGTTCAGTCTCGAACGATCCGCGATCCGAGCTTGACGAGCGAATCTTTAAGCGACAAAGTAATAGCGAGTGTTATCCTTAAAACGAAACATCACGACTCAGAGAAGTCTTTCCCTAGGCGTTATCGCGGGAAACCGTGATCCAGGAAAGCTTCTCCTAGGCGGTGTCGTGAGCCATCACGGCTCGGGAATTCAGATTTCCCTAAAACATTGTCGCGTGAAAATAACCGATCAACCGAATGCGGAAGTGATTGACAGCGCTTTATAAACTTTGATCAACTGTACATTAATAAACATATTATTAAACGAAAAAAGGTAATGTGAGTGTGAAACCATCATTCCATTCGACAAAATAATAGTGGTAAGTCTTATCCAGTAGAAATAATAAGTAAAAATAGTAATAAGAGAAACAACGAAGTCACGGGTTGAATAGTTAGTCATGTGTCACAATTGAATTCATAAACCCAAAAGTAAAAGTTGTGAAGAAGGTTTTGATACTTTTAAAAAAGAATTTAATTATTGAGAATATAATTAAATATTGAGAATATAATTATCTTTCATTCCTTTAAATAAGAAACTTAATGAATAATTGTAGAAAAGTGTGCATATAATAAACAAAATCTTAAATTTTTTAGAGCCACACTATTAGTTTATTTGATTGTCGATTTTAGCAACCAGTAAAAAAAAAATAAAATAATATTAACATTATAAACATAAAAGTAACACAACTTATTAATTGTTATACAATATTTTCATACATATACAAGGTGTCTGGTTTTGTAGATCACTCCTGAAATTTGTGGATATACAATAATAATTTAAAATGAAAAGTCATGTACAATTCTGTAAAATTCGTAACCGTTGTTGAAATAAAAATTAAAATGTCTAGCGTAAAAGCGACAAAGAAGCTGCGAGTGAGTGAGCGCAACAGGCGACGCACAGTGCGATCAAATTCCGAAAAGCTGACCAAAAATCGAAAAATTACATTTTTTTTTAAGTATTTTGAATTTTAGGGTTAACTAGACTGATGTTTGAACTGTGTAACAGTATACTTATAAGATATTTATTGTGTAGGGAAGACCGGGGCAAGTTGGCATACGGAGCAGGTTGGCCAACTGTAAATAACTTTTTTATTTTTTAAATAAAAGCAACGCCGTTGTTATTAGTTACATATAATTGTTTGAAAAACGCATGTTTTGATTTACAATCGTAAAGCAACATTCCCTGCGGTTACACGTAAATTTAAAATATTTCTTATATGTCACTCGGTCAATATAAATTTAGAAAAAATTGGATGACTTTTTTAAAAATAATAATTTGACATTTATACTTAATATAGGTTATAAAGAATGTTTTTTTTTATTTACAAATTTTTATTTTTTTTATTACAATTTTTAATATTATTGGCGTATTTTTGTAATTAAAGTATACCGTTGGGGCATGTTGGCCGATTTTTTTTGGGGCAAGTTGGCCGATCAAATAATAGATAGATAATTACATAGTTTAATATCTCATCAATATTTTTTATAGAACAAAATGGTTCGAAATTATGTAAGAAAGAATAATAGAGCTTCTACTCCTGCCGATGTCGTCTTTCGAGCTGTACATGCCATTAAATATAATCGAATTTCTGTAAATCAAACATCACATAATTTTGGGATTCCTATTCGAAGTCTTACAAGATATTGCTCGAAAATTTTTTTGGAAGATTTGGAAAAATGGCAAAGCAATTCTACTGAAACTGTTAGAATTGTAGCTGGATATTCTAAACATAAAAAGGTTAAAATAAATAAATAAATAAATAAATAAATAAATAATATATACTGTTACAGATATTTTCTGATAAACAAAAGAAAAATTTGCTTGATTATATTATAAAATGTGCAGATATTTATTTTGGTTTATCGCCTAAAAAAATTAGATAACTGGCCTTTAGCTATGCACAGTTTCTTAAATTAAATATGCCACAAAATTGGATCAATAATAAGTTAGCTGAGGTCGATTGGTTTACATTGTTCATGAAAAAATATAAATACAGTATTTCAATCAGAGTCCCAGAAGCTTCAAGCTTGGCCAGAGTTTCATCGTTCAATAGACATAATGTCAATTCTTTTTTTCAAAATTTGAAACTTGTTATGGAAAAAAATCAATTTACAGCATCAGATATTTGGAATGCTGATGAAACTGGCTTAACAACAGTACAGAAGCCCAATAAAGTTGTTGCTCATAAAGGTTTAAAACAAATTGGAAGAATAACATCTGCTGAACGTGGCACTCTAGTAACCCTAATGCTTGCGGTCTCAGCCACTGGAAACAGTACTCCACCATTTTTTATTTTTCCACGCAATAAATATCACTCTCATTTTTTAAATAATGCTCCTTTAGGAAGTGTGGGATGTGCTAATCCTTCAGGGTGGATGAAAGAAGACCATTTTTGTTTCTTTTTACAACACTTTGTTAAAAACGTTAAATGTTCAAAAGAAAAACCTGTTCTTCTGCTGTTAGATAATTATCAATCACATCTGTCCATAGAGGCAATTGATTATGCAAGAAATAATGGAATATGTATGCTATCATTTCCTCCCCATTGTACGCATAAACTTCAACCACTAGATAGAAGTGTATGTGGTCCTTTAAAGCATTATTATAACAGTTTTTATGATAACTGGATTACAAACAATCCTGGTAGAACCATGACAATTTATGATATTCCTGAGATCGTTAAATTAGCTTTGCCCTTGGCACTATCTTTGAAAAACATCGCAGCGGGCTTTAAAGCAACAGGAATTTGCCCATTTAATAATAATATTTTTAAAGAATCTAATTTTTTACCAGGATTTAATACAGATCGCCCCCTTTCAGAAGTTTCAAAACAACCAACATCTCAAAGTCCTAATATTGAAAGTGTAGAAAGAATGTGAACAATGTGAACCTATAACTGATAAACCAAAGACTTCCAGTTTAAATAATAGTAATTTAGAAACTTTAAAATTATTGCCTAAAGTTCAAAAAAGAAATCCTAAGCGAAAACAAAGGCGACAAAGGAAATCTGCTATATTAACAAATTCTCCAGTGAGAAATAAATTAGCAGAGGAAAAACAACAAATTATTAAAGCGCAAAATAAGAAAAGAAAGCTGAGACCTTAGGCCACGAATATTTTATTCGGGGTTTAGCAACCGCGCCGCGATCTCAGTTTAAACAAGCGCGGTCCTCCCCGAATTATCAACACCATGTAGCGCGGACTGACCAACCGCCCGCAGCCGGTAACACGTGCCGACCAACCGCCCACGCCGCGCACCGCTACCATCGGCTCGGGAAGGGGTTTTCCCCTCCCTCGAGCCAACGGCTATATAAGCCGGTCCGAGCGCGAGAGAAGCACCTTTTCCTCGCTGGAGAGCACTCCAGCAACCTTCCCACCAGGACTTGGGTGCTTCCAAGTCTTCCTCGACCGGGCTTATCCGGCTCTCGAAACCCCATCGCTACCGCTAGGACTCGGGCGCTCCCGAGCCTTCCTCGACCGGGCTCACCCGGCCTTCGACACCGCTGCCTCCAGGACTCGGGCGCTCCCGAGCCTTCCTGTGGCTGGACTCTCCCGGCCTCCTACACCGCTGCCTCCAGGACTCGGGCGCTCCCGAGCCCTCCTTCGACCGGGCTCTTTCGGTCTCTGACTACACTGCCTCCCGGACTCGGGCGCTCCCGAGCCTTCCTTCGGTCGGGCCCACCCGGTTCCGGACCCTTTGACAAGTTTGTACACTGCGCCGATAATCCGCGACCGCGAAACTCTGTCCGTTTGACACGGCCGGACGGCCATTCTGTACTTTGCACTACCGACTCGCGACCGCGGAACTTTGTCCGTGCGGCACGGCCTGGACGGCCATTACTGAAACTGTAATATCGACCCGCGACCGCGGAACTCTGAACGTGCGGCCGGCCTGTAAGGCCCGTTTTGTACTCAACGATAGGAAATTACTTCCCTGGCCTGGTCGGCCCGACTACCCACAGCGCGGGTTCTATTCTCTTTGTGTAAACCAGTTTTTCAAGTCTTTATATCTATTAAAATTTATATTTTTTTTCTTTGTAAATATCATTATTAAATTTCTGTTATCTTTTCTGGTAAAATAAATTACTTTTATTTTTGCGTTCACTCAAGTCTCGGTCATTCCACTCGTACCTCAAAACCCGACGAGCTATATCGCGAAGGGTACCACGAATGTTTCAAAGCTGAAAGATAATACTCACGAAACCAAAGATAAAAATAAAAAACCAAAAAAGAAAAAAACTGAAAAACTAAAAAAAAATTTAAACTTAATGTTTAATGTTAAATGTTAAAATGTTTAATGTTTAATGTTTTAATGTTAATGTTATCAATTTAATGTTTAATGTTTAATGTTTTAATGTTTAATGTTTTTAATAACTTAATGTTTTTTATAATTAATAAAAATATATACGTATAAAGTTCTCCAGTTACTTTTCCAGTTACTTTTCTCCAGTTATATTTTTCATTAAATATCAAGAATATCGTTATTTCTTGTGTTTCATTTAAAAATTCATTTTTATTATTATCGACCAACTTACCCCAGACGCATGGCCCCGCATACGGAGCAGGTTGGCTAACAAAAGTGTGATTGAAGAATCACTTTAAACTTTTTTGTAATTTATTTTACAGGTTTTCAAAAAATCTTGAGTTTTTTTTAAATGGAGTACTCTGATAAAACATTGAAGTTTTTTTTATTAACTTTATGTCTTTAAAAAAAAAAAAAATGTGAAAAGTAGGTCTACTTGCCCCGGTCTCCCCTACTTTGCAATTACAATCTAGGTGAAAAGTAACCTTCGCATGAGTAACACATGGAGCACACAACGCAGATAAAACGATATATTTGCAAAAATTCATAAAGAATCAAAGAAAACAGATTTTTTTAATTTGCGAAATAGAGTCTACTCTTAAAAGTAAGTAAAATATTATTGTATATTACACAACAAATAATAATGATCTATAAATTAATTATACTGTAACAACATTTTGAATAAAAAATAATAAGAAATTACACGCTAACGTTTTAAAAAATTAGGGAAAAAGTTATGTTGCACCGCGGCCGGTGCACGGGATCTGACCTATGGGATTAAACGAATTCGTGGCAAGCATCCGTAAAAATTTCGAATAAAGTGCGTATTTTAAGTAAAGTGTTCAAGTATTTATTTATCTACAGTCACTCCCGGTTGGTATCCGTTTACAACAGTATCGTCGCGGACTGAGATATCGTCTGACGCGTACTGGTTAGGGTTACGTGCTACTGAATCGTGCATTTTGACTGATCCGTGCGGGCTGTCAGCTCGCGCGTTATATTGGCGACTGTTGCTACGGTGAATTGCAATAGTCAGCCGATTTTCGCGACGGAAGACGACCGTTCTTGAGTGCCTTCCGCTTCGCAATGCGTCTTGCAAAAGTGCAAATCATAGGTGTTTGGCAAATTCCACAAGATTGGACAATCTGTTATGCTCCGGTTGTTAACTCGGACGCACAAAGAATCCATCAAGCCCTTGTTGCTAGAAGTTGAGTTACAACAGTTAGTTATTCTACAGTGTTCCACGACGAAACATGGTAAACAATGGCCTGTATTCTAAGCTCACTTTTAGAGGGGCTTTTATAAAGGCGCCTCTAAATATGTGACCAACTTTAGAGGCGCGCTGCTAAAGTCGCTCGTATTCTACCCACACATTTAGAGGCACCTTTAAGATAGAGGTACATTTATGTGTACCATGTTATCTATCTTAATTATTTTGCGTTCAATGCCGCAAACTAGTGTATTGCGAATAATGCGCCAAGTTAAATGTGATATTTATGATCAGTCTGTTGTGTTCTGTTGTTGCTGCAAGTACGAAGCAAGTTTATAAGCAAAGTAAGTATGTGTAAATGAAACAACTATAATAATCGTTTAAGTGCTATAAATGATCGCAAACAGTTTTAATATTTTATACCGAATATTGTTAATAATGTTAATAATAATGTACATCGCGATATTGTAAAATGGTAATACAATCTTTTTTTATTACAAGTTATTTTCCGCGGAATCACAATCGATGTACCGTGTTGTCTGATTTTATTTTGAAAGTTTTTTTTACACGACTCGTCGTCTTCCCGAGTACGCGGGTATAAAACGTATTCAAAAGAAACATCACGTGTTGGTCACGTAGATCGCCGATCGGACGAACGAAATAAATAAGGCTTTATATAAATGTACGCGGTGTCTAATTTATCCGCTTTCTACAATATCATTTTTACAATTATTCTAGCACTTAAACGATTAAAAAAGGTAATAATCTGAAAAAATAATATTTAATTAAAACGTATTTTATGTTTTAGATGGCTGAAAAACAGAAAAAAAGAGAGAACTTTACGCAAGAAGCAAAAACAAAAATTTTACAATTTGTAAAGGATAATGCAACGATTATGGAGGATAAAAGCAGCAACGCCAAAGTTCAAAATGCGAAGATACAAAAATGGAAGAAATTAGGCGAATTAATGAGAGCAACAGGATCGGCAAGAAGTTGGAAGGAATTACGATCTGCCTATCAGCGCTGGAAAGTAGCAGCAAAAAAATCAATAAGTGCATACAAGAAGCACTTAAAGGGCACTGGCGGTGGAACATCCGTTTCAACGCCCTCAGAGACAGATCACGCTATCTGCGATATCTGTCTTGAGGACTTTGAAATGGATCAAAACATCCACGACAGTAATGGCCAAGTTTTATATAAAAATAATAAAATATGATATATAAATATATGACACTAATAATATAATAATATTTGTTACAGAGAAGCAGCGGTCCAACAATTACCGAAGAGTTTTGGGATGAAGAGTTAATATTGGACCCTACTACTGGGTAAAGTATATTTAAGATAAATTTTATAATTTTATCACTATTAATAAAAGTTTTTATTATTTTATTATTTATTACTTGTTTCAGATCTTTCATCCTTCTGGAGACGCTTAAAAATACGCAGTCATCAACATTGGGAACTCAGGAGCAGCCGGGTCCCTTTACCACGATTCTGGAAGAGACACCAACAAGGACAACAACACCGTCCTTGTTGGCTATTAACCCACCGGCTGCCAAAAAAAAGAAGAAAGAGATGACTGCGTACGAGGAAGCATTATTCGCACTCCAGAAGGAAAAACACGATAAGGCATGGAGTACATGAAAGTCGAACACGAAACAAAGATTGCTCTTCTTTTGGCAGAACAAAAACAAAAAAAAGAGTTACACGATTTAGAAATGAAAGAATTAATGTTACGTATAAAAAAATTTTAAAGTGAATAATTCGGTATCAAAATTTATAAGCATGTACATAACAAATTTAATGTTTCGTGGTCAACTTTCTTTTGTACTTCCCCTTTAAAATTTTGATTGTTTATTTTTGCTGCCACTTTCCAACGATGATAGGCAGATCGTAATTCCTCCCAACTTCTTACCGATCTTGTTGCTCTCATTAATTCGCCTAATTCCTTCCATTTTTGTTTCTTCGCATTTTGAGCTTTGGCGTTGCTGCTTTTATCCTCCATAATCGTTGTATTATCCTTTATGAATTGTAAAATTTTTGTTTTCTCCTCTTGCGTAAAGTTTATTATAAAATATATTATAATGTTATTTTTTTTATTTATTATATTTTATATAGTTTTTTTGTATATTTTTATAAAATTATTAAAATAAATATAACTAATAATTTAAAATTTAATAATGTATTTTATTTAAAACCAAATTTTTATTCGGGAAGTAAATGCATTACATAATTGCGAATCAAGAGTTTTTCGGGATAGAATAAATCCGTTTGAACTTTACAATGAACGAGAATTTCGACAGAGATACCGGTTGTACAATAAATATTTTATAAGCTCGGAAAAGGGGAGGGCTATTGCCGAATTTTCATTTTTCCGAAACTCAAAACTTTCATTTGCCGAGCCTGTTCCTCCACTTTTCCTGTTTTACAATTATTGGGTACTTGCGTTCATCTCTTCTCTGTTTCTTAAATTTCTAAGTTTTCGCCCTTAGTTTCTAGATTTTGGTGAGGAGTTCCCGATATCCATTGGTTTTCGAAATAAATGTTTATAAGAAGCTCCGCCTTAGCGAGTCATCCCTTTCGAACCTTCCAGAATGTTGTTAACATTTTTAGAAAAACGGCTAGAAAACTTTTACTATCGGCATGACATATTGTGTTGCCTGAATTTTATTGCTTTTGTCCGTACGACACATTCCGGTAATTACGGGACTCTCGCGCCCTTGGTTTTTCTAAGGCTTAGGATCCACTGTGCAATTACATTTTTAAAAAAAGTTATTTTTTCTTCTTAAAGCCTTTTTCTACGGTGGACATTTTAATAAAAGTTTGAAATATTTACGGGTCTTTAAGTTTGATTTCTTTTTCATGTCCAGACAAGTTTTTTTTATCTGGGTCTCGTTGGCGCCCGTTTACAATTTGTTATATGTTTTTTATATGTTTTCTCGCAATATGCAGTACCGGATATTTTTAGCTTTAAGAATTGTCTTTCTGAAAGGTTCTAAAAGGTTCTAAAAAGGTTCTAAAAAGGTTCTAAAAAAGGTCTTCTCTTTGTGCTTCAATGGAGTACGATATACCTCCCCTTAACTACATTTTCTAATATGTGTCGAAAAAAAGAGATGTGGAGTAGGAGACGTAACATTGAGGTAAATTTTAGAAAAGATTTTAAAAGCAAGTAAAAAAGAAAAAAATTTTGAAATGCACAATACAATTGAAGTTTGTAATAATTCTAAAACATAATGTATATATAAAGATTTTAAATATAAAAAATTTTTAATAATTACTAATGTAAAAATGTAATAATAAAGTTAATCAAAGTACCTGACATAACTTTGAAAAGGTTTCTGATGGGAATAATTATATTTTTTTTTGTATTATGTAGAAAAAACAGAATTATTCAAATCATAACTTTTTCAAAGTTTTATAATAGGGATACTCAAATGGCACAAATAGATTGGTTAGAGGTAACTTAAAGATATCTAAACAGACAATAAGATGCTCATACAGTATATAAACTCAAAAAATGTTTTGAAAACACTCTAAAAGAATATTAGACGATAGAATATTCAATAATAGATTTGAGATATTCTTTAAATTTATTTAAGATATGTAGTTTTTTAAACGTCCTTAAATTATATTTTAGTTATTCTTTAGATGTGCTATTTGGGTAATTATTTAATTAAGTGTTAATAAAAACCTGCAAGTATTTAGGAGCAACTATTTGTTTCTTCAAAAATTCTTTTTTGTATTTACTTAAAATATTAATTTTTTTTTCTTTTTTAAAATTTTGTTGTCGTATGCCATTTCTTATGCGTTTTTGACATTGACAAAATCTAATAAATCTCTCCCAAGATTCATTGAAAACAAAGTCCTTACGTAAAACCCAATCGGTTTTGTAATTATTGCAAAATTTTATTTTTTTATTACAATTATTTTCACCAGAAATTTTTCTGAAAAAAATACAAATTATAATATTTAGTACGTAGCAGATATTTTTCTTACAAAACAATTATATAGACATTTATGTATTGTCACGACATTGCCTCTCCTCCTCGCGGAGGAGAGTCGCGAACAAAAGAGACGGCCGTGCACGGACGGAAAATCCGTGCACCGTCATGACACGAGGGGTAAGGAGGGAGGAGGGGTCGCGGTACCTCGGCCGTATCCCGGCGCGGGACGGCGTAAGCCGATAACGCGATAGTTTTGGGCGCCAGGCACGGGTCCAGCCGTGTCGATTCTATTCACGAATGTCTTGTTCTCTTAATAATTCACAGCAAACTCAGACGGCCGTCACGCCCGGGGGCTAGCTCATCCGAACGGAGAGGAGCGGGGTATTACAGACGGAATTTTCGGACAGACGGAGACGACGACACAAAATAAAGGTTACGCGACACCCCAAAAATCCAGTGAACAAACACGCCGTTTATTACAAAAAAATGACAAAGAAAAAGAATGCAATTGAATCATAAAGGAAAGAAGATAGACGCGATCGAGCGCCGCGATACTACCCTGATCAAATCGTCGATTGAATCATACCAAAATCGCTAACAATTAATTCATTTAGAGCTCGCGTTTTCTTAACTATCCCGCGTCGGCCCTGACTGTTTTGGTGCCACGCGTCTCCCGTGCACGCGGCGTATCTCCGCGGGACACCACAACACAACAGAATGTACGCGTAAGATCGCCTGTCGTAAACGATATCGCGGGATCTCTTTCCCGACCTCGCCCGCTGCCGAGGGCTCTCCGTGTGGACCCGACGTACGAAAGCCTCACCAATAATCAAATCAATCAGCGCAAATAAACCGTCCTAGAGTTTCTCGCTGGGTCCAACCACCGGCTTTTAGACGCCCGTCGGCTGCCGCTCTCGAACGTTACGTCCTTGCCTCGCGACAAGGGTCCACCAAAATAATCTAACGGGCCCGCGTGCCCGTTTTACGTGGCCGGGTATCGTCTAAATCCGCGTTGGTCTCTCCGGGAGACGGAGGGCTGTACAATATGATAATTCCGCAATGGGGGTGGAAGATCTCACCGAATAAGCACGTCCTGACCCTTAAGTCGTCCTCGCTCTCTCTTGCACCCTCTCTCTCGCTCTCGCTCGCCCCAGTTGTCTCGGCTCACTCTCGCTATCGTTCGCTAGTTCTCGCCTATCGTCTGTCTATTACGCCGGTCTACACGGAAGATAGCGAGGACCGTGCGAATTTTCGGTACGAGGCCCGGCGTATCCCCACTCTCGCGCCTCGCGGATTTTTCCGCGCTACGTTGCCGATTTCCCGCGGAAGCCGCTGCCCTCACAGAGCCCTATCGGTATTAGCCGGTTGGCGCGGGTTTCGGATAGTCCGTTGTCGCAACAATTCCCCCGTAGGTTGTTTTCGGCGTTGAAAGGTGTAGGCGACAAGCCTCCTCCACGGCTCTCGGGATGGGTGGCCTCCCATCCCGGGCCCGTATCCGGTCACCCTTTCTTCCGGAAGTTTGCGCCTCCGCCTATGGTCCGCTCCTTTCGCTCCTCCCGCGGCGAGGACGGTCGGTACTCTCGATAACATACGACAGCAACAGAATCCAGCACCGCGATCGTTAATTACCGCCTCAAAACCAAATACGGACCCTCCAGAGATTCCCGCGCTCCTTTCCGCTTTCTACGCTATTGCGGCTCGTCCAGCGCCGCTGCGTTTGTGACGGCCGCGGGAAGCTGTGACGAAGCAGCCAAAGCCGCCACGTCACAGTATATATGTGGCGGATCCCTCCGACGTCACACGCCGGATGACGCCACCTCATACTTTACCGGCCGTCCGGAAGAGGAAACAAATTTTAATCCCGCGGCCTTTCTTTTAATATTAGTTACTTCATGGTCATAGTCCGACATCAGCTTTTGTCTCGGGACTTCCCCGGTTGATTACGGTTAATCTCCCGGGACTCTCCCGATTTACTTTCTTTAGACAATAGCTCTGTAGGCTCGTTGCGTCAGTCGAGCCCTCAGAGTCCCTCCGAGTTTCAGAGCGAGCGCATCGCTGAGCTGTAGTCTTCCACGACACTTTATACTTTATTCTGTCGATCGCGTTCTAGTTTGTGCATCGAGTGCATACGTGCGAATTACTCTGCGTGCCCAAGCCTGGTCAGGCCTTTTGCGAATCACGAACTGCAAACTGCGAATCACGAACTGCGAACTGCGAATCACGAACTGCGAACCGCAAACTGCGAACTGCGAGTTCCTTGCGTCTGCTGCTGACAGCATCCTTCCGCCGCTGCGGAATACAGATAAGTCGACGCGGTCTATACCGACCCGCTTTTATTTTCTCAAATGAGAAGACTACTTCTCTTTATTATTTGTATGTTACTTTTTATTGTGTTTATTATCGCGTGTTATTATCTTTACTTATTTGTTAAATATATTTGATTGTTAATTGTGATCTGTCAAGTGTTTGCCTTTCTGTCCTAACTTGTGACTCCCTTACTCTGCGCGACTTGTAGCGCCGGCTGGACACCGTCAACGTCCACATATATACCTTTATAGGTATGCGCCTATGCATGCAATCCCGCGCCTATGTTCGGACCTGCGCATACGGACCAGCGTCTCCGTGCCTCTGCGCCGTCTCCCCTCACGCGCATCGCGTAAAATATGCGAGCCTACATTTTTCCCCTTCAATGTTTTAGATATTTTCTTTCTTGAGAAAACTAGTAGTGTTAAGACCAGTGAGAGTCTGACAACACATATCGTCAGACACCTTAGTTCCCGGCTAGCGGTATTTATCTCTCGGTGATTAACGAGACAAACTATTGTAACATTTAAGTTAATTAAAGTTTGAATTGAAAGAGTTAATTCTTAAATTGTAATCGGCTCTAAATTATCAACGAAACCAGCGTATCGGCGGATAATCCATAGGGCACCTCGATCATCCCCACACCTTTTATTATTGTTTTTAGCATCATTGTCATTAACATGTCCATTAGCATCATCTATACGTTTACTTGAATTTTCAACACTATAAAATATATTTGTTTTAACATATTTTTGAAAATTTAAAAAAAACTTGAAAAATGTATTAATTTTTGATTGTACTTTTTATCTATAACATCACATAAAACTTCATAATTATTTGTATTTACTGAATTATATAATAAAATGTTTTCTCGTTGTACAGACTTTGGTACAGCATCTGGACGTAAACGTCTTTTTTTTGTATATTCCAGAATTTTTGTATATTCCAGATTATTATAAAAAGAATTATTATCAAAATGTTCGTCGCAAATCTTAGCAGATTTAGCAACTGAGGATAGTCCAAGAATATCGATCCATTTATTTTTTAAAATAATAATCGAAGGAAATTTAAATAAACATAAATAAAAGAACAAAATATAATAGTACAAAAAATTTTATAAATATAATTAATAATAAAAAAACTTACTTGTGAAAACTGCGATCTTTATACAGGGTGTCTCAGACCAACGTCATTTTTTTTTTAATGGTAGGTAGAACTCGTCGAAATAAGACGTAAAGTCTTATATCATTTTTCAAAATTCGCAACCGTTAACGAAATATCAATTAAAATGTAAACGTGTGCAAACGACAAGAAAGCGCAGTCTGAGCGAGCGCGCGATAGACGGCGGCGAGTATCGCTTAAAAAGGGAATAGGCGAAACTAGCGCGTAGCGAGCGAGACAAAGAGACAACGCGCGTTGTCGTTTTATTTTGCTCGCGTGTCGTCGCATTGTCTCGCTCGCGCGTTGTCTCCTTGTCTCGCTCGCTACGCGCTAGTTCCGCTCATTCTCTTTAAGCGATACTCGCCGCCGTCTATCGCGCGCTCGCTCAGTCTGCGGTTCCTTGTCGCTCGCACACGTTTACATTTTAATTGATATCTCGTTAACGGTTGCAAATTTTGAAAAATGAAATAAGACTTTTCGTCTTATTTCGACGAGTTCTACCTACCATTAAAAAAAAGTGACGTTGGTCTGGGACACCCTTTATAATAGATCCATTACTTCTATTTTGCAAATTATGCAGGTTTGAACCATATTTGAATAAAACTTAACTTCTCTTTGATTTAACCTTACTTCTATTTGCTCAGAGAGAGAAAAAAAACAAACAACAAAAAAGAAAGGACAAACACACTTAATTATAATCCGGGTATTTCAATAGAAATAATTGAACACATATAAAATATGGTGAAAGCTCAATTAGAAAAACAGAATAAAAAAATTAATATTTAATTTAACATTCGATGAAATGCATATCAAAAAAGGAGTGAGCTGAAATAAAAATATTAACAAATGAGTGGAAATGGTTGATACAGGTGATCATTTACCAAAACACAATGAAAATGCAATAATAGCAACAAAAGTTTTAGTTTTTATGGTTGTAAATATTAATGAACATTTTAAAGCACCAATTGCATACTATCTCATAAATTCTTTAAACGGACATGAAAAATCAATACTTTTAAAAGATGTATTAATTAAACTTAATGAAAAAGGTATCGACTATATAAAAATTCGCACAGTTCATGCAGAAAGCTACAAATGTGCTAGAAGTAGAGATAATTCTGAAAAACGGATTTGAAAAGACAGGGCTCCATCTCTTTTCGTCGGATGGAATTAATTATGAAAAATATTTTAAAAAATTAGTAGAATACTCAACAACAGATCCTCAAATTACTCAAAGCGACAGAACTGAAAGAGAAAATCACTTAAAATTTTTTTAGAATAATATCGAAAAGGAGGTATTGCAAATGTTCAAGGACGTCGGAGAAGAGGCCGAATGGACTGGTGAAATCACACAAACAAACCTATTTTATTTCTGGAAAAAAATTAAGAATTCGATAAAAGCCTGTGAAGAGAAAGAGAAAGAAAGAAAAGATAAAGATTAAGAGCATGAGAAGAATAAAACACTGATTTCTGTTGAAGATTTACCAGTCTTTATTGCAGTCTCCGACGACAATGCGTCTATTTCCAATGATTTTGATCCACAAACAAATATAACTTTTTACAAAGTTAGCCCATGCGGAGAGTTAACGTAGATGGAATCACCGCAAAAAACGCCTCCTCCAAATTTGCTGCCAAAAACACTTCCGAATTCGCCGCCAAAAACACTTCCGAATTTGTCGCAAAAAACACCTCCGAATTCTTTGTCAAAAACAGATCCGAATTTGCCGCCAAAAACGCTTACAAAATCGCAAAGTAACGTTACCTTAAATGTTCCATCGCTATTCAGAAAAGTATTATTTTGGCCTTCGCAAAATAAAGAACAAATAAAAAAACGAAAAGATAAAGAGAAGCTACCAACAGTAGTTACATCCGATGCATGGAAACAATATTATGAGGCAAAAGCAGAAAAAAAACGTAAAGAAGAGGGAAAAAAGGAAGCGAATTGAGCAGAACGATTAAGAAAAGCAAAACTTAAAAAAGAACAACAAAAATAGCAAAAACGTTAAGAAAAATGAAAAAAGAACAGGTAGAAATTATGAATAAAAGAAAGAAACTTGAAAAAGAAGAGGCAAGAGAAGCAAAAAAAAATAAGAAAAATGAAAAAAGAGCAGGTCAAAATTACGAATAAAAGAAAGAAACTTGAAAAGGAAAAGTCAAGAGAAGCTAAAAAAATAAAAAAAGATGTAATAAAACTGTAATAAAGATGTAATAAATAAAAAGATGTAATAAAAAATGTAATAAAACTGTATAAAACTGTTCCTATTATGGTAATTATTATTACTTATTATGTTTTTATTATATTTACTGTTTCTATTATGTTAACAAAATGTAATTATATGAATTAATTAAATATTTATTACTGTTAAAATTATAATAAAGGCCAAGTTTATCCTTTTCGATTATGACATTTCGAAGTGTCAGAAACTGAATAATCGTGGCATCAGAAAGTACCGCGTAAGTGTCAGAAACTGCATACTCGTTAGTGTCAGAATCTGCAATAGAGCGCTTCATAAGTGTCAGAAGCTCATGCAATAAAAACCATTAATAAAATAATTATTTATTTTAAAAATCTAAATAATTAAACTAAGGGTAAATCTCACTAAAAAATATTTAATACATGTTGTTCAAAGATTTAAATTAATTAATTAGTTATGTTACCGCCGCGGGGGCAGCACCTCGTGGCCAATCGTCGGCGACGGATCGATATCGATCCGTCGTTCGATTATCGCCTCCGATTCTCGAAAGCGTTGCCGGCTCAAAACTTCATTGTTCGTCTAGCTGTGCCAAGCATCACCTCGTGTGCAACAACGTGCAGTGTGCTTTTCTCGAAATTATTACTCATCGTGCTACTCATTATTAAACTCAACGTTTTGTCTCCAGTACAACTCATCCAGATCATCCTCGCCGTGTGCAACACGCCAAGAATCATCTGGAAGACATCATTCTGCAGCACGAGACGTGTTGAACCTCGTGCTCAGTAGCTCATCAGATCTCGCAGCGTGTGGTCTCACGATTAATACAATTGTGACTCTGTTCAACTCAATGCGGGCTCTCAAAGACATTTAGACAGACAGATATCGATTTACGGAAAAACTCACGCGTGCAACTCATTTGTTAAACTCAGTGCGGATGTTCGGGAAGCGAAATAAGCCCGAAAATTAAATAGAATTATAATTTAAAAGTGTAACGTAATTGACCACAAGCGAACTTAATTGTTTAAAATAGCAAGAAACAATAACACGACGAATACACAACAGGCTGATGAGTCAGCTGTGTTGTGGTAAAAAACCGTTCCCGCACGCAACAAAACAAAGGGGTTAACCGTCTTTCGGTAACGTCTCACCGCTGAGACAAAGAAAAATTTCGAACGCGTGACGTAGCGACGACGTCACTAATGACAAGGGAAAAGCGAACGACCGTGCGGGAGAGTAACTATAAAAACGACGCGGCGGATCCGAGGGGACAATTCGTTTCTAAATTTTCGCACGAGTTTTTGCAAGCCTTGGGGCTACGCGATTTCACATTGACGACGGATCCGGCCTCCGAACGGCTGGTCAGCGGCGGGCTGACCTAGGTGTCTCCAACGCGCATATCTCTCGTTTGTGAGAGGCTCATTTCGAATTATAAATATACTTATAATTCCGTCGAGGGCTTGAGTCACATTTTTTTTCGCACCCATCATCTCCTGCGAAGCGACGGACGTCGCACGTACAGACCACACGAGCCCCGACAGCGGATCTCATCTACTATCCACGTGTTCAACGCGTGTCTCCGCGTAATTCTTATAGTCGAAGAAATTCCATCCGCCTTTTCGCGTTAATTAAACCGGCCACAACCGCGTTACCATCCCCGCGGCGTTAATCATAAATATCTAATTTTTGTAAGCACTCAATTTTTATACACATGTGTTAAAATTATTCGATTTTAATTTGATAATTAATTTCGTTCGTAAATAATATAAAACTAGAGTCGGTGCTGTAAAGATGTCAGAAACTACCCCCGTTACCTTATGATTGCACCCGTATCATTACCAACGGGTGCAACATCTTCTCCCACGGGACCAGATGCAACGCGCAATCTTTTGTTAAGGTATTTATATTTTATCATTTCTTAAAACTCATTGTTTTGACAAAATACATGAAAAAGCGAATAAAACGATCGACGCGCAAACTCTTTTGTTAAATCTAATTCGAGCAATTCGTTGTTTTATTATCAGAATCGTGAATCTTGCAAGCAACTTGATCGTTTTTATTTAATTTAAAAAAACATTAAATCTTGTTAGACAAGCAGGTCGATGTAAACGTTATGTACGTACACAATCAACGCGACAACATTTAATCGACCTGCTTGACTCTAAATACGTTAAGAACGCGTTTACATACATTTGTCTAACGAGTACATATGTATGTATACTTTGTTATAACTGATACTTATAATCAATTTAATTTCTCAATTAATAATAATTAATAATGTATGTTGACAGTCTTTCTAGCTCAATGTCGTCAAGATGAGACGTTTCCTGACCGTATTTTATGGAGCGACAAGGCAATTTTTACACCAAATGGAATTTTTAATTCTAAAAATTTTATAATGTGGCAATACCAAAATCCACACGCCGTCCGTTAGAGTGCCTTCCAATTTAGATGGAAGTTAAACGTCTGGGCAGGAATAATTGGCAATAGAATAGTAAATATTTTTCTTACATAAAAATTATAATAAAAAACCAAATTTTAAATATTTGTATTATTAATTTGCAGATTGGTCCATACTTTTTGCCTCCGCGCCTCGATGGGGAGAGATACGCGCGATTTTTGGAAAATTATCTTCCAATTTTGTTAGAGGAGCTTCCTCTACAAATGCGGCAAACGATGATTTTTCAGCACGACGGAGCACCACCGCACTATTCACGTCGCGCGCGAATGGTCTTGGATCGACACTTTCCAGATCGGTGGATAGGCCGAAATAGTCCAATTTTGTGGCCAGCAAGATCTCCAGATCTTAATGTCTTCGATTATTTTGTGTAGGGGTACATAAAAAATCGAGTGGAGAATGTGCGCGATCGTAATGTAGAGGAGGTACGCGAAAACATCATAGCGGCCTTCAATACCATTACGCCGAACATGGCATATCGCGCTACTCGACAAATCATCCAGAGAGCACAGCTATGCATACAAGAACAGAGCAATCATTTTGAACAGCTGATGTATTAATTTTTAACAGTGGATTAGGCCTTTTGGGGACACCACTAAAAAAAAACGCGCCAAGCTATCTACCTCGCGAGGTGGTGTGGAAACGATAGCGCTTTCATACCGCAACAGAATTACTTAATCGAAATAATTAAAAAATAATATTTTAATCATCAGGTTATTTAGCTATTAAAGTTATAAAGATAAACACATTAACGAAAGTAAATAATTACGAATACAAATTAAAAATAAACCCGCAATACAATTTCCTTCGTTCATTGCTCGATGCTTTAATAAATAATACAGCGTAAACTGTGATTTCGGACGGCCAAATCTCTTCCCTAACCATGCGTCGTCGCTTCCCTTACCCGCGCGCCGTCCTCCGACTCGCCTAAGAACCGAACCGCCCAATCAATGATTTTTGTAAAGTCGCGTGGGATGAGCCGTACTTCCAGCGTCTCGGTAGCTTTCAGCGGCGCGTTCTTACTCGCACGGGGAGCGTCAAATCTTTACATGTTATTTTCTCGGTTATTAACGCCTAACTTACAAAACCGTATAGGGCTTTTCTACTTATTTTCGGAAGCCCAACTTACAACTAAGAACTTTTTTACATCAACTGGAACACCCTGTATATATATTTAAAATTATGGAAGTAATTATTTCAAAATAACCTGAACATCCATTATTTGTGAAAAACCACCGCCGGTTCTGTCCTAGAGAAGAAGGATTAATTTCCTTTTTCCAAAAAAGAACCATCTACGCGCTTAACCTTATCCAAAATACTCGTGAATTATCTCTGCGCGTAAATTGCGTGGTTTCGAATTTTGAATTCCATGCAAAATTCAGTGGTACGTCGACTTTCTACCTTACCTACAAATATTCTCCTTGAGAGTTTTTTTCCATTCTTAACCATTTAAAAAATCTTAAACTTGTTGACGTAACATCAACATGTACAAAAATTGATATATCGAATAAAAGAAAGAAAACGTACAAAGTTTTATTCGGAACATTTAAAAAGCTTTGCAAAAGTTCTTCATTTTCATTCATCATCTGCATACAGATGAAACCTTTTTGAAATATTTGTCATGTAAGCAAACTTTAAACGATTGGATTTGTTCCAAAAATTATAATACGGGTATTTCAATAGAAATAATTGAACACATATCAAATATGGTGAAAGCTCAATTAGAAAAGCAGAATGTTCAGGATTAAGGCATTGTTTTTATAAATAAGATAAGGTCCTTAGTCATGATAACTTGCATTGTCCAGCCCGAATCTATTGCCATAGCGCATCCGGGACAGCTCATGCAAGTATCGCATAAAAAATAATACGTACGTGCTTAATCACACTTGACAACTGGAACATCCCTTCGGGAAGAACCGTTTTAACAATGAATTTTCCTTTGTTTAAATGACAAAGAATAGCTTGTGACAAACCGATCGCGCAATCGAGCTTGTTAGTCTACCGCCAGCACTCGTTATGAACGCATTGCAACATCGTTCAGATTCTTAAATTTTGCTACGCTTCGCTAACATTATTCTCGCGGCAATTCGCAGTAATCCCGAGTTATTTATCCGCAGTGATTCCGAGCTTTTATATTATTTTGTACAAGAATAATAAACTCGCAGTAGTTTGTTATTAATTGATGTTCGCATAATACTAAATACAGTCCGCTAATTTTCCGCAGTGTTACAATTATTTGAACCCACACCTTATCGCGAACATTTTGGTCCTTCGAGCCGGATAAGCATATCCTTGCTTTTACAAAAACTTGTGTATCTTGCAGTATTGAATAAAAAAATCCTAACACTTGCTAGCGAGTCGCGGTATCGCGTGTGCGTTAAAGTTAGTGATACCGTAATCAGTGCATCTCTGATTTCTTAAAAATGGCTACGACCAAAACTTGCGACATGCTAATTCGAGGCCAAATGGATCTTCATGATCGAATCCGTCGAGCTCTGGCAAAGCTGCACCACGCTGGAAACAATCAATACAACGAAACCATGATCGAGACGCTGATCTCATTATTGGATCAATGCTGGCAGCGGTTCCAAAGGAACCACCAAGAATTGATAGCCCAGCATTGGGAAGAAGTCTCGAAGAGAGACTATTATACTATGGACATTTTCAATCAGGCCGAAGAAGATTACATACAGCAACGTTCTGGGCTCGCAGAACTTTTGCTGAAACAACGCGAAGAAAAGGCAAAGCTTGCATTATCCACTCCCGCCGCGCTTCCGCGTCCAAAACCGGTAGTGAGATTCTCGGGGCGTTTCAGAGATTGGAATGCCTTCCAGTCTGCGTTTCGGGAAATAGTTTTCGAAGACAAACAGTTAGCAGAACCTGCGAAAATCGAGCTCCTGGAGGAAGGTCTTTCAGGAGAGGCTTTAAAAATTTTGGACGGTGTGCTAGCCGTCGGTGGAAATCTCCAGAGCATCTGGAAAAATTTAAATAATTATTTTAGAAATCAGCAGACGCAGATTAGAAACACGATTGCTAGTTTCGCTAACCTCCCGGTTGTGCGATCCGGGTCTGAGGCACAGCTGCGCGGACTACTACGCGAGATCAAAGAGACACGGGACTTCTTGAAGAGCCTTGATCGAGAAACCGAAAAAAAATGACTTCTTCATTCACGCGACCGTCTCCAAAATGAACCCGAGCTTGTTCCAAAGCTGGAGAACGGCTCGCGTTGCTAGCCAGAAACCGCCAATGTTGGAAGATGTAATAAATTTCCTGCAAGAAAAAGCCGAAGAAATGCAACAGTCGGCAAGGAAACCAGCAAAATTCTCAACAACTAAGCCTCCTGTGTGCATTCAGGAACTAAAACATCAACAGTCAAGGAATCTTCCGCAGATTGCAGAAAAGAAACCGAGCAAATGCTCACTTTGCTTGGGATCTCATTATATTTTAGCCTGTGGAGTGCTGGCTAAAATAGGCCCTGTAGCCAGAATGCAATGAATAAAGAAGGCAGGACTCTGTGTTAACTGTTTTGGCGAGCATAATGTAGCTTCATGCTCATCGACAAAGTTTTGCTCGGAGTGTGGAAATCGCCACCACACTTCAATACATGAGGCTTGCAACAGTCTCAGAGAAGAAGCAAAGGCATTTACACCAAGATCTTCTCCAGCTTCCTCTACAGTTCTCACATCTTGGACGGATGAGTGTAGCGCTCATTCTGATACAAAAATTTCTTCAGCCGAAGCCTGTGAAAAATTAAAAATTGAATTAGCCAGCATAAAAAAGGAATCGCCGATCTCTTCTAGAAGCATTAGTAGCAAGACTACTCCAGAAGATTTAGAGACCCTCTTCGCAAACGCCTCATTATAAACAAGTTTAACGGATTCTTCTCACCCGCTGCGGCCCTGCCTGCTATGTTTTTCGACTGGAGCCGTGAAACATCGCCGCCGTTGCTTTTCAGCGACGGAATCTTCGCGCCCGCTGCGGCCCTGCCTGCCCTGTTCCTCGGCTGGAGCCGTGGAACATCGCCGCCGTCGCGTTTCACCGACAGACTCGCTTCAACCTGTTCATGATTTGTCTAACTCATCGGAGGGAACCGATGAGCTACCGAACATAGTGTATCACCTGCGGTTGCACAGCCAACCAAGTGCTTCACCAGCCGCTCTGACAGCCAAGTGATCCGTGGACATTGAACTCCGCGCCAACGACCGAGTATAGTGTATTCCGCGACCTGACGCTTCTCAGTTCGCATGAGCAACTTAGTGAATTAGAAACCGCACAGACGGTTAAGTGAATCGCGAGTGAAGTAATTTTGCCTTTTGGTAATTTATTGGCTGCGCAGACGGTCAAGTGTGGATACGACTGCACAGACGGTCACCCGATCTGCGGATTTTGTTGCAACTCCGCGTCTGCTGTTTCTCCAATGGACCGCATCAGCTGCCCAATTGTATCATCGGTAAGAGCCGATTATCGCCTTCGCCGTCGTGCTTTAGTGTCAGCCGGCTCGCGGCCTGTTGAGGCTCTGCTCAGTTCTTCGGTAGGAACCGTCGAACTTCGTCGCCGTCGCATCCTAGCGTCGGCCCGCCTGCGGCCTGTTCGGCCAATCGTTCCCATCGGTAGGAGCCGATGGACGTCTTCGCCGTCGCTTTCCAGCGTCGGCCAGCCTATCCTATGCGGTCGCGTAAGTCGTGGAGGTAACAAGTTCAAAGCTGTGGTTATTGCGGTTGGATCGTAATGGCCGCACGTTTTAGTGTCCTTGGTCCTAATTCTTTGCTGTAGTCTGCGGCGTCGAAAACTTCAAGATCCACCTGTGTTTGGTGGAAATGTGAGGATCTCTTTGATCTTTGATTGTGGCGGTTCGTTAGTCGTGTTGTCCAGCGAGGAAAAGTTTGGTACGATGGCAGGTGTTGTCAACGGTTTTAATTTCTGGCGTCCTCGCCGTATCCGCTTCAAAGTGGCTCTTCTATCGGCCACGATTCCCGCTGCTTTAGGTGGCATGCGGCATCTTAACACATTCTTAACTTTGGCTGTGCTATGTTCTTAGCGGCACTGAGCGGTTACTACTCTGTCTAGTGGATTTACTTTTAAGTAGCCTACTTGTTTGCGAGTCGCCTAGCGGCATTCGGCTCTACTTTGCGCTTCACGCGCGATATGATTGCGGCCGCCGGACGGCCATCCTTCAGGCACCTGATTTTGTGTCGGACTTAGGTTGCCACAGCGACGTTAACTCCTCAATTGTGAAAAGGGTTTGTTACCGTTTTATTTTATTCTATACCACTAATAAATTGTAAGGTAAGTATATTATAATCGGACTCACTCCGTGCAACATACACAACTTTTAATACACAGATTGTAAATATATGCCTAATAAACAATTGTTATTTTAAACCTTGGATTATTTTAAATAAGAAATAGAAACCACTCATAATTAGCCAAATGTTGTAACTCGGATCTCGTTATAATAATGTAATAAAAAAGTAGTTCGGCATAAGATCTCGCAACATAAATCAGATGAAATTAATTCAGCAACCTATTTTAGATTAAAGAAATTAAAATTAATAATAAATAAAAAGAAAAAGTTGCGAGACCTTACTGTCGAAACCGCTGAGATTGCCTTGACCCAGTAACCGAGTAACAACTATGCTACCTGCTGACGCTGAAGATCCAGCGTCTCAGTTAAATACCCGCGGGCCACCACCCGCGAGCAGTCGCTAATCATCTCACGCACGTAACGTGAGATTAGTCGTGCGTCAAACATAAAATTACCTCGCGGAGACGAGGCCACGCAATAACGCTGTGACGTAAAACTAATGTGATGGAAGAAATAAATGAATAAAGTGTAAAGCTCCTTAAAAAATCTTAAAATACATATATACTTAAAAACCTTATCTACAATTATATTTTAATTCGCTCGTCGCATCGACGGTCTCCGAAAGACGGACCCCGTGCACCGGCCTCGGTGCAACAATTAGTGGCAGCGGTGATGATGAATCAGCATTCTGGAAACGAAGCTCCAGCATCCTCAGGACTTAATCGGAGGGAACCAATCGGCACAGCCAGATCTCTGCAACATAGAGAAAAACAACAAAAGTAATACAGTGCCGCAAATACAAAAAATTATAGCAAGCAAAACAACACAAACACTCGGACAGAAGAAGTACGTGCCACAATGAGAAAACCCAACGCACGACGACTCCAATTGATTCTCCAGACCCATAGCCGAGCGATCACATCAACCTCCTACTTAACAGATCAACTGCACGACTGGAAATCACTGAACAACACTCACCAAGCAGTTCAGAAACGACAACACGCAACCGACCCATACCAACATGCGTATTTTGTAAAACCAACTCTAAAAACTAACTTTTTAAAAAAAAGAAAAAAAGCGTCAAGTGTGCAAACAAAGAAAAAAACAAAAAAAAAGAAAAAACGAAAAAAAACCAAAAAGAAAAAAAGCCAAATCTTTCCAAAAACACTCAATGAAAGAAATGATATCAAGAAAAAAGCGTCAAGAAAAAGAGCTGTTAAAAAGAAAACCAAAAGGGCCAAAAAAAAAAGAAAGAAAAAAACTTGACACTGCGTTTTCTCTTTTTTGTTTTCTTTATCTTTTTTTTATAGTTAACGCACCGCGATTTGACATTTTAGATACTATATTAGATTCAATGCACAAATTAAACGACTCGAATGAATCAAATAGACACGGCACTATTAAAGAAATCGACCCTCAAGCGACAAAAATCATATAGGGACACACTCGCCGACCGACAAACTACACAAACAACTACAGACGTACGACAATCACTCGACAGTTATCATAGATTCGTAACGTTAAAAAACACATTGGGGTTAATTCCCTCATTTGACGGAACAAACCGAAATGAAGTTAAAAGATTTGTAATGGCCTGTGAGTACGCACAAAAAGCCATAGTCCCCGTGGACGAAAACCAACTACTAGCAGCAATCTTGAATACCAAATTGACAGAACGTGCACGACTTTGTTTCGAGACGAAGACTATAACAAGTTTTTCGCAATTTGTGCAAGAAATCGAAACTTGCTACGCCCAGCGTAAAGAAACCGTTAACTTACAGCTCGAGTATAATAAACTAAAACAACGTCTAAACGAAACTGCGCAGAATTTCGGGTTTCGTACCGATACTATGACTTCCGAGCTATATGAGGCTTTAAGCAAAAATCCCGCATTAACTACCGAGAATAAAAAGGAAATCTGAATTACCCTACGGGACCAACCAAGCTTCACCGAATTTTTAAACGAGGTTGATTTACCCTATTCAATTAGTAGTAGGATCGCAAAACTACGCCACACTAGAGAAGGCGATAGCCGGAGCAACGGCCGAGGAAAAACATTGCGATGCATACCGACGCGAACATACGCAAAATTTACATCACCGAGATTAATACCGAGAGATTGCCGAACTAATCAGTATGCCACATGATTTAACTTGTTACGGGCCGAACCTAGCGGAAGAATCAACATCATTAAAAAATTTTGCTCATACTACAAAATATCGGGACACACAAGTAAAGAATGCTGACGGCTCAACGGCCGACCTAACAACCAGCGAAATCCAAAACGAGACACTCGACCAGCCGCTCCCCTGCAAACACACAAAATAATCTCCACGAGATTTGCGAAACAAAGTAAATCACAATCAAGCGATGGAGAGGATAGCGTTACGGAAGATAATCAATCGCCAAGGGAAAACACCAAGCCAGCCCGCGAATATCTCGCTCATCAAATCTCGCAATTCACTTAACGCTATCGTATCGTCGGTTTATTACTAATAACCCTACTCATTCCGCAAGCAACAGAAGGGAAAATAACCTTCCTTTTCGACTCAGGAGCAACAATAAGTATAGTAAAGGTGGGCCAATTAAAAGGAAACACCTCCGTGCAAGAACAAAAAATTATTCTCGCTGGGGTAACGGGACACAAGGCACCCACCATAGAAAAAATACGGGCCACCATAAAACTCGTGAATAATGAAATAAAGCATACCATGTATGTAGTACCTAATAATTTCTCGATAAACTACAAGGAAATCCTAAAAATAAACCTTCTCGAAAAACACGGAGCTCAGTGCAATTTTCATAAACAAACGCTAACTATAAATCGCGTGACATTTAAACTGCATCTGTATAAAAAGATCGTATTAACAACTGACAAATAGACAAAAATACTTGCTGAAAAAATTATCCAACCAAGCGCAAATTAAAGGAATGGGCTCATATTATTGCTTAAAAAATCTGACACCGACGGAAAACCTAAAGTACGAATCGTTGCGGACTTCCGTAAATTGAACGCAATTACGGTAGGACACTTCTTCCCTATCCCGAGTATCACGGAGCTCCTCGATCAACTCGGGAACGCCAAATACTTCACGACACTCGACTTGGCGTCAGGATACTACCAGATACCTATGCACGCGCAACACCGGGAGAAAACAGCATTTTCTACATCTCTGAGGCACTATGAATTCAATAGAATGCCGTTTGAGCTCAGAAATGCACCCGCGACATTCCAGCGACTGATGAACACTGTACTGGCCGGACTACAAAAACTCCGGTGCTTGGTATATCTCGATGACATCGTTATACATATATGAAGTTTCCTTAGAAGAACATAATAATCGGTTACAAGAAGTTTTGAACGACTATGAAAAAATAACCTAAAGTTACAACCAGAAAAGTGTGCCTTCCTACACAAGCAGGTTCTGTACTTAAGATATGTTATCTCCGAGAGCAGAATCTGTCCTAACCCGTCCAAGATATCAGTCGTAAAATACTTTTTTACTCTAAAAAAAAATTAAAGACATGCAAGCTTTTATCGGATTAGCCGGATACTATAAGAAATTTTTCCCGAATTTCTCTATAATACCAAGACTCCTCACCGCTCTCACGAAAAAGAGCGAGAAATTCGCATGGAACACAAACCAGCAAAATGTATTTGAAAACCTAAAAGAATAATTAATAACTGCGCCAATTTTAAATTATTCGGAATTTAGTCAGAAATTCAACGTAACTTCCGACGCCTCGAATTACGCCATTAAAGCTATTCTCTCTCAGGGAACGATAAGCAAAGATCGGCTCATCGCATACGCAAACCGTATACTGAATAAAACCGAAAATAATTACAGCACGACGGAAAAAAAATTGTTCGCTATTGTATAGGCTGTCAAACACATTCGTCCATACATTTACGGAACGCGGTTCACCGTAGTAACGGACCATAAAGATTATCCCAAAATCCTTTCGCAACTTACTAGTTTACAAAAACGTTTAATTCATTTAGAAAAGAAGCGATTGCCTGCTTCTTCGAAAGAAAAATCCGTCGATTTTTCGCCCTCTAGCGATTCGATACCATGGCAGCCTTCTCTGATAACTTCTAAATTATCAGCGTTTTCTCTAATTCTACGTCAGATCCGGTCATTTGGTTCACGTTAGCTGAAACTTCTTTCAAGCGTTATAAAATTTCGGATCAGACTGCCATGTTTGAAATTATCATGCCGCATTTGGACGCGGAGGCTTCAAATTCAATTCGCGATATTTTGCTAACTAGTCCTTGGCCTCAGGATGTTTATTCCAGAGTCAAAGAAAGAATCATAAGTTTATTTTCGGCTTCTGAGCAGCAACTTCGCAGGCTTATTAGAGATAAAGTTCTGTGTTATTACAAACCCTCACAAATTCTTAACCATTTGCGAGCGCAGAATATTAAAGTTGGCAACGTTTGCACCAACTTTTAATTACTTAAAACTATATTTCTTGAACATCTAAATCCGCGGTATCATGAAATTTTAGCTCCTTTTACAGGTCAGAATTTAGATAACCTCGCCAAAGCAGTTGATAAATTATCAAATTTTTCGCGTAATTCTACTTCTCAAGATAATGTCAGTCAAGTTACCAATTCTTCCGTTAATTCAGAATTTCCTTTATCGGATCTTGCTAAACAGTTGCAACAACTTTTGTTCGATAAAAAACGACGAAACACGGACTTTAGACCAAACGATCAATTTTAAAAAATATGTAAAATAATGTAACCGAACGAAACATGTCATATAAACATAGCAGGCGATAAGACACGTACGGACAATAACAGACCGACGGTTCAACGATCTGAGACGTTCTCGAAACATCGCGAATTGCTAGAAACGAGGCTATGTGTAAAAACGGCGGTATGAAGCGAAACGAGACCAGTCGCAATAATAATTCGAGTTAATAAGTACATTTGTACCGGCCTACGTACGAACGCACTCAACGTTACCTTGTAACCGCGAAATCGCACCAAAGTCTTGCCTTCTGCAGAACGTTAAATAAATCGGTCGCGGAACTTAACATCGAGTCCATTTATTAAAAATTTACCTCCATCTACATCCTGGGGACGAGAGCGGACGATCCGGACCGACGGGAAATTCGAGCAACGAATTTTCACTACTTTTTCGTAACAACTTTTTTTAAAGATTGATATTCTATCTCGTAAATGTAACTCGCGTTCTCGTTTGCAATGGCGTTTGAAATCTTCTGCTCGTATTTTTAAGTTTGAGAATAAGAATTCCAATGTTAATAATTCGCCTTCTCGCGTCAAAGACAAACTATGCCGAGCACATATAAAATTTCCAAACAATCCACTCACTTACATTTCTTGGTGTGCTAAATTTGATGAGTGGTTTGCTAACCGTAATTAAAAAAACTAAATTTGCCTTCAGCGGAGGAGACTGTGTTCAGAGGCAGCGTATCTAAACGTCTCCACATAAGAGATCTGTTATCCCAACAGGTATATTTAATTGACACGGGAGCGGATATTTCATTACTCTCAGCTAATTCTAATACTTCTAATAGTTTTCCTTCTGGTAAACTTTTTGCCGCGAATAATACTTGTACCAATTTTTACGGTGAAGCTGCTTGCTCGGTTGACTTGGGTTTACGCAGATGTTTTCTTTGGAATTTCATTGTTGCGGAAGTATCTCAACTGATTATTGGAGCCGACTTTTTGCAGCATTACAATATTACTGTCAATTTGCGTTCGCGTAAAATCATTGACGAATTTACTGGTCTATCTTCATATGGATATGTTAAATCCGTCAATTTACATACCGTGAGTTCTATCTCTTCGAACACTAACTGTAGGGATTCTTAAGTTATTTCCTGAAATTTGCGGCTCTGGCAAGCCTATTCCTTTGTCTAATTGCGATGTTCATCATTATATAATAACTACTGATCCTCCAGTGTCTAAACGTCCGCGTCGTTTATCGCCGGATAAACTTAAGGCTGCCAAGGCTGAGTTTCAGGCTTGGATAGATGCTGGTATTTGTCGCCCTTCATCTAGTGTTTGGGCTAGTCCAATGCACATGGTGCAAAAGAAGGATGGCTCGTAGCGTGTCTGTGGCGATTATCGTCGCTTAAACGCGGTAACCGTTCCTGATCGATACTCCACGACTCAACTTCATGATTGTGCTAGTAATCTGGCGGGCAAAAAGTTTTTCTCATCACTCGATCTGCATCGCGCGTTTAATCAGATTCCTGTGGCACCGGGTGATGTTGAAAAGACAGCCATAATTACACCCTTCGGATTATTTGAATTTTTGTATATGACTTTTGATTTACGTAACGCTAGTCAATCTTTCCAAAGATTTATTAATCGTGCCTTAGGTGATTTAGATTTTGTATATATTTACATTGATGATATTTTGATTGCTTCTTCATCGTTAGAACAACATCATAATCATCTTAAAGTAGTTTTCCAAAGACTTAAAAATCATCAAGCGTTTTCCTAGGCCGAAAACTGTCATAGAGTTAAGACGTTTCCTAGGAATGGTAAATTTTTACCGGCGTAATATTGCGCATGCAGTTTCTAGACAAGCTCCGCTTAATGCTTTTTTGCGATTCACGCAAGAATGATAAACGCGTAATTAATTGGTCGCTTAAAACAGAGCAAGCGTTTGAAAAAATCAAATCTTCTTGTTAACGCTGCTTTACTTGTTCATCCTCGTTCTGGTGCTAATCTTCGCCTTGTAACCGATGCATCAGAGTTTGCCATGGACGCTGCTCTTGAGCAACTTAATGATAAACATTGGGAACCTCTTGCTTTCTTTTCGTGTAAATTCACGCCTTCTCAATGTAACTACTCAGTGTATGACTGCGAACTTAGTGCGATTTATGAATCTATTAAGTATTTTTCGCATTTTCTTAAGGCATCCGACTTTGTTATTCATACGAACCATAAACCATTGGTGTACGCTTTTGCGCAGAAATCTTTTAAAGCTTCTCCGCGGTAATTGCGTCAATTAGCTTACATTGCACAATTCACGACTAAAATTGAGCATGTCAGTGGTTCTGATAATCCTGTGGCTGATTCTTTTTCCAGGATTGAAACAATGCGGTTTCTCACTCAATTATCTTTGGTTGAGCTCTTTGATCAGCAACAATCAGACGAGCAGTTAAAAGAGATTTTAATTTCTAAAGATATTCCTTTAAAATTGCGAAAATTAACTTTTGATGCATCTCACTCGCCTATTTTTTGTGAAATTTCGGATGAGGCAATTCGTCCTTACGTTCCTTATTTCATGCGTAAGACTATATTTGATTTCTTTCATAACTCAGCTCATCCTGGTGCTAGAGTCACGGATCGTTCGATTAGATTATCTTATGTATGGCCAAACATGCATCGAAATATTTCCCTTTGGGCTAAAAATTGTTAAGCTTGTCAAAAATCTAAAATTTCGCGTTATAACAAATTTATTCCGGAAAAAATTGTAGCGCCAGATGATAGATTCGATCATGTACATATTGATGTAATTGATCCACTTTTAGATAGACATGGTTTTCAGTATATTTCCACAATGATTGATAGATTTTCGCGTTGGGTTGAGGCAATTCCTCTTAAAGAAACCTCGGCATCTACCATCGCTCGTGCGTTTTACGACAATTGGGTAACTCGTTACGGTTCACCCAAAATTATAACTTTTAACCAAGGTTCTAACTTTGAGTCACGATTTTTTACCTCATATCTTTCTTTAATTGGTTCAGAACGTATTTGCACCACGGCTTATCACCCTGTCGCAAACGGCATGATTGAGCGGTGGCATCGTTCTTTTAAAGCTGCTTTAATGTGCCATTCCGACACAGATTGGACTCGATCCATTTCCACTGTCCTCTTGGGACTTCGTAATGCAATTCGTTCGGATGTTGACGCTGCGCCGTCTGAATTTCTCTTTGGTACTTTCTTGCGTATACCTGGTAAACTTTTTCTTCTGGATAATTGTCAACCGGATCTAATCACTTCATTAATGAATTTCGTGTTGCGTCAAATTCGTTCGATTCCTGTAGTTCATAAAGCGACAAAGCGTTCTTTTATTTTTAAAGATTTAAAAGATTGTAAACAAGTGTTTCTGCGTAAATCTGTTAAAAGGTATTTCGAGAAACCATATTCGTGTTTATTTTCGGTTATTGAACGTTTTTCAAATCGCGTTTTTAAAATTCGTAATTGCAAAGACAAACTTCAAAACGTTTCTGTCGAACACTTGAAACCTGCATATTGTTTGCCAGATAATTTAGAAACTTTTGTAAATCTGGACAATGATTCCTCGCAATCCGGTTTTTCTTCTGCTACTCAATTCCCTCCTTTAAGAACTTATTCGCATAAAAAAGTTTATTTTGTATAAACGTTAATTATAATTTACTCTGGTCTTTGGTTTAACAATTGTTACTTTCTCAGATTATTTTTGCTGCGCTTATAATTAAGTAATTACTAAGTCGCTTGTATTCTTTTCGTTTATAATTTCTGGTAACATCTCTGTCTAATTTTTGTATCATTTTACTAGGGGAGGAGTATGTGGGGACCGTCGATGTATTGTACCGATGTTATATCGATTGTATCGAGTCTACCTCGATTGCGACTCCTGCTCAGCCAATAGCGTCATAGCTCAGTTATGACCAGCGGACCTTGATAGTTATATATATTAAACGTTTACCGAGACCGGTAGAGAGAGTGTACGGTTAACAGCTAATATTAACACCACCAAGTATTTTCTATTAAAAGTTGTTAAGTTTATTAGTTTTGTTGTCTTTCCCGACACACACACAGAGAGTGGGTTCTGTACTGTATTTGGTATTGTGCCAATATCCCACAGTGACGGTGTAAGTGGCGACATTCGACAGTGATCGTTGGAGTGAACCGCCACATATGAATAACGATCAGAACGATTGGAATAAATGGCTGCCATACGCAATGTTCGTGTACAACACAACGTCACATATCGCCACGGGATTTACCCCACTCGAACTGGTATATGAGCATCAAGCAACACTACCTACGGCACTAACAATCGCCCCAAAAATGACATAATCCTACGAAATCTACGCACAGGAGTTGAGAGAATGATTTCGGGCGACTAATCATATAGCAAGGGAGCATGTAAAAGAAGAAAAAATCAATGCAAAAACCGCATTTGACCGACACGTAACACCACGAATATTTAAAGTTGGGAACGCCGTACTTTTGCATAATCAAACGGTACGCCACGAACACTCGAAAAAATTAAACGCGCAATGGGTTGAGCCATATACCATAATCAAAAAACACAACAATGTCAACTACTCCATTAAAAAGAAGCGAAAAAGTATACGAGTACATGCAAACCGCATAAAAGCATTTATCAAACATTAACATAAACAAAAAAAAGAGAGAAGAGAGATCTTTATAAAACACTCATTATTTGGCAGTACTTCTACGGTACGGCGCCTAAACGGGGTGATCCGTATCCTCGAATCCTGCTCCAGACACAGGAGCAGAATTTTTCGAACAGGAGGAGACGCTATAACCAAAGGCGCCCGCGCCGACTTAGGGTATACCCACATTGATACACACAGAACCCTATCTTCCCTAAAGCTTTCACTGTGCCATAAAACTGTATTCACTACAAATAAATAAAATTTATTATTATTAATGAACATACACGGGAAGAATTATGACAAGAAAAACTCACTGATGTTCGTGCAAAAGACTTACGTATACTGACTGACGAACTGATGAACGAAAAAACGCAAGCGAAAAAAGATCGAGCAAAAAAGATAAAAATTTCTTACGAGAACGAAATAGTAAATCACGAGAATCATATGAAATATAATAAGAAATACTTACCTCATCAAAATCGTTCGCTATGATAACTCGCACAAAACCATACGTAAAACACACAGCGGAAATAAAACTTTTTTTTTAATAATTAACTTATAGGTTTACTTTAGCCGTTACACAAGGCACGGGCAAGAAACAAACACCACCTTACAGAATTACAAACTTCACTCACGAGTCCGGATATTACTATGAGAGCAAGGGTCAACTACAGTTAGCGGAAACAAGCTGAAAACTTGCGATTATCACACCAACAAAAGATTTTAAGACGCGGTACAATTCGCTGCAAAATTATATAAGGGATAGTGTAAAATTGTGCGACTGCTTTTACATACATGACTATGCGATACTTTTAGGAAATAAGTGCCAAGATACACTACATGGCATATTAGTAAAAAACGAGAAGCTGAAAACAGCACTAAACTGCCTACAGATCGCGTATAAAATAACCGAACCAAGGCGCGGGTTTATAGATATAATAGGTACAGCAGGCAAATCATTATTCGGCATCATGGACGCGGATAACGAAAAGCGTATAACCGAATAACTTGAACTAATAAATAATCGACAACAAACGATACATGTCGCAAAAAATCAAATTAAAATATTAAATTCGACAATCGGTCACATTAAGTTGGTAGAAAAAAGATTAAATCTACACATGAGAATTGTAACTAACGTAATCTTCTTGATGAGTCAACAGATGGATCGACTGACACGACGTATGCTCGCGATGGATTATTTATACTCGCTCAGACTATTAATAACAAAATTATTAGACGACTTTTACGACGTAGCCGAATTTTTAACGCACACAAAAGCCAGAATAATCAATAATTTCCTGTAGAAAACATAATAAAAAAAACTAAAAGAAGTTACGGGACATCTGAAGGGAGGAAACCACTTCTCTTTCCAATTAAACAAGCAAAGATGGAACAATATTCAAAAATATAATAAAATAAGCGCATACTATGATAAGCACGCATTAGTGTCACGGTAATAAAATTCTCCGTAGTAAGATATGAAACGTACGAATTAATGCGAGTCACTGCGGTCCGGGTATACGATCATAAGAATAAATTCTGAATAATTAAAGTCACTAACAACATCGTAGCAATCGATAGGGATAACGGAAATTACATTACACTAACACCGAAAGAATTAAAGAATTGTGAACGCGGAAAAAAAAAATTTGTGTGCAAGCAGAATCATCCGGTATATAGAATAAAGGCGAATGCCTTCTGCAAATTATAAGCGTTGACAAAACCCGAATAACGACTGACCCAATGCGAGACACGAAACATCATGGCACGAGCGACTATTTGGATTACATTCACGAGCC
This sequence comes from Cardiocondyla obscurior, assembly GCF_019399895.1. Taxonomy (NCBI): domain Eukaryota; kingdom Metazoa; phylum Arthropoda; class Insecta; order Hymenoptera; family Formicidae; genus Cardiocondyla; species Cardiocondyla obscurior. The sequence goes on along the minus strand of NC_091873.1, from coordinate 4,280,683 downwards.
ACAAGTCTGGTTATTTACGACGATTATTTGCGAATACGCCACTGTATGTATGCTATGAGTTTGCTTGTAATAGGGGCACGTGGATTTTGCATGTTCTCCCGATTCCGTGCGAATTTGAACGATTAATTGTTCGGGATCGATACTCTTTCGGTAGCTAGTCGATCCAGTCAGTAGCCCAGTCGATACTACGCGCTACAGACATATTTCGTTTTTTTGGTTTTACTCCGCTACTGCCGAGTTATTAAGGGCTCCGGTCCGCTGCCCTACTGTGCAGTCCACGGCGTACGCCTCTTATTTCTTAACCGCAAGATTAGCATTATTTCATTTTCTAACTCTTGTGGAAAGTTTCGTATTATTGGTCTCGATACGGCCCACGAGCGTGATCGCGACCGCGTGTCCTCGGGCTTTTCGCGTGCAATCGGTCGTGCTCAAGATTGTCCAAGCGGTGTGGATGTAAATTCTACGCTCAAGCAAGATTTCCGACGCGCCGTGTTCATAAAGCCCGATCAAGCGGACCACAAGATTTCCGAGCGTTCGTTTCTAATATCTCGTTCCGTGTAGAGACCGAACACGTGTATAGCGCGTGCAGTAAATCATTTTATATATATGGTGAATGAACATTAAACTTTAATTGTATTAATTTTTATTATAATTTGGAACAGTTAATTTCTTTTATGTTTTCTTTTCCTTTCTGCGTATACTGTGCTTCCATTTGAGTGACCGGTCACTTCTGGCTGCTCCGACAAACACATGCACAAGTAACGTGCCGCGATCTACGATCACGCGTGTGCACGTGTACAACAATAGATAAACAAAAAATTCACATTCAATGCAAAAATCATCCAAGTAAAATTGTTGAGATTGATAAAACAGGGAAACTAACAATAACTGACGAATGTAAAATTACGACACCAGACATGATTTTACGGACACGGACGAGAACAGGGGAGACAAAAATAAAAGTGCATATCCCGACATATAATTTAACAATAAGCAACGGTAATATGAGTGTCTCACCGGAAATTAACCGACTAAAAGAATTACAATGCAAAACCGTAATAAAGCGACCGCACGAACTAATTAAATTAAGTGAAGATCTAAACAAATTAAATAAAAAAATAGATACACCTAGTACGCACCACGCTATACTGTATACTACTAGCATAAGTATCTCAGTCATTATGGTATTAATAATCGCCTTTGTAATAACTTTTGTAATACAAAGAAATAAAAAACAGCCCATTGTAACCGACATACATTCGCTGCCGCCCGAAATACAAATTTCGGAATAGAAGTAATCACAACTAGATACCTAAGATACATTGTAGATCTGTTCATACGCCCATTAAAAATAAACAAAAAAAAAAGATTAAGCCCTTTAGCGACCAACTCTTTTCTTTTTTCGCAAGGGGAGAAGAGTGTTGTCACTCGGAAGCCCATATTATTTGGAATCAGCGGATTCCTACACGCGCCGAATGTCGAAACAAATAAAGACAACTTTTAAAACATGTTGAAATACTTCCGTTTGATGAGCAAAATATTGAGAACAAAAGTTAGCGCACTTTCGGAATTTGCTGACAGTCGAAGAACTGGCAAAGTAGCAGCGTTTATAACGTGGAGACTGATCTTCCACCGCGGTCAGAGTTCCATCAATAACGCGGTGCGTAACGTTAGACTCGGCGCGTGACTGCGCAAACCTACGCGAATTAAATAAACTAAGGAAAGAAGAAATACATTCACAAAAAGAAGTGTTAAACAAAAAAAATATTATTTATTTATCGGCTGCCTGTTCTCTTTCCCAACGGTGCCTGCAATACGGACCCCTGGCACCGGCCACAATGCAACAACATCGACACGGTGGACCAGCAGAGTAAATGCTCGCGCTCGCCAAACGACAACCCGCCGACACAAGCAAGCCACGTTGCGCAAACTCATTGATAGGCACTGCAGAGCTCGATATCTTAACCAAAAGTCAAATTACTCTCAGGAGGCTATATAAACCAGCCCAACGGTATCACTTTTCACCGTTTTTTCAATCAATCAAATCGATGCACACAAGCCTTGTAGTGCTCGAACGACCAAAAGTCTTTTGTACGACTCAAGTGCTCGCTCAACGACATATCGAAGCAAAGCATAATTAAAAGTCAACACATGCCTTCGTAAACCTCCGTAGCCCCGATACATTCGGGTGAGATCGGCACAGACTCAGGTCTGGCAACAACATCTGCACCGAAGAAGATAAGGTAAAGCCATCGGAAGCCAAAGGGGCATATCACATTTGCCATCATCGGAAGCTCGTTCGACAGTACGACAGGACGGGTGCAACCACGGATCTTGGAAATGTGCGAATACCCACCTTCAGTGCCGCTATTCACTATCATCTAGCAAGAATCGCAATTCCCTCAGCTGCGGCCAATATCGAAGAAGTCATCAATTAAGATCTGGCCCTGAGCTCCACAATATTTGGGACCATCAACGTCCCCGTGCACAGTCGGCCGTTTAAAGCGACACTATTACCGGGACATGTCAGGATTTCCAGACTCACGAGCCTACGCTGTACTCTACCAGCCACACCCGCTCCTGTACACATACATCGAGAAACTTAAACGAAATAACCCGATAAGTACCGTCTCCTGTACGCGCCTGTCACAGTCGAAATCGGGACGTAGACGGATCTTTGGGCAACCACCAGCTCAGACTTTGAGTCTAGACACTATCCCGGCGATGAAAAGTGGGGCCCGATCAGGGTAACACTGACGGTTCCCTATATCTCGTACCGGGAACATAGATTGGAGTGAAAACAACTTTACTCAATATTTTTGTTAAGCGACAGTGGGCGCGATTTAAACTAAGACCAAAAATAAGCAACTATTGTATATAGTGTAAATAGAAGTTCTACTAACAATTAGTTTAGTAACCGCAGTCTCCTTTTTTATCTGCCGCCATGGCAACGCCGCCACAAAATCAAATTTAAATTTATAAAGGAATTAAATCATTAAGTAATCCTTACAATTTAACTTATAATTTTATAATAACAAAAAAAGTTTGAGTGTTTTTATTTTTAGTTATAACTACAAAAAAAGAAAGTGGATAGATTTTATTTCAAATCTTGTATGTTTTCGAGTTAAAATAAATTTTGTATTACTTTCTGTATTTAAAGGGAAGGTAACTTTGTATATATCTTTACCAACAACTCTACAAATAAATTACCGCTCCGCAAGAATTAAAATTTAAATCAAAATAAATTCAAATCTCAAGAACTTATGACGTAACAATATTGTTGAAATAACGAAGTCAACTCGCGCTAAGATACATGCTGATTTTGTTGCGCGTATATTTAACGCAAGACACTACCGCGTCTCTTAATATTTTTTGAGAATATATATAAATATGTAACAAAAGTAATATTTTTTATCATTATTTTTTCATAATGTTTGAGATTCGGCAATAGAGAAAGAGATAAGTTTAAACTTTGGTGTTTAAGCTGTAGTCGAACGTGACTACGAAACACGATAAGTGTTCTGTGACCGTTCGTTGGCTTCTACTCGGTGAAGGCATTGCTTGCAAAACAATGCCATCGCTGACTCGGGCCAGCGAGGAATTACTCACAATGCTCAATTTTCTTAAAAAAGTCATCGGAGTTGCAGCTATTCCTCGCTGGCATTCAAGGAACAGTCTGATGATTACCGGTGACTCTTCTGAAGAAGATTTAGTTTATAAAAGGAAGTAGCTCTCACGGGTTGATTCAATTGTGTTATTATTAGTTAGTGTCTATGACGCTGTGTTTCGTGAGCACCACGAATCTAATACTTTGTATTTATCGTTACGTTTGCTAGACTTCATATTTGTGTTTGTTAACTTGTATTTGTTGTAAAATAAAAGTAACCTTTTGTGTCCGTGAGCTGCACGGCATGCGCTTAAAAGTGACTTTTTACTTAAAGCGTTGTTAGAAGCTTCTACACATAATTTTAGTAGTAATAATGAAAAATCTGTAGCAAATTAATCTTAAAAAGTAATAGATTAATTGAATTAAATTACTATCATAATAAATGTAAAAATTTCCTTTTATGGAATATTTTTCAAAATATGTTGATTTTTCGATAATACGGACCTTTGTGTATTTTCATTGTGACGTTCACTTTCTGAATTTCTTAGTTGATGAGCTGTACGTATATTTTGACACAAAAGCGTTATAGTTGTAGCTATGAAGAAACAAATGTTAATTATAATAGTAGCTCCCACAGGTATGTAAAAGTATATCGTTTTTGCATCGTCTTCTACAACAGAATTTTTGCATTATAGATTAGAACTTGTAAATATATTTACTATTTTAGTTGAAACACAATTATCAAACTCAGTAAAGCTTTAAACTAAATATTTTACTTATACTAATCAAGATGATATTGCCAATTTCACTTACCACTGTACCAAAATTTTCTTTTGCAAATTTCTGGTCGGACTAAGTTTTTTGGTATGCCGGGAAAGTAATCCATAATAATGCAGATAACATTAAGAACAAGAGTAATGCCCCATGCGTAAAAGGAATATATACAAAATTTTTTTTTATTTTGTCTTACATTTTGATATAAACGAAGTGCTCTGCAAATCAAGTTTATATTTACATTAGTTACATTTATATTTATATTAAACTTAATTATATTATATTTAATAAAATTATTTCTTAACATACGTGATTAAAAACAAAAGTACTTTATTATTTTAACAATCTATATTATTGATGTAATTAAATAAAAAACTTTTAAATCTTTATAGGTTTTTTAATATAAAAATTAAAGTTTCTTGTAAAAACAAAACTATTTTCTGTTTGCAATAGCAAAAATTATGAAAGAAATCTTAATAATAAAAAAACATAATTGCATACTTCCGATTAACATACGTTAGCGTTTTGAGATGCATGTTTTAATAATTTTTATTTTAAATTAATAAAAAATATAAGTCATCAGAAGGTATGACTTTAAAATATTTAAATAAAGCAGTAAAAAACTAGAAGCTTGTTAGGATCGTTGCGTGATTTATGCAAACTACTATGACATGTATTTTCGATTTTATTCTTTTTGTTGCTACAAACGCGTGGCTAATTAAACCCGTTCAGTATATCAACAGGTAAACATTAAGGGGAAACTCCATTTAGCGAGGTCAAAAAATAGATTTTTTTTCATAACTCAATAGTTTTATCCTTCAAAAATATATTTTTAAAGTTATAGATTAAAATTCGAAGTATTAATGTGTTACGTCTTCTATTCTACTATTTCTTTTTTCGACGCGGAATTAATGAAATTAGATAAGCAAGAAGTAGAACAATATTCTACTGGAGAACAAAGAAGAAGATTTCTAACCTTCAAGAACAAAATTTTATAACAGGAAACTTTCACTATTGCCAGACGCAGAAAAATAATAATAAAATAAAATTGTAAAATCGGCATCAGTGAAATCAGGCAATGGAAATTCGTTCGGACATTGTGTTACGTCAGGTTTAGGAATAATTTTAATGGAAGGATTACCGGTTCTCAATGACTAGGAGATGGATCGAGAGCAGGTAAAGGGAAGAGAGAGAGAGACGTAACTACCAATTCTTGCGTAACGCGTGCGAGACAACGTCACGCGTATTAAGCGCTAGGAATGTATTAGAACGAGAAAAGATTTGAGTTAGCGCGATTTTTGTTCTTTTGAGGGAAAGAATTTTACTTCTTGTTCCCAGGGAAAGAACCGGAGGTGTTTTTCGCAGTAAATGGAGCTAATGGTTCATTAAAAGAAAATTTCAAAATCTGTTTTATCGAGATTTAATTTATCATTCTTTATTATTATTATAATTATTATTATTATTATTTTTTTTTTTTATAAATTGATGTTAAATGGCGATGATTCATTTAAAATTTACGATAATGATACCCAGAGACTTTAACTAAATTTAATAAACAACACATTTTTTTATATTTTACAAAGCGCGCGGGTTAAATAACATAAGAAAAATTCAAAGAAATATTTAATCGAGGTCGATCTCGATTATTTCCGAGATCCTGGCAGATGATCTCGGAAACACACGATCAATCAGCCTGATCGGAGCTAAAAAGGGGTGTTCCACCCCGGGATAAAATATGAGGACGTTCTGATCAGGAGATGCCCTGCTGGCCTCTCTCCTGATCTCCTCAGGATCAAAGGAATCAGGGCCTATGGTGAAGGCCCTTTCGGGGACGGGATCCGTCCACGGAGAGCAAGTCCTCCGGAGGAGCTCGAGGAGAGGATCTATGATCGCTCTGGGTTCCTCTTGCCCGCCGAGGAACTCCACGCTCGGGGCGGGGGAGGGAGAAGGCTCTGGGCCGTCAGACTCTTGCCAAAAGACGGTATCGTCATCAGCAATGGAGTCGACCTCCTCAGGCTCCTCAGGATGAGGAATCGGGGACGGAATCGGAGAGGAACATGCTCTAGGTGCAGTTCCCGGAGAATGAATCGAGATGTCCGGAGAATAGGAAGGAGTCGTAGGGCGGAACTGCTCCAAATCAGGCTCTGACTCGGTCGCATTGACGCTATTTTTCGGCGTATCCGGAGAAGGGGGGAGTTCCCTATGTTCTTCGACGTTCAGAGGAACTTCTTCAAGAGCCGGCGAAGTCGGGGGAGCTGGAGGTTGAGGGGACCACGACCTCTCTCCTCTTCTTCGGGGAGGGTCAGTTGTTATCTCCCCTGGCGCCGCCGCGAATAAATATTGAATAAAGAAGGACCGGATAAGGCCCCTCAGATTCCGAATTTGCCGATTTCGGCGAGCCCGGCTTTTCTTTAAGGTTCTTAAGTTCGATGATTCCACTAAAAGGAGTTCATTTTAATGAATTAAATTAATAAATGAATCTTGGAGGAGAATATGGCTGGGCATCACGTCTCACAGCTCCTTTCGGATCTCTCCGCTGTCACCTCAAGTTTCTCTGGTTCCTCTAGCCGAATGGAGCCTTACTCAAGTCAAGGTTTTGATAGTCACCATTTACTGGCGGCATATCGCAACCCCCGACAAAAGGAAGCCCGCTAGATAGGTTGAGGCACCCGAAAAACGAGAGGATTCGAGGAGAGATAACGAAATAATTAAGCGTGAACGGCACCCTGACTATTCCCTCAATTTTCATTTTTTACATATATAAATATATGAATACAAATCAAATAAAACTATTTAGTGGAACCGTTCAAAGGAAAAAGGGGAATAAATAAATGATAGCACTTACTACTGGTTGTCTTCGAATTCACTCGGATGAGATCTCTGGATGGTTCTTTATTTCGCCCACACAAAATGATCACAAGCACTTAAAAAGTTTTTTTTCTTTTAAGAATAACTGAGCAACTGAGCAAATTAGAGCAAATAGATTTTTAGAACAGAATTGAGAGCGAGCGTCGTCGGGACGCTCGGTTTTATAAGCTCGGAAAAGGGGAGGACCAGCGCCAGATTCTAAGTCTTATCCGAATTTTGAATTCTATTCGTTAGGCTTATTCCTCCACTTTTCCGTCTTCACAATTATTGGTCGCCCTTCTTAATTTTCTAAGTTTTCGCCCTTAGTTTCTAATTTTTGGTGAGGAGTTCCCGATATCTATTGGTCCAGGAGAAAAATGTTTATGAGTTCCCCTCTACATGGTTTTAGCCCTTCCAAGCTTCCAGATAACAGATTCGAAAAAGCTTTAGGTAACTCTTTTTTTTTTACCGGCAGCGTGCAATTGCTGCCTGAGTTTTATAGTTTCCAGCCGCGTATCCCAATTTTTATTATTACAGGCTTTTTGCCTCCTTTTTTTCTAATCCCTAGGATCCGCGGCGAAATTTGATTTTACTGAATTGTTTTTCTTCCAGAATTTCCCTCGTGTTCCGCCAGACATTTATTATTAGTTTAAGATATACCAAGTCCTTCCGAGCTATTAATGTTTTATGAATATTTTGACAAATCTTTTCGTTTCGATTTTTTTATATTCCACATCTGTTGCACAATTGTTTTTGGTTCCTTCTTTTATTTTATACATCTGGCGATTCAGGATATTCCGTCAGTTAGAATTATTTTTTCTGGAAACTTAGAACCGTCTCCTTTGGTCCCAATACATTCGGTATACCTTTTGCTATCTACTTTATCTACCATGTGTCGGAAAAAGGAGATGTGGAGTTACAGGACGTAACAATTGCATAAAATAAGATATAACCGAACGTGTTCAAGATAACATAAAAATAAACTTTAACCTTAAGAAATGTTTAAGTACACTATCTGGCGTCTGACAGTAGATAAAAGGAATTTACAAAAAATATTTTCCAAACTTGTAATCGCGCCGTAAATCCTATGCCTCAGAAAAAACCCAGGGCTCGGGTGTGAGGTAATTACAAGGGTAAAGTACACGAATGAAAGCAATAAAATCCAGGCAACAAAACGTGACCCTTCGAAAGTTAAAAGTTTTTTATATCATTTTTTATATTTGTTAATAATATTCTGGAAGGTTTGGAAGATTCAAGCCCTTGAAGGCGGAGTCACTTATAAACATTTATCCTGACACCAATGGATATTGGGAACTCCTCATCTAAACTTAGAAATATGAAGCGAAACTTGAGAAATTTAAGAAACATAGAAAGAATGAAGAACGAATACCCAATTATAGTAAAAAGGGAAAAGTGGAGGAACGAAGACGACAAATAAAAAATCTGAGTTTCCAAAAATCGGAAACTCAGCAACGATCCTCCTTTTTTCCGAGCTTATAAAATCGTGTGTTCTGACGGAGGACGCTCTCTTGCTCTCCAGACTTTTAAGTAGAAAAAAGTGTATATCAAATCTCGTGCAAACCAGTGCTACAACCTCGTCTCTTTGAAGCTCAAAACATCTTCGTATTCGAAAGTAAGTCCCATTTTTATTAATTCTTATTTGTTGATTCCACCAGTAATTTCAATAATAAAATTTATAAATATTTCTTCTTGGTTCGGGGAGTTATGAAAGGAAGGCATGAAATTTTGTAAATTTCGGATGTCATTTTAATTCACCGAGTTTTCACTGCACATCATGTCTTGTGATAAGTGTCGCCGAACATTCTGCTGCGATAAGCCGCTAATAAATTGGCGACTATTAATGGCTAGTTCGAGTGATGCGTCATGAGTGATTGAGGCGGTGAGAATCTCGGTGGACAAGAAGAAGGAATCAGAGGAGCAGAGGCAGTGACGCCCAGTATTTTCTGCCTTCTTTACATTATTCTATTTAAAGATTTTCTTCTTAAAATTAATTGAAATTTTAGTAAAATTAAAGAATCGAAATACCATAAAGAAAATCTGGAATTGAAAAAACCGTAAGATTAAAATCTCCGAGAACTTGTCCGCCGGTTCTTCATATCGTTCCTTTTTGTGGGGGCGCCAAGAAAGATACTTTCAGTCGTCGCGGAAGTACCCAGAAAAGGACCGTTTGTGGTTTCCTGTTTCATCTGCTCCACCGGCATCTCCTGTTCACGAAGAATCGGAACCGCTCTATTTATTTAAAAAATTAGAATTACCGCCACTAACTGAATTTACGGTAGCCGTGATGAAAGAGATCCTCCGTGAAAAAGGGTTACCCACAGTAGGATTAAAAACGGAATTGATTCAGCGCCTCGCAGAGAGCGACTCAAAAATTTGGACGGCTTTGTCAGAATGTGTCACAGCAAGACAACTGACTAAACAATTAAAGCCGCTCCAGGTCTCTTGAAAAATGGCAACGAAAAATACGGTAGACGACGCGGGTGCGGAAAGCAGCGACGAGGCATCCGAGGCACCACTCGAGAAAGCTGGATTTTTCAGGAAACAGGCGGAAACTAGGTGTACGGAACTAGAGCTCTTGCATCGAGAGAAGGTACTCTTAGAACGAGGACGGGAGATTTTATGACGAGAACTGGAGATAGCACGAGGTACACCGGTTGTTGTGACAATGTCTGTAGAAGTAAATGCCATATCCACCGTGGAAGGTATTTAAAATGTGAAGGAGCTGCTACCCGAATTTGACGGTTCGGACAATACATTCTGGAGATGGAGGCAACAACTTGATTTAATACGACAAACGTATCACTTAGACGACGGATCAACGAGAATTCTTATGAGTTCACGCCTAAAAGGACGAGCATTGTCCTGGTTGCACTCAAAAACGGAGCACATGACCATGATTCTCACCAATCTGCTTCAAGAAATGGACAAGATATTTAACTTACGACTTGGAAAACTCTTCCTGCGAAAGGAATTTGAGACCCGCACGTGGAAAAGTGATGAACCGTTTTCTGACTATTATCATGAAAAAATAATCTTGGCCAATCAAGTGTCCGTGGTCGAAGACGAACTTCTTGATTACATCATCTGTTACGTTTTTAAGATATTCATATTTTATAATTAGAATAAGAACTTTTTAAAAAGACGTCACTGGTTAAATTTAAATTGCAAGCAAACAGTAATTGAAATAAGCAAACAAGACCGCTTGACAACGGGTTGTTTTTTGTTAATAAATAACCGTAACTATTTAATTGGTTTATGATTGTCTTTGGGAGTTAATGCGCATTAACTAATACTTATATTTCAAACTAGTAAAAGGATAATTTCAATATCTTTAAAATTGCCCGTAAGGACAAATATTACTATATCTGCCAGGACATATTGAATATTTGTTGAAAACTAGATATTTTTATTAATATCACAAGATAACGAAGGTGCTCGTAAGGACAAGCACGATTCACTTGCCAGAGCTTATTTGTTAAATAGTTAATCCGTAAAGGCAATTTCATTAAATATTGCCAGGATTTTTGTTAAAAGCATTTGGTTGCTTATTGCAGTGTGACATAGAAATTTCTTATTCATATCAAGAACGAGCAACTTTAATTTATTCCTACAAAAAGTAATCCTATGTTTAATTTATTAATTGCCTATGTTTCAATTTGTATTATATTGAGTCATTCTTTTCTGTTTATAATTTCTTGAAAAATAGTAGAAGCTCAGATATATATTTAAATATAAATTTATATTCTTATCTTAAAATTCATTATATAAACAAGAAAAATTAAAGAACCATTTTTTATACTTTAAAACATTTTAATAATTTTATAAATTATATTTCTTTATCAAACATCATCGAAGGAATAACGGATCGTTGCCTGCAACAGCAGGTACGTTTTATGAAACTCAACTCGGTGACAGATCTATTAAAAGCATTCGAAAACGTCATCTTAGACGTAAAAACCGCGAGAGAGAGAAGACCAAAACGAGAAGCGACAAGGCCCAATACCAATTGGAGATCGGAAGCGACGGCCGCTGAAGAAAAAACAACCAGAGAATTCTGGGGATAGTACGCAGGAACAACGGGAGAGCACGCAGGGACAACGGCAACAACGCGTAGTGGACGAGTTCTCAAAAAGCGTACTTGCTACGTTTGCGAATCAGAGGAACATTTGGCAAAGGAATGCCTCCAGCGGAACCAACAAACGACTGCGGTAACTTAAGAAACAGCCCAAACAACTACAATAAATTTAATACAACCAAGCGCGTTACCAAAACCGTTGCCGCCGCCGCCGCGACGTGGTTTAGCTCGCGCGATTTCTTTAAATAATCGCGACCTTTTGAAATACCGCGGCGCGATAACGCGCTTATCATTTTCGAAAATATTAAATTTCATAATTTTTATGTCATTATTTTTATAAATACTCTGTTCCGAGAATCACCGACACAGGGGCGATTCGTGGAAAAACATCCCTCCCCGCGTGACGTCATTACCCCTTGCCCTAGGTCACACGGACACACTAAACATAGTGTTCTAGAAGCGGCCTATACAGGGTGTCCCAGACATAACGAAGGATACTGGGAGGATAGATGGAATTGATTGAGACAAGTAGAAAAGTCCTGTACCATTTTGCAAAATTCTCAACCGTTATTGAGAAAAAAATTAAAATGTATAAATTGTATAGGCGTAAGAGCGACAAAGAAGCTACGCGTGAGTGAGCGCGACAGACGAATGGCTAGGAATGGCGCCGTCGCTTGTCACTCTCACTTACGCGTAGCTTCCTTGTCGCTCTTACGCCTATACAATTTGTACATTTTAATTATTTTCTAAATAACGGTTGAAAATTTTGCAAAATGGTACAGGACTTTTCTACTTGTCTCAATTAGTTTGTAACGATGCCCCCGGAATGAGCATCGTTCCCGGTGAAGAACGGACGAGACGACCATCCTCTCGGCCAGGCAAGGGAGCGCGGGGGGCTCCCGAAGAAACCGATCATCGAAATACGTAATTATAACGAGTACCGCGGAACGCGCCAAGTCCCGCGGAACGAGCGGCCCCGAACTCATCCGAGCGAGAGCGACGCGCACGGTACCGCGGAATACCGCGGCCGGCGCCACGAACAAGGATACCCCCGGATGTCGCCTTGTGCGAGATAAAAAGCCGAACTCGGGGAAGTCGCGCACCGTTCTCGTGCCGTTCGCTTCGCAGCGAACATCCGAACCGAACCGACTCCTGGAGCAAGCAAACCAACGGGGTGGAGCGAACTCCGTCTCGGTCAGGAACTCCTGACGCTTGCAACGCAGAGGAATCTTCCTGCCGAAAGCGACTTAGACTTGTACGACCGGCTCGTGGGGTGAAGCGCACTTCGCCTCCTTCGAGCGATCTCGATCCCGGATCGACAGTCAGCTTGCTTAGGCGAAAATATCCATTCGCACCGTTGCACAAAACCGGGGTGGAGAGATCTCCGCCTCGGCCGAGTACTCTCGGCTACTGCAACACCGAACAGGTGCTCCATCCTCCCCGCTGTCCGAATACCGCGTTCGCGCCGCGATCTAAGCGTTAGGTCGATCACCGCGTCTCGCGCCGCGTGCATAGATCAGGCCCCGCCCAGGCCCGCGACTCGGGGAAATATTCGCGCCGCTAACCCCGCGCTCCGATTAGGGCGTTATCTAGGCGGCTGCCGAAAACCTGTAACGGCCCGCCCGTCGTAGATCCGCGTATCGATTACCACCGTACCGATCAAGCGCATACTCGCGCCAATTACCGCGTCATCGTGAATCTATTGTTAAATTCGTGTTCGTCCGGCGACGTCTCAATCACGCGTTCGTCATAATTGGCTTAAATGTATTTCTGTTTTATTAATTGAATAAAGCATCAATTAATTGTTACATAAACCACGTCTCGTGCATTCTCGGACCTCTCAATTCAACTCGCGAATC